>NC_047677.1:6889170-8236670 GCF_011762505.2 Arvicanthis niloticus
ATTTAACTATTCTCTACGAGCAAATGCAGTACACACACACACTAGATTATTCAGCCTTAGAGAAGAATGAAATCTTGTTATTTGTAACAAAATGAAAAGAACTTTGAATATTATGTTGAGAGAAGCACAGAAAAGCAAACACCATATGTTCTGCCTCATATTTGAAAGCTTAAATAGCAAAGCTGAATATAAAGTAGTAATTGTTAAAAGTTGCAGGTGATCAGGCTGGAGAGATGACTCAAAGGCTGAGGGCACTGGCTGCTCTTCCAGAGGTCCTGAGTTCAATTCCCAGTAACCACATTGTGGCTCACAACCATCTGCAAGGGAATTTGATGCTCTCTTCTAGTGTGTCTGAAGATAGCGACAGTATACACACATATATAAAATAAATAAATAAATAAATCTTTAAATAAAAAGTTGCAGGTAAGCAAAGAGTATATAGAGTTGATTGGTATACGTTGTGTGATATATTAAAATACTACATTGAATGCTACCAAACGTAAAATATTTTAAAAATATTACTTATATATTTTGGATTTTTGAAAATAATATTCTAATAGTTTTAAATTCTAAATATTCCATTGCTTTGTTTTTCAAAGGTTTCCATTCTTAAGAACTTTCTTCTAAAAGTATAAAAGTCTATGGGCTAGAGAGATGACTCAGTAGCTAAGAGCACTTAACTGCTTTTGCAGAAGACCGAGTTTATCCTGAGAACCTATATTGGTGACTCACAACTACATGTAACTCCAGTTCCAAGGCCTGCAACACCCTCTTATGGTACACACACACACACACACACAGAGAGAGAGAGAGAGAGAGAGAGAGAGAGAGAGAGAGAGAGGTGGGGGGAGGGAGACAGAGAGACAGAGACAGAGAGACAAAAAGTCAGAGAGACAGAGAGACAAAGAGAAAGTGAAAAAGAAAGAGAAAGAAAGAGACTCATACACAGAGAGACACACAAACACACATAGAGACAGAGAGATTTATGCACATAAAATTTATAAACTTTTTAAAAAAAATACAAAATTTCTATTTTTCTTGCAGAATTTCAGCCTGGAATCAGAAATTCCCAGACCCTCACTTTGTTTTTTAGCTTTAGACATATGTGCTTTCCCCTCTGCTAGAGGCTCTCTGAAAGTGCTAATTTTCATGATTTGTTATAGAAACAGTAAGTGTTACCAGGCATGGTGGTGAATGCTTTTAATCCTAGGACTTTGGAGGCAGAGGCTAGTGAATCTCTGTGAGTTCAAAGCCAGCCTGTTCTATATAGTGTGGTTTGTATCAAAAAAAAAAAAAAAAAAAAAAAAAAAAAAAAAAAAAAAAAAAAGAACGAAAAGAAAAAGAGAAAAAAGGAAGGAAAGAAAGAGAAGTTATAAGTAGTTTTCTCATCCAAAAAATTTTTGCATATTTTAAGCTTGTTCCTGCTTAAGATAACCCAAAAAAACTTGAATACTATGAAAAAGATGAAAAATGCTACTTAGTGAAGAATGGCTAGAATAATTCTCTTTTTAAATTATTTGGATTTCTTTTTCTTTCACTGCAGCAAATTCTATCTAAATGCTCCAAGGAATGCAGCCCTGGTCAAATGAAGAAAGCCACGGGAAGCCAACACAGCTGCTGCTATGAATGTGTGAGCTGCCCAGAAAACCACTACAGCAACGCGACAGGTGCTGGCAGTCACCACCACACCCACAATGACGCCTCTAAATTATTTCTTTTCTGTCTATAAATCCTAGTTTTAATGTTTGTTTGTTTGTTTTAATTTCCTTCTTTTCTATTCTGGGTATCAAATCTTGGGCCTTGTGTGTACCAGGCCGATGCCCTACCACTGAGCTACAGCCCCAGCCTCTTTGTAGCACACAGTTCTACCACTGAGCTACATCCCACCCCTATGTTTGTTTTTGTCCTTGAGAGACAGATTCAAGAATAGTCTTACACGGTATAGTTAGCTTGGATAGGGTTACAAGAATTATAGTCATAGAGGGAGGAAAAGGCCTTGAACTGTGTGTAATTTCAAAACCACGTTTAGGAACAAGGTCCCTAAATGGATGCCAGCAACAGCAAGTTCCTAAAAGACTGGTGTCCCTCTAGAGTATATAGATTTCCTGAAGAACCTTGCCATAAATAATCTTTTGACTTCCTTTATTACCCTTCCCACCTTCTTCATCGCTTCCATTTACCTTCCTCTCCCACTGTATCTGGGTTGGTGTAGGTTTAATTTGAATAAGTAACTAATATGACCTTCCCTAATATACAGTATTGTAAACAACCACCTGGTTTAAATGTTTGGAATGTAACTGATCTCTCTGCTCTCTTAGATATGGACCACTGCCTTCTGTGCAACAACGAAACTCACTGGGCCCCGGTAAAGAGCACTATGTGCTTCGAAAAGGAAGTGGAGTATCTTGACTGGGATGACTCCTTGGCTCTCCTCCTTATTGCCCTCTCCCTTCTTGGAATAGCCTTTGTCTTGGCCATTGGCATAATATTTACAAAAAACGTGAAGACACCTGTCGTGAAATCATCTGGGGGATTAGTGGTCTGCTATGTGATGCTCATCTGCCATGCCCTTAACTTCGCCAGCGCAGGCTTTTTTATTGGAGAACCACAAGACTTCGCGTGCAAGACCAGGCAGACCCTGTTTGGTGTGAGCTTTACTCTCTGTGTCTCTTGTATTTTGACGAAGTCCCTGAAAATTTTGCTAGCTTTCAGTTTCGACCCCAATCTGAAGACGTTCCTGAAGTGCTTCTATAGGCCGGTCCCCATTGTCCTTACCTGCACTGGCATTCAAGTGGTCATTTGCACTCTTTGGCTGGTCCTGGCAGCACCTACTGTAGAAGAGAACATCTCCTTGCCTAGAGTCATTATCCTAGAATGTGAGGAGGGATCAGCACTGGCATTTGGCACCATGCTAGGCTACATCTCAGTTCTGGCCTTTGTTTGCTTTGTATTTGCATTCAAGGGGAGGAAACTTCCTGAGAATTACAATGAAGCTAAGTTCCTGACCTTTGGGATGCTGATTTACTTCATAGCTTGGATCACATTCATCCCTGTCTATACTACCACATTCGGCAAATATTTGCCCGCTGTGGAAATTATAGTCATTCTGATATCCAATTATGGGATTCTCTGCTGTACATTCTTCCCCAAGTGCTACGTTATTCTTTGCAAGCAGAAGACTAACACTAAATCAGCCTTCCTCCAGATGGTTTACAATTACTCTGCTCACAGTGTGGATAGCCTTGCCTTGAGTCATGTTTCCCTGGACTCCACCAGCCATGATACTGCAACAACCAATCAAAGTTCTGGTAACAAGATTACAGCTTGTCAGAACCACAACCATCTTCCTGCACAAGTGCTTGCTCACACAGGCATGGAAAAGACTATGAAAGTGTCTAAAACTTTGCATCAGAAAAGAAGTTCAAGTATATGATTGAGTTCTCAGGAGATGCTGTGATCCCCAATGAGATATTGTTAGTGTTTTCTGCAAATTGTGTATTTACTTTCCCAGCATCTTGTGATTTTGTTGTTGTTTGGTTGGTTTGATTTTCTTGTTTTCTGGGTTTTTTTTTTCTACCATTTGCTAGAACACTGTTTAACTCACTCTGTTTAACCATCTGCTAATAAAAATAGTTTCAGTATTATTCTCCCTTTATTTTCTATTACTTCTTTTAGCCTTTTTCTTGACCAGCCTTCTTCTTAGGCAATTCAAACTTAATGCATAACACTTCTCGGTTTTTCATCTCACACCTCTCCGTATGGGTTGTACTCCTGTCTCCACCATTGTGATCGTCTACTTCAATTGAACAAGCTTTCCAGTAGTTACTGTACATTGGGTAATATATTAATGGAAAGGTACAATTAGTCACAAAGGATCATTTGTAGTCTCAATGAGCTCAAATCCCAAGGGAAGACACTCAGATATTTTCAATTACTATAAAGATCATCCATTTGTAATGTGTACAGAGAACTGTGACAGTACAGAGTAAAAATATGAATAGGAGTAAGGTAGGTAATCAAAGAAGGAATAAAAAAGGGGAAGCAGGAACTGCAGTAGAAAGATAGCAAGATCACATGTACAGGGACTTGCAGAGAAGTCCTCTTCTGCATGTCAGTCAGGTCTGGAGCTGGGGCTCCAGAATGACAGCCTGGGACTCTTTGCTAAACTGCATTTTTATCTTGCCGGCTGTAGTGGCTCTCACAGTGTCTGGCTGAGTGATCATTGGCTCAAAATTCTTCATTAAAAAGCTTCTTCTGATACTAAGTGAAAGATAATCTTATTGAGAGCAATCAGGATCAGTACCAGAAAGTGGGTTAGGAGGCTACATATAAATTCTCAGGCTGGAAAGGAAGTGGTCATTTATTTCAAACCATTGGTGAAGGATGAGGTATAAGGTTCTAATTGCATTTATTGGAAGATGATATTGAAGAGGTCAGCTCAGGAATGTTAGAAAGGTCATGAGACACTTGCCCCTCTAGAGGGAGAGGCTAATTAACATTCCTCAGACCACAGGGTGGGGAACCGACCTTCGAGTGGAGACACATTACACAGGACAGACCATTGGCCACCCACAGACAACGGAAGTCCTTGCCACCTTATTCCCTAAAGACCAATCAGTTTAAAAGTCACACTGTTCTGCCAATCATATTGTGCCTAGTTGCTGTTTCTCTATTCTATCCCTGAATACTGTATAAAAACTGGCCAAATGGAGTGCCCAGTGTTGCCACCTCTCCTTCAGGTGCAGGACGATCCCAATGCATTGGAAAAATAAAATCCTCTTGCTTTTTGCATCAGCTCCGTGTGGTTCATTCCAGGGGGCCCCAGTAAGCTAAGGCTCTCCAGACTCTTACAATATGAGATTCAAGAGGAAGTGTGGGAGGGAAAATGCTGAACTTGAAATAGCAGAAACAACTTTTTTGGTTTTGTTTTTTATTAATTATTCCATTTGTTTACATCTCAAATGATATTCTACTTCCCAGTTACCTCCTCTACCAACCCCCCATCCCATGATATCCCACTTCTCAGTTACCCCTCCAGCAACACCCCCATCCCACGTCTGCCCTTTCCCTTCCCCTTTCTCTGTATGAGAGTGCTCCCTCACCCACCCACACACTCCTACCTCACTGTTCCAGCATCCCCCTACTCTGGGCTATCAAGCCTCCCTGGGACCAAGGGCCTTTCCTCCCCTTGCTGTCAGGCAAGGTCATCCTCTGCTTCATATGTATCTGGAGCCATGGATTCCTCCAGGTACACTTTTTGGTTGGTGGTCTAAACTTTGGGAGAACTGGGTGGTCAGACCAGCCTATGTTGTTCTTCTTATGGGGTTGCAGTCCCCCTCCACTCCTCTAGTCCTTCTGCCAGCTCCCTTACCAGGTTCTCTGAACTCCTTCTGATGGTTGGTTCCAAGCATCAGCATCTGCATTGGTCAGTTGCTGGCTGGACCTCCCATGGAGCCACCACACTAGGTGGTCAGCAAGCAAGCGCCTCTTGACTATGGCAACAATGTTGGGTTTGATGTCTGCAGACATGATGTATCCCCAGGTGAGGCCATCCCCAGTTGGCCCTTCCTTCCATCTCTGTTCCATCTTTTGTCCTTGTTCTTCCTTTGGACAGGAACATTTCTGGGTTAAAAAAAAATTTTGAAATGGGTGGATGGCCCTATCCCTCAACCAGGGGCCATGCCTATCTACTAGATGTAGTCCCCCTTCTCTGCCCATTACAGCTAAAGTCAATCCTGTTGGGTCCTGGGAGCCTCATGGTTTTCTGGTGTCTGGGACTTTCCAGGGGCTATTCCCAGTTCCTCGTCCTCCCTGCTACCTATTTTGTTTAATTTCCTGAGCCTCTGTACATCTCTTACGTCTCCTCCAGTTTTTTATATTGACACCCTTATTTCCACCCCATCCTTTTCCCCCCCTTATCCCCTTCTCCTTCCACCTCCCATAATCATCCTGTTCCCCACTCAATGCAGGGCTGAAGCATCCAGCCCGGTCTTCCTTGCTTCTACGTTCCATGTGGTCTGTACGTTGTATCATGCGCAGTGTGAGCATTTGGGATAGTATTCAATAATTGTGTCTGGGTTACCTCATTCAGGATGATATTTTCTAGTTCCATCCATTTGCCTAAGAATTTCATGAAGTCATTGTTTTTAATCACTGTGTAGTCCTCCATTGTGTAAATGTACCACATTTTCTGTATCCATTCTTCTCTTGAGGAACATCTGGGTTGTTTCCAGCTTCTGGCTATTATAAATAAGGCTGCTATGAACATAGTGGAGCATATGTCCTTGTTATATGTTGGAGCATCTTTTGGGTATATGCCCAGGAGTGGTATAGCTGGGTTTTAGGGTAGAACTAGTTTCAATTTTCTCAGGAACCACCAGACTGATTTCCAATGTGGTTTTACTAGCTTGCAATCCCACCAGCAATGGATGAGTGTTCCTCTTTCTCCACATCCTCGCCAACATCTGCTGTCACCTGCATGTTTGATCTTAGCCACTCTGACTAGTGTGAAGTGAAATCTCAGGGTTGTTTTGTTTTGCATTACCCTGATGACTAAGGGTGTTGAACATTTCTTTACATGTTTCTCAGCCATTTGAGATTCCTTGGTTGAGAATTCTCTATTTAGCTCTATACTTGACTTTTTATTAGGGTTATTTGATTCTCTAGAGTCCATCTTCTTGAGTTCTTTGTATATTTCGGATATTAGCCCTCTATTGGATGTAGGGTTGGTAAAGATCTTTTCCCAATCTGTGGGTTGCTGTTTTCCCTATTGATAGTGTCCTTTGCTTTACAGAACCTTTTCAATTTTATGAGGTCCCATATGTCGATTGTTGCTCTTAAAGCATAAGCAATTGGTGTTGTTCAGGAAGTTTTCCCCTGTGCCCAAGTATTTGAGACTCTTCCCCACTTTCTCTTCTATTAGATTCAGCGTATCTGCTTTTATGTGGGGGTCCTTGATACCCCAGAACTTGAGCTTTGTGCAAGGTGATAGAAATGGATAGATTTGCATTCTTGTATGTGCAGACTTCCAGTTGAACCAGTAACATTTGTTGAAAATGCTGTCTTTTTTCCATTGGATAGTTTTGGCTTCTTTATCAAATATCAAGTGACCATAGGTGTGTGGGTTCATTTCTGGGTCTTCAACTCTATTTTATTGATCTACTTGCCTGTTTCTGTACCAGTACCACTGAGTTTTTTCATTATTGTTCTACAGTGTAGATTGAGATCAAGGATGGTGGTTCCTCCAGAATTTTTTTTTATTGTTGAGAATAGTTATCACTATCCTGGGTTATTTGTTATTCCAAATGAGTTTGAGAATTGCTCTATCTCTATGAAGAATTGAGTGAGAATTTTTATGGGGATTGCATTGAATTTGTAGATTGCTTTTGGTAAGATGGCCATTTTTACTATATTAATCCTGCCAATCCATGAACATGGGAGATCTTTTCATCTTCTGAAGTCTTCTTTGATTCCTTTCTTCAGGGATTTTAAGTTCTTGTTCTACAGATCTTGACTTGCTTGGTTAGAGTCACACCAAGATATTTTATATTATTTGTGACTATTGCGAAGGGTGTCATTTCCCTAATTTCTTTCTCAGCCTGTTTATCCTTCAAGTAGAGGAAGGCTACTGATTTGTTTGAGTTAATTTTATATCCAGCCACTTTGCTGAAGTTGTTTATCAGCTGTAGGAGCTCTTTGGTAGAATTTGTGGGATCACTTATGTATACTATCATATCATCTGCAAATAGTGATATCTTGATTTCCTCCCTTCCAATTTGTATCCCTTTGATCTCTTTTTGTTGTTTAATTGCTCTGGCTAGAACTTTGAGTACTATGTTGAATAGATAGCAAGAGAGTGGGCAGCCTATTCTGGTCCCTGATTTTAATGGGATTGCTTTGAGTATCTCTTTATTTAGTTTGATGTTGGCTATTGGTTGGCTGTATATTGCTTTTATTATATTTAGGTATGCACCTTGATTCTGCTCTCTCCAGGACTTTTAACATGAATGGGTATTGTATTTTGTCAAAGGCTTATTTCTGCATCTAATGAGATGAGCATGTGGCTTATTTTCTTGGAGTTTGTTTATATAGTATATTACATTGATAGATTTTCATATATTAAACTATCCTTGTATCCCTAGGATAAAGCCTACTTGATCATGGTGGATGATCATTTTTGATGTGTTTTTGGACTTGGTTTGTGATAATTTTATTGAGTATTTTTGCATCGATACTCATGATGGAAATTGGTCTGAAGTTCTCTTTCTTTGTTGGGTCTTTTTGTGGTTTAGGTATCAGTGTAACTGTGGCTTCATAGAAAAAAATGGGTAGTGTTCCTTTATTTTGTTAATTTGGATACTGTCTCTGTGCCCTCTGGTTAGTGTGGCTAAGGGTTTATCTATCTTGTAGATTTTTTTCAAAGAACTAGCTCCTGATTTTGTTGATTCTTTGTATAGTTCGATTTGTTTCTGCTTGTTTGATTTCAGCCCTGAGTTTGAGTATTTCCTGCCATCTACTCCTCTTGGATGTATTTGCTTCTTTTTGTTCTAGAGCTTTCAGATGAGCTGTTAAGCTGCTAGTGTATGATCTCTCCAATTTTTTTATGGAGGCCCTCAGAGCTATGAGGTTTTTTCCCTCTTAGCACTGCTTTCATTGTGTCCCATAAGCTTAGATATGTTGTGCCTTCATTTTCATTGAATTCTAAAAAGTCTTTAATTTCTTTATTTTTTTCCCTGACCAAGTTATCATTGAATAGAGAGTTGTTCAGCTTCCATATGTGTGTGGGCTTTCTGTTGTTTTTATTGGTATTGAAAACCAGCCTTAGTCTGTGGTGTTCTGATAAAGTGCATGAAATTATTTCAATCTTCTTCTATCTTTTGAGGCCTGTTTTGGGAACCAGAAGGGGCATGGGTCTCCAGCTGTGCCGGGAGTCTGCTTCTCAGGTCACAGAGGTTTCAGTACACTGGGTCTTGGGGTGGGGTTTAAGGTCTCACCTGTGAAACTGAATGTGCCTGAATACCTGGGGTGTCGAGCTGCAACTGGGGTGTGGGCTGCGTGGGATGGGGTCCCTGGGGCTCTGTTCCCAGCCAGCCATGGCAGTAACAATTTAAAGATATTATCAAGCACTTGCACAGAAGGAAGATTTTGAGCTTGGAGGCCAGTAGTCAATACTGGTAGTAACGATTAGGATGCCATATTTGTACTATTTTTATCTTTTATAGAGCAGATTAAACAGGGCTGAAGAGTTGACTCAGGGGTTAAGAACTCCTGTTACTCTTTCAGAAGTCCTGGGTTTGATCTCCAGCATTCACATCTGGCTCACAAACAGCTGTAACTCTGGCCCTGGAGATCCAATACTCTCTTGTAACCTCTTAAGATACTGGGCAAGAACATGGCATACATATCTACATGCAGGAAAAACACCCATAAATAAATAAATAAATAAATAAATCTAAACAAATGGTTAACCAGATAAACAGATTTGAGACCTTGTCTTAAAAAAAAAAAAAAAAACAGAGCTGAAGAGATGATTCAGTAGTTAAGAAGTTGTTGCTCTTGCAAGCAACCAAAATTCAGTGTCTAGCGCCCACAGTGAGCAATGCTACAAAATATAATTCTGAGAAGGGAGGTACCTTCGGCAGGCCCATGTGAAATTATCCCATGCAACAGGTCAGTCATAACGGCACATGCCTTTAACCCCAGCACTCAGAGAGACAGGTAGATATATGTGACTTTGAGACCAAACAGGTCTACATAATGAATTTTAGGCCGTCTAGGACTGTAGAGTGTTATCTAGCCTCAACCACCTCAATTCCACATACAGAGAGAGAGAGAGAGAGAGAGAGAGAGAGAGAGAGAGAGAGAGGACACACCACATACATACCAACCTGCTGTATAAACCATCTGTTGTCATCACTTCCTTAATCAAATCCTTCATCGCCTCTTTCATAAATTGTTGCAACAGCCACTGATTTGGCTCTGATCTCAGATATTTTACTATTAACAAAGATCTTGTCATAAACTGTGTTTATTTTTACACTAGTTCTATTTCCATGGGAAGGGAGGTGGGGAGATTTTCATGTTCCTCAAGTCTTCCAAAGTGTGTAATAGTCAAAGTCAAAGGACCTTATCCTGAGGTCTGGGATCTCCAAGTTCAGCAGCAGCTTCTGCTTTTTGCTTCTAGATGCAGTAATCTTAGAATAAAAACATGTTAGTGACAGCCCCCCATGATGTCTCTACTCTGTCTTCTTTACCTGTGACTATCTGAGATATAGCTAAATCCACCAGAAAGAATGAAACGATTTCCTTTTCTAATAAAACTTATTTCCACCTTTGTTGTAGTGTTGATTGTGTATCGTTGCATTTAGTTGGGTTGTCTTAATTTATTCAGCTAGTACCTGCTGATTGCTTATACATACCAAGCATAAACCAAGCATAAGAAATGTAAAAAGCATTAAATAACTGGTTAGTTCTGTGTGTCAGAAGTTTACACTCCAGAATTTGCATTACTTTGTAGGGAGGAAAGGTCTGGGCTTCTGGTTGTCCCTTCAATGCCATCATGCGCATCAGCACTTCCAGGACCCAGTGTCACCTCTTAGAACTTCATCTCATCTTCATCTCAGATGCTGGAAGACCCTGCTCAGGATTTCCTCCTAGCTTACAAAATTAGATAGATAGAAAACAGATGGATGGATGGATGGATGGATGGATGGATGGATGGACAGATAGATGGATTGGAAGACAGATGATAGATGGATAGATTGATTAAAAGATAAAGAACTATTTGAAAACCATGCTTCATATGTGACCAAAGCTAAGTGTTGCCACCTTCCCCACCCTGGAATTTGCAAAGTCTGAGACTAGAGTCAGTACTGAAGCTCTTGTGATACATATGATTCCACTTTCCAATTTGGATCATGAAGCCCCGGATGAAATTATTAAATTCCCCTGAATCTAAATTCTATAGCTCCAGATCCATCATGAGGACTTTGGGACAAGGATAGTCCTGCATCTGATTTCGTGACCTGTATTTCTGCAGTTATTAGGCTCCCAATTACTGTTTCTGAATTCACATCAAAACAGATCTATTCTGTTATAAAGTAGTTATTATTGTGCTTATTTTTTTCCTCTTTTATACCTCCAGTGAAATGCAGCATCCAGTACACAATCACGATGTTTCCTTTTATGGGAAAGTGTTGTACTGTGTTGGTTAAATTAACAATGTATTTGGTTCTTACAAGAAAGATACATATAGTAGGGTTTATCAGATATCACAAAGAATGTGGTAACCTCAGAGAATTATCCCCAATATTTTCATCCAGAGTGAACTTAAAGACTAGATCTTTGCTTTCTGCTTGTGCTGCTTGTGAAGAACACAGACAATGTGTAAGTTTCTTTGTCTTTTTGTTTGTTTGTTTCAAGTCATTAGCTAAAAGAGGCCTAAGCTTTGGAATTCAGCTCCTGCTTCTGTGAATACCAGGGCTTTTTTTTCTTTCAAGCAGCATTCCAAAATTAAACAAACACACACACAGAGAGAGAGAGAGAGAGAGAGAGAGAGAGAGAGAGAGAGAGAGAGAGAGAAACACATACACAAACACACAAACACAAGAACAGACATAGACAGACAATTATAAACACACATGTATGCACACACATGCACAAACACACACAAACACAGACACATTCACAAACATACACACACAAATACATACACAAACACACACATACACAAACACACACACACATAATTTGCCATTTACTTCTCAAGGATGTCAAAAAAGTTAGAAAGCTGTTCTGAGACACTGGAACATTCTTTTCTTGTTTTCCTATAAAATACAGTAAGTTGTGCTTAGTGGTAATAAGATTGGACCAATGTCTGAATCATTGAGAACAGGTTTTTGTAATTCCATGTTTATAATAAGTATCTGGGAAGAGACGGAAGAAAATGCTAACCTATTGTCAGCAGGTCTTGGGAGGCTGAATTTCTATATATTAACACAAGTTATATAAATATACACTTGGAAGTCACACAGAATCTTCTATTTTCTCATGGTTAAATTGTTCTCTAAAATCAGATATAAAGAATTTGGGTAAGAAATGTGAAAGAGAAGAGTTGGTTTCCAACCTGATTTTCTCTCATAGTAAGTATCCTGGAGATATCAGAAGGAAAAATATGTCCACTGCAGTTCCTTGCCAGAAAAACAGTTTTAATTTTCTCCCTTGACATTATATTAAAATAGCCCCTTTAATGTCTCAAAGAAATGTTTCTCGATTTTTCTACAAAGTTTCAACAGCACTGTTAGCTTAAAAAAAGCAAAAGAACGGAAAGAAGTAAAAGGGGGAAGAAGGGAGAAGGAAGGAAAGAAGGAAAGAAGGAAGGAAGGAAGGAAGGAAGGAAGGAAGGAAGGAAGGAAAGAAGGAAGGAAACAGAGAAACAAAGAAAGAAAGCAGGCCAATAAAACTACTTGTCTAGGGGTACATAAAACGGGTTTCACTATTAAAGGAATTTGCAATCAAGCCTGTTAACCTAAGTTTGATTCCCTGAGACGTGGTGGAAAGAGAAAAGTGCCTCCCTCCTTTAAGTTGTTCTCTGATATCCACACATATGCATATAATGGCATGTACACACACGGAAATATACATAATTGCAATTTTAAAAACTAAAAAATATGTGTTTTGCCTATCATATGAGCTTATTATAAAGATCAAAAGATAACACACAGGGCAAGAGAGACAGTTCTGTGGTTAAGCTCGCTTGTTCTTGCTGAGGGCCTGGGTGTAGCAGCAGCCTCCCCAGCATAGGGGCACACAATTATCCCTAACTCCAGTCTCAAAAAATCTGATCTCCTCTTCCAATTGCCATAGACACTAGATATGCATGTGGTGCACAGCCATACATGAAGCCAAAACACTTATGTACATAAAATAAAAAGTAGATCTAAACATTTTTCACAATAATGCACATTGAAGTACTTTGAAAGCTGTACCTCACTATTCAAAATATTATTACTGTCATCACCACTATAGCCTTTGTTTTCACAACAATCTTGTGGGGTAACTCTAAGGAGGAAGTTGAGGAACAGCAGGGTCAAGTGTCCTGCTTAGCTCACACAAATTGAAATGAATTCACACACGTGACCTGCTACTAGAACAGCAACTCACACACGGTGCATTTCAGCAAAAGATTTCTGGAATTTTATACAAACACTTCCTGCATGTCCTTGCCCTACACTGTTTAAACGTAAAGGAAAAGGAGAGACAGAAAGAATAAACCATCTTACGGACAGCCAAGTGAAAAGGTTCCTCTCTCATCACAAACCTGTTTCTCCAGTAAGATAAAAGAAGAGGAAGAGGATGGATGGATGACAAGGAGGAAGGAGTGCATTGCAACACGCTCACACATGAGCGAGAAAAACATGAACAGGTGTGCTTAGCATGACCAGTGCCTGAGTGTGGACATAGGAATTATCATACAATACAAATGGAAAGATGAGGCAGGACGATTCATTTACTAAGCCTATCTGGAGAAAGCCGCTGATTCAGAAATCCCAGTTACAACTTTGAACATCTAAAAACAGGTTCTTTCCTATACAGAGATGTATGTATAAGGTGTTCTTTACAAAATCCTCAGACAATAGAAAGTTTTGAAAATTAAAAATTTTAAACATATACAATTAAATAATTTATGGTACACTTTATCGATGAAAGACCATTTTTTGAAACTTTTTAAATTTACAGGAATAGGTATTTAAAGTCCCTGTATACATTATGTGAAGAAAGAATAAGTTACTAAGTAGGACAATTCTTCCATAACTTAGATAGATAGATAGATAGATAGATAGATAGATAGATAGATAGATAGATAGATAGATATGGATGGAGAATAAAAAGCAGACATCCATAACATTTCTCCCAAACATTGCGTGGCCAGGTAGACTTTTGTTTGCTGTACTTTATTATTTTCATTTTTACACAACAAATACATTTTGTTTAAGGATAAAAATGTTAATAAATCCCACTTTCAGCAAGTCCCTGTATTACTTAGTGCAGATACAATAAACATCAAAGAAATGCTTAAGTAATAATAATAACAATAAAACAAACACTATAGAATGTTCTAAAATAGGAACCCTGATGACGGCTGAGAATAAGCCAGCAACGGTGAGTCCTTCTAGACAGGACATCAGAGATCAGAGGGTCAGATGCTGATGCAGCAATGAGTGCAGAAGCAGCAGAGTTCATGCATGCAAGCCTGTGATTAAATAGGGTCACAGAGACCCCAAGCTCCTAGTAGAGTAAAACCAAGAGGAGATGGATTTTGATATAAACTCCAAGCGGGGCATGACAACTCGTGCCTGGAATTTCTTTTGCTTTTTTAATATGAATTATTATTATTTGCAATTTTGAAAAACTGAAGTATAATTCCACTCCCTCTATCCCTTCCCCTCTGCTCCTTCCTTACTGCCTCCTTGATTCCTCTCAAATTCTAGATCTCTTCTTCTCTATTATGGTTAAGTATATAAATAAATGCATAAATATATAAACACAAGCAGCTGATTTTATTTACATTTGGCTTTACAGATATGATTTGGGGTTGACCATTTGGTAATGAATAACCAGCTAGGAAGTGTCTCCCAGAAGAGTCTATTTCTCTTCTTCTCAGCAACTCCTAGTTCTTAGTCCTCAGTAGTTCTTTGCCTAAAGTGGGGTCTAGTGAGATTTCCCCTTCCTGGGTTACCATGTCTCTTGCTATGGTCTTGTGAGACTATGGCAGTGGCGAGCACTTGTAACCTCAGTGCTGAAGAGAGAGGCAGAGTAGACAGACCCATGGAGCTCACTGCCCAGGCAGCCTAGCCTACTTACCCTGTATCACAAAGGGGCGGAGACAACAGTGGCAATGAAAAAGCACTCAAGGTTGCTTTCTGGACCCCACATGCACACCCATACATGAGCACACATACATGACCCCACATGTACACACATATACTCATATGTACAATCCCACTACACACCCACACTAAATCACAGAAATCAAAGTATGAAAGAATATCATCTTGTTCAAATATTTTCTTTCTATTGAACAATGTCCTTAAATCCAATTAGTTGTACCTGAGTTCAACTGTATTGCCCCATCCCTTTTAGTGGGTGATTGAAATTAAACTCAAGAACTACTTATTGAAAAATATGACTATTTAAACATTGAATTAAACCAAATAGCAGAACTCAAGCCCGATAGAACACCCTATAAATAATTATAGCAGGTAGATTTAAAAACAACTTACCTATTCACAACAGAGATGCAGTAATAAATAATCTCATTTTATGAATAAACTCCACACTAAGTTGTCACGGGAAATAAGATAAATATAGTATAGTGATACATGTCACTATATTAATATAGAATATTAATTATAGATTATTTATATATAATTTAATATAGTGACATATTATAACCTTAGCAGCGGGGAGCTGAGGCAGAGTGTGAGTTCATGCCTGGACAGGCACTTTTTAAAAAGAAAACCAAGCGAGGGAGTGGTGGCTCACGCCTTTAATCCCAGCACTTGGGAGACAGAGGCAGGAGGATTTCAGAGTTTGAGGCCAGCCTGGTCTACAAAGTAAATTCCAGGACAGCCAGGGCTATCCAAAGAAACAAACCCTGTCTCGAAAAAACAAACAAACAAACAAACAAACAAAACAAATTTAAAAAAACCAAGAAAAGGTTATGCTATAAAAGCCCATTTCAACTTCTAGAATTTAGAAAAATTATGAAAAAAGAAAGAAAGAAAGAAAGAAAGAAAGAAAGAAAGAAAGAAAGAAAGAAAGAAAGAAAGAAAACAAGCGTGCTTAAGTAGAAAGCTGTGGACAGAAAGCCTTTAAGCTACATACCGTGGGTATGGGGTAGTGACCTTAAATTCATGAATTGATTCCGTGTACTTTAGATTTGAACAAAACAGAAAAGTCTCACTTTTTCTCTGACATGAGAGAAGACTATGCTTAGAATTTTTCACTAATGAACAGGGGAGAGTAAATGTACGTATATGAACTTCGGAATATAGACTGTGACCTACTTAAGAACAGAAAGATCTGCCCAGGATTTCCCTTAAACGCTAGTTTGTAAAACGATTTGAGGATATTGCTCCACCTAGTGGACAATTGTATTTTTACTGTTTGGTATAACAAAATTGAGACCCTCAATGGATACTTTAAAAATAATTTCATGATAAGTGCTAATATGTTTCAATATAACAATACCGATGAATAAAAGCATAGACATAAAATATTTATTCTATTTACTTACTTCTATAAGTAATTAGAAGTGATAACATAAATATATTCTTAGAAGTAAAGAATTGTTTTTAGAGTTTTAGAGCAAAAAATACAATTTTAATGTTTAGCAAAATAATGATATTTCATCTTTTGCTTTATGTCCTTAGGGTAAAATAATTGCATAAACTACACTTCTGTCAATTGTAAATGTAATGCATATGCACAGAATCTTCATTAAATATTTTGTACCATTTGCTAAATCATTCTAAAATTATAACATTCACCCCTTGTGCAAACAATAAAATTCAACTCAGAGTATTTGGAAATTTTTACAATTGTGTCGTGTCTTACTGAAAATTATAATGAACAATACCCATCATTTTTCTCTTCCAGCTTACCTCTATGTGTTAATTTAGAACCTACTTCAAACGTTCATAGATACGGGACTATTTGTGCTCTAAAATATAAGAGAAATTAAAACCTAAATGTAACACCTTTCAGTCTTCTGAGATCTTCTTCGATTTCTTTCTTCAGAGACTTGAAGTGCTTGTCATAAAGATCTTTCACTTGCTTGGTTAGATTCACACCAAGGTATTTTATATTATTTGTGACTATTGTGAAGGATGTAGCTTCCCTAATTTCTTTCTTGTCCTGTTTATCCTTCAAGTAGAGGAAGGCTACTGATTTGTTTGAGTTGATTTTATATCCAGCCACTTTGCTGAAGTTATTTATCAGGTTTAGGAGTTCTTTCGTGAAACTTTTGGGGTCATTTAAGTATACTATCATATCATCTGCAAATAGTGGTATTTTGACTTCTCCCATGCTAATGAATTGGCAGGATTAATATAGTAAAAATGACCATCTTGCCAAAAGTAATCTACAGATTCAATGCAATCCCCATCAAAATTCCAACTCAATTATTCATAGAGATAGAAAGAGCAATTTGCAATTTCTTTTGGAATAACAAAAAACCCAGGATAGGAAAAACTATTCTCAACAATAAAAGAACTTCTGGGGGAATCACCATCCCCAATTTCAAACTGTACTACAGAGCAGTAGTGATAAAAACTGCATGTTATTGGTACTGAGACAGGCAGGAAGATCAATGGAATAGAATTGAAGACACAGAAATGAACCCGCTCACCTATGGTCATTTGATCTTTGACAAAGGAGCTAAAACTGTCTAATGGGGGAAAAAAAAGGACAGCATTTTCAACAAAGGGTGCTGGTTCAACTAGAGGTCAGCATGTAGAAGGATGCAAATAGATCCATTCTTACCTCCTTGTACAAAGCTCAAGTCCAAGTGGATAAAGAACCTTCACAAAAACCAGACACACTGAAACTAATAGAAGAAAAGGTGGGGAAGAACCTCGAATATCTAGACACAGGGGAAAAGTTTCTGAACAGAACACCAATGGCTTATGCTCTAAGATCAAGAATTCATCTCATAAAATTGCAAAGCTTCTGTAAGGCAAAGGACACTATCAATAGGACAAAATGTCAACCAATAGATTGGGAAAAGATCTTTACCAATCCTACATCTGATAGAGGATTAATATCCAATATATACAAAGAACTCAAGAAATTAGACTCCAGACAACCAAATAACCCTATTAAAAATGGGGTACAGAGCTAAACAAAGAATTCTCAACTGAGGAAACTCAAATGACCGAGAAGCACCTAAAGAAATGTACAACATCCTTAGTCATCAGGGAAATGCAAATCAAAACAACCCTGAGATTCCACCTCACACCAGTCAGAATGGCTAAGATCAAAAACTCAGGTGATAATAGATGCTGGTGAGGATGTAGAGAAAGAGAACACTGATCCATTGTTGGTGGGATTGCAAGCTGGTACAACCACTCTAGAAATCAGTCTGGCAGTTCCTCAGAAAATTGGACATAGCATTACCTGAGGACCCAGCTATACCACTCCTGGGCATATACCCAGAAGACGCTCCAACATATAATAAGGACACATGCTCCACTATGTTCATAGCAGCCTTATTTGTAATAGCCAGAAGCTGGAGAGAATCCAGATGTTCTTCGACAGAGGAATGGATACAGAAAATGTGGTACATTTACACAGTGGAGTATTACTCAGCTGTTAAAAACAATGAATTCATGAAATTCTTAGGCAAATGGATGGAACTAGAAAATATCATCCTGAGTGAGGTAACCCAATCACAAAAGAGCACACATGGTATGCACTCACTGATAAGTGGATATTAGCCCAAAAGCTCGAAATACCTAAGATACAACTCACAGACCACATGAAGCTCATGAAGAAGAAAGACCAAAGTGTGGGTGCTTCAGTCCTTCTTAGAAGGAGTAACAAAATACTCATGGGACCAAATATGGTGACAAAGTGTGGGACAGAAACTGAAGGAGGGATCGTCTGGAGACTGTTCCACCTGGGTTATTCATCCCATGTGCAGTCACCAAAGGTAGACACTGATGTAGATGCCAGAAAGTGCATGCTGACAGGAGCCTGATACAGTTATCTCCTTAGAGGTCTGTCAGAGCATGAAATATACAGAAGCAGATGCTCACAGCTAACCTTTGAACTGATCATAGGGTTCCCAATGGAGAAGTTAGAGAGAAGACTGAAGGAGCTGAAAGGGTTTGCGGCCCATGGGGAGAGCAGTAATATCAACCAACCAGAGCTCCCAGGGTCTAAACCTCCAGCCTGGGAGCACATAGGGAGGAACCCATGGCTCCAGCTGTATATGTAGGAGAGGATGGCCTTGTCAGGCATAGGTGGGAGAGGTGGTCCTTGGTCCCGTGAAGGCTGGATGCCCCAGTGTGGGGGAATTCGAGGGTGGGGAGGTAGGAGTGGGTGGGTGGGGGCACACCCTCATAGAAGCAGGGGTAGAAAAGATTTGATAGGGGGTTTCTGGGGGGGGGGAGAGAGGAAATGGAGAAAGTGGATAACATCTGAAATGTAAATAAAATATCCAATTAAAAAAAAAAAAAAAAACCCCTAAGCGTAAAGTCTCACCTAGTCTCCGTTGGAAACCTTTACATCATCTAAACGTGGCTTCCTACTACAGCAAAGCTTCAGCTGCCCCATGCTGACCATGGTCATAGCCTCCTGTCTTCTAGAAACTTCAAGAAGATTCCAGTAAAGTCAACCCCAGTCTTTGCCTAGGAAGCGATTAATGAGAAATAGACTTACTTAGCATGAAGCCCAAACACGCTGAAGATGCTTCACAGGTGAGTGAGGGGGGAGGGGGGGCGGGGGAGCCGTATCACTGTCTCGCCGATACAAAGTTCACTGTTCCAGGATTATTTAGACATGAAGACAGGAGAAAGAGACACAACCAAGTTCAAGGACAGAGACATCTGAAGCATGTTGTTTGCACTGGATTCTTTTTGTTGTTGTTGTTGTTTTTATTTTCTGTTTTGTTTTTGTTGTTGTTGGGTTTGTTTTGGTTTGGTTTGGTTTGGTTTGATTTTTTGAGACAGGGTTTCTCTGTATAGCCCTGGCTGTCCTGGAACTCACTCTGTAGACCAGGCTGGCCTCGAACTCAGAAATTCGCCTGCCTCTACCTTACAAATGCTAAGATTAAAGTTGTGCGCCACCTTTGCCTGGTGCACTGGATTCTTGATGAACAAATAAACATGCTTTAAGGGTTTTTTTTTTTTTAAAGATTTATTTATTTTTATTTATATGAGTACACTGTAGCTGTCTTCAGACACATACCAGAAGAGGGCATCATATCACATTACAGATATTTGTGAGCCACCATGTGGTTGCTGGGAATTGAACTCAGGACCTCTAGAAGAGTAGTCAATGCTCTTAACCACTGAGCCATCTCTCCAGCCCATGCTTTAAGCTTTTATTGGGCTGAAGGAAAGAAGAAAAAAAAATATAAAAAACAGATCACTAAACAGAGCACTACTAATCAATAAGCAGTTATTTTAAGATAAGGATGGATTGATTGCTTACTGAATATTTATAATTTATGTCTACCTGTATTTCACTTTTACTTTTATTTTTATATTATTAGATTTGTTCTTTGACAGTTTCATACATGTATATAATGCCTTCTGATTACTCTCCCTCCACCCTCTCTTATCTCTCTCCCATCCCTTCTCCTCCCTACAAGTTCATGTGCATGACATTTTGCTTATTTTGTGTCCCACAGAGTTTACCTCCCAAATTATCTGTGTGACCATGGATTTGAAACTAAGTCCTGGAGCTTGGTCAGCTCATCAGTAGGTCCATAACTGAAGATAGCAATAGCCTTCCCTGCCCTGTCATCTATCAGTACCCAGCGATTCAGCAAGGAGGGTCCCATGTGCTCCATTCAGTTCTATAGTTGACTGATGACTGTCCTTGTCTTATTCAGGTCAGTGTGGCTGCTGTGAGTTCATGATGGCAATGGTTGTGTCAGACCCTCAACATTTCAAAAGTTCTTTTCCTTGTCTTGAGCTCTTATGTGCTTACTGGTCCCTCATCCACAGTGTTCTCGGAGTCCTAGAGCATACAGTATAAATATCTCATTAAAAGCTGTGTGGTCGTTTATCACATGCTCTCAGCATTGTAAATAGCCATGCTTCTCTACATTCACTACTGTTCATTTGAATGAGAGGCTTCTCTAACTGAGACATAGCATCTGTCTATAGATAATCAGTCTATAGAAATCTGTAATTTGAAGGCAGTTGGTGTCGTGTCAATTTAGCTAAACAATGGCAGTAAATTCCCCTGTAGGATCTATCATCTTCCCAGCCATGTTTTTGATTCAGTTTACAATACCAAGCATAGCACTTCTGTGGAGTGGACTTCAAATCCACACAAGGTATGGTTGGTTATCCCCATAATATTTATGGCACTAGTGCACCCATGGGTGCATCTTGCCTACTAGGTTGCTATTGTGGTTGGTAGTGTTCACAGCTGGGTAAGAGTGCTGACGAGTTTTCTCTCCTTACAGCCTGCATAGCATCTTCCAAAGCTAAAATGGTATGAATAAAGAACTGGGGAAGCATTTAACTTTCAAACTTTCATCAAAGCACACAGATTAGAATCCCATAAAGAATAACGTTGTGCTGTATGTTATTTTATTTTTTCTGAGATGAAGTCTCACTATGTACCCCATGTAGGGAGGTGGCTCTGATGCTTTGATTAGGAATCTGTGTTTACTGATACTGAAGGTCCTTGCCCCCAATTGGTTTTTTGATCTACAAATAAAGTTGCCAAAGGCTGAGCATGGGGTGGGACACTGAGAGTTGTGCAGATAGGACACAGAGAGAACCAGAAGGACTGAAGAAGAGAAGGGACACAGAAGTGGAGGAGATGAAGCCAACCAGCCATGTGAGTTTCTAGCCTTTGGCCACTTCCCTTTCTGGGCCTGGGGTAGCAAGGGAAGGTTTAGAGGTGCCCAGTCGCCCAGTCATTGAGTTAGCCAAGGCATTTCAAGATTAACTGGTGTGTGTGTGTGTGTGTGTGTGTGTGTGTGTGTGTGTGTTCTATTTTCAGATCCAAGATACCTCTGACTTACCAGGAACTTCAAGCAATGTAGACAAAACTACATGCTACAACCCCAAGGTGTTTTGTAACTCACTCTATGTCCCAGAATGACCAAAAACTTGGCATTCTCCTGCTTCCAATTCCCAAGTTCTTGGATTACAAGTATGTACCTCCATTCTTGGCTGCATTTAATTATTTCACACTGCTGATAGTGATATACAAAATCCACCAATTACCATCTTTATTTCTGGCTTGGGTGGCTGGAATACACATGTCGTGTATGTTTCTGGTGTGCACGACAGCATGTCTGAGTGGGCTGAGTTGTATGTGTTCCACTGCTCTAAATATGAGTCCCAGTCTGAGAATGTAGCTTAGTGTTAGCTTGCCTAGTGAGTACAGAGATTTGTGTTCAGGTTCCAGCATGATTAAAAATTCTGAGTGTAGATCTGGGGAATATACATAGAGACAGTGACCCATCTGCAGGATGTACTGGTGCAGTAGTGTCACAAATGTTATGGGAGTAAGCAACCAGTTTTCAGTTGGATTTAAGGCCCGTTCCTTGAGAAGGAAGCAATGCTATGGTAGTCCAAACCCTGAAACTAGATAGATCACAGAGCTAGGAGGAAACTTACTGTTATCATTCTGTTAAAGGAACATAGCAATGAAACGGCTCTTAATGACATAGTCATAGATCAGTGCCCCACTCAGCCCACACAGAGAAGCTTCACTTTTATCTTAGATAGAAATGAACACAGAGACCCAACTGGACAATATACCGAGAGTGAGAGACTTGGGACTTCATCCTAAATGGAACATTCTCACCAAATCCTTCCCTTCAGGGATCAGGGAGCTATTCAGAAGAGGAGATGAAAAGATTGTAAGAACCAGAGGGATGGTGGATCCCAAGGAAACAGTGCCCCTTTATACAATGGCACTAATGCACACACGAACTCACAGAGTTCTCCCAGACTGTGGCAGCACACATATGCCCTGGACAGCTTCAAGCCAGATGGGGTCACAGCACTGAGAAGGAGAAGTAGACATAGGTAGGATCTTACTTACCCCTAACTAATAAACAATCTCAAATTGGCATCTGCTGACAAAGGGAAAATTAGTTTTCTCCAGTGGGTATATCAACCACAATTCAGGTTAGGCCCCATGCCCAGGAATAGTTGACCAACACAGGACAAATTCAGTGGTATTTTCATGGAATTTCTGTTTCATTTTGCTTTGATATTTCTTTATTATCTGTTTGCCTTTTGTTGGCTATTGGTTTGTTTTGTTGTTTGAGCCATTGTTTTGTTTTCATTTGTATGAGCGTGTTTCTTATTTTTCCCTTGCTTATTTTTTTAGTGGTTTGGTTTGTTTTGAGAGAAAGAAATAAAGACAGTGTAAAGTTGGTTGGGTAAGTCTGTGAGGAGCATATGGGAGGAATTGTGTGAAGGAAAATATATGATCATAATATATACAAATTTTCCAAAAACAAAAAAAGAAATGTCAAAGGTAAAAAAAAAAGAAATACAGAAATACATGTTTAAATTACTTACTTGCAATGCACACTCATGAAGAAATATAGTCTGTATAAATAGCTTTCAGATATCAGAGAAGAAGAAGGGTGTGTCCATCTGAAGTGGCCATGCCTCAATCTTTAGCTGACTGTAATGTAGTTTAATGCCCCTCAAGACTCTCGTGCACATATTGGATTGTATGTCGTCATATAATTACTTTTCAGTGTGGCAATCTCTGTCTACAATGATCCATTTAGATCCCCAAAGCTTTTAGTGACAGACCTGAATGATGGCTATACAGTTACGTTTTCTGATGCTCCTTTGGAGAATCCAGGTTTGGTTTCCAGCACCCACGTGGTAGCTTACAGCCATCCTTAAGTCTAGTTCCAGAGAACCCTTCACTGTCTTCTGACCTCAATGGGCAACAGGCAAACATATGGTGTGCATACATAGGTGTAGGACAACCACTCATCACATAAAATAAATAAATCTACTAAATGAAGCAAAATAACAATAAAATAGATATAACTTACTGTGGTTACTGACATGTTTATGTGTCTAGAGATATGAGAAAGAGGGACAGAGAATTTGAATCTGACTGTACAGACTAACAACAATACACACTCTCAAAGAGTCCTGCCTATCTTTGTGTAATTTTTTCAGGGCTGCTTTTGCAGGCTGTGAATAAGGATATGCATGCATACAGGAATAAAAAAGGGGCAAGAAGGGAGCATGTTGTCAGGGAGTTTTAGAGAGCTGTATGACCAGAACAAGGTTTCAATGCCTTCGGCTGTGGCTGTAAGAACTCAAGTCTTATTAACACTTTTTCCATCCTCAAGTACTGAAGTCTTTTAGCCTTGAGCAACCTGTATACAAATATTCACTTAGGAAGTGATTTCAGGACCCTCAGCAAATCTCTACCATCCCATTGAGATCTCTCCTCTTCCTCCTCATTGTTCAGAATGTGAGAATAACTTCAAATTTTTCCCTGATAAAAATAGAGTCTCGGTGACTGGAGAGTTGGCTCCACGATTAAGAGCACTGACTGCTCTTCCAGAGGTCCTGAGTTCAATTCCCAGCAACCACATCTCACGACCATCTATAATGGGATCCAGTACCCTCTTCTGGTGTCTGAAGACAGCAACAGTGTACTCATATAAATGAAATAAATAAATCTTTTTTTTAAAATAGAGTATGGGGGGTTTGTGGCCCCATGGGGAGAGCAACAATACCAACCAACCAGAGCTTCCAGGGCCTAAACTACCAGCCTGGGAGCACAAAGGGATAGACCCATGACTCCAGC
This sequence comes from Arvicanthis niloticus, assembly GCF_011762505.2. Taxonomy (NCBI): domain Eukaryota; kingdom Metazoa; phylum Chordata; class Mammalia; order Rodentia; family Muridae; genus Arvicanthis; species Arvicanthis niloticus. The sequence continues at coordinate 6,913,720 of NC_047677.1, forward strand.
TGTATATGTAGGGGAGGATGGCCTTGTTGGGCATAGGTGGGAGAGAAAGTCCTTGGTCCAATGGAGGCTGAATGTCCCATTGTGGAGGAATTCGAGGGTGGAAAGGTGAGAGTGGGTGGGTAGGTGGGGCACATCCTCATAGAAGCAGGGTGAGGGGGGATGGGATAGGGGGTTTCTGGGTGGGGGGAAATGGAGAGAGGGGACAACATCTGAAACATAAATAAAATATCCAATAAAAAAATTAATCTAAAAAATACTCCACACACACATAGCAGAGTATCCTCACGTTGTTGTTGCCTTTCTTCTGTTGCTGGTGTCCTAGGTGATGGTGTATTGAATGGTAGGTAATCAAGCCTCACAAGGACTATATGTAGTTGGCAAGCTTACTCCAGCAATAGAGACCATTGTGACTTGAGTCTGCAGGGAAAGCATCATTTTGGACTTTTCCCACTGAAAGATTAGTGAAAGGTCAAAAAACAAGTTAGTTAAGGTCCTCCTAACACTTCCCTTGGGAGAGGAACATTTCCTGGCAAAGGAACTTCATCTCAGACAGATTGGCAGATCCCCAGGGCAACTCCATAGCTCAATCTTTGCATCTCTTGTCTTAAAGTAAGACAGACCATGCAGTTTTCAATATTAAAAGGGAAAGAAAGAAAAAGTCACCCACACCAAATCTATTCCTGGGCACAGCAGTATGTTTTAAGAAGCAATCAAGGCAGACATAGAACCAGAAATATAAGCTATATTAATGAAAAACAAGTCTTGAAGGCACAATCCTGAAATGTTCTTTTCAATAAGTGACAGGAACTTTGGCTTTAACAGTAACAGAAAGACAGAATGGGCCAACTGAAACTACTGTGGATGAATTCCCTCTATCATAGTCAGGCTTTGGCTGGCTATATGTTACGGTATCAGAGCCCAGAGCAGCACCCAACACATAGGAAACACACAATAAATATTTGTTTAATGAATAAATATCCTGTGTTGACTGACAAGAAATAAAGAAATATAATCATTTTTCTTCTAATAAAATGATTCAACTATTTTCTAATTATATAGCTAAGAAAAACATTTTTTTATGCAGCTGTAAGTTATGTAGAGTTTTGCCCTAAAGTTATAGCTTAACTTGTCAGGGGTAAAGAACAGGATGCAGATTGTTCTTTCTTTCATGACTTGAGCCCTTATTCCTTTGTTCTGTCCCCTATAGGTCTGTATCACTAGGGAAGCTTGAGTGTATGGCATTAGGTCACTCCAGGAAAATGACCATATTTAGCTAGTTTAATACTTCATAGTGAACTATCAATGATGTTTCTCAGTGATAGATGTTTCTCCAGCTTTATGGATGCTTCCCCTGGTAATGTAAAAATAAATATTTTTTAAAAAGTGTTAGAATGACAGAAAAATTGTCAAGTAATATAATGGCGGGACCATCATATATTTGTGGCAATGTACTTTCTCATGTAAGGATTTTATTCAGTTTACTTCCATAAATACCTATTTTTAGGCTGCTATGAGCTAAGCAATATAACCAGAACTTGCAGATACAAAATAGAAAAGGATGTAGATTGTGAAGTATTTCAATCCTTTTCTAAAACTAGCCTGGGAGAAGTCTGTTCTAGTTTGCTTCTCTGTTGTTGGGATAAACACCAGGACCAGAAGAAATGGTTTGTTTGGCCTATCACCAAAAGAAGCCAAGACAGGAACTCATAGCAGGAACCTGAAGACAGGAACCGAAGTCAAGGAGTGCTGCTTACCAAGTTGCTCTCCACAGCTTTCTCAGGTGGCTTCTTATCCCAAGACCTGCCCAGGGGTGACACTGCCCACAGTGGGTCGGACCCTCCTAGATCAGTTATTTATCAAATCAACTTTGTCTACAGCAAAATCTTATGAAGACATTTCTCAGGTGAGGTTCCCTTTCCTCAAGTGGCTCTAAAACTAACCAGCACAAAGACTGTTCTACTTTGGAAGTTTTGAATCCATCCACTCATTATTCAATACCTACATAACATCTACTAAGTGCCTATTTTTCCCTATACACTGGGAACATAATAACCAATCCTTCTAGTCAGAGAACTAACGAGTGTACACAAGGAATTTCCTAAATTAAAATCCACTGTATCCAGGGAATACTGAAGTCCTGTATTCAGGACTAGAAGGTGGAAAGAAACCACATTTTCTAAAGTATTTATTTAGAGAGTAAGACCTCAGCATTCCCAATGCCCCTAGCCTCAGACCCAAACCCTACTCTAGCTGACTGTCTTTTCACTGTATTTTTTTTTAAACCCCACTACTCCTCACCTAACATCACTGCTCTATCCCAGCTCTGAGAAATATCTGGCTCATATGAGGGAGTGCTAGAGTAGCGTGAGCGTTAAATGAACAGAAGATAAAAATGATGTTTTTACAAATGAGATGGAGACCAGTCCATGATTCTGCAAGTCTTACCTTACACGGGTTAGCTCCAAAGTCAGCTGTGAAGGCTTAAGCTATGTTCTGTCCACACTCACTAGTCCACAGATGGTTAGAGAGCTAATCGTGTGAGCCCTTATTTTAAGAGGAACCAGCGATTGCAGAGAAGGCCTTCTTGCAGGGTATCAGCTTAGTTAGAAGGAAAACAAGCTGGTGAACCAGCGGCAGGTATGAACTGTGGAAGGAGGCTGAAAGACAGGAAGCAGAAGTTGGCAAAGTTGATTCTGTGTCCCTGAGAGCAACTCCACTTCATGAGTCTTGATGCTGGAGGCTGTTGTGAGAACGGTTGTTGTATAAATCCTTTCCGAATGTTTAGTCCTGTTTAGTGGTAAAGAACATGTTCTCCCCCTTTCAGGAGGAGAGGGAGGGTAGAAGGAAACAGGAGACCTGCACACTTTGGGGGCCTGTAATATGGCTCAGTTACTAAAGGCATTTGCTGCCGGGCCTGAGGACCTGGGTTCATTCCCCAGAATCCAAAGGGTAGAAAGTCAGAATCAACTCTGAGAGTTAACCTCTGACCTCCACAATTGCCTCCCACACCCATTCAAGTATGGGACTAAGAAATGAAAAGTAGAGAGAAACAGTTGTAGGAACTGAGGTCTTTTTTTACCTGGAAAGACAATACATTGCAGAGTGAAAGTGTAGGACTGGTTTCACAGAACTTCCTCATGAAGAATCGGAGAATCTTTATTTTGTTTATAGTATTCCTGACCCTGCTTGGTAAAGGGTTACACTTCCTGCGTTCGAAAGACAGTAAAAGATTTAGTTTTATTCTCTAATAAGACCAAAGCTGAAATCCTGATGAGAACCATATCTGCTCAATACCAAGAAATGTTTTTAAATGATTCGCTGAGCTGCCTCAAGGATCGGTGGGTCTACGCCCCTAAATTTTCACTGGGACCCAGCCCGCCCCCAGGAGAATTGTCCGGGTCCCGGCTGGAGCTGGGGCGGGAACAGCAAGTAGACAGCTCAGCATCCTGGACAGGGAGGAGGCCCCGAGCTCCCCGGAGGGTGGCTGTGGACTCCAGCGAGTGTGTAAGATGCTCTGGGTCCGTGACAGCATTCTGCGCTTAGGTTTGGGGTTCACTAACCACCGCGTTCCTCAAACCATCTCGCGCTGGCCGGGATGGGGTCCCCGGGCCGCGTGTCACCCCTGTAGCTCTAGCAGCCAGAATTCCAGCGGCTTTGAGCCCCCAGGTAAGAGAAAGGCAGGGCTGGGAAGGAAGGGGCTGAGGAGGATTCCAGCTTGTGGATGCAATGCTTTTCTTGTTCTTCCTGTTGCTTTCCCTGTAGTGAAAGTTCACAGGATTCCCGCTCAGTACAAACCTTCGAAATTCGACAAGAAAATCCTGCTGTGGACCGGGCGTTTCAAATCTATAGAGGAGATCCCACCCCTAGTACCGTAAGTGTGAAGTGGGTCCTTGCCTGAGTTTCGCCCGCCCGCCGGAGACTTGCAGCCTGGGCTGACACAGGGTCCAAACTGTGCTTTGCTGGCCAGGAGCAGAGCAGCCATAAAGCTACAGATCTTCCAACTAACACTGACACAGGGAGTTTACAACACTAATCCCTAACGTGGCTAAGATCATGGTGTTCGACTAGACAGTGGGTAGCTGGCATCATAGACAGAGCGCAGAAGTTGAATTGAAAAACCGGGAGTTTATTGGTCAGTTTCTAGTCTTGCAGATATACGGGTTCCTGGCGAGCTCTGAACAGTGAGTACTGTGATGGTTAATAGGAACTTGGCAGGATACAGAACTGCTGAAGTGACATTGCTGAGCGTGTCCTTGAGGTTATTACTAGATTAAGTTAACTGAGGTTTCAGCAGCAAACATCAGGCCTTACCCCCATGATAAACTGCATCCTCAATCACCATATCGGTGGTGTGTCTGGGGAGAAAAGAAACACAGAGGGTCTCCTTACTGTTCGATACCAGGAAAGAGTCCTTGTATAACTTTTGGGATACTGGAGAATGGCATCTGGGTACACAGTTTCCTGGTCCTGGGAAGCTAAGCAGCTTCAGTATGGTTGGTCTCATCGCAAATGGCCTCAAGTAAGTGGAAAAGGAGAAACACATGCTGCAAAAATGCACACCCAGGTATTCATTCTGAAACATTTCCTTGTTCTTTGAGCAACTGTTAAAAAAAATAAAAAGGGACATTTTGAAATTTTTCCACAGTTATTCAACTTGAAAGATATTTTCTAATTATTTTAAGCTAATTTCATACTCTATGGCATTTATAGACTCAAAACTGTTGAAAATACAAATCAGTTTAGGAAAAATTTATAGCATAAATTTTGCTTGTTAAAATTTAATATTTTAGGCCAGGCAGTGGTGAGGAACACCTTTAATCCCAGCACAATGAAAGCAGGGCAGTGGATCTCTGTGAGTTCAAAGCTAGCCTGGTCAAAAGAGTGAGTTCTAGGACAGTCAAGGCTACAAATAAAAACCCTGTCTCAAATCCCCCAAATAATGATTGATGATGATGATGATGATGGAGTCAAATAAAGATATAGAAAGGACAAGAAATAAAATTTCACTCTCAGCTGGCTTAAATTTTGATATCTAGCATTATAACTAATTAAGAATGTAAAGAATCTGCAATGTTGCAAATTAATTTCCAAGAAAACCTATCTATTTCTTTTAAACATTTATTGATTACATCAACATAGATGGATGTAGAAAAAAATGCTTTTCACAGAGATAATTTAATTTCCTCAGGATCACAGTCAACAGATATAGGAGGAGCATTTTACCAATGGGTAAGGCACTTATAAGAAGCATTGTAATTCTGAGTTCCAAGTATTTGTTATCTTTTGTTTTATTTTCTATAATTTTTTTAAAGGTTTGCTATTTAGGAGGGACATTCCTATTAAGATGTTAAGCTTACAATGTAAGCTTTCTTTTGTAGATTTTAATAAACAAATAAGTGACAGGACAAACCCTACAGTTTTTGCCATCACACTGACTCTATTTATAGTAACCATGCTCTTTCTTTTGTTTTTGTTAAGCGAAATTTCATATTCAAAATTAAAGCCAGATGAGGTTAAAATAATCAGATTTTTTTAGGTTTCATCTGGAAAAGAAGCTAGCAACAAATAAACTCTCCCTGGACACCAACTGAACCTGTTTGCAACGGACATTTAAACTTAATTCTGCCTAAAATATAAATAAAAACATGCTATTATACTTTTTTTGAATTTTTTTAAATAATGAAAGAGTTAAAGTTTTAATTTTCAAGAGAAATTTAACACCCTTGTGTTTTTTTAAAATGCTACTGAATTATATATAAATTTTTTATTGGATAAGAATGCCACTTGATATTTTCAAGAGCCTTATGCATATTGATAAGCTGACACTTAACTATCATTGCAAATCACTAAAATTTGTTTCAATATAAAAGCATCCAAAGCTTGATTTCCACTGTAACAGTTTTATAAGATTGCAAAAACCTAAGGTATTGTACTACACTTGCATGTAACTGGTCTCTTTGGATAACAAGATAGGAAGGGGCAAGAAGAAACTGAGCAGCTCTTGAAAGAAAGTATGAGAAATGGATTTAAATATAAGCTGTTCTAAATGGCTTTACTTCTTTTATCTAAGCTAAAAAATAAGAAACCAGAGTCTAATACATTGCTAGTAGTTCTGTTTTGATTAATTAGAAGCTAAATATACTATGCTGGTTTCACGGTGGCTACCTTTAGTTTAAGATTGAAATCTGAACAAATGTGTGCTAATTTGAAATTGCTAAAACAAACGGGCTAGCGTTTGGTGGTCTTTTACAGCCATGGTTTGCATTTGTGGAAATATTTGGGCTATTCAAGCAATCAACCATTATTTATCATGCTCAGTCAGAAAGCTGTATTGCTTTAATATGAATAAACATTAAAAGTAGTAAACAGACTCCACATGTCTGTTTAGGCCTGAAATGATAGCTGTTTCAAGAAACAAGGCTCGAGTGAAAGCTTGTTACATAATGATCGGACTCACAATTGCTGCCTGCTTTGCTGTAATTGTTTCTGCCAAAAGGGTAAGTGAGGCCTTAAAAACTCTAACTCCCAGTGGCGGTGGGCTGCGGACAAGGCTCAAGGGCAGACCACTCCCTAACTTCCGTGAGGCTCATGGTTCAATGCCTAACCCTACAAGGGTTGAGAGAGAAACAAAATTTGTTTTTAGACATGCCATGGACCTTGTTCTGAATTGAGCAATTGTATATCCTGGTACCACCCACATACATGTATCATAGAAGACACAAATCTAGCCATGATAATTTAGCCCCCAAAATTATGTGCCAAGATAGGCAAAAAAAAAAAAAAAAAAAAAAAAAAAAAAAAAAAAAAATTCACGTTTGTAAAATAACAAAGAATAGCTTAAAATTTGCATAAGAACTCTGCTGTGTAAAAGTAAGCCAGACTAGTCCGTTCTCTAAATGAAAACAATTTAGGTAGCAGTTCCACAAACTTGGGAGACAGAAGTGTGCAGGTTGGAGATGACCCTGGAGGTTGAGTGTGAGCTGCTCCTCACCATCTTCCATCTTTCTGTTTAATACCTCTAAAGAGAAGCAAGGAGCTGACCATTTCACATTCTACACTCTGCCTCTAAACCTTCCCATCTCTGGATCTGTGGGACCACCTTTTTACCATGAGCAGCTCCAATAATACTGGCAGACTCTCTAAGAGCCTCCAGACACGCTTCATTTTGTTACCCATGACCCGACTGGTTACAGCTCTGGAAGCTGATAGTGCAGCCTTCTGACATGCATAGCTTGCTCTCAGTATTCTTCCTTCCGAGTATATTTAAGCAATTGTCATTCTACCTGACCCTATGATTCTTTCTTCTTTCTGGCAGATATTCAACAGGCTTTGCTGCTTGCATTGGTTTGGTGTTAACTTTCATACATTGACACAATGTGATTACATTCACCTCTTCGCCCTCTGGGTATCACCTTTCACTCTCCTCTGAACCCCCTTATTACCACCTAGCCCAGAGGCCACACCATTAGAGGAAATGACATGATATCCTCAATTCTTGCTCTATTCTTCAGATTTTCAAATGTCTGAGTCCCCTAACCTTAGGCAGAGAACACCTGTCATTAAACTTAGCAATGTTATCCTAACAGCTTGGGATTAACCTACCTTTAGAACATTCTCCAGATGGGGAAACTTCAGAACAACACTCATTGGAATGAATACTCAAAATGAACAATGAAATATACCATCTTGTTTCTATCCTATCCCCAATACCTGCCTGCCAAACTGGTTATTCTTTGGGTTCTAGAAATCTTTTATGGGAACTATATTCTCTTCTTTAAGATGAACACTAGAGTTTTTGTTTTTTTGTTTTGCTTGTTTTTGTCACATAAATGGTCCCCTTCTTCCCAGTTTCTCAGGCTGGAGAAAGGACTTCACATCTTTCCTGCTCCTTCAGCTTCTCATTCCCAGCTCAGCTCCATAGTGAAGACCTCAATTGTGCACTCAAATCCTTTGTAGAGTTAATGTTCCAGACCACAGCTGTGATGGCTCCTGTTTTCCCAAATGCCCCGTGGCTGAAACTATTCCATTCCATCCTGATATCTCCCTCCCATCCTCTTACCAGTGCAAGTCTTGAGTTACATCATTTCTAGTACCAGAGGATCTCCCTTTTGGGCTTCAGTGTTTGAAAATACTTTTGATGTTTCTATCCAACACACACGTCTATTTGAACCAAGAGAGGTGGCAGCAGGTTCCTGATTTTAATTCCCCAGATGACTCTAAGTCTAGTGATTTGCACAGAGCCATTTTTCTTGGATATTATCTGTGAGTTGCTTAAGGTATTTGTTCTCCTTTTCACTTTGCAGTGTAAGTTCTAAAAAGTCGTATCGTATTGTGTTGTTTTTTTAGGCTGTGGAACGGCATGAATCCTTAACAAGTTGGAATCTGGCAAAGAAAGCTAAGTGGCGCGAAGAAGCTGCATTGGCTGCACAGTCCAAGACTAAATGATGCTTTTGGCTAAATGATGTCAGTACTCACTCAGGTGCCATTACTATTAACCACAAAATAAACGATTTACAAAATATTTGCTATAGTTTCATTCTTGTTAACAAAAACATTAGGGTCTTAATTTTTTAGTAAACCTTTACTAAAACCCATTTAAAAATAGTAAAAATATACTTAGCATATGTACTTTTACACAGCAAACAGGGAAGGAAGCTCTAAGTGAGTTACGTCTTGAGTGAATGTATTGTTGACATGAACATGGCCATGATGAAGACACAGGGGCTTGGACCCATGGGAAATAAGCAAAGCTGTTCCCAACATGGGCCAGGCTCCAGTTGGCAAAGCCTTCTTCCTGTGTTCCTAGTGCCAGTGTTTATAGAGGACTGATCAGTGTGCACAAACACTAGCAAATAACATTCCTCCCCCGAGATGTTTACAGCCTGTGAGACAGCCTGCCCAGTGACACCTCTTACAGAGATTAGCTAGTGGTTCCTTCTGTGCTGTACTAATGAACATGATGGTAATAAGTGCCATTCCATCATGTGCATACTGTACCTGACTCCAGCTTTTCTGCAATGTGTGAAATTAAGGGCAGAAACCCAAATAAATGAAGCCATACAAATCAATGTAACCAAATTATCTTAGAATAAATGAGATGAAAGAAAAACAAGATGCAAGGGAAAAAAGTGTTCTAAGTGACAAGTTGATAGACTACCTTCCAGATCCTTGGGAGAATATGGTGGACTGGTGCACTTTCTGCTTCCTGCCAAAATGGAGGAGCAAGGACTCAATTTGCACTCTAGCATAAACACCATAGAAAAAATGTGAACAGAAAGTAAATACTGTAGGCAGTGATTTGCAAAATCAAAGGGATTTTATGACCACTTCATTCGCTTCCTATGGCATATAAGATGGACCAGACAGGGAACCCTTGAAATCTGAGTAAGGAGCCAAGACAAGCCACAACACCTTATGGTAAGCTGGGCTAAAGAGAACAGTTTCACACAGGCGTCAGCTCCCCTTTGGTCTTCAGCTAAGTTGAGCAGTGTAATTACTGCCCAAGAAAATCAAAATAACCACCTGAAAGGACAAATCATCGAAAACAATCCTTATAACTCACTGTGGCTGGGTCAGACATCTGCTCAATAATAAATCCCTTATAATCCACAGGTTATCAGAAATGCTGATAGCCAGAAGTTTAAACAAGCTAGTTAAAAACAAAAAACGTTTTCCCCATAACTTAATTGTAGGCTATTAATCAGCTCAAAAACAAAGCACATAGGTTGGTTCCATCCTGGCTGTTAGGAAGTCAGTGCTGTAGCGGGTCTGGGTGCAGTTGGCCATTTGCTATATCGACTTCATTGCTCTGGAGTATGGACCACAAAGGCTCACCTTCTTTAGCTATCAGAGAGGCACAGATCAAAGCAAAACGAGTACTATCTCCTTCATTAGAATGGCCCTCATTAAGCAGAAAACAAAGCAAGTATTGGTGAGAATTTGCACAAAAGAACTCTGACATTCTACCAATGGGAGTAAAATTAGTAAGGTCAGTCTGGAGAAAAGTGTGCAAATTTCTAAAAAGCAAAAATCTACCATATGGGACTTGCTAACTCTGCTAAACAATTTCTCCATTTTAAATAGTCTTTGTGAGATATATACTACTGAGGTGGTTTAAATGAGCTGCGCCCCCCCCCCCCCGTCCCATAATTTTGGCATTTAAATTCTTGCTCCCAAGTTGGTGGTTGTTCAAGAAGTAGAGGAGGTGACGCCTTGCTGGAGGAAGTGTGTCACTGGGGGAGAACTTTGAGGCTTCAAAATACTGATGTTGACAACTCTGATCCCTCTGGAAGTGTGTGCCTTCCTTCTGTAAGTTCACCTGGACTATGGTGCTTTATCATACAAGCGCACAGAAAAGCATCTAGTACTGCTACCTACTGTGCTTACGAGGCACCACTGTTTAATGAGTTGAACACCTTCAACTTACTAAAATTTCCTGCAATTACTGATGTAACTGAGTTTACATCTAGTATCTTCCTTTTTGCTTCATTTAGGGGGAGGGTTTCTAAATCAAGAGGTCCCCTCTTTCCTCTTTTCCTACCTAGTTCTGAATTAACTATTCTTTAGGATTCTTCTTTTATAAAACCAACAGACTGTTAACTGATGATGGTATCTGTTTTTATTCCATTGGAAATATACAATCTTAGCAATAACAGAAATAAACACATGTAAATGCAATTGTAAAATAGTATTTTATTGTGGTTAGTAGAGCGTAACATTTCACACATAATCTTGCATAATGCTCAAATGTCTGTTTATTTAGTTACGTGAGAACCGCCTCATCTCGCCTCATCTGGTCTCATCTCGTGTCTCATCCCATCTCGCTTTCCTATCAGGGAGACAACAGTATTTTAGTGTCCTAATGTATTGGCTCCTAACAGCAATGTCTGCCACAGTTCAGAAAGCAGCAGTGCTTGCTATGTACGGAAAAGAACAGTTCATTTACTTCACAGTATCACAATTAAGCAACCAGTAGATTGCTGGATTTACAACACTAACAAAACCCACAAAGACATTTTTATGTTTATCTTTTCTATAATACTCCTTTATAAAGAAGAAAAAAATCTACCAAAGCAGAGGTAAATGCTTTGTTAGTTCTTCACCCTGTGAGTCCATCTTTCACTGCAAATAGGTTACAGAAACCAAATGAGAAGCTATTTTTGTGCCAGCAGATTTACTTTAAAAACAAAAATCAAAATACCCTGTTTTGATGCTACCAGTGACAGATAACACTAGAAGAACACTAAAAATTAGGTTAGAAAAATCTTTCAAATTAAAACTTACAACAGAGGAAAACAACGCACACACTCAAAAAAAAAAAAAAAAAAAAAATCCGAGACCAGTGCATGAAGTATTTATAAAACAGTAAGTGTGATTGCATAGTTCAATCAGTAGAAATTCAAGTTCAAGTAAATTCAATTAAATTTAGCTAAATAGACTCAGGGATTTTTCTTGGTGTTTGCATTAATGTCCTACATTTATTTTATTTGGCACAGTATCTATCACATGTGTCACAAATCTTAAAAAAGCAACTTATTGAGTTGTGTCACAAGGGACAATGATGATGAAAACAAACGTTGGAGCATTTTAAATGATACTCTTACAGAGCTGGCTTTTAATTTTAGTCCAACAAAAGGAATTAGGCTTTAAAATGGACCTTTCCATTCAAATCTAATCCAAGAAATTAAATTTGTACTTAAATATTCAAAGTATGACCAAGCTCTGCACTTAGAAATTCAACATTTGTCCCACTGGTAAGTTCTAATATCGCCTTTGATAGATCACTCATCCTATGTGCCTGCAAGCATATATATATGTATGTATATGTATATATATCTGCATATATGTGCATGCATACACACATATATATGTACACACATATATAATATATAAGTATATTATATATACACACACATATAATTTCTTCTATAACAACTATTTTTTGGAAGCTTTGGCTTAGAGGCTTGCTACAGTGACTACTGCATCCTCAAAGCAGGCACAGCTGGCTAAGCTTGAATTATGCTGATCAACAACTGATTATAAATAGTCAAATACCCTGTCATCTTATACTTAAAAACACCGGCACCATAAAACAGTGTTTATTTGTTAAATTCACCCATCAATTTGGTAATTTGTATATCACTACCTTGTTTCTTTAAACGTACATAATGTAAAAGGAAAAGTTTTTATACTTAACTCTATAACTTCCATTATAATAAAAAAGAGAGACACAATCCTCTACTTAATGGTAATAAAAGGACTGACAGATGCAGTCAGCACTATGGAAACCATTTAAACCTACATTTCATGGTTGTGGGGTTTAAGTGTCTTGCCAAAAGCTTAGATTCATGATAAATAGTTTACAGAGTGTCCTACTATTTAAAAGCACTCCTATATACACTTCCTTATATCACATGCCTCTGATTCCCAGCAGAAACATTACAAATGCTATCATAAATGAATCTTTCTTTACAGAATAAACTATGAATCATATCAAAAATTGTTTTAGTTCCCATCTTACAAGAGTTGTAATTTAGGTTTTACATAAGCATTCTTAAGTATATAACTGAATAAATACATAACCTGTGTACAATTATAAATAAAAAAAAATTGAGTTCAACAATACCATATCTGCTTAGAAAATTCTACCAAGCACAGTTCTATGGGAATAACACACACATATGTAAATAAATATAAATTTTCTATCAAAACCTCTAGACTTTCATATTTCAAGTGACTTTTTGCTGTTAACTTCTAAAGCATAAATGACCAATCTGACGCAGACGTCATCTTCCTCTTAGTTCATAATCAGCAGCAGTATGACCTGTTGTGCATCACCAAAATGAAGATTCCTAATATAGACTTCTACACATTAAATAATCCTTAGCAGTTATCATTAACATCACTCATTTAGTCGAAACGTTAAATGCATTTAACAATATTTAATACATAACAAGGTGATTTCTTCAGGATACTTTTACCAATCAAGTATTCGAGTCCATTATTATACAAAGAATAAAATGTTTCGAGATCTTCTGAAAAATCAGAGGAAATAATTACAGTTTTAGGTATGCAGCACTACATTAGATTCATGATCACCTGTCTGTCACGGTCTTCTTTAAAAAGAAGAGTGAAAATACATACTATTATTACAAAGAGGGTAGCATCTCTGGATAAAATATAAGATATACTAGAATAATAGTATTGTATGTGAACAACACAGACAATTATTTTATAGGTTTGTATTGTGTTCAACATGAACAGCTTCTCTCTTCATAACTGCCATATTTTATCCATCAATACATCAGTTCCATAAAACCTTTTTTAAGGTTTTCTGTTGCAATTGTTTGTGAAGTATAACCTACAGCACAGTGATTTATAATCTAAAGTAATAAAGATTATCACAATCTAATTCGGCTCTTACATGATTTCATGCTTCTGAAGCTTTCTGTTTTTACATTTGCTTCAATACAGAGGTAGATTTAGTAAAGATTGGGCATTGTCAGTCTTATTGACAAAATGCAATTATCAATATTCACAGCACTGTTATTGTTGCAGTCTTCAAGAACCCCTGAAAAGTTCAGAACCATTATGTAATATTCACCACGTTCTCCTTTTCAAGCTTGAATGAAATATTTGCATAATGTATATTCACAAACAGATACAAAAATCCAAACAACAGAAGACAAATACAGCTACATCAAAACAAATAACCAAAACAACAAACAGAAATCTATAAAAAACAAAACAAAACCAGTGCATCTGAATGGAGACTTTCATATTTGCTTTTAAAAGTGCATTTGATTTTCTCCTTCCTGTATTGTATAAAAACCTTTCTACCAGGACTAGTCATGTTGAAGAGCTATCAGAAGTTACTCATTTCTGTCAGTCATTTTCCCCACCACCTGTTAGAGTTGAAACCCTTCCATTGGTGCCTCCTGCTGCTGAAATACAAACTGTTGCTGGTTTTCATCCACCTGAGGTACAATACTGGGATCATCATCTTCTACACCAAAATAATGTTCAATTAGCTCAAAAGCCTTCTGGTAAATTTCCTGGTTTTCATGACTTTGTAGAAACTCTATTTTATCCAAGCCTATCACAGAAAGAATACATACAAGAAACAAATTATTATTAGGGCTTCAGTATATACTATATGAGAACACCAAACCAATAGCATCCACTCACTCCACAAAGACTGGGACACTTCTTTACATTTATTTTTTGCACAAATCAATGACTTCACACTTACATCTTATTCATTAATAATTACAAATACAGGGGACTAGGGACTAGCTTTTATAATGAAAATCACTTATAAAATGGGGAAGGGCTGGGCAGTGGTAGCACATGCCTTCAGTCCCAGCACTTGGGAGGCAGAGGCAGTTGGATTTCTGAGTTCAAGGCCAGCCTGGTCTGCAGAGTGAGTTCTAGGACAGCCAGGGCTATGCAGAGAAACCCTGTCTCAAAAAACCAAATAAGATAAAATAATAAAATAAAATGGGGAAGGGTGGAGGTGCAAACTGGGGAGAGGCCACCTAGGACAGATAATTAAGAATTAATTAATTATAATTACAAACTTCTAAGTGCCTCCTTACCATATGCTTCTTCAATGAGAGCACAGTAGGGATTGATGCTAACTCCATTCTGCTTAGATTCTTGTTCTCCAAGACGCAATATATTTTCAAGTCCATTCAAAGCCACTTGAACTATTTTGGAGTCCATGACAGTCAAAAGGTCACAAAGTGGTTTAATGCAGCCCAAGGTTACCAAATACCTTCGCAGAAATTTAAAACAGAGAATTAGAGAAGGGAGGATTTAATACTATATTAATATTTTATATTATATGTTGTATATTATAATAAAACCAGAATAAAATGTTATATTACCAATCATGAAAGTGTTTTTTGTTGTTCTTTTTTGAGTTAGAGTCTCGCCATTAGCCCTTGCTTGTCTGGAACTCACTATGTAGCCTAGACTGGCTTGAACTCACATATTTAACTGCCTCTACATCCTGAGTGTTGGGGTTTGGAGTCACCATACCTGGCTTAAACTCAGATGTTTTTTATTTACACTAAAATCTGTTAAGCTTCTCTGGTTTCACATAATTAGCAATAGTGGAATTGCAAATACTACAAAATGTACACACAGGCAGACAAGCACTTAGATGATTTTGCAAAGGAGAGTTAAGAATAGTGGGTTCAGGCTGGAGAGATGGCTCAGCTGTTAAAAGCACTGACTGTTCTTCCAGAGGTACTGAGTTCAATTCCCAGCAACCACATGGTGGCTCACAATCATCTATAATGAGATCTGATGCCCTCTTCTGGTGTGTCAGAAGACAGCAACAGTTTACTCATATGCATTAAATGAATAAGTAAATCTTTAAAAAAAAAAAAAAGAATAGTGGGTTCTACCTACTCTTTTTAAGTACATCCCCTCCCTCCCTCCCTCCCCACCCAGTGTCCTTCCTTCTCTTCCTCTTGGTTTATTTGATGGAAAGGTACAAATGGAGAAGGAAAGAGAACACCCAAATTAAATCTTACAACAGGAATCACAGACAATCTCTGAAACATACAGCATTTTTCAGAATTACAAAAGATCACAAAGAAGAAAACGGGCTACCCTAATACATAAATGTTAAGAAGTACTTTCCTCAGAAATATACCATTAATTTCCCAGTGCACTGTTATTACCTACTTTTCCATTTCCTCTTATATAAATTGATTTTTTGCTCACTTGACAAAGAGCTCATATGAATCACAAAGGGCTATGAAGCCAAACTGCATGGTTTCAAATCCTAATTCCATTTTTAATTAGTTATGCAACTCTGAGCAACTGTTTTCTACCTCAGTTTCCAACACAAAGTATTTAACGAAAGTTTCTGCTCCTCTAAAAAAGGAGTGCGGTGCAGATGGCTCAGCACTTGCTGAGCAAGGATAATATGAGGTTCATTCTTGGAACTCAGAATAAGAAAGTGAGAGAAAGAAGGCATGCATTTACACCACCTTCCAAATTATAATGAGCAAAAATATTTTTAATAAATAGTTATCTCAAAGGCGTGAGGTTAAATAAAATAAAAAATATAAAACAATCTGCTGTAACTGAAATAATTTAGCTACCAGAACAATAACTGGCAATAGTGAGCATAACTACTGTGGTATCACTATTGTATGCACGCTGAACGTAACCTGAAATGAAGACATTTTCTTCCTGTATTATGTGCTTTCTTTAAGCTCAACACACATGAAGATAAAAGTAGTAATAAAAAATAAATCAGAACAAAGCAACAACAATGTTTTATTACTGGTTATATTTATGACACACATATAATGGAAATACTAATTAAAATACCACAGGAGCAGAAAGGAAGCACACAGATGATGTCTCTACATAAAATCTGAATATTGACAGTGAACATGAAGGTAAATGAAAGACAAGGCATAGTGGCATATTTGCAATCCCAGCATTTAGCAAGCTAGACAAGGAAATAACCAAAATAAGTTACAAAAAAGAAGGGTGATTAAGAAAAATACCCGTGAGCATAATAGAATTTCAGATGATTTATTTTAAAATATTTTTTAAAAAGGATATGGTGGCACACTCCTTTAGTCCCATTAAACAGGAGAGATACATACATACACACACAGACATACTTACAGAAACATTTATGTACATATATTTTTATAAAAAAATGTATGTCATTGAAAGAGGCAGAGAACAGTAAGAACTTGTCTCTAGAAAACAGAAACAAACAATCATCTAATATTTGGTGGATTTAAATCCTTTGGTTTATAAAATAGTGTAATAATTTGGCCTATTTTATAAACTTTTTAACAGTCACATCCTCATTAGAAAATATTTCCTAAATAGTGGATTCAACTTTTGTTGTAGGATTCTTAAGAATGAGACGATTATGTAAGAAATCAAGTGTAGTTGAGATACAAAGTGTATCTTTGCTATAGAAGTCAAAAAGTCTGAAGATACATGACCCGAGGAGACAGGAATCAATACTTATCACTACAAATGGTGCTGGGACCTTGTTCTGCTTGAGAACCTAATGCTCATTAAGCACTGTGCTGAGCACATCAAGTGTGCATTGCACGTTAGGTACTGTTACTGAATTCATTAGCGAAAACAAAGGGAGAGAAAAAGAGAGAGAGATGGGGGGAGAGAAAAGAAAAAACACTGACCTAGAAAGGTTAAGTGATTCTGTCAAGACTGATCCTATCACAACTTTTACTGAAGGATGATAACTAGATCAGAACTTGGTCAGGCTTACTTAAAGCCATGTACTAACTATGAATCGGTAATATACATAATAAAGGCACAGGTTATAAAGGAAAAGTAGTGTATAAAAGTATTATACTATCTACTGGCAAGAAAACAGCCAATAAGGAAAGGACACCATTAAACAAATGCATATTTTAATTTTACTTTAAACACATTGATATTCATATTTGTTACTTCTATATAATAAAGTTAATTTTGTGATTTTAATGCTTAAAACAAATCTAATGCTCATGACAGTACATTCTGAAAGTCAACAAATTGTTCCCATTTGAATTTCTAATCTATGCCAAGAAGGATGGGGTTATCATTTAAGTAAAAATAAGCAAAGAAACCAAATGAAAGATACACCAAATGCTGTCATTTCATATTAATATATATCAAACAAACATAAAAATATTAGTTTCACCATTAAATTAAGAAGTATGTTTTATTTCAAACTGTCTGACTCACATTTAAAAGACAGTATTTAGAAATCTGAATGTACCTTATTTGCTCTGGAGTGCCTCCTGATGTGGCATTAGTTATAGCCCATGCTGCTTCTTTTCTGGTACGAAATTCTGCTTTCTGAAGGACCTCAATCAAAACAGGGAAAATACTTGCATCTATGACAGCCTAAGAAGAAAAATGATCCAGCAAAATCAGTGCAAATGCTGTTTCCTAACTATTGCCCCATGGAGCACTGAAGTGCAGAAGCGTTAACAAGTGAGAGGCTGAAGGATGGCCCAGCAGCTGTGAATACCTGCTGCTCTTTACTGAGGATCTGAGTTTGGCTCACAGCAACCACATCAGGTGGCTCAGTCAATCACCTGCCCCTCCAGTTCCAGGGATCTGGCAACCTTGCCGCCACAGGCCCTGTTCATGTTGTGCTTTACATAACCCACACAGGCACACATATACACATGATTGTTTTTAATCTTAAAATGGGAGAAGTTTTTAATCTGTCAGCACATTTTAGCTGTTTTCTTTTGTAAAAAGACATGAGCTTTTAAAAAGAACTTTCTGAAGAATGAAGAATTTATTGGTAAAATATAAATATTAGAGCGATAAACTGTAAGCATGCAACTAACCGAGATGTCTAACTATTCTGTGGCTTAAGAAACTTGACAGATCCTAGTAATCATTTAAAGCCGACAGGCAGATGATTCCTAACATGTACTGCTGAGCGACCACCCCGCCCCGACAGGGTCTCTCCATGTAGCTCATATGGCCTCAAAAATCATCATTCTGCCTTAGTCTCTCATTTTAAATCTGATTTAACACCTTTTTAATATTTTTCTCCCAGATAAAGTGTCCCTAACTATCCCATTTGGGCCTCAAAATTATACTTTACCTTGCTTCAGTTTCTCAAGTGCTGGATTACAGATATGTGTACTATACTCAGCAGAAATATCCATTTCTCAAGACTAACTTTATGTTTCAGATATTTTTATAAATATTGCTATTCGTCACTAGAATACCAAATACACATACCATTACTTTAGACTTGCCTTTTGTCATTTCAACTCTGAAAGGTGCTTACCTGGATCTGCACTCTGTTTCCTGCAGTGATGTTAGAAATGGTCCAGCAGGCTTCCTTTCTAATTGACTCCTTTGGACTACCCAACAAATGTAAAAGGCAGGGCAATGCAGAACAATTCAAAATGACCTAAAATAGATAAGACAGAAAACAAAAAGTATTTTAGTATAAGTGCAAAAATCTTATGAATTACTTAGAAGTACAGAAATTAATCTAAAAAACAAGAAATAAATTCCTCTCAACTTTTTTTTTCAGGTTCAGTTGTGCCTTTGTTGACTTAGTGCATCAGAGTGTTAAGGTGTCCTATAATGGAGGCCGCCCTCGGAGCAGCATTTTTAAAGCAGTGTTACAGGAATCCTTACTGATTGCACCATACTTATAAAAACCAGGGACATGACATACACAACCTACAGAAGACAGAGCCGTGAGAATTTACACAGTGTAAAATAACGTCGAGGGTTAGCAAGGGTAGCTACATGCAGGGAGGGGTGGGGTGCCTGTGAGGAGCTAGGTTGAGAGGTGGCTATGTTTGCTTCCGTTCATGACGGCAGGCAGCCCTCACTGAGATTCTCAGACCACAAGTGGGTAAATGACCACGGATGGTCTGAGTGTCACAGTGGGCTACATGCAGGTAGCAGGAAGCAGAGGCTTGCTTTAGTTGCAAGTGGCCATATACGTCTGTCAAGAACATGTCTCCTGTTGCTGTCGCCTTCACAGCTGACATGTGTGTACTGACATGAAATGGGGAGGTCCCAACAGCTGTCAGAACTGCCCTTACAAAGACAGTTACACACTAACAAACAGCTGTGAGCCAAGTCCGCAGCGAGTCCATTTGGGCTTGCAGTCTATCATCTGACAACTGCACCCTAAGGCCAGCATTGCACACTGTTTGTTCTCTCCCTGAAGTAGGCATGAGCCAGACAAAATCCAAACCAAGAAAAACAAACTTTGCTCTGCAGTCTCTTAAGAAGCTGGACCAAGCAACCCCTTGGCAAGGTTAGAACTGGCCTCTGAACAGTGTTACATGTAGTAATATCTAGACAGCAGCGAGTGAGTGTCTCTGCACTGCTGCGGGAGAAATGGTGTGGCTGGCAGTCAGGACCAGGAACCGGACCTGGCTTAGAGTTGAGCGTCTACACACCTGGCCTGTTTTGGGAAAAGCCAGAGCCCTCTGGGGACCTATGCTAGGCAACCTGGGCCAAGGGACTGTTGGGAGGGACTTCTCTCCTGTGCTGTTAGCAAAGCTTACTTAGTGCTAGTGTAGTGAATGGTTCTGTTTTCCACTAAAGTGTGAACCAGAGACATGCCCTTCAAATACACAAATTAAAGTAACTTAGCTATAGCATTATCAACACAGATTGTATTTTGAAGAATATTACCAAGTAGAGAAGACTGAAATTCAAGATTGTGAACCAGTTATGATTCTAGTGATACCCATAGAAATACATGCAAACTTCAACATACAAAACGATTTGAAGAAAGACTTAGAGATAGAAGATTTAACCTCATTTTCAAAACTGACTGAATATTCACTCTCAACATACATTTCTATAACATTAGAAAATTTTTCAAGTACAGAATGAATCTGTTCCGTTCTGGTTTCACAATTTGCCTTTTATAATGAAGTATCTATTCAAGTATGTGGTACATGCCTTTAATCCCGGTCTCTGAGTCCAAAGTCAGTCAGAGCTACTAAGAGACTGTCTCAAACAAAGACAGACCAGTCAAAAGTGTCTGCTTTGTCCTTATATTCACTTATATTGACGTAGTGAAGGTGGAAGCTTGGAGCAGTGGTACACTGAAAATTTAGCTGGTGAGCGCAGTGTATACCAATGCAGAGTGCTACTTAAAAATTGGTATTATCAACTGCTACTGATTACTTGTTTAACAGCTTTGGTGAGTATCTAAATAGAATTCTAGCCTAAATCTGAAGTCAATTCTAACATTTTACCATTCTGCAAAACAGGCACACTTACACACAATTGACCACCAATCCTGGAACTGTTTCCTTGCTATAACAATCTTTGTTCTCATAACTGAATCTTAAGCCCTATAACCTATTTATAATAAATCACAGTTTCTATTCTAGTTGAGTTTAATGATTCTTAAACACCTCAAAGTCTCTGCCTTTCTCATTATGACCATGTAAATCTCATCTCATCTACCTTAGTACTATTCCACTTGTTCAGTTCCACTTGTTTACAGAAACTACAGCTTCTCGTCATACTCATCTTTTATAAAACCTTTACAGCATTTTCTGGTTGATCAGCTCCTAGCCATGTATTTCCTTGTTAGTTTGCTTTAAGAGTTTCAAGCTCTACTGACTGAACTAACTGGGCATCTTGCTTTATTTCAATATGACTTTTACCTAGTTACGATTCTGAATCCTGCAAGCAGAACACCTAGCATACTATGCACTGACAGAGCTCTATGATAGTCCATTCCCAATAAGGCAACTGAAGTTGAAAACTGTGCTTACTGCCACAGACGCCTGTACAATTATAGTAATAAGACCTTTATGAACATACAATCAACTGATATGAAAGGTATAAACAATGTGTCATAAATTTTGAACTCACCTGTGTTTGAATATCATCACCAGTTACAATATTACCAACTGCTCTTAATGCAGGTGATACAACTTTATAGTCATTGTGCCTAAAAATAAAAATAAGAGGTAAGTTAGAATTTATATAAAGTTGCAAAAATAATACTGAAACTTCCATATTCTTCACTCAGAGACCCTTCTCAATTTTCACTTGACATCCTGTTAATATTTTAAAAACAACACAAAAATCTAATCCTATCATAAATGCTAACATAATCGTATATCTTATTGAGTGACATATGCTTTGTCCCATTACTACAGTACTTAACTCTGTCACTAATTAAGGTCATGTTATTCTTCTTAATTAGTCCTAATTTCTCCTTTATATTATTTGATGCAGAAATACTTGATACCATGTAAAAATCCTATTCTTTAACCTATTTACGTTATCTTAGATGTTATAATTCCATTTCTCCCTTTCTTTACTTCCCTCCAAACCCTCTCATATACCATCCCCTGTATCTTTCAAATTCATAGCCTCTTTTTTCACAAATTGTTATTCCAAGCATACATGTACATGTCTACACATATGCCTAAATATAACTTTTTCAGTCCATATAATGTATGATCTCAGGGAACCCCCCCCCTTCTTTAACCACTAGAATAAATACCTATATACATATGCTCATTAGTTGAATTAGTAATTGTTTGGTTTTTTTACTAGTTATTTTATAATACTATCATCTCAGCCATATCTACCTATTGACTGACACCTATTTTAATGTGGACTCTGGGGTTGCTGCTATTTATTAATTTATAATACATTACTGTAAATTATTGCCAAGATCACTATTTTCTGTGTTCACCTCATTTTTCCTCCTCCAGAATCAGGCCTTTCCTTAAATGAACAGTGATGATTAGAAATCAAGAGCTGTGCCCTCAGTGTGCTCAACATATTTCTAGAGGCATCTTTGCTCCAAGAACTGTAACACACATATGCACACACATACTTAAATTGCTCCTTATTTTGGCAGACATGAGTTTACACTGAGGGATCTTACTCTAATCTAAAGGCTTTTTCTCTTCACATTTTCTGACTGGAAGTTAGCTGCTTAGGTTCACATTTTCTTAAATACAGATAATCTGACAGACAGACTACCAGGTCATGATTTTTTGGCTCTAAACCTTGTTCTGGCTGCTTGTCTGCCCACTCTCAAGCTAGGGTCTTGGCCATTCCAGTGTCCCTATCTATCTTCCTCTGATACTGTCCTCATATTGGAAAGACAACCCTTTAACACAACTCTGTTCTTTGTGTCACCTGCTTAACTGAGGCATAACTAATGACTTTTTGGTTTTGGTCTGTTGTTCTTTGAGACAGGGGCTCACTATGTAGCTCCAGCTGGTCTGGAACTTGCTGTGCTTAAACCTCAGAGATCTGCCTGCTCCTGCCTCTCGAGTGCTGAGACTAAAGGCATGAGTTATCATGCCTGGCTTACTACTAATGGCTTTTTCACAAACAAAGGAAGACAATTTTAAAAGAAGGCTGGAGGATAAAGAAGCTGTAACATCTTTTTAAACAAAATTTTCTTTTTATTTCTTGGCATGAAAAAGCTATGGTTTTAAACACAGGTAATAATAACTGGCCAGTAAAAAAAAACATCATGGAGACACTAAATGAATTTTCTGGCTTTGTAAATAAGTTAATCATTGCAATGAATAATAAATTAAACTATTGGTTCTGGGAGAGCAAGAATTTTGTTCTCTCTCTAATAACATTTCACATGTCACCTTTGGTGCCAAAAGACATTCTTTAAATATTCACTGAATTAAGCTTCTTTTAAAAGAAAAGGATTCATTCATACAGAGATAAATTTATACAATAATTTTCTTGCATTTCAGGATATAAATTAAAGGATTATAGCTACTCTAGAAAGGGTAGAGTTGGTAACTTTTTAATTCTTCCTAAAAATAGTGACTTTGAAACATTTAAGGCCATGATCTCAATTGTTAAACTTAATACAGAATCACGCAGCTACTAAGCAAAAATTATAGTTACATCAGAAGTTCCACCAATCTTCGGCAGACTCCAGAATCAATGACTACTTGAATTTTATCATTGGGTCCATCAGAGAGATAAGAAAGGGCCCAGCACACATCTGCTAACACATCTGGATCACTGCTAAACAACAACCGTGACAAGACATTTAAGCAAGGTGAAACCTGAAAGAAAAAATGAGTTAATATTTAATTATTTTCCTTATTTAATATCAAGGTTCCTTACCAAAATGTAGAAACTTAGATTAAAACCAAAATCTAATAATAGTAGTACCAGAGAATTCTCCTATTATTTTAAGATTATGCGAAGTATGAGTATCAAAATGATTACACTTGCTATTAATTGGTTATAAAATAAAATATTTTAAAACAATAAAATATGTATTCGATATCTTTTTAATATTTAAGTCATATACATATCAAGACTAAAAGCCTAAATGCTTCATGTTCATAAACTGTTTTAAATTAGTTTTTAAAATTTATTACATATACACAAATAAATTGAATAATCTTGAGTAGCACAGATAGAGGAAATGTAGCAGAGGAAATGTAAAAACAAATGATCTGAAAGGTTTTAAGAAAGAAGTCACTACTAATAGTATATGTTTCTCTTCTTTTCTTAGCTCTATTTTAAGATGCTGAGGCTCAAATTTAGTGCCCTGCATATGCTAGTGAGCTCTAAAACAAATTATCTTTCCTGGTCTCAAACTTCAGCCTCCTGCCTCATGTGGGAGTACAGGTATGTATGTGCCACCAGGCCTAACTCTAGTTCTTCTTAGTGTAATGAATGTCATATATCTTCACCTTAAAAAAAAAAAAAAAAAAAATCAATAGGTGTGTTCAGATGCACACCTGTAATCCCAATTCTCAGAAGGCCGAGGCAGGACGTTGGAGACTTTGAGGCCAGACCTTGCTACATAATGAAATACTGTCTGAAACAAGCAAACACAAACCAAAGAGAAGACCAACTAAGAACATGACAGAAGGAATGTCTTAATCTCCTCCAGCACCATGAGTGTTTTAATCCCTCTTATTCGGACACTGAGCACAGGGAAGTGAACAATGAGCAAGGCACTTTACAGCTCTCTCTCAGTGACTATTTCTAAGCCTGGGAAATAGAAGATTAAATCATATCAATTCTGTGATCTTCCCTCTCTTCCTGCAAGACAGCCTTAGCTCACATACTATTTGCTAATTTCTGTGGCATAAAAAAAATTAACTAATATCTGTATATCCAAATGTCTTCTCTTGTAAAGTATACATAATAAAGAACTGTTGGATATGTAAGAATGTATATAGTAGCTAAGAGAAATGGCTAGTATACAAGAATTACTCAAATATCAGCTCATTTCTCCCCACTATCAGTACTGAGTCTATTCCCACCTTATTTTGAATTTTTTGTCCTGGCAACCTCACATATCCCTTAATCTCATTCCTCAGATACAAGGTAGTGGCTTATATTCTCATTCCTTCTCTGTTGACAATATATTCTGAGCCACCAGTGGATGCCTAAAATCATACATAGGTCTATATTGTTTTCCTATACACACAGACACAAATATAATGTCTTTAACCAAGTACTTGTCAGGCACTGAAGTTCAAGTTTTAACAAAGAATCATTTTAGTTCTTTATAATTTTATGGATAAATGATTTCCCCCTTACCATATATTTCAATAACCTCAACATATTTGTTTTCTTTTATTAATTCAAAACGTTCATATTTTCATTTAAATGAGAAGCACTTCACAGCGTGAACAAAAAATTATTTGTTAACGGGCTAGGAGAGCAGAAAGTTTCATAATGGTGTGTAGAAAGGAATGCAATTAAAGCTTATGAATTACTTAATTCTAGATTTCCCATTTGCCATTTTTAGGCCAAGAATAATTGAAAACTCAGAAGTCAAAACTATAGATAAGATAATGTAAAACTACATATGTTAACTGCTAGATATAGTTTTCCCTCTACCTCTAAAGACTGAATTAGTACATAATAGTATCTTCTAAAACTGGTTATCTCTGCTGCATCCATTCTCTAAGGATAATTGTAGGGCTCAGGGATAGAAATCGTCTTATGAGATACATGTATCTATCCATAAGTTATTAAACAAAATTAGCTTTTTTACTTTCTCCATAACCATGCCTCTATTACTGCCAATAGCCATCCATCTATCTATCTATCTATCTATCTTTCTTTCTTTCTTTCTTTCTTTCTTTCTTTCTTTCTTTCTCTCTTTTTCTCACTCTCTTCTTTTCTTTTTTTTTTTAAAAAAGGCAATGCATCAAATAGCTTGTTTTAAATTTATGTAGTTTACGTTTTATGTGTATGGGTGTTTGCCTGCATGTTTCTCTGTGTGTATATCACTTGCGTGCCTGGTGCCCTGAGGCCAGAAAAGGGTAGGGCATCAGGTTCCCTAGAAATGGACTTACAGATTGTTATGAGATTAATCCCCCAATAACAGTTAAAAAAAAAAAAAACTATAGAAATGTCTAAGTTTAATAAACTCAGGTTAGTTAATATATATGTAATTAAAAATGAAAATACTAGGGTCAGATGTTGTGACACATAACTTTTATCAGGGCGTTTAAGAAGGAGAGGCAAGTGGATCTCAGGGCAGCCAGGGTCACTATGTCTCAAAAACAATCAACAAGACAAACCCACAAAGTTCTTGTCAGAAACAAAGAACAGTAACTAACATAAATTTATCTTTGAGGAAATTAGCAGATACCTAAAATCTTGCCAATGGTGATGAAATTAAATAAAAAAAAAACAAAAAACTGACAAAGGAAGACCCCCCCCCCAACACCAATACCAAATGCTTACTGAGAAAGGTGCCAATAATAAAAAATCCAACTTGATCGCCATAACCAAAATGACCCCCAAAGTCCTCCTGTGCAACAGAAGGCAGGAGACACAAAGTTGCAATTCACAGGCAAATAGATGGAATTAGAAAATATCATCCTGGGAAAGCTGACAGCAGCCTGATAAGGCTGTCTCCTTAGAGGTCTCTCAGAGTCGGACATACCCAGAGACAGATACCCACAGCTATCCATTAATCTGATCAAAGTTCCCAATGGAGGAGTTAGAGAGTAAATTGAGGGAACCGTGAACCATACGGGCTGGTGGCCCTGTGAGGAGAGCAAGAATACCAACCAGCCAGAGCTCCCCAGGGTCTAAACCACCAGCCCAGGTGCACATAGGAAGAGACACATGACTCCAGCTGTATATGTAGGGGAGGATGGCCCTGTTGGGCATAGGTGGGAGACAAGATCATTGGTACCCTGAAGGCTGAGCACTGAGGGGGGGGAATCTGAGGGTGGGGAGGGAGGCTGGGGGTAGGTGGGTAACACCTTCATAGAGGCAGGAGGAGGGGGGATGGGATAAGGGTTTCCTGGGTGGTGGGGGAAATATGGTAAGGGGATAAAATTTGAAATGTAAATATTATATCCAATAAAAGAGGGGAAAAATAGAAAAGCGGTTAGAACCAACATTCTTAATAAAATGTCAGCCCTCTTTAAAAAAAAAAAACTATCTTGATACTAAAATTTGCTTTGAGAATTGTATATTGCAGAATGATCAGCCTTGGTGTATCTACTCAACAAGCAAGCTGGGCAGACCTGCTCAAACCTCTGAGGTCCGTGAATTCCATCTGGAGGCAGCGAAGACACAGCATCAGAGGATTGTCAACTTGCTCTCTCCCCCCCCCCCCACTCCTCTTCTAATATCTCAACGCCCATAATCAGCTTGAAGAAGCTAATGATGAGTCAGCGCCCCTATTCCCTGGGCTTGGGGACTAAGGTGGTAAATGTTGGGCTGTCTCTCTAGGGAAAAGTGGTTTTGTCAGAATAGAGAGGATTAGCTAGGGTTTATTGCATAGCCATAACCTATTAGTAGAAATCTGTATAATTAATATCAAGATGAAGATATAAATTCTTAAATGGCACCAATTTACTTTGTTTACAAATTTTAAGATTTTCATTGGCATGAGCTTCTTAGTGATATAAGAGTGAGATGAATATTGTTACTCCCATAGGCATTGTACCAGTATAACACATTTAGGAATACAAAGCTTAGACCCAGTCCTTCTTTAACTTTTTTAACTGATTTGAGATGGTCAGCCTGTGAGTTAAGGGACTATAGCAAATTCATGGCTTGGAGTTTATTATAAGGGTGTTCTCTATGTTTTATTTAGAAATAGCTGAGTGGAGTTAACAGGCAACAGTCCAGATTACCTTACATGGATAGCTGGTTTTCAAAACATCAGAAATCCTTAGAATTGACATGACAAACATTTCAGTATTAATGTTCATTTTCATTAGAGACCTGTCTGCTCCGGACAGCTTCCTATATTGAATTCTAAGAAGAAATTGAGCATCCTTGGAATTACTCCAGTTGTGGTGAGACAGCCACTAGGCAAGAATTGCCACTTTCCTTCTACAGACAAATTACTGTCCAGAAAAGGACACACTTGCAGAATAGTCGACTGATTATATCTGCCTAGACAGAGTAATCAGCCCTTAATAATTCTGCAGCACTAAGGTCTGTCAGATGATCCTGGGCCAGAAGGCAGAAGAACAGATGCTCCAACGTTTTGAAGTAGAGCGAGTGTCCAGGTGTTCAGAGGTCTCTATAAATTGGCTAAGTTTTAGAAGCTATGCTTTGTGCTTCCCATAATTATAGTCAACTCAGTCATTCTGGATTTCTGATGGGGTTGAAAACTTATAGCTATTTACTTTGAGAGAAAAGATCTGAGTGTATGGTCATCAGCTGACATTCATCCTAAAGCCAAGGAAAAAGCCAGGTTCAGAACTAAGTGTTTTAGTTAGGATAGATGACAGAGGTGCTGGTTAGTCAACAAAAGGATGGACTGGGTATTAGGACTATCTTGTACCTCACTGGTACAAATAGGCATAATTATGCTCTAATTGTATTTTGAGAGAAAAGTTTCCTTTTAACAGGAAGGGTGATGTGCAGGAGGAGCTAAGGTGGGAGGAGTACTGAGAGGAAGAAAAGGAGTAAGAAGAGGAGAAGAAGAAGGAGAGGAGAAGCTAGGTGATGAAAGAGAGATAGAGGGGGGAGACAGGGAAGCAGATGTTCATGTATCTCCACCAGTCAAAGATAGTTGATATATCTAGGTTGGGTAGTGGGTTACACCTCTGATTGAACAATACCAAACTTATAAAGCCTATGATTAACATTTCTTAAAAAAATGTATAAATGCAAAATGAAAAGGGGGCATGGGATAGGGGTTTTCTAAGGGGGGGGAATGGGGAAACAGGATGGTATCTGAAGTGTAAATGAAAGATCTAATAAAAAATAAATAAATAAAAAAAAAAGAAGTCAAAAAAAAAAAAAAAAAAGAAAGAAAATATCATCCTGAGTGAAGTAACACAGTCACAAAAGAACACACATGGTATGTACTCACTGATAAGTGGATATTAGAAAAAAAAACAAGCTTGGAATACCCATGATACAATGTACAGATGATATGAAGCTCAAGAAGAAGGAAGACCAAAGTGTAGATGTTTCAGTCCTACTTAGAAGGGGGAAAAATAACCACAGGAGGTAGAGGAAGGAAGGGGCCTGGGAGGAAGAGAGAAGGAGGAGGGAAAGGGGGGAGGGTAAGAACAGGTGTGGGAGGAGACAGGGGGATGTACAGAGGGTCAGGAAATTGAACAGAGGTGTATAGTGGTGGGGGAAGGGGATTTGGGTATAGTCACTAGAAGGTCACAAATGCCAGGAAAGCAAGAGACTCCCAGGACTCAATGGGGATGATATTAGCTTTAATACCCAAGAAAGGGAAGAGAGAACCTGTAGAGACCATTTCCAGAGGTTAAGCACACACAGCCCCTGGTTGAGGAATGGGGCCACTCACCCATCTCAAAAATATTAACACAGAATTGTCCCATTCTAAAGGAAATGCAGGGACAAAGAGTGAAGCAGAGACTGAAGAAAAGGCCATCCAGATACTGCCCCACCGAGGGATCCATCCCATCTGCAGACACCAAACCTAGATAATATTGCTTACTGCCAAGAAGAGCTTATTGGCAGGATCCTGGCATGGCTGTTCCCTGAGAGGCTCTGCCAGAGCCTGACCAATATACACGCAGATGCTTGTAGCCAAGGATTGAGCATGGAGACCTCAATTGAGGAGTTAGGGGATTAGGACTGAAGGAGCTAAAGGGATTTGCATCCCATAGGAAGAACAATATCAACCAATCAGACCCCCCAGAGCTGCCAGGGACTAAACCACCAAGAAAAGAGTACACATGGAGGGACCCATGGCTCCAGTTGAATATGTAGCAGAGGATTGCCCTATCTGGCATCAATGGGAGAAGAGGCGCTTGGTCCTGTGGATGCCTCAGTGTAGGGGAATGCTAGGGACATGAGGTGGGAGTGGGTGAGTGGCTGGGAAAGCTCCCTCATATAGGCAGGGAAAAATGGGGTTGGGATAGGGGTTTTGTGGAGGGGAAACAGAAAAGGGAGATAACATTTGAAATGTAAATAAATAAAATAACCAATAAAAAAATAGAAAAAAAAACCCCTATAATTTAAAAAAAGATTAAAAAAAGAGATAGCATGTGAATAAAGTTCAGACCCTACATCCTACAACAGGTGACTAACCTTCAAAGGCAATGATTAGGGTTTTATTTCAGTACAAAGGGAAAACAATATGTAAGCCATATGCAAAATGAGTAGGTGTTAGGCAGAGTGTGGGTTATAACAAAGCAATGAAGGGATCAGAATTTATGTAAAATACACCCATGATTGTGACACCCTCCCTTGTACTATCCAATTCTCAGCATTCCTGGAACTAGTTGTGTTACCTATACTATACCTTATCTTCTAGCAAAAGAATGCAAAATCTGTCCTGGGGAAAAAAAAAACAATATATTCAGAAATACTCTAAATGGAGTTAAAGATAAGGATTTGTTGCCCCACACATATACCTATCTACCAGTGAGTTTTGTGCCTCAGTCCTAAATGTGTCCAAAGCTAAGGATCAGCAGATAACAAAGGAAAACAACTAAGATAAATAATAATCTGTAAAGAAAATTGAACAGTTGAAAATAACAGATAAACAAGAAAAAAATTCACTCTTTTTTTCTAATTTATTTATTTTTATGTGTATGCATACTCTATGTGCATGTACACCTACATGCCAGAAGACAGCACTAGATCATGTTACAGATGGTTGTGAGTCACCATGTGGTTGTTGGGAATTGAACTCAGGACATCTAGAAGAGCAGCTAGTGCCCTTAACCACTGAACCATCTTTCCAGCCCCACCACAAAAAAAAAAAAAAAAATTACTTTAAATTAATATAAATAACATATTATGTCAAAAGGAAAGAAAGGAGAGTAAAATAATGGGGTGAGCAAAACTCAGGGCTATTATATTGATAGATTACAATATAAAGTACACTAGTCAGTACAATACTCTCAAACTTGGCACTTCCAAAGCAAAAGCAGCAAGAGAAGCAGCTGGTGCTACAGAGATGGAACAACAGGTCTTGCTGTTGCAGAGGAACAGGCACTGCAACTTCTAGCCTCCACAGACAGACAGACACACAGAAATGAAAACAAATATTTTAAGGAAGAAAATCAGCCAAGTGACCAATGTAAGAGGCAATATCTGGCAAGGTAGAGCAGTGAGCACAGGAGGTCAATGGGGGCCTGGAGAGGAGAGTCCTGACACATTTTTAGTGGATGCATGATCTCAAAACTGTTTTCTTAACAATGGTAAAATATAAACTGTGTTTTTTATTTTGGTGACATATGCACTAATGGATAAAAATAGATGATAGGTAAAAATATCAGCACCTGAACACAATTCAAGGAAGAAATAGCAAAAAATCATTATATTCTTAATCTCTGGCAAAAAAGAAACATTTGGAAGAATCACCTGAACTAGTAGTGAAAGATATAAATTTCATTAAACTCGCGCCTTGTATTCATGCCCTGTATGCATGATTTATCAGATGAGATGGGAACATCCATGTACCACTTCTACTCAGGGAAGTATTTGGGCGGTCTGAAAAGCACTGACCGAGTCACAAACTCAACTAGCCACTTTTCCACACTGAACTGCATTTTCACTTAGATGATTTAATCTTATTAAGTCTTAAATATCTGGAGGATATTTTAGAAACTACAAACAAAGTGTATCTGTTGTTTCAAGAACTACAGCTGACTGTATTTCTTGTCAATGCTAATTTAGGAATTCCATAAATTAGAAATTTAGAAAACTTACATCATCTCCTGTTGAGTCTGACAGCTTCCTAATACTGATGGTAACAATGGTACACTTTAAGATATATGTGTATATAATGCTCCAATAATAATTTAGGGGACCCTATTTTCCAAATGGGGAAAAATTCCCTTCCAAGTTCAATGTAAGATTAACGAGAAGAAAAAGTTCAATGGTGGAATTTGAAACATCTCAGTGAGAGGAACTCTTTAAGAAACTACCACTCAGATGGGCTTTGGTTACACAGGCCTTTACCACAGGTAACTTCATGGAGTTCCAGGGCAGCCTGGTTTAACATTTTTAGCCCAGCAAAGGATATACATGTAAGGGGAGGTTCTTGGTTTTTGATTTGTCAATAAAGAAGGCTGGGGGCCAACTGATAGACAGAGGGTACAGGTGGAACTTCCGGGTCCCAGGAGGAAAAGGCAGACACAAGGAAGGAAAGGGACCTTTTCTGCCATGCTTTGGAGGAAGAAGGATGCAACAATCATGTAAAGCTTCAGGGGCAGCTAGGGCCTGTGGCCTCTGCTACTAGTAGGTGGCCAAGGACGTTTGGCAGGGGCTAGGTGGATCAAGCCACTAAGTTTAGTGCAGGAGGGGTGATGGAGATAAGGGCATGACTTTCCAGACGTGACATATCTGCACCCAGCAATTGTGTCTAGTAGGGAAGTTATAAAATAACAAAGCAAGCTGTGTGTGTGTGTCTTTTATCTAGGGATTCAAGGGTCTTGGGAGTGGGCTGGCACTGCCAGCCCTCCGAGAGCAGACAATCCTGGAGCTAAAGGAAGGAAAAACAAAATTGTCTCAGGAAGGGATAGAAGTGCGGCTGCAGTCCAGGGACAGTATCAGTATTTAATACTACACGAAACATACACAATGAGACCTTGTCTCAAACAAGGATACCACTCAAGTGTTGGCATAGCATAAAAGACATTCATTCATGATTATCAAAAGACATTATATTCTTCAGCTAAGACCATACAGCACAGCAAATTAGTACATAGGAAGAAATGACACTTGTAAAACTATATGAGACACAGTGGTAACACCTGAAATTCCAGTAGAAGCATAAGCAAGAAGACTACAGACAAGTTCTAGGTATCTTGAGCAACATAATAAAATCCCATTCAAAAACCCAAAAAGTTAGCTGGGCATTTGGTACACATATTCATTCCCAGCACTGAGAGGCAGAGACAGATGGATCTCTCTCTGTGAGATTCGTGCCAGCCTGGTTTTTACATAGTGAATGCAAGACCAGTCTGAGCTACATAGTGGACCCTGTCTCAAAACAACTGCAACAAAAGGCTAAGGATGCAGCTCAGCAGTCTAGAACAAAAGTTCCTAAGTTCAATCAGCAGACCCACATAAAACACATCCTCAGGTCAGAAAATGTAAATCAATACTAATGCTCTCATAAAAATGTCTCTTCTTTTCAAAGGTGTTTTTTATAGTAAGTATTACTTAACATATACTCGGTTTGTTTTTATTTTTATAAATGAGTTAGTAAATATTTAAACTTTTCATAGTTTAAATTTTCAATCTAATTATTATTACATGTAAGGTATATAAAAAGAAAATTTGGATCCTATGCTAACTTGAATGGCCCCCATAGACTCATATGTTTGAAGATTTGGTCCACAATTGGGAGAGTTAGATGTTTTTGGAAAGGATTAGGGGTTGTGGCCTTGTTCGAGGAGGTGTGGTAGTGGGAGCAGGCCTTGAGGTTTTAGAAGACTCTTGCCACTCCCAGTGTGTTCTCTGCTTCTGTTCTTGTCAACATGTCTGCAACTTGCCTACTTTGGTCTGATATTATGGACTCTAACCCTATGAAACCATGAGTCCAAGTAAATGCTTTGTAAGTTGTCTTGGTCATAGTTTCAGCAACCGAAAATTCACTCACAAACATAGATCTTCAGTGCATTGCATTTGATAATGCATATTCCATGACAGGTAAGGAAGACATTCTTGTCAGAATGACCTAACACAGGCTCAGTCTTGTTAATGAAATAAAAAAGGGGGAGAGGCAGAGAGCCTTTGGTGCTGCTCAGAAAAAATCTGACATGGGCCAAGGACAAAGAAATGGGCTGCTTGGCAGAAATATGGCATTAGCCAAGGACAAGGAAGTGGGCTTCAGGCAAGAATCTGACATTAGACTAGAACAAAGAAGTAATTTCAGGCAGGAATCTAAATTTTAGGCTAGAACAAGGAAATAGGCTTCAGACATGAAAATGACTTTGGGCTAAAACAGGGAAATAGCCTCAGATATTTTGGTCATCCTGATAAGCCTTTAGAACCAGTGATCATGGGAGTGTTCATGGAATTTTGTTTATTGCCTTGCTGGTTCTCTGACTATTTGTGTTTATTGTCTTGCTTGTTCCTTGACTATTTGCATCTATTATATTGCTAGTTCCTCAATTCAGAACTGACCTGAATACTTGCATGTAATTGAAATGGTATAAAAGGAAAAAGGAGAAAGGGGGAATAGGACAAGGGGTTCTAGGGAGGGGAAATGGGGAAAGGGGATGACATCTGAAATGTAAATAAATATAATATCCAATTAAAAAAAAGAAAAGAAAAAATTGACAACATGAATCCTAGACTACAAGGAAGGAAGGAAGGAAGGAAGGAAGGAAGGAAGGAAGGAAGGAAGGAAGGAAGGGGGGAGAGAGAGAGAAAGAGAGAGAGAGAGAGAGAGAGAGAGAGAGAGAGAGAGAGAGAGAGAGAGAGAGAAAGGAAAACCCTAAGGTCAAAATTACTAAGAATCATCTT
This sequence comes from Arvicanthis niloticus, assembly GCF_011762505.2. Taxonomy (NCBI): domain Eukaryota; kingdom Metazoa; phylum Chordata; class Mammalia; order Rodentia; family Muridae; genus Arvicanthis; species Arvicanthis niloticus. The sequence continues at coordinate 6,948,145 of NC_047677.1, forward strand.
AGTTGTTTTTAGCAGAGAGAAGAGCTAACACAAAGCATGTTGTGTGAATCTGAGTAGCAGCAAACAGTCCAGTACAGCCAGAAGATAAAGTGAGATATAAATAGGACATGAGTCAGAGACATAACAGAGGGTTGCTGTAGGACAATTCTTAACAGGGTTTTAAACAAAGTTATCTTGTTCTTTAAATAAAATGGGGCAGTGACTGGAAACAGGTGTAGCTTCAAATTTGTAGATCACTCTTGTTTTCTTGAGAAGAAAAAAGATAGATGAGTAAAAAACAAAGAAAACAAACAAAAAATAAAAAATAGAAAGATGATTTTTCTAGGAAGCTATTGCAATATCCCTGGTGATAAAAGGTACTGTGTTCTATAGTATGAGAGAGGGAGGGAGGGAGGAAGAATGGGGGAATAGACTTCCTCAATATATTACTTTGAAAAACTTCAAACCTATAGAGGATTTGCACAAAAATCACAACAAAAAAATCAAATAAATAAATAAAAATAAAATCACAGTCAATACTAACATGTTAACATTTTGCCACATTTTCTTTCTCTTAACATTCATGTATATGACATTTTAAGTGTATATGTTTATACATATGTATGTTTGTCTTTTTTTAGCAGGAGAGTAAGCTTATGGATTACAACAAAAAAAATCATCATGATACTTCATCTCTAACTACTTTCTTTTAGTTTATGTATGTCTCCTAAGAAAAAAGGTGCACTTTACATTTTTCTACAATATATTTACCACACCCACACTTTGGTTTGATTTTTCTTGTTGTTGAGAAGGGGCCTCATTAAGTAGTCACAGCTAGTCTGCAATTTATAGGCTGGCTCACAAATGCTGGGATTAAAGATGAGCCTCCAAACACCTGGCACACCACAAAATTTAACATCATATTATGTAAGGTACCAATCACATTAAAAATTCAAATTTTTTAAGTAAAAAAGTATCTTGATCCATAATCTAATATTTGTCACCTTACATGAAGCTCAAGTCCAAGTAGATCAAGAACCTCCACATAAAACCAGATACACTGAATCTAATAGAAGAGAAAGTGGGAAAGAGCCTTGAACTCATTGACACAGGAGGAAGTTTCCTAAACAGAACTCCAATGGCTCATTCTCTAAAATCAAGAATTGATAAATAGGACCTCATGAAACTGGACAGCTTCTGTAAGGCAAAGGGCATAGTCAATAAGATAAATGGGCAACCTACAGATTGGGAAAAAAAATCTTCACTAACCCCACATCTGATAGAGGGCTAATATCCAAAATATATAAAGAACTCAGGAAGCTAACCACCAAAGAAAACAAACGACCCAATCAAAAAATCGGGTATAGAACTAAACTGAGAACTCACAACAGAGGAATCTCGAATGACTGAAAAGCACCTAAAGAATTGTTCAAAGTTCTTAGTGATCAGAGAAATGCAAATCAAAACGACCCTGAGATTCCACCTTATACCAAACAAAATGGCTAAGATCAAAACCTCAGGTGACAATACATGTGGGCGAGGATGTGGAGAAAGAGGAACTCTCCTACACTGTAGGATTGCAAACTGGTACAACCACTCTGGGAATCAATCTGGAGTTTCCTCAGAAAATTGGAAATAGATCTACCTGAAGGCCCAGCAATACCACTCTTGGGAATATACCCAAAAGATGCCCCACTATGCCACAGGGGCAAGTGTTCCACTATGTTCATAGTGGTCTTATTTGTGATAGCCAGAAGCTGGAAAAAACCCAGATGTCTGTCCCATGACAGAAGAATGGATACAGAAAATGTGGTTCATTTACACAATGGAATATTACTCAGCTTTTAAGAATAAGGACATCCTGAGTTTTGCAGGCAAATGGAAGGAACTAGAAAATATCATCCTGAGGCAACTCAGACCCAAAAGGAAATGCATGGTATGTACTCACTAATAAGTAGATGTTAGCCCCCCCACCCAAAAAAAAGGAAAAAAAGAAAACAGAAAGAAAGAAATGTACAGAATACTCAAGATACAGTCCACAGAACTCAAAAAGGTCAACAAGGGAGAAAGTAAGGATACCCCATTCCCATTCCAGAGGGAGAAGAAAGCAATCACAAGTGGGGAGGGATGAAGGGAAGGACCTGGGAGGGAAAGTGTACTAGGGGTGGGGAGAGACGGGAACCTAGTATGGTGTGAGGGAAAAGGACTGAAGCCCTGAGGGCCAGCAGAAAGAATGGAAACAGGCAACCTTGGGAGGTAGGAGGTTGGGGGGGGACCCTCTAGAATGCACCAGAGACCTGGGAGGTGAGAGACTCTCAGGACTCAAAGGGAGGGACCTTAGATGAAATGTCTGACAGTAGGGAGAACGAACTTATAGAGCCCACCTCTAGCAGGAAGACAGGACATCAAGTGAGGGAGGGGGCTGCCATCCCTTAGTCAAAACTCTGACTCATTATTTGTTCCTGTCTAAAAGAACTGCAGGGATGGAAATGGAGAGGAGCCCAAGAAAAAGAAGGTCCAGCAAGAGGCCTAAAGTGGGATCCAGCCCAAGGGGAGGTCCCAAAGCCTAACACTATTACTGAGGCTATGGAGCGCTCACAAAAAGGGACCTATCATGAAGGCACTCTGGAAGACCCAACAAGCAGCTGAAAGAGTCAAATGCAGGTATTTGCACCCAACCAATGGACAGAAGCTGTTGATGGCTGTGGTTGAATTAGGGAAAGGTTGGAAGAAGCTGAGGAGGAGGGCGACCCTGTAGGAGGACCAGCAGTCTCATTAACCTGGACCCCTGAGATCTCTCAAACACTGGACCACCACCAACCAGGCAGCAGACACCAGATGATATGAGGCCAACACATATACAGCAGATGACTGCCGGGTCTGGGTTCAGTCAGAGACGATGCACTTAACTCTCAAGAGACTGGAGGCCGCAGGGAGTTTAGAGATCTGGTTGGGTGGGGGCGAGGAGACATCCTCCTGGAGACAGGGGGGTGGGGAGGAGGTATAGGATGTGGAACAGTTGGAAGGTAGATGGGGAGAGGTGGGAAATAAAATCTGTAATATAAAAAAAAAAATAAGGAACTAAAAGACAAAAAAGGAAAAAAATAAAATAAAAATTAAGTATTTTTAAAAGATGCCTTAAAAATACAAGATTATTGAGCTAGTGTACAAGAGAATTATACGTGCTTTAAGAATACACTTCAGTAGTCTACTACTTTTTGGTACATCAGTTTGCACTGTAAATATATATACAGTTGGATAACCAATATCCAATCATATTACAAAATACTTCCACCATTGTAAAAATTTTCCTTCTATCCCTTGGTGCTCAATAGTTTCACCTCAGACAGTCCCCAATATGATTTTTATTCTTTTAGATTTCTTTTTCAAAACATGTAAATAGAGTCATATAAAATGAAACATTTATATACTCCTTTAATTTAGCTTAATGCTTTTGAGATTAATGTATGCATCAGTAGTTTGTCCCTTCTTACTGCTCAGTTGTATTTAGCCAAATGAACAAGCCATAATTAATTCATCCATACACTAAGGAGCACGTACAGTTTCTAGGTTATTTTTATAATTATGAATAAAGTTGCCTTAAATATTTGCACACAGGCCTCTTTATAGTCACGCTGTTAAATGTATTTTAGAAACTACCAACCAATGAAATGTTAGATGACTTATCCCAAAGTCTCTGTGCCATTTTCTAGTGCCTAACAGTGGATCTTAATCATATGGGGATGGGGTGACTTCAATGTCCTATAAGTAAAAAGAACTAGACTACAAATATAACTTTGCTAATTCAACTTTAAGACATATAAATATCTGGTTATAGTGGGAACTTTCTGGCCAGAGGAACCTGAGAGGGAAAGAGTAGAAATCTATAAACTTTAATTTGCTTAATGTTTAAATAGTATCTAGTTCATAGAGAAAGTAAGAATAATTCCTTCGAACTTCAAAAGCATCTATAATAACCTAATTAATAGGAGCAGATTTCTTAACTTGTATGTTTTGCTCATACCTTACTAAAATTTGGAGGAGGATTTTTGCCTCTACATAAATTTGAGAGGGCCCATACAGCATTTCTGGTGGTTGTAAGTCTGTTTGAATTTGTTAATAACCTGCCAAGAAAAGAAAAAGAATTGTCATTTTATATTCACTTTTCCATTTCAACTATTTTCTTAATTTTCTTTGATATAATTAATATTTAAACTGATAAAACAAAAAAGGGAACTTAAGATGTATTATATTAGATCTAAACACTTAAGTTGTTAACAAATTGAAGATAATAGATATCAGAAGAAATATACAAAATTACTTTTTGTTAAAATATGAAAATGCTACATTATACAAAACCAGAAAGCAGGGAATAGAGTGTCAAATTCAATGAAGGTCAGTTACTGGTAAAGGACATTCTTTTATTTTAACAAATCTTTGTGTGTGTGTGTGTGTGTGTGTGTGTGTGTGTGTGTGTGTAAGCTGGTTTACAACAAATCCTGATAGATGCTAAGAAACTGAGTATCTGAAACAAGATATCTCTTCTCTCAGCTCCCTAGGAAGTTATTAACAATCTTCCCACACATTCAATATGTTATATTGAATATATAATAGTTATTCTGATGGTTTGAATGAGACTGGCCCATACAGGCTCATATTTGAACACTCAGGTTCCCCACAACTGGGATAATTTAGTTACGAGCTAGTAGGAAACAATGCCTAGTTTTAAGGCCAAAAGCTTATAAAAATAGTCTCTGTGTCATTATTCAGAACTAGAGCAGGCATAGAAAGGCCCAGGGTTGTACATGCCTACTAAAAGACCATAGCGACACAGTTCTTTACATGGGGTCAGTGTTTGCTCTCATCTTATGGCTAACTAGAAGCTGACATTTGACACTACTTCCTGGAATCACAAGAGTATCCCTCATATACTGCTAATCCAGGAAAAGGCCAAAAGTCAAAAGACAGCTTCTATGAAATTATGTTCCACTATTAACCATCAAACTAATCATATGTTCAGCCAATGTAAACTGGAGACTGCCTTAGAAGATGTAAGACTTGCTTACTAAAAACTACAAAATATTTAAATTAAAGACCTAAATAAATTACATTACAACCCATGTTTTCTATTGTTAAGAATGCAATCTAGAGATTTAGAGTGGCAATTACTTTTTTTGCAAAAATGCAATGTTATTCAGCCATAAGATGAAATGCTAATACATGCAACAAGTGGAGTCTGAAAACAATACAGTAAGAGAAACAACCCAGACACACAGATCATTTTAGTGTATTCAACTTATGACATGTCCAGAAAAGGTAAAGACATAAACCAGAGTTTAGTTTCCAAGGACTGTGATGCTGAACTGGGATGGGACTGCTTAATGAGCATTAGGTCTGAGTTGAACAAAAAAATTCAGAAAGTCCATAGTGTTGATAATTGTTTAACACTAGAAATATACTTGATGCCACTGAATAGAAGAACATAAAATGGTTAAAAGGAGCTGGATATAGCAGCTCATTCATCCTGTAATCCCAGAAAAAGAGGCTGAAGTAAGAAGACTGCCATGAGGCCATCCCAAGATACACACAAAAGTTCCAAGCTAAGCTACACACAATCAAGTGTAAGATGCTATCTAAAAAAGAAAAAATAATCTTAAGAAAGAAAGAGTCAATATTAGGCCACAGTTTGAAGGTAGCGTCCATCATGTTGGGGAAGGCCTGGCGATAAGAGCTCGAGGCAACTGTACACAGTAAATGCACCATCCACAGGAAGCAGATGGTGGTGAATACTGGTACTCACCTCATTTATCATTTTTATTCAACCCAGGACTGAATAAAATTCCAGCCTATGAAATAGTGCCACCCACCTCAACTGAGTTTTCCAAGATCAATTAAAGCAATTGAGAAACTCCATCACAAACATGCACAGAAGTTTGTCTCCTGTTATTCTATATCCTCTCAAGTTAACAACCAGTACTCACCATCACACATCAAATGGTAAGTTTTATATTATCTGTATTTGAAAAAGAACTAAACCTCTGTTCAAGATTTTCCTGTAAACAAATGAAGCCTATAAAAAATACATTTCATTTTTTGTTGTTGTTGTTTTTTTGTTTTTCGAGACAAGGTTTCTCTATATAGCCATGGCTGCCCTGGAACTCACTCTGTAGACGAGGCTGGCCTCGAACTCAGAAATCCGCCTGCCTCTGCCTCCCAAGATATTTCATTTTAAAACAAAATGATAAAACTATTTTCTTTTGTCTATATTATATACTGTAATTTGGCAAGTTTTTTTCAACAAATCTTTTAGACTTCTCAATTCCACTGATATAAAACAAAGCAGAAAAAAAACAGGGCAACAATACAAAATTATAAATTAAAGTTAAGTTACATTTAAATAAAGTTGTGTTAACATATAGTCTATAGAACTAAATGATTTATATTTATTAAGAATCAAATTAACTAGCAACATAATAAATAAAACTTCAACAAGAAATGATCACGTAACATTACTAAAAAATGTATATTTACTTAAACATTAGCTGAGTAAATTTCAATGTAATAGACAATTCGTCATCATTTTAAAGCTAGCAGCTTCCTTTAAAGTGACAATGCTGGTAGCTAGCCTGCTTTACTTCTTTTCCAGCTTGTCAATATTTTCTTTGATTCCCTTCCCCTCCTCCTCCCCCCTGAGACAGGGATTCATATAGTAGAGAATGATCTTGAACCCCTGATCATCCTGCCTCGACCACCCCAATGTAGGGATTACAGGTGTGCCTCACTGTACAAGGCACACTTCTCAAATTTTCAATAAAATTTTTAACTTTCTATAGTCAAATTTCATAATGAAACATTCCTTCTAAAATGTGTTATGTGAATATCTAGCAGTACACAGCTAGGACTGGGTTTTTTGTTCTCTATCAACTTAGGTTTGCTCAGTTACCAACAAAGACCTTTGTAGAACACTGAAAAGAGATCAGAGCCTAACAAAAGCTTACCACTTCCTTCATAAACCACTGCGAACCTGACAAATTAACAAGGAGAAAAATAACCTATAAAATAGCACCAAAAGCATAAAAAGAAACAAAATGCTTAATTTATATGTTTAAATCAAATAATCAGATCAGAGAAAGGTCACATGGAAAGGACGATGGCAAACAAGAAGGCCCACAACAGGAAAACGGTAGCAACAGTTCAGTGTCCTGCCTGCAACTGGTTCTTAATTAAACTTAATAGTCTTAAGTCATGCCAAGAAATAATTTCTATATTGTTGTCTATTAGAACAAAGGGTTGCAAACTACAGTCTAAATGTTTACACTTATTCTACTTAACTCCTACCCTGAAAAGGATGGAGAACGACACAGAGTAATAGTTATTTTTTCTTCCAATCATCTCTTTGATTAAATTTTTCTTTCATGGTACTTGTCATTGACACCTAAGCTAAATGTACTTTCAGTGAATGCTAATTACACTGTATAAAAAAAAAATTTCTTTCGCCAGGGCAGTGGTGGCTCACGCCTTTAATCCCAGCACTTGGGAGGCAGAGGCAGGCGGATTTCTGAGTTCGAGGCCAGCCTGGTCTACAGAGTGAGTTCCAGGACAGCCAGGGCTACACAAAGAAACCCTGTCTTGAAAAACCAAAAATAAATAAATAAATAATTTTTAAAAAATTTTAAAAAATTATTCTTTCACACATCTCTCTGCTGTTTCTTTAAAGGACACTATATCATAGTATAACTTATTTTTAGATGTGAAGCAGCTAGGCAGCTTAGCATTTAAGAACACTTGCTGTTCTTCCAGAAGACTGGAGTTCCTTTCCCAGTACTCATATCAGGCAACCACTGTAACTCTAGGTCCAGAAGCTCTGACACCCTCTTCTGGTCTTCTCAGGCACCTGCACTCACTTGAATGTACTCCCAACACAGACACATGCACATAAATAAAAAAATAAATCTTATAAGTTAAGTAGCCAGAGGAGAACCACAACTGCATGCAACTCTAGTTTCAGGGGATCTGACAGCCTCTTTGGCCTCGGTGAACACCTGCAGTCAAGTGTACACACCCCATTCCTGAACACACACATAATATACTCACAACATTTTTATCTTAAAGAAAAAAGATTTCACACTATGAGAACACTTACATGTTACTATATTATAAAGTAGTACATGTTCCTGTTAGAATTATTTTAGCACTGAAGGCATCAAATAAGTGACGACTACTAATAAGTACAGATTAAAAGAACATAAAAGACATTTTTTAAAAAGAATACAATTTGATTTTTTTTCCCTGGGTTTACCTGCTTTCAAGTAATTTTAGGTCTGGCCAACATAGGTAAAAACTACAAAATATTATTTGGAAATTTAACTGTTATATAGAAATGTAGAAGTATATATTTTTATTTTTCCAAATGTAAAATTAACTTACTTATGATAAACTGAAACAAAATACTTACTCTAAAAGAGGTGGAAGTATTTCACAATTCAAAACAAAATCCCTGCATTCTGCATTGTCACCAGCAATGTTACCAAGTGCCCAAACAGCCTGAGAAAAATAAAGTATTCTTAAGACAATATCCTAAACCAGACAGAAACACTTTCTTAAGAGACTTTTACTATAAAAAAGCAACGAGTTTCAAGAACATGTGAAAAACAGAAAAGCAAGGAAATAGGAAAGAAAAGCTTTAAGTGAAATTCTGTAAAATTTTAAAACATAAGGACATTTAAAAGCTTTCCCTTACATTCTAGTGAAGACTATAACCAGGTAATACAAAAGCACATAAAAACCAATACATAATGATGCTCACAACTTTATTACCAGTAAGCTAGAGATAGCAAATGTACAATTAAGGAATAGATAATGAATTATTGAAAAATAAGAAAAAATTTGTGTTGGATAATTAGCAATAATTTTTTGGAAAAGTAAGTAATGCCATAAAAAAAAAAGCCTTCCAATATTAATAAGTAAATACAAAATTTCACAAGACTAAATGATGAATGAAACAGGAGATTAACAGATTAACATGAATAGCAAAAACAAAAGTACTCAAAATGTGAGCTTCTTTCTAAAATGGTTTAATCATGTTATCAAATGGTCCCTCTTAGAACAAGACTTTGACAATTTACTCCTGAACTCCATTAAAATGACTGTGATGGTTTGTATATGCTTGGCCCAGGGATTGGCACTACTTGAAGGTGTGGCCTTGTTAGAGTAGGTATGACCTGGTTGGAGTAGGTGTGTCACTGTGGGCGTGGGCTTAAGACCTTCACCCTAGCTGCCCGGAAGTCAGTCTAGTACCAACAGCCTTCAGATGAAGATGTAGAACTCTCAGCTCCTCCTGTATCATGCCTTCCTGGATGCTGCCGTGCTTCTTGCCTTGATGATAATGAACTGAACCTCTGAACCTGTAAGTGAGCCCCAATTAAATGTTCCTTATAAGACTTGCCTTGGTCATGGTGTCTGTTCACAGCAGTAAAACCCTAACTAAGACAATGACTCAATTCAAAGTAACATAGTATTTTTCTTTTTAAAGAAACAAAAATGTATGCCTTAAACTATGGGACCATGAAAGGTATTGTGGTCCCTGGTTGAGCTAAGGCTAAAAGCCCCAGGAGACCCTGAAGGGACAGTGAGAGCTTTGCCTGTTCCAGGTACCAGGTCCCTGTCATTAGCCACAGCTCCCCATAGATTCGTGGCCATCAGTCACATAAGGGCAATGAACACCTCAAGCCCCTCCACAGGCTCAAGTCAGACCTCCATTTTAATGAAGTGCCTAAAGGCCTGAAGGGCTTAGCCAATAAGCTTTCCTTTCCAGACATTCCTTCCTTCAAAAGGTATTTAATCTCAGGCCCACCCTGAGGAGTGAGGTATGGTTTTACACATCCACTTTCCACCATGACAATAAATACCTTAGAACCATGGACTGTCTCTTTTCATCGGTATCCACCGTGGGGAGCCATGAAGGCTTTTGCCTATAGAATGGCCATCTAATGTCCCATAGAAGGCCTCTCTGCGCTCCCAGGCACGGATGCCACCAAGCCAAGCTCAATTTTGCAGCCATCAAACCAAGGACTCATCCTCATGGGTTGAGCCAGAGCTCCTCCCTCTGCCCCCACTCCCCCCCGCCCACACACACATTAGGTCCAGTGCAGGGTCCTCCACTCCAGTCTCAGCTCTTCGGCGGCTTCCAGCAGCACCTAGATATCTAAGGGCCTGAGAACCAGATGGCCTCAGCCTTGTTGCAGGCCTGGGGTTCCCCCCACCAGCTCCCGCTGTTCCATGCCTCAGCCCAACACCTGACCAGTGAAGGTGTGGGATAAGCCCAGTCAACTCCTGTATTCCCCCTCTATGAGCAGCCATGCTCTGTGGCAGAGCAGATGCAGGACCCACAACCCTACATTAAAATCAGAGCATCCTAGATGTAAGCCTTGAGCCACCCAGTGACTTTGGGAGTATTTACTCTTATGCCTCACAGTGGATCCTTGTGCTGAGAATATTCTCATTAGAAACCCAGAATCATGCCAAAAGTGGCTTATCTTTCCTACTTCTAATCAGAGACTGAGAAGAAACTAATGCATTTTAATAAATAAATGTTAAACAAACTATGCATAAAAATGAAGTAGAGACAAAGTTACATGTAATACTTTCAGGAGAAAATAAAAATCTCTATATACAATATGCTGCACAAGTTAGAAACTTACCTGTTCCTGTACATCTTCATGTTCTGAAGTGAGAAGTTTGATAAAAATTGGAACAGCCCCGGTTTCAATCACTACCTTGGTATGCAGAAAAGTTCCAGATGCTATATTGGTTAATGCCCAGGCAGCTTCAAACTAGGGAAAGAAAGGGAAATGAATGGAAACATGGAGAAGCTCTCACAAAGGAGAGGAAGAAGAAACACAGTAAAATAAATCTGAAAGGAAAGCTGACTTATAATTCTGAAAACTCCTTGACAAGTAAGCTTTATAGATGGGGAACCTTATTTAAGAAAACAAACAGATTCTTTAGATTGTACAAACAAAATCCAAAATGGAATATATCTTATAATGCCAAAAATATATAAATACAATGTAACTCATATAACTCCTAAGGTTCACTATTTCCCAGCGGTATTCTAAAGCAAGTTGTTCAAAAGGAAATGAAAGAATCACTAACTTCCCAAGGGATCATGTCACCCCCAACCTTACTTAAGAACATGAATATCAGAATGCCAGATATTTAGGTATCTGTTCAACATAGAGGTTTTATTATTAGCAGATGAGGGATAGACGTTTGCTAATCTTTCATATAAGAGAACCTCTGATAGACTAAGAAGAAAAAAAAAAAACCTGAGGAAATAATTCATATTTAACATCAATGGAGACGATAACCCTCACCAATTCTAAATAAAAAAATAAATAGAAAACTACAAGTTTATAAATTTCTCCTTGCTATTCCCTAGGAGAAGACCAGTAAAGCCACAAACATACTGAAAATTGGAATGCAGTTATGATTTGTAAGATAGGAGTAGCCAGAATGATCATTCAATGGTTAAGAACACATATTCTCTTATAGGGGATTTGATTCCCAACACCAAAGTAAGGGGCTCAAACTGCCAGTACCTCTAGAGGTGATGCCTCTGACCTGTAAGGGCACTGACATCCATGTGCGACATACCTACACACACATATACACAGTTACATTATGTGGCAGTAATAACAACTGTTTTGATTTGTTAAAAAATGTAAAATATCAGCATATTCATTTGAAATCCTCCAGTTTTTAAAAGTCTCATAACTAGTACATATGTTTTTAAAAATGTGTGAATGCCTTACAAAAATTGCTTACAGAACAATGTGTCCCACAGGAACATAGTTTGAACTTAGACTGCCGGTCTGAACTGCCAAATTAATACCCATTTGGGTAACAGCCATAGCAGGGAACTATCACCAAACCACACTGGTGAATTTCATCAGGATTGAATAAACATTCAAGTTCCCAATGTTTTTGAGCATACCACATACAGTGTATATATACTTGTGCTCTCAATTTAAAATTAATTTTTCTGTTTTTACTTTGGAAAATCAAAAATACCTTCATGAAATATTCCTTAGTTCACCTACAGAATCAATTTGCTACATCTTCTATGTTCCCAGAGAGCTTTTTTCTAGGTCTGTTACAATGCTAAGCACATTGTTACTTCTTATCTTTTGGTATCTTTACCTTCTGTAAGATAGCTGAAAAACTTCTCTAAGCAGGAACAATGTATGTTATATAATACCTGGCTCTCAAGTTATCACTCAATAATTTTATTTATTCATACACATTCATTTATTCTTTTATTCACAGGAAGTAAAGAGCTACATAATGATAGATTATCAGAGACCAAGAGTTTTAATTTGTACTCACAGCTTAAATAAAGCAGAAATTAAATCCTATGGCTTCAAATGCAAAATAACTGACCTGAATAAAATAGCCTTTTCCTCAGAGACTCTGATTAAAAATTCTAAATTTTTATTTCACATTCATATGTATTACATATGACTAAAACAGGGGCCTTTCCCAAACTGCTCAAACAAGTAGACCACCATTACTCTCACTTGCAATTTCAATAACTGTTTCTCCAATCTTTCATTACTGCCTACAGCACTGATGTTAGATGTAGGTCTACTCCAATTCCTGAAATCTGATTCCAGAGTACACACAGACATCAGAGTGGAAGAGTGTTTTATAACATTAAAATGTTACCAAACTCCTATAAATTACCATTAATAGGTAATTATTTGGGAAACTGTAACCATATCAAGGTTGAGAGATAATGCTCTTTAGAAAAAAATCTAAGTTTGGTCATATTTTTTGTAGGTTATAACAATTCTTTTAAAAAGATGATCAGCTAAAAATGTTTTAAGAAGTAATTTAAGAACCAATAACGTTGGATATGGTGCCCCATGCCTTTAACTCCACATTTCTAGGGGCAGGTAGATCTCTGTGAGTTTAAGGCCAAGGGTACATAAATAGATCCTGTCTCAGAAAGAAATAAGTTTAATAATGAGATTAACACTTTAGTCTGAGTTTTCTAAAAGAAAATGGTTAATAAAGGTTGACAACTATAAAACTGCATTAGTACTAGCTGGAGTTTATGCTTTCTGAATCTGTTCACCAAACTAGTAACAGAAATCAGCAGTATAGCCACGCCTTAGCCAAGAGTGGCACCTACTTTTCCTTTATTATGTATTTAATGAATGCTTATAATATAGTTAGCATTGTAAGAAAGTCATTTTCACGAAAAAGTCAGTCACTTCTAGAAAATGATTAAGAAAGAAAACTTCAGACTCACTTGTAAAGTACAATTTTCATTTCTTTCAAGAAATTTCACAAATCTCTGTACAACTCCTGGTTTCTGTATAACTTGATCTATTGGTGGATTGGGTTCTAAGATTTAAAAAGAAAGGCTGTTACATACACACAAAGATAACAATGAACACATCTCTGTTTCATGCGACATGGTATCTTACTTTCTTTTCCTTCTCCTTTTCTTGTGATAAAATATCCTGACAAAAGAAACTTAGGGAGAAATCAGTTACAGACCATCATAACAGAGAAGACCCACTGGCAGAAGCTTGAAGCAACTGGGTCCACTGCATCCACAGAGAGCAACAAATGCCTGCCTACAACCAGTTCCCTCTTCATTTATTTATACAGTCCAAGACTGCAGTCATGCAGTGGTACTAACAGCAGTGGGCACGTCTTCCCATCTCAGTTAATTAAGATACTTCCTCACAGGCATGATCAAAGGCCTGTCTTCAGGTGATTCTAGAATTTAACAAATTGGTAAGCAATTGATGTACCTATCACACATGACATAGGAAAGATTTTCCCTAGGTTTCTCTGACCTCTTACCTGGATGTAACTGCAGATAAATGTTGTCATTACCACAATATGTTATACAAAGCAAATTATATCTTTTCAATAATTGCAATGATAGGAAATGAAAATATATTTCCTAAACTGAAGAGATCATTCTTACAAGATGGAGAGGATGTAGGTCCAATATTTCCAATACCAACTGAGAAAGTCCTCACTAAATCCTTACAGCACTATTCTCAATTTCTAAGGATGTTTCCTCACTAACTTTCCTACGTCAGTCAAGATTTTATTTTGTCTAGAGATTATTTATTATTTATAAAAGTGCTATTAGACTACCTAAAAATCTCAAATTCTTTTCATGAAAAAGCAGACTTTGAGAATCACAAATCCTCTTGGAATTCATATAAAATTTAAACAAATGTATTTCAAGTACTGACCAACTAAATTCAAGGAAATCTTTCTTCTACCTCTGATTTAATAAGTGCTTTCAGTGGCTCAGTAGTTTCTGGGATGGTGTTCCCACCAGTCTTCTATTGTCTTCATAGAAAATTTACCTATTTTGTTAAATTCATTAGTCACTTCTTATTATCACTTATAAAACTTCAGACATCCTTAACTGAATTTTTTTCTCCTATGTTTCACACCATACTTTTGTTTTTTTATTAGCTGTGGGGTGTGTGTGTGTGTGTGTGTGTGTGTGTGTGTGTGTGTAACAGGGGTGTATAGAATATAGCAGAGCCACCAGCACATCACTATCGCTCTTCGCTCTGACTGGTACTAAAGCAGGTACTCATCAAGTCACTTAAGAGGGGATTCTCATTCTCCCCTCTGACTTCTGTACACGTGACAAAATTATATTCGTTAAATTATATCCAAGTATTCTAAATGAAAATACACTTTGTAAAAGGTTCCTCCCGTCCCCCTCCTTAAACAACTGCTCTAGTTATAGAACCTCAGTAGATATTTATCCCCCTTTCCTTACTACCTTTCAAAGGTCAGAATTTTGGAAGTATAGTCACCAGATTTACCATGTTTCTTCTACTGAAAAAAAAAAAAAAAAAACTCTAAACTTTCCTCTGATTTAATTTAGAGGACATAAATTCTGAGTTGCTTTTTCTTTTTGGGACAATGGTGATGAGATGGGAGAAGGAATAGGAAGTGTGATCAGAAGTCCATGAGAAATGGGCACTGAACTTCAGCTACATCAGTATCTACAGGTCAGCAAACACACAGATCTGTCATTAGGTAAGAACACAAATGCAGTCTCTCCTGGCAAAGCTAAAGAACATTTTATCATTCCGTGTAAAAGAAACCAATTAAAGTGAATAGAATGATCAGCTAATTTAACACATCCCATGAACTGGTATTAATTTTACATAATAGAATAGTCTGTAAAAGCTTATAAAGGTTATAAGGCTCATAGTCACTTTGGCAATTTAAACATAAGCAACATAGGGAAATACATGTTTCAGCAGTGAAAATAAAGAATAATATAAAGCAGAACAATTTCTGTAAAACTGGGATTGAAGAAGTGTGACTACTGACTTATATTGTAAGAGGTGAGACAGAGAAGCGGGTTTAGTAAAAGGTTGTAACCTGAAGTGAACACCAGGACACGCTGAAGTTAATGGCAGGGACACACGTCGTCTCCCTAGTAGCACCAGTTAGAATACTACCTAATGATGAAGAACTACAAGGTTCCTGCTGGCTTCACTTATAGTTCTATCCACTCCTTGTTCTCTATATAGTTTTCTATACTGATAGATCAAATAGAAGTATAGTAGCTCTAGTATTCTTCTAGCCCTGATATATCTGGCAGGAGTCCATGTCAATAAGTATAAGAAAACATTTATAATTCCTGTTTTATGTCCCATCTGGGCTAGCAAATCCAACTACTAAGAAGAAACATTGAAAAACGACTGCTTATGATTTCATAAAGGATAATAGAAACAGAATAGTTTGGCAATAGAAACAGAAAATAAAGTCTTTTTTCTAAAACAGTCTCAAGTCAGACAATGAAATCATAACAGATTTTTAAAACTCTTTCAAACTACCTTCTTACTTTAAAGAATCAAAATAAAATTAATAATGATAAAGATGTGGTAGAAAAATGATAAAATCAACTTTAAAATTCTCAAACAGTCTATAGAAATTGTATCAGATATGATACTATACATTTGTCAAAAAAATCTTTAAAGAGAATATAATGAAAAAAAATGAATAAAAAAAATCAATTATAAAAACATACTAAAATATTGAGATAAAAAGATTGTATAAGAATTTCTTAAAATGCTGAGCTACTGAAAGATGAAGGATGGAATGAAGTTAAAAGTATTAAAAAGTAAAATGTATTTGATTTTTTTTATTCATGTTCTTACATGAATGTTATTCATTTATTTTAATGTTCTTACATTTATTTTACGTGGTTATGTATACATGTTCACATAGGACTATATGTCACTGTGCAAGTGTGGAAGACAGAGGACAACTTTTGGGAGGAGAGTCAATTCTCTTCTTCAACCATATAGGTTCTGGGCATCAAGCTCAGATCACAGAGTTTGGTGGTAAACTTCTTTACCCACCTAGCACTCTTGCTGGCCTCATCTGCAAAATCTCAACAGTTTAAAAATTCCTTAAAATTCAAATTCCTAATTCTGTTAAGTTATACATCTAAAAAAATATTAAAATTAATTGGATAAATAAATTGTCCATTATGAATTACAAATGGTTAGTAAATAATGAAAGAGCCACGTACAGTGCAGCTTATATGAACTCCCAGCATTGGGTAAGGTGCAGTAATAAGATGAAGAGTTTGGGGCCAGCATTAGCTACACTGTAAAACCTTGTGTCCAAGTCAAAAATGAACAAACAAAAAGTATGTCTAAAAACTATTTTTATAAGGATTATAGCCTTATTTATTGGTAACAGAATTATTTTTATATTTGCTTCTTTAGATTCTTCTACAATTTATAATTTTCTACAATTATTTAATAATTTACTTTAAAATAGGTTTTTTATTTTGTTTTGTTGGTGACATGATCTTATTACATAGGCCTAGATGGCTTGGAACTCATGATGTAGACCAGACTGCTTTCAGCTCACAGAGATCTGCCTGCTTCTGTCTCCCACGTACTGGAATTAAAGGTGCACACATCCTAGCTGGGTGCTTAGGCAGGTGGGTCTGTCTACCTGTCTGAGTGAGAGACCAGATTGAGTTACGTAGTGAGGTACAGGCCAGCCAAAGTTAAATAGAGAGAATCCCTCTCAAAGAACAAAAAGCAAAACAAAACAAAAGTGTACATAACCATACCAGGATAATATGGATTAGAAAGAAAAAAAAAAGAAGAAAGAAAAAAAAGAAAAAAGGGGAAAAAAATGTCTCAAGATTTTAAAAAATACAAATCTATACTATAAATATCTGTAAGATCAAATAAGACACTGAAAATAATTCTTGCCTTTAGAAAGCAGTTTTCTAAATTTCTGTGTTGCAGTCAGCTGCTGTTCAGCATTATTAGAGAAAATCATCTGAATCATGTCTGCCGTGATCATATCTTCCTAAAAAAAAAACAAAAAATTAACACGTAAGTATTTTTGCATGAATATTCTTCTATTATTTGATGTAACACTGTCTCTGAACTATTATGAGGTATACTATAAACCATGAAACACTGTTGTAAAACATACCTCTGGAATGGGTACAGTAGAGCTGATATCTGGATCCTGGATGGGACTCTCTAGCATACAGTCATCATTTCTGGGCAAAGAGACATTTCTGCGTTTGAACAACTGCAACAAAGAAAAATTATTTTATACACAAGAGTTTTTAAAGAACATTCACCTGTCATAGGACTCCTTCTATCATGTGAGTAAAAGAAACTGATTTTATAATTCAAAACATTAAAACAGACATATATATTTTATAGGACTTGAAAACGCAAATTTCTGTATTGAATTACTAATCATTGAAGATTTTCTAAGAAACTCTTCATTATGGGCTGGAGTATGGTTCAGTGGTTAAAAGTGCACACAGCTCTTACAGAGAACCAGAGTTAGAGCCCCACAACCATACTCATGTGCACACACCCTCATACAAACACATATACACACAATTAAAATAAAAAGAAAAAACTCTGAAAAAAGGGAACTCTTCATTAAAAAGCAAATCACACAGGATAAATAGCAAGCTAGAGAGGAAGCTGGGTGTGGTGGCACATGCCTGTAATCCTAGCACCTGAGGTAGAAGCAGGAGAATCTAAGAACTCAAGGTCATCCTCGGCTACAAAAACAATCTTAGGTCAGCCTGGGCTACATAAGACACTGAAACAAAGTTAAAACAAGCAATAGGAAAAAATTTCAGGAAAAATAGCCCTATACTTGCTAGTTCCATCATTCAAAAAATATAAAGACAAAACAACCCAAGTAACAAAAACTCCTTGTGCTCTGATGACTAATACAGCTCCTCCTCAGTCTGTACAAACTTTGCTTAGTAAATACATTTTTTTTTGTTTGTTTCTTTTTGCTTTTTTGATGTTAAGTCTTGCAAGATACTGAATACAGGAGCTTACAACCATAATTATTCTATTTCTACACAGCCCTTTTTGGACTTTTTTCATTAGTCCTTTCCATATATTATTTTTAATTTGTTATTGTAAGGACTACTTACTTAGTTGTAAATATCTCCAAATCTACACTGGAATGGAAAATTCTGACAAGTACTCTTAAATGACTTTATATTATTTATGTTGTATATGCAAAGTATAAATAGAGGCTATGGAATATAAACATATACTAGGAAACATAGAAAACAGACATAGAAAGATGACTAATTACCTTATGAAATCCACAGATGTATAATGTGTCTTCTGAGGATAAATTCTAATCTGTAAACTGGAGGTGGTCTAAATTTCTCAAAGTAAACATTTTTAGCAGTGAAAACAAAATATTTATGGACACAAGAGAAAAGTCTCTCCAGTCAGTGACTAAAACAGTACAAAATTCTAATTAATTAATTTACAAATATTATTCTAGAAACTTAATAAATTTATCAAATTAATTTTCTCAAACACTTAGTGTTTAAATTTTTTAACATATAGCAATGATAATTAAAGTTGCAAACCTCCACAGGAGACACTGAGTGGGTGAGTGGATGGATGGATTTGTTGCTGCTAAGCAAAACTAAGTGTCTAAGAATACCTACCTGTTCTTCCCGTTTTTGTTTTCGAAGTTGTATTCCTTCTTCTTCTCTTCGCCTTCGCATCTCTTGAGGATTTAAGGCTTTGTTCTTGTAACTTTTTATTCTGCAGTTATCCTTCCCAGGACTAGCCATTGAATCTTAGGGGAAGAAAGCAGGTAGGGATAACTCTCAAAACAACGTTTAAGAGGCTTACTCTAGGCAACTAAATTTAAGCTCACTGATTATACAGATCAATAAAACCATTTTAAACTTACAGACAAAAAATACATTCTTTCACACCTCTATCACCCTGAAGCAAAATGAACACATAGTTTAGTAATAACTTCTTAGTCATAGCACATTTCCTGATACTTTAAAGACCACTGAGACCCAAGCAACTTACTTTAAAAAGAGGTTTAGTTAGTACACAGATACCAAGGTCAAGAAGGTGCCAGCAGATATCCCACTTGCAATGAAGCCTCAGGCTGATTCATACACAGCAGAGAAGCAGAAAGGCAAGCTAACAGGCATTTGTAGAAGATACAGGGGGACAAAGATGCTAGGCCATGAAAGGGCTTCTACATTGCCAATAAAATGTGGATACAAATTTTGGCAGGAACAAATCAAATCTGTGCTTTAGCAATATTAAATGAGTAATAAATAATGGGTCTAAAAGAGCCCCAATATGCAACACCTTTGCCCTTTGTGGTATGTTAATGTTTCTGGAGGACATCTTTCAATCACTTTCATGAAACATCAACCATCTGGGTAAAAGAAACTCTTGAATTATACTGCTGGTAAAATCAACAAAGAGCCAATATTATACAGTCCTGTTTTCAATAAAATATGGTATTAGCACCAATAAGCAGCACACTTCAATGATTTAATGGAGTCTGGTTTCTGTCACTTAAGATATTACCAAGGTCATCAAGGTCATTGTTTTGTGACTGTACTATCAGTTTTCAGTCCTTTCGAGGCAATGAAGCTTTTGTACATTTTATTTCTATTATAAATGTATTTTAAAACGGCAACACAAAACTGGTTGTCTTGGCACATGCCTTTAAGGCCCACACTTGGGAAACAGGGGAAGCTGGATCTCTGTCAGTTCAAGGCCAGCTTAATCTACATTGAGAGTTCTAGGCCACAGAGAAGTTACACAGTGAGATCTTGTCTCAAAACAAACAAACAAAAACACAAATATTTTTAAAACATAAATATGAAATGTTATATTTGAAATATACATATTAGTTTTACATTTGAAAAATTATAAACTTTTAATATAGCAACACGGTACTCGTAGACAATATGAATATTTTATGTTTATGTTGCAACCTATTTTGGGTATAGAAATGAAGACTAAACAGCAGTCTAAAGTAGTACTTCAATCCTAAGTTAAACAAGATGGATGATTAGTGATTACTTAATACACTCTTACAATGATGAGGAACATACCTAGGCCTGACCAGAGACTACTGTCATCAGTTAGCTTACAAAGTAAACAGAAGAGGCTTTCATCTGTCTGTCGTGTCTGATATAAGACACTAGTTTCTAAATGTAAAAGCAATGAAGTACAGTAAAATATAAACACCCTGTCTTGTAAGAGCACAGTAAGGTAAAGCAATCAACTGGACTTCAAGAAGCTCAGAAGGGCTTCACTACTACTCTCTGTTAAAGAATGGATAAGTTTCCAGGACAGCCAGAGGTATACAGAGAAACCCTGTCTCGAAAAACCAAAACCAAAACCAAACAAACAAATAAAAAAAAAAAAAAAAAAAGAAAAAGGACAAGTATTTCAAACAAAGAGAACATACGAAGATATAAAGACAAAAGATTTGAAGGAAGTCAGAAGAGAGAGCAGTAAGAAATAAGGTATACTGAATTCACCAAAGGACTCAGGGGGAAAGAGGCAGACACTTAAGCTATTAAGAAAACAAATATAGCTCCGGAATCTAGCTGATACACTCAAGTTTGATCCTACAGAATAGAACTAAAGAAATTAAAGGGAGAAAACAAGTGCAATCTCAATAAGGATGTTGTTGATGTTCACTGTAGTCATTTTAATAGATGACTACTGACTTTAGGAGACTGTTTCTCACTATACAGATGGTTAAAATATAGGTCAAAACATATAAAGGCACTGACTCGATCAATTAACAGCATGGATAGCCACAAAAAGAAAGATGACCAGGAAAACTCTTGATAGTATCCGCATATTCATGAAAAAAGGTACGAGGAAAAGAAACAAAAAAGAAACAGGAGAGAGCAAGAGAGGAAGAAAAATCAAGGGAGTGAGGAGAGCGCAAAAAACAGGAGCTGGAGAAGTATCGGAGTTGTACTGGCATTAACAACATACCCTACATTTATTTTATTCTTTCATTGAGTCATCAGGCAAATAAGCCAGGTATCAGAATCCGTAATCATAAGTCACTGGTAAAGACAGTGAAACAAAGCTCACTACTATTGGAGTTTAAATTACAACATAATCGGCTGAAGACTCAAGAATGAAGAAAAGTGTTCAGTTGGTAAGGTGTAGCTTGGTGACAGAGTACAAGTTCAGAATGTATGACACATTTATAGCTATTCAAAATCCAGTTTTGACATATTTAATGCATTACAGCAATTTATTATATACCTAAGTGGTAGTTTGAAAGAGATTGCTGAGATGTTTGAATATTTGGTCCCCAGTTGGTAAAACTAATTGGGAAGGATTAGGAGGAAGGCGTAAAAGACTTCTATCATTCCTAGTGTCTCCCTTTCTGCCTTGTCTTTGTCTCAAGATGTGGTTTCTTACTGTAGGTTGCCTTGATCATAATGTCTTATCACAGCAGTAGCCTTGAGAAATTACTGGCTCAGAACTTGTTGTATAGTCTTGGCTGGCCTTAAACTCACAGAGATATGCCTAGCTTTGCCTCTCAAGTGTTTAGACTAAAGGCAGGCAGGCAGGCACCACCATGTGCACATGCCCTGTCTTTTACATGGGTGTTGAGGACTACAAAGGTCCTCATGCTTACCTAGTAAGTAGTGTGGAAACTGAGCTACTTCCCTGGTTGCTTCAACTATTATCTTTATACATGTGTTACTATCATAATGTATTCATCACATTGTGAAAATTACAAGAATAGACAACTTTCTTCCTTGAAGAAAACTTCAAGGAATTAATTAAAAATGTAAAAGAATAAAAGTTCTAATATATTTGTTTGGTAAGTTTTTGGTTTTCGAGACAGGGTTTCTCTGTATAGCCCTGGCTGTCCTGGAACTCACTCTGTAGACTAGGCTGGCCTCGAACTCGAAAATCTGCCTGCCTCTGCCTCCCAAGCGCCACCACTGCCTGGCTAAATTCTAATATTTTATACTCACATCTACTTGGATCGCTTTGGGCCCTTCACCCCATCACACCATTGCATACTTACTTTTTAGTTCTACAAACTTCTTAGACTATTAACTTTGTCAACGATACTAACACATTTCAAATTTCAATTTGTAATCCAAATAAAATGTAGTCAAGAACATGTATTTATTTTCTTTCTTTTTTTCAGCGATACTAACTTTCTGCATCTTGACGTCATCACTGTGTTGTCTCACTCAAAGAAATTTACTTTCCTGGAAAATAAGTTTTTTAAGGACTGGAATTCAAAAATTTGGATTTCACACAAATTATTTGAAATATAAGAAATGCTATTCAGACATTTTAAAGTTGCCAAACTGAGGTGGGTTGGTGTTTGTTTGTTTGTTTCTATTCATAAAGTTATTTTTTAAGCCAATTCTTAGAAAAACCTTATTGGATGAAGTTAGGGACATAACTGGAATCTGAATTGCCAAGGGTTTTGTCTTTCTGATATTTGTTAATGCGATTTAATTTCACAAGACAGGAAAGACTTCATTTTTCCTGTGCTTGGACACCTTGTTACAAGATGACAAACCTGTACAGAGAGAGGAGTGTCAACCCTAATCCCCTACAACCAAACATACAGAGCTCCTTGCTTACTTTTAACAAGCTTGTTTCCTACAAAGCATTAGCAATTTTTGAGTACCAACTTTGAGAGACAAGCCTCTCGTCTCCCCCCGCCCTTTCATTTTCGATGTGTGGAATAAGCTCACATGTAAATGTCATATTTGGCGTCTCGCTCCCCACGACCTTTCATTCACAGCTGTCCAGTCCTTACAACTATTATGCATCATATTTTCATCCTGAAAACCAGGGGGATGGGGGACAGCTGACAGAAGGAAGCGTGGAACCCGGGGCTGCTGGCTTTGGATCTGAAGGCAAGAGCCCGCTACTCGGGTGCAGTATGGAGGGTCCCCAAGCCGTCCTGTCTCTCCTGCAGGCGCTGAGATATTTCGTACGGCATCCCATAGCACACTGGGATGACCAGAAAACCACATACGGAAAATTACCAAGGAACCATGAGCAAGCAGGTCGGGAGCCGGGCGTCGGGAGCCGGGCCGAGCAGTGTCATCGCTGCCACGCCCCCGCGGCGCTGGCCCTCCGGGAGGGGAGACACCGATCCTTCTCAGGGAAAGAGGTGTACACCCCGGCGGCACCCGGAGCTCTCAGGCCCGCGCGGCGCGGCCGGCCTGCGTCCCTCGCACTTACCCATCCACGCGGTGCTCTCCCGAGCCCTTCCTTGCACTCTCCCGCGGTGACCTCGGCTGGGGACAGCACAGGGTGGACTCTCGGCCTGCAGCCGGTCTGCGGCGAACAGCCAAGCAACCCAAGATGGCGGCCTCCGCGCCCCTTCCTCAGACCCTAAGCCGGCTCCCAGAAGCCCTTGCTGGCGTGGCGGCCGCGGAGGGGGCGTGGCAGCAACCGTGGTCGCGGAGGGGCGTGGCTGCTCAGCTGGTGGCACTGAAAGGACCCACAGCGCTGGGCAGCTTGCCCTCCAAGGAATCCTGAGTAGTCGCTGCCTGCCAGGCTTGTCATTAGTCTTCTCTGTGCCTGCAAACACAGCTCTCTTTTGTGCGTTCATCTATCGTTCTGTACTACAATATTACATTGGAAATGCTGCGCATACCAAAGAACAGACTTACTATCAGGAAGCTAGCACCCAAACTGGTTTCTAAAAAGCAAAACAAAAATCACAGGATTTACAAAAGCCATACAAAGTCTTTTGCCTTCTTCAGCTTTACAAAGATATGATAATGTGCTTTGCTTTGCCGCCCTTCTCTTCTCCTCCTCCTCTTCCTCCTCCTCCTCCTCCTCCTCTTCCTCCTCTTTTTTTTTTTTTTTGTCTACCTTAAAAAAAAACCATCTTTTGCCGGGCAGTGGTAGCGCATGCCTTTAATCCCAGCACTTGGGAGGCAGAGGCAGGTGGAAATTCTGAGTTCGAGGCCAGCCTGGTCTACAGAGTGAGTCCAGGACAGGCAGGACTACACAGAGAAACCCTGTCTCGAAAAAAACCAAAAAAAAAAAGAAAAAAAATCTTTTAAATTTAATCATGAGACAAGGTTTTGCTATGTGGCCCTGGCTGGCCCAGGATTCATCAAGAAGAAAAAATAACCTACAAGTCTCCTGCCTCAGCCTCTTCAACGCTTGTTTCGAGATTTCAGTTTGCCATTTTTAAAATAATATTGTACAACACCTGAAGGTTTTCAACAAATGTTGAAATAAATACAAGGATTAACTCCAGATGAAGTAGTTTAAATTATAGCAAATTCACACAAGTTTCATAATCCACTTTGCAGAGTTCCAATCAGTAGTGAAAGCAGACTCAGTTCCATGCATAAGCTCTGAATATGCAATGTAAACAACATATTTCCTGCCACAAAAAGTAGATTAGTTTGTTATGTCCA
The DNA here is from genome assembly GCF_011762505.2 of Arvicanthis niloticus. Taxonomy (NCBI): domain Eukaryota; kingdom Metazoa; phylum Chordata; class Mammalia; order Rodentia; family Muridae; genus Arvicanthis; species Arvicanthis niloticus. Next base: position 6,972,932 of record NC_047677.1, read on the forward strand.
CTAAGTAAAACATAAAAGATAAAAAGTATCCATGACTTTCAGAGATTCTTTGTTAAAAGTCTATGCAAGTTCTGAGGGTATAAGAAGGTGTTCTAAGATGTATAAAGTCCTGAAAATACAAAAGTTTAAGTAAATTTCAAGGGTCTAAGAAAATGATTTAAAATAGGCAAATACAAATTGCCAAGCGTCACATAGACAGTTCCACCCCTCACTGGTTATGGTGCTCTGGAGAGCTGGCCCCACCTCTCACTGGCAGCAGCATTCAGGAGACTGGGACCCTGTGACTCTCCTAGGCAGTATAATAGAGCTAGCTCCTGGTTGGGTAGATTAGGGATGGAGGAGAGGTGGTGTGGGTGAGCCCACCTTGAGCACATGAGTGTGGGCAAGCTGACTCTGCCATTTGTCTGCTGTGGGATGGTCATGGGTAAGGTGGGAGGTTGGAACGGATGGGCCCTCATCCATTGACACTGGAGGTAGTCAAGAGAGTTGACCTCTGAGTTAGGAGAGCAGGTGAACTGGCCTTGTTCCTTACTGGCTATAATACCCTAGAGAGGGGCCCTGCAGTTCACCTGGGCAGCACAATGGAGTTTGTCCTGGTCAAGGGGATGCAGATAAACTAGCCCCAATAGTGGGAGCTCATCTGTGGTGAAGTGACATGGGTGTGGGGGGGTGATACCTTTTCCCCAACCCCTCACCTCTTGCAGCAAGTTGGGAGAGCTGGCCCTGGGATCATGAGTGTGGGAAAGTTAGCCTTGGTCCCTCACTGGCTATATCACTTGGGAGACCTGGCCTGCACTTCCTCTGGTCAACACAGTAGAGCTAGCCCTGAATGCAAAGGCATGAGTGAGCCATCCTTGAAGGTACGAGAGCAGGAGAGCTGTCCTTGTCCTTCAAAAGCTGCAGCACTTGGGAGGGAAAGCCTTGACTGGGCAACAGAGAGGAGCTGGCTCTGGAGGCCTGGGTATGGGTAAACTGGGAGAGCATGAGAGCAGAAGAGCAGCTGATTCTGCCTCTGCTGATGGTGACATTGGGTGGCCTCGCCAGTGCAGTGCTGGAGAGCTCACCCTGATGGTGTAGAAAAGGGAGAACTGGTATGTTGACTAGTTCAGTTACTACCCAGGTCCAGATCTAGGGCTCTGAGTTGACCACCCCAAAATCTATATCATCTGTGAGGATAACCAGGAAGAGTCCCAATGAGGATTCAATGTTGATGGTGTCATAGAAGCCAGAGATCGCAAACCAGACCAACGACTCATTGCAATGAATGGTTGTAAGTAAAGGTGTTTGGGCAGAGGGATATACTGTAGGACACACTGCAACATACAGCAACTTCCGTGATGAGATGTTTTCTATGCTTTGTTTGTTTGGGCATATTTTATATTTTGGGAGTGAGGTTGCAAAAGCAAAGGGTGGCTATGAGGCGTTAGGGAGATGAGTGTCAGTAGGGTGCATGATGTGAAACTCACATAGAATTAATAAAAAGTGTTAAAAATGACTTAACATTTATGAAAAATAAAAAACATTTCAAATTTCATCCCCCTTTTATGCTATTGTTTACTAGATTTCAAAAGTTCTGGTGGACGGGCTCCCCCAGAAACACTCACAAATGGGCTTCGCTGCAATAACATGAAGTTTATTGATGATAAGATGACAACCAGTATACTCAGGTTCCCCTGTATGCAGACAAGAGGAACCCCGAATTAAAGCTAAGGGCAGCTTATATACCATTTTTACAGAGTTCACAAGGACAGTTAACTATTTCTTAGACAGTAACCATAAAGGATTTCAAACATCCATTCCCAGGCCTGGTTTCTATTCCCAGGCCTATTTTCTAAGTAACTCAAATTTGCACCTTATCTTTTACAACAAAGTGGGTAAGCTTAAGTGGCTTCTGTTTACCCAGGTTTACTGTGGTAAGGGCCCATCTCTCTAATAAACTCCTGTCTTGGGTCTTTCTTCCTGGAATGTTTGTTTGAGTCTTTGAAATGTGCTCTCCTGGGACATGTCCCTGGGGGAAGTTAATGTTGGATTTTAAAACAGAAATCAGAGCTTCTTTTTAATCTTACGTTTCTACATTACATTGATTAATAAAATGTCGATAAGCTGGGTAGTAGAGCACTGACTACTTACTCTTCAGTCACAGCCTCAAGATCTTAAAGTTTCTTTGGCTGTTATTGTCAGACTGTCTTGACCCACCAGCTCCCAATAACAACAAAGAGACTTTTAATTATCTACAAAAGCTTAGGCCTTAATGTTGTATTTTATAAAAAAAGAAAAGGAAGCCAGGGATATGTATCCTGTGGGGGAGGGCATACCTCTGTAGAGCCCATGCTGAGGCATCCCCTACCCATGAGGTGCCAGCCATACAATGGATATATATAGACTAGAGTTTATTTAGGGCATGGGAAGGAGAATTGAGGGGGTAGTAGAGACAGAGAAAGGCGGGGTGGGGGAGGCCAACCAGGAACACATAGAGAGAGATGGGGGAGGGAAATGGGGAGAGAAAGGACAGAGATGGAAGAGATTAAGAGGGTAAGAGAGTAAGAGAGAGAGGAGGGGACAAAAAGTTCCTTTTATAGTGAGTCAGGCATACCTTGCTGTTGCCAGTTAACTGTGGGGCAGTGTTCTGTGCACCTCCCGTGTCCCCTTCGCCCGTGGAAGAGAGACACGAGAGGCAGTGTTCGGGTGGTTACCACAGCGAGGCTTTATTCGTATAAGCAGAAGTGGAAAGGCGGAAAGACAGGAAGAGGCACAGCTTAAATACACCCTAGAGTGACGTATTCACTTCTGATTGGCTGTTCACTCATTACCCCATATTACGCCCCGGGATGGGCAGTGACTTTGGTGTGCTTTTGCCTCTTGCACCTGCGCAGGTAGTTGTTTACTAGTGGGGAGGACAGGATGCCCACACCATCTTGGAATGGCGGACATCCGATAACCGCGGTTTCCTACAGGGCAGAGCCTAGAAAAAATGATAATGTGAAAATAAATTGTAAAAATGAAATTTTAGGTCTCAACATGAAAGATTCTTAGGTTCAACGTTTCAATTTACACTCAAGTGTTAGCTGCCCCTGGGGTGCATCCCAGGGACGTGAACTAACATTTCAAAAGAACAAAGGACCCAAGATAGAGGCAATAAAACACCTGGGTGAACAGTCACTTAAAAGAATTCTCCCTGACTGAGATACAGATGTAAATTGGGAGTGAGATACCGATGTAAATAAGGACAGAGACTGGGAAGGAAACCAAGCTTGAGAACGGATGTTAAAATCAGCCTTTGTAGTTATTGATTAAGAGGTAAAACTGCCTTTATGATCCTTGTGAATATTGGTATATAAACGACCCCAACTCTGATTCAGGACTCTTTTTTTGTCTGTATACAAGAGAGTCCTCTTGCACCAGTATCAATAAACCTCATGTTATTACAACGAGTCCTGCCTGTGGGTTCTCTGGAGGAGTGAGTCCCTTGGTTTTGGACACTTAGAGTCCAACAATAACACTTATAGCTTAGGCTTGTTCCCAATTAGTATCTATAACTTAATAAGTCATTTATACTAGTGAACATTTGTCACAAGTCCCATTACCTCTCATTTAGTCCCCATACATCTGAATTCCTCTGTGTCTGAGCTGGCAAATCCTATACTTCTCAATTCTTCTCACAGTTCCTATCTCTGGCTGGATGTCCCACCTTTCCTCTCCTGTCCTGCTATAGGCAATCACATCTTTATTAAACCAATTAGAAGGTGATGGAGAAGTATGCTTACAAAATATGATACAAGGTGCTGAGCAATTAGAATAACAATACCAAAGTTCACACCTTATTTTTGGTTCTCTGCTGGTATAGAAATCAACATTTAAATAATGTAAAGGCTACCTTTACACAGTGCCCAAGAATATTATCCCAACAGCTTGTCTTCTAAGTATAGACTTAAAAGTATTTCTCATTGGGTTAAATACATCTCTGTCCAATCCAAATATATCTGGCTCTCTGAACAGAGAAAAAAATGTTCGTAGTTTTTAAACCCAAATCTACAGCTTTTGCTAAGAGTCAGAGGCATAGTCAGGTCCAACTTTTTTATAGACAACTGTTAGCTGTTTTTCTACAACATGGATTTTTAGTACAGATTACAAACAGTGGTAATACGAATATAGCTAAAGTATTTATCTTTTGTAAATTAAAAAAATTCATGTAAGCTATGGGGAATCAAGGGAGCCATAGGTCTCAAAGGTTAACTGGACTCTAGAAGTACAGCCTAAGTGCCGGTGAGTGTCCTTACCTGGCTATCCCTGAGGATGAGCTCTCTTTCTGTCTTCCCTTGTCTTGTGACTTCTTTCCTATCCCAACTACCAGGATGATGGGCCCAAAATTTCCAAATGAAAGATTTTCCTTTAAGTTCCTAAAGTTTAACTTCTCTTCCTAGTCTACATATTTGTCCCAGCAGATTTCTGATCAACTAAAGACTGCAAACTGCTCCAAACACACCATCAGGTGGCCCCCCAAAACTAGCAAGCCCTGTACTTGAAGCCAAAATAAACCAGATGCTTCTGACAAAACTTCCTACCAGCTTCAGCCCCAGCTTTGGACCTGCATTCCATACAGCTCCAAAGCTACTGGTATACTGGTACTTCACTAGCTTCAGAAGTTCCAACAAAACCTTGACATCTGACCAGAAGTACCTGCCTCCTCCAGGCCATTGAGCAGAATTCCCGCAGGAGCATGGCAACATCCTATTTTAGCTGAGAAGCAGCTACAAAAGGGACTAAATCACTCTTTATCATTAACAAAAGGCTGCAAAGTTAGGTCCAAAGAAACACAGTTCCCCTCTACCAAAGAAGCCATTTCTCTATTACTATTGAAAGAAAGAAGGGCTGTATTTGGCACTTATTAACATGCCAAAGCACATGTAGGCCTCTAGGCTCCTTCAGCATTACAAATACATTTTAAAATCAGAGATACAGCAAAGGTTACTCCAGATGGGTGCTGGGATCTGATTGAATGGCTTAATTAAAATTACAACCTTTGCTTCTACATAAATCTGAATCAATGCTTTAATCCATAAGATCTAGAGTTTGTGTGAAACTTTATAGCTAAAGAAGCTCCATTTTATGCTAGGCATCCATCTTGTTACCCACCAGACATTTGTCTCTGACTCCAGTCTCTGGATGTTTCCAGTAAGCCTTGTAAGACTTCTCCCCTGTTGTCTGAGGAATGTTGATTAATCTCCCTCTTCTGGGGCATTTTCTGAGCCAACCAGGAATGTTAATTAGCCTCTCAGTTCCTGAACTGACCCCTTCAGCCTGACACAATGAAATCCACTCAAAAATGTACAGCTGTGACTCTTGTTATGATATAACTAACTGATGTTTGCTTTTGCTTCTGTAACTTTCTTATATGGATATCCAAGATTTATTTTGAGTTGCCTTAATAACTTGGCAGAACAGAATAGTTTTTACTTGCTTACATAGATATTGAAGGTCTCCATGTGGTTTTTCCCTTTAAAACTTCTTCCTCATAACTCTCCTGAATGGCAGTCTCAAATTTGGCTCAGAGATTGTTTGTCCTTCCAGCTGATAATTAATAAATCTTTTAATTAAAACTGGATTAAGTCGAGTTGGAGAGATGGCTCAGCGGTTAAGAGCACTGACTGCTCTTCCAGAGGTCCTGAGTTCAATTCCCAGCAACCATATGGTGGCTCACAACCATCTGTAACAGAATTTGATGCCCTCTTCTGGTGTGTCTGAAGACAGCAGTGTACTCATATACATAAGATGAATAAATAAATCTAGAAAAAGAGAAAAAAAAAACTGGATTAAGTCTATGGAATACCATAGTCTGTCTGACCAAGAATGAACATATTATAAAGAGACATTTGTGTTCTTTGTCTATTAGAAGTATAGATGCCATAAAATTAAAATTTCTCTAGCAGTCTCTGTGGAGCACAAAAGGTTACACTACTGGGACCCCAAGAAGAAAACTCTCAGAGGGCAACCATTGCAATCTGAAGAGGATTTAATTAATTAGTCCAATGCATTGGGGCTGCTTGCTTACACAGGAGAAGTGGCCAAGAATGCCCTCAGGCAGAAGCATCTATACAGTTTGAACAGGGCAGGTGTTTTGGTGATAAACTGGTTGGTTGGCATTGATGGGTTGTGGGAGACCCTCTAACAGAGAGCTATCTGTTGTCTGACAGCTCCATATGTCTGATAACCCAAGGTTTTTCTTGGAACCGTGTGTCTTTATTCACCCTTTTTGGAAAGGGAGGAATCTTGTGGTTTTTCTTGGGATTGTGTGGCCTCACCCTTCTGGGAAGGGAGGGGGCCAGGAGGTAATTTTCCATGGACTTTACATCACCTTTTGGGCAAAGGAATGGCTGAAGCCCTTGGGGAAGCCAAGGGAGAAACCTGTGTCTTGAAGAAAGAGTCACAGCTTGTTGGGTCATTTTGCAGGAGAGACATGGAGCTAATACTACTGAGTCACAAGTACTTCTTGCCTTGTCTTTAAACACTACCTCAAGTCGATACTCCAGAGATGAACTAGACAGGTCGCTGTTTCCCTTTATCTTCCTTTCTAATGTTGCTGAGCTCATTAGAAAAGGAAAGGTGGCTGTCTGAGGCCTGGGCCGGACCTCTGCTAGGCCAGCTTGTGAGTGCACCCCGGATTCTGCCAGACACATTCTGGGGGATCCATAGAACCCATAGCCAGTGCTAGCACTCCCCTGCCGCTGCACGCCCCTCTTCCAGTCTGAGGCCTGTTGGTGAGTGCACCCCGGTTACTGCTGCCAGACAGTATTCTGGGGGCTCCACAGATCCCACAACAAGCTTTAGGTAGGAAAACCCACATACTACCCTGAACTCATAGCTGGGTTCCCTGAGTGCTCAGAATCCAGCAGATACCCCCCCCCGCCCCTGCCGGCTAGCACCCCCCTTCTGCCCATCTCCCGGGTCTGAGGCCTAGACCAGACCTCTGCCAGGTCTGCAGTTGTGTGGACCCCGGATTCTGCCTGAGACATACTGGAAGGTCCACTCAACCCAGAGCCACAGAAGAACAACTGAACTCAGAGTGTCAAACAACATATCCTGAGATATCCAAGAGGAGACACTGCACCCAGAACAGCAGACAAATAGCTGGACTGCTACCTTGGAGGCACCATATCCTGAGGCATCCTAGAGATACCACCATAATCAGTGCAGCAGGAAAAAATCATAGAGACATCTGGACCCCTAGAAGACCAAACACAATTGAGACAACTGGAAAGGCAGGATACAATCAGAGACAGAAGCACAGGTAGCACTAGATTTAACAAGATGGCAAAAGCCAGATGCAAGAACGTAAGCAACAGAAACCAAAGTTACATGGCATCATCAGAACCCAGTTCCCCCATCATAGCAAGCCCTGAACACCCCATCACACCAGAAAAGCAGGATTCAGAATTAAAATCACTTCTCATGATGATGATAGAGGACTTTAAGAAAGACATAAATAACACTCTCAAAGAACAGATAGAAACCCTTAAAGAGGAAACACAAAAATCCCTTACGGAATTGCAAGAAAATGCAACCAAACGGGAGAAGGAATTAAACAAAACCATGCAGGATCTAAAAATGGAAGTAGAAACAATAAAGAAATCACAAAGGGAGACTACCCTGGAGATAGAAAACTTAAAAAAACGATCAGGAGTCATAGACACAAGTATTACCAACAGAATACAGGAGATGGAAGAGAGAATCTCATGTGCAGAAGATACCATGGAAAACATTGACACAACTGTCAAAGAAAATGCAAAATACAAAAAGCTACTAACCCAAAATATACAAGAAATCCAAGACACAATGAGAAGGCCAAACCTAAGGATAATAGGAATAGATGAGGGGGAAGACTCCCAACTTAAAGGACCAGTAAATATCCTCAACAAAATTATAGAGGAAAACTTCCCTAACCTAAAGAAAGAGCTGTCCATAAATATACAAGAAGCCTACAGAACTCCAAATAGTTTAGACCAGAAAAGAAATACTTCCCGCCACATAATAGTCAAAACATCAAATGTACAAAACAAAGAAAAAATATTAAAAGCAGTAAGGGAAAAAGGCAAAGTAACATATAAAGGCAGAACTATAAGAATTACACAAGACTTCTCACCAGAGACCATAAAAGCCAGAAGATCCTGGACCGATATCATACAGACCCTAAAAGAACATAAATGTCAGCCCAGACTACTATACCCAGCAAAACTGTCAATCATTATTGATGGAGAAACCAAAATATTCCATGACAAATCCAAATTTACACAGTATCTCAACACAAACCCAGCACTTCAAAGGATAATTGGTGGAAAACTCCATCACAAGGAGGGAAACTACAACCTAGAAAAAGCAGGAAAGTAATCTTCTAAAAACCGTAAAAGAAGGTAGCTACACAAACATATCTCCACTGCCAATAACAAAAATAACAGGAAACAACACTCATTTTTCCTTAATATCTCTTAATATCAATGGACTCAATTCTCCAGTAAAAAGACATAGACTATCAGACTGGATACGTAAACAGGACCCAACATTTTACTGCATTCAGGAAACGCACCTCTGTGGAAAGGACAGACACTACCTCAGAGTAAAAGGTTGGAAAACAATCTTCCAAGCAAATGGTCCCAAGAAACAAGCTGGAGTAGCGATTCTAATATCAAATAAAATCAGTTTTCAACCAGAAGTAATCAAAAAAGATAAAGAAGGACACTTCATATTCATCAAAGGAAAAATGTACCAAGAGGAACTCGCAATTCTCAACATCTATGCCCCAAATGTAAGGGCACCCACATACATAAAAGACACTTTACTAAAGCTTAAAGCATACATTGCACCCTACACAATAATAGTGGGAGATTTCAACACCCCACTCTCAGCTATGGACAGATCATGGAAACAGAAACTAAATCGAGACACAATGAAACTAACAGAAGTTATGAACCAATTGGACGTAACTGACATCTATAGAACATTTCATCCTAAAAAAAAAGAATATACCTTCTTCTCAGCACTTCATGCTACCTTCTCCAAAGTAGACCATATAATTGGTCACAAAACAGGCCTCAACAGGTACAAAAAGATTGAAATAATCCCTAGTACCTTATCAGACCACCGTGGGTCAAGACTTGTCTTTGACACAGACAAAAACAACAGAAAGCCCACATATACTTGGCAACTAAACAATGCTCTCCTCAATGATGACTTGGTCAAGGAAGAAATTAAAGACTTTTTAGATTTAAATGAAAATGAGGACACATCATATCAAAACATGTGGGACTCATTGAAAGCAGTACTAAGAGGAAAAATCATAGCTCTAAGTGCTCACAAAAAGAAAGTGGAAAGAGCATACATCAACAACTTGACAGCAAACTTGAAAGCATTAGAACAAAAAAAAGCTAGTATACCCAAGAGGAGTAGACGGCAGGAAATAATCAAACTCAGGGCTGAAATCAACCAAGTCGAAACAAAAAGAACTATACAAAATATCAACAAAACCAGGAGCTGGTTCTTTGAGAAAATCAACAAGATAGACAAACCCTTAGCCAGACTAACCAAAGGGCGCAGAGACAGCATTCAAATTAATAAAATCAGAACTGAAAAGGGAGACATAACAACAGAAACAGAGGAAATCAAAAAAATTATTAGATCCTACTACAAAGGCCTATACTCAACAAAATTGGAAAATCTGGAGGAAATGGACAATTTTCTAGATAGATACCATGTACCAAATTTAAACGAGAAGCAGATAAACCATTTAAACAGTCCCATAACGCCTAAAGAAATAGACACAGTCATTAAAAATCTTCCCACCAAAAAATGTCCGGGGCCAGATGGTTTCAGTGCAGAATTCTTTCAGACCTTCAAGGAAGACCTAATACCAATCCTCTTCAAGTTATTCCATCGAATAGAAACAGAAGGAACACTACCCAATTCATTCTATGAAGCTACCATTACAGTCATACCTAAACCACAGAAAGACCCAACAAAGAAAGAGAACTACAGACCAATCTCTCTTATGAATATTGATGCAAAAATACTCAATAAAATTCTCGCAAACCGAATCCAACAACACATCAAAACAATTATCCATCAAGATCAAGTAGGCTTTATCCCAGGAATGCAGGGATGGTTCAATATTCGGAAATCCATCAATGTAATCCACTACATAAATAAACTCAAAGAGAAAAACCACATGGTCATCTCACTAGATGCTGAGAAAGCATTTGACAAAATTCAACATTCCTTCATGTTAAAAGTCTTGGAAAGATCAGGAATACAAGGCCCATATCTAAACATAGTAAAAGCAATATACAGCAAGCCAGTAGCCAACATCAAACTAAATGGAGAGAAACTTGAAGCAATCCCACTAAGATCAGGGACTAGGCAAGGCTGCCCACTCTCACCTTACCTATTCAATATAGTACTGGAAGTCTTAGCCAGAGCAATTAGACAACAAAAGGAAGTCAAAGGGATACAGATAGGAAAGGAAGAAGTCAAAATTTCACTATTTGCAGATGATATGATAGTATACTTAAGTGAACCTAAAACTTCCACCAGAGAACTCCTAAACCTGATAAACAACTTTAGCAATGTGGCTGGATATAAAATCAACTCAAACAAATCAGTAGCCTTCCTCTATTCAAAGGATAAACAGGCAGAGAAAGAAATTAGGGAAATGACACCCTTCACAATAGCCACAAATAAAATAAATGATCTTGGAGTGAATCTAACAAAGCAAGTGAAAGATCTGTATGACAAGAACTTCAAGTCTCTGAAGAAAGAAATTGAAGAAGATCTCAGAAGATGGAAAGATCTCCCATGCTCCTGGATTGGCAGAATTAACTTAGTAAAAATGGCTATCCTGCCGAAAGCAATCTACAAATTCAATGCAATACCCATCAAAATTCCAAATCAATTCTTCATAGAGATAGAAAGAGCAATTTACAAATTCATTTGGAATAACAAAAAACCTAGGATAGCAAGAACTATTCTCAACAATGAAAGAACTTCTGGGGGAATCACCATTCTGGACCTCAAACTGTACTACAGAGCAGTAGTGATAAAAAATGCATGGTATTGGTACAGAGACAGACAGGATGATCAATGGAATAGAATTGAAGACCCAGAAATGAACCTGCACACCTATGGTCACTTGATCTTTGACAAGGGAGCTAAATCCATCCAGTGGAAAAAGGACAGCATTTTCAACAAGTGGTGCTGGCTCAACTGGAGGTCAACATGTAGAAGAATGCAAATTAATCCATTCTTATCCCCCTGCACAAAGCTCAACTCCAAGTGGATAAAGGACCTTCACCTAAAGCCAGATACACTGAAACTAATAGAAGAGAAGTTGGGGAAGACCCTCGAATACCTAGGCACAGGGGAAAAGTTCCTGAACAGAACACCAATGGCTTATGCTCTAAGATGAAGAATTGACAAATGGGACCTCATCAAATTGCAAAGCTTCTGTAAGGCAAAGGACACTGTCAACATGACAAAACGGCAACCAACAGATTGGGAAAAGATCATTACCAATCCTACATCCGATAGGGGGCTAATATCGAATATTTACAAAGAACTCAAGAAATTAGACACCAAACAACAAAATAACCCCATTAAAAAATGGGGTACAGAGCTAAACAAAGAATTCTCAACTGAGGGAACTCGAATGGCTGAGAAGCACCTTAAGAAATGTTCAACATCCTTAGTCATCAGGGAAATGCAAATCAAAACAACACTGAGATACCACCTCACACCAGTCAGAATGGCTAAGATCAAAAACTCAGGTGATAGTAGATGCTGGCGAGGATGTGAAGAAAGAGGAACACTCCTGAATTGTTGGTGGGGTTGCAAGCTGGTACAACCACTTTGGAAGTCAGTCTGGCGGTTCCTCAGAAAATTGGATATAGCACTACCCGAGGACCCATCTATACCACTCCTGGGCATATACCCAGAAAATGCCCCAACAAATAACAAAGACATATGCTCCACTATGTTCATAGCAGCCTTATTTATAATAACCAGAAGCTGGAAAGAACCCAGATGCCCTTCAACAGAGGAATGGATACAAAAAATATGGTACATTTACACAATGGAATATTACTCAGCTATTAAAAATAATGAATTTGGGAAATTCTTAGGTAAATGGATGGAACTAGAAAATATCATCCTGAGTGAGGTAACCCAATCACAAAAGAACACACATGGTATTTACTCACTGATAAACGGAGATTAGCCCAAAAAGCTGAAACAACAAAGATTCAACTACCAGACGACATGAAGCTCATGAAGAAGAAAGAACAAGTAAGGATGCCTAGGTCTTTCTTAGAAGGAGTAACTAAATACCCAAGGGAGCAAATATGGAGACAAAGTGTGGGACAGAATCTGAAGGGGGGGTTGTAGGGAGACCATTCCTTCTGGGTATTCATTCCAAGGGCAGCCACCAAAAATAGACGCTGATAGGGATGTCAGGATGGGAAAGCTGACAGCAGCCAGATAAGGCTATCTCCTTAGAGGTCCCCCAGAGTCGGACATACCCAGAGACAGATACCCACAGCTATCCATTAATCTGATCAAAGGTTCCCAATGGAGGAGTTAGAGAGTAAATAGAAGGAACCTTAAGGGCTGGTGGCCCCGTGAGGAGAGCAACAATACCAACCAGCCAGAGCTCCCCAGGGTCTAAACCACCAGCCTAGAAGCACATATGGAGAGACACATGACTCCAGCTGTATATGTAGGGGAGGATGGCTTTGTCAGGCATAGGTGGGAGACAAGATCATTGGTACCTTGAAGGCTGAGCACGGGGGTGGGGGTGGGGGGGTGGAATCTGAGGGTGGGGAGGGGGGCTGGGAGTAGGTGGGTAAACACCTTCATAGAGGCAGGAGGAGGGGGGATGGGATAAAGGGTTCCTGGGTGGTGGAGGAAATATGGTAAGGGGATAAAATTTGAAATGTAAATATTATATCCAATAAAAGAGGGGAAAAAATAGAAAAGCTGTTAGAACCAACATTCTTAATAAAATGTCAGCTCTCTTTAAAAAAAAAAAACTATCTTGATACTAAAAGTTGTTTTGAGAATTGTATATTGCAGAATGATCAGCCTTGGTGTATCTACTCAACAAGGAAGCTAGGCAGACCTGCGCAAACCTCTGAGGTCCGGGAATTCCATCTGGAGGCAGCGAAGACACAGCATCAGAGGATTGTCAACTTGCTCTCCCCGCCCCCACTCCTCTTCTAATATCTCAACGCCCATAATCAGCTTGAAGAAGCTAATGATGAGTCAGCGCCCCTATTCCCTGGGCTTGGGGACTAAGGTGGTAAATGTTGGGCTGTCTCTCTAGGGAAAAGTGGTTTTGTCAGAATAGAGAGGATTAGCTAGGGTTTATTGCATAGCCATAACCTATTAGTAGAAATCTGTATAATTAATATCAAGATGAAGATATAAATTCTTAAATGGCACCAATTTACTTTGTTTACAAATTTTAAGATTTTCATTGGCATGAGCTTCTTAGTGATATAAGAGTGAGATGAATATTGTTACTCCCATAGGCATTGTACCAGTATAACACATTTAGGAATTCAAAGCTTAGACCCAGTCCTTCTTTAACTTTTTTAACTGATTTGAGATGGTCAGCCTGTGAGTTAAGGGACTATAGCAAATTCATGGCTTGGAGTTTATTATAAGGGTGTTCTCTATGTTTTATTTAGAAATAGCTGAGTGGAGTTAACAGGCAACAGTCCAGATTACCTTACATGGATAGCTGGTTTTCAAAACATCAGAAATCCTTAGAATTGACATGACAAACATATCAGTATTAATGTTCATTTTCATTAGAGACCTGTCTGCTCCGGACAGCTTTCTATATTGAATTCTAAGAAGAAATTGAGCATCCTTGGAATTACTCCAGTTGTGGTGAGACAGCCACTAGGCAAGAATTGCCACTTTCCTTCTACAGACAAATTACTGTCCAGAAAAGGACACACTTGCAGAATAGTCGACTGATTATATCTGCCTAGACAGAGTAATCAGCCCTTAATAATTCTGCAGCACTAAGGTCTGTCAGATGATCCTGGGCCAGAAGGCAGAAGAACAGATGCTCCAACGTTTTGAAGTAGAGTGAGTGTCCAGGTGTTCAGAGGTCTCTATAAATTGGCTAAGTTTAGAAACTATGATTTGTGCTTCCCACAATTATAGTTAACTCAGTCATTCTGGATTTCTGATGGGGTTGAAAACATATAGCTATTGACCTTAAGAGAAAAGACTTGAGTGGATGGTCGTCAGCTGACATTCATCCTAAAGCCAGGTTCAGAACTACATGTTTTAGTTAGAATAGATGACAGAGGAGCTGGTTAGTCAACAAAAGGATGGACGGGGTATTAGGACTATCTTGTACCTCACTGATACAAATTGGCATAATTATGCTCTAGTTGTATTTTGAGAGAAAAGTTTCATTTTAACAGGAAGGGTGATGTGTAGGAGGAGCTAAGGTAGGAGGAGTACTGAGAGGAAGAAAAGGAGTAAGAAGCGGAGAAGAAGAAAGCGAGGAGAAGCTAGGTGAAGAAAGAGAGAAAGAGGGGGGAGACAGGGAGGCAGAGGTTCAAGTATCTCCACCAGTCAAAGATAGATGTTATATCTAGGTTGGTCAGTGGGTTACACCTCTGATTGAACAATTCCAAACTTATAAAGCCTATGATTAACATTATTTTTAAAAAATGTATAAATGCAAAAAAGAAAAGGGGGCATGGGATAGGGGTTTCCTAAGGGGGGTGGGGGGTGGGGGAATGGGTAAAGGGGATGCCATCTGAAGTGTAAATAAAATATCTAATAAAAAAAGGAAAAAAAAAAAAGGAAAGGTGGTAGCCTGGATTTTAAAATTACATGCAACATCCTTCCCTCCCTTTCTCCACATCTTTTTTCTCCTTTCTCTTTCTTTGTCTTTCTTTCTTTCTTTCTTTCTTTCTTTCTTTCTTTGTTTCTTTCTTTCTTTCTTTTTCACTTCTTTCCTTATTTTTTTCTCAGGGCAAGAATTTTCAGTTTCTTGCCTTGGAGACACACATCAGGTCTTAAGATGAGAAGAGGTAGTCAGGTTATGGGATCCATTGGTAGCTAGAACCATGGTATTTTGCAAAGTTCCTCCACTCTGCTTGAATTGTGTGCTTGAACTGTGACAATCCTAGAAACTAGTTTCTTTTGTAGAACTCAAGTAACATGTTTCTCTAGATTCCTGCCATCTCTGTTGTATGAACTTAAAACAGTGTATAAACAGGAGAAATGGTTGTCCACCACTGTCATACTTTAAACTGACATCCTAGTTAGTTGTATGCCAATTTGACACAAGAGAGAGTCATTAGGAAAGAGGGAACTTCAATTGAAAAAAATGTCCTTCTTTCCAATTTGTTTTGATCTCCTTTTGTTGCCTAATTGCTCTGGCTAGTCAAGATGTCACTATTTGCAGATGATAAGAGAGTATACACAAGCTACCTCCCCCCCCCCCAAAAAAAAGACCAAAGAACTACTAATAACTGATAAATATCTTCAGCAAAGTGGCTGGATATAAAATTAACTCAAATAAATCAGAAGGCTTCCTCTACTCAAAGGTAAAATAGGGAAAGAACATCCTTCACAATAGTCCCAAATAATATAAAATATCTTGATATGATTCTAACCAAGGAAATGAAAGATCTCTATGACAAGAACTTCAAGTCTCTGAAGAAAGAAATTAAAGAAAACCTTAGAAGATAGAAAGATCTCTCATGCTTATAGATTGGCAGGATTAACATAGTAAAAATGTCCATTCTACCTAAAACAATCTACAGATTCAATACAATCCTCATCAAAATTCCAACGCAATTCTTCACAGAGATAGAAAGAACAATTCTCAAATTCACCTGGAATAATAAAAAACCTAGGATAGCAAAACCCTATTCTCAACAGGAAAAGAACTTCTGGGGGAATCACCATCCCTGACCTCAAGCTGTACTACAGAGTAATAATGATGAAAACCACATGGCACTGGTACAGAGACCGGCAGGTAGATCAATGAAATAAAATTGAAGACCCAGAAATGAATCCATACACCTATGGTCATTTTATCTTTGACAAAGAAGCCAAAACCATCCAGTGGAAAAAAATACAACATTTTCAACAAAAATGGTGCTGATTCAACTGTTGGTCTGCATGTAGAAGAATGAAAATTGATTCATTTTTATCTCCTTGTACAAAGCTCAAATCCTAGTCGATCAAGAACCTCCACATAAAACCAGATATGTTGAATTTAATAGAAGAGAAAGTGGGAAAGAGCCTCAAACACATTGACAAGGGAGAAAATTTCCTGAACAGAATACCAGTGGTTCATGCTCTAAATGGGACCTCATAAAATTGAAAAGCTTCTGTAAGGCAAAGGACACTGTCAATAGGACAAAACAGCAAACAACAAATTGGGAAAAGATCTTTACCAACCTTACATTTGGTAGAGGGCTAACACCCAAAATATGCAAAGAACTCAAGAAGTTAGACTCCAAAGAACCAAATAACCCTATTAAAAATGGGATATAGAGCTAAACAAAGAATTCTCAACTGAGGAATCTCAAATGGCTGAGAAGCACTTAAAGAAATGTTCAACATCTTTAGTCATCATGGAAATGCAAATCAAAATGACCCTGAGATTCCACCTCACACCATTCAGAATGGCTAAGGTCAAAAACTGAGGTAAAAACAGATGCTGGTGAGGATGTGGAGAAAAAGGAACACTCTTCCATTGCTGGTGGTACTGTAAGCTGGTAAAACCACTTTGGAAATCAATCTGACAGCTCCTCAGAAAATTGGAAATAGTTCTTCCTGAAGACCCAGCTATACCAAAACTGGGCATATACCCCAAAGATGCTCCACTTTGTTTATAGCAACCTATTTATAATAGCCAGAAGCTGGAAACAACCCAGATGTCCCTCCAAAGAAGAATGGATACAGAAATTGTGGTACATTTGCACAATGGAGCAATACTCAGCTGTTAAAAACAATGACTTCATGAAATTTGCAGGCAAATGGATGGAACTAGAAGATATCATCCTGAGTGAGGTAACCCAGACACAAAAGAACACACATGGTGTGCACTCACTGATAAGTACATTTTACCCCAAAAGTTTAGAATACCCATGATACAACTCACAGACCATATGACACTTAAGAAGGAAGAACAAAGTGTAGATGCTTTAATCCTACTTAGAATGGGCAACAAAATAATCACAGGAGGTAGAGGGAGGGAGGGACCTCGGAGGGAGAGAGGAGGGGGAGTAGAAAAAGGGCGGCAGGAACAGGTATTGGAAGGGAGAGATGTACAGAGGGTCAGAAAATTGAATAGAAACACGTAGCAGAGGAGGATGGGGAACTGGGGGGTAGCCATTAGAAATTCTCAGACCTCAGGGTAGCAGAGGCTCCCAAGACCCAATATAAATGACTTTATCCAAAATACCCAACAAAAGGAGAGACAGCTTGTCTCTCCTCTTTGCGGGATGGGGCCATCTTCCCCACGAATCTCAGAATTTTTAACCCAAAAATATTCCTGTGCAGAGGAAAGACAGGGACAAAAAAATGGAGCAGAGACAAAGAAAAGGTCATCCAGAGATTGCCCCACCAAGTGGCATCCTACATGCATACCAAGGGACATTCTATGTAGGGCATCCCATCTATAGATACCAAACTCCCATATTATTGCTGATGCCAAGAAGCAGTTGCTGAGAGTAGTCTGATATGGCTGTTCCCCGAATGGTCCTACCAGCACCTGACCAGTACAAATGCAGATGCTCACAGACAACCATTGGATTAGGCCTGGGGACCCCAATGGAAAATAACTGAGGGATCTGGAGGGGATTGTAATCCCATAAGAGGAACAATATTAATGAACTGGGTCACCCAGACCTCCTAGGGACTAAACTATCAACCAAAAAATATACATAGCAGGAATCAGGACTCCAGATACATACGTAGCAGAGGATGGCCTTATCTGACATCAATGGGAGGGGAGAGAGGCTTGATGCCCTAGCCGGGAGGCTGGAGTGGGTGAACAGGTGGACAAGCACCCTCATAGAGGCAAAGGAGAGGAGGTAAGAGGGAATGGGATGGGGGGTTGTAGAGGGGTAACTGGGAAGGGGGATATCATGTGAAATGTAAATGAATAAAATAATTAATAAAAAATAAAAGCAATCCTTTCAATAATTTTAATATGAAAAGAAAAAAAAAAAAGAAAGAAAAGAAATGCCCTCATCAGACGGGTCTGTGGGCAAGCCTGTGAAACACTGAGCATTTTCTTGATTAATGATTAAAGTGTGTGAGGTGGGTCCCAGCCTATTGTGGGTGGTGCTGCCCTTGGGCAGGCGATCTTTAGTTAGACAAGAAAGCAAACTGAGCAAGCCACAAGGAGCCATAAGCAGGTCTTCATGGTTTCTGCTTCTGATCCTGCCTCTGACTTCCATCAGTGATGGAATGTGACCTAAGAGTCATAAGTTGAAGTAAACATTTTCCCCCAAATTACTTTTGTTTTTGTTTTTATCCTCCCACAGCAATTGAAAGCCTAATAAAACATTTCACCATCTCACCATTCCCTTGTTACCCTAGAAATGGCCAGCCATGGGCCAAGACAAAGTTTAAAAAAATCTCCTTCCCACCACCCTTTCCTTGAAACCTGTAACGGACTCCTGTTCTGGTCCAAAGACCTGCACTTTACTTAGAGAATCTGTGCTGCTGCTGCCTGTCTGTAGCCAATTAATAACCCAATATAATTCCTACCCCACTGGGCAATTTACCTCAGAGTCCTCCTTGAACCTCAAACTTGAAGCTTTTGATTCATAGTTAAATGCTTGCCTTTTTCTTTTTTTCTTTTCTTCCTTCCTTCCTTCTTTCTTTCTTCCTTCTTTCTTTCTTTCTTTCCTTCTTTCTTTCTTTTTTTTGGGTTTTTCAAGACAGGGTTTCTCTGTGTAGCCCTGGCTGTCCTGGAACTCACTCTGTAGACCAGGCTGGCCTCGAACTCAGAAATCCACCTGCCTCTGCCTCCCAAGTGCTGGGATTAAAGGCCTGTGCCAACACTGCCTGGCAATACTTGCCTTTTTCTACTTCCTATTTTCACTCCAACACCTTGACACCAACCTTGCCCATTTATGGCTGAGTTCCTTGTGTCTATAGGTTATTTTCCTCACTAATCTTGTATTGGAGAGAAAGATGAGTGATATGGTATACTGGCAATGGAGCAAATCTGGAGGGGGAGTTTTAGGTATTTTTTTAAAAAGTCGCATTAGCCTTTTATTTAAACAATATAAATCCTGATGATATGAATTTATGTGCCTTTAGTCAAAAATCTACACAGAAACTAAACAAAACCACAGAAACAAAAATTAGCTTTCTTCAAACTGCATGTTTCTAAACTTTTCTTTCTTTTTTTTTGAACATCTTTTTTTTCTTTTAAATTTTTATTTTTTGTTTTCAATACATCTAGACCAGTTTTCCTTCCCTTGACCCCTCTGAGGTCCCACTTCCCCTCTCCCCCAGATCTACTCCTCTATTTCTCTTCAGAAAAACAACAGGCCTCTCGGGAATTTCAGCCAAACATGGCATAAAAAGATATAATAAGACTAGGCAGTAACCCTCATATCAAGTCTGAGAAAGGCAATTCAGTGAGAGAAAAAGAGTCCAAAGGGTAGGCAAAAGAGTTAGAGACAACCCCATTCCCACTGTTAGAAGTGCCACAAAAGCCAGGCAGTGGTGGCACAGGTCTTTAATCCCAGCACTTGGGAGGCAGAGGTAAGTGGATTTCTGAGTTTGAGGCCAGCCTGGTCTACAGGGTAAGTTCCAGGACAGCCAGGGCTACACAGAGAAGCCCTGTCTCAAAAAAAAAAAAAAAAAAAAAAAAAAAAAAAAAAAAAAAAAAAAAAAAGCCACAAAAACACCAAGCTATCAACCATAAAGTATATGTAGAGGACCTAGCACAGAAACGCGATTGCCTCTCCAGTCTTTGTGAGCTCCTATGAGTCTAGCTTAGTTGACTCTGTGGCCCACGTTCTCTTGGTGTCTTCAACCTCTCTGGTTTCTACAATTCTTCCCACCTCTTCCAAGGACTTCTCCAAGCTCCAAGGGGAGGGACCACATGGAGATCTCCAATTTGGGCTCCTTTTCAGCCTAATGTTTGGCTGTAGGTCTCTGCATCTGCTCCCATCAGCTGCCAGAGGACGCCTCTCAGATGATGATTGGGGTAGGCACCGATCTATGAGTGTAGCAGAATATCATTAGGGTTTTGGGTTTTTTTTTTTTTTTTTGTCCATGGGCTATCCAGCATGTGGTCATGCAGGCAGTTTCGGGAAGGGAATGTGCTCCCTCTCGTGGCCTAGACCTGAAATTAGACCAGTCATTGGTTGGCCACTCCCTCAAGTAAGTTCTGTGTCACTTTTGCTGTAGCAGGTTTTACAAGGAGGTTATAGGTAGTAGGTTTTGTAGCTGGATAGGTGTTCCTGTTTTCCACTGGAAACCTTGCCTATGAAGAAACACAGGAAACCTGCCCCAATCTCTGCGCATCAAATCCTGCACTCTCCTGCCCCTGCGCCTAGCCAGAGCAGTTAGTGTCTTCTGACCCCTTTTCCCCAACATAGATGCCTTTGAAGAGGGTAGACAAAAGACAGCCCAATCTGGAGCCCGAATATTGTGATCCTTATGTCGTGACAGCACTCTCCCAGCGCAGATGGCTCCGACATTTGAACGAGGCAGGAGTTAGTATACTTGAAGTGATAAAGCCCACTCTTGAGCAATTAAGTCTTCTCAGTCAGCTGTGACCGAGTTATAAAAATACGCTGGTCTCTGATAGTGGAATAAGTTATTTTTCCCAAGTCAAAAGGTCTTTTTCCAGTTGCGCAATTCCGCCTCCCAGTCTGAACAAATGCTATCCGGTTTGTAGGACTGCACTCCCTTTTCCCCTGCCCAATCATGTAACGCCACGGGAGAGCCCCAATTTATGCATCCTATATAAACCTCAAACCCCTAGACTTAGGGGTTGCTCTCCTAACCTGCGCAGCGGGAAGGACAGCAAACCAGGTCCAGGGGCCCATAATAAAAACTCTCTTTGTATATTATAAGGTGTCTCCTGGGGTTTCTGGGAACAGGGCATAACACCTGGTTACAGAAGATGACATCACTTCACCTTTCTCCATGAACTAATCCTGTCTTGGGGGAAAAGATGAGTCACATGGGAAGCTGGTGATGATGGAAATCTAGAAGCAGAGTTTTAGTTACCCCTTGTTTAGACATTCCGCGAAGTTCTGTTTTCTGAACATTTTTATACCTCTGGAGAAATGACTTTGTTGTTGGCCTCACAGCTAATGGGTGATTACTAATGTGCTCATTTTCTACCTTGAAATGTTCTGTAAGAATATCTTCACTCTTACAATGACTTCTAATTTTGTTTCTTCACTTCCCTTTAGTAGAATGAGAAGCAAAATATATATTTGCTCCATGTACCACGGTCAATGATACCCCATCATTTCAAAATATTATACTTGTCAGATTGTGTCATCCTCATATTTCAATACTCCAGTAGCTGCCTCATAGGGCAATCCCCCAGAGAGGGAGAAACACAGTTACACAGGATAAGCAACTTTGTAACATTGACAAAGGAACTTGCCTTAATTAACTTGCAGAACTTGATTTAGAGCACAGACACTGAGTAAACAGGAACACGTGTTTGCCGCAGGATCAGACGAATAAATGTACTCAGAGTTACAGTTTTAGCGAATCTGGAGTGGAAACCCCGTCTGGAGCACGGGAGGGGGCGGTGATGCTCTGTTGCGTTAGCGAAAGTTGCAAAAAAAAATCCCTCACAAGTCCCAGAATGCATCGCAACTCAGACGGATCTGCAGCGGGGCATGCTGGGATCGCTCCCCTCCCGCACCAGTGAGGAAGGGCTGTTGTGACTGCGGTACTGCGGAGGGCTCTCGGAGGCCCGGGATCTCTTTCGGGTCGCGGCGGGGCAGATTCTCGGGAGGCCTGGCCCGTGGCGATCGGGCGGGCTGTGTGGGGAGCGCTTGCGGGCGGAGGCTGGCTCCCACCGTGGGGAGGAGCTGCGGTCTAGCCGTGGATCCGGGTCTGCAGGCCGGCTTCCAGGTGGCGGCAGGTCTGGTTCCCTACGCCCCACCGGCGCGACGTTGGTGCAGAACTTTGTCAGATTCGGACCTTACCGCCCTCGCATTCCCGTACCCAGGCTAGCCCTTCGAAGGTCCTCTCTCACTTGCAGTGTATCCTTTTTCGGCGGTGCCCCAGTCCTTGGAAGAGACGAAACTGGGTATCAAGAGAACTTCCTTCTAGAAACAGAAACAGAAACTTATTTTTACTTGTCTGAAGAGAAACGAGAAAAAGGAAAATGTAGATTTTGTAAAGCTGAATTTAGGTGAAGGGAATAGATGCCCTCTTTTTTCTTTTCCATCACTAAAATACGTGACAGCAGGTGGCAGTCTAGGGAAAGACTTTGTGAATGCTTTAAAGGGTTTTGTTTTAGCACCTCCCTATCTCATCATGTTTATATATAATTATATATTTATATTTAATTGATATATATATAATTAATATATATTTAGCTCATCATATCTACAGCCTCATAACTCGTTTGGTAGTGAACTTCAGTGGGATGAGCTGTCAGCTAACATAATGAAACCAGCGTCTGTAACCCAGGTTCCTAGACTCTGGCAGTAAGTGCTGTTTTCCTACAGCGCTCAGCTTTTAACCTTTGAACTCTGCGGTGTTTACCTTCCATCATTATCTGGCTGTAGTGACCCGTCTGATCCAGGGTTTTCCATGTATGTAAACCCACAGCAGTGGCATTAAGTTTGACACATATAAAGCCCTGAACTGAACTAAGATTCATTTACCCTCCTCATACTACATCGAGGTAAATATGTTGATCAACAGTAGACTTCTGTTTTACTTTATCTTACATGGACAACTTAATAAATACACTTTTTTTTTCTACCCCTTGGAGGAAATACCTTGTATTATTGTTTTTGAGATGGAGACTTACTGTGCAGCCCTGAATGGTTTGGAACTCAGCTTTATAGCTCAGGCTGGCCTCCAACTAACAAGAGATCCACCTGGCATCTGCCTCAGGAATGCTGAGATTGA
Source organism: Arvicanthis niloticus (assembly GCF_011762505.2). Classification (NCBI taxonomy): domain Eukaryota; kingdom Metazoa; phylum Chordata; class Mammalia; order Rodentia; family Muridae; genus Arvicanthis; species Arvicanthis niloticus. Next base: position 6,996,098 of record NC_047677.1, read on the forward strand.
AAGGGTGTATCACTGTGCCTTGCTGAAATATTTTATTAATAATTTTTTTTTTTTTTTTTACCTCTGATATCTTGACATTCAGGCACAGGTTCAATATCCTCTATCTAGAATAATTAGGAATACAATGCTAAACATGAAGTTTGCTTGTGTCATGTATAGCTTGTATTTTAATATATGTTTATCCATGTGTATTTATATTTTCAGTGTGCCAGCGCTTTGACTGTCTTCCTTCACATGAGACCAGGCATAGATTCACTTGTGACATGTCAGCTCAGAAGTTTTGGATTTTGGAGTAGATTCAGTTTAAATTTTTGGATCAGGAATGCTTAACCTGTAGTTAGGCTTTCTTAGAACTTATAAATAAGTGTGTATATTTAAGGAATGATGAATACATTGAATATTTCTTTGCCAAAGCTAATATAGCTCTAAATACTCCACAGAAGAGTCCCAAATCATTTTATGAAATGCGCTTTTCTTCAACTCTGACTTACAATTTTGTTATACTTCTGTTCTAGGTCCATGCCCCACCATGCTTTCCTGTGACATATGTGGTGAAACTGTAACCTCAGAACCAGATATGAAAGCTCACCTAATTATTCACATGGAAAATGAAATTATCTGTCCATTTTGCAAGTTGTCAGGTATAAATTACAACGAAATGTGTTTTCATATTGAAACTGCTCATTTTGAACAACATACACCTGATAAAAACTTCGAGAAGCTAGCTGCAGTGCAATATGAAAATTCAGACTGCAAGAACACCAACTTGCAGAGTCCAGTGGAAGTTTCTTCAGGCATTCATTCAGCTTGTGCATCTAACTTTCCAAGAGAGTCATCTGAAAGTCTTTCTAAAGATAGGACTTTAAAACATGAAGCTTTTTATACAGAGAACATAACTGAACCTAGAAAGTACCAGAAAAGCAGAGAAAAGCAGTCTGGATTGTCTGAGGCCCAAGGATCAATTTATGAAACAACATACAGTCCTCCTGAATGTCCATTTTGTGGAAAAATTGAAGGGTGTAGTCAAGATATGGAAATTCATGTGAAAACAAAGCATGCCAGTCTTTTAGGAAGTCCACTAGAAGGTAAAGTGCTCAATCTATTTCAATTGTTATAAAAGCAGTAGTCTCATTTTAATATGTAGTATCCAAAGAGTTGGCTTGTCAATTATGCTTTTAAGATTCAATTTACATTCATGGTATTTTTCATTTGCTATGACTGCAATATAAAACTAAATTATAAGAATTTTGATACAGATATATGTTTTAGCTAAATTGAGAGCAGTTTTGGAATCTTTCTAGTTTCAAGAGAGCACTTGTACTCCCACTAGCCCAGGACATCTCTCTGGGTCTGTGTTAAATGAATTCTAGTCTGCACTCCATGGTGTTTAACAACACACTGTTACTGAGCCTTTTGGAATTGCTGAGACCTATAGCTGGAGATAGAGATATGGTCTATCTTGATTCATGTTTTATGAGTTTCTGAAAAATGTGTTCTGTTTTCTTGAGTATCATTCAGAACCCATCATTTGAATCCTGTTTATCTTCACATCTATTTCCAGTGGTTATTTTACATCTAGTAGTTTTATGGGGTTTTATGAGATTGTTGGAATTGTCCTTTACAATTGTAATTTTGTGTATTTTTCCTTTCAGCTCTTTCAGTTTTGTTTTTGTCTTTATTTTTATGTGCACGAGAGTGTTGCCTTGCTTACATACTTACATACATAGTACATTATGTGCACATCGTGCCTGCTGCCCAGGGAGGCCAGGAATGAAATTACTGGAACTGATCCTGGGTTCTCTGCAAAAGCAGCAAGTGCTCTTAGCTGCTGAGCCATCTCAGCAGCTTCTTGTGTTTTGAGACTCTGTTGTTGGCTACATAGGTTGAAGATTTTAAGTCATTTTCTTATTGTTAAGCCTTAGGGGGCTTCATGTATTTTGGATATAAGGGTTTCTTATTTGTTTTGCATACAGGGCCTCTCTATGTAGCCCTGGTTGGCCTGGAACTCCCTATGCAGACCAGGATAGCTTGAAACTCAACAAGAGCCACTTGCCTCTGCCTCCAGAACGCTATGGTTAAAGGTGTGTGCCATCACACATGTCTAGATGTAAGTCTTTTATCCAATAAGTACTTTGAAAATATTTTCTTCCTGTGTATGTATATGACTTGTATTTTTATTTTAACTAGTTTTACAAAATAAACATTTTAATTCTAATGAAGCTTATTTTAATTTCTTCCTCATAGATATTTTACGGTTGTATTTGAAAACTCACTGCCAGTTTCTAAAAGTTTTTAGAGTTTTGCATTTTGCACTTAGAACTATGACTTCTTTGAATTAATTTTTGCAAAGAAATTTACAAATAGCCTTGGAAAAGGTCTAAAGTCAGTGTGTATTATTTTTAAATATATTTCCATGATTATCAATAATTTTAGTTGATTTCCTCTATTGCAGTGCATATTTTTTTTGCATTCTCTTTTTTCTTTTGTACATTCTTTTATATTTTATTTGTTTATAGTCATTTATATTTTGATATATCTTATTCAGTTGCTTTGAACATATATTCTCAGTAGTAATCCTGGACTTAAGTGGTTATCCACCACTATTGCATACCCTTTTATTTTTGAAGGGTTTAAATTTGATTTGTCTTTTCTTTCTATATATGGCCTACAGTGGCAGTTTTTCCTCCAAAGTCATAAAGTATCAGCTTACATTGTTTTACAGATTGCTATGTTTGGGTTATGTATATATTGTGTGTACTGTATATGGTGAGAATTAGGAATGTAAAAATTATTGATTTCTATGACTCTTTAAGTTACTGTGTGTATGAGCCAGTTTCTGGTCTTACAGCTCCTGCTTACTCAGACACTCCTTACTATTTTGCTATTTTAATCATTGTAATTTTGTAGCATGTCATTCATATTAGACAGGACAGTTCTTTGACCTTTCTTTTTATTATTTCCTTAAGCACTCATTTTATTTTTAAGATTTTGTTTTCATTATTGGTGTGTGTGTGTGTGTGTGTGTGTGTGCATGTATGTGCATGCTGGTATTCATGGAGTCCCTGTGGTCTTCTGGAAAAGCTGAGACATCTCTCTAATCCTTCATTATTTTTTTATTTTTTGCTTCATTTTTAGGACTTTTTTTAAGCTTCATGAGAATTCTGTGAACTGTTGTTTGATCTTAAGTTATCATCCATTTTCACATTAATTCAGGTTATCACTTACACTCCTATAAAGATTTCTCACATTTTTCATTTTACTTGTTCTTTTATTTAATTAACTTTTGCAAATTTATAGAATCATTGTCAAGCTTCACATATATTTAAGGTGTTTAGTCTTGTGCAACTTTTGATAGTTGTTCATTGATTTGGTTCAATAATCTCTGTAGATGATTCATTACACAGGAAAACTGCATGAACCAGAACAGGAGCCACCACTGATGAAGACAGCAGACATTTGCTGTGCTGGTACATTTGATTCTCAGCCACTAAGTGGGGTTTGGTGTGAAAAAGAACCTGGTTGTCATGAGTAGCGTGATCAGCTCAATTTAATTAACCTTTAGGCACAGGAAAATGAGAGACGAATAGTGAGAAGTACAGTGCCTATGTATATATTTCATATACAAATTGTAGTCAGGCCAGTGACGGGAGTGGAATAATCACTAGTGGTGAGGTAGAAGGCTAAAGGTAAGTAGAACAGGGATGGTTTGAATAGACTTCAGAGGTTGACAGATATTCTGATATGTTAGGGACATAATTACACTGTTAGCTTAAATTGGAGTACAGGAAAAGATTAGTGGAAAAGATTATATCAACATTTTAAGTAAATGAAAATAGGTATCTAGTATTTAAGAGATTAAGTATTTAAGAGTATTTAAGAAGATTAGCTAATGAAGCTTATAGATCCATAGTGTAGAGAAAAAAACTAGCAGAGCAGTGGGGCTTTTTAAGAAGGAAAACAGTGGTCTGAAAGGGAGTGGAAAGAGACATGTTTTTTACTTGGGACCATGAAATGTGGAAATGGAAATCTATTCTGTGTTAGTAAATGGGGCCAACCAGAGCCTGTTAACATAAGAAGAGGAATATATAGAGAAAACTCTAGGTTACCTTGCAGCTGACTGGTGGCATGCTATGCTTTCTGGGGCTTGAGGCGGAGGAGATGGGGATGAGAAAGGGTGATAGCTTGCATCAGACTAGTGAAGGGAATGCCTACAGTTCAACACTGACTACTAAGACTCAGATGACTGGCTACTGAGTCATTGATGGTGTTGGTGCTTATGTCAGCCTTGGATGAGTCCATTGAACATGGCCAACCTGGGAGACTTCTGGTGGCAGAAGACAGTATAGGCAGATCTGAAGGAGGCACCTGAGTTAAATGTTAAGAGGCTGATGGTGCATTCAAACTGGAAGTAATGAGGGCCTTGTCTGTTGTAATATAATGACCAGAAGGAGAAGCAAAGAGTTCTGGGCACTGACTCTGAGACCTCTCATACCCTACAGCATTGCTTATGGAAGCCACTCTTAACTCTTAGTGCTGTTTTGGAACATGTTTGCAAAGATTCAGCTCTCTCTTTTGTTTCAATTTAGTACTTTGCTCGACTTTATGTATATTAGGTTAGAGTCCTTTACAGCTTCTCATTAGCTTCTTCAGTTTGCAGGGGTTTTTGGAGAACTGTGTATGTGTTATTAAACAGTAATAATATGTGTTCTTAACATATAATTCAAATTATTGATATTTTAATAATTTTAAATAAATTCCCAAAGATTCAATTACTAAGTAAAAGCACACCCATTCTTTTAAATTTAGTAGATATGTTTAGCTTTCCTGTTTTTATTAAATTAATTTAGAAATATGATCTGACTGTGTAGCTCAAGCTGGTACTGAACTCTAATCTCCTGCCTCAGCTTACCAAGTAGTTGCTGGGATTGTAGGCATGTGTCAGCCGGTACTTAGTTTGTTCTGAACTGCCTTTCTTGGCAGTAGAACTCCTACTGTGTTTCATAATTGATATTTTACTGTTCATCTATTATGAAACTTTTTTTATATTATCTTTTCCCACTGAAGCTTTATGGTTCCTTCATCATGGCATTTTTGCATCCATGTCAGACTAGGCCTTATATGTATAAATTGCTTAGTGCTTTCTTTCTCTGTACATATATAATCATGAGCCCCTCTTCTAGAGCTTTTATTACTAGGCTGTAGTATTGCTAGGTTCCTATTGTGGGCTTGCCTGTTGGAGTCATCTCTTTAATTTCCTGTTCCCAAACAGGCAGTATTACTTCAGAGCTGAACTTCATGCTGGACACTTGGGTTCAGTGTCTGACTACTTTGCATGGTGAATACTGGGAATTTAGCTCCCAGACTCTCTATCCAGACTTGTACACACTTTGTTTTAGTTTTTCTTTCTACTTGGCTTATTTAAACCACCGTTGTGAATGTTTATTATTTTCTTATTATAAGTAGTAAGAGAGATCTATACTATTAACCATTCTCTCATTTTGCCTATAGAATCAAAAAAGTAATTTTATTCATTTAAAAAAATTAGATGTTAACCCATTGTGAAAAGTCTAAAAATCCAGCAAATTAAACTATCCTACCTTTGTTTCTATTACAGACTGTCATCAACCACTCTATGACTGTCCCATGTGTGGGCTTGTGTGTACAAATTACCATATTCTCCAAGAACATGTAGACTTGCATTTAGAAGAAAGCAGCTTTCAACAAGGTATGTTTATGTCTAAAATATTTCAACTTTTGCTTCCTAGAATACACATCTCTCAGGTTAATACCATGAATAAAGTCATACCGTTTAAAAGTAAATTGACTCTTTAGATAATTCTCATGTAGTTGCACTGTTTTCCTTGAAGTTGTTTTGCAGAAAAGTTGGAAAGTAGAGACAAAAGGTTATATATATATATCCTGGGTTTTACTCTGACATGTAGAGGGTTCCTCATTTAAGACAGTACTTTTTAAACTGTGTGCCCTTCTAAAGTTTTCATTGCCAAGTCGAGGCCATTTTTTTCATTTGTTTAAAGTAACGAAGTTAGCATTTAGCCAGCAAAATTTTTGAATTAAGAAGTTGCCAATTATAAAAACTGAATTTATGTGGACCTTATAACTGTTGTGCGACAAAAATGATTCCATGGGAGATATAACACATACACATCTACTTACCCCAGATAGGGAACCCACAGTAGACCAAAGTATTAGTGTTACCAAAGTCCACTTTTTGGTGAATTGTTGAGTTTTATTTGTATCACTTATGGGTGAGAGGTTACTTACAGTTGTACATATGACTCAAAGACAGCTGTATCACCAGGGCCCACTCAGTCATGGGAGACAGCTCACAAAGTCTAGGAAACCTGGAGCATGGAGCACACTGCACAGCCTGTAAGCAGCTCGGGTGGTTAGAGAGTGTGTTCTTTGCAAGTGGCTCAGTTGATCTAAACCTCTTCTAGGCAACAGGGGCTTGTCTGAGAGTCTTTGCAACTTGTCTTGCTTTTGTTACTTAATCTAGCAGGTAGGAACCTAGTAAATCTAGTCAGTTTCGGGGACTTCCTAAAGCTTTTTTTGTTTGGTTTGGTTTGGTTTTTTTTTTTGTTTACCTTCCTGTTAAAAGAGCTACTGTGCAGGATGGAATTCGGGGACTTCCTAAAGCTTTTTTTGTTTGGTTTGGTTTGGTTTTTTTTTTTTGTTTACCTTCCTGTTAAAAGAGCTACTGTGCAGGATGGAATGTTTCAATCTCAAGGAAATTGTTTCACAATAGTAATTTGAAAGTCTCAATATGTGTTTCCAGTTCATTGTCTTCTAAAATAACCAGTGTAATAATGACTTTACAACATTTTCTGTTTTTTTCTCTTTTTACATTGTATGTGTGTTCATGTGTGTCTAAGTGCTTGTGAGAGTGTGAACACCATAGGACAACCTTGGATGTCATCCTCAGGATGCTATACAGCTCCTTTAAGATGGGTCTCTTACCGTCTTGGAGCACACCAATTAGGCCTGATCCCAGGTTTGCTCCTATGTCCCCCTCCCTAATGCTGGAATTACAATCATGCACAACCACACCCACATGTTTTCCATGGTTCTGGGCACTGAACTTATGTCTGTGAGGCAAGCTCTTTCCTGACTGAGCTATCTCCTGGGCCTGTTGTCTGTCTTTTTAAATAACATTAAACACATCATGCAGAGCTCTAGAAGGGCTAGGGTCTTGTATGAGTCTCTTAGGACCACTGAAAAATAAAGTGACCTCTAAGAGAAGTTGTTTATATTTTTATTACTTGGTCAGTATTTGGGAGTATGTGGACAACTCTTGGTAAAGTGGGAGATTTTAGTGTTCAGTGACTTACTACCAATAACCATGATCTCTATGCATCATGTACCTGCTTTGCTCATAAGCACAAGAAGAAAATTGCTAGAGCATTGATGGAAGATTATTCCACATCAGTGGTCTTCTGCTGTCTACCCCAGTTGGCATGTCATTGTTTAGGGTTTCTGTTGCTATAATAAAACACTACCAACAACAGCAGCCTGGGGAGGAAATGGTTTATTTTATTTAAACATTTCCAGGTAATAGTTCACCACTGAGGGAAGTCAGGGCAGGAACCCAAGGCAGGAGCTGATGCAGAGGTCATGAAGTGCTGCTTGCTTTCTCCTAGCTTGTTCAGTCTCCTTTCTTAGAGCACCCAGGACCATCAGCCAAGGGGTGGCACCACAAGGGCTGGGCCTTTCAACAACAGTTACTACGAAAAACACTACAGACTTGCCTATACTCAGTCTTTTATTGTTGTTATTATTTGTTTTTTTGAGACAGAGTCTCACTATGTAGCTCTGGCTGTCTATGTATAAACTCTAGCTTGCATCAAGTTGACATAAAACTAGCCAGCAAAGCTATCTTCCACTGAATAAGATTGTAAGAGGATGCTGTGGAAGGGGTAACCTTTACAGAGCAGAATGTCTGGCAATTCATACTTTATGGATAGACTTTGTATTGGTATTCTATAAACCAATGAGAATAGTCCCAGGGAATGCTAAAAATCAGTTGAAAATTATATGCCCAAGAATGGAAGGGAGAACCAAGTAGGAAGGTATAACAACAGCTGAGAGATTTGCAAGAAAGAATATTTAGTTTTGGAATTAAATCAACAGGTTTGTGAATTGTACTGTCCCTGAATTGAGGAATACCTGGAAGACTCCTTAACTGTTTCTTTTGGGTTTGTTTCTGAGGGGTGTTTTTTTTTTTTTCCAAGAAAAACTGATGCCTGTGTTGGCAAACAGAATGAAGATCTGCATTCAGTGGGCAGGTAGCATCCAATGTGACTAGGATTCTAGATGGACCAAGAAAGTTGAAGAAGGGGCAAACTCACTTTGGCTCTTCCTTCTGAATTGGGACTCTTTCTTTTTCCTGCAGCTGCTCTTGCTGTTATACTCCAGGGTGTTTGTCTTTTGGACTCTGGGACTCTTGTGATAATCCCTACCAGAAATTTTGAGCCTTTGACCTCATACTGGGATCTCTGATTTTGCCAAACTGGTTCTGCCACTTTCAACTTTCTCACTACTGGTTTCCCTGTCTCTCAGGCTATCAAGAAATTTTCATTTGTATCATTATGTGATCCATTCCTGTATGAGTCATGATATTTAATGATGTTCTCTATCTGTCTGTCTATCTGTCTGTCTGTCTCTGTGTGTACATGTACATGTGTGTGTGCATGCTCGAGCTTGTATGTGATGTTTTCTTATTTTGCTCTCAGTTTTGTTTTACTGGAGGACCCTAACCAGTAAACAATTTAGGAAACAAGATACAGTACAGAAGCCATTGACTAAAGAATCTTGAGTTTTACTGGGAGAGAGAAAGCAAGGCATTATGCTTTACATTGTTCAGCTTGTTTGGCTAAAAACTGTAACTGTAGTGAAACAGTTGGAGGTTGTGAATATATATTTTATCTTCTCTATTACTTTCTTCTTTTTCTCCATTAGTTGTGTTTAGAGACATCAATGACAAGGGCCACTCAACCTCTCACCTTTTGTCTTTCTCAGCAGGTGATACTCCCTAAAGGTGTTAGGATGTTCACATTAGCTAGTTAATGAGAAATGCTTGTTAGAGCGTATACACTGACTGAATCTGGGTTGTTACTCTCCAATAGGCATGGACAGAGTCCAGTGTTCTAGTGATAGAGAATTAGCTCACCAGCTTCAGCAAGAAGAAGACAGAAAGAGGAAATCTGAAGAATCAAGACAAGAAAGGGAAGAGTTTCAGAAGTTGCAGGTACAAAGATTAGCAACAGTTTTATTGAATAGAGTTCTTGTTTCCTAAATATGGTTGTCTACCTCAGTTTAGAAATATGGCTCTGCCATTAAAAGCTAAGGTTCAGAGTAAAAAAGATTTCTACTAGTCTGTCCATGTTATGTAAAACATATTTTTATCTGTGTGCTTTATAGTTTATTAGGGGGAAAACATTTAAAAGTAGCTATTTTTCAGAGCTGGAGAGATGGCTCAATGGAGTGCTTGCTGCTGTGGCAGAGGACCTGAGTTCATTTTCCAGCTTCTACTTCAGGCAGCTTATAACTGCTTGTAATTCCGTCTCCAGGCAATCCCATTCTTATTTGTTACCCAGACAAGCACATGCGCGTGTATACACACACACACACACACACACACACACACACACTTAAGTACCCATGAGCATGCACAGTAAAAATAAAAAAAATTAAGTAGTCATTCTTAACTGTGGTGGCACATGCCTTTAGTCCTAGCACTAGGGAGACGGAGGAGGAAGGTGAATCTCTTGAATTTGAAACCAACCTGGGGCACATTACAAACAAAAAACCCCAAAGCAATGTTCAGATGTTAGAATAATCATTTCAGATAAATTATGTGAAAAGTCTTCATAGGAAACCCACAGGGTTTTGTTGTTTTGTTTTTTTCTTCTTTCCTGTCTTTAAATGAAGAAGGAAAATAAAGTGCTTAGTGATTTTCCGTGGATTAGAAAACTGTTCTCTAGTAAAGCGTGCCTGTAAAGCTATGCAAGTGTGGGGTTGATATGAGAGTGGGCACTGTACTGAGAATCTGTTTACTTAAACCTATTGTGCATTTCTCCTTAGTCTTAAGTTCCTTTAAAGAATACAATGAAGACATTTTTTATTTTAGTGAATGTTCAGAGCTTAGTGGTTTATGATGTTTGAGGGCACATTTTTCTTATGTGAATGTAGTATCTATTGGACTAAAGTGGCAGCATCTGAGGGATTTTAATGCATTAAAAATTTTAATGTTTCTCTCTTTTAATTTTTAATTTGTGAACTATGATAATGCTGATAGAGTTTTTAATGTCATTTGTATGTGTTAACAGGATAGTACAAATATAAAGGGTTTTGAACAGATCTAAAAATGTTTCCAGATTTATGTACATCTTTTTTTTTTTTTTCTGACATCTTTTTCCTTCAAGGACTGTTTTTCCTTGAAATGGGTTTTGGAAGATCTAATTTAGCATCTCCCACCCCTCGAAATTCATTGGTTATTTATTTATTTACAAAATGTTTTTAAATATCAGAATTCAGACAAGTAAGAAAAATCGTTTATTTTTATATATATACATTTTAAAATTTTTGGCCATACATATTAGTTTTTTTTTTTACAGTGTTGTGATCCTACTGTCTCAGAAACTTAAGGGAGGAATTTTTTATTTGGACTCACAATTTCAGGTTGTCATAGTGGAAAACTCATTGGCGAGGCCATTCACGTTACAGTGGAACAAACGGAGCTGATGATAGTATGAGCGGACCTGCTCTTTACTGGCCTCTTTTTGCCGGGGAAGCACAACTTCCTACCGGTTCCACAAAGTCCTCCAAACTAGCACCTTGGTCTGAGACACAGGTAGTCCAAACAGGACCTGTGCTTTCTTGTTCAAAATGTAACACCATAAAACAGACAAAGCCTTTTGAATATCAACAATACAGAAAGTCCGTAACATTTAAAAAGGTTTGTTATTGTGTTAGATACTTGTAGCTGTGATCAAATACCTGACAAGAAGCACATAAAATGGGAGTGTTCATTTGGCTTACAGTTTGAGGGATACAGTCTGTCACAGTAGGGAAGGCATGGCAGGAGGAAGAGGAGGTGGCTAGTTTTTCTGCATCCACTGTTAAGAAGCAACAAAATGGTTGTAGGTCTCAGTACACTTTGTCGTTTCTATTCAGTCTGGAAGGCCAACCAACTCAGTACATATTCAAAGTAGGTTTTGCACTTCAATTAACCAAATCTCTCTCTCTATATATATATGTAAGTGTGGAGCTGTGGGTCCTGTTGGGATGCCACCACAGGCTGCTGGAACTGAGGCTGCTGGAACTGAGGGAGTAGAATGCTCACTCCACGCAGCGCTGGGGGGATGCTGGGCTATGAGAAGCAGCTGGCCTCTGCCCGGTCGTGGAGACCTGTGGGGCCTGAAGTCCTGTGGGGACAGAGCTCCTGGGTTGGGGTTCTCTGGGCCGGAGCAGCTGACTGGGAGACAGGTGGTCTCTGTCCTTGGGCTCCCAGATGCCATTGGGGATCGCAGAAGGACCGAGACGGAGTGGGCATACGGGCTGGACTGGCCTACAGCCGAGAGGGACAAGAGGGAAAAGCCCCAGCAGCACCCTGTGGGTAGGAGATTCTTGGTCACCGTGACTCATTTGGCTGGGACAAAGCTGGCTCGGCTAGCTTGCTTGAGTTGGCAGAGCTTCATGGCTGGAACATAGAGAAGTCCTCCAGGCGGGAGATTAGGCGGCAGCGGCTCATTATGAGTTGAGGCCCCCTCTACGGTTCTTCATGGCAGACCCCAATGACACGAGGAAGTCCATGTTTTTAAAAGGTTTATTGTCATGGTGGAAAGTAGATGTAGCTGTACCCTGTGTCCTCAGGGCGGGTCTGAGGTTAAATACTGTTTGTAAGGAGGAGGGTCTGGGAAGGAATATTTAATTGGCTATGCCCTCTGGCCTTTAGGTATCTCATTAATATGGAGATCTCTTGAGGCTCTGTGGCCTGTAGTTACCCTCTCTACCTGTGGAGGGGCTGGTAGGAGTGTTGCTCTACATGACTGAAAGGTGCTGATCAATGGAGGTCTTTGGATGCATGTCTGGAGCCTGGAGTCTGGAAGCCAGCAAAATGCATGCCTTCCCCTGCAGGGATACCTGTTGGGTCTCCGGCCGGCTGTGTCTCGCCAGTGCTCTACCAGAAACCAAGCTATCCTTTCACAGTTCCACATATAAGCTCTCTCATATTCATTACTCAGGGTTTGTTTCCATGGTGATTTTATTTATTACTTGTATACATTTGTGTGTATGTATTTCTTGCCCAATGCCATAGAGCATATGTGGAAATCAGAGAACAATGTTGGGGAATCAGTTCCGCTCTTCCACTATGGGTTTCAGAGATTTAATTCAATACATTAGTCTTGCATGGTAGACACTTTTACACACTGAGTCACTCCTATTACAACTTCTGTGTTGCCTTTATCACTTTACTCCTTGACCTTTTGGGGCCTCCTTGCTGGAACGTGGCTTTGGGAGGACTCTGCACATTCATGGCCTCCATGGCTTTCTAGAACCATAGTGCAAAACCCAATGAATTCTGCATCTTTCCTACCTGCAAAATCAGTACCACTTGTGACAACAATTCAAGTTCTGCTACTATCTTGGGATAGAGCCTTGCTGCTTGGAGCACAGTTGCAATTTACCTAGTGTACCAACCATGGGAAAACACTTTCCTATATGGTGGGGTTTTGTTTTTACTTTTGTTTCTGTTTGTTTTTAGAGAACCCTTCAGTGGCAGTCTCAGTTTTGGCCCCTTCCTCTCAAATGAATTGTCTTTTTTTATTAGATGGAGTCTTTAGTGGATGGAGTAACGGTTCCTTTGATCTCAGTACACAGTGCCTATTTTCTCTGTTAATGTGCTTATCTCTTTTACAATTTTTAATATTGTATTATTATTCTATTGTGAAGAGATACTATACTAAGGCAACTCTTAAAGAAAGCATCTAATTGAACTTGCTTACAGTTTTAGAGAGATAGTCCTTTATCATGGTGGAGTGTGTGGAGACAGGTTGGAAGGCAAGGTGTTAAGAGCAGGAGCTGGGAACTCTCCTGCCTCTGACACCTGCTGAGCCAAACTTCCACTGTTTACATTTTCCCTGGCATTCTGGTCTTTCTACTCTATGTGCATGACCCCCAACTCTGCTCACAATATTCAAGGGCTTTTTGAGTTTGAAGTTTGAAACTTCCACAATCCTCGTCATAAACAGGTTCCAGAGCCCTAAGTACTCCATTGTCAGGCTTATTACAGTAAGCTTCCTTAAACCTTTTTTGTTGCTTTGATTAAATAACTGACCAGAAGCACCCTAAGGGAAGAGGGTTTATGTACAGTGTGAGGAAAAAGTATGGTTGCTGTTCACATTGTATTCACAGCCAAGAAACAGGGAGGGATGAATAACTTTATTCTCTTATTCAGCTCACTCCATGGGACAGTGCCATATTTAGAGTAGATTTTCTATCTCTATTAACCCTTCCTAGACACAACTTCAGAGACATGCCCAAAAGGTTGTTTTCATGGTGACTTTAAAATCATTTCAGCTTGGTAATAAAGATTAACTATGATAATGATGTAACTTTGTAAGTTGTCTAGATCTCAGGAAGTTTATCCATAAAGGCAGTTTATACGTTTGAGTCTCTCAGCTCATTTATGATGTTGCATGATTGAGTGATGTATGAACTAAGTAGGCTTACTGGATCGGCAATGGGACAAAATAGCAAGTTCCCATAATTTCTTTTGTAACCATCAATATCTTTGGAATTTTGCCTTTCTTAATACCTTAGCAGAAAGGTGGGCCTTTCATTTTTATACTATAAAGAAAGCTACTAATTATTTATAAGAGTTAGAGAAGCTTACAGAAATATCTAATTATTAAGTTATGGACGTGTGGTTTAATTTTCATTAAATCTTTACATTTACTTGTATGAAAACCCATAAACCAGAATATTTCAACATACATTTCCAAACAAATGAAAGTTATAAGTTTCCATGTGGTTGAAGTACAGGGACATAAAAATAAGTTATTTGTTTTTATGTTCAATAGCGGCAGTATGGTTTAGATAATTCTGGAGGATACAAACAACAGCAGCTACGACATATGGAGCTAGAAGTAAATAGGGGAAGAATGCATCCATCTGAATTTCATAGCAGAAAAGCTGACATGTTGGAATCAATAGCTATTGGTATTGATGATGGAAAAACAAAAACTTCTGGTGAGTGCTTAAATATCCAAGCCACAGTTTTAATATTGCATATACCACTGGAGTAATAAAACCACTTGAATTTGTTGAATTTTCAGTCAACAGTTTGTAAAATTATGTTCACACATTTTGTACAAAACATTTTAAAATTTTTAAACTTCTATTTTTATAGTAAGTAATTCACTTAAAATAATTTGGCTTCAATTGTATTAACTCACAACAATGGGTAATTAACCTTTTGGATTATTTTACATTTTATTAGCATATATTAATTATATATAATAATGTTTCAATATGATATTTTATATATGTATGTAATATATTTTGGTTGTATTTACCACCACCCCATTACTCTCTTTTGTCCCCCAACTTCTGCTCCTCCCTTTTCCTCTTCCCAGCTAATATCCACCATTACCCGTTGACCCCATCTCATCCTTATTTCCATATGTTTTTTGTTTGCTTGTGTTTATTTGGTTTTGGTTAAGGGTTGCTTAAAAGAACACGAATGAAGGGTATTTACAGGAGCATGGGTGAGAAAAATGATAGGTTTCTCCATCCCCAACCCCAGTTCGTGGTTAACTAACTTCCTATAGCTTCTATGGAAGGAGAAGGACCTTATTAGCTCTCATCTAATGGTTTAATATCTAAATCCACAGAGATGGGTGGGTCCTTGTGAACACCTCTTATCTCTGTGACAGAGTGTTGGCCGGCTTAGTCTTCTTTAGATAGTCACCGCTGCTGATTTTGAAAGCCAACAGCCATGCCATGCCTAGAAGACAGCATTCCATGTTTTCTCTCTTCTTCAGGCTGAGCCTTGGAGAGATTAATGCAGATAACCCATTTAGGACTGACTGTCAAATGGTCATTTATTCTTACCCAGTTCTTTGAGTAGTTACTGACACCCACTATTAAAAGAATCTTTGATGAAAATGTACAGTACTAATCTATGGATGTAAATATAACATATAGAAGACAGTTTAATGTCATATCATGTCCATTTGGTGAACTATAGTAGCATTCCTGTGGGGCCTGTGAGTTCCCTACACAGGGGGATTTTGACCATAGCAGACAAGACTTTGCTCTTGTGGATACACCTTCAGTCTAGGCAGAAAGTGCTCTGTTACACTAAGGCAGTCATGACACTGAAGCTTTAGCTTAAATTATTGGTTAACTGAATAAAATATAGAAACATAATATAAGCTACATAAAGTTTACATCTGTTAAAGCCACATTAAAGAAAAAGTAACATAGCTGGGCAGTGGTGGTGCACGCCTTTAATCCCAGCATTTGGGAGGCAGAGGCAGGCGGATTTCTGAGTTTGAGGCCAGCCTGGTCTACAGAGTGAGTTCCAGGACAGCCAGGGCTACACAGAGAAACCCTGTCTCGAAAAACAAAGCAAAAAAAAAAAAAAAAACAAAAAAACAAACAAACAAAAAGTAGCATAAAATTTCAGAAGCATTTCCATTTATAGTGAATTTTGTGTTGATAAATCATTGTAAGTTGAAAATATTATAAGTTGAAATTGCATTATATATATAATAATATATGTAAATATATAAGTATAATAAAAATATATAAATTGCAATATATACATACATACACACATACATACATACATACATACATATATATCTAAACCTCATATACATAATGATTACCCTATTTCTCATTTTATTTTGAATACTAAAAGCTTTATATACAGTATTTCTTCTGGGCCCAAATGAACATTGTTATGCACTTGACACTTAGAGTGTATATAACATTCTTAGGACTTGCATAGTTGGGTAGCTATAGGACTAGCCAATATAATAATCAGATCTGCCTTATTGAAGATAGTATGCCATTTTTTCTGGTTAGTGCTTTATTTGTTTGCTTGTCTTCTTTTTTTCCAATTATATTTTTTAAATCTCTGTTAGGGTACTAATACAGTTTATATAGAAACAGTTGCATTTTTATGGGTAGACTTTTTGTTTTTAAAGACATGATCTCACAGGGATGGAGTGATGGCTAAGTGGTTTCCAGCACTTGTTCCTCTTGGAGAGAACCCAGGTTTAATTACTAGCACTGACCTGGTAGCTCACCACAGTGTGTAACTCCAGATCAAGGGTATAAACGGATTTATTCAGAAAATACACACATGCACACACAACACATGTATTTTTCTTTTTTTAGACCTAGAGTTACAGATGTTTTTAACCACTGCATGTGTGCTGGGAATAGAACCTGTGTTCCTCTGTTTTTATTTTTAATCTATCTGGTTTCTTTGTTTATGGGGACAGGGTAGGGCTGAGATGGGAAG
Source organism: Arvicanthis niloticus (assembly GCF_011762505.2). Taxonomy (NCBI): domain Eukaryota; kingdom Metazoa; phylum Chordata; class Mammalia; order Rodentia; family Muridae; genus Arvicanthis; species Arvicanthis niloticus. The sequence goes on from NC_047677.1 coordinate 7,012,656, forward strand.
GAAAGAGGGAATCTGGGGTTTTGTCCTTATTTATAGCAGTGTTATATTTGCATGCACTTACATAGTTCTTTTTCTGACACCATTTATTGAATTTGTTTTCCTCCTGCAAAGGTGTCAGGTGCCCTGGAGTTTGTGTTGCTTTTGAGGTGCCCAGTGTGGGCACTGGGAACTGAACTCATGTCTTTTGAAAAAATAGCAAGTGTCCCTTTCTGCTGAGCCATCTCACCAGCTCTGTGGCGAAGATTTTAAATTTTTGGTTAATTGTACAGGTGTCTATTAGAATAGTCATTTAATACCGATTTATATATTCATAGCCTTGTATTTTAAACAGTAAAGTATAATTCAACAATAGGTAGCTTATTTGGAAAACATCTAAGGAAATTTAGGAATTAAAAATACTAATAAGAAAATGTTTCTTTAATGTGGTTGTGTAGTCTTATTGTTAAGATGGTTACCAGGAAATGAGGTATTCCTGTCTTACATGTAACAAGCATGTCAGAGTATACTCAAATATATACTATTTACAGGTTTCCCCCCTTTCATTCTTAAAGGCCTGTGTTAATTAAATCTTGATCTCATCCAGGTCGACATTCATCATTCTGTTCCCAGATACCTGTGTATAAACTTAGACACTTAGACTTTTACTTGTCACTTCATCATATATAAACTTAATACTCAGTAACAGTGATAAGTCATTTCCATTGCTCTTTTTCTTTGATGTGAATCATACTTTTTTTTTCTTAATTTATAACTAATTTCTGTTCTTTATGGTAGTGGGCATAGCTATAGCTATTGGTTACATGATTGTTTTTTATTTGTTTGTTTTTTATCTGTCTCCCTAAAGACATAATTTTTTGTATTTCATTCAAATAAAATACATATAATGACTTTTCTTTTTTCATGCCACATACTATGAGAAAGCATGAACCACATAACAGACATCACTGCACTGAAGTAGGTAGCTTCAGAGTTTTTACAGAAGACTAAATATGCACAAAAAACCTGTAATATCCTACTATGACAAAGTGTGACTAGATAAGTAAGACACACACACACACACACACACAAATAAGTGCAATGTTATTGAGAGTCAGAAAAAGGTAGTTAAAGATAATGTTTGTTCTTAGATGATTTTTAGGATTCTAAAAGGAAGAATATTCTAAAAGGAAGAATCACATGTAACTTGTCTGAATACCTCGCTTCACCAAATTCTAGCATTTAGTCTAGAGCCATTTTCCAGGGATGTTGTCACATTTAGTTTTTATGGCTTAGAACTTACTCTCCTCTTATGTATACAATGTGTAATACAGAAATAAAATTAAAACCCATAGGTATAATTTTTTTTTGAATCAAACAATTTTATGTCAAGAATGCTAAAAGGTCAGATGGAGGCCACATTACAATCGGCTGTGTATGCTGTAGATTAATATGAAGCCCTGCAGGCTGTCAGGAGGCTAAGACTGAGCAGGCTCTAGTCATGCATGTAGTAAATGAAAAGACAGAAAGAGCATTCATTCTGTAAGTATACTTTTGTGTCTCAGGCTTTGCAGTTGAAGAGCTTAAAGATGCAGAAAACTCAATGCAAGGAGTACGATTTTAGTGTTAGAAAACTTGGGTTGTGGAGACAGTACATGAGCTGAGGTTGTAGCAGTGAGAAGTAAATTAAAGCTGAGCTGCAAGGGTTTTTCTTTGGAGCTTGAGGCCGGTGTTAGATGTATAAACAGCTATTTAATGATGATAAATAGATCTTTCTAATGAAGTGTTTTAAATCTTTTCTATTTTAGGAATTATCGAAGCCCTCCATAGGTATTATCAGAACGTTGCCACAGATGTAAGGTGTGTGTGGCTCTCTACAGTGGTGGACCACTTTCACTCATCTTTTGGGGACAAAGGTTGGGGTTGCGGTTATAGAAATTTCCAGATGCTACTTTCATCATTATTGCAAAATGATGTGTATAGTGACTGCTTGAAAGGTATGTAAATTACTATTACCGTTTGAGTTTATGTTATACAGAAGGTATTAGGAATAAGTGTCATGTAGGTTCGTCTAGTAGAGTATATATAATTACATTACATTATTGTTCAGTGTATTAGTACCTGGTCTTGTGACTTATTTGCTTACATAATTTCAGGTATGTCAGTTCCTTGTATTCCAAAAATTCAGTCCATGATTGAAGATGCATGGAATGAAGGATTTGATCCTCAGGGGGCCTCTCAACTTAATAACAAATTACAGGGAACAAAGGCCTGGATTGGAGCATGTGAGATTTATACACTTCTGACCTCACTAAAAGTAAAGTATGTACCTGTAAACTACAGCTAACATTATTGTGTTTGTTTGCAAATTATCAGCATTAAATTTAGTGTGACTAAAGTTAGCAACAGTCTTAGCTATATTTTCATGGTGTGATAAAAGCTATATTTTCATGCTGATAAAAGCAATTTCAGTGGGAAAAGGTTTGTTTTGACCTCCAGTTTCAAAGGATACATTTCATCATGGTGGGAAACAGTGAAGGCATAGTGGCAGAAAGTAGGAGACTGGCTGTCAGTCACATTGCATTGGCAGTCAGGAAGCAGCACCTCAGTAGGAAATGTAAACCTGCTGCAAAGGTTCAGGGCCTGCCTCCAGTGACCTGCTTTCTCTAGCGAGGTGACTTCTCCTAGTTTCCTCAACCTTCCCAAATAGCACTGCCAGCTCACCGAGTCTAACATGTGAGCCTACGAGGCTCATTTTACATTCAAATTACAGCAGAAACCTGTATCAGTTTAAAATATTTTGTATTTTTCATTGCTGTGAGAGACAAGGATCTGCTGTGTGGGCTGAAGTTTATAGTAATAAAGATACTAAATGCTTTTGGTTATACTTTAAAATAGTTTTGGAGTAATACAGAAGTGAGCTTACCTCAACAATCTTTTATTCAAGATGACTCCACTGTAGGCTGGGGCTAAATATGAGATACATGGTTGTGGAAATGTGAATTCCCACATGTTTTAGGAAACATGCTCTTCACTATGGAGTTGAAAAAATTTGAACATATTCAGAATTTCTTTTTACATTTATAATGTAAAAATAAATAATTATTCATTGATTAATTCATTCATTTATGGAAGAAAATATTTAGAATAATTTTCACTAGTACAAATGACTTCTACTGAAGATTAAAACCAGAATTCAGCTTCTTTTTTTCTTTTACATAAAGATATAAAAAAAAACTTACTAATTGACTTTTTAACCTGTTTTTGTGTTTACACTATTATAAATTTGCTGAGTACAGAACAATCATGCAAGAAATCAGTTTTCTTTAAAACTTTATGTGCTTTTAGCTTCTGAGCTATTTTTTTAAGCACCTAACTTTTTATTACTCTGTGTGTGTATGTGGAGGTCAGAAGACAAATTTGTGGAGCTGTTTTTTCTTCCTTCTTGATGTGGGTTCCGGGGATTGAACTCAGGTCACCATGCTTACAGAGCAAACAACTTTATCTGTAGAATAATCTCGCCAGCAGAACCATCAGTTTCTAGTTGATCATCAGGCCTAGAGACATTAGAATAAAGGTGACACTATCCCAGGTTATTGCATATGAGTTTTAAAAGTCAAGCATTGTCTTTATTTACTATTTAGGGATACTTTTTATGTTATGTTTTTTCTGAAATCTTTGTAACCTTTATCTTATTTGTCAGTCTTACTACAAATGATTTGAATAATTGGAATTACTATGGTGATTGAAATAATTACTTTCCCCACAAAATGATCTCTAAATTAAGAGTAAAAATTTATATTTACTTTTTTTCCATAGGGAAATACTAGAAACACAAATTTGTTCTAGATTAAAATTTTTGTTAGAATAATTACATTTATGCAAAAATTTGTAAAATATTCACTAAATTATCTGCTTTGTCAATTATTTAGGTGCCGCATTATTGATTTTCACAAGTCAACTGGTCCTTCGGGTACACACCCTCGCTTATTTGAATGGATATTGAACTATTATTCTTCAGAGACAGAAGGGACTCCAAAGGTTGTGTGTACATCTAAACCTCCTATCTATCTCCAGCATCAGGGTTAGTAGATCTCACACACACAACTGTAGTATTTTTAAGATAACAGATGACTCTTGCTTCTGGACAGATGTGCTGTGGTGATTATCAGAGCTAGTTTTCATTTTGATCCCTCTTGGGGAATCCAGCATCCTGGGGCCTTTGCATTTCCTGTGCTCAGTTTCTGGTTCATTGCTTTGATTATTCATCCCTGTCCTTTTCCAGTCTTTGCCCACTTGTCACTTATGCCTTTTTAGCCCATACTTATTTAAGAGTGCGTGCGTGCGTGCGTGTGTGTGTAACACACAGAAGCCCACACAGAGAAGTCGAATGTGTATATAGTAATATTTGTGTATAGATGTGACACATTAACTGTTACTTATGCATTGAATAGGTCACAGTCGAACAGTTGTTGGAATTGAAGAGAGAAAAAACCGAACATTATGTTTGCTAATATTTGATCCTGGATGTCCTTCTCGAGAAATGCAGAAACTGTTAAAACAAGATATGGAGGCTAGTAGTCTCAGGCAACTACGGAAATCTGTGGGCAATCTAAAACATAAGCAGTACCAGATAGTAGCAGTCGACGGTGTTCTTTCCCCAGAGGAGAAAGTTGTAAGTATCTCTATATTGGGTGAAGTAGTTTAAAATTTTAGTTAAAATCAGTGTTGTCTTTATTTCCTCACAACTCATTCTATTTCATGAACCGACAAATACATTTGTCTTTAATATCACTGAATTACTAAAATGCACATTTTTAAAGTTAGATGGTACTGAAATGGCTTTCAGTTGTTTAACTCATCTTCATAAAAAATTTAATTTTATAATTTAAATTTTTGATATTGAGTGATAAATAATAATATGGTTATAAAAACAGTTTATAGCCTAACTCATGTGGGCTTATTGCTTATTAAAACGTGACTCTGAAACTATGCTCTGGCCTTTCAGTTATGCTCAATTCTAGGCTAACTCTTGCCTTTATCCTTTGTAGGTAAGTGATGAGTTCCAAATTTCTCACCAAATTACTGAGGAATTTCTAGGTATTAGCATACCTCCACTGAGGTTACAAGCTACCCCTACATCATAGCAGACCAAGGCTTAGAATTAGAAGTACATAAGACCCCAGAATCTTAAAATTTTAATTTTTGTTTTATTTTTAATTATATGTATTTGTGTATGTCTGTCTATGTTTGGGATTTTGCATGTGACTGCTGTGGTCCCAGAAGACAGAAAGGGCATTAGATCACATATGGAACTATAGTTACAGGTGGTTGTGGGCTGTTAGATATGGGTGCTATGAAATTGATTTGGGCCCTCTCAAGAGCACTGTGCCCTCATAACCATTGAGCACTTCTCCAGCCCAAAGTCTGGAGATTGTATGAGAAAATAAAAAAGACTATTTTTTTGAGTACGTTATATTTGTTTCCCTCTAAAGATGAAACAGAATACTTGAGAGGGACATGGGAAATAACAGAATCATGGGGAAGGAACCAGTGTGTGAAATGGGAGCTAGTTACAGCTTCTCAACTTGAAATAGACAGGGTAGTTTTCTAGGGTATTCTGTTTAGGTATGCTTTAAATGATTTTTCTACAATATTTTTAATTCTCTCTTGCTGGCTTCATTTTAATCCTATTATCAATATGGCCAGATGGAGTTAGGGCTCATTTTAATTATTGTTGAGTGTTCTTATGCTTGCTTACCAGTGCACAGTAACTTTTGAGAGTATAGTGGTGATTAGATGTTGTCATGGGCTCTGAATGAACAAAATGTTAATGACTTTAATGTTTCCACTTTGGGAAGTGGGTCACTATTGCTATTAGAATACTAAACATGTTTTTTTCTTTACTTTTGACATTGTTCCTTTGGGGTGAGGGAGTGTTAGATAGTAGCTGTGCCTTTAAGAATTGTAGCTATTTAAAGCACTTTATAACATATCAGTGTACACAACATCACTCTTACTCGTGTTACAAATGGGGATCCTTATACTGAGTAGAAAAATCAGACCTGCAGTTTAGGCAGTTTCATCCAGAGCTTTGCCCTGTTGTTGCCTCTTGAAGGAACCTATAGGCATCTCTCCAGCCCTAGTTCTGATACTTTTTATTTTTAGTAAGTTTTAACAACTTATTCTTTTTTTTTGACAGTTCCTTACATGTGTATAACACATTCTGATTGTTTTCACTACCTCTACCCTTTTCTGCCTCTTTCCCACCCCACCCCTATCAATCCACTCTTAGTTCTTTTTTTTTTTTCCCAAAAGAAAAAAAAAATTTTGGAGACAGGTCTTACAGTCCATCCCTGTAACTTAGAACTCATTATATAAACCAGGGCTGGTTGAAAAAAATCACAAAGATCAGCCTGCCTCTGCTTCCCAAGTGCTTAGATTAAAGGTGTGGATGGACCATCATGTCCTGCACTATTAAATTTAAAAATTGTTTTTTAAAAATTGATATTTAAAATTTTTTTGTGTATGTGTAGGTCAGAGGATAGCATTCAGAAGTTCTCTCTCTCTCTCTCTCTCTCTCTCTCTCTCTCTCTCTCTCTCTCTCTCTCTCTCTAACCATATGAGTCCTAGGGTTTAACCTTACTTCATCAGGCTTGGCAAGAAGTGCCTTTTCCCACTGAGGCATTCACTGGACTCACTATTAATGATGTTTTAATAACCTTGCACCTATTATTCACACAGAGTGGTTGTCATTTGCAATTTCTTTTTTTTTTCAAACTGTTTTATGGTTGCCATGAATACATTGAGTTAGTGTTTGTTCCAGATACCATCTAGATGTTTAAGCACTTACTAGTGAAGGAATAATTATCTTCTAATGAAGGCTAGTTTAAAAATAAGTACATATGTACATTACAGCTGCTAGCCATATTCTCAACTTTAAATAACTTAAAAAAGATCTTATTTTTATATCTTTTGTGTCCCTGTATACATACCACATGATGGCAGCTGCCTTCTGATACTAGAAGATGTCATCCCAGCCCCTGTAGCTATCTTTTGTAAGAACAACATTTTTTCTTTTTAAAAAAATTATTTTATTTTTTGGATATTTTATTTATTTACAATACAGATGTCATCCCCTTTCCCTATTTCTTCTCCTTAGAACCCCCGATACCATCCCCTCTCCTTCTTTATGCTTTCATACCATTTTAATTACATGTGTGTATTAAGGTCAGTCCTAGGTTGAGGGTCTAGCAATACAATAGATGCAAATAGTCAAGGAACAAGCAATACAATAAACACAAATAGTCAAAGAAAAAGCAAGGTATTAAACTGAACACTCCTGTGATCACTGTTTCTAAGGGCTTATAAGGATGACCAAAGTATCTGAGCCTACTTCCCTGTCCTAGCCTAAGGTCATTTTTATGTCTAAAGCCTGCTTTCTTGTTCTAGCCTAAAATTTAGGTTTCTGTCTCAAATTACTTCTTTGTTCTGGCCTAATATTTAGGTTCCTGCCTGAGATTACTTCTTTGTTCTAGCCTAAGATTTAGATTCCTACGTCAAATTACTTCTTTGTTTTAGCCTAATGTCATATTTCTGCCAAGCAACCCATTTCCTTGTCCTTGGCCTATGTCAGATTCTTGCTAAGCAACATGAAAGGCTCTCTGCCTCTCCCCCTTTTTTATTTTATTAACAAAACTGAGCCTGTCTTAGGTCATTCTGACGAGAATACCTTCCTTACTTGTCATGTAATACGCATTATCAAAAGCAATGCATCTCTGTCTTAGGTTGATAAGGCTCTGTGCAGAATCTTACCTGTCCTTGGCTTGCCAGCCTGTTAATTTTAAAACTCCGTCTCAGGGTCCATTTTCAGGTTCAAGCCATGTACTTTGCTGCCAACATCTTGATGTTGTTGAAGAAAAGCTTTAGCACAATGGGCAGGAATAAAAGTATTCCCAGGACAAAAAGGGCTAGCATGATCAAGCTATATATACCATTTTTGAAGCTTGACCAAAATAAAAATACTGACCTCAGACCAAGGGTAATTTTATAAGCAATATGTGCCGTATCGATGCTCAGCAGAGCAGCATTCTTGAAATTCATTAGCTCCCTGTGTACCGTTAAAACATCCCGAGAAGTGTTAGAATTATGCCAAATACACTGCACATGTCATTAAACTTCTTCCTAATTATAATGACTACCACTGTAAATTGTAAAGAACAGCATTCTTAAGCCATCTGAGCCTTTTCTTTTGTACCCTATTTTTACTTTTTTTTTCTTTTTAACTTTTGAGACAAGGTCTCATGTGGCCCAGGCTGGCCTTGAAGTGTGTAGCCAAAGTTAGCTGCAAACTCCTCTTTCTCTTGCCTCAGCCTCCCAAGTACTAGACTATTGGTATGTAATACCTTGTCCAGCTCCTTTTTACACTTTGATAATGGTTGTTAGTTTACCTCACTGCAGTCTTAGTTTTTCCCTTGTTTTATCATAGTACTTTGAACTTGATTCAACCTAAATTTGTGTAGTTTAGCAGAGTTTAATATGCTTTAGTTTGTAAACCAAACTTTGGAAATAACAAACAGTAAAAATTTTTTTTATAAAAAGTATTTTGTTAACTCTGTGAAAGTTTTATATATGTATACAATATATTTTGACCATGTGTTTTTACTTCTAGTCCCCTAGCTCCTCCTACATCAACTCCCACCATACTCCAATCATGTTCTTTTTTTCTTTGTCTTATAACCCATTGAGTCCAGTATGTGCCATTCATATACTCTTGGGTGTGAGACCAGCCAGCCACTGGATCATGGTCAGTCTACCAGGAGCCACATCCTTAAAGAAAACAGACTCTCCCTCACCCCAAAGCCAGCTGGCAGTAGCTCCTCAGCCAGGGAAGGGGGCAGCTAAACTACAGACTCATAATAAATAAGGATGTTATTGATTGATTGATTCATTGATTGGAGGCAGGGTCTCACTCTGTAGCTCTGGCTACCTAGAACTTACTATGTAGACCCGGCTGGCCTTGAACTCACAAAGACCCATCTGCCTCTGCCTTCCAAGTAGTAGGATTAAAGGATTTTTAAGGGACATGTTTAGAGTACTAATGAGGTACCCAAGTTTTCAAAAGGTTCTTTGTTTTTCTTTTAGCTGCTTCTTTGGTTCCTGGTGTGTCTTGCTTCCTCTCTTCATCTGTATTTCTTTTTGAGCCAGCATTTTTACATTTGACATAGTCCATTGACACATATTTTGGTTCATTCTTTTCTGTCTTTATCTAGAATTTTCTTTATGACTCAACTTTTAAAATATATTTTACTATTTTTTTAAGTTTTAGGTCATAATTTTCACTAGAAATATTCATTGTCATGTTGGAAAAAAATCTGGGTTTTATTTTCCACATTAAAATAATGAGATACAGAGTTAACAAGATGGCTCAGCAGTCAAAGGTACCAAGCCTGACAGACTTGATCCTTAGCATCTACACGGTATAAAGAGAACTGACTTCCACAGTTGTGTTCTGAGCTCCATGCATGTGTTATGGCATATGTGTGCCCATATACACATATACAGAGAAAGAGAGAGAGAGAGAGAGAGAACAATTAAATGTTATTAAATATTATAAAGTGATAATATAAAATAATTAGTTAATTTCTAGATTATAATTTGTCTTCTCTATTCTTTTTCAAGGCTAGGAAACAAGCTTCTCAAGTGTTTACAGCGGAGAAGATTCCTTGACCAAAATATTTTTGTGATTTTGTAATTATCCTTTTTTTTTTTCTGATATTGAACTCTGATACTGTTGAAGAATTTGATTTTGCTTAAGTCCTTGATATATTATTTCAATTATAAGTGCCTGTTAAGTTATACTTCTTAGCATTTCATTGTCTAGTAATTAGTTGAATAAAATCCCTTGTTTGAATTGTTGGTTTTGGTTTCTTGTCCATGTCTCACTTGTTTTATAGTGATAAGCTAATATGAGTTACTTGTGTGAGCTACTCTTAGTAGTTAATGTCTATTAATATGTTTATTTTAAAATGATTGTTTGAGGCAAGATTAGCCCCATGAGGAAGCCGAATCTTGAGGAAGTAGATCACTGTGGGTATACACCTGAGGGAGCTTGTCCCTAGCCCCTTCCTGCCTCTCTCTCTGCTTTGTGGCCACAGTGAGTAAGTAGCTCTGCTTACTCACCACCTAGAGAATTAGTAATGGAGACTTGGTATTTTTATTTAAAGCTTCAGACTCTAAGCTGGGTAGGTTCTGAGGTATTCTAACCCGACTATACTGGATTAGTGATTTTTTCCAAGAATATAACTATTCTCTAAGATGGAGCCCACAGCTGTCTCACTGTATTGTCCACTGTCTCACTGTATTGTTAACCAGAATTTTATTGCTGTGACAGGTACAAAACAGCCAGTTTAAAGGAGGAAAGGTTTAGTTTGCTTCAAGGTTGTAGTGATTGGTAGGGTCACTCTGCTGAGACAGAATATTATGGCTCTAGGTGATGGTGGTGCTGGAGCAGAGCTACTTACTCACTGTGGCCACAAAGCAGAGGGAGAGGCATGAAGTGGCCAGGGCCAAGCTCCCTCAGGAGGACACCCACAGTGACCTACTTCCTCAAGTGGTTCTCTCCAGTACAGACATCAGATAAATCCATCCAGTGCCTAATCCACTGACTAGGTACAATCAACTCAGTAACTGGATCTATACCAGTTGAGTTCAAACTTTGAACACATGAGCTGTTTCAGGGGACACTTCTATTATCTGTGTTATAAGATTCCCTTCTCTCTGCTTAGTAATCACGTTCATACATAAAAAAACTCTAAATTCAAGGGCTCTCTTGTTAAATATGTCCACTACCTTACATCTCTTCTGGTTTAATTTGTCTTGTAGGAAATGAGTGAGAGATTGTGGTCTGATATCCCTTATATGCATATAGGAAAGTATCTTACTCTATCCCATGAACAAAAGAATTATTGAAAGAAACTCAGAGTCTTAGAAACTCAGAGTCTGTGGGTAATGAAGAGAAGTGGGTTTGTTGGGGAATGTTTTTATGTATATTCAAATGCTGATTTCAGTATTCAGAGATCTGGGTACAGTCTGGATTTTGTTACTGTCATTATTATGAAGCGTTTCCTGATTTAGTATTTTATAAAACAGTGTTCTCTGTCATCTTCTGATTGGTCAATAAAGAGTGATCAGACAGTAGCTGGACAGGAGAGGACAAGGTGGAATTTCTGTATTCAGAGAAAGAAAGGTGCTCAGGTGGTAGATAGAGGTTCACCATGAGGACACTGACGGCACAGGAGCAGCCAGGGCAAGACTAAGATGGTAAGTAATGGGGCACATGACTGGGAAGTAGGCCAGGCTAGTATAGTTGGGTTAGAATAGCTCAGAGCCTGCCTAGCTTAGTGCCTGAAGCTTTTAATAAAAATACCAAGTTTCCATGTTATATATTGTGAAGATAAAAGGGCTATAATTTACTTTATATGGATTGCAGCCAAGTCAATTAGAGGCTACAATTTTGTCTCAATTATAGCAAGAACAACCAAGGTAGAAGTTGCAGAATGCTCAAATTGTGGTTTACAAAGAGAGTACATCCGATTGGCACAGAACAGAAGTCCTCAGAAGGAAATGAGAGGAAACGGATACTAAGCAATTTTAAAAGATGTTTACAAAAAGAGCAAGCACCTGCTTGAAGTTAAATGAAGTTCAGTTATCCAGCAAAGACTGAACTTTGTACATTAAAAACAAAAACTTAACACTGGGAGGTCCCTTTCCACCTGTCCTCCTGACAGCCAATTTTTGTTTTATATTACTGTTTAGTTGTGTTTCCATCACCTGGATTATCAAACAGCCTCCCAATGAGTATCTCAGTCTTAATTCTCTATAATTTGCCCTTAACATCAAAGCTAAAATGTTCTAACCTTTACATGTATTTGTATTTATATGACCTGGTTTACTACGGTTGTTTTTTTTTTTTTTTTTTTTTTTTTTTTTTTTTTTTGGTGGTGGTTTTTAAAATTCAGCCTGTAGGAAAGCCAATGAATTCCTGAGTGGATGTGTAGTGTTTACATGGGCATGGTGTATCAAGGATCAGTGCTTCAGCCCCACTGGAATAGCAGAGCTCTGATGAAGCTCAAAGGGCATGGCAAAGCCTTCCTAGGCTCAGAATATTGACAGTGAGTGCTGAAATATCACTGTAGCTTTCTCACCTCCCACCCCATGTTTATGGTCTGAAGACTGCTACCCTTTAGAGACTTCTCTGCCCACTAAGATTAGTCAAACCTGCCCTCTTGTTCAGGTGTATATGACAACCCTGCCGTCTTCTCTGGTTCTGTGCAAAAAACTGCCTTCCTGTTCATCTGTGTACAATAAAGACACTGAGCTTCCAGGTTGCTTAGGTACCTATCAGAGCCCAGATTTCCTGATCCCAGCTTTTCTGTGTTTGTGATCTTTTCTTCATCCCCTCACCCGAGGCATGGCCTTCCTACATTATCCAGTCTCTCCTTGCCTCTATAGGTTCATTAACCCCACACCTTTTACTGGAAGTTGTGTCTCTTGCCAAAATGCACCCCTTGCTGCTGGAAGCCCTTCCTCCATAGCAGTCCATCTGGTGGCTCTTAAGTATGGGGCAGACACACCTAATTACCTCAGTGTTAGTAATGTAGACTAATGATTTACAAAGTTCCATTCTATGACAAGGTAAATGGAAAACTGAATTGCTATGATTGTTTTCTAAAAGTGACAAAATTGAATCATTTTTTGAAAGATTTATTTTTATTTGTGGCTATGTGTGTACTTGCATATAGAGCCTGTGGAAGCTAAAAGGGTTATCAAATCTGCAGGAGCTGGAGTTACAGGTAGTTGAATCTGCCTAATGTGAGTTCTGGGATCGGAACTCTGTCCTCTGCAAGCATGATAAGTGCTTTTACTCTGGCCCAGTTCTCCACCCTATTGAATTGTTTTTAATTGACCCTTTCGTATAGAGTTTGCGAAGTACTGATCTGTGGAACCCTGAATTTGTTGTATCACACTACTCGACAAATTGTAGTCTCTTTAATTTCATATTTCCTCTTTAATAAAATCAACACTCAGGAGCTGTGCCCAGGTTTTATTTACAATTTCATGATGTCTAATACCTGTAGATTTTAAAATGTCAGGGATGATGTGTTGGCTCAGTAAGAACACTTCTTGCTCTTGCAAAAAGACCTGGATTCAATTCCCAGCATCCACATGTAAGTGTACCACATGCAGGCAAAACACTCATACACATAAAGTAATAAAATAATTTTAAATGCCTTTTTTAGTGAATATTTTTTTAAAGTGATAGAGAATGTAAACCTAAAGTATCTGGATACTACTATCTCCCATCTCTCTGTAATTCATTTCCATCAACTAATTTAGGATGAAGAAGGAGTTTGATGGAGAAATTTGGGAAAACAAAAACTCTAAACATTTGAATGCCCTTACAGATTTTACTTCACTTACGGAATTGTGAACACGCACCCAGGAAAGAGAATGATTGCACATGCACAATATTTATACACAGTATCATTGGCTTCATCACAAGCAACTACAGATTTAATACATCTACATCTAGTTTTGACAGGTTAAAATAAATGCTTTAGGTTATCAGTGGTTTGTTTTTTGTATTTATTTTATGTGTATGAGTATTTTGCCTATATATGTGTATATATACTTTGTGTATGTGTGTGTTTATGTATGTGTGTTACACATAGATGTCAGAAAGAGAAGTTGGATCCCCTAGAACTGATGATTTCAAGTTACCATATGGATGCTGGGAATCGAACCCAGGTTTTTTGCAATAGTAACAAGTACTGGTAACTGTTGAGCCATCTTTCAAGTTCAGGTTATCAAAGTTTTGCATTCAAATTTGACACTCAAAAACCGGAAGTTTCCAAGAAGCATTGTGAATTATAGCAATCAATACTTGCCATGTTGGAAATTAACTTTGAGCATTCACACCTTCAATTCTAGCACTTGAGAGGCAGAGGCAGTCAGATCTCTGATTTTGTGGCCAACCTGGTCTTTGTAGTGAGTTCCAGGGCAGCCAGAGCTATATAGTGAGACCCTGCCAAGGAGAAAAAGAAAAGAGAAATTGAGATATTTTCAAAGCAGGATTATGTAAGTGTTAATTACATAAGCTGTAGTCTTTAAAATGGTGATGTGATCAGATGTGATCATATCATGAGCTTCTGGAAAATCCACTGCCAACTTTCGGTAAATGCTGGCAGTTCTATATGTTGGCTTCCCTGGAGCTTGCTATCCAGACCAGGCTGGCTTTGGACCCAGAAATCATCCATCTTCTGCCTCCCAAGTGTTGGGATTAAAAGTTTGTTTCACCACATCTAGCTTTTCAAATCTTTTTTGAAGATTTACTTGTGTTAGCACACATGCACATGTGCAGTGCCTGTGGAGGTCAGAATAGGGCAGTAGATTTCCTAGACTTGGAGTTGCAGGTGGTGGTGAGCCCCCTGCCATAGGTCCTAGCAATTGAATTCCTGTCCTCAGAAAGAGCAAACCTTTTTATAAGCATTGAGACATCTGTTTATCACCCCCCGCTCCCCACCCCCACTTGGTAACTTTAAAGGAATATTTTGCACCATCCTTTTCAAAATATGTATGTGTGTGTTATATAGACATATGTGTGTGTATATATATACCCAATCTATGTATATATAAAATCAGTTCCCCATAAAAGATTGTGTGTGTTAGTGTCATAAAAGGTTGGGCTAGTTTTGTATTAATCATCATCGTCATCATCTTCATCTTCAGTTTCTTCATTCTCCTCAGCTGAAAGTGCAACTGTCTCTTGTGTCAACCTGAAAGCCTGTTCCTCCTCCACACTGGGATCATCCATTTCTGTAATTTCTGGTCCACTGGGATATTCTTGAAAAACTGGTGGTGGGCCTGGGGGTGTGTAATTCTCCACACTGTACTTATGACCCCAGCCTATGTAGAAGTTTTCAAACTTCCTATAAGTGAAAAGAAAATAAAGTTGTGTCTCTTACAAAAAATTGACCCCATTATAGTAATGTCTTGTTGCTATATATTGGAACCAGAATTTTGTAAAACGGCATTTAAAATGCTAGCGTGAAACAGTCCCCAATTACATGAAATTATTTGGTTTAAATTGCTATGTCGGTTATGAAAAACAAAGGGCCAGGTCCTTTCTAGATGTATACCCTACATTTAGAACTCCCTCAATAAAGGGTCTCCAGTTACTCAATTATTTAATCTTTTAGAGAGATTTTCCACAAAATTTCAAAAGTTGTTATTCCTTGACTAAGTGAAGAATAAGAGGTGTGGCTAAAAATGTGTGTGTTATTGTTTTAGGCCTGATCATAGGAAATTGCAGAGGCTTCACCTTGTAGGCCTTGCCCCATTCCACAGCAGATATAATGCATAGCCACCCGACAGACCCCCTTTGCCTAAGGGAATTTCAGTCAAGAATTCTGTCCGCATGCAAGGTGGGTCATCCTGTTTTTAGCATTTACATTCCTAACTCAAAAGCTTTCATTCTTATTGTTCTGTCTCAGGCTAAAAACCCATTCCTCCACACAGCCCCATTCCCCACTCCCTCATAAAACTTCTGAAGCCTTTTTCATGGGATTCCCTCTCAAAGAGGTGACCCTTATGAGACCCACATATCTGTGACATATATATTTTTTCAAATCTATCTGACCCTGGGAAGAGAACGAGGGTGAAAAGTCAAACTTTCTGTTCCTCATGCTATTATGTCAAATAATTAAAAGCTTGGCTTTCACTTCTGACTTTGTGTTGGTTTTATTTTTCTTTTCATGAATTTCATCATATTTTTTCTCTCCTTACAATTTCTCCCCCCACCCCATCCATCCAACTCAATTTTCTATACATCTACACTCTTGTGTTGACTAACCAGCTCCTGAGCATGAAGCTGGCTTTAACAGTCTAACCATGGCAGCTCAGCTCTTGCCTGCTCAGTTGAGCTTTTGAACACTAAGAAAGAAACAGAAACAAAGCAACTGGAACAGTGTTCTTTCTCAGTAAGGGATAGAGGAATTTTTAGTAGTCTGTTGACTAAAGGGAACCTAATTCCCTTGAAAGTGATAGCATAAATAAAGCATATTTTAAGTAACTCTTATCAAAATGCTCAACCAAAATATCAAATTCAATTGTATCTTAAACTCTTAATTAGTCCACTAACATAGTAAGGCAGCATAAAATTGTGTTCACTGTACATAAATGGGATAATTAAGATGAAAGGGTACAACCCTGACTTACTCTAGCTCTGAATTTCATGCTTTCCTGTATGACAGAAGTCATTTAAATACATCATATGATATATACTTAACATGCCAATGATGAGTTAAACTTGTCTTAACATTCCTGTGATAATATAATTTCTAGAGCCTAAATAATTACAAAAATTACCCGATACTAAGCAAGGCAAGCACTTTCAAGCCAAATGCCTATATTAATGTACTTTCAAAATGTCCTTCATTTCAATCCAAAGTTTATGATGCAAGTTGACCATGTCAAGTCATTTCTGTCTAGTATTTAAATCATAAACCACATGATTTGTGACCTTTAACTCAACTTGCCTCAACATGTGTTATCTTTGCTTCTTTGATTATGACTGCAGGTTGAATATGGTTGGGAATACACTGCTTACAACTCAGTACACTCAGGAGTGTGCCTGCCTTGGATGAAGAAACTATTCTTCCGTCCATTGACCAGGGAGGTGGTCAATAGATTTGACCAGAGAAAAGGATTTTGATGGTCTGTTTATGTGCTGTGGGTAAATAAACCTGTTCCCACTTTTATGCCCTGCTGAAGTTTGCACTGGTTTCCTAGTCAACCAAAATATAAGCTGTTGAGTTTGGTTACAAATGGCTTTGTAAAGTTGCCAGATACTTACTTGCCATTGGAAAAGGCATATGCTCCAGGCCAAAGATTGGATCGAAGGATAGCGATGGCATACTGTGGAATGAGATTTGAGGACAGCCGTGTTGTCCAAGAGGGTATATTCTGAATCTCTGAAGCCCAATGAGAAATTTACAAACTTAACTCTTAATCAGATAATAATCTACTGGTAACTGAAGTGGTTTTTATAAAAATGAAGCAATCAATAACATTTGCTATAAAAAATTAAAAACAGCTTGGTATAAAATCAAGAATATTTTATGAATATTCTGGATCAATATAATTTAAAGATGCACATGCAGTACACATATATACATGCATATATGTTATGTATAAATGTAAAACAAATATGCATAAAAATTTTTGTAACAAAGACTTTACTAATGCAAAGAAGGTTTGTGTAGTCAGGGGAAGTGTATGATAACCAAAGGAAAGACAATTCATTACTGTGGAAGAGGCTAATGAGTTGCAAGCAAAACAATATAGGAAGAAATACAGAAATGAGTGTAGATTAAGAGGCAACTACAGACCTCATGTATTATTTTACTGTAGCTGTGCTATGTGTGGCACACAATACAAGGCAAGAATGATGCTAACCTTTCCAGTTACAGCCCATTTATGTTTGCTCTGTGCATGACCCCTTCAGCTCCTTTTAAGACATATTAGTGAAGCCAAAGCATTCTTAACTCCCAACCTTCCAGAACCCAGGAAGGAGAGAAGGAATGAGACCCACCTCCCTGCCTACTTTTTTGAGTCTCCAATGGTGGCATATTTACTACACAATGTGTGTAACATAATGTTTATGAATCCCTCATTAACAGCAGTGTAAATTTACCCAAGTCTTCAGAGATGGGTGTCAAAAGAGGAGGCCCCACTTCCTGCTCTATGTAGTCAGGCTCTTCCCCTTTTTCTTCATCATCTTCTTCTTCTTCTTCTTCTTCTTCCTCATCTTTTTGTGTAGGGTTGAACCAATTACAGCGACCCTGGAGATGAATGTTGCAAGGTTTGATATATTAATGAGAATGTTACCAATCTCAGAATATTCATATGAGTTCATAGTTATCAAGATGAGACTTCTCTGTGGGAGAAATGGGTCAACTCTTCTGACACAGAGTCACTTTATATGATCCCCCTGCTTCAGCTTTCAGAATGACAGGTTTGCTGACACTATCACACACATCTTATTCATTCTCTATACTTGTTGTCAAGTATTAATTCCATCTAGGTTACTACAAGTACCACAGCAAACCTATACTAGTTATTTCAAAATTTTTCTATTTCTTGGAGTAACAGACTAGAAGGTCTACACAAGCTTTAATATGGGCACAAAATTAGTAGAAATGGTAGTAATACATTTTACTAGTTTGTAATTTTTTATATGAATGAAATAAATGATGATTTTCAAAAATACATATAGTTTTTATTTCTTTTAAAATGTTCTAATTGATTTTATTGATATGTTATTTTAGATTAGAAATTATCAGAAAGGTTTTAAGACCATTTAACATTTTAAAATTCCATCATTAAGGTCAGGCATTGTGATACACACTTAATTCTAGTATTCAGGAGGCAGAGGTATGCAGATCTCTTAGTTCAAGGTTAGTCTGATCTACATAGCAAATACCAGTCTAGTCACAGATACATAATCAGACCATATCTCAAAAAAATCATCATTATAATTCCCTCTTTTTTTTTTTTAAAGGTTTGGGGTGTATTTACATATATAACTGATTACATGTAGTGTACTTAGTACAAGAAGTTCTGTCTGTATAACCACTGTACAAAACTGTTTTTTGTTGCTGCCATAATGTTTTTGTGTTTCTTACATAACCGTTTTATGTAGTAGAATAAAAACTATTGACAAAGTTAATACAAACTAGTATTTAAAATATAACAAGTAGAATAATTTCAGATCCCACTTAAATCTGTTTCTATACACAACCTGAATATTCCCGTACCTGAGGAAGAATATACTGCACATGATGAACCCAATTGGATAGAGAGTCCACCAGGTCAATCACTTGGATGCCTTCAAAGTCAGGGTTTTCTTCATAGCTGTCTCGACCACCTTCCACCTCTTCTTCCTCTCCTTCCTCTTCACCAAACTGATAGAATCCCAGAGGGCTGACATGGGTCCCTGCTGAAATGCGGGCAATTTGTGCTCTTAAGTAATTGCTCTCATTTCCTGGGAAGGGTGGGTAGCTTACAACAGCTGCGTCTAGTCGCCCAGTGAAAAATTTCTTGATTTTTCTTGCAGTGACAATTTGTGCAGGTGTAACTGATGGTAACCTTACCCATGGCCTTCCAGGCATGTTGCAAACAAAATAGACATACTTGTTGGCACCTGTTCTACATTCTTCCTTAGGTATAGCCTGTGGGGCCTTATATAAAGGCTTCGGTAGTTCATCCTCCTCGCCTTCACCGGCTTCACTTCCTCCATTGTCCCTCTCCTCAGCTATCCCTTCCTCTTCCATCTCCTCTTCATCTTCACCATCACGAAATTCCACTTCGGCAACAATATAGTTCATTTCCAGACCCAAGATCTTGCCCCAGAAGCGGCATCTTTGGATTGGGTGTGTGTCAGTAAGTTGCTTTAGGGCAAGAAATACTCGGTAAGTCTCATCTGTCCCCAAACCAACTCCAGCTTGTTCAAAATAATAAGCTGATTCCATCACATTGGGCAGAGAGCTTTCTGTCTAGGAAAACAAATATCCATGGTTAAAGTTTTACTCATAAGAGGAATGTTTGCCTATTTTCTGTGTCTTGATTCTAGGTCTCCAGTTTCTTTCACGATATGCACCGAATTGTGTTAATCCCCAAACTTCAGTTCTTCCCTCAAGTATAGAACTTCTTACACCAATGTGTACTATACTCATTGACATGGCAATTTTTATAGGACTCTTAGAAAGAATTTAATAATTACTAATGATAAGAATTCAAACCAGGCATTGCGGTTCACACATTTGATCCCAGCACTTAGGAGGCAGAGCAGTAGAGCTTTGCGAGTTTGAGACCAACCTGGCCTAAATAGCAAGTTCCAGGCTAGCCCTATAATGAGACCCTATCTGATTAAAAAATCAACTTTTTTTCATATAAAATAAGTGACTAATGCTGAAATACAGTATAACTTATAGACATGTGTTAAATACACTTGTGTTATACTATTAAAAATAAGTATAAATCATGGCTTTACATGTATGTCAGATAAATAACAATCTATATAGTAACATGTAACCTAATGTGAGGGCTAAAAAAAGAAAATATTTTTGGGAGTGCTTGGTATAACCTATGCTTTAAAATATAAACATAAGTACTTGACATTGTAGTAAATAACAATTGAAATACTCAAGACAAACATAATTCCATGAAAGAAATTCAGGAAAATGAACACATGGTGCCTAATGGACAATAGAATAACATTTACAAGAGCAAAGGCAACTGAAGTGAGGTGCTTCCCAGTTTTAACTCACAGGCTAGAGCAGTTGAGAATACGTATTACTCTTTCAAATGACTTGCTGTTATTTATCTTTTTCTCACTGTGGACTCAAGATAAATGTAAAGATATTAAGGATTTGTGCTTGCTTTTTTTTTTTTTTCCGACAAAGTCTTAGTATGTAACCCTAAACTGGCCTAAAACTCGACTATATAGACAAGGGTGACCTTGAATTCACAAAGATCTGCCTGCCTTTGTCTCCAGAGTGCTGGGACTAAAACCCATCTGGCATAGCTACTATCATACCTTTTAAAGTCCTCACCTGTGACATAAGATTATAAAATTCTTTCCTTGCTATGTAAAGTGTCATCAATCCTTGGCCCTGTGCACTTATCTGCAACACCATGTCAGAAGCACAACTCTGGAGGTCAAAGGACAACTTTCTGGACTTGGTTTTGTCCTTAAGCATGTAGATTCTGTGACTTGGCAACAGAAGCCTTTACCCTCTTGCTGGTCCCTGTGGGGACGTTGTACTCTTCATCTCATAACTTAGCCCTCATGTCCCATGGCTGCTGACCTGACCCTTTCTTTATTAGGAAGATTCTTGGAATATGGTCAAGGGTGATCAGGCTTCAGATCCCAAATGGCTTATGTGTAGTCTCATTCACTTCCTTAGATTGGGATGCAGACCTAGTAAAGCTGCCTTAGACAGCTGGGAGCCCCTTTCCTATATTTAAAGATCAAGACAAATGGAGGTTACCACAAAAAAAGAACACATACTAGAAGAGAAATTAGAAGTACATTTTTAAGTTTTGTACTTAATTTAAAGGAAAATATGCAACTTGATCTAAAAATTTTGAATTACAGTTCTTTTATACATTTATTTTATACATTTACTTTATACAGTTATTTTGAATTACAGTTATTTATCACTTTATACTGACACATCTGGAAAAATTTCATTCAGCAAGTTGGTCTTGCAAACATCATGGAGCGAATCTTTTCAAACCCAGATGACATAGCCTCCCATATACCCAGTATACATAACTATGTATGCTTTAAATTGTTTTAACACTAGTCTTAGTTGTTTTGTGTGAATGGGTAAGTTTCCTGCCTGTATGTCTGTGTACCATGTGCATTGTGTTAGACTGCCTGGACATGGAGTTATGGCTGACAGCCTCCGTGTAGGAGCTTAGGATCAAGTCCAGGTCCTCTGAAAGTGTAGCCGGTGCCACAGCCACTGAGCCTTCTCTCCAGATTTCTACCTCCACTTTTAAGAAGGAATCTCATGGTGAATCCATTGTTGGCACTATATAGACCAGGCTGGCCTTAAGCTCAAACAAATTTCTCTACCTCTGCCTCTTCTGCCTCCTGTTTCCTCAGGTTCCTGTCTGTGGCTCATGCTGGAACTAAAAAGCATGCTCCATCATGTGCTTACTGTGTTTACTTTTAAATAAGGCTTTATCACTGCAGCAGGGTTGCTCCTGGAAGCATTGTCATGAACACACAAGTTTTTTTTTTTTAATTCT
The DNA here is from genome assembly GCF_011762505.2 of Arvicanthis niloticus. Classification (NCBI taxonomy): domain Eukaryota; kingdom Metazoa; phylum Chordata; class Mammalia; order Rodentia; family Muridae; genus Arvicanthis; species Arvicanthis niloticus. The sequence goes on from NC_047677.1 coordinate 7,034,514, forward strand.
TTGAAACCACTTTTTAAAAACCATACTAGATTCATTTTATTTTTGTATCATTTTTGTTTCATTTTTCTGAAAATTTACTTTTTAAAAAAATTTTTATTTTTTATTGGATATTTTATTTACATTTCAGATGTTATCCCCTTACCCATTTCTTCCCCCACCCCCCACCCCCACCCAGGAAGCCCCTATCCCGTCCCCTCTCCTCCTGCTTGAAATCACTTTTTAAAAATTATTGAAATATTTAGGAGCAGATATGGGTTTATACTTGCTTATTAAGTACTCACTGAATAAGGAGTATGTGGTGGTTTGGATTAAGAATAGTCCTTATAGATTTCTATATTTCAATGCTTAGTTATCAGAAATGTGGCCTTGTTGGAGAAAGTATGTCACTGTGTAGGTGGGCTTTGAGATATCCTATGCTTACGCTGTGCCCAGTATGGAATTTAGTCTCCTCCTAGCTGCCTGTGAGGACAGTCTCTTCCTGGCTGCCTTCAGATCAAGATATAGAACTCTTGGCTCTTCCAGCACTATGTCTACCTGCATGCTGTCATGTTTCCTGCTATGATGGTAATGGGTTAAACCTCTGAAACTGTAAGCTAGCTCTTATTAAATGCCTTTATAAGAGTTGTCTTGTTCATGGTGTCTCTATTGCTGTAAAGAGACATGACCAAGACAGAGTGGATGCCATATTTAATTATGCACCTATTAGTGACTTTTTAGAAAATGACAGACATCATATATGGCAAAGGTCCCTAAGATTACAAAAATTTTGTACCATTTATTGACAGAGAAGTTGCCATATGATTATAGTGAAATGTATCAATTATAAAAGGCTTGAAAGGATATCAGAAAAATCTGATTCAAATACTATTTACAGAGTTTTAAAACAGTTGGTGTGCTTATAAAGCAAATTTCATCTATCCTTGAGATGCCCGTGTTCATTAGTAGCATCTTGTTACTACTATTACTTGTTACCTGTTACTTACTATTGTTCGCAGAGCTTTAGAAATGGTGTGTGTGTTCATGAAGCAAACCCCACTCATCTCTGAGATTCTAGTGCTCATTAATAGTATTGGGATAGTTGGTAATCACTTACAATTTCCTCCTCCAGTTCTGAATCAGCTCCTTCCAAATGTCCCTGGAGAAAAAGAGCCTTCTGTGTCTCTGCTATTTCATATGCTGGAAGCATCTCATTTTCATTGTGGAGTGTATCTAATTTTTTATTAAAATGTGCCATTTTCACATCCTGGCTTATATTTTCAATGATGTCAACAGCATCTGCAGGTCGTTCATCTAGTATCTTGGTCAACACTTTAGAAAGATGATCATATCTATACAAATAGAAAATTCCAGATAACATATACATCAGGAACATTTTAAAAAGATTTCATGCAAATCCAGTTGGGTTTTAGGGAAGTTAAAAATTTTGAACTCTTAAGAGAATTTAAGTGAAAATATTGTCTAACAGTCCAGATAGAACCTAGAATTTACTTAAGTAAATCCTCTAGTATGATGTAGATATTTAAGCTGGTAGAGGAACACACTACTGTGTGTGCATGATACATAGTGCACATCTGTTATTTTCACATTTCAGTTCTGAAAATGGAATCTCTTAGCTATAAGCTATATACCATCAGTGGTTAACAGTTTTTACTCTCTTACGTTAAATTCTTTTTTGTTCCCCATTTTTGCCCATGCCAAATATAATTAGGCATCCAAATCCTGCTAACTCTTTAAGAGCTATATCCTTATCATATTACATATTTTAAAATCTTTTTTCCAATTATGTCTATGCATGTGGGTATGTGCATGTGAAAGCAAGTGCCCATGGAGACTAGAACATGCCAGATCCCCTGGAATCTGCAATAGCGTTGCTTGTGACTTGCCTGATATGGGTTCTGGAAACCAAACTCCAGTCCTCTGAAAGAGCAGTATACACTCATGACTGCAGAGCCATTTTTCCAGCTTCTACATTTTTAAAAAATGTTTATTTTATTTAATCTATGTGAGTGTTTTCCTTTGCATTTCCTTGTATGTGTGTGCAACATTTGCACGCTGGTTCCTGAGGAGGTCAGAAGTTATTGTATCGCTGTACCCCTTGTAACTGGAGTTGACAGATGGTTGCGAGATACCATGTTCATGCTGCATACTGAATCCTTATCTGCAAGAGCAACTAGTGCTCTTAACCACTGAGCCCTCTCTCCAGCCCCTACATCACAGTTTGAAAGTAACAATTTGCTTCAATGTTTTTAGGCCCCCAAAGAATGCATTTCATATTGCCATCCATCCATACACTAAAAGATAAGTCATCACATTATTTACTTTTTCCCTCAGGGAAGTTGGCTCAGATATTTTGGTCATCCTGATAAGCCCTTAGAAACAGTGATCATTGGAGTGTTCACGGAATTATGTTTATTGTCTTGCTTGTTCCTTGACTATTTGCATCTAGTGTATTGCTAGTTCCTCAACCTAGAAATGACCTTAATACTTGCATGTAATTAAAATGGCATAAAAGCAAAAAGGAGGAGGGGGATGGGACAAGGGGTTTCTAGGGAGGGGAAATGAGGGAAATTACATCTGAAGTGTAAATAAATAAAATATCCAATAAAAAACTATTTTTGTTAGTTCTTTGAGAATTTTATATGTGTTTGACCATATTCACCTTCCCTCTCGCAACTCTTCCCAGATCCATCATGTCCCTCCTCAACCACCCAACTTTATGTCCTTTTAATTTTCCTCCACCAAGGCCAATTTGTGCTGCACAAATATTCTTAGATGTGTGGCCTTCCTCTGGGGTGGTGATTGTAGCATTTTGTTCTCTTCTATTTCACAACTAAATTAGTAGAACTTCATTTACTGTTCATAAGAGACAGTCTGTATTTCTCAAGCACCAGATTTATAGGTCTTTGAAGACCCTAGTCACATGGTTCAGTTGTTTGGAAGCAAGAATTTCTAGAAAGCTACACTATTATGTGTTCTCATGTTAAAGCTGCAACAGACGTCAAGAATATACCTGCTGGATGGCTGGTTACCACATGTTTAAAAGAAAGATGTAGCATGCTTTAAAAGTAACTAGGTTTTCTGCTTTCCTATAGAATACAAGATGTAGAACTTTCAGTACTCAAATCTTAAGTAGGACAGTCTTAAGAAAACCAGGATGGGAGGCAACCATAGCACTGGCCTGGGAATGAGCATAAAATTAAGCTACACAAAGTTCTCAAATGGTTATAAGAACACATGCTATCACTATAGACAATTATGCAATGTACAATCATTCTGGGAACATGCTTAGATTTCATGATTTTACAATCTCTTCCAAGCCAAGAATAAACAAAAGAAACAACAACAAGAACAACCCCATCCCTCCAAACCACCAACCAAACTGTGTCTAGGGTCTTTTAAGACCTAAAAGAACCATCACCAGTGGCCCAGTTTTAAGTGTTAAATGCAGGTATCTCAGTAATTTACTACATTTGTATTTTATTTTTTATCCTTTTGTCTGTCTGTCTGTCTGTCTGTCTGTCTGTCTGTCTTTCTGTCTGTCAACTATTTATATTTAGATAGAGTCCCACTGTGCTGCCCTGGGTGACCTGGAACTTGCTGTGCATACCTGGCTGCCCTATAGCCTACTGGCCTCTACATCCCCTTCTACATCCTGGAATTAAAGGCCTCTGCCGCCACACCAGTACAAACCAGTAACCTTATTTCCAAACGAATTCCTTCAGTTTCTATTTTCTTTTTGTCTTCAACATATTTTCACAGAAATACCTTACTCTGCTCATGGCCCTCCTCGTCACCCTCCACCCTCACCCCCACCACGTGATACTTACAGGTTTAAGCCAGACTTGCTGCTTGTACTCAGCAGGTATGCTTTTGCATTCTGAATGGCCACCTCAAGCATACTCGGGACTGCTTCACTGACTCCAACCTCAGGCTGGTCTGGATCACTGTTACTGTTTGAGTCTTCCTCTTGTAAAAGTTCAAATCTTAGCCCTTTGTGCTTGGCCTTGTTCCTGCTGGCATCCCTTAGCCCACACAGGTCAGGATGGGGTGTCTGGGACTGCGGGAAGGCACTTTCCTCTGTATGGGTTTTGTAGTGAGAAGTTGATTGTCTTGCAGCAGAATATGGTTTCCAAGGAGCAGAATAAGGCGTTCCGGTGTCAGTAATCCCACTGGGGGCCCTCTCTGCGTTTGATTCAGCCACAGGATTCTGAGTAGTTTCAGCCTTGACAGGAATTGAATAAAACTCCAGAGGAGGCGGGGGAGGGGATGACGACACTCCTGTTCCAGAGGTGAGGTCTCCCAGGGACAGGCTGGTTCTAGACTGGTGGTCCCAAGAAAGGCTCATTCTGGGTGAGGGTATGGTGTCTGACCTTTGCTCTTTTTCCTGGTATTCAGGTGATGGGGGACCAGGATCCTGGGGAGAAGCTTCTGACTCTCCTTGCCATGTTCTCTCTGCTTCCTCTGGCTCTTGATTTTCCTTTTCTTGTTTCAGAAAGGTAGAGTTTTCCATAGGAGTTAAGAAATAAAAAAAATCATGTGAAGGGAGCGTGAAGATATAGAAGGAAGCAACACGGAGCTTTGTTGAGATCTTCTAAGAGATCAGTTTCTGGATCAACCTGCCTCCACAGGTTGCAAGCGTCCCGTCTCCATAGCAACCCCAGGCTGGCAGTCTCTGTGTAAAATCAAACAGCCCTGTTGCTAGGATTTTAGGGAGGAGACTAGTTTTGTGATTTGGTGAAGTCTCTGTCCTTTTTCCTAGCTCAGCCAATCTGAACCCGACCCTTTCGTTTTGTTTGTTTTATTTTGGGAACCTGCAAGATGAGAGCAAAGGTGGAATTGTGATCCGGTGTTGGAGGTCTTTAAAGGTATGACAGCTTGATCCAGGTTATGGATATGAAGTATGAGTAATGTATAAGAAGTGCGGCTCAGCAGTTAAGAGCACTGGCTGCTCATCCAGAGGTCCTGAGTTCAACTGCCAGCAACCTCATAGTGACTCACAATCATCTGTAATGTGCTCTGATGTCCTCTTCTGGCAAGTAGGTATACATGCAGATAATGTACTCATATACATCAAAATAAATTTAAAAATTTTTAAATAAAAAATTAAGGAATAAATGCATAAAATCAAATAGCATTTCCTCATTCTCTTTTTCCTACTATTTGGGTGGTAAGTATGAAACTCAAGGCCTCTGCATTCTAGGGACGTTCCCTACTAGGACATGGTGCTGTAGTCCTCTACTTTTTTTTTCAAAGGTGGTTTTATTTGATCTGTTGGAAACACACCTATGTCTGCTTCCAAAGTCCCAAGGAAGAGCCTGGCACAGTATTCTGCAGTTTGGTTTGTTTATTTCAGTGCCATCAGTTCTTAGACTAGAGTGTAGCTGTTACCTCCTTCACGGATGCCCCAAAGATGGGCACATTACGTGTAGAGAAAAACATTTATAACTCAGTGATGTTTAGTCACATCGAAATGATTACCTAGTCCTCATTCCTCTAAAGGTGCCAGCAATATTCCACCTTTAGAGGATTAGCTGCATATGTGTGACTATGTACATAAGCCTTGGTTTCCTTAGCAACTGAGCTGATTATTCCCACACTTAGCAACTAGGGCTTAAACTGGATGGTCTCATCTTCTGAGACTTTACTATGCTTCTCTTTAATCTCATTAATGATTGATTTTGATAACACCGCCATTTCCTTAGCTTTGATTATTAGCTTGTGAAGGTCTTCAAAGGCCTCAAAATGTTTCTCTCTCTCTCTCTCTCTCTCTCTCTCTCTCTCTCTCTCTCTCTCTCTCTCTCTCTCTAGCTATCTCTCTCTTTCTCTCTCTCTCTTTGAGTTTCCTTTAGATACCTACAATTTCTACAGGTCTTGTGATTTCTGGCTGGGGTCTTTCATTTGTAGTGACTGGGAAGCTGGCACATTCTCCCATCTTCTCTGCATTATTTCCTCTAATAAATGACTGTAAAACATAATCAGGCTCTGTTCTTTGAAGAAGAGTTTGCTCTATTAATTTTTTTTTTTTTTTTTTTTTTTTTTTTTTTTTGCTCTAGAGTGGACCAAGCTCTTTGTTAGCTGAAGCTAGGTGCACAGGAACCAAGATTTTGTCACTCTTCACAATTCTAGTGCTACAAAGTGCTCATTATTTTTCTAGTCTCTCCAAATCAGTCAATGTGTACTAAGAAAAAGAGTCCCAGCATCAAAATTTATCCCGAGTTCTTTGATTTCCAGGAGGCCTTTGGTCCACCCTAAGCTTTCATGCAAGGCTGGAGCTAGCCAGGCCTGCCTCTGCTGCTTGCCATTGCTCCTGGGTGGGCTTCAAGCCACACTCTCTAGTGGCCACAGGGACTGGCACATGGAGATAGTATCTTCAATTGTATCTAGAATCTACAGCTCTCTACTCTATGATAACTTGGTCAGGGAAGAAGTAAAGAAAGTAATTAAAGGCATTTTAGAATTTACTGGAAATGAAGGCACAGCATACCCAAACTTGTGGGACACAATGAAAGCAGTGCTAAAAGGAAAACTTTTTTTCATAAAGAAATTGGAGAGACCATAGTCTAGCAGCTTAACAGAACATCTGAAAGCTCTAGATCAGACAGAAGCAAATACACCCAAGAGGAGTAGACAGCAAGAAATAATCAAATTCAGGGTTGAAATCAGCAAAGTAGAAACAAAACAAGAAACTTGTTCTTTGAGAAAAATCAACAAGATAAATAAACCCTTAGCCAGACTAACTAGAGGGCACAGAGACAGTATTCAAATTAACAAAATCTGAAATGAGAAGGTAGACATAACAGAAACTGAGGAAATTAAAAAGATCATTGGATCCTACTACAAAAGCCCATACTCAACTAAACGTGGAAATAGAGATTTTTCTAGACAAATACAAGGTACCAAAGTTAAATTAGGGTCAGATAAACCATCTAAACAGTCCCATAGCCCATAAGGAAATAGAAACAAGCATTAAAAGAAAAAAAGCCCAAGGCCAGATGGTTTTAGTGCAGAATTCTATGAGACCTTCAAAGAAGACCTAATACAAACTTCAAACTATTCCACAAAATAGAAACAGAAGGAACAATACTTAATTTGTCCTAAGAAGCCACAGTTATGCTAATACATAAAGCACACAAAGACCCAGCAAAGAAAGCAAACTTTAAATCAATTCCCCTTATGTATATTGATTCTCAATAAAATTCTTGCAAATCTAATCCAAGAACACATCAAAACAATCATTCACCATGGTCAACTAGGCTTCATCCCAGGGATGCAGGGATAGTTCAATATAAAGAAATTGCTCAAGGTAATCTACTATATAAACAAACTCAATGAAAAAAGCCACATGATCATCTCATTAGATGATGGAAAAGCCTTTGACAAAATACAGCAATGCTTCATGTTAAAAGTCTAGGAAAGATCAGAAATCCAAGACCCATACCTAAGCAAAATAAAAGCAATATACAGCAAACCAATAGCCAACATCAAATTAATTGGAGAGATTCTTGAAGCAATCTCACAAAAATCAGGTACAAGACAAGACTGTTCACTCTCTCCCTATTTATTCAATATAGTACTCAAAGTTCTAGCCAGAGCATTTGGACAATAAGAGGATGGTCAAAGGGATACAAATTGGAAAGGAAGAAATCAAGATATCACTATTTGTGGATGATAAAATAATATATGTAAGTGACCTCTAAAATTACACCAGAAAACTCCTACAGCTGATAAAGAACTTCAGCAAAGTGGTTTGATATATAATTAACTAAAATAAATCAGTAGCCTTCCTCTACTCAGAAAATAAATGGGTTGAGAAAGGAATCAGGGAAACAACACTTCCCACAATAGACACAAATAATATAAAATATCTTGGTGTGACTCTGATCAAGCAGGTGAAAGATCTGTATGACTAGAATTTCAAGTCTCTGAAGAAAGAAATCGGAGACCTCAAAGATGGAAAAATCTCCAATGCTCATGGATTGGCAGAATTAATATAGTAAAAATGGCCATCTTGCAGAAAGCAATCTTTAGATTCAATGCAATCCCCATCAAAATTCCAACTCAATTCTTCACAGAGATAGAAAGAGAAATTCTCAAATTCATCTGGAACAACAAAAAAACCAGGATAGCAAAACCCTATTCTAAATAATAATAGAACTTCTGGGGAAATCACAATTCCTGATCTCAAGCTATACTACAGAGTAATAATGATAAAACCCACATGTCATTGGTACAGAGACAGGCAGGTAGATCAGTGGATTAGAATTGAAGACCCACAAATAAACCCACATACTTATGGTTACTTGATCTTTGTTTGACAAAGAAGCTAAAACCATCCAGTGGAAAAAAGACAGAATTTTCAACAAGTGTTTGTTCAACTGGCCATCTGCATGTAGAAGAATGCAAATTGATCCATTTTTATCTCCTTGTACAAAGTTCAAGTCCAAGTGAATCACAGACCTCCACATAAAACTAGATATGCTAAATCTAAAAGAAGAGAAAATGGGAAAGAGCCTTGAACACATTGGCACAATGGAAAATTTCCTGAACAAAACACGAGAATGGGTCAAGCTTTAAGATCAACAATTGACAAATGGGATCTCATAAAATTGAAAAGCTTCTGTAAGGTAAAGGACTGTCAACAGTACAAAATGGCAACTTACAGATTACAAAAAGATCTTTACCAACTCTACATTTGGTAGAGGGCTAATATCCAAAGTATACAATGAACATAAGAAGTTAGACTCCAGAGAACCAAATAACCCTATTAAAAATGGGGTTCAAAGCTAAACAAAGAATTCTCAACTGAGGAATATAAAATGGCCCAAAAGCACCTAAAGAAATATTCAACATCCTCAGTTGTCATGGGGATGCAAATCAAAACGACTCTGAGATTCCACCTCACATCAATAATTCAGGGGACAGCAGATGCTTTCGAGGATGTGGAGAAAGAGTAACACTACTCTATTGCTGGTGGGATTACAAGCTGGTAAAACCACTTTGGAACACAATCTGGTGGTTCCTCAGAAAATTGGATGTTGAGTGTGGTTTTAAAAAGATGCTACTGCCTTTGCTGAGAGCTGTCATCCTGGAGTTGTTGCCTGAGCTCTGGCCCCTCCCAGTTTCCCTTTTGTTCCTCCTAGCTTAGCTTAGTTTTGCCAAGCCTCCAGCTCCAACCTTGCTTCTCACTCTACTCACCTTTGCTTCACTGATGGAATATACTCAGACAACTTTATTACTGTAGAATTTGCCTACTAGAACAGTTGCTGGGTTCAAATACTTTCCACCTGGAAATGTGTGCCCTTTTAATTTATTATTCTCATGTCTCCTCCTGCCCTAAGCTTAACGGCTTTCATCAGCTAGCCTCCTTGGACCTCCTTGGCTGACCGCTGGTGGCAGAGGCCACCAGCTTCCCCAAGATCTTACATGATTGGTGCATGCTGCTTTTCCAAAACCTGGCTGAAACGCCCCTTCTCTTCTGCATCTCCTTTTCCTCCTGAGACCTAGAAGTCCCACCTGTCCCTTCTGCCCAGCAATTAGCTTCTGGCCTTATTCATTGACTAAAAAAGAACCAACTAGGGAAACAGACTTTAATATCAACACCTCCTCCTACAATTAGAAATAATTCTAACTGAAGACGCAGCTATACCACTACTGGGCATATACCGAAAAGATGCTCCAAGATATAACAAGGACACATGCTCCACTCTGCTCATGACAGGCATTTTTATAATAACCAGAAGCTAGAAACAACCCAGATGTCCCTCAAGAGAAGAATGCAGACAGAAACTGAGGTAGGTACATTTACATAATAGAGTACTGCAGGCAAGTGGATGGAACTAGAAAACATCATCCTGAGTGAGGTAACCCAGACACAAAAGAACACACATGGTATGTACTCACTGATAAGTGGCTATCAGCCCAAAAGCTCAGAATACCCACGATACAACTCACAGATCATCTGAAACTTAAGAAGAAGGAGACCAAAGTGTGGATGCTTCAGTTCTACTTAGAAGAAGGAACAAAACAATCACAGGAGGTAGGGAAGGGAAGGACCTAAGAGAGAGAGAGAAGGGTGAGGGGAAAAGAGGGGGCAGAGTTAGATATGGGAAGGGAAGGGGAGAAGTACAGAGGGTCAGAGAAATGAATCGAAATATATAGCAGTGGTGGATGGGGAACTAGTGGTAGCCACTAGAAAGTCCCAAATGCCAGGAAATCAAGAAGTTCCCAGGAATCAATGGGATGACATTAGCTGAAATACCCAACAAAAGGGAGATAGAACCTGTAAAGACTACCTCCGGTAGATAAGCATGGCCCCAAGTTGAGGGAAGGGTCCACTCACCCATCTCAAAAAATTTAACCCAGAATTGTTCCTGTATAAAGGAAATTCAGGGGCAAAATAAAATGGAGCAGAGACTGAAGGAATGGCCATCCAGAGATGGATCCACCTTGGGATCCATCCCGTCTGCAGTCACCAAACCCTGAGACTATTGCTAATGCCAAGAAGTGCTTACTGACAGGAGTCTGGTATAGTTGTTCCCTGAGAAGCTATGCCAGCATCTAACTAACACAGGTGCAGATACTGAGCCCAGGAACCCCAATGGAGGAGTTAGGAGGAGGACTGAAGGAGCTGAAGAGGATTGCAACCCCACAGAAAGAACAATAATATCAACTAACTGGACCCCCTGAGCTCCTCTGGACTAAACACCAATCAAAGCGAATATATGGAGGAATTCACGGCTCCAGCTACATATGAAGCAGAGGATTGCCTTATTTGGCATCAGTGGGACTGGAGACCATTAATACTGTAGAGGCTTGATGCCCTAAGCATAGGGGGACCCTAAAGAGGTGAGGTGGTAGTGGGTGAGTGGGTGGAGGAGCACCCTCACAAAGGGTGGGGGATGGGATGGAGGATTTGTGGAGGGGAGACCAGAAAGTGGGACATTTGCAATATAAATAAATAAATAAACAAAAAAATCCCAGTTACAATATACCTTGGATGTATTTCTTTTTTCCTTTTCCTTTTTTCCCTCTACTTCCTCCCCGTCTACTTCCTTCCCCTCACCCCTCCCCAGATTCTCTCTACATAGCCATTGCTGTCTAAGAATTTACTATATAGACTAGAATTTACTATATAGACTAGACTGACTTAAAACTAAGAGATCCACCTGTCTCTTCCTCCCAAGTGCTGGGATTAAAGGCAAATGCCACCATACTCAGCATCTCCTGAGTAAGTTTTAGAAATTACACAACTCATATAAGAAGTAGGATTTTGAAAGCACAAACCAGAGGCTGGAGAGATTGCTTAATGTTTAGAGCTTGAACTCCCCTTGCAGAAGACCTGGGTTCATTTTCCAGCTGCCATCAGCTTACAGACACCTGTAACTACAGTTCCAGGGCATACAACACCTCTTTTTATCCTCCTGGGGGAGACACACACTACATGAATGTGTATGTATATATTGGAAATAAAATACACTTTTCAAAAGAGAAAACATTTCTTTCTGAACCTGAAGGCATCTTGAATCCCCCCAAGTTGAAGATGGTTACTAACTTGAAGAATTTACCATGTGAAGTAGACTCAAAGCACGGGGACATTTTCTTCTGTTTTTCATTGTTTTAAACCCCAAAGCACTGAATCTACTTCTGAACCATCCTGTTTTATCTTCATTGCCTCTGGAGTGTACATATGCTTCTAGCTGCCATATTCAGAAAACTTACATAAAAGATTTTGGCTCTAAAAGATGTCATAAATGTTACCATTTTTAACCTTTATGTCTCTCTTTTAGATGTAGGAATACTGGTCTACTGTGTGTCAGGGGCACCATTCTCTCTGCTAAGATCTAGGACTGTACAAAAAGTAGAGACTACAAGCATTCATTGGGTACCATTTCTTGGCTGTAGGAGCTCCTCAAACTCTTTAGATTGTAACTCTAGACTTTGATGAATGGTCATCTGAAAATCCTTTTTCTATCAAGTTGCTTTTGTTTGAGTATTTCTTCCTTGCAATGGAAAAAGTAAATAATAACCTTACACAAAAATACTGCCTATCGAATGCCTTTCAGTCTGAAAGCACGATTGTGATTAGTCCTTTTAGCCAAATATTGTCGTTTTAAGACATTTTATATAATGTTCTTCATTTTACATTTAAAGGTTTCCTCTTGACTTCATCTCTTTAAATAGTCCCATAGTTCACTTTGGTCAAGAATTAATTTTGGTCCTTAGCTTTTTTTAATGAGTATCAGTTTTCTTTGGAGTATCTTTGGTCTAGCATCAAAGGATAAAATGATGAAAAAAAAACATTGAGAAAAAAATTGACATTATAGACCGTGGTCCTGAGAACAGCAGGGTTTCTTCAAAAAGGTAATATGATGCTGAGATTCATTGCAGAACCAAGGACAAGGCTTTACTTTCAAGGTTTTTCTCATTCATAAGAGTTTTACTAGAATCTCCTGCCTCCTGCCTCTGAGTTTGGTAACCTGCCTTAGTGTGCCATGGACTATGGTTTGCCAGCTGTCAGATAGTTTGGAAATCTGTTTCCAAACATTCAGCAAGAATTGTCAAAGTGTTGCTCAAATAAAAGTTGAAGTCACCAAATGTACTATACAAATTGTTTCTGGAATTTAAATGGAGTCTTTCTTGTGCCATTCTGTGAGATCACACTCACAGGCCACCTATGCTTTGTTTTAAGTTTCACATAGGGATAAACATTTACTCTATCATCTTATTTGTATTCTAAAATGATGTTTCTTTCTATGCCTATATTTTATTATACAGAATTTCATAAGGCCATTTATATACAAGCATCCAATGTACTTGAAGTATATTCTACTCATGCCCCACTGCCTTTCTTCTTGGCCCTTTTAGTCGCCTTTATTCTGTAGACAGTTTCATTTCTACCTTCATGTCAACATACTTACATCTTATACGTATGTGGTGTCTGTGTCTACATATGAAAACAAAATATTTATCTTTTTGACAATGACTTAATTAGTTTATTATGTTATTAATTTTTTCCTACTAGTTGCATGACCTTATCAAAGGAAAAAAAACCCCTTTGTTTCCATGTCTTTGTTGTTTGAAACCTAGGTTGGTTCCAGGACAGCTGTTGTAAACAGTACAGTAGCAACTTTGTGTTTATATCCTCATGGTGTATTGACTTGGAGACTTTGGGTTAAAAGACAAACAAACAAACAAACAAAAAAACAAAAGACATAGCATAGCTGTGCCATTTGGTAGGTTCTCGTTATGTTTTCTTTCTTTCTTTCTTTCTTTCTTTCTTTCTTTCTTTCTTTCTTTCTTTCTTTCAATGAAAGAAACAATCTGAATCTAGTGAGGCAACAATATGATTTCTGTCCCTGTTCATTTATGTAAGGTGTAAGTACATTACAACACCATACACATAACAGTGTTTTGTATTCAAGAGACACCATCTTTATATATTCAAATTCTTTATTAGCTTAATAAATATTTTGAAGTCATAGTGGTCTTTTTGTATTTAAGTTTTTATTGATTGTGAATTTAACAAAATACACTTCAATCCCTCTCATCTCTCCATCACTTCATCCTTGCTCTCTGCCCTTGCAACATTCTCTCCCGCTCTTTCAAAAAGAAAAAAAAGGAAAAAAAAAACCCTCTTGTGGCAGCTTTAGTGTGTCACAGTGAGTCCCACAGTACACCCTTCTGTCTATACTTTTTTACTTGCAAATGTTCACTGCAATGAGTCACTGGTTTGGTTTAAGGCTTCTGCCTTCTGCTACACTATCAATAGTAGATCCTCATTTGGACTCCTCTTGGTTATCCTGTTGATGCCCTGTGTCATGGAGATGCAGTAGCTTTCGATCTGCAGAAGTACAACCTTCACATGCTCCAGCAGTTCATATATGGGTAAATATTGATTTGGTGGGCCAACTCAAAATCTTAGATATGGGTCTGGTAGTGGAGTTGATATGCCTGCCAGCTCTCCTACACCCACACCACCAAGGTATCCTGCCAAGCTCACCCAGTGCCACACCCAGTGCCATACCCTTGGAGCTCGCTCATCTGCACCCACACTAGCAGGACCAGCTCTACTCTGATGTCCAGCTGAGGTGCAAGACCTGTTCTCCCATGTGCTGTAGCCACCAAGGGGCAGGGACAGCTCTCCTCCTCTCATGACTTTGAGGCCAGCTTTCCATCCTGCCACAGGTGACAAGGTACAAAAGGCAGGAGGCGGGGCATCTCTTCTTCACCTACATCACATTGTGGTCTCTTTAATGCTATCATTCCCATGGACTTCCTGTATCTTCTGTGGTTTCTAAGGGGATTATGATGTTACCATGAAAGCACAAACAGATTATACATTGTATTGTCTCTTGTGCAATACCTGATTGGTCTCAAACAATATTCATCACTTTCCTATTTGTTTATAAGCTTTTTCAAGTTGCATCAATTGCCTGAAAAGGAACAAACGTTAAGAGCCTCTTCCTTTTTTCTAAAATGATAGTATGCTTTGGGAGATAAACAATAATTTTATCATTCACAAGATTAAGTTTATATCTTTTATACAACAAATTAAAAAGCTTCAGAAAGTATGTTGTTATTATTAAATTTAAAAATTATGTGCACCTTACCTGAAAATATGCCTATGTATCATGTGTGTGCAGTGCCAAGAAGAAGGCATAGGAACCCTTGGAACTGTTGTCACAGAAGGTTTTTAGTCACCATGGACATGTTGAGAGTGGAAGATGGGTCAACTATAATAGCAGCCAGTGCCCTTACCTGCTCAGCTGTCTCTGCAGCCCAGTGCAAAATCCTTGACTCTAAAACATCAGTGGATTTGTCAGCAGTCTCCTTTCATCAATGCCACAGCTCAATGGCAAGCATAGCCTCATAGTCACTTTATGCTCTTTCTTCATCCTCTGTAACAAATCCAGATTTACTTTGGAATTAATGAATATTAGGTTCAGGCCCCACCCTTGCCAGACTTCTACATCAACTTCAAATTTATAATTTTGTATTATCTTTAGCAAGAGACTCCTTCAAAGTAAATAGGACCCACACTGCCACACACATTTAGATTTTTCATGCTATTCTCTGATTATAAATATTCATATATATATATATATATATATATATATATATATATATATATACATATTTTTTTTTTCTGAGACGGGGTTTCTCTGTGTATCTCTGACTGTCCTGGAACTTGCTCTGTAGATCAGGCTGACCCTGAACTTGGAGATCAGTTTGTCTCTGCCTCCTGAGGTCTGTGATTTAAGTTGAGTGCCACCACTACCAGGCTCCCATGTAGAAATTTTAATAGGTGCTTTTTGGAAGGCCAGGAGATTTAAAAATAGTTTGACGTTTGGCTAGCTGTAAATTCAAGCTACACTTTGGAATGCACTTATAAACTATGGTCATAATTTTATTTATGATTTATAAAGTGGTAGAATTTCTCAATTCCATGTGTAGTTCTCCACTTACCAATGACATGCAGCTTGTTCAGTTCCACTAAATAGTCCCACTTCTTTCTATCGTGGTGGGCTAGTCCTCACAGTATGGCAGGTCACTGTAAGAGTAGTTCTGGCTGCCGCTGCAGGCTCTGCAGATAATGATCAGGTGGTAAAACCCGGGTACAAACACCAAGATGCCCTCAATCAGGACAGCAATGGCCCTGCTGGTTGCCACGTGGTTGATGTATCCTGTCAGGAGAAGGTAGCCCGGCGATGAGAATGGTACCAATCAAGGACTTCAAGATGGTGCAGAAGATGGTCTTGTAAGGAATCTTAGCAGGGCCTTTGTTTAAGAAGTGAAGTCTCATGACACATAGATCTCTTTAATTTAGTTAGATGTCGCTTTAGCAACTTGAATCTCTCCTGAAGGTTACAGTGTTCTGGGTTAGTGCCTGTGGGAGTCCAGTGTTTTCTTTGCCCCCTGAGATCACAACATGACCTTGCAACTCAGATCTTTTCCCAAGGATACAAAGTCGGAGTCAATGTCATACAGCAAGCTTTACTTTGCTCTGGGGAATTTCTTTGTTAGTAGCTCAGATCACTCCTGGAGGGTTCAGTGTCCTGGTCAGCATTGGAGAGCAATGCTTACTATGCTCCTGGGGATCAAAATGTGACAATCAAGCTCAGAGTCATTCTGAGGTTTGTAGAGTTCCCGGTCAGTACGGGGATAGTTTCCGATGCTCACTCTGCTCCTGGGGATCTCAGCACTACACTAGTGCAACTGGACATCGTGATTGCTCTAGTGAATGAACTCCTCAGGCTGACATGCAGAATGTAGTGGCATCTGAGAAGAGGATTGACGGTTGCTCTTAGAGGCTCGTGCAACAGTTAGCTCAGTGTCTGGCCCCCATCTGCCTCCAACAGACTAACGGCTTCTTTGTTCCATAGGATGGATTTTTTTCTTTGCTGTTTCAAAAAGCTTTATTTTCACTTGGTCCAAGACTTGGGAGAGGCTCCAGGGCGGTTACAAAGCTGCCTTGTGGCTTGAGAGGTTCATTCAGGTGGAGGTTCTGAGGTGGGCTGGTGCAGAGCAGAGGAGGGAGCCCTTTGAAGGCACAGAGGTCTCCTAGTCGTGCTTGAGCGTGAGGTGCTCAAAGAGATACTCTCCCAGAGATGCCTGGGGCGTGCCAGTCTGTGCTGGCTGTGGAGCCTATGGAGGTTGGTCAGGTGGTTGCCTATCTTCTTGATGAGCTTCACCTCCTTATCCAGAAAGTGGCTTTCCAAGAAGTCACAGAGATGAGGGTCTGTACGGGCAGAGCCCCGGGCATGTAGATCCAAGAAGGCCAGGTCCAGGGCCAAAGCAGCTTCCATGGCCTCTTGGGTTTTACCCCATTCATCTTGAGATGGCTTCTGCACATCCTGGAAGAGTGCAGGGCCCCCGCGATTGTTGTGCAACTTGAGGAGATGCTCGGCACCCTCGTGCTTCTCCTCCACCAGTTTGAGGAAGAAGCTGACCAGGCAGTTCACCGCAGCTTCCACTTCGGTGGAATAATTCTGACAAATCTGAGAGGTCATGGCTGATCCAGAGTTTGGAGCTAACCACAAAGACGGGGCTGGCTGGTCCTAGGAGCCAAAGGCGGTGAGGAGATGGATCCGGAGGCGGCGACTGGAGAGACTGTGAGGCGGCTGGAAGCTAACAAAGCTGGAGTCCTCGGGGTCTGTTCCGTCCAAACACTGTTGAAGCAAGACACAGATCCACCGGACCTCCAAGGCGCTGCTCCTAGAATGAATGTTTAATTCTTCAAAATTATCATGACTTTGATGGATACAATGGTTTTGGCTGTATTTTTGTTGTGTTCTTAGAATAGTTCTAGTAAATATCCTAATTCTGTTATAATCGAAATTACTAGATTGAGTAGATAAGGATATATTAACTACATTTTGCTCAGGCAGATTCCTAGAATTCCACGATTTCTCTGGCCATTTCAATTTGTTTAATAAACAACACATATATTTAATCTGATCCATCTAAATAGCTAGTGGATGGGAGGAGAAGTTTGAAGGTTGGCAATCCATCCTGGTGCAGCCCTATTTGTTGTGGTCTTGTACAGGAGCCTGACCCATTCTGCAGAATGGGGTAATAGCTCTGATTCAACAAGAATCAACAAGAGGTCATGAAGATTGAATGAAATGCACCCAGGACTCTGTAGGTGCCCTCTGTGAAGCACAGGTCCAGGGTTATTTTCTAGATAGCAGTTTTCTATAAAGTTGAGGGCAGAAGTTGTCCTGTGAAAGGGTCATTCCTTTCAGAGAGAAAATGAAAGGGTTAAAAATTTTCAAAAACTCCTAGCAGGCTGAGTGGAACCAAGAGTGCAGGTCAGCTTGTTCGTGAGCTCTGTGTTTCAAGAACTTGACTGACCACAAGATAGATGGTTGAATACGAATAGGCTCTTGAAAACAACCTATAGAAAATGTTCCCCATGACTGTTCCTTGAACCCTGTCATAAACTGAATAATGTGCTGGGACTTTCCACAAGTACTTTCCAATAGCCCCCTTTCACTCCCCCTGGGTTGTGGTTTTCCCCTGGGCTGTGGGTTTTGCCTTTATATCCCCTCTACCTCCAAAGCCCCGGGTCAGACCCCACTGCCCCTGTGTAGTTTATGGGTCTTGACCTCAACATGCTGATCGAAATATACCTCTTGCTGATTATATCGAGTTCGGTGTCTTCTGAGTTATTGGGTGGCCACAAATTCCTGAGGCTTGGGTGAGGTCCTCCCTTCGTGGGGGTCTTACGAAAGCAAGCAGAAGAAATTTGGTCTTCTGAGAAGTTTCTCACCTTGAGGTTTCCACTTAAATATGGGCATCTTAATTCTCTCCCATCCCCTTGACCTCATGAATCAAAGGTACAGCTTCTTTAAGATTCTTTATTAGCCTGTACCACATACTCCCTTTTCAGTCCCTAAGCCTGCTTTTTCTCAAAATGTGATTTCTTATCTGTGTGATGTAAAACATGTGATTTGGCATACATGATTTAGTTTAACCTTACTGGGAATAGGAATTTTAGATCCAACCATTAAGCTCTATTTTCAATATGTATTCCTTTATGCTTGACATTACCTCATTATTCAAGGTAGAATATAAACTCCAGGGTAGTAAATGTTTTTTAAGCACATCTTCAGACTGAGATGGTAGAGTTGTTTGCTTTCTACAAACCTAGATTTTCTAAATTTACTAATATAAAAGTACTGGAGATAATTTTCTTTGTAATTGCTTAGAATTATAACAAATTACATCTAACAAGGAAATTAAAGTCATATTCACTTGCATAATTTTTCATAACAAACGTAGTCTTCCCTCTCACAAAGCTCAGAAATAGAATATTGAATCTATTTGACTTAATGTCATGCAGTAAAATACCAATAAGGCTATTAATTACTTAACATGTATAGGGTTTCTCTACAAATAACTTTAGGAAGGGCAATGTGTAATGGAGGCAATGGTTGGTTTCATATGAGTCAATCATATTGTATGCTTAGGATGTCATTTTGTACAAAATAGGTCACAGATGCTACTGACTTAAGACCTACTGAATGGGTTTTTGAGGATGGACTGTTGCCATAGGAAAGTGAAGAACAGGTAGCTGAGCTGTGTATGAGAAATGAAAAGTAAATTCTGATAAAAGAATGCTCTGCTATCACATGGGCCAATTCCCAGAGTCAACTTCGTTTTGTGAGATCCTGAAAGGCAGGAAGGGAACCTGGACTGGAAGCTATATTTGGTTTTTTTGGGAAACAAGAGGAAAAGGAAGAAGCAACAGAGAATAACCTGTAACAAAATAATGACTACACAGAATGCTGTAGAGAAATACTTAATCTATACTGATGCTGCACAAAGGACTCTGATGATTCATTACACAAATCTACTCGTATAATTTAATGACAGTATGTTAATCAGCTTGGTATAATTGAAGTATATCCTATCATGTGCATTGCTTTTATAATGAAGTTACTCATTTAACTTATGTAAAATAAAGAATCTTTAGTTTTAAATGTGGTCTTTCCTTGGATTATTAGTGCTATGATAAAACATCATGACCAAAACAAGTTTGGGAAGAAAGGGTTTATTTGGGTTACATTTCCACATAACTGTTTATGATCAAAGGAAGTCAGAATAGGAACTCAAGCTGGGCAGGAACCTGGAAGCATGAGTTTATGCAGAGTCCATATATAGGTGCTGCTTTGTGTTGATTGCTCACCATATCTTGCTCAGCCTGCTTTTTTTTTTTTTATAAAACCTAGGACCACCAGCCCATAGATGGTTCCAGCATCAATGAACTGGGTTCTCACCCATCAGAATGACTAAGAATGCCACAGGCTTGCCTATAGCCTCATCTCATGGAGGCATTTTTCTCAATTGAGTTCCTTCTTAAGTGACTTTAGGATATAAACATAAACATAGTTTATGTCAAGTTGACAAAAACTATCTAGCACAAACATACTCACAAAGAAGGTAATATTTATTTTAAAAGATTGTCTACAATTTCACTAATGTCATTGGCTACTAGGCTTGTCTTTTATTACCTAGGATCATTCAGAAATGTTAATATAAACCTGACCTAAGAATACTTCCAACATTCATAGTTCAAAGATCCTAGGAAGCAGTAAAATTGTTCAGAGACCTGAAGGAGGTTGTCAAAATGGGCCTAGAGGAACATGCTTGGAAATGGCCGTGTTTTCATTGTCAGTGACACTCATCACTGTCTCAGTGTCAGCTGAAAAACAAGACCAAGTTTACTGCCATATCATCTTTTTGTGAGTGTGATACCTGAGGCTACAGCTCAGTGTACTCTTGAAATCATATTTTACTCTGACTATTTTCTCTTTGGTTGGGAATTTAAAATGTTTCTCACCCTACAATAACACAAGAACCCACTGGGGACTGTGATTCTGTTCTTCAAGGGCCTTTAGTACCAGTGCTTATTCTTATTTTTGATTCCCTACAGAGTTTCCTTTTTCATTCCTTTGGTTTTAGTGACTTCATATTAGTCTTCGAGGCAGTAACAATTAATTTTTCCTTGTAGAAAAATATGAATTAAATTTTATTGTTGATTCATTGGAACCTGGCTTGGTTTTGTTATTCCTTCATGGAGAGCTGGCTCATAGGACTAGATTATATCACTCCCTGCTTTCCTCCATTATGAACCTATTATATGACAGCGTAAATTTAGGAAAGAAATAAAAAAAGATCCTAGGTTTTTATTTGTTCATGATTATACAAAAAGTGAAGGCCTAATGAGATGCTTCCAATTTAGGAATAATTAAAATGAACATATTTATACGTACAGTCACAAACATATTTCAGTCAGTTCTAATATATTTTGATTATTTTCACTCATTATTTCTGGCTCTAATTTCTGATGTTGTCTTTAGCTTCTCAGACTTTCTTTTTTATTCTCTCCTTTTCCCTCCCTCCCTCCCCCCCTCTCTCTCCCTTTCTCTCTTCTTTCCTTCCTTTCTTCTTTTTTTCCTTCCTTTTTGCCTTGAGTCAAAGAATTTCTTCATACAGTGAGAATCCCAGACAGATTTTAACACCTGTGTATGTCACTCATCAATTCTCTATCATGTCTTGCTCTTTTTCTACTCCTTCACCTATTCTCTAACAACTCAATCACTTGAACTTTGGGTCTCTCTCTGCTCTTCATCACAGGTGTGTATGAAACAGATATTTCTATTATTGTCTAGCTGATGCTAAAACAGTACCTGGAATAAATGATTGGCTTTTTATTATTGTTGGTTTTAGTCATCACTTAAAATAAACCAGAATATCTAAATAGAAAGCCTTGCCTGAATAATTGTCCCCAGTATAAACATCCTAGGAAATCCAAAAAAGGGTAAAGTAAAAGGAAGATTATTTCTTTTTTTTACCTTAATTTTTAAATTGGATATTTTATTTACATTTCAGATGCCATCCCCTTTCTCCATTTCCCCTCCCTAGAAAACCCCTATCCCATATCCCCTTCTCCTTTTTGCTTTTATACAATATTTTTTTGTTTGTTTTTTTGAGACAGGATTTCTCTGTATAGCCCTGGCTGTCCTGGAACTCACTCTGTAGACCAGGCTGGCCTCGAAC
Source organism: Arvicanthis niloticus (assembly GCF_011762505.2). NCBI lineage: Eukaryota > Metazoa > Chordata > Mammalia > Rodentia > Muridae > Arvicanthis > Arvicanthis niloticus. Next base: position 7,056,078 of record NC_047677.1, read on the forward strand.
TCAGAAATCCGCCTGCCTCTGCCTCCCAAGTGCTGGGATTAAAGGCGTGCGCCACCATCGCCCGGCTTATACAATTTTTTTAAAATGTTAACCAATGGCTTTATAAATTTGGTAATGCTCAATATCAATCAGAAGTGTAACCTAATACCCAACCTAGATATATTAACTATCTTTGACTGGCGGAGACATGTGAACATCTGCTACAATGTCTGCCCCCCCTTTCTCTCTCATCACCTACCTCCTTCTCTCCTTCTCCTCCTCTCCTTACTCCTCCCACCTTAGCTCCTCCTACATATCACCCTTCCTGTTAAAATAAAACTTTTCTCTCAAAATACAGTTAGAGCATAACTATACCAATTTATGTCAGTAAGGTGCAAGATAGACCTAATACCCAGTCCATCATTTTGTTGATTAAGCAGAACCTCTGTCATCTCTCCTAAATAAAAACTTAGTTCTGAACCTGGCTTTTTTTTTCTTGGCTTTAGAATGAATGTCAGCTGAAAACCATCCTCTTTTCTCTGAAATTAAATCTTTTCTCTGAAAGTAAATAGCAAGGATTGGCTATGAGACTATAAGTTTTCAACCCCATCTGAAATCCAGAATGACTGAATTAACTGAAATTATGGGAAGCACAAAGCATAGCTTCTAAAACATAATTTACCTTAATACTTGCATATAATTTAAAAGTTATAAAAGCAAAAAAGAAGAAGGAGGGATGGTATAGAAAATTAATGATGGGAGTAATGAGGAAACAGGATAACAGCTGAAATGTAAATATAAAGTATTGAAGAAAAAACAAAAAGAAGAAAAACACAAAAAAGAAAAAAGAAATTTATAATAGTATTATATTGCAATGTTTTTATTGCCACTGTATAAGATATGAGGACACAAAGACAGCAAGAAGTTAGAAAGATTTTTCTATAATTAGATAGGAGAAAACGTAATCCTAACTTTGAACATACAGATGCTGAAACCAGGGTACAGAGAATACAACCAAGTTATTCAATGTAGTGCAGATTGTTAAAACATAAAGACTTGATAATGATTTCACATGGAGTTCAGGTTTATACTGCAAGAGTTTCTTTGTATATTATACCTTTATTCTTTATACTTTTGTTATAAAAATTATTAATGAGTATGCTCCAGTTCTTCTTTTCCTAGGGTACAAATTACTTTTTATCTCTGGGTTGTGACTTTAAACTTCCCATCTGAGAGGAAACTTCTAATAAAAAAATCTTACCTGACTAAAACCCTTGGATTTATAAACATCATTCTTCTATGGCCACAAACATTATATAAAAATGTTAATAATGGTATTATAGTTTTGAACAAAAGAATTTAAAATAAAAATGTGTTGTAAATAATTTTTTAAACATTATGATATGGAGTACCATGTTTCCATATGGCATTTTCATGCATATTTGATTGAAGTTAACCTCCCACAATCCTTCAAATCTCCACTGTCTCTGCACATGTCTGCATTTATTTTTTCCTTAAGTGTCATCATAAATGTTTTATTACTCTAAATTCATTCTTTCTTAAAATATCTTTTTCTCTCTTTTTGTCCTTTTTCTGGTTTCATTATTTATATTCAAATTCCCATATAACTACACATATGTAAAATCAGGAAGGTAAATATTGAGCTTAAATCCATTTTCTTGATATTGTAAATAAAGAATCAATGATGATGATGATGATATAATTAAAGGCCAATTAAAGAACAAGATTTCCTGCTGGTCAAGAGAATAAACTCTCTGACCTGGGTGGAAACCTAGCATTATAGTCAGGCTGTACAACGACCTGACTATGAGCTACCCTAGGAAGGTATGCTTACCTTAAGCCATACTAAAGAAATAAGAGAAACAGTTCTCTATTATTGAGATAATGTAGTTGTCATCCTCAGAATCTCAGCCCTCTGGTCTTGCCCCTAAAACTACTATGTATTTTTGTTAGGTCTGCCAATCTTTTTCTTTTCTTCTTTTACTTTCAGGTACTACCCAGAGATAAATGTGATTTCTCTGATACTGTGAGTCTTTCTCTCCTTTCTAAATCTCCCTTTTCTGCTATGTTGTTGCTTGTCCACAAAGTCACTGACCTTCATGCTGGCTTAATTCAAATGGTGAGTTTTTTTCTCTCCCTGTTCCCCCACTAAAAGCAGCTGTTTTACAGATCTTGTTTGCCACAGCGTTTTTCTTTTAATTCATCTGATACATCTGTCTTTGAGGTTACATTGAGATTATAGTCTGATCTTAAGATCTTTTATTACTGAGACAAAGATTCCCAAGAGGTGACTCTGATTTCCCCAGTGACATGTATGACTTTTGTAGAGTCTCAAAATCATCTATTAACACTTGAATGCAGGTATCTGTGTGATAATATATAAATTCTCTTATGCATATGTGTAAGAGTAGAGATGGTTCATATTGTAGTTATATCATTAGAGTTGTTTTTAGAAGACTTTATCCTGATTTCCACAGTACCTTCATCAGCCTACACTCCCACTAATACTTAATAAAGGTTCCTCCTGTCCCTTATCTTCTCCAGTGTTTGTAGTAATAAGTTAAAGTTAGAAAGAAGGAAAGAGGAAAGTGGCAGTGAACATACAAATGGACTGCTAAGCTCTCCACAAATTTACCCAGGGATAGCAAGAGATCATTTATCTGTGATGCAGATCATGAAGGAAAAACATTAGTTTCAATAAAAATAACAAAGAAATAAATAATCAGAAGACACTTGAAAACATATTTCAGAATCTCTTCCATGGGACTCAGTTTCAATGAAGGTTTACATCCTTCCAGTGTGAGTGCTATTGCTGGGCACTGGAGCCGCAGCTCATAACTAAATGAAAGCCTAAGAATACTTGTATCATGCTTTTAATAACTATATTTTAAGGAAAATTAGACACAATCATACAGAAACACGCACACCAAGAGAGGGAGACAGATAGACAGAGAGACAGAGAGATAGAGAGACAGAGACAGAGAGTGACAGAGCCAGACACAGACATAGAGAGAAACAAAGGCAGAGACAGAGAGATAGACAGAGACAGACATAGAGAGACTGACAAAGACATAGAGAGAGACAGAGACAGAGACAGAGAGAGATGCACAGAGATAAAGAGAACAAAGGGTAGGTACTGGGTATGGCATAGGTTAGGGCAGTGTTAGGAAACACTAAAAGAAGACTGACAGTAAGTCATTTTAGGAAGAATCTTGCTGAGTTGGAGGTTAGACTGCTCTAGATGCAAGAGTCTCTTTCTTCATGGCTTATTCTGGTAATCAGGGGAACAGGCTTGGGACTGTAGTCTAGCATTTCACCTACAGACTAGTTATATGTAGAGGCAAAAATCTTTGGGTCAGACTGTAGCAATGTTCTCTGATTTGGATATCTGGTCTGGGCCATAGCTAGTTGTAGACTATGAATAGCCAATCCTGGAATTTATGCCCAAGCAAGAGACCTGTTGAAAATAAAAGATCATAACGCCCAGTTTGTATTTGGAGAACATAACACAGATATGGATACAAAATGGGCCAAGATATTGCTGGAATCCAGGAGTTAATAAGTGAGCACAAACCCAGTGACTTCAGGAACCTGTAAACTGTCATAAAAGCTGTTAAATAATTAGTTGCAAAAATGACACCTTTGTGTGATTCTGTATAAGTATGTTCTTAAGAAGCCTGCATCTTCATTTTTTCCATTCCTGATGACAGTCTACCTGTGAGAGTTTGTAGTCTTATGTGTAGACCTCCAAAGGCCCGGGTACTAGTAAATAAGTATGTGTAATTTGACCATGGCTACTTACATTCTCCTCCACCGTGGGACCACCTTTAACTGCCTTTCCTTTCAGGAAAGAAATGTGGACGTTAAGGAGCATTTGCATAAGACATCCTTATTACCCAGTTTTAATCTAGTGTATCAGCTTTGCTCTGTCTTGTTCTCTCTCTTTCTTCATTGGTGATTTGCTTTTCTATCGATAGGCTTTCTTAGAGTATACAGCTTAGCCTGGGCATGGAATTTTCCTGCTTTAGCATACTGACTATTATATCATATTTAGCATTCTACTGTATCATCCAAATACTCCAAAAACATTAACAGAGACCTTCTTCAGCTAAAAAATAACTTCAACAAAGCAGCTGGATTCAAAATTAACTAAAATACAATCAGTCCTCTTTTACAAAAGTGATAAATGGGCAGAGAAAAAAATCAGGATAACAGTGCACACTTCACAAATGCCACCAATCATATAAAATATCTAGATTGATATCTAGAATGTATAAAGAGCTAAAAATCACATTAATTATAAAAGCGTTATGTTTTCTCATCTAGCACTTTATACAAACACACACACACACACATACACACACAGACACACATAGTTTTATATATCACAAAATGTAGGATTCATAATGAAAGAAAGCATGAATGTATAATAGTTTCATTTCATTATTTTATTTCTAAGTTGCATGAAGATTAACATGTTTAGAGTACATGATATATTAATGCTTGAGTGATATTGTCTTTATGAATCCTGGTGTGATGAAATATACCAACACATAATATATAAATATACTAACACAAAATTGCCTAATCAATAGCATCTATAAAAACAATTGAAATTAACAGCTTATTTTATATGTACTAACATCTTAGTTATGTGAAGTATGTATTGTCGTAAAGCATATTGATAGGTGTAGACTAGTAAGAAATACAATAAATATAAAATAACTAACCCGAAATATGTTATATAATAGACTAAAATAGATAAGATTTACAAATTAGTAATTACTTGTAAAACATCAATTAACAATCTCAAAAACCAAAAAGGTTAAATATTAGTTAGATTATCTTTTAATTCTTATCTTTTAATTGATATAAACCTTAAAAAATAAATAAAATAGTTAAGCTAATTAAATAAATTTATTCTCATTCAGACACAAACAGATAAATGCACACATACATACACACACAAACACACACACATACACACAGAGAGAGACAGAGATGAGAGAGACAGAGATATGAAAGAGAGAGAGAGAGAGAGAGAGAGAGAGAGAGAGAGAGAGAGAGGAGTTTACATCTTTTTAAAAAGGCAGATTACATGTTTTCAAATTTAGCCCAGACCCGTGTGTATGTGTGTAGGACCTGCCTGTGAAATCTCTACTTAATGATTAAATAGGTAGTAAGATGTTAGTGGGTCCAATATCATTAGAAATATATATTCAGTTTTTTTATTTCAAAGGAATGTCTATGTACATTAAAAAACTTAATGTGTCAAAGTCTAAAAAAAATCCAAGTTGCATGCCATCCAACAACATGTCATTTCTTTTTAACTGTCTAAGTAACTTGATTACTACACATCAGAATTTAGATGTCTGCAAAAATAGAAATAGAAAATCATTTACCTTAGAGTCACCTGTGTAAAGTTTTGGAGTTGTTAGTTGAGTAAAAGTGAGAGATATATCTTGGGTTTTAAGTCTCTAGTAATTATCGTTCTGGCTTGCTCAAGTCCAGGCAGTCTTATTAGAGAGTGATAGGATGAGAATACCGGGGCTCTGCTCACAAATACTGGTTTCAAGATGGTAGGTGGAGTGGTATTCTGACAATGACAACATAAATTTCCCAACAAGTTACCCACATTCTCCCTAAATGAGCATTGTGATTTCCAAAAAATCTGGTTGATGAGCAAAGTGTCAGGCTGCCTCTAAAAATACACTGAAAGAAATTGCTATTATTTGTTACTTATTATGTATGGTCACTCAAGTATCTGACTTTTACTATAAGCTGTGTCTCTCAAAAGGCAGAAAGGTAGATAAGAAAGATTCATACACATTTTTGAGGTTGGTGTTGTAAGGTAGTGTATAGTTCCTAATTATCTTTCAAGTGTAAAGAAAGGAGAAAGGCAGAAAATTCAAGAGAAAAGAATAGGTAAGTCATGTAGAGGAAAAACTGAGGCTTGAAAGATGCTAAACATTTACAATTTGACTACTTGTAGTTGCAGATCTGTTGAAGAAACAGACCCAAGTCTTCTAGAATGTTAACAATTTAGAAGGATTGAAGGGTTGCTGAGGTACGAATATCACCTACAAAGTTTGTTTTAGTTGATGAGTAATGTACTAGGAAAGACATTAGTTCAGTCTAGGTAAGTTGCATAAATTGACTTTTGTAAAAATCTATCATATTATTATAGGAACTTCAAAAAACTTTATTTCTGGAGAGACTACAAAGAGCTGCAGGAAAACAAGGTACCTATTTACCTAGTTACAAAAATTAGTAAGAAAACAGTTAGGATGTATTTGAAAGTGACAGCTAAATGAGTTTGAAGACTTCCTTGGATAAAAGGTAATCCTGTTCAAACCTGTCTGGGATGGAGAGGGTAGCTGCATTCCTCAAGAATTAATCTTCACTATCCCCTGTACCTGTTCTCATGTTTATGTAACCTGTTTCTTCTATTACAAAACCAGCAGTAGCAATAGAGAGACATTTGGTTTTATTACCACCCTGAGTAAATGAATTCATTTGTAAATGCCCAAAATATCCTTTCTTAGCATAACTCTTCAAAACCCTATTCATTTTCTTATTGGTAGAAATAACATGCCTTGTGTTTTCTACAATAATAGGGTTTTGTACTAATTTGTGTTCTACCAAATTTTCACATCTCTTAGTCCATTCTTCACTCTTTGCTCAACCACATGAGCTGCTCTTAGGTTATGGATAATCTCAGGTTCCCATAAAAATAGAGAATTTAACTCAAAGAGAGATTATTAATCTGTTCCATATAGAAATCTTTCCTGGTAAGGCAAGATGAAAGTCTGAGAATTATGTAAGCTTCTAAACATCAAAGCTTTCCCTGTGTATTCACTGTTGCAAATTAGAGCAATGTTTGCAAAATATTCCATTTCATGAGGACAGCATAGTGCATAATGTGGAAATTCATGTAATCGTCTATTTACTCAAGGGCACAGTCTAGAGGAATCTTTCTGATTGTGTAACACAAATTGTGACTGAGTTGAAAGTTTTTGTTGTCTTATGAGATACATCTATCTATCGATCTATCTATCTATCTATCTATCTATCTATCTATCTATCTATCTATCTATCTATCTGTGTATCTATCTATCTATCTATCTATCTATCTATCTTTCCATTATCTATTTATCTATCATATATTTCTCTATCATTCACTTGTTTAAATATCTGTCTATTTATCTATCTATGGAAGGAAACAGAAAAACTACACATATATACACAGTGGTCAGGGGAGGACAATTAGAATGAAATACAAATGATTGTTAATATAACAATTGTAAAATTATGAAAAAAATTACTTTTTTACTCAAATGACTCTCATTGAAGTTTGAAAGTGTGTAACAATAATAAAGTTTAGCACATAGAGTGTGGTGGTGTGTGACTTTAATCCCACCACTTAAAAGACAGTGGCTGTGGATCCTTATGCATTTCCAGACAGCTAAGGCTATATAGTAAGATTGTATTTTTAAAAAATGTTTTATCCAATATTAAAAGTGTAACTATAAATGATTTTGATTCATTTTGTATGGTTTCTTTAAATTAGCAAAAAACAAACAAGATAATCTAATAGAACAAATTATGAACTAAAACCATAATAAATACAGTTAAATAAGTAAAAATGCAAAAGCAATCTGAATAGCATATTAAGATATACACTAAACTTTTTAATTTGGCCATAGTCATGGAACTACAACTTAAAATACTTCACAGAAATTGGATCATCATGTCTATCAGTATTTTAATCTGTGTTATTTAATATAATTTTCTTGCTTAGGCAGTAATGTTACAAGCATATTAAACAGTATGTGTGACCAGGATTCCAAGGGATACAAGAACAGTTTAGGTTTACATATGTTGGTACACCTTTAATCCAAGCACCCAGGGGACAAAGGTATACAGATATTTCTTGTAGTAAATACTTTAAATCAATATGAGTTTTCTACCCTGCCTTTGATCATTTAGTTCCCAGATGGAAAGCACAAAATGTTTATGTTTATAATAAGCCTTAATAACATTAGAGCTGGAAGAGCACAGGCTGGCCAGCATTTAATCCTGCCATTTTAGTTCATGAACTCTGCTGCTTGGCATGCAGTTTGTTCTGAGGGATGCAGCTGTGTCTAAGCTAAAACTATAAACCCCTGGACTCATGATTGCCAAAACAGCATGCATTCTAGACCTTGTCCTGAACCCCCTACTGCTTGAGGATAAAACCAATTGTTGCTAAGGAACCAGTTTCTTTGCCTCCCAGGTATTAGTGACTGCACTATTTTTCATCAAGCAATTTAAAATTAATTTTGTTAAATTTTATTCCTGTAAGTTCTAGCCACTCATTGGTTTGCAGTATGTTATACTAAATACTTAATATTAATAGAAGATTTACCACCATCTGTGATCATTTAGTTCCCTGATAGAAGACATAAAACCTTTATAGTTTTAATAAGCCTCAATAGGACTAGATCTGGACAGATATTAATCCCCCAAATATTTGGTCTATTTTTCTGTTAATAACCCTGAGATACGTTCTATCTGGGTCACTCCTATTTTCATGTGCCAGGACTCATGGCCAGTTCTCACCATTCCTTACCCCATAGCAACTTTCTCTATATCCACTTTTAAGATTGGATAAAAATTTTTTAAGATACAGTATCACTATATAGCCTTAGCTCTCTGGGAATGCATAAGGATCCACAGCCATTGTCTCTTAAGTGGTGGGATTAAAGTCACACACCACCACACTCGATGGGTTAAACTTGATTATCTTTATATACTTTCAAACTTCAATGAGAGTCGTTTGAGTGAAAAAGTGATTTTTTTTCATAATTTTACAATTGTTATATTAACAATCATTTGTATTTCATTTTAATTGTCCTTCCCTGACCACTGTGTATATAGATATTTAAGTAGGTAGATGATAGATAGATAGATAGATAGATGATAGAAAGATAGATAGATACATACATAGATGATTGATAGATAGATAGAGAGATAGATAGATAGATGTATCTCATAAGACACCAAAAACTATCAACTCAGTGACAATTTGTGTTGTTGTTACCCACATCCGACCTGCAGAATAAGGCAATGGCAACCGTGTTCTTCCTCAAGTGGTTTATTCAGCTATCCCTGTACAGTGAGCTTCTTCTCTCTCTTCTCTTCCCTCCCCAGCTCCTGCAACCCCTTATAAGCATTCCCTTAATCCTATCAGCAACTGCCACGAAGTCACTGGAGATTGGTCATTCTCAATGATGCGAGGTGGGGTGATCAGGTAACCACACCTCTCACCACATACAACTCCATATATGGAGTTGTCTTTTCTCTCAAGCAATGCCTATGCCAAGCGCCACTTCCCACAGCTCCCCATTTTTTGTTTTATGCAAGCAGAAGGACATAGAGGTCTGACTCCCTGTATTTGAAGGGAGATTGTCAACCCCATTTTCACAACCTGTATTTTCACAACCTGTATTTCACAACCTGTATTTGAAGGGACATTGTCAACCCCATTTTCACAACCTGCCATCTACAGTATGGTTACCATGGGCCACCCAACCCGATGCTGTTTTCCAGGGGACAGGAACTATGGCAAAACCTGTATGCAGTCAGACATATGTCCAAGGGCGTACAGCGCCCGCTGTGGTGCTATGCCCTACATCCTGCTGCTTGTTACGACTCAGAGCTCTTCAAATAGCTTAGCCAGATTTGCAGGGACTGGCCTCCTTCAAGAGCAGTGAATGCTTGAACAATCATGGCATTAGCCTTGCGCTATTGCATATGCATCTTCAGAATGGACCATAGTGCTAGGCAACTGACAAGAACAAGGCAAAAAGCTAGGGCTGCAATTCCTGCCCATTCTTTTAGGTGGTTCATTGCAGATCAGATCTAGGAGGCCAGGCCCTCAGCAACAGACAGGTTAACACGGGTGGAATTCACCTGCACTATGGCTAGCCGCAGCTTCTGCATCAAGCCATCGAAATCTTCTGTCCAATTTCCTGTAAAATACTGAGACAAGTTTCTAGACAAATGAGCTGCTTGACTTGCATTTTCATATCTTACAGATGTCACACAAAGACCTGTATACTTCCACTGACAGCCCAACTGAGCTAATTCCATGAGCAGGTCTACTTGCTCCTGGACTAGATCCGCTCTTTGATTCGCTAGCATAATGCTGGCTCTCAATTGAGAATTAATCTGCCTCTGTGTATTCAGGGCCATAGCCACATTGGCCTGCTGCAGTAGCAGCAGTAGCTGACACTGCAATAGTTGTCACGATGGCGGCAGTAATACCAAAATCCCTGCATGTCCTAAACAGGGTCATAGCTGATGGTGCCGCCAAATGATTTCCCTTTTTGCACTTTGGGTATAAACCTGGAGTTCGGATTCTTTGATCCTGATTACCCTGCAGCTGTGGGCATTGACGATTCAGGTGTCCTGGTTGCCCACACTTAAAGCACGCATTATTATTTGCTGCACCTGTACCGCGAGTCATTTGCATCACAGCAATGGCTAAAACTGCATTAGATAAAGGTCCTCCTATTTCCCTACAAATTTCCAAATTTAGACCAAACAAAATTTTCTTGTCTTTCTAGCTGTAATTTCAAGAGAAAAGCACCTTGTCACTGAGATTTTTCTAAGAAAGACAACTCTTCTTTAACATAGAAGCCAAAAAGCTGCTGGGCCTTTTAAAAGCAGCTTATGCTGACAATCAGTTCCTGGAAAGGTTTTTCCAGCTCAGCTCGACTCTTAGCTACAGGTGTAGGGTAACTTATCAACCTCTGCTGTGCATATTAAGACTGCCTTTCAAACCAAGGTAAACTAGATCAAAGGCTGGATCAAGCAGTTTTAACGATCTTTTCTTTTGAACCTAAAACATAGAACACCATAAAACATAGACCACCAATCATTCAAACAACAATTGACACACATGGACATTGGTGCACCAAGGAAAAGACAATAAACAAAGAAAGCAGAACTAAGGATTTCTCCTGTGGAAGAGAGAAACTCAAGACGTCTCCTGAATTTTCTCTTGTTCCTAGGAGAGCTCTGAAACAGCCTTTTAGGGTGGTGGCCGTGGCAAACTTGGCAGCCCTGGGGCAGAAGGTACCACATAAAGTTCTGCCTTCTCCAGACTTCTTACTAATTTTTCTAGCTCTTCCTCAGTATCAGTATCTTCTCCCTCCTCATCTGTTTCTTCTGATTCCTCTGACTTTGCTGATCTCCCCTCTTTTCATTGCTCTAAGGCCTCAGATCATTTTTTAAGTTCCTTTTGACATCTTCCTTCTTTATCCTGGATGCAGCTACGCACCAACTTCCACAAAGGGCAGACGCCACCTTTTAACTCTTCTTGTTCCCATACAAGATCAAGATCCCTCCCAAGCTTATCCCAGCTTCTAAGTGTCAAGTGACCTGAACAGCAAACCATGGGGCCACTTTATCAATTTCTTGTAAAAATTTTTCTAATGTAGAGGACTTTATCCCCAGCCCTTTGGCTTTTAAAAGCTCTTTCAGGGCAAGAAAAATTGGGTGACTTTGTGAAGTTCCCATCTTATAAGAAACTTGTCCGAAAACCTGGAACTTTATAGGCTAGTTTCACTTTTGCACTTTATCATCTTGCACAGGGACGGGTGTCAATTCCTCTTTACATTCCCTTAGCCCTTGCAATGGAGTATAGCTCCCAGGAGTGCAAGGGCTGTCAACCTACTATTCAGGTACCACAGCTATTCAGGCAAGGGCTGGCTGGTCTTAGACCTCTCATCGACCCAGTGCAATGGGCTGAACCCTTGGGGTGCATCGACTGAGGGTCTCAGTCATCGGCTACTTTCTTAGCCTAGATAGCCAAATTTCAGGGAGAGATGCTTGCTCCAAGGCTGCGAGTGCTTGGGCAATAGCGGCCTTGTCACGTTTTTGTTGGGCTCTGAGCTTACAGACCAACCATCATGAACACCAATCCACAACATAGGGCTGTACCAAACAGGCCTATCCCCACTCTTTAGAAAGAAAGAAAAGGCAGAAGAAATTCAAGAAGTAAAATCGCCAAGGGAAACAGGGTCCATCTGTGCTCCATCAAGGCTCGAAATCCGGATTTGCAATTGCTGCTGCACCAGGTCCAGCTCCCCAGTCCAATTCTCTTTTAAATAAACAGAAAGATTATGGCTTTGAATAAATGTATCATTCACAAATCTCAGAGGTGTAATACCTAGGTGTGGGGTTGCTGACACGCAGCTTATTTGAACCACATCTGTGAGCTGCTCCACATGGGCTTGGAGCAAATCAACTCTCTGATTGACCAACAAAATGTCTGATGCCAGGTATGCATCCACTTTCTGTAGAATGGTCAAAGCCTTAGAGGTCTTTTCTGAAATTTGATTAACAGCAGTGGCTGCTGTAACTTGATTAACCATGGCTAGGTCTAGTGATCCATTCCAGCATTGTGCCAAAAGGCATGTAACATTCTTACAATCCAAGATATCAGAATTATTCTGAAAGTTGGATAACATAAAGAAAAATGGGGGGTCCACACACACCGACACCAGTTGTGCAGATGCATTCCTAAATACCTTATTAATTTTAATGTTATTCAAATGGCTAGAGACATTAGATCATGTAGCTGAAACATTCTGCACTTCATGAAACACACCATTTAACAAGACAAAGGCAGATACACCCTTTTTTAACATTTTAAACAGTGGCTACAACACATAATTTAATTGTGTTGAAGTAGGATAAACTCAAGAAAATATACATATGATTTAATTTAGGACTTGTATCCCTTTGAAAACATCAAACAGAGGTTTAAATCCTCCTATGGTAAGCTTAAGATGAGGTTTTAGCCAAATAATATCTCTTAACAACTTTTAAAAAATCACTAAGAGCAAATCAAGATTAAAAGTAAACCATTTTCTTTTGTATGTACACTCACAAGCCAGAAGATGGCGTTAGATCCCCACCACAAATGGTTGTGAGCCACCATGTGGTTGCTGGGAGTTCAGCCTTTATATTTTAAATTGTAAATCTAGCCTTCTCTCTAGCCCAAAATGTCTCAAATATTGAAAAGACACTGTCTTTGAATTCTGAATTCTTTCTGGAGCAACAAGTAGTCCCCAAAAAAATTTTAAAGCTTGTTATATTGGAGCAATGGCTTGCAGAAAAAATTTCTTTAGAGAAATCCACTAATAAAGTATCACACAATGAATAATACACACCAAAAGATTTAACCTCTTAATTTTTTGTATTAAAGCAGCAACAATATTTGTATCTATAAAATGTAAAACAATTAACCATTTTCTGAAGCAATTATTTCTAACAAATATCGCTTCATGGGCTCTTAAAAATTATGAATAAATTTACTAACTGTAAATCTTTCACCTTTATCAGAAATGTAAAGGGATGGTATAAAACATCTTTTATATAAGCATTTACTGAAATGGCAACTGGAGTAGACAAGTTAGGCTGTATAACTCTTAAATTTGAACTTTATTTTGGATTAATTTAATAACCAATCTTTTTTAGTCCAATGAGAATATCGGATAAAAGCCAACCTTATTCTCTAATAATTGTTACATACATTAGAGGAATCCAAAGCATCTCATTTTTAACAACTTTGAATATAAAGAAATTAAAACAATTCGAACCATATTTTATCAGCAGGTACAGTTATACTCATAGAGGGAAGTAGGCATAATTTTAATTTCTGCAGCATAATCATAACCTTTAGCCCACAGACTGTTGTAAAGTCTTTGGGTCTTAGGTTTACCCCTCCTCTCACAAGAAACAATGAGGACAAAAGACGAATTCTGGTAAGCACATTTCTAGGGCTTGGTCTAAAGACCCAGAACAAAAGGAGCTTTTAACACCTGAGCTTCTGCAGCTAAGTCTGCATTGTCTTAATTCAAATGTAAATGCAACCTCCCTCAGGCCTGTTCTCTGAGGCTTGGCTAAGCCTGAATTGTGCAGTTTTGACTTTAACTTTGAACCTTAAATTTAAACTGTAAACTTTAAAAGACACGTGTTGTATCTTTTCTCTATAAACATAGGCAAATCAAAAAACCAATCTTTAACGATGTAAGCAATCTATTTTTTCTCAAATCAACACCAAGTGGATTACCTTTATGTTATAAAGTTTTGCTGCCACAAAACCAAGTGTAAAATTTAATGGAAAACTTGTAGCATTTATGACCCAGGCTGTCGGCAGATGCGCCTGAGGCCAGGGCAACCAAGTAACACTCAATAGCTGTAATCAAAAGCATCGCTTCAGCATTTGAATGCAAGGGAATAGGCCAAGATCTGACTATGGCCCACAGTGGTATACTTATCGCCAAATGGAACTTCAGTATCAGGAGACTCAGAACTGTAATCTTGCAATCCACCTTCATTCTTCACAACCTGCACCAGCCGCGTAGGGACCCAAATTGAATTGTTTTCACCTGTGAAATAAGCACAAACAGCCTCCCTTCCCGGGCTACAGCAGGCCCGTAGCCAATCTTGTAGCCTCTTGTTCTTATGAGGGACAATGGCTGCACGGCATTCAGCTGTGGCATTTTCAAAGATCATCTGTTCTATCACTGGCATTGCTTGCTCTAAGCTCGCGGGGCACTCCCCATGTGTCTGCCGGCAGTATGCCGTTTCATAGAGCAAACTGTCTCTCTCCTCTGCCTGCCTTTCGCGCCACGCTCCCTTGCTCTGGCTCTGCCTTGTTGCAAGCCGCTGCAGGTAGCAGAGCGTAGTAGTAGGTAGTAGACGCTTCTGCAACCGGTCTGACACAGGCCCCGTCGCAGCATCTCTGTTCCCACAGCCCGAGCCGAGAAGCACGGCAGGGGACCCTCGAGCCCGAGCAAGCCGCTGGCGCCGGGACTGAGTGACTTAAGATCTTTCTTAGTCTTATCTCAGAACGGCTATCCTTTGCACAAGCAGCTACTTCCTCCTCTATGCTCTCCTCCTCAGAGCTGCCCAGTTCTATGGAGTCAGGCTCATTAATGGGGTGCAGGGTGGTCCCCCTGAATTCCACTCTCTCTCCACCAACCGGTGGAGGTTCTATAAGCTTAATGGACTCTGCAGTAGCCCTTGTTCCTTTTGAGTACTCATTCTCTCCAGGCTCTCTGGCCTGACCTCCAGACCCTTTGGCCTGATGCCGGCTAACACACTCTGGTTCTGGTATGCTAGAGTGGCCCTCTTTCTCACAACGCAAATAAGTTAAAAACAAATGCAATGCAAGCAAGAGGCTAGCTAGTGGAGCGGCAGTGGTGAGTTTAAATCCGCTTGCCACAAACGCCACCCCAGGCATATCTTCCAAAGGTGTACCTCGAATCGTGTAGTCTTTTAACCCGCCCCAAAACTTGGGGGCCTCCGCATTGCCTTGAAACTCCAGGGTTTCGGCTCTAGTTGTTGCGCGCACCTCTCAAGTCCCCTTCGCCAGCGAAAAAGGACACGAGAGACAGTATTCGGGTAGTTACTACAAATGAGGCTTTACTCTGTATCACAGACGCGGAAAGACGCGGAAGGGCTGAAGACAGGAAAAGGCACCACTTAAATACACCCTAGAGTGACATATTCACTTCTGATTGGCTGTTCGCTCACCACCCAATATTACGCCTCGGGATTGGCCAGTGACTTTGGCGGGCTTTCTGCCTTTGCAGCTGCGCAGTTACTTGTTTACTACTGGGAAGACACGATGCCAGCGCCATCTTGGAATGGCGCATACTGACTGCGGCTCCCAACACTCTGAGAGCCTGACTTGTCCCACTAACCGGGAACCTACTTTTACTTTCAAGTTTCACTTTCAACTGTCACTTTCAAGTTTCACTTTCAACTCTTGCTTTCAACTCTCACTTTCAACTCTCACTTTCAACTCTTGCTTTCAACTGTCACTTTTAACTCATCCCAATACTGGGAACCTATCTTGTCTCCTACCCAAGAACGTAACTTGTCCCACTTACCTGGGAACTTATCTTGTCTCCTACCCGAAAACCTAATTTGTCCCACTTACCTGGGAATTTACCCAGTCAACTGTCCTGAAGCCGCAAGAATTCTGAACACATCCCGAGAGGTTTTGGTGGATCCCAGGTTTCGGCACCACTTGTCACTACCCATGCCTGACCTGCGGAATAAGGCAACAGCAACCATGTTCTTCCTCAGCGGTTTATTCAGCTACAGCTGTACAGCAAGCGTCTTCTCTCTCTTCTCTTCCCTCCCCAGCTCCTGCAAACCCTTATAAGCATTGCCTTAATCCTATCAGCAACTGCCACAAAGTCACTGGAGATTGGTTATTCTCAATGATGCGAGGTGGGGTGATCAGGTAACCACACCTCTCACCACATACAACTCCATATATAGAGTTGTCTTTTCTCTCAAGCAATGCCTATGCCAAGCTCCACCTTGTAATGGCGAGAGCAGAGTTGCTTCCCACGTTGTGTTACACAGTCAGAAAGGTTGCTCTAGACTGTGCCCTTGAGTAAATAGTCTATTACACTGATTTCTACATTGTGTCCTATGCTGGTCTCATAAAATGGATTATTTTGCAAACATTGCTGTAGTTTGCAACAGTGAATACACAGGAACAGCTTTGATGTTTAGAAGCTTACATTATTCTCAGGCTTTCATCTTGCCTTACCAGGAAAGATTTCTATATGGAACAGATTAATAATCTCTCCTTGAGTTAAATTCTGTTTTTTTATGGGAACCTGAGATTATCCATAACCTAAGAGCAGCTCATGTGGTTGAGCAAAGAGTGAAGAGTGGACTAAGAGAATTAAGAGAAGAAAAAATTTGGTAGAACACAAATTAGTAGAAAACCCTATTATTGTAGAAAACACAAGGCATGTTATTTCTACCAATAAGAAAACAAATAGGGTTTTAAAGAATTATGTTAAGAAAAAATATTTTGGGCATTTGTAAATGAATTCATTTACTCAGGGTGGTTATAAAACCAAATATCACTCTATTGCTACATGCTAGTTTTGTAATGGAAGAAACAGGTTACATGAATGTCAGAACAGGTACAAGGTATAGTGAAGATTAATTCTTCAGGAATGCAGCCACCCTCCCAATCCCAGACAGGTTTGAACAGGATTACCTTTTATCCAAGGAAGTCTTCAAACTTATTTAGCTGTCACTTTCAAATACATTTTAACTGATTTCTTAGTAATTTTTGTAATTAGCTAAATAGGTACCTTGTTTTCCCGCAGCTCTTTGTAGTCTCTCCAGAAATAAAACTTTATGAAGTTCCTATAGTAATATGATAGATTTTTACAAAAGTCAATTTATGCAACTTACCTAGACTGAACTAATGTCTTTCCTAGTACATTACTCATCAACCAAAACAAACTTTGTAGGTGATATTCGTACCTCAGCAACCCTTCAATCCTTCTAAATTGTTAACATTCTAGAAGACTTGGGTCTGTTTCTTCAACAGATCTGCAACTACAAGTAGTCAAATTGTAAATGTTTAGCATCCTTCAAGCCTCAGTTTTTCCTCTACATGACTTACCTATTCTTTTCTCTTGAATTTTCTGCCTTTCTCCTTTCTTTACACTTGAAAGATAATTAGGAACTATACACCACCTTACAACACCAACCTCAAAAAATGTGTATGAATCTCTCTTACCTACCTTTCTGCCTTTTGAGAGACACAGCTTATAGTAAAAGTCAGATACTTGAGTGACCATACATAATAAGTAACAAATAATAGCAATTTCTTTCAGTGCATTTTTAGAGGCAGCCTGACACTTTGCTCATCAACCAGATTTTTTGGAAATCACAATGCTCATTTAGGGAGAATGTGGGTAACTTGTTGGGAAATTTATGGTGTCTTTGTCAGAATATCACTCTGCTTACCATCTTGAAACCAGTGTTTGTGAGCAGAGCCCAGGTATGCTCTTCCTTTCACTCACTAATGGGATGCCTGGACTCGAGCAAGCCAGAAAGATAATTACTAGAGACTTAAAACCCAAGATATATCTCTCACTTTTACTCAACTAACAACTCCAAAACTTTACACAGGTGACTCTAAGATAAATGATTTTCTATTTAATTTTTTTTTATTTTGCAGACATCTAAATTCTGACTTGTACTAATCAAGTGACTTAGATGGTTCAAAAGAAATGACATGTTGGACAGCATGCAACTTGGATTTTTTTAGACATTGACACATGATGTTCCTTAATGTTTACAGACATTCCTTTGAAATAAAAAACTGAATATATATATTTCTAATTATATTAGACCGACTAGCATCCTATTGCCTATTTAAGCATTAAATTTAAGCATTAAGTAGAGATTTCACTGGCAGGACCCACACACACACACACTGGTCCGGACTGATTTTGAAAACATGTAATCTACTTTTAACAAATGATATAAACCCTCCTCTCTGTTTCTCTCTCTGTTTCTCTCTCTCTCTCTCTCTCTCTCTCTCTCTCTCTCTCTCTGCCTCTCTCTTCCTCTCTCTCTCTGTTTGTGTGTGTGTGTATTTATCTGTGTATGCCTTAATGAGAATAAATTTATTGAATTACCTTGACTATTTTATTTTTTTCTTGAGATTTATATCAATTAAAAGCTAGGAATTATGAGAAAAATCTACTAATATTTAAACTTTTTTTTTTTTTTTTTTGGTTTTTCGAGACTGGGTTTCTCTGTGTAGCCCTGGCTGTCCTGGAACTCACTCTGTAGACCAGGTTGGCCTCAAACTCAGAAATCCACCTGCTTCTGCCTCCCAAGTGCTGGGATTAAAGGCATGTGCCACCACCGCCCAGCTATATTTAAACTTTTTTATTTTGAGATTGTTAATTGACATTTTATAAGTAATTACTAATAGGTAAATCTTATCTATTTTAATCTATTATATAACATATTTTGGGATATTTCATATTTATTGTATTTCTTACTAGTCTTCACCTATTAATATGCTTTATGACAATGCATACTTCACATAACTAAGATGTTAGTACATATAAAATAAGTCATTAATTTTAATTGTCCTTATGGTTGGTATTGGTTAGGCAATTTTGTGTTCGTTGGAATATTTCATCACACCAGGTTTTATAAAGACAATATCACTCAAGCATTAATATATCATGCACTCTAAACATGTTTATCTTCATGCAATCTATAAATAAAATAATGAAATGGAAGTATTATATATTCATACTTTTTATTATGAATCCTAGATTTTGTGATATATAAAACTGTGTGTGTGTGTGTGTGTGTGTGTGTGTGTATAAAGTGCTGGATGAAAAAACATAATGCTTTTTATAATTAATGTGATTTTTAGGTCTTTATACTTTCTAGATATCGATCTAGATATTTTATATGGTTGGTGGCATTTGTGAAGTGTACTGTTGTTCTGTTTTCTTTCTCTGCCCATTTATCATTTTTGTAAAGGAGGGCTGATTGTATTTCTTAGCTGAAGAAGGTCTCTGTTAATGTTTTTGGAGTATTTGGATGATACAGTAGAATGCTAAATATGATATAATAGTCAGTATGCTAAAGCAGGAAAATTCCATGCCCAGGCTAAGCTGTATACTCTAAGAAAGCCTATCGATATAAAAAGCAAAAACTCCAATAAAGAAAGACAGAGAACAAGACAGAGCAAAGCTGATAGACTAGATTAAAACTGGGTAATAAGGATGTGGTATGCAAATGCTCCTTAAACATCCAAGCTTGATTCCTGGAAAGAAAGCCAGTTATAGGTGGTCACAAGGTGTAGGAGAATGTAAGTAGCTATGGACAAATCACACATACTTATTCAGTGGTACTCAAGCCTTTAAAGGTCCACACGCAAGAAGCTTGTATGGCATTCCTTTTTTCTTGCTCATCCTGGCCAGCTTCTAGAATGGTGTTTTTCAATTTTTTTTTTTATTATCATGTTTGTTCCTTGAGGAACAAACCTCAGACCCCAAAGGCATTCACAACCAGCAGCTTATGATTATGGTTGCACAGGAAAAATTCAAATTATGGCTACTTTCCCACATGGCATTATAACTGTGCCTGCTAGCAAAGAATTGTTCAAAGAGTAAGAGAGGACAAGATTGGCCTTCCACTTAATCTTTATCTGATACTCTCCCTTAGCTACAAGAAATTGGTTATTCCATTAATCCAAAACAAAGCTCAAATTTAAGATTTCTGAAAGGTTAATAAAACTAGGAACTTGTGAGGCATTACACCCTGGCTTGCCTACTCCAGCTGCCATTCCAGAAAATGCATATAAAATTATTATGGATTTGGGGAATTGATTTTGTACTGTTCCTTTACATGCACGTGACTGTGGGAGGTTTACAATCAGTGAGTTTGTTTGTCATTTTAAAGAGCCCATGAAGCAATATCATTGAAAAGTTTTGCCTCAAAGAATGATTAATAGCCAACTTTATTTAAAAAAATTATCACTGCATCAATACAAGAAGTTAGGAGTTTGAATCTTTCAGTGGAATGGATAGTTTATTAGCTGACCCCCTTTAAGGAGTTTTACTGCCTGCCTTTGCTCCTATACAATAAGCTTTAAATTTTTGGGAAGTGCTTGTTGCTCCAGAACTGATTCAAAGGCACTTTTTTTTTTTTTTTTTTTAATATTCAGGACATCAGTTATATCCTAAGCAGACTGTCACACAGAAAATTCCAATAAAAAATATAGGTGAGAGACTGTGAGATGGCTCAGAGGGGTTAAGAGCACTGATTATACTTCCAGAGGTCCTGAGTTCAACTTCCAGCAATGACATGGTGATTCACAACCATCTGTAATGGGATCTAGTGCCCTCTTCTGGCTTGTGAGTATACATGCAAAAAGATAGTTTACTTTTAATGATTTTAAAAAGTTGTTAGGAGATATTAAGTGGCTAAGACCACATCATAAGCTTGTCACAAGAGAACTTAAAACTTTGATATTCTTTTTTTTAGAGGGCTGTCATTTTATTAATGACGTTGGTTCTAACAACTTTTCTTTTTCCTCCCTTTTTAAAATTGGTTATAATATTTACATTTCAAATTTTATCCCCTTATCCCATTCCCCCCACCACCCAGGAAACCCTTATCCCATCCTACCTCCTTGTGCTTCTATGAGGGTATGATTTTCCTGTTTCTATGCTGCTGTTTCCATTAACATAAACTGCCTCCTAAATTTCTAAATCCTTCCATTTGTGTTATTAAATCTCCTTTTTTCTTTTCTTTTTCTTCCTTTTTTCTTTTTTGTTTTTTTTCTCTTTTTTCCTTTTTTTTTCTTTTTTTGATCTTTTAAAAAATTGGGTATTATATTAATATTTCAGATTTTACCCCCTTATCCCACTTCCACCATCCAGAAACCTCCTATCCCATCCTCCCTCCTCATGCTTCTATGAGGCTGTGCCCCCACCTACCCCCTGCCCCCCACTACCCCCTCCCCACCATCACATCCCCCCCACTCTGTGTTCGTTTTTTTATGGGACCAAGAATCTTCTCTCCCACCTATGCCCGACAAGGCCATCCTCTCCTAAATATACTGCTGGAGTCCCTCTCTATGTGCTCCCATGTTGGTGGTTTAGACCCTGGGGGGCTCTGGTTGTTTGGTATTATTGCTTTCCTCCTGGGGTCACAAACCCTTTCTGCTCCTTCAGTCTTCTCTCTAATTTCTCTATTGGGAAACCCTTGATCATATCAGTGGTTAGCTGTGAGCATCGTCCTCTGAATGTGTCAGTCTCTCACCTATGTTTATCCTAAACTTGATAAACAACTTCAGTAAAGTAGCTGGATATAAAATCAACTCAAACAAATCACTAGCCTTCCTATACTCAAAAGATAAACAGGCTGAGAAAGAAATTAGGAAATGACACCCTTCACAATAGTTACAAACAATATAAAATATCTTGGAGTGAATCTGACCAAGCAAGTGAAAGATCTATATGACAAGAACTTCAAGTCTCTGAAGAAAGAAATAGAAGAAGATCTCAGAAGATGGAAAGATCTCCCATGTTCCTGGACTGGCAGGATAATTTAATAAAAATGGGCATCTATAAAAATGCCAAAAGCAATCTATAGATTCAATGCAATCCCTATCAAAATTCCAAATCAATTCTTCATAGAGATACAAAGAGCAATTTGCAAATTTATTTGGAATAACAAAAAAACCAGGATAGCAAGAACTATTCTCAACAATAAAAGAACTACTGGGGGAATCACTGTCCCTGACCTCAAACTGTATTACAGGGCAATAATAATAAAACCTGCATGGTATTGGTACAGAGACAGGCAGGAAGATCAATGGAATAGAATTGAAGATCCAGAAATGAGCCCACACACCTATGATCATTTGATCTTTGACAAAGGTGCTAAAACCATCCAGTGGAAAACAGACAGCATTTTCAGCAAATGATGCTGATTCAACTGGAGGTCAACATGTAGAAGGATGCAAATCAATCCATTCTTATCTCCTTGTACAAAGCTCAAATTCAAGTGGATAAAAGACCTTCACTTAAAATCAGATACACTGAAACTAGTAGAAGAGAAGGTGGGGAAGACCCTCGAAAACTTTGATATTCTTAAGAGGAATGCGAACCTTAATTCCCCTGGAAAATTAACTAATGAGGAACAAATAGCTATGCAGAAAGTAGAAGAGGCTGTTAGGCAATAACAGATATACTATACAGACTAATCAACTGTTGACAGTTTTATAGCACTTCTTTGGCAAAGAAACCCTTAATGTGGATCCAACTTTCATTTCCAAGTAAAGTTTCAGCATCTTATGAAACTATTGCTATGTTAAATACAAAATTTTAGGATAGAATCCTGAAAGCATTTTGGATAAAATATTTTTCATATTTCAAACAGCAACTAAATTGGTTATTGCAGAACACTGGTAGTGGCCTATCACATTTGCAATTTTTTCAGGGAATAACCATAATAATTATCAAAAAGACAGGTTGTTATAATTTGCCTCTATGAATGCTTTTGTATTTTCTGTAAATTTACAATGCAGCCCATAGAGAATGTGCTTAGTGTATTTACAGACACTCAGCTAATGATAAGGCCACATATATAATTGGATCACATGTTCTCTTGAGTTTCCCACAACTTCAGTGAAGATAACTGAACTATGTGCTATAGCCACTGTATTTGAAATGTTCAAAAGTTATAAATTGGTATATTATTATAGCCAATATATAGCTTATGGTTTACAATTCCTTAAAATTGTTCCTTTTTAACATATTTCTAATTTTTAATTTGCAATTATTTATGCAAATTCAACTAAATTTAAGAAACATGTACTGTTCCTAACTTTATAGGATGCCTCAGTCCTACTTAGAAGGAGTAACAAAATACCCAAGGGAGCAAATATGGAGTCAAAGTGTGGGACAGAAACTGAAGGAGGGGTCATCTGGAGACCATTCCACCTGGGTATCCATCCCATGTGCAGTCATCAAAGGTAGCCACTGATGTAGATGTCAGGAAGTGCATGCTGACAAGAGCCTGATATAGCTGTCTCTTTAGAGGTCTACCAGATTCTGACATATTCAGATGCAGATGCTCACAACTAACCATTGATCAGATCAAAGGGTTCCCAATGAAAAAGTTAGGGAGCTGGAAGGATTTGTGGCACCATAAGGAGAGCAACAATACCAAACAACCAGAGCCCCCCAGGGTCTAAACCACCAGCTGGGAGCACATAGGGAGGGACCTATGTCTCCATCTGTATATCTAGGTGAGAATGGCCTTGTAGGGCATAGGTGGGAGAGGAGATCCTTGGTCCCATAAAGGCTAAACACCAAGTGTGGGGGGGAATTTGAGGGTTGGGAGGTGGGAGTTGGGGGTAGATGGGGGCACATCCTCATAGAACCAGAAGAAAGGGGATGGGATGGGGTTCCTGGGTGGTGGGGGGAATGGCATAAGGGTATAAAATCTGAAATGTAAATATAATATCCAATAACAAATTTTTTAAAATTTTAAGAAGCTCATACTGGATTACATAGACCCCTTATTGAGGGCAATGCTATTATTTGTATACCAGGCAGATTATAGGCCTTATAGAAACAACTGGCCCTATAATCTTATTCTTTACGTCAGTAAAATTGTAATAGTTTGAGAGAATAATTTAGCATTTCTAGAGGACTTGCACGTCAAACTGCAAAGACTTGTCCTCAATATATTCAGTTTCTACCTGTGCCACATAATGGTGTTAATCCTTGAGGACTAATCAATTATGACAAATGGATGTTACTCGTTTTCTGTTTTGGAAAATTAAAATATGTACATGTGACTTGACACCTTTTCAGATTTTCTAGTTGCAACTGCTTTAACAGGAGAAGCAACTAAAAATGCAATTAGTCATTGCCAACATTGTTTTTCTATACTGGTTGTTCTAAATCAAATTAAGACAGATAATGGAACTGGCTATTGCAGTTAGGGATTTCAGATGTTTTGTTGACAATTTAATATTACCCATATTAGTTGGATTCTTTATAATCCTCAAGGAAAAGGTATTGTGAAACAGGTATTGTGGAACTTTAAAATAATATCTTCATATCTCTTTGAGTGTGAGAGGAGCAGCTATACTGGCACTTCTGTTCTGATTTTACAAGGAACTCTGAAAAATTAGCTTTTAAAAACAAAAGAGGGGGAGTTATACCCTCCAAGGTCACCAAAAGTACACCTTGCTTTTTTCTTCTTTGTTTTAATTTTTTTGCAAACTGATGCTAAAGGTCAGTCTGCAGTGGATCACCACTAGCATCCAGACACTTCCAGCTCATAATGCATGATTAAATGAAGAGACCCAATAACTAATACTTGGAATGGTCCTGACACTATTTTAATTTAGGGATGAGGTTCTGCCTGTTTTTTTTTTCTTTTTTTTTTTTTTTTTAAATAAAATGGAGCTCAATGGTTGCCTAAAAGACTGGTTTATCAAGTTGACACAGATTCTGAGCCTTCTAATAATTATGATACTATTGAAAAAGATGGCTCAAAATCTCTATCAGCCAGCAGAGTTAACCTGTAGTGTAGTCTTCATTCTTACTGGAGAGCAAGTTTGTTTGTTTGTTTGTTAGTTATCAATACCACCCACAATATCAACCACCCACAATATACCTGGTAGCTAAATTTTGTGTTTTATCTTTGCCATTTAGTAGTAGAATTATATACTTGGAATATTCTCTCTTACACCTTTTTTCCCACACAATTTTACAATTAATTATAACCTTGTTGCTTTTAAATTTTTGACCTTGTATTTTAAACAGATTAGTTGCCTTCATGCAGGATCGCTCTCAGCATGCCCAGCTATTCACCATGGCAATTATCCATCACTATGAAGAAATGCATTGAGTATATAGGTCCTTTGGTTTCAACACATATGTGGCTTTGGTCTGTATGAGAAAGTGTGATATAGAAGGCCACAGGTAAGAGTGTTCTTGAGCTCCTATAAACCTAAAACAGAGACATACATAAATACCACTATGTGTGTTCTCTTTGATTGGTAATAAAAAGAAATATAGACATTGATCTAAGCCAGACATGGTCACTTGGCCACTCTACCCTAGACAGGATGATGGAAAACAAATAAATCTTGTGATTACCACAATAGACCTATAATAATAGGACCTATGTGGAGTTACCAGCCCTGGCTTCATGTGCAACTTCCTACAGGAACTTAGAAGAATAGACTACCCACTGACTTTGCCTTGGGATGTAATGCAGCTGAAACATAGGATGAGTTCTATTGGGGCTTTCTCTACATATACAAGTGCTGAATATTAAACTTGGAGCCTTGATCAGAGAACTTTGTTTTGGCCCCATATTTTTGACCCTCCTCCTTTTAATTTTCACCTCTCCTTTCAGGTGAAAGCAGTTTGTCTCTGGCCCCTGGGGTGCTACAAATACTGATTAGAATTAATGGTGATTTGGAAAGGTCTTAGGGGATGAATGGATGACAATTCAAGAAGAGTGTCTAGATAATCCACCTACTCTAGTTTGTACTCTGTTCAATAAATACTCTATTCTTGTGCAAGAACACCATACCACTCACCATTAATATATTTAATTATCATGAAATAATCAAGTATTAATAATGAAAGTCATTGCTGCTGTTAATTTTTGAGGTTGTTTTTTTCACAGGTGGTTGCACAGGAAGGCATCAGAAAAGATGACTGTACAGTGAAAAGACAGTACAGAGGAAGTGCAGTCAAAGAAACAAACAAAGGCAGGACATTATGAGTCATCTCTAGCAAAAAACAAGAAAACAAAAAAACAAACAAAAAAAAACCAAGTAAGATTAAGTATGGAGATACCTGGGAGAATATGCTTTCAACAAAGAAGTCATTGTAAATGAAATCATCTAATAATAACCCTCTTGAGACTTGAGTCCCTAGGGAGAGAGAGGCCAGACAGGAATGGAGTGGGAAATCTCTATGAGACAGGGGAAAGAAGGAACAGAATGAAGAACTGTGGGAAGTTGGACTGGGAGGGCAGTCAATGTTTGTATTGTGAAAGTAAATAGTAATTTAAAAATACAATATCTTACTTTCTTCATGTCTTCAAAGCTAATGAACATTATATTGAAATCATGTCTGTGTTCATACTACCTTCTTATGTGGTCAAACCAATGACTTTTTACCACTGGGCAAGAAGGTAATGAGTAATAATGCCAAGCTCTGTGTGTGTGTGTGTAGTAAACAACTAACTCTATGCTTTCTTTTTTGCTTGAGGATTTTCAGAAATAAAACAGAGTCACTGCAATGGACTTCTGTATCACTATTTAAGACATTTAGCTGTTTGTGGAATAATAACTGATATTTATCAAAATCCCCTATATACTTACCCCACAAATAGAAAGGAAGCAATACTCAAGGGCCTGAGGCTGATAATGGCTTTAAGGCACATTGTTTCATTTTATTCCTTCTCCACAGAGCGTGCATGTTTCTATCTCTCCTCTTGTTTGATAAGATATCTGGGCAATTATTTTCACTGTGTACAAAATTTGAATGTTATCTTACAAAAAACTGAGACCCTGGCTCCACACACTAAGACCCTCTTGCATTAATTAATTTTCCTGAGTAGTGGAATGAACAGTTCCACATCTGGGTATAAATCTTTACTAATTCCCATGGGAAACAAACATTGTAACCTCAATATTCACTCTGCCAGAATGGATCGCTTTATCTTTGTCACTTTCTGAAAGTAAATTGTAGAATATCTTTAAACCAAAATACTTCCTTTGAGATCTTGACTATCCTTGAATGATGCACAAAGGTACAATAACCAGTTGTTGGCAGATGGAGTTGACATAAGATTGTCACTCAAGGTTAATTATTTTGTTTTTTTTTCTTATTGTTTTTCTTCTTTTCTTATCCTTTTTAAGAAATAAAATGCATGAATTTGCATTTCATTGCTCTGTTTTATTTCTTTAAATTGTGTTCTGTAAGTTTGAAATTTTGCCCAACTCGAATATTTGGTCCAATTCATATTTGAATTTGTGTTTGGGTAAAAAGATAAACACTTACCATTTTCATCTAGAAAAGTTTTCATATATGTCCAATAGTGTATCTAAATTCAAGAAGTTATATTACTTATAATTTATAAATACTGATAATTTGCATTGTATGATCAAAATATATTACATTTTGAATATATAATATAAATATATTATATTTATGTAATATGTAATATATGTATATATGTATATATGTATATATGTAATATGTAATATAAATATATTACAATTTTGAAAGTAAATTTCTTTTTCTATGTGGGTCAGTTGATGGATATTATGTGATCTTAAATGTACAACTATGGCATTAAAGAAAATAAGTTTAAAAATATAAATAATAGTCAGATCAGTATTCATTTTTTCTTTATAACTTTTGTTATGCCTAGTTTTCAGGAACCCCAGAAGACCACCATAGATCATGACACAGATATAAATACACAAAGAGTTTTTATTATTGGAGTTTGAATCCAGGATGCAGCCTTTCCTGCTCCTAAGGTTAGTAATGTAACAGATATGTCCAGGGGCTCAGTATATATGGGAGATATATAATCTGGGACTTTTGAGACTTGACTTTTCATGATCAGGCAGGGGGTTAAAGGGAAGTTATTCTTCATGACTGATAACATTTTTTTTTTCAGAAAGCAAGTCTGGAAAAGGACTTTTTTGGCCTGGGAAGAAATAACTCATTCTGCTTTCAGAAGCTAGTGTATTTTTACAAGACAGCTACAGCTACCTGAAAACACTTTGTTGTCACTTTCTCATAGTTCAAGAATGGGGGCCTTATCACTTCAAGAGCATTAATTTTCTATCTCCTTTGAAGACAGGGGACATCTGAATCCAGGGGTTTATTGCTGGCTCTTTAACTAGACACAGCGACTAAGGAGTGCTAGACTTGGGGACAAGGCTTAACAGAGATGAGGGTAGGCTTATTGCTGTCTGCCTCTCAGGAAGTGTAAGCTATTTAACTCAGTGTGAGAACTAAGAAGTGTGAGTGCCAAGAATTAGTGTAGAGATGAGGGTGGGTTACCCTGTGTCTCTTCACTTTCAGAAAATAACTTAAATATAGGTTAAATATATAAGTACTATAAAAGCTCACAAACAAA
This sequence comes from Arvicanthis niloticus, assembly GCF_011762505.2. Lineage (NCBI taxonomy): Eukaryota > Metazoa > Chordata > Mammalia > Rodentia > Muridae > Arvicanthis > Arvicanthis niloticus. Next base: position 7,084,635 of record NC_047677.1, read on the forward strand.
AAATGATTTTTTTTCTGTTCACAATCCTAGAACCTGGGTGTCTATGACAGGAAGAGGAAGGAGGAGCTCATATCAGCTTTGTTTACACAGGAAGACTTTCACTGGGATAAAAGGGCGAAAGGCAGAAAACAATAAGAAAGAATTTTAAAAATACAAAGAGATATCTTTATATGTAAAACAATGAAATATTTATTAGATATGTATTTTTTAAAAAGAAAAGCCAATCAGTTTGATAACACTAAAATTCAGGAAGTTTCTAATAGACGTGTTATGGTAGGTTGGTACTCATGTGGTGGCTTTCTTTTCTTAGAAAAAAGGGAGGAAATTAATAAGGAGAGGGTATGTCTGAGGGGGGCGCTAGAAGGAGAGGAGGGAGGGGTACTGCAATCAGGATGTAAAGTGAGTAATTGTGAGAATTAAAAAACAAAAAATATGTTGCTAATCAAAATACACACAAAAAAGCAATGTGGATTAGCTGAAATAGATTAATTTATAGAAGTGATGTAAAGCAAACTAATAAAAGCACATAATAAAATATTTGGTTAATAATAGCCTTTTAACAGAATGAAAAATAATTACGGCCAATCCAAAATATCAAACATAATTACTTTCATTATGAATATACAAATTAAAATCTATTTGAGATGCATTGTGGTAGCTGCTATGTTAATAAACATTTAAAAGTCTGATAAAAACTTATTCACTGCACATGTCACTTAAAATCTACTTTCTTCAGAAACCAAGCTGAGTCCTATGGTACTTGTGGTTCTGCAGTTCCATTCAGAAATGTGGATTCTAGCAAAGCTGGTTGAAGAACATCCAAGAGTCAGATACAAGAGTCTTCATAGCAGCCACAATATAATGGCAGAATACTGAGATGACCTAATTATACAGTACTTAGAGAAGGAAATCTTGGGGTATAGTAAGTGACTAAGCTCTATGATATACTTTGGCTGTTTTGTTCTTGTGACTTTTTGGAACTAAATGATATGAAATGTGGGAACAGAAGATGAGTGGTGATGGCATTTTGGCATAGTCCAAACTATTATTGTACTCAAAGGATTGAGCTCTATCAGTTGTTAGGATGATTTCAGTTCTGTTCTGGTGACCCTCAAAAAAAAAAAAAAAAAAAAAGCAGAGGATCTTCTGAGTCCAGATGTTACCAGTAAAAATGAATAACAATCCTCTTTTCAGTTCTGAGGTAAGATTTAATAATAAATACCAACAATAAGGCCATCCATCTTAAAAATAATTTGGGTCTTTTTTCACCTTTGCATTCTAAGCATGCTTGAATGGGCTGAAATAACTGAATCTTCATTCCATTCATATGAGGATGGAGGTGGTGGTTGGGAGTGGTGATGTAGATTACTTTTGTAACATGTGTGTATTCTGTGATTCACGTGGACTTTTTTTCTGGCAATGTTTAATTGTAATTTATATAGCATTTGCAGATATTAACAGGCAAAGTGCAGCACCACTACACATGGATGCAATGTGGTCACATCAGTTCACACCAGATGAAGTGGTGCTTTCATATAATTGAATCTTTATTTTTTTTCTTTTCTTTTTTTCTTTTTTTTAATGTTTGAAGCTTTCTACCATATTTTTCTTGATTTTCATAAAATATATATCAGGTTACTTAATGCTACCTTATTGATGTTCATGAGTTATTTCATTTCTGAAATTACTTCTTTATTAATTTGTCTATAGTCAAACTATTAGAATTGAATATTTTCAGTTCTATGCTTACTCTTGCATGTTTAAGTACTTATCTAGCATATTCCCAGCAACAGATCAGAACACACATGTTGAACAGGGACACTAAAAGTTTCAGTGTTTTTACAGATATTTGGTTTGTTGATCATTAGAGTCAAGTCATACAGTGGAAAGATTTGGGAAATACAAAGTTACAATGCTATTCCCTTTAAGAAAAGACCCAGATGTAATCAAATATCATAGTGGTGATTTCTATAATTTATTTATCATTTATAGCATATTCAGAATATATTTAACTTTAAGAATACAATTTATTATATTTACTAAATCTAATTCATTTGTTTAATTAATTAAACTTTGTTCTATAATAAAAGAGTTTATTATTTGTAATTAATTTATATTGTATTTATTATTATTATTATTATTAGTAGTAGTATTAGTATTAGTATTAATTAACGATTTTCTCAGATAATTCCCTTGGTTAAAATAAAATTATCTATTTATTTGTTTATTTATTTTTATTTGTTTATTTATTTATTAAAGACTAACCCAGATAATTCACTGGTGTCGGTGTGGACTTGATTTATTAGTCTCTACTTCCAATGAGTTTTGGTGAGGCTGAAATTTTAATAGAATCTGTTATTCCATTACATTTGAGATGAATGTGTCTGGTATCCTGAAATGCAGAGGAACTTCATAAGCACCTATTGGCTGTTAAGTGGCTGAGTCATTTAGTTATTATCTACAGTAAAAGAGTACATTTCTCACAGAGTTCTTCAAGTACTGTAACATACTAGACATTGCAAAGATGAAAAGTTAACTAGGACTTAATATAAACAAAGAAATATTTTTTTGCAAAATATCCTTACTGAAATGGTCAAACATGGATATGAAATGTTGGTATTATTGTACATAGACAAGAATACTTGAGGGGTGGGAGGCATGTGAAATCTTAATAGCTGTATTGTATTTTTACTCTTTAGTTTGTATCAACCACTATAAAATCTCAAACCAAAACTTTCAAGCTTCACCTGCTAAAATAGAAGTTATCTTTACAAAAGAAATTTGAGTACCCCTTTCTGCCCAAAAGGACTAAGTAATAAAAGAGAAATTTGTGTGTCTAGTTAGTGCTGATTAGACTTCACAAACCTCAAAAATAATTCTAGTAAACATCACTGCTCAAATATTTTTTTTTTTTTTGAGAATTTGAAGGATGTTACACTTGTTTTAGAAATCTTTTCAACAGTTGAATCATTGTTTAAGAAAAAGTTTCTAAATAATAAAGCATGTATCTTTGGCAGGAAAAGGTTCTGGACTATCTCAGTCTTATTCAAAAGTCTAAGATAATACAACATCATTTTACTAAGTAGCTGCTATTGGTTATAAACTTGTTTTTTCCCGTCTATTTTTTCACAATAAATTACAACATATGCCTAGCAAAATATGCATTAGATACTTGCATTTCATTTAACATTTCTTTGACTATAACTTGTTCTAAAATTTAGATTGTGGTGATAGCTGATGTTGGTTCTCTGATGTGAGTTGGAATTATCATAGATACAAATCCTTGGACATGTATGTGAGGGATTATCTTTACTGTGTTCATCCACTTGGGCTTCCTGACTGCAGATGTAAGGTGACAGTCTTTTGCCAGTGTGACTCTTTTGACATGATAAGGTTTTTCATTTTTGCAATGAGAAAAGAAACTAATACAATTTAATTGGCATCACCATGTGGTGAATATTTATGAACTTACCAAACCAAAACAAAAGACCACCATAATATGTCCTAATATGACAGGTACAAGACTTTGGATATGTGACTATAAAGATATCATCATATCCAATTTCATAATTTTACATATTTTTCAATATCTCCATTTTAACTAAAGTTTTCTGAAAATTATTCACTTTGAAATTAACTAAACATTCATTTTTATTGTCCATAATTTGTTACCTAGAAATAAAAATATGAAATTTTCTTTACAATCTTAGTATTTTACAATAATATTTAATAGATACTAAGTGCTCTATATGTGTCAAGCATGACTTAAATGTCTCTCATGTATGAATATTCACAGTAATAAACATATGTAAGATTATTTAAAAGTATAATGGCATTATATTACTATGATTATGTTTTCACTGTATAAGATGAGAGGAAACGAAGACAGCAAAAATTTAGAAAGGTTTTTTTGATAATTAGATATAGAAAATATTTCTAAGATGAAATATATAGATACTGGAACTAAGGTACAGGAAATTGAACCAAGTTATTCAATGTTTTTGAGCTGGTCAACATATAATGACTTAATAACAATTCGACAGAGAGTTTAAGTCTATAATGTAAGAGTTTCTGTGCATAACACACTTTTATTACCTATACTATTGTTATGAAAATAAGAAAATCCTTAAGGGATAGGCATCAATCTTTCTACAGTACAAATTACACTCTCTCTTGGTAGTGCTTCTAAACATGCATCTGCGAGGCAATTTCTAATGAAAAAAAATTTTACCTAAATAAAATTCATGGTTGTTAGAAGCATCTTTAGTTGGCCACATTGTTTGTAAATATTAATAATGGTATTATACTTTTGAACAAAAGAATTTAAAATAAAAATGTTACATAAATAATTTTTTTAAAAATTAGGATATGGAGTACCATGTTCCCATGTGGTATTTTCATGCATGTTTGTTTGAAGTGATCCTCCCACACTTTTCTGGATCTCTATGATCCATGTACATGTATACCTTCATAATTTACCTTATATGTCATAAAAGTTTTATTACCTCAATGTCTTCCTTTCTTAAAATATTTTTTTTACTCTCTTGGCCTTTTTATCTAGTTTCCCTAGTCATATTCAAATTCCCATGTAAGTACACATATGTAAAATCTGGGAACTAGAATCTTTATAATAGAGAACCTGTGATAATTTGTCTTGGTGATTTTAAGTTACCTCACTTAATATAATATTTTCTATTTTATCTAATTTTTCTCATTCATTGGTACATAAATATTGAGCCTGATTCCATTTCCTTCTTATTGTGAATATAGAATCAATATTAATGATGGTGATGATGATGATGATAACATCAAAGGCTAATTAAAGGAAACAATTACCTTCTGGTCAAGAGAATAAAATCTCTGACATGGATGGTAATCTACCATTATATTTAGACAGTATAATGACCTGACTATGGGATACCCTAGGAAAGTTGTCTTACCTTAAGCTATACTAAAAAAGTAAAAGGAAGAGTTGGCTAATATTGAGATAATGTACTTGTCATCCTCAGATGCTCAGCCCTCTAGTCCTGTCCCTATAAGCTACCATGTGTTTCTCTTGGGTTTCTCCAACTCTTTGTTTTTTGTCTTTTACTTTCAGATGCTAGCTTTGTGGGTCTTTCACACATCTCTAAATCTCCTTTCTTGATATGTGGCTGCTTATCTACAAAGTAGCTGACCTTCATTATGACTCAACTCAAAAGCAAACGTTTTTTCTTTTTATCTCTCTACTATAAGCAGCATGTGATATTTACAGCTTACCTGACATAGAGTTTTTTTTTTAAACTCGTATAGTATGTTTGTCCTTGAGATTACATAGAGATTATAGTCTGAACTTAAGTTCTTTTATTAATCAGACAATTTCTAAGAGGGAACTCTGATTTCCCCAGTAACATGTGTGACTCTGTTGGCCTCACAAAATCTTTTGGTAACACATGAATACAGGTATCTGTGTGACAAGCTGTATATTTCCTTGGACATGTGTGTAAGAGGTGTATAAGCTGGCTCATATTGTATTTCTAATTTTGTAAGTTGTTTTTGGAAGACTTCATCTTGATTTCCAAAATTCCTTCATCAGTTTCCACTACCACTAATTGTTAATAAAGGTTCTTCCTGTTCCATATTCTCACCAGTGTTTGTACTAGTAAGATAATGCTAGAAAGAAGGGAAGTGGAAAGTGTTGAGGAACACATGAATGGACTGCTGAACTCTCCACCAAATAACCCAGGGATAGTGGGAAATCATCCATGATGTAGGTTATGGCAGAAAAATATTAGTTTTAGTAGCAAAGAATAAACAAAGAAACAATCAGAAGAAACTTCCAAACATATTTCAGAATCTGTTTCAAGGTGCTCAGGTTCAAAGAAGGATTATCTCCTACCAGTGAGAGTGCTACTTTGGGGGTTGGGACCACAGCTAAAAACTAAGACAAAGTCTCAGAATTTTGTACGATACTTTTAATGGCAGTATAATTTAAGAACAAATAGAGCATACACATACACACACACACACATAAAGACAGACAGACAGAAAGACATAGACAAAGCAATAGAGAAATAGACACATATACAGAGAGACACACACAGAGACAAGAAGAGGTTGGTACTGGTTATAGCATAGGATAGGACAGTAATAGGAAACAGTAACAAGTTTAATAAAAGCCATTTAAGAAAGAATCTTGCTGAGTTGGAGCTTAGCTCTAAATCTCTTTCTACATTACATATCCTGGGAGTCAGGGGAAGAACCTTGGTACTGACCAATAATTTGACCTATAAAATAGTTATACGTAGAGGAAAAATCTTATTTTTTTGAGATGTGAAAATCTTTATTGGATATTTTATTTACATTTCAGATGCCATACACATCCCCCATTTCCCATCCCTAGAAAACCCCTATCCCATTCCCCCTTCTCCTTTTTGCTTTTATACTATTTCTTTTAATGTTAATCAATGGTTTTATAAGTTTGGTAATACTCAATAACAAGATACCCATACTATCAGAAGTATAACCCAATACCCAACCTAGATATACCAACTACCTTTGACTGGTGGAGACATGCAAATATCAGCCTCCATGTTCCCCGTCTCTCTTGTCACCTAGCTCCTCCTCTACTTCTCCTCCTCCTCCTCCTCTTCTTAGTCCTCCTCTTCCTAATACCCAGTCCATCATTTTGTTGACTAACCAGAACCTCAGTCATGCCTCCTAACTAAAAGACTTAGTTATGAACCTGGCTTTTTTTCTTGGGTTTAGAATAAATGTCACCTGAAAACCATCGTCTCAAATCTTTTATCTCAAAGTAAATAGCTGGGATTGTCTATGAGACAATAAGTCTTCAACCCCATCAAAAATCCAGAATGATTGAGTTAACTGAGATTATGGGAAGCACAAAGCATAGATTCTAAAACATACCCAAATTATAGAGACCACTGAACACCTGGACAGTTCCTATACTTCAAAATGTTGGAGCATCCAATCTTCAGCCTTCTGGCCCAGGATCATCTGACAGACATAGTGATGCAGAATTATCAAGGGCTGATTACTCTGTCTAGGCAGATATAATCAGTTGACTATTTCACAAGTGTGTCCTTTTCTGGACAGAGATTTGTCTGTAGATGAAAAGAGTCAATTCTTGCCTAGTGGCTGTCTCACCACAACTGGAGTAACTCTAAAGATGATCAATTTCTTCTTAAAATTCAAGACATGAAGCTGTCAGGAGGAGACAGGTCTCTAATCAAAATGAACATTAATACAGAAATGTTTGTAACATCAATTCTGTGGACTCCTGATGTTTTAAAAATCAACTATCCATGTAAGGCAGTTTTGAATATTATCTGTTAACTCCTCTCAGCTACTTATAAATAAAATATAGAAAACACCCTAACAATAAACTCAGAGCCATGAATTTGCTGTAGGGCCTTAACCCACAGGCTAACCATCTCAAATCAGATAGAAATGTTAAAGAAAAACTGGGTCTAAGCCTTGTATTCCTAAATGTGTTATAAAGGACAATGACTCTGAGGACAATATTAATCTAACTTTTATATTAATAAGAAGCTCATACCAATGAAAACCTTAAATTTGAAATCAAAGTAAATTTTGTACCAATTAAGAAATTATAATTTCCTAATATCAAATAAAATTGATTTTCAACAAAATGTAATCAAAAAAGATAAGGAAGGATACTTTATACTCATCAAAAGAAAAATGTAACAAGATGAACTCTCAATTCTGATCAGCAGATACAAAAAAGATTGAAATAATCCCTTTCACCCTATCGGACTACCATGTCATTTAATAATGACATTTTAATAATGACAAAAACAATGGAAAGCCCACATACACGTGGAAACTGAACAATGTTCTACTCAAGGATGACTTGGTCAAGGAAGAAATAAAGAAAGAAATTAAAGACTTTTTAGAATTTAACAAAAGGAGAACATATCAAACCAAAACTTGTGGGACTCCATGAAAGCAATACTAAGAGGAAAACTCATAGCTCTAAGTACCTACAAAAAGAAACTGGAGAGAACATACATTAACAACTTGACAGCACACCTGAAAGCATTAGAACAAAAAGAAGCTAATATGCCCAAGAAGAGTAGACAACAGGAATAATCAAACTAAGAGCTGAAATTAACCAAGTAGAAACAGAAAGAACTATACAAAGTATAAACAAAACCAGGAATTAGTTCTTTGAGAAAATCAACAAGATAGATAAACTCTTAGCTAGACTAACCAAAGGGCACAGAGACAGTATCCAAATTAATAAAATCAGAACTGAAAAGGGAGACATAACAACAGAAATTGAGGAAATTAAAAAAAAACATCAGATCCTACTACAAAGGCCTACAGTCAACAAAATTGGAAAATCTGGATGAAATGGACAATTTTCAAGACAGGTACCAGATACCAAAATTAAATTAGGAGTAGATAAATCTTCTAAACAGTCCTATAAACCCTAAAGAAATAGAAGTCATTAAAAGTCTCCCCACCAAAAAAAGTCCGGGACCCTATGATTTTAGTGCAGAATTCTATCAGACCTTCAAGGAAGACCTAATACCAATCCTCTTCAAACTATTCCACTGAATAGAAACAAAAGAAACACTACCCAATTTGTTCTATGAAATTACCATTATGCTCATACCTAAACCACAGAAAGACCCAAAAAAGAGAACTACAGACCAATCTCTCTTATGAATATTGATGCAAAAATACTCAATAAAATTCTCGCAAACCGAATCCAACAACACATCAAAACAATTATGTATCATGATCAAGTAGGCTTTATCCCAGGAATGCAGGGATTGTTCAATATTTGGAAATCCATCAATGTAATCCACTACATAAATAAACTCAAAGAAAAAAACCACATGGTCATCTCACTAGATGCTGAGAAAGCATTTGACAAAATTGAACATCCCTTCATGTTAAAAGTCTTGTAAAGATCAGGAATTCAAGGCCCATACCTAAACATAGTAAAAGCAATATACAGCAAGCCAGTAGCCAACATCAAACTAAATGGAGAGAAATTGAAGCAATCCCACTAAGGTCAGGGACTAGACAAGGCTGCCCACTCTCACCCTACCTATTCAATATAGTACTGGAAGTCCTAGCTAGAGCAATTAGACAACAAAAGGAAGTTAAAGGGATTCAAATAGGAAAACACAAAGTCAAAATATCACTATTTGCAGATGATAGTATACTTAAGTGAACCTAAAACTTCCACCAGAGAACTCCTAAACCTGATAAACAACTTTAAGCAAAGTGGCTGGATATAAAGTCAACTCAAACAAATCAGTAGCCTTCCTCTACTCAAAGGATAAAGAGGCTGAGAAAGAAATTAGGGAAATGACACCCTTCACGATAGCCACAAATAATATAAAATATCTTGGAGTGAATCTAACCAAGCAAGTGAAAGATCTGTATGACAAGAACTTCAAGTCTCTGAAGAAAGAAATCGAAGAAGATCTCAGAAGATGGAAAAATCTCCCATGCTCCTGGATTAGCAGAATTAACTTAATAAAAATGGCCATCTTGACAAAAGCAATCTACAGATTCAACGCAATCCCCATCAAAATTCCAAATCAATTCTTCATAGAGATAGAAAGATCAATTTGCAAATTTATTTGGAATAACAAAAAACCCAGGATAGCAAGAACTATTCTCAAGAATAAAAGAACTTCTGGGGGAATCACTGTCCCTGACCTCAAACTGTACTACAGAGCAGTAGTGATAAAAACTGCATGGTATTGGTACAGAGACAGGCAGGAAGATCAATGGTATAGAATTAAAGATCCAGAAATGAACCCACACACCTATGGTCACTTGATCTTTGACAAAAGAGCTAAAACCATCCAGTGGAAAAAGGTCAGCATCTTCAACAAATGGTGCTGGCTCAACTGGAGGACAGCATGTAGAAGAATGCAAATTAATCCATTATTATCCCCTTGTACAAAGCTCAAGTTCAAATGGATGAAGGACCTTCACATAAAACCAGATACACTGAAACTAGTAGAAGAGAAGGTGGTGAAGACCCTGGAATACTTAGGCACAGGGGAAAAGTTCCTGAACAGAACACCAATGGCTTATGCTCTAAGATCAAGAATTGACAAATGGGACCTCATCAAATTGCAAAGCTTCTGTAAGGCAAAGGACACTGTCAATAAAACAAAACAGCAAACAACAGATTGGGAAAAAATCATTACCAATCCTATATCTGATAGACAGCTAATATCAAATATATACAAAGAACTCAAGAAATTAATTAGATGCCAGACAACAAAATAACCCCATTATAAAATGGGGTACAGAGCTAAACAATGAATTCTTAACTGAGGAAACTCGAATGGCCGAGAAGCACCTTAAGAAATGCTCAATATCCTTAGTCATCAGGGAAATGCAAATCAAAACAACCCTGAGAAACCACCTCACACCAGTCAGAATGGCTAAGATAAAAAACTCAGCTGATGGTAGATACTGGAGAGGATGTGGAGAAAGAGGAACACTCCTCCATTGTTGGTGGGGTTGCAAGCTGATACAACCACTCTAGAAATCAGTCTGGTGGTTCCTCAGAAAACTGGACATAGCACTACCTGAGGACCCAGCTATACCACTCCAGGGCATATACCCAGAAAATGCTCAAACATATAACAAGAACATATGCTCCACTATGTTCATAGCAGCCTTCTTTATAATAGCCAGAAGCTGGAAAGAACCCAGATGCCCTTCAACAGAGGAATGGATACAAAAAATGTGGTACATTTACACAATGGAATATTACTCAGCTATTAAAAATAATGAATTCGAGAGATTCTTAGGTAAATGGATGGATCTAGAAAATATCATCCTGAGTAAGGTAACTCAATCACAAAAAGACACACATGGTATTTACTCACTGATAAACAAATATTAGCCCAAAAGTTTGAAACAACAAAGATTCAACTAACAGACCACATGAAGCCCATGAAGAAGGAAGAACAAGTGTGGATGCCTAGGTCTTACTTAGAAGGAGTAACAAAATACCCAAGGGAGCAAATATGGAGACAAAGTGGGGAGACAGAAACTGAAGGAGGGGTTGTCTAGAGACCATTCCACCTGGGTATTCATCCCATGTGCAGTCACCAAAGATAGATGCTGATATGGATGTCAAGAAGTGCATGCTGACTGGAGCCTGATATGGCTGTCTCCTTAGAGGTCCCCCAGAGTCTGACATACCCAGAGGCAGATACTCACAGCTAACCATTGATCTGATCAAGGGTTCCTAATGGAGAAGTTAGAAGACTGAAGGAGCTAAAAGGGTTGGTGGTCCCATGAGGAGAGCAACAATACCAACCAACCAGAGCTCCCCAGGGTCTAAACCACCAGCCTAGGAGCACATAGGGAGGGACCCATGACATCAGCTGTATATGTAGGGGAGGATGGCCTTGTTGGGCATAGGTGGAAGAGGAGATCTGTGGTCCTATGAAGGCTGAACACTGAGTGGGGGAGAATTTAAGGGTGGGGAGGTATGAGTGGGGGGTAAGTGGGGTCACACCCTCATAGAAGCAAGAGGAGGGGGATGGGATAAGGGGTTCCTGGGTGGTGGGGGTAATGGGGTAAGGGGATAAAATTTAAAATGTAAATATAATATCCAATAATAAAGGAAAAAAAGAAATTATAACTTCATCTTAATAACAATTATACATATTTCTACCAATAGGTTATGGCTCTACCATAAATCTTAGCTAATCCTCCCTGTTCCAACAAAACCACTACTTTTCCCTAGAAAGACAGCCCAATATTAACCACCTCAGTCCCCAAGCCCAAGGAATAGTGGTGCTGACTCTTTATTAACTTCTTCAAGCTGATTATGGGAGTTGATTTATTAGAAGAGGGACAGGGAAAGAGTAAATTGATAAGTCTCTGACACTGTGTCTTCACTGCATCCAGCTGGAATTCCAGGACATCAGAGGTTTACGCAGGTCTGCTCAGCTCGCTTGATGAGTAGATACACTGAGGCTGTGTATTCTGCAACATACAATTCTCAAAACAAATTTTAGTATCAAGATAATTTTTTGTTTGAATTCTGGAATCTAGTCTTCTGGTGGCCTGCCTCTGTTATGTCTAATCCATATAATTGTGGGAGTTTTGATGAGGGTGTAGTACCACCATCCTCCCATTCCAGCTAGAGGAGAAATGTTGAGTCAGAATGTAGCAATGTCCTGTGATATGGATATCTGGTTTGAGTTATAACTTTTTGTGGACAATGTAGAACCAGGCCTGAAAGTTGTGCCCATGCAAGAGAGATGGTGGAAACAGAGAATCATAAGAGCCAGTGTATATTTAGACAGCAGTGCACACATATAGATATACCATTGCCAAGATAGGTAGTGCTGAACATCTAGGAGTTAATAAGTAAGCAAAAACCCAATCACTCCAGGAACCTGTAAACTATGATAGGAGCTGTTACACAATGGTTACTTGCAAAAGTGACATGTTTATGTGATTATGCATAAATATGCACTTAAGAGGCTTCCATTTTCATTTTATCCTTTACTCATGACAGTTTACCTGTGTGCATCCATGACAGTTTACCTGTGTACCTCCAAAGATTTGAGTGACAGTGAGTAAGTGTGTGTTGTTCATCCACGGCTACTTACACTCTCCTCCATCTTCTGACCTCCAATGACTGCCCCTTGTTCCCGGCATAGAGCTTGGACTTTTCTGGAACGTGGGTTCACCACATCTTGTAATACACAGTTTTAACTTAATATATCACCTCTGCTCTGTGTTAGTTTTTTTCTCGCTTTATTGGTTTTCTGCTTTTGTAGTGATAGACTTTCTTAAAGAAAACAGTTTGGCCTGGCATGGGAGTTTCCTACTTTAGCATACTATTATATTATATTTTGCATACTGTTATATCATCTGGGACACAAATGACTCCAAAAACTTTACCAGAGATGTCCTTTGGCTGATAAACACTTTCAGCAAAGTGGTTGCATACAAAATTAAGGTAAAAATCAGTAGCCTTCTGTTATAAAAATGATAAATGAGCTGAGAAACAAATAAGGAAAATAGCACTTTTCACAATAGCCACAAATAATATAAAATATCTAGACCTATATCTAGAATTTATAAATAACTAAAACACACACACACACACACACACACACACACACACACACACACACACACAAGCTATACCACTCCTGGACATATATCCAAAAAGATGTTCCAACATATAAAAGGAACACATGATTTCCCGTGTTTATAGCAGACTTATTTTCAGTAACCAGAAGCTGAAAACAACCCAGATGTCCTTCAATAGAGGAATGGGTAAAGAAAATATGGTACATTTACACAACAAAGTACTACTCAGCTATTAAAAATAATGACTTCATGAAATTCCCAATCAAATGGATGGAACTTGAAAATATTATCTTGAGTGAGGTAATCCAATCACAAAAGAAAATATATAATGAGTGGATATTAGCCAAAAAGAAGTTCAAAATGCTCAAAATACATCTCACAGACCATATGAAACTCAAGAAGAAAGAAGACCACAACAAAGTGTGGATGGTACAGTGCTTCTCGGAAGGCTGATGAAAATAATCTTGGGAAGTAGAGGGAGAAAATATTCTGGGAGGGTGATAGGAGGTGGAGCGAAAAAGAGATTCTTGTTCAGATACAAAAGGATATGCAGGAGAACTACAGAGGGTCAGGATTTTTAAAGTAGACCTTTAGCAGTGAAGAAGTGGGATATGGGGACAGCCCTTAGAAAGTCCCAGATGCCAGGGACCCAATGGGTTCCCTGGAACCAAAAGGGTGAACATTAGCTGAAATACCCAACAAAGGGGAAATGGAACTCTTAGAGACCATATTCAGTAGATAGACATGACCCCCAGTTGAAGAATGTTACCACTCAACCACCTTAAAAAAATTAATACAGAATTCCTCCTGTCAAACGGAAATGTAGGGACAAAAAGAGAACCAGAGACTAAAGAAAAGGCCATCCAGAGACTGCCCTACATAGGGATACATCCAATATGCAGACACCAAACTCAGACACTATTGGTGATTCCAAGAAGAGCTTCCTGACAGTACCCTGGTATAGCCGTTTTCTGAGAGGCTTTACCAGAGTTTGACCAAGACAAATGGAGATGCATGCAGCCTAATATAGGACTTAGTGTGGGGACCCAAGTAAAAGAGTTAGGGGAAAGACTGAAGTGGGTTAAGGGTTTGCAATTCCATAGGAAGAATAACAATATCAACCAACCAGACCACCCCCAAAACTTTCTGGGACTAAACCACCAACCAAAGAGTACACCTTTCTACAGTACTTGGTTCTAGCTGGATACGTAGCAGAGGAGTGACTTTATCAGGAAACACTGTAAGTGGATTCTGTTGGTCCTGTGGAGGCTTGATGATCCAGGGTAAGGGAATGTTATGATGCTGAGGCAGGAGTGTGTGGAAGGGTCAATGAGTGCCTTCATAGAAGCAAGGGAAGGTAGAGGGAATAGGAGGAAACTAGGAAAAGGCATAACATTTGAAATATAAATAAATAACCAATAAAAATGAAAAAATCCACAGAAATTATAAAAAACACTCTGCATTTCTCCTCCAATACTACACACACACACACACACACACACACACACACACACACACACTCACTCACTCACACACACATATCACACACACACATACACACACACATACACACACAAACACACATACACACAGCTTTATCATAAAACCTAGGAACCATAAATGAGAGAAAGCATGAGTATATAATAGTTTCATTCAATTAGTTTTGTTCTAGACTGCATGGGGTTTAAGATGTTCAGAGTGCATGTTATTTTAATACTTGAGAGATATTCTCCTTATGAAACCTGTTGTGATGAAATATAGCAATTGACACAAAATGGCCTGATCAATAGCAACTGCAAGTACAATTAAAATGAGCAGTTTTATATGTCCCAACAGTTTAGTTATATAAAGTATGTTTTGTCATAAAGCATATTAATAATTACAGACTAGTAAGAAAAACAATAACTATAAATAACTAACCCAGTTTTCAATGTCCTATGAGATCTATCTATCTATCTATCTATCTATCTATCTATCTATCTATCTATCTATCTATCTATGGAAAGAAACAGAAAAACTACACATATACACACACTAGGGGTCAGGGGAGTATAATTAGAATAAAATACAAATAATTGTTAATATAACAATTCTAAAAGTATAAAAAATTTACTTTTTTCCTCAAATGACTTTCATTGAAGTTTAAAAGTATGTAAAGATAAGAAAGTTTAGCCCACCAAGTGTAGTGGTGTGTGTCTTTAATTTCAGCACTTAAGAAGATCGTTATGCAATCTCAGCCAGCTAAGAGTTCATACTAAGACGGTGTCTTTAAAAATGTTTTTATCCAATCTAATTAAAATGCAACTTTCAATAAATCTGATAATTGTATATGGTATCTAAAAATTACCAAAAATCCAAAACAAAACAATAAAACAAAGAACTAACACTATAATAAAGAAAATTAAATGACTAAAAATGCAAGAGAAATCTGAGTAGAGAATTAAGATAACCATGGAAATACAACTTAAAATATTTCACAGAAATCAGATCATCAATCTGATTTCTACCAATGTTTTAATGTATTTTGACTTGCAAGCCGTCATTGCCAGTTCTAATGATTCCTTATTTCAAGGCATGTTTCTCTTGCTCTCTACCTCCTCTCTCTTTATGATCTCTGTTTCAGAGCCCAAGACAAAAACTGAAGCTCCCTGTACCTCTCTTCCATCCAGATATAGAATTAATCCATCTTTATTGAATAAATAGTTTTAAACAAAAGCAAAAGATTACATATAATTTGATATACATGAGTACATCCTTATCCTTTGGGGCAATCACAAATTGGGGGCCAATATTTAGCATTAAAATACATAGCAAAAGACAAAACTTCAACACATATCAAACTCCTACTGGTGAGGGCTCCAAGGAATGATGAATTTTTCTCTCCTAGAACCACCCCTCAACCAAAAGGCATCAATTGTGGAGAAACTGGCAGCAGTCACAGAATGACAGGCTCAGCTCAGCATGGTTCATGAACATCAGCATGGCTTTAGACAACCCAGAAGAGGCACATCCCCATTGACACTGATGATAACACAGGCCTTGAACATTAATACAGACTCTTACTGTGAATGGACAGCCCCTGGAATGTTCATGAAATCAGACATGGACCCTGGTGCCAGCATGATCCAAGATGTCAACATGATTCAGTTGGCAGCATAAGTCACCCAGATCAGTATGAAAGGGATATACCAAGGTAACCCTAAAGGCTCTAAATGGGAAAATGACATATCAGTGTATTCTTGTTTCTGAAGCCCCTGACGTTGAAATAGGGTTAGAGAGGTTGCGAATGCTTTGAGAGCTCTCTGCTATACCACCAGAGTGTCTGTATTTTTCTATTTTATAGCAATACTTCTATAGTCTTCAGCAAAGGGACACTGAAAGACAAAGACAGTCACCCCAAATTGTATAATATAAAATAGTACAAAATAACCTCATTGCTCAAAAGAGTCCAAAGGCAAATAGGACAGCACTGGCTGATGTAATCTAGCCAGGAAGAGACAAAGATCAAATCTGTTTTCTGCTTCACCAAAGGAGAACCAGAAAATACCCTCTGCTGCTTAAAGACAATGATTCAAAATGTTTGAATTATTTTAATCTTTCCTGTTCATTTGGGGTTAGCTCACTGTCAGGTTTAGAAACCCCCCCAAAATATGTCTTTGTTCCTTTGCGGTCATCATTTTTTTATTAGGCTAGTGATTCTAACCTGTGCCCCCATTCAGATCCTGCTCTACATCCTCAAAAGAGCCGCATTAATAACAAAAGGCGGGAAAAGGAGATTTCTTCAATGAGACTACATAGAAAAAAAGAAAAAAGAGATACAGAGAGACACTAAAGCCCTCAAGTCCCTTATCTGCACCTGCTTTCATGATATTATCCATTTGACTGTTGTGAGATAAAATATCAAAGCATTTTAATTTGGCCATGTTCAAATCATTGAATACTTTTTCGAATACTTATTTGATATCTTGATAATTGTCTATTCATTTTTCTAACCCATTTTTTGATTAGACAAGTTAGACTTTAAGTATTTAAGCAATGCTCTTGATGCTCTTGAAATTAACTTTCATTCTTATATACAGTTAGCAAGCATGTTTCTTATTCTGAGTGTAGTCTCTTCACTCTGGAGTTTGTTTTTGCTGTAAGAAGATTTTAATTTCTTAAAATTCCATTGGTAATATTTGACATCATTTCCTGTGTTATTGAAATCTTTTAAGAAAACCATTAACTGTATTCACATTTCCAAAGGAGTCTTCTTTGTGCTCATTTTCTCTTCCAGTTATATAATTATAAAACAGAAAAAAAATAGAGATAATACATATGTGTACATGCCTCATTTTAATATGTAACATATTTTAGTTTGGTTTAAAGACAAAGACATGATATAAAGGAAGTATTCATGGGTTCAATCACTAACTAAAGTGATGAAAAACAATTGTGCATGTAATATATCACTCATAAGCATGTGCTGATCCTACTGTGAGCCCAGAGATTGTGTTGTTTACTTTAAAAATCTGTTCCAAGTTGTGGTGGAGCTCAGCCTTAGCATATAACTTTAATCCAAGAGCTTTTTGTTAATTGTAAAGAGGATTAAATAAACTAGATCAAAAGGCAGAGCAAACATCCAGTTGATAAGGAAGGGGAAAATATAAAAAGACTACAGAGAATAAATAGATGTATAAGGAGATTCACAGGAAGTAGAAGGGAGGACATTCAGTTTGAGAGGTTTTTAGAATGGCATGAAAAAGCACTTTCTTTGGGAAGTTGCTTGTGGAAGGTTTCCTGTATGTGTTCTCTGCCTCTACTAGCTGGTAGGCATTCACAACAGCATCTGGGTACTGAGTCTTTATTAGGAAAATTAAAATAAAAAATTTTTATGATTTTATTAAAAACAACATTTGGTACTTCAAAGCACCACATGACCACATGAACAGGAAAATCATGTCAGCTGTGGGCAAACTAAGGAGCCATTAGGTTTGGTAACTCACTGGGAAGTCCACAAGGAGAGAATTAAGGATAGGGAATACTGCAATACAAGGTACTCAAAGCATGTAAAGTGATAGTTTATATGGCTTGAAAATAGAAGCAGAAAATCAACAAGCTCAAAAACTTAAGTAAAATTAGTTCTATAACACTTCTCATCATTATAGTCATCGTCATCGTTGTTGTATTTTATATTTTGTCCTTAAATATCCATATTACCTTTCTGTACCCTCTGAAGAAAAAGAAAACTTTAGAGATACAGAGAAAAAGAAAATATGAAAAGTCAACTGATTATATATAAGCTTTCAAAAGACTTATAAATAATGTAAGAGAAATACTCAAACACAGATGAATTTAGAAAAGCCATAGAAAGACTCTTCTTCTATAGAGACGAGAATGAGAAAAATACTCAGACACAGACTGAGTAATAGGTAAAATCCTACTGTACCACTACATGAAGAAACTGAAGAGGGAATTGTTTAAGGTTGTTAGAAAAGCAACACTAATTTGCCCAGTTACTATTCAAGACTTACCAGCAGATGATCAATAATCTCAAGTTGATGGAGAAATTAAATAGAATTCTACAGATATATAAAGTTTAAGGAAATTTTAAAAAGTGATTTTTTCATGTTATGCATTGACCCTTTCTTTTGGGGTGTAGGGATTTCTTCACAAGCCACAAAAACATTGATCCCAATTAGAATGGGATTGTTTATTGTCTCAGTCCTATAGCAGGATATGTAGAGTACAAATAATATATACTTCTATAAAAATATTTGTATGGTGTCTGCAGGGCACACAGATCACTTAAGGATGAATTTCTTCTCTTTGTTTTAGCAGGTGAAAGACAACAGTGTTTCTTCAGAAGTGAGTTTGATAATATAATCAAGTTGCAATATAAATCTCCATTCATGACATCTTTAAGGATGGTATGTAATAATAAGTCATGAGAATTCTGTAGCCACCAAGATTTGTTGGTTATACATAGAAGAAGTTCTGGCTGGATATGTGCATGAATCAGTCAGTTTTACAGGTGTTTCCTTATACAGTTTAGCATTATATATTACCAGTTTATTTTGTCCTTTTGATTTATTTTTGAAGCCAAGATATTCAGGAATTCTATCTCTGTGAATTCTGAACCTTATTACATTTTTTTCTTTTTTTTCTTTCCTGTTAACCCAGCATAGAATGTCTTTCTCAACATAACATACCATTTATTTGGCACTCTGAAGTCATTAAAAGTATGGACTAACAACATAACATTTCCTTTATTTGGCACATTAAAAGGGGACTGATTTAACCCCCTTTTATTTAGGTCTGCTCTGTTTGACTTCTTTCAAAAAGGATGTACAATACCATTCTAACCACTGAATATATAATCACATTTTGATAATTGAACACAATCATCATCATCATCATCATTTATTGAGACAGGTTTTCTCTGTATATCATTGGCTAACTTAAATTTGTTCTGTTGATTAGTCTGGCTGTGAACTCAAAAGTAACCTTTCTGTCCCTGTCTTAGTCTCCCAAGTATTGAGATCAGAGGCATGCTTTATTTATTTAGTATGTATGTACCTTTGAAAACAGTTATATTAATTCTCATTTCTTTCTTCTTTCTTCAGAGAGTATTATGTGCTTTGGTAAATATTTTTATGTTTATCTTTCTCTTTATATAAATTAATTTAATATTCTTTTCTGTATTTTGGGTATGTATCATGCACTAGCATGCATGAGCCATTATCAGTTGTCTTGTGGGATCCAATGTTTAAAGAGACTGGTTGTTCAAACTAGACTGAACTCATTATACAGCAGGGAACATTAGCCCCTGAGTGTCTAGGCTGACATTCATCCCCAGCATTCAGAGATACCCTTCAAGAAGCACCACTAACTAGCTCCCTGGAAGAGTACAGGCTGCAAGCATTTAAGCTTGCCATTGTAGCTCATAGGTTCTTCTGCTTGGTGTGTAGACATTTCTTGTTGGGGGGAGCAGCTGTATCTAAGCTAACATTCCAAACACCTAGAATCATGGTTGTCAAACCAGTATGCATTGTAGACCTTGTCTTGAATCCCTTATTGCTTGGGAATAAAACCAACAGTTGCTAAGGAACCCTTTTTCTCTGCCTCCCTAACATGTAATGGAACAACATTGTCTTTCATCTGGGAATTTGAAATCAATTGTGT
This sequence comes from Arvicanthis niloticus, assembly GCF_011762505.2. Taxonomy (NCBI): domain Eukaryota; kingdom Metazoa; phylum Chordata; class Mammalia; order Rodentia; family Muridae; genus Arvicanthis; species Arvicanthis niloticus. Next base: position 7,104,924 of record NC_047677.1, read on the forward strand.
TAAATTTTATTTCTGTAAGTTCTTGCCACTCACTGGTTCTCCCATATGTTATAGTAAATATTTACTATCACTACTGCATTTACAACCCACCTTTGATTATTTAGTCCCCAGATAAAATGCAGAAAATCTTTATTTTTGTAATAAGCCTCACTAGGACTACATCTAGACAAATATTAACCCTCTAAGCTATTTGGTTGGTTTTTCTGTTAATAACCCTTATAACATTCCATTTTCTACCCAGGGCACTCTTATTGTCATTGGGTAGCATTCATGGCTAGTTCTCACAATTTCTTACCCCATGGCATCTTTCTCTCCATCCACCTCCTTTCTCTCTTCTCATGGTCTATACCTCTGTCCCTATGCCAAAAACTAAAGCTGCTCCTACCTCTCTTCTGCTCAGATATAGGTTGAAGACATCTTTATTGAACCATTAGTTTTAAACTAAGGAAAAGGATTCCATATTGTTTTTGTTGTATAGGCATATTTTCTCATTCCTTAGGGCAACAAGACCTTGGGGGCCATTATTTACCCTTCTGATTCATAGGAAAATACAAATTCTCAATATACATCAAAAGTCTACTGGCCAGAGCCCCAAGGAAATGTGAGTCCTTTTCTACCTGAACCACTCCTGAAGCAGAAATCATCAACTGTGTAGAGCCTTGCAGCAGCCACAGAGGGACAGGCCCAGCACAGCATGGCTCATGAAAAACAACATGGATTTAGGCAACAATTCAGACAAAAAACAGTCCCATGGGCTTTGGTGATAACACAGGCTTTAAACATTAATACAGACTCTAGCTATGATAGTATCATGGAACCAGACAAAGCTCTATGTGGCAGCATGGTCCTGGATTTCAACATCACTCAGGTGGCAGCAGAAACCACCCTGATCATTATTAGGGGTTCTGCCCATGTCTCCCTAAAGCTTCTGAATATGATCATGTCAGAGCAATGTGTTCCTATTTCTGAAGCCCCTGACTCTGAGTTAGGGTCAGAGAGGTTGACAATGCCTTGAAAACTGTCTGTTATATTGCCAGAATCTCAGTATGTCTCTATTTTACGTCGATGCCTCAATAGTCAACATACAAACACTGAAAAACAAAGTCAGTTACCAAATGGCAACCGCACCAAATAGTTCAAAGTAACCTCATTGTTCAAAATAGTCCAAACACAAACAGGGTAATCTGGCTGATGTGCACATGCCAGAAAGAGACTGCCCAAAGGTCAGATCCAAAACAAAGTACAATTTTGTTTTTCTGCTTAACAAAAGAAGAGCCAAAAAGTATCTGCTGCTGCTTAAGAAAAAAGATAGTGCATGTAATTTTAAAAACCTGCCTGTACCGCCTAGCCCATGGAGTCAGCAGCTGTCCACCAGCCATCTATTCAGCCCCCACAGATAGCTAATGCTTTTTCCATAAATGCTAGGAGCAAAAATCAGTCTAGACTAACCATCCATTATGGCTGTGCTGATATGGTCTTCTCACCAGTCCCCACAGACCCTCTTGACTTAGCTCTGAGTTCACAGTGCTCCTGACTCCAATTCCATCCCTCCCCCCATACCTCCAGCTAGCTCTGCTAAGCCACCGAAAAGCCATCACTCCTGAGAATGCCTGGAGCTACTGCTCACATTTCAGTGAATGACTGCCAAAGCAGTCTGGGCCTATTTTCTCCTGCCCACCTGAGGTGCCCCTGATCGAAAACACCAGACAATCTTAATATTTTAATATCAGACAGATGACACAAATTCTGGGTGCAGAATATATTGTCCTAAACTAATCAGCTTTCCTATGTTGAATTATTCTGGTGGTGAAATCTGTTACCAGTTCTAATAATTCCCAGGCCTACTCAGTCACAATCCTGGCCAAAATAGCCCTTTTCTGCTGGAAACAGAAGTCTTATCTCTATATCTTAGGCCAACAATAGGTTTGTGCCATCTTCATTGATTTAATGAAAAAAACAATTTTGGAACCTCCCCTACACAAAGACTTCAACAGATGCTAATCATCTTTTCTCTCCAACTGTGGTCAGCTCACTGTGAGAGGTAGATACTCCCAAAGTATGTCTTTGAAACTCTGTGGTCATCATTATATTATTAGGCTAGAGGGTCCTAACCTGTTTCCCTGCTCAAATTCTGCTACCGATTCTTGATAAAGTCAACTAACAGGGCCAAATCAATAATAGAAGGCAGAAAAGGGAAATTTCTTATATATGGACACATTGGGAAAAATAAAACTGAGATATAGACAACTCAAGACCTCAAGTCAATCATCCTCATCTGCTTTCTTGATGATTTCTATTTGACTTTTGTGAGATGAAGTATTAAAGCATATTAATTTGGCTTTATCCAAATTTTTGAATATTTTTCAAATATTTGTTGTATATCTTGAGAATTGTCCATTCATTTCACTATCACATGTTTTTCGATTAGACAGGTTAGTCTTTGAGTATTTAGAGATTGCAATGTTCTTGATGTTCTTGAAATTAACTCTCATACTTATGAGTAGTGAGCAATGACATTTCCAGTTCTCTTTACTCTGTAGATTGTTTCCTTTGCTGTAGGGAGACTTTAATTTCACATAATTCCAAAAGCTACAATTGCCATGATTTCATGTGCTATTGGTGTCTTTTCAGGAAACTCTTACTGTGTCCATATTTCCATTTGGGTTCTTGATTGTGCTCATTTTTCCCTGCAAGTGATAGAATTATATAGCAATAAAACCCAAATAGAGATGACAAATATAAGTACATGCCTCATTGTAGCAAATTTTAGTTTGGCTTAAAGACAAAGAGATCAGATAAATGAAGTATGCATGTGTTCAATCATTAAGTATGGGGATGAGAAATAATTGTGCATGTAATATATCACTCGTAAATGAATGATGAAATAGGAGATAGTTAGAATATGATGCTCAGTCCAGTTTGTTCCTTAGGCAGCCACCATATTTCACACTAGAAGCGGCCAGAAGCCTTGTGTGTCACAGCGAAAATCAGCCACAGGCCAAGAGTGCCACAATTAGACCTATGAGATGCCAGCATGGGGGTTGGCTCTGCTAAGTCACCATGCTTCATCCAGAAAGCTCAGCTGAACCCCAGACAGCATCTGCCATCCTCACAGTACCTGGTAGAATGTAGACTTTCAATGTTTAAAGATTATCTAATGGATTTATATATTTGAAAACGCACAAATTACAAGATGCACACACAATTAGAATTGTCATATAATATCTAACCTTTGGAAAGAAGTTGCTACCCAGGACTACTTTTGACCCATCCATCTTCCTCCATGGTTGATAGCCTCGTTTCTCTTTCCCTTCCTCCACATCTCTCCTCCCAAATCATCACTCCACCTACCTCTCATACTGCCCAGTCATGGAGCTTTATTTCAAATGTAGCAGGAAAATATGCCACCACAGGCCACCCTTCTTGTTAGAATTAAAAATAAAAACTTTACCTCAAAATATAATTAGAGCACAACTATACCAATTTATAACAGTAAGGTACAAGATAGACCTAATACCCAGTCTAACATTATTGCCAATAAAATAACCATTGCCACCTATCTTAACTTAAAAGACTATAGTTCTGTACCTGGCTCATGTCTTGGCTTTAGAATGAATGCTGTCTGAAAACCATCCTCTCAAACATGTTATCTCAAAGTAAATAGCCTGGGTTGGATTGTAAGTCTTCAACCCCGTGAGAAATCCAGAATGATTGAATTAACTCAAGATATGGGAAACACAAAGCATATCTTCCAAAACTTAGCCAATAGTTATGTAGACCACTGATTATCTGGACAGTCCCTTATACTCCAAAATGTTGGAGCATTCAATTTTCACCCATCTGGCCCAGGATCATCTAACAGACCCAGTAATGCAAAATTTTTAAGGGCTGATTTCTCTGTCTAGGCAGATATTATCAGTGGACTATTGTGCATAGCATGTCCTATTTCTGGACAGTATTTTGTCTGTAGAGGAAAAGAGGTAATGTTTGCCTAGTGGCTGTCTTACCACTCCTGAAGTAACTCTACACATGCTCAATTTCTTCTTAGAATCTAAGAAATGGAAGCTGTCAGAAGCAGAAAGGTCTCTAGTCAAATGGTCTTTAATGAAAAAATATCTGTACCATCAAATCTGTGGATGTCTAACATTTTTGAAAACCAACTATCTATGTAAAGCAATCTGGACTGTTGTTCATTAATACCTCTCTGCTATTTCTAATTAAAATTTAGAAAACATCCTAACAATAAATTCAAGCCATGAATTTGTTATAGACCCTTAATTCACATTGCTTAATCATCTAAAAGCAGTTTTTAAAAGTTAAAGGACTAGATCTAAGCCTTGTACCCACAAATTTTAAATTAACAGAAGAAATTATACCAATGAAACTCTTGAATTTCCATCAAAATAAATTTTGTACCATCTAAGACATTGTAACTTCAGCTTAGTAACAATTATACAGATTTCTACCAATAGATTATGGTTATGTATTCAATTTTAGCTCTTACTTTCTCTCTTCCAATAAAAGCATTACTTTTCCCTTGAAAGACAGCCTAATATTAACCATTGCAGTCCTCAAGCCAAGGGAATTGGGGAACCAACACTTCATTATCTTCTTCAAGCTGAATTTGGGCATTGAGATATTAGAAGAGGGCTGGGGAAAACGGTAAAATGTAAGCTTCTGGTGTCTGTGTCTTGACTGGATCCAGCTGGAAGTCCAGGACATCAGGTGTAGGCCACTGACCTGACTCGGCAGGCCAAGACTCGCGCACGTCAGCTGATCTGACGTGGCTAGCCAAGATGGCGCCTGCCTAGGCCTCTGGTAGTAACTACCAGTGCACTGCGCATGCGCAATTCAGTTTGGCTCCAACCCCTCCCAAACGGGGTATGCTAATTAAGTACCACATTCTGACCAATCACCCCCTCCCGGGCAGGGTATGCTAATGTGGTATGCTAATGAAGCACTGTAATTTGACCAATCGTACACCTCCATGCGCTTTTCCCCGCCCAGGGCTGAGGGTATATAAGCAGCCCGTTCTGGGCATTCGAAGTCTCTCCCTGAAATCTAAAAGAGCGCTTCTACAATAAAGGCTGTTGAGAAGGATCCGGTTTGTCACGTCTTCCTTGCTGTTGAGTGGGGTGTGACAATCAGGAGTTCAGGCAGGTTAGTTTGGCATGTTCTAATGAGGGGATTCATTCACCAAAGCTGTGTATTTTGTAATATACGAAATTTGGAATCAACAAGGAAATTTTTTGTTTGATTCTCTGAAATCTAGTTTTTTGGAGGCCTACTTCTGTCATGTCTGATCCATATAATTATGGTGAGTGTAACTACCTTAATGACCTCTTCTGAAAACACTCAAGCAAAACTTTTTTCCCAAATCAGCAGTATTTGAGGCAGTAACCAGAAAAACCTTTATCTTCATCTTTTTTTCCACAGGAAAAATATAACTACACAACTCAAAATCACACCCATTTAGAACGTTAAAACAATCTAAAACAAATGAAGTAACTAAGGTTCTGTATATGCCTAGTCTCAGGAATTTTCTATTTTGACAAGAAGGAATTAAACCCAGAATTTCTGTGGGGCCCGCATTAAACAGAACCTGAGTATTCTGTTAGGAGTATGAAAACAATATATCTTACACCATCTTCAATACAATTGATTTGCACTATCTTTCTGTTTGGATCTCTGCCTAGAGCAGCCTTTTGTTTATACCATCTATTGGTTTGGATCTCAATCTAGAGCAACCTGCTAGTTATTTATTTATCTGTAGGCCTCTCTATAGGAGGCACAGACAAATTTTATTACCTGGTCAAAGCAGGCTATGATTATCACTGTACTCTCTACCCGGGGTCAGTGACAATTTTCCCCATCTTAGTTCCGAACTGCAGGCGATTATCCCCACATGATTTGAACAAATCTGTTTATAAATCTTTCCTGAAAGCAAATAATCTCTATATATTTTAAGTTCACAGTTAAATTAGTAACTACTCCAATTGAAGGCTTATTCTTTTGGTTCTCTGACTCTGAGCAGCCTGCAATATCTCACAGCAGGGGACGTGCCTGCATGCAATTTCTTTCTTTAAAGTTTCCTGTGCTGGAATCATGTGACTTGTCTCAGTGCCACTCACTCACTGGCTTTTTGAAAAAAAATATATAACTTTAACTCTCAGCTGAATAGTCTTAAACTGCTAGTGAGTTTATTTTCAAAGTTGGTACACCACTTGAAATGGGAAATATTTAGAATATGGCATTCAGTCTGGCTTGTTCAGGGATAGCCACATGTTCCTCACTAAAAGTGGCCAGAAGCCATGTGAGCCACAGCTACAAGTGGCCAGAGGTCAAGCATGCCACAACTAGACCCACAAGATGCCAGTGTGAGAGATGGCTCTGCCAGTCCACCAGACTGCATCCACAAAGTTCAGTTAAAACCCCAGACAATATCCACTATCCTCATAGTACGTGGTAGATTGAAGACTCTTAATGCTTAAAGATTATTCAATGGATATACATATTTGGAAATGTTCAAATAACAAGCTGCCCACACAATTAGAATTGTCACCCAATATCTAACCTTTCTATAGAAGTCGCTACCCAGGACTGCTTTCGAACCATTAATCTTTCTCCATGATGCATAGCCTCTTTTTTTCTCCCATTCCTCTCCTTCTCTCTTCCCAACACCTCACTCTGCATACATTTCATAATGCTCAATCACCAAGCTTTATTACAAATGTAGTGGAAAATATCCCACTATACTGTGGTACAAGTATCTGTCAAATATCATAAACTGTTGTAGGATATTTGATCACATTGTGAACCTGGAGATTGTGTTGTTTACTGGAAAAATAACAACAAATATCATCCAGACAAGAGACTTCAGTTTAAAAATAATTTAGTTGATTCTTCTTTATATTGTAAAAGGGACACCACTTTCTGAAGCCCCCACATGAGTCACTGATAGAAATAAATCAGGAAAGGCAGGTTATGAGTCAGGAAAAATAGGTAAAATTGTTTAGAGCTCTTGTGATTCAGTTAAAAATTCAGAGCTGTATGCCATTTTATGGTAATATTAATACTTTTTTCTCAATATCTTGTATCCATGGAGTCTGGCCTCATTTCCCCATCCCTTACAGTTTTTAAAGCCTAGTTTAATAAGGACAGTTAAATACTTTAAGCTACTTTCTATCCCACCTTTCATCAGAGCTATTGGGAAAAAAAAGCTTAATAGGGTAAAAGAGGATGTGGACATGTTTAGAAATAGTTGTTTGGGAGATTCCGATCTTCATTGTCAGAAAAGTAACAATTCAGTTCACACAAATCAGCAGCAAGATCATGATCAACTTCCAATCACCATTCATAAATCAGCAATGACATTTCAATCCAGAAGAAACCACATGGCTCTGACAATTAACCAAGTCTTCAAAAGAGGCAAGAAGACACCAGAACACCACCAGTTCTTTGTTGAAGGCAAGGCAAATTACAATTTTATCAGTGATGATCATTGTCAGCAAAGCCCAAAAAGTACAGCAAAGAGTTGCAAGGTAATCCAACGCCACACCTAATTTTCCACTATCAGTTGGTTTAACGTTATACTCTTTCCAAACATAACATATATTCTCAAACATCTACTGTAGCAAAACATCACATGCCCCTATCCACGCAGCTTACAGAAAAACACCCTGTGAATTTTCTTAGTAAAATATCCTACAACATGTATGCTTCAACAAATTTTTTTTCTGAAATAGTTTTCAAAGACAATCATATGTTCCAACTTAATCTCAAAAAAAAAAAAAAAAAAAAAAAAAACCCAGAAATTTCTAGATGACTTAGCATCTAAAAAGTTTTCTTTTCTGGACAGTAATTTGTCTGTAGATGGAAAGAGGCAATTCTTGCCTAGTGGCTGTCTCACCACAACTAGAGTAACTCCAAAGATGCTCAATTTCTTCTTAGAATCCAAGACAGGAAGCTGTCAGGAGCAGACAGGTCTCTAATTAAAATCAACATTAATACAGAAATGTTTGTAACGTCAATTCTGTGGACTTCTGACGTTTTGAAAACCAACTATCCATGTAAGGTAATCTGGACTGTTGTCTGTTAACTCCTGTCAGCTATTTCTAAATAAAATATAGAAACTACCCTAGCAATAAACTCCAAGCCATAAATTTGCTATAGGACCTTAACTCATAGGCTAGCCATCTCAAATTAGTTAAGAAAGTTAAAGAAGGACTGGGTCTAAGCCTTGTATTCCTAAATGTATTGTACAGGAACAATGCCTATGAGAGTAAAAATATTCATCTCATTTTTATATCAATAAGAAGCTTGTACCAATGGAAACCTTAAATTTGAAATCGAAGTAAATTTTGTACAATTTAAGAAATTATAACTTCATCTTGATAACAATTATACAGAATTCTACAACTAGGTTATGGCTATAAAATAAATCTTAGCTAATCCTCCCTGTTCCAACAGAACCACTACTTTTTCCTAGAAAGACAGCCCAATATTAACCACTTTAGTCCCCAAGCCCAGAGCATAGGGGCGCTGACTCTTCATTAACTTCTTCAAGCTGATTACGGGCATTGAGATATCAGAAGAGGGGCAGGAGGAAGACTAAATTGATAAGCCTCTGACACTGTGTCTTCACTGCATCCAGATGGAATTCCAGGACATCAGAGGTTTGAGGAGGTCTGTTCAGCTTGCCTGATGAGTAGATACACCAAGGCTGTGTATTCTGAAATATATAGTTCTCAAAACAAATTTTAGTATCAAGATAATTTTTTAAGAGGGCTGACATTTTATTAAGGATGTTGGTTTTAACAACTTTTCTTTTTATTTTCCTTCTTTTTAAATTGTATATTATACTTACATTTCAAATTTTATCCCCTTACCCCATTCCCCCCACCACCCAGGAGCTCCTTATCCCATCTCCCCTCCTCCTGCTTCTATGAGGGTGTGCATCCACCTACCCCACTCCCACCACCCCACCCTCAAATTCCCTCACTCAGTGTTCAGCCTTCATGGGACCAAAGATCTCCTCTCCCACCTATGCCCAACAAGGCCATCCTCCCCTACATATACAGCTGGAGTCATGTGTTCCTCCCTATGTGCTCCTAGGCTGGTGGTTTAGACCCTAGGGAGCTCTGGCTGGTTGGTGTTGTTGCTCTCCTCATGGGACCACCAACCCTTTTAGCTCCTTCAGTCTTCTTTCTAACTTCTCCATTGGGAACCCTTGATAAGATTAATGGTTAGCTGTGAGTATTTGTCTCTGGGTATGTCAGACTCTAGAGGACCTCTAAAGAGACAGCCCTATCAGGCTCTTGTCAGCATGCACTTCCTGTCATCCATATCAGCATCTATTTTTGGTAACTGCACATGGGATGAATACCCAGATGGAATGGTTTCCAGACAGCCTCCCCTTCAGTTTCTGTCCCACACTTTGTCTCCATATTTGCTCCCTTGGGTATTTTGTTATTTCTTCTAAATAAGACCTAGACATCCATACTTGTTCTTCCTTCTCCATGAACTTCATGTGGTCTGTTAGTTGAATCTTTGTTGTTTCAAACTTTTGGGCTAATATCCGCTTATCAGTGAGTAAATACCATGTGTGTTCTTTTGTGATTGGGTTACCTCACTCAGGATGATATTTTCTAGTTCCATCCATTTACCTAAACATTTCTCGAATTCGTTATTTTTAATAGCTGAGTAATATTCCATTGTGTAAATGTACCACATTTTTTGTATCCATTCCTCTGTTGAAGGGCATCTTTCCAGCTCCTGGCTATTATAAAGAAGGCTGCTATGAACATAGTGGAGCATATGTCCTTGTTATATGTTGGAGCATTTTCTGGGTATAAGCCCAGAAGTGGTATATCTGGGTCCTCAGATAGTGCTATGTCCAATTTTCTGAGAAACGGCCAGACTGATTTTCAGAGTAGTTGTACCAGCTTGCAACCCCACCAACAATGGAGGAGTATTCCTCTTTTTCCACATTCTCACCAGCATCTACTATCAAATGAGTTTTTGATCTTAGCCATTCTGACTTGTATAAGATGGTATCTCAGGGTTGTTTTGATTTGCATTTCCCTGATGACTAAGGATGTTGAGCATTTCTTAAGGTGCTTCTCAGCCATTCGAGTTTCCTCAGTTGAGAATTCTTTGTTTAGCTCTGTACCCCATTTTTAATGGGGTTCTTTTGTTTTCTGGTGTCTAATTTCTTGAGTTCTTTTTATATATTGGACATTAGCCCTCTATTGGATGTAGGATTAGTAATGATCTTTTCCCAATCTGTTGGTTGACATTTTGTTTTATTAACAGTGTCCTTTGCCTTACAGAAGCTTTGCAATTTGATGAGGTCCCATTTGTCAATTCTTGATCTTAGAGCATAAGCCATTGGCGTTCTGTTGATGGACTTTTCCCCTGTGCCTAAGTATTCCAGGGTCTTCACCACCTTCTCTTCTATTAGTTTCAGTGTATCTGGTTTTATATGAAGGTCCTTTATTCACTTGGACTTGAGCTTTGTACAAGGGGATAATAATGGATTAATTTGCATTCTTCTACATGCTGTCCTCCAGTTGAGCCAGCACCATTTGGTGAAGATGCTGACCTTTTTCCACTGGATGGTTTCAGCTCTTTTGTCAAAGATCAAGTGACCATAGGTGTGTGGGTTCATTTCTGGATCTTTAATTCTATTCCATTGATCTTCCTGCCTGTCTCTGTACCAATACTATGCAGTTTTTATCACTACTGCTCTGTAGTACAGTTTGAGGTCAGGGATGGTGATTCCCCCAGAAGTTCTTTTATTGTTGAGAATAGTTCTCACTATCCTTGGTTTTTTGTTATTCCAAATGAATTTGCAAATTGTTCTTTCTATCTCTATGAAGAATTGATTTGTAAATTTGGTTGAAATTATGTTGAATCTGTAGATTGCTTTTGGTAAGATGGCCATTTTTACTAAGTTAATCCTGCCAATCCAGGAGCATGGAAGATCTTTCCATCTTCTGATATCTTCTTCAATTTCTTTCTCCAGAGACTTGAAGTTCTTGTCATACAGACCTTTCACTTGCTTGGTTAGATTCACTCCAAGATATTTTATATTATTTGTGGCTGTTGTGAAGGGTGTCATTTCCCTAATTTCTTTCTCAGCCTCTTTATCATTTGAGTAGAGGAAGGCTACTGATTTGTTTGAGTTGATTTTATATTCAGCCACTTTGCTAAAGTTGTTTATCAGGTCTAGGAGTTCTCTGGTGGAAGTTTTAGGGTCACTTAAGTATACTATCATCTGCAAATAGTGAAAATTTGACTTCTTCCTTTCCTATTTGTATCCCTTTGACTTCCTTTTGTTGTCTAATTGCTCTAGCTAAAACTTCCAGTACTATAATAAATAGGTAAGATGAGAGTGGGCAGCCTTGTCTAGTCCCTGATCTTAGTGGGATTGCTTCAAGTTTCTCTCCATTTAGTTTGATGTTGGCTACTGGCTTGCTGTATATTGCTTTTACTATGTATAGGTATGTGCCTGAATTCCTGGTCTTTCCAAGACTTTTAACATGAAGGAATGTTGAATTTTGTCAAATGCTTTCTCAGCATCTAGTGAGATGACCATGTGGTTTTTATCTTTGAGTTTATTTATGTAGTGGGTTACATTGATGGATTTTCGAATATTGAACCATCCCTGCATTCCTGAGATAAAGCCTACTTGATCATGGTGGATAATTGTTTAGATGTGTTGTTGGATTTAGTTTGCGAGAATTTTATTGAGTATTTTTGTCCAGTTGAAAGTGTCCTTTGCCTTACAGAAACTTTGCAATTTTATGAGGTTTCTTTGCCAATTCTTGATTTTAAGCATAAGCCATTGGTGTCCTGTTCAGGAACTTTTCTCTTGTACCCATGTGTTAGAGGCTCTTCCCTAATTTCTCTTCCATTATTCATAGTGTATCTAGTTTTATGTGGAGGTCCTTGATCCACTTGGATGTGAGCTTTGTACAAGGAAATAAGAATGATTCGATTTACATACTTCTACATGCTGACCTCCAGTTCAACCAGCACCACTTGAAAATGCTGTCATTTTTTTCAATTAATGGTTTTAGTTCCTTTGCTAAAGATCAAGTGACCACAGGTATGTGGGTTTATTTCTGGCTCTTCAATTCTATTTCATTGATCTTCTTGCCTATCTCTGTACCAATATCATGCAGTTTTTTTTTTTTTTTTTATCATTATTGCTCTGTAGTACAGCTTGAGGTCAGGGATGATGATTTCCCCCAGAAGATCTTTTACTGTTGAAAATAGTTTTCACTATCTTGGGGTTTTTTTGTTATTGCAAATGAAATTAAGACTTGCTCTTTCTAACTCTGTGAAAAATTGAGTTGGAATTTTGATAATGATTGCATTGAATCTGTAGATTGCTCTAGGCAAGATGGCCATTTTTACTATATTAATCCTGCCAATCCACGAGCATGAGATCTTTCAATCTTCTGAGATCTTTTTTGCTGTTTTCTGGGACTTGAAGTTCTTGTCATACAGATCTTTCACTTGCTTGGTTAGATTCACACCAAGGTATTTTATATTATTTGTGACTATTACTAAGGGTGTCATTTCCCTAATTTCCTTTTCAGCCTGTTTATCCTTTAAGTAGAGGAAGGCTACTGATTTGTTTCAGTTAATTTTTTTGCTAAAGTTGTTTATCAGGTTTAGGAGTTTTCTGGTGGAATTTTTGGAGTCACTTAACTATACTATCATATCATCTGCAAATAGTGATATTTTGACTTCTTCCTTTCCAATTTATATTTCTTTGATCTTTTTTGATATCTAATTGCTCTGGTTAGGACTTTGAGTACTATATTGAATAGGTAGGGAGAAAGTGGGCAGCCTTGTCTAGTCCCTGATTTTTAGTGGAAATGCTTCAAGTTTCTCTCCATTAAGTTTGATGTTGGCTACTGGTTTGTTTTATATTGCTTTTACTATGTTTAGATATGGGCTTTGAATTCCTGATCTTTCCAAGACTGTTAACATGAAGGGGTGTTGCATTTTGTTCAATGCTTTCTCAGCATCTAGTGAGATGATCATGTGATTTTTTTCTTTGATTTTTTTTATATAGTGGATTAGGTTGATGGATTTCCTTATATTGAATATTCCTTGGATAAAGCCTACTTGATCATGATAGATGGTTGTTTTGAAGTGTTCTTGGATTCTGTTTGCAAGAATTTTATTTAGTATTTTTGCATCAATATTCATACAGGAGATTGGTCTGATGTTCTTTTTTTTTTGTTGTTGGGTCTTGTGTGGTTTAGGTATGAGTGTAATTGTGGCTTCATAGAACAAGTTGGGTAGTGTTTCTTCTGTTTCTATTTTGTATAATAATTTGTAGAAAATTTATATTAAGTCTTCTTGAAAGGTCTGATAGATTTCTGCACTAAACCCATCTGGTCCTGGGCTTTTTTTGGTGGACAGACTTTTAATGACAGCTGCTATTTCTTTAGGGGTTATAGGACTATTTAGATGGTGTATCTGATCCTAAGTTAACTTTTGTAACTCATATCTGTCTAGGAAATTGTCTATTTCATCCAGATTTTCGAGTTTTGTTGAGTATAGGTTTTTGTATTAGTGTCTGATGATTTTTTGAATATTTTCAGTTTCTGTGCTTATGTATCCTTTTCAGTTCTGATTTTAGTGATTTGAATACCATCTCTGTGGCTTCTGGTTAGTCTGGCTAAGGGTTTATCTCTCTTGTTGATTTTTTCAAAGATCTAGTTCCTGGTTTTGTTGATTCTTTATACAGTTTTTGTTTGTTTGTTTGTTTGTTTCTACTTGGTTGATTTCAGTCCTGAGTTTGATTATTTCCTGTTGTCTACTTTTCTTGGGTGTATTTTCTTCTTTTTGTTCTAGAGCTCTCAGTTGTGCTGTCAAGTTGTTAGTGTATGCTCTTTCCAGTTTCTTTTTGTAGGCACTTAGAGCTGTGAGTTTTCCTCTTAGCACTGCTTTCATTGTGTCCCATAAGTTTTGGTATGATGTGTTTTCATTTTCCCCTAATTTAAAAAAACTCTTTAATTTCTTTCTTTATTTTTTCCCTGACCAATATTATTGAGTAGAGCATTCAGTTTACACGTGTATGTGGGCTTTCCATTGTTTTGGTCATTATTGAAGTCCAGCTTTAGTCCATGGTGATCTGATAGGATGGATGAGATAATTTTTTTTTTTTTTTTTATCTGTTGAGGCCTGTTTTGTGACCAATTATATAGTCTATTTTGGAGACAGTACCATGAGGTGCTGAGAAGAAGATATATTCTTTTTGTTTTGGATGAAATGATTTATAGATATCTGCTAAATCCATTTGGTTCATAACTTCTCTTAGTTTCACTGTGTCTCTAGTTTCTGTTTCCATGATCATCTGTCCATTGATAAGAGTAGGATGTTGAAGTCTCGCACTATTATTGTGTGAGGTGCAATGTGTGCTTTGAGCTTTAGAAAAGTTTTTTTTTTTTTTAAATGAATGTTGGTGCTCTTATATTTGGAGCATAGATAGTCAGAACTGAGATTTCATCCTGGTTGAATTTTTTTTTTTTTTTTTTTTTTGACGAGTGTGAAGTGTTCTTCCTTATTTTTGATAACTTTTGGTTGAAAGTCTATTTTATTCGATATTAGAATTTCTACTGCAGCTTGTTTCCTGGGACCATTTGCTTGGAAAATTGTTTTCCAGCCTTTTATTCTGAGATAGTGTCTGTCTTTTTCACAGAGGTTCGGTTTCTGTATACAGCAAAATGTTGGGTCCTGTTTTTGTATTCAGTCTATGTCTTTTTATTGGGGAATTGAGTCCATTGATGTTACCAGATATTAAAGAAAAGTGATGGATGCTTCCTGTTATTTTTGTTACTAGAGGTAGAGTTCTGTTAGAGTTATGTTTTCTTGGGTTTGTTGGAAAAAGATTACTTCCTTGCTTTTTCTAGGGTATAATTTTCTTCCTTGTGTTTGAGTTTTTCCTCTATTATCATTCCTAGGGCCGGATTTGTGGAAAGATATTGTGTAACATTGGTTTTGTCATGGAATATCTATGTTTCTCCATCTATGGTAATTGAGAGTTTTGCTGGGTATAGTAGCCTGGTCTGGCATTTGTGTTCTCTTAGGGTCTTTATGACATCTGTCCAGAGTCTTTTGGCTTTTATAGTTTCTGGTGAGAAGTCTGGTATAATTCTGATAGGTCTGCCTTTATAAGTTACTTGACCTTTTTTCTTTACTGCTTTTAATATTCTTTCTTTGTTTTGTGCATTTTTGTTTATGTGTTTGATTATTATGTAATGGGAGGAATTTCTTTTCTGATCTAGTCTGTTTGGAATTCTGTAGGCTTCTTGTATGTTCATGACCATCTCTTTCTTTCAGTTAGGGAAGTTTTCTTCTATAATTTTGGTAACGATATTTACTGGCCCTTTAAGTTGGGAATCTTTGGTCTTTTTTATACCTATTATCCTTAGGTTTGGTCTTCTTATTGTGTCCTGAATATCCTTGATGTTTTGGATTAGGAGCCTTTTGCATTTTGCGTTTTCTTTGACAGTTGCATCAATATTTCCTATGGCATCTTTTGCACCTGAGATTCTCTCTTCTGCCTCTTGTATTCTGTTGGTGATCTCTTTCCTAGGTTTTCTATCTCCAGGGTAGTCTCCCTTTGTGATTTCATTATTGTTTCTACTTCCACTTTTATGTCCTGGATGGTTTTGTTCAATTCCTTCACCTGTTTGTGTTTTCTTGTAATTTATAAGAAAGTTTTGTATTTCCTCTTTAAGGGATTCTACTTGTTTACCTGTGTTCTCCTATATTTCGTTGGGGGAGTTATTTATGTTCTTCTTAAATTCCTCCATCATCAACATGAGAAGTGATTTTAAATCCGACTCTTGATTTTCTGATATCATGAAGTATTCAGGACTTGCTACGGTGTGAGAACTAGGTTCCAATGAAGCCAAGTAACATTGGTTTCTGTTGCTTATATTCTTGTGCTTGCCTTTTGCCATCTGGTGATCTCTAGTGCTACCTTCACTCACTATCTCTGACTTGAGCATGTCTGTCCTGTTATCTTGGTTGTGTCAGAACCCCTCAGATTCCAGTTGTCTCTGTGATCCTGTGATCCTGTGATCCTGAAATTCTGCGTGTAAGAGTTCCTGAGAGTCAGGCTGCTTCTGCGATCCTGAAATCCTGGTGTGACCAGACTCCTGGGATCCTGTGATTTTATTACTCTATGTTCCTGGGTATGTTAGAGCTCCAGCCACCTTTGGTTGTTCTGAAATTGAGTGCAGAGCTGGTATTCTGGGACTGCTCGTGGCACTGGCACAGACTGGAAGTAGCCTCTGGCCATGAGGAAGTTCCTGGGTCTCCACATGTCCCAATCACTCCCTGCTTGGGCGTGGGGGCTTTCATGGCTTCCTTACCTATAATCCTGGGCAGTTAGAGTCCTCAGAGTCTAGTCACCTCTGGGTGTTCTGGAATTGGGTGCAGAGCTGGTACCCTGGGAATTCTCAGGGTCCTAGGACAGACCTAAGGGCTTAAAGTGACTTTATATTGACTGTTTAACCATTAAGTTGTTATGGAATGAGTTTAATTAATGATAGGTAAAAACAGAATTATATTTTCATTTTTATACCTGTGATTAATCTTTCATTTTTATGTCTTTATTTAAACTGAGACGTGTTACATTGTTTTTAAAAAGCATATGGTTATATATATATATTTGTCTTTATTTCACACAGCACATTTTAACAAGCCAACTAATTTTGATCAAGTCTAATGAAAGTTTAATTACAATAAAAAAGAGATTTTAAATGATTTTTTGATCCTAAATTAAATAAAAAGTGAACTGTAGAATACTCAAAAAAAAAAAAAGATATTTAGAATCAGTGTTTTATGCTTTCTGTTACATCATTGTTTTGGTTTTGGTTTTGAATTTTGTTTTGTTTTTTGACTGGTTTTTCTGTAAATAAAACCAATGCAAGTAGCTCCATTTAAAATTCATGTCATGAAAAACAACCTAGGCCTAAGTTTCTCATTTTGTCTATAAATTATGTTTATAACTGTTGCAGAAATTTCTCTACTTAGTCTATTTGCAGTGGGAGGCCTATGATTGGATAAGAAAAAGAGGCAGAGCTAAGGAATGCAGAGAGAGAAATGGGAGAGAGAAAGGAGGTGAGAAAGGAAGCTGACATTAATAAGCATGGCTTTAACAAGCGTTTGGCAGAGATGATATAAAAATGTTAGGATAGGTGAGATAACTTGTCTAATCTGTGTCGACATCTTGTAATTTGAGTATTTGCTGATATATAAGTCCATTAGTTAACTTTAAGCATTAAGAGTCTTATATTTACCAGGTACTGGGTATTGTAATATCTACCTCTAGGATGGTGGTTATTGTCTGGGGTTAAGCCAAGAGCCATGGGCATGGTGGAGGTGGTCCAGGGGCCATTCCTAGAGCTGTGGAGGCAGCAACCACACCAAATTCTCATGGGCCCCAGACCTGTGCCACTGAGTCAGCCAGGCAGTGCCAGACTCTAGTATAGGAACATGGGAGCAGAACTGGGAGCCAGTGGCAGTCCTTTTTGAATATTTCACACTACAATGACTAATAGTTAAATGAGAGAAATACATTAGTTCGATAGTTTTGATGTTAGAACATTTTCATAGGATTTATTAACATGATGATTAACATTCTATTCCTCATTTATATCCCAGATGAATATTAAGGGAATGCTTTTCATACGAAATATCATGTCAAAACATTTACTTTACTTCATAGTCAAATGATGGTTTTAGTCTCCAATTGTACTAATGGGAGAAGCACATTACAGTCCGTAAGTTAACAAAACTCTATTGTCTATAACTCACCCTACGTATCAGTGAGTTCTCAGTAGGTCTCAGTTGGATACCTCTCCTTACATCACTGATCAGTAAAATAAATTTCAGTTAAGGAGCATAGTAAATAGATATCACTAGCTAATACTACCTAATTATAACCAATTTTTTAGAAAGAAAAAATCTTTAAAAGTTAAAAATACATTAGAATTTTAAAGCTACATTTTGCCACCTATCAATCATTATATTAAGAATGTACTCATACTTCAAACACAACCTTTTGAAATACATGTGAGTTTTTCCCCAAACACACACACACACACACACACACACACACACACACACACAATGAGTGCTAAGTACTTCAGCTAGTTAAGTCAAAGTGACACGGGGTGGCAGAACAGCAAATGGTGTAATTCTACTAGACAAGAATTTGAAATAGTCAGTCGATAGTGGCACATGCTTTTAAGACAAGAATTTGGAAGGCAGAGGCAGACAGATTTCTGTGTCTTCGAGGCCAGCGTGGTCTGCAAAGTGACATCCAGGACAGCAAGGGCTACACAGAGAAACACTGTCTTAAAAAAATCAAAACAAAACAGAATCTGGAATGACCACTATATCATTTAAAAGGTAACTAGCCATTTGACATCTTCAGCTGTCAAAGACAACAATATTAAACTATTATTTGCATTTGGGACAGATTGCAAGCTATCTTGAGTAAGACATTTGATTTTGTTGAGAATGAGATGTAAGAGTTGAAATTAAGTGGCAAAAGAGACAAACAAGAAGAATTTCTAAAAAACATAAAAACCCAGAGATACTAAATATAATCTAGTTCCCATAATAATGTTATTTAAAGAGTATTACTAGGAAAATTTTCATTCTTAACCACAACTCCTGGCTTATAATGTCATTGTAAAAAACTGTAATGACTCTTATTGAATTCAATTCATATCAGATAAATTCATTAAGACATCATTCTAATTTTTATAATGGAAAAAATCTCACATATGGAGAAATACTTTAAGCCCTTTCTTCAAATGACAAATGTTGGGATGGGTGTATTGCAGAGACAAGAGTAATATAAATTCAAGCATTCGTTGCCAGAACTATACTATGAAAATCTCTCTCTCTCTCTCTCTCTCTCTCTCTCTCTCTCTCTACACACACACACACACACACACACACACACACACACACACACACACATCACTACCACCACCACCAACATCAACAAACCACAGTAAGCCAAAATAACAAAACAACAGCATAAGATGAAAAAGAATCAACACCTCTAACACATCCATTACCTAGATAAAACTGCCAATACACTTTAAAAATTGATTTGTGTGGTCCTAAAAGAAGATAAGTCATGTTTATTTAGTAAGTGAAATTGTCAGATTTTGTACTAAAACACAACTAGAAACATAGTTCCTCTGCCATCTAAAATATTTGATTCTTTCAGATATCATTAACACCTGGAGAAACACAGATTATTTTGCCTACATAAAGCACATAATTAGCACATTTTGGCTACTACAGACAGCTGAATGTCACCTTTGTGAAAGAAACTTTCTGTATCATTTCTTGTTTCAAGTTCATGACAGGATTTATAATTTGTTCATAGTTTGCTCATGAGTCAGTTTTCATTTTTCTGAAATGTAGCTTGTCTCACAACAGCATCCACATCTTCACTTAGTTCTTTCTCCAGAAAACAGAAGATTTTAAGAACTGAGCTTCTGAAGTCCTGAAAAAAGTCATGGACTGAGAAACTACTGACCTTATGGGACGTACAAGTTATAGCCAAACTTATAACATGAATGGGTACAGTTTACTTTTGGAATAGAAAGATTCTTCAACACATGAAAACATAGAGACAGGGTGAAGCAAAACAGTGAAATCATTATTTATTGCCATCTATACAGAATAGGCCTTTAATGAAACACAACCTTTGTGAGACTCTGTAGCCTAAGCTAGGTTGGAACTCAGTAGTCTAGGCTGCTCTTAAAGTCACAATGATCTTCCTGTTTAGTGTGCTGGGATTAAAATAGGAAAATTTACACTGTTCCCCACATCTTTATGTGAAATAAAATATCAGCAAACAAGTGAAAGAAGGAGAGTACCTCAACACAAAATACTTTGTATTAAATACTGGTATTTTAAAAAATCACACTTTCTTGAGCAGAATGTGCTCATTTTTACCTGAGGTCTGGAACAAGCCAGATTTCCCCCTTACTATTTAACATATTACTGGGAAGTAACAGACAGAGCATTTTGCCAATAAGTAGGAACACAGCATCTGAACTAGAGACAAATGTACAATTTTCTCCTTAAATAAGGCAACATAATCCCATATACACAAAACTAGCTAATGCACACACACAGAAATCTACTAGAACAGCATGTTTACAAAGTTGTAAAATATTAAATAAAAATCAACACATAAATATTACTTAAAATTCTAAATATTAGCAATGAGTTATCTGAAAACAAAATGAAAAATACATAAATTTTCAAATGGTAGGATTAAAAGCTAATAAAATAAAAATTTAAAACTAATAAAACCCTATCATTTAAGTATAAAAATAAACATAAAAAGGTGAGAGGCAGATCTAAGGTTACCAACAAAATTTTGATAGAAGAAAAAGAAAACAAAATACACAGAACACAATTTTATACACATAAATTGGGCAGTTATTTTAAACATGCTGTACAAACTGATTGATAAATTCAGTGCAGTCCTTATCAAAGTTTCAATGAGCTTTTCACTTTTTTAGAAAATAGAAAGAAAAGAATATCTTTCAAAAATGTATGTGAAATTTTAGAGACTCTTAGCTAGCCTTGCAGTAGGAGATTAAATTTGAAGGAGGTATGCTTTCAGATTTCAATATTATTTCATTACATTTTACTTATTTTGTTTATGTGGTGTATTTATACATAATATTTATTAATATATCACACATATACACATTCTCTCAGAGTAAAAGTTTTAGGTGCTGGTTCTCTCCTTCCACACTGTGTGTTCTGAGGATGTTAGTCATCAGGATAGGCAGTAAGCCCCTTAACCCACTGGCTATCATCTCTACACGGAAAAATCTCTTTAATATCACAGTAATCTTAACAGTGTGATAAATACTTGAATATAGCAATGTCAACTGATAGAACAGGATAGAATTCCCAGGAATAATCTCTCACTTATAATAGCAAATGATTTTTATATGACTACTAAGAACCTTAAATGGGAAAGATTTCAACCCATGTTCTTGAGATAACGAGATTCCACATTCAAAAGAATAAAGCCAGACTTTCATAATGTATGTTAAACAGCTAAAATTTGGTCAAACATAAAAGTAAGAGCTTAAACTATGATGTTCTTAGAAAGAGACAGTGGAAATGATTTACAGCACAGGATTTTAGAGTGCTATATTGTATATGTTTCTACAAGTACAGAGCACAATTTTTGACTAAAAAATTATTAAATTGATTACAGTGAACTTTAGAACTCATATGTATAAGGGGACATATCCAACCAAGTGAAAAAATATGTATAGAATGGGAATAATTCAAGTCACTTATTTAGTACAGGTTTATCCCTAGAAATCAACAATGACCAAAACCAACCCAGTTAATGTTTTAAATAAATCATCTCAAATGTACTTGAGAAAAACCCATTAAGCTCTACAGGAGAAAATGCTCTAAATCACTAGTAATTTGAGAAATGGAAACCCACAAGAAAAGCATACCATTTGTAACCTCTTATGAAGGCGTGTCCTTAACAAATGACGGAACATAATGCAGTGACCCTTTATCTATACTGCTGGCAGGAATGCAAAAAGGCAAACATGGTTGCATGAAATTTTTTCTAAGTATAAAAATAAATATCAATTTAGAGAAGCTTGAAATCCCTCCTTAATTAATGAAAGCAGAACTTTAGAGGACTTTATGCTCAAGAGTCAAGAAACAGAAATGGGTTTGCAAATGTAGTACAAGAGGATTTCGGGCCTTGCTGATCTGATTTATGTTAGGCTCCATCTTTGTGGAAGGACTTTGGTGTCATACATGAATGTAATCATAGAATTCTAATGCTAACTGCTTTATACAAATGACTTTGATGCACAATGATCGACAAAAATGAAAGATAACAAACTTCAAGAACTGAAAGGGTATGAAAAATAGAACAATGTAGCTGGGTATTTTGAGGCATTGTTTCATTGGACTAGACAGAAGACACTGACCTGAGTTGTCTAATGGTGTTCAGAGCCCTGGGTTGCCTAGCATTTTCATGAATCTGAAAGTCCTTTGGGCTTTTGACAGATTAGGAGATGAGCACAATTCTCACTGGAACTCAAGTGTCCATTTCGTTTAAAGAAATGACACTGGGTTTCTTTTTTTCTGACGAGTGCTGGCGGTGAGGGTGATTCAGGTCTCCTCCAACTCTAGGACTTGAAGCCAGCCAAGGCAACTTTGGGAGGAGACACAACCCAGGTACACTAACTACTTACTTCCACAAGGTGGCAACCAATACTTGGTATCCATATCCTCATTTCTTCAGGCGAAGCACACAACTACTTTTTGCCAGAAGGGGTCGCAACAACACCACTTTTCTGTTTACCTATTTGTTACATCTGATCACCGAGCCCTCCTAAGTGGAGCTCACTCTTAAAGGCAGCATACTGCTGTGGTCAGAATGTTATTTAAGCTCTGTCACTAGTAGGAGTTAAAAGTTGACATTGGGCCATATTCTATTGTAAAATACTCTATAGAAGGTATTTGTTGATAGTTATTAATATAAACGTATGAAAATTAAAAAGGGACAGGTAATCCATTTTTATCTGCAGATAGTATAATAACATTTATAAAAACTCCAAGAATATCGATGAAAAAGCTGTTATCAGCATTACAGAAATTTTTTAAGCTGATTGACCATTAATTATTATACACGAATTGTATAAAAAAATCAAAGAAAAGCATATGCTAATGAATACTGAACAAAAACCTCACATGTCTTTATTTTTTCATTTTAATTTTGTTTCACTCGTGTGTGTGTTCTTACATTTTATACAGATGTATAAAAATATGAATGCCTCTATGACTTGGCCAAGTAAAACTGTCCTGAGGAATAAAAAAAAAAAAAAAAAGATAGAAGAGGTGAGAAAAGGAAGGATAATGTTATTGAGAGACAGAGATAGGCCCAGTACATACATATATGACAATTATACACACAGATGTGTAATAGCAGCAAGGGACTCAGCAGGTAAAAGAACTTGCTGGACTGGTATGATAACCTGAGTTCAATCCCTAGGACCCATGGTAAAAACTAAGAAATGAAAAGTGTGGCACATATGTGAACAGACACACACATGTACACTGACAAAAAAAACTTTGAAAATTAATAAGCATTTGCATTTGGAGGCACAAGCATCAGGAGTTGGAGATGAGGTACCCCCAGTACTCACCTGCCTCAAAAAACCCCAGATCACAGATTGAGCTGAGCTAATGTGTCCTATTAAAGTGTGTTACATTTAAGAAAAAAGTTGTTAATGTGCATGGCACAAACCACAACAACAAATGTTAGGTTAAAAATATCAATTTGCTGGTCCTTTAGCTCAGTTGAAGGAGAGAGAGAGAGAGAGAGAGAGAGAGAGAGAGAGAGAGAGAGAGAGAGAGATCCATGTCATGTAAAGTTCATGTTAATGAAAAATTACCCCCTGACCACCTCCCTTTCCAGAAGGGTGAAGTCACATTGACACCCTCCCCACCCCCCAAAAAAACCAAAACCCACAGGATCCCTCCCTTTCCAAAAACGGTGAAGACACATGGTTCTGAGAAAAACCATGGGTTATCAGACATATGGAGCTGTCTGACAGCAGATAGCTCCCCGTTAGAGGGTCCCCCACAGCCCATCAATGTCAACCGACCAATTTATCGCTAAAAACACCTGCCCTGTTCAAACTGTATGTAGGCTTCTGTTCGAGTGCATTCTCCGCCACTTCTCCTGCATAAGCAAGTCGCCCCAGAGCACTGGACTAATTAAATCCTCTTGCAATTGCATCGATTGCCCTCCACAAGTTTCCTTCATGGGGTCCCAGTAATGCAGCTGCTGGGCTCCACAGAAAGAAGAGAGAGAGAGGGAGAGGGAGAGGGAGGAGGGAGGAGGGAGGAGGGAGAGGGAGAGGGAGAGGGGAGAGGGGAGAGGGGAGAGGGGAGAGGGGAGAGGGGAGAGGGGAGAGGGGAGAGGGGAGAGGGGAGAGGGGAGAGGAGGGGAGAGGGGAGAGGGGAGAGGAGGGGAGAGGAGGGGAGAGGGGAGAGGAGGGGAGAGGGGAGAGGAGGGGAGAGGGGAGAGGGGAGAGGGGAGAGGGGAGAGGGGAGAGGAGGGGAGAGGGGAGAGGAGGGGAGAGGGGAGAGGAGGGGAGAGGGGAGAGGAGGGGAGAGGGGAGAGGAGGGGAGAGGGGAGAGGAGGGGAGAGGGGAGAGGAGGGGAGAGGGGAGAGGAGGGGA
This sequence comes from Arvicanthis niloticus, assembly GCF_011762505.2. NCBI lineage: Eukaryota > Metazoa > Chordata > Mammalia > Rodentia > Muridae > Arvicanthis > Arvicanthis niloticus. The sequence goes on from NC_047677.1 coordinate 7,129,241, forward strand.
GAGGGGAGAGGAGGGGAGAGGGGAGAGGAGGGGAGAGGGGAGAGGAGGGGAGAGGGGAGAGGAGGGGAGAGGGGAGAGGAGGGGAGAGGGGAGAGGAGGGGAGAGGGGAGAGGAGGGGAGAGGGGAGAGGAGGGGAGAGGGGAGAGGAGTGGAGAGGGGCGAGGGGAGAGGGGGGAGGGGGAGAGGGGAGAGGGGAGAGGGGAGAGTGGGAGAGGGGAGAGAGGGAGAGAGGGAGAGGGAGAAGAAAGAAGAAAGAAGAAAGAAGGAGGAGGAGGAGGAGGAGGAGGAGGAGGAGGAGGAGGAGGAGGAGGAGGAGGAGGAGGAAGAAGAAGGAGGAGGAGGAGGAGGAGGAAGGAAAGAAACAGAGAAAGAGAGAGAGAGAGAGAGAGAGAGAGAGAGAGAGAGAGAGAGAGAGAGAGAGAGAGAGAGAGAAGAAGAAGAAGAAGAAGAAGAAGAAGAAGAAGAAGAAGAAGAAGAAGAAGAAGAAGAAGAAGAAGAAGAAGAAGAAGAAGAAGAAAATAAAAATATTATGAAGGAAAGTAGAAGCCATCCAAATTAAGTTATGGAGTGAAAGAAAATTGGCTTGGGGTGCCATAATCGAAGGATGAGCATGTTTCCACTATGCTCCTGTTTTTCTCACATGTGAAATCCCCTGCTGAATAGGATATGTTTGCTACTGTACTGAACTGCTGCCAAAGAAGATCAAGCTCACTCCCAAAAAACTATCGCTGAAAAAACCCTCTTTCCCCATAGTAACTTTTCCCCTAGTAACTTTTATCTTCCACTACCTCTGCTGCGTGGTGGGCTAGAGAAGAGGTTGAATGCTTATTAAAAGTAGGTTGCAAAAAAAAAATTGCCTACACCCTGCTGTAGTGGAAATAAAAAAAAAAACAAGCAGGCTGTTATGTACAAAATATTTTATTAGAGATCTTGGGCTCGTCAGGCTTCCTCAAAGAAGCTCTGAAGGCAATTTTGGGGAGGATCTAATGATCCTGTATGTGGTAAAAGGAGAGAGGCACTTGGCTCAACTAAAAGCCATTTTATATGATTTTAAATATGTTTCTTCAAGAAAGAGTAACTTCCTCTTTGGACTCTGAAGCATCGTGAAGTGAAAATAACAAATGATGCTTTAAAAAGGTATGTTTCACAACTTCTCTATTATTTTTACTTTTTATTTTTTATTTTTTTTGTTTTACTGTATGTTTCAGGGTAGACTGATGGGTTTTATGGGGGAGTTTGGATCTTTGAGAAAAATTAATAAGACTGACAAACCCTCTTTGTTTCCTTGATTATTTGTATTGTATTGTTTGTATTTTATTGATTTCAACCCTCAGTTTGAATATTTCTTTTTATCTTCTCTGCCTGGGTGTGATTTCTTCTTTTGGTTTAAGCTTTCAGGTGTGCTGTTATTAGTATAAAATCTTTCAAAAAATGTTATGTAGGCTTTTACTGCTATAAATATGGCTCTTGAGACAGCTTTCATTGTGTCCAATAAGCTTGGACATATTGTGTATTTGTTTCATTGTATCCTAGAAAGTCATCTATTTCTTTCTAAATTTCTGTCTTGAGTGATTTATTTTTTTCATTCAGTAGAAAGTTGTTAAATTTCTGTGTTTGTAACTTTTTGTTGGTATCCTGCTTTAATCTGTTGTGGACTGTTGGGATTCAGGGAATTGTTTCAACTTACTTGTATCTGTTAAGATTTGCTTTGTTTCTAAGTATGTGATCAATTTTAGACAAAGTATCATGAGGTGCAGAGAAGGAAGTATATTCTTTTGAGGTGGTGTAAAATGTTCTGTAAATATTTGTCAGGTGAATTTTGTTTATAACCTTAGTTAACTACAGCATTTCTTTGTAGTGATAATTTTGGAATTTGGATTTTTTTTAAAACACAGAAATATTATCAGAATGTGCTTTCCTTTTAATTCCAGGTGTCCAGAAATGTGGAGCTGCTTCAGATTATACACATCAGTTGACTATGATTTGCCTCTTACAATAGCAGTGATGTGATTTTGCCAATTGCAGATAACTTCAGTTTGTGTGATGTTTTGAAAACTAAGAACTTTTCAGAGAGTATATAAATGCCAGGGCCCTGAGAGACAGGGGCAGGGTTGGTTGGATGTTGGTAGTTGGTTTTTCACATGGGTTAGTTCTAGTTTCTTAGTTGTTATGCTCAAAGAAGAAAAGAAATTAGATTCTGGGGTTGGTGAGATGGCTCAGTGGGTAAGAGACTGACTGCTTTTGCAGAGGTCCTGAGTTTCATTCCCAACAACCACATGGTGGCTCACAACCATGTACAGTGAGATCTGATTTTGGTCTGAAGTTGATTTTCTTGGATATTAAAATGGCTATGCCAGGTTGCTTCCTAGGTTTATTTGCTTAGAATAATTTTTCTCTAACCCTTTACCCTAAGGTGATGGATATCCTTGATGTTAAGGTGCATTTCTTAAATGCAGCTGAAGGATACATCTTATTTAGACATCCCATTTGTTAGCCTGTGTCTTTTCATTGGGGAATCAAGACCATTGATGTTGAGAATTATTTATGAAAAATGATTGTTGATTCCTGTTATTTTGATTTTATTCTTGTGTTACATGTATGTTTCTCTACATTGACTTTGCTGGTCCAGGAATATTTATTCCCTGACTTTTCAGGTAGTAGTTAACCTTGTTAGCTTGGAGTTTTCCTTCTAGCGCCTTCTACGAGTTAAATTTATAGATGGAAATTGCTTAAATTTTGTTTTATCATGTAATATCTTTTTTCTTCCATTTGTAGTAGTTGACAGTTTCACTGGGCTTAGTAGTCTGGTTTAGCAGCTGTGGTCTCTTAGTCTGCAGCACATCTGTCGAGGCTCTTGTGGCTTTTAGAGTCTCTATGGAGACTTAACATATAATTCTAATAGGTCAGCCTTTAAATGTTACTTGGCCTTTTCGCCTTGCAGCAAAAGTATATTAAAGTATACTTAAAAATATACTTTCTTTGATCTCTAGGTTTAGTGTCTTAGGTAATATAGCCAAGGGGACTTTCTTTTCTAGTTCAGTCTATTTCATACAATGTATTATTCTTTTACTTTGTTAAGTCTCTTATTTAGGTTAAGGACATTTTCTTCTATAATATCATTGAGAATGTTTTCTTTGCTTTTGACCTGAGTTTCTTCTCCTTCTTCCTCTATACTTTATTATTCTTATAATTGTTATTTTTGTAGAAATATCCTATATTTCTTGGATATTTTCTTCCGGGATTTTTTCTTCCTTTCTTTCTTCCTTCCTTCTTCCTTCCTTCTTTTCCTCTTCATTTCTTCTTTCTTTCTTCCCTTCCTGGCTTTCTTTCTTTCTTTCTTTCTTTCTTTCTTTCTTTCTTTCTTTCTTTCTTTCTTTCTTTCTTTCTTTCTTTCTTTTTCTTTCCCCTCCACAACTTTGCAGAGATAGGTAGTATTCAAAAACATTAGAAATCTGCAGAATGTGACATTGAATAGTATTTCATTATTAAGGATCACTTGACCATGAGACATGTCTGCTTCTGACAACTCCCCTTTCACAGTTCAAAGAAGATACTGAGCATCTTTACCTCTAGGAGAGGCTACTTATTGTGGCAAGGTAGCCACTGGGCAGAAATTGCCTATATAATCTGCAGACAAAATACAGTCCAAAACAGTCAAACAGGTGTAGGATACTCAACTGGTAAGCTCTTCCAAGACTGGGTAAGCTAGTCCTGGTTCCTGCTTCAGTTCAAGGTCTGACAGATGATTCTGGGCCAAAATGCAGAAGACAGGTGCTCCAACATTATGAGAAACTAAGGGCAGTCCAGGTACTTAGCTGTCTCTACAAACTGTTTAAGTTTTAGAAGCTATTTCTTACATACTCAGGTAGTATTTTCTATTTCTTACATACTCAGGTAGTATTTAATTTGTTCTTAGTTTTCTGACAGGGCTGTAGACTAGTTATAGTTTCATAAGCAAACTTAAGTTGTTTAGTATTGAGAGATATGATATAGGCTTGAAATATCATATGGATCATTTTCAGATAGTAATGCAAACTAAAATCAGAACATACATAATTCGGGTATAGAATTGTAAACTCTGTCTCTTTAAGTTAGTATAGATGGTAGAGTGCTTTATTGCATGTTTGACCGTGTGTGTGTGTGTGTGTGTGTGTGTGTGTGTGTGTGTGTGTTTGACTGATCAAACAAAGGCTAGAACAGATTGGGCAGGGGAAGAGAAAGGTAGGAGGGGAGGTCTCAGAGAGGAGGAAGGAAAAGAAGGTAGAAGGAAGATGAAGCAGAACCATATGGCCCAGAGAAGCCAAAAGTAGCAAGGGGTCTCATAGCTGGGGAATAAATTAGTATAGTATAGATTTGCTCAATCTAGGCATACAGCTTATAAATTTAATAACTGGTTATATGATTTTTTTAATATGGACTTATTGGGGTAAAAAATTACAACATCCCAGGGAGTCCAGTTTGTGTTGGGTATGAAACAAAACAAGAAGTTGGAGAAGAGAGATTAGTATAGGATGATAGATGGGACCCCTGGAGTTGGAGAACAGGGGAGAACAAGAGGATGCAACAGGTGTTCTGTAGCAACATTGGATATGACACTTTGGGATTTGGTTTGGAGGAGCAGAAGCTGAGGTGAACAGCTGCAGTTAGCTTACCTGATTTCCTGTTTAGAGTATGTATTAGTGTTTATTTCTTTTAGTTTTGATTTTGTTTTCTATTTTTCATTTGTTTTTGATTATTTGGTTGGTTGGTTTTTGAGATAGGTTTTCTCTAGTGTATTAGTGTTCTCAAAAGCCAATTGCTTGATTAAGATATCTGGGTCTGAGAAAGAATCACCCATTTCCTTAACTCTTTTGTATGGAAATCAAGAAATTGAACTAAAACTTCTGAAGGGCTCCTTTACCCTCCACCTCCAGGGTTTCTATGGGTACCTATGAATATTCTCAAACTCACTTTACTGATAAAAATGGCCTTAATTTCAGATATCTGTCTGCCTCTGTTTCCCAAGTGCTGGGATTAGAGGAATGTGCCAGCGTGCCAGGGTAGTGTCTTGAACCATTTTTAATAAGGAATGGGTATTTTCTCCAGGCTAAGGCAGATTTTGATATGCAAGCTATGCAGGCAGTTTCAGGGAGTAACAAAGTTAGTCTGGTCTAGCTGCCTTGAGAGGCATGTGTCATAGAATTTTCAAGTTAGAATCTTTGGTTCTTCTGAAGTGGTAACTTAAGGGTCCCTTGAAAATTCAGTTGTATTGGATGGTATTTTTCTGGGACAAACACATGAAGAAGTGTTTTTCTGAAGTGGACACAGGTGAGAGACTAAGGCACACTCATGAATGGATGTTTAGCTGAAGCAGATACAGGTCAAAGGATGTTCTGCTAAAGCAACCACATGAAAAGACATGTGTTGAAGGATTCTTTATTAAAGACAAGCATATATTAGACTGCTTTACTTTGTGCAATTGAGCTATAATTGTTGGATTTCCATAGAGAGAAATGCACTAAAAATCTTCTGGTGGTGTGCTGCAGTTTCTTGCTGCTTCCATGGACTTGGGTTGAGTGGCAGAATGATATCAGCTGAGTCAGACATACATGCTGAGGTAAGACACATGCTGAAGCAAGATACATGGAGGACATGTGGTGTTTGGAGGGTAAAAACAGGATTCAACAAAAAGTGACAGAAGCTGAGCTTGGCTTGCCTATAGAGCTAGATGTGCAATGCTTGTAGGTCTTGCATCTACACTGATCTTCACTTCCCTGAGAGAGGCACTGCAGAAAACTTCTCCTGAATACCTCAGGATCCCTCCTGCTGACTCAAGCTGAGGCTGAGGCATGCCTGACTCTGCTAGGTAGCGCCACTGCTGCTGATTCATGCTTGCTATGCTGACTCTACAAAACTGGACTGCTGATGTATTTGTGAAGTGTCTGTGAGTGGATTGAGCTACCACTGCTGACCTGTGAATTGAACTTCCAATTTCTAGACAACAAAGATGGGGACTTGCTCCAAAGAACCATTTATAAACAGATTTACTTACCCCATATTCTTTCTTTCCCACTACCTCTGGTCAGTGGTGGGCTAAAAGGAAGGTTAATGCATTTAAGATCCAGCATTAAAAATAGGTTTAAAAAAATTAAAGTTACACTTCTGTTTTTACTTCCTGAGAAACATCCATGGCTGTTCTGGAACTCTCTGTGTAGACCAGGATGGCTTAAAACTTATAGAGACATGCCTGTCTTTGCCTCTTGAGTGATGGAATTAAAAACATGTACCACCACCTCGCCCAGTCAAAAGCTCTTGAGAAGCTTCATACATGTCATGGTGCTGAATCTGTTTCTACCATGTGGGTCACTAAGAAATAAAGCTACTTTTGTCTTCCCACTCAAGGATTTCTGTTCAGTACTTCCATTCCAATATCTATGATTCAAGTTATTCTTCTGCCCCTAATGTTGATTTATTTTTTCATTTGTCATTTGGACATTAGTGTTGAAATTAGAAACTTTATGAATTACTATGTAAATTGCAAAAGTTAAATCACATACATGAACAAAAATCAATAATTTACATTTAACAATTATCAGAATATTTTCTAAATTTAGAAAAGTACAAGGAACATCTATTATATCAAAGAAAGGTAAGAGTTACCTCTTCAGTTATCTACTCTAGTAGGAACTGATATTGAAAGCACCATTAGAAAATCTATGTACTTCTTGCCAAAGACCAGATTTGGTATCCATATAGTAGGCAAATTGAGGCAGGCAGCCATTGAAGGTCAGTGCTTAGAGACAGGGGTGAATCCAGATACCTACAGATGCTGCTGTCAAAGGCAGTCAGCAATTAAAGAACTTACTCTACAGACTTTTGTTTTTATGAGAGAACAAACCTTAAACTACTGGGATTGGCACTCCATGAGGGTAATGGAAAAACTAAAACTATGAACTCTTTTAACTGGGACCTCGCAAGAAAGAAAAAGAAAAAGAGAAAATTCTCTCTCTCTCTCTCTCTCTCTCTCTCTCTCTCTCTCTCTCTCTCTCTCTCACACACACACACACACACACACAATGACACACCGAGTGGATGAAACAAAAGACAGAGTCAAGTAACTTCATACACACAAACAAACATGCATACACACACACATACATACATGCATACAGACCTATAGACAGACATATATACATTCACACATAGGTTGGTTAGAACAAAGCTCCAACAAGCAGACTTTAAACATTTCACACATACACACATAAATACACATGATAGGTGGATGGAGCAAGTTCCAACACACACCCAGACAAGCTTTACACATATATGTACATACACATAGGTGATAGGTGGAAGGAATAATGTTTTAACCCCCATTCACACAAACCTTACACACATATACATACAGAGAGAGAGAGAGAGAGAGAGAGAGAGAGAGAGAGAGAGAGAGAGAGGAGAGAGAGATATGCTTTAGTTGCTGGATGAAAGGAACAATGTTCCAACCCACCACGGACAAAACCTTACATATACACATATATGGTGAACGAGAGTGGAAGCTCCAACCCTCTTTCACACAAACTTTGCACATATACATACATACATACATACATACATACATACATACACATAGTTGATGGATAAATGGAACAATGTTCTAACCTACTACACACACAAGATGTAACAGATACACATAGTTGGTGAATGCTCCAACCCTCATACTTTATTTTTCCTTCCATCACTTATATATCCAAGCAAAATCTTTCAAGCAGTATTAAATTACAATGTGTTTATGTTTTAGTTTTATTGTAGTGAATGGTTATGAAAAATGATGTGTTTTCCAATGCCTTATAAGAAATAACATTACAGGTAAAGAAAACAAATTAGTCACCCAAACCCATGTACATTCATAACAAAGCAACTTGTTATAGATTAATAAAGTGTAAGCAAGCAGGATAGTTTTCTTAGCCAGTTTCTGTTACTGGCAGGTAGCAATTTGCAATTACAAAAAATTGAGTAATTATTTTATTATTTATCTTTAAAAGTAATCTAGTAAGAATCTTAAAAGAATCACAAATCTAAACTTTTATATAAAAATCAGTCATATCTACCTAAAATCCTCAGAATGCTTATCGACATCTCAGCAATTCTTAATAAATCATATGAGAAAGCTGAGGGCAAAAATGGGCTTCAGAACTAAATTATCAATAGTCCAGCCTCAGTGAGAGTCAGGGCAGCCATACAGCCATTGTTCTTGTTCCCTGTTTATAAAAGGTCCCTAGGTTAAGTAATAAGAGTGTGCCTTTCTCCAGAAGGCAGAAGAACAGATGCTCCAACGTTTTGAAGTAGAGGGAGTGTCCAGGTGTTCAAAGGTCTCTATAAATTGGCTAGGTTTTAGAAGCTATGCTTTGTGCTTCCCACAATTATAGTTAACTCAGTCATTCTGGATTTCTGACGGGGTTGAAAACTTATAGCCTCATAGCCAATCCTGGCTATTTACCTTGAGAGAAAAGATTTGAGTGGATGGTCGTCAGCTGACATTCATCCTAAAGGCAGGTTCAGAACTAACTGTTGTAGTTAGGATAGATGACAGAGGTGCTGGTTAGTCAACAAAATGATAGACTGGGTATTAGGACTATCTTGTACCTCACTGGTACAAATCGGCATATTTATGCTCTAATTGTATTTTGAGAGAAAAGTTTCATTTTAACAGAAAGGGTGATATGTAGGAGGAGCTAAGATGGGAGGAGTACTGAGAGGAAGAGAAGGAGTAAGAAGAGGAGGAGAAGAAGGAGAGGAGAAGCTAGGTGATGAAAGAGAGAAAGAGGGGGGAGACAGGGAGGCAGATGTTCATGTATCTCCACCAGTCAAAGATAGTTGATATATCTAGGTTGGGTAGTGGGTTACACCTCTGATTGAGCAATACCAAACTTAGAAAGCCTATGATTAACATTTTTTAAAAAAATGTATATGTGCAAAAAGGAAAAGGGGGCATGGGATAGGGGCTTTCTAAGGGGGGAATGGGGAAAGGGGATGGCATCTGAAGTGTAAATAAAATATCTAATAAAACATGGGAAAAAAAAGAGTGTGCCTTTCTGACCTTTAAATTATTTCCTAAAATTTTCTACATCAGAGCCAATAGTAAAAGACATCTCAACCTAGCTTCACTGACAACTTTTTGTCAAATGTTTTTTAAGGGTGGTGGTCATTGCTGAGAATTTAAGTATCTAAGTTCTTCTCTAGGGTGGTGTTTGAATCATTAATCTGCTCCCACAGCAATGCCTGGAAGAGATCAAGGATTAGTACTGTGAGTTGCAGAGACACTGCCCAGTGACAGATTGGAAGCCTCCTTAGAGTTTTCATTAAGTTTTAGATTAAGAGGGAAGAGAGGGCAGAGCAGAACTCCATAATAGCATGAAGTCCTCAGGATACAGAGTCTACACAGTGCCACACCAAGACTCACGTGGCTGTAGTTACCTGTGAGCCTCATTCCATGAGTTCTAAGGACATTTGTCATTACTTCTTCATGGCCCTCAGCACTTACTGTTAGTATTCTGTCTAAACTCCACCTCCACAGTTACCTGGCAACAGTCAGGTATACTCTTCCTCATAGTTACCTGGCAACAGCCAGGTAGGCCTGGTCCACTATAAAAGGGGCTGCTTGCTCCCTCCTCTCTCTCTCTTACTCTTAATCTCTTACCCTCTTACCCTCTTGCCTCTCTGTCCCCCCTCCCCTTTCTCTTCCTCTCTCTCCATGTAGTCATGGCCTGCCTCTACTTCTCTTCTTCCCCGTTCTTCGATTCCCCCCACCTTTGCCCTATTTCCTGAATAAACCTCCCCCCCCCAACCGTATGGTCTGGAGTGGTCTGTTCTGAACTGTGGTTGGACGGATAACTGTTGTTAACAACTAACACTGGTGCATTGGACAGAGACCGAATACTTCAGGAACCGTTGTGCTGCTGGCTGCCGCAGCCACTGGTTGCTGTAACCTGGGCAGGACTAATGCCATGTGGCCTGCCTCTAAGCCACATGAACTCAATCGCAGCTACTTGTCATCACCAACCACGTGAAATTCCACCGATGCTACAGACTAACTCCACCTGCCAGCCCCAGGCTCATGAAACTCCTGCTTCGGCCTACCATGGGTGCTCTGCCATGTGGGTTAGGCAGCCAGCCAGGCCTACACAGACCTCACGGTTCCACCTTCCTGATACCAGATTGCAGAAGCCTGCAAACACACACCAGCATATTGATTGGTAAGGAGATTCCAATTGGTGAGAGGGACCCTAGACGCCCAGGTAAGGCCTGGCCAGCCTTCCCTGGGCTGAGAGGTGTTGGTATTCGACTGTCCCAGTCCATATGACCGGACTCCAAGCTGAACTACTACTTAGGACATTGGACACTGGGTGACTCCCCCCTCAAAAGCAGTTTACAGTCTCCCCTCAAGCTCTTGCAGCTGCCGGAAATCCTGGTACCAGGTTGAACTGCTTTCTGGCAATTTCCAGGAGTTCTCAGAGGCCCCTAGATTTTCTCGTGACGACCTGATATCTAAGCTGTTGCCTGATTTATTACCGACTTTCCTATTGAGACGCCAATAAGAATAGCTCAGTAAGATCCCCGCCAGGCACCCAATGGGTGCTACATCGTCTTTAGCTGCACCCCAAGACACCCCACTGGGTTGTCTCCTGAAAAACCTCAAATCTCTAAAATTAATGCCTGATTTGAAGCCTTCCAAATTGATACATCTCTGCAATAAAGTCTGGATTTGGTACCCTCTAGATAATGGGTTAAAATGGCCGCCTAATGGCACACTAGACCCAGTCATTTTAAAGGGTCTTCATACATACATACAGCAGTCTGGTAAATGAAAAGAAATTCCTTATATCCAAGCATTCATCTACCTCTGCTCTAATCCCGCCATGTGTTCTGCCTGTTCTCACCCCAGGTTATTTTAACCATTCTCCACTGATCAGAGTAACCATCCACATGGTCCCAGAAAAGATTTCTTGAACTCAGAGCTAACCCTTTCCTTCTCTGACCCTTCTTCTAGGACTCCCCTTGGGTGAGACACTTCCCCTCTCCACTTGAGACAGTTTCTTTTCTGAGTACCCCAGGCCAGGCCTGGACAGACAGTTCTCTCTCAGGAGCATTGGCTCCAAGCTCTAGTCCCTAGTGTGTCTCCCCCAGGGGTCAGTCTTTCATGTTCCACTTGCTAGCTTAGGCCTCTTCCCCTCCTCCTCCATCATTTGCAGCCAGCTGCGACCACTTAGTTCAGCTGATTTGCCTGAAAAGCAGCGGGTCTGGGACCCGGCTTGCTCCCTTCCCCTCTGTGTTCCTTAGCTCTGCTCTGGGTCTACTCCTTGCACACTGCCAGGGACCCTCTCTGGGACTTACTTCTCCACGTGTGCAACCACCCCCACAAAGGGCTTGGCTGCCCATGCACTCGAGGGAGGCTCTCTCTCCCCATCTCTGCCCAGGACCTGTAAAGTGAGTGTTAGCAGTGCCTTCCACCACCAAAACAGGTAACATGAATGTTGTTGTGCTATGGAACTTGTGCCTGCTTTTCCTTGCCCACTGAAGTCTCTAGCCTCCAGAGGCACTGGACAGTGGTCCACAGCCCCAACCCACCAGCCATAAGATCCTATGCTACTGTTGCCAGCTTTTTTTATTCTGGTCCTAGCCAAATGTTTCTTTACTAATACAAAAATGTGCTTTTCTCTACCTACACAACCTGCCAAAGTTACTTAAGACTTTTCCCTATCCTGTATTAATAGATTTTTTTTTCTACTGCTATTAAATTCTATTCTGTTACAACCAATCCTTATGGCTCTCAATCTTGTCAGAAGTCTGCTAATAGTATATTTAAGTTTATGACCGACAGAATTCCCAAAGTCTCTAACAGTTGACCCAAGATGGTTTCAGAAGACTTGGACACCTAGAGATACAGCCTGGATTGTATGCGATGATACAGTCACTAACAAACGAAGTGGACTAAACTGGATGCTCTGATTCAAATGACTTGGCTAAACCAAGGTAAGTCATTTCTCATGTCACGCGTATCCATTCCACAGAGAAAGAGCCCTGCATCTTCTGCACTTGGAAGACAAACTGACTTCACGCAAGAGACTATGGAGACCACGGGAACTGTTGGCTAGTGGAGTCTGTCATTTTTTAGAATAATATATAACTGGTAGATTATTGTTTACTCTTTCAGACTTCTGACTACATTGACAGCTAAGCTTTCACAGATGTAATGTTACCTCATTACCTAAATTCAGTTGCCATCAATTAAATGCTTCATATTGCCTCTTCTTGCTATGCCACTGTCCTAATATTATCTGAGTTCCTATAAATTTGCCTAACTCTAATAAAACATTCCACTAAACAATCTAGCAAAGGCTCATCTTAAAGACTGCTCATGTTGTTAATGCATGCTGTTATCTCTTTTGTAAACTTATAAGCTACAGGAAACCCACTCAGATCTACCTTTCACAGACCAAATACACCACCCAGATAAGTACATCAGCCTAAAGTTCCCACTTACTACATATTCCAAATGTACATCTTAGAAAAAAATTTTTTTCTCCTAAATTTACTTAATCTTATTCCCTACATCTTGTCAAGTCCAGGTGCATCCAAAACAGCTCCAGAGAAGCAACCTCCAGATGTTCCATCTACTGTTATACACACAGCTGCTTCTACTGGACCTGTTCCTTCTGACCTATCCTCAGATGGCTCCATAGACCCTGGACAACAGGAAACAGCCAACTCTCCTAAGACCAGATAAACATCCCCCATACCCATCCTTCTAGGTTCCCCCTAGAGACACATTGCCCCCAATGTCAGCAGGAAATAGCCAGATATCACGAAGACCCTATTCCTGCTTCACTGTCACATCTTTCTAATTTTTTCTTTTTTAATTAAACCAAAATGGGGGAATGTTAGTATTCTGTCTAAACTCCACCTCTACAGTTACCTGGCAACAGCCAGGTATGCTCCTCCCCAGTTACCTGGCAAAAGCCAGGTAGGCCTGGTCCACTATAAAAGGGGCTGCTTGCCCCCTTTTCTCTCTCTTACTCTCTCTTAATCTTTTGCTCTCTTGCTTCTAGCCTCTCTATCCCCTCCCCCCTTCCCTTTCTCTCTCTCCACGTGGTCATGGCCACCCTCTACTTCTCCCTCTCTCTTTTTCCTCTCTTCTTATACCTTCTTCCCCCCACCTTTTCCCTATCTCCTGAATAAACCTCCCCCCTTGGAACTGTGTGGTCTAGAGTGGTCTGTTCGGGGTTGCGGTCGGACATATGAGCTAACAGTTAACCCTTCCTTCTTTCTAATCACTCTGCTTTATTGAATCATGGTTTAGAGAAATCTTTTCTGAGTCATTTTCTTCTTCTTCTATGCAGGTGCCTGGAAGAATTCTTCCCTCAAGTCTGAGATGCCAGCAGCACAGCAAAGGAAGAGGCTGCATGAAATAAGGTGTGTTAGTTTCAGAATGTTCAAGTTGACGAAGTCACACACACACACACACACACACACACACACACAGAGAGAGAGAGAGAGAGAGAGAGAGAGAGAGAGAGAGAGAGAGAGAGAGAGAGGCTATTGACTGTTCCCTGCCTATTCAAGAGGGCTGATCAGCTTGGTGTCTGCCAGCCCTAGAATCTGAACTGAAGAGTATGTCTATGGTAAAACAGAGACATCCTAATGAAGAAAAAACAAAACCAAAAATAACCTTTTGTTTTGCAGAAGTAGCAAAGCCTGATGCTCCTCATCTCTCTAACCAAGGCAAAACAGCACAGCAGGATGGAGGGGCTAAGCCTCTGTAAAAACCTTGACTTGGGGTGAAATCTCTTACTATCAGGACACAAGTGCTAACTGAGGGGTATAGCTGGTTAAAGAAATTAAGTTTAACTGGTGAGAAAGGTTGGAGACAAGGCTTAATGATAGCCTACTATGTATGTATCAGATAATTTCTAGGTACCCAGCAGGTATTGAAAGAAAAGTGTCTTTGAAATTCTATAGCCCAAGCACTTAAACTAACTTAGTACTCAATGCCTGTATCTGGGTTATATAGGAGAGATGATCTCTTAACCCTAGCTAGGATGAGAGGGACACACTCTATAAATTGTTAAGTGAACTGTGATTAGAATAGAAGTGCTTTCCAATGATTCCCATAACCCCAGGAATTGATCATGCTGGTATGATATAAATTAGAAAGGACAGAACATCCTATAGGACACATGTAAGGATCCATTGTTCCCAAAGAGCCAGGTTTTCTATATTCCAGAGTCACTGGAGTTGGCAAAGTGGTGCCTTCCTGACTGGTGAGTGTGTGGACAGCTGCATGAAGTGCATCTCTTACCTGCAATGGAGAAAAGAGAGGAGGGAGCTGAGCCTAGTTGGTTATTTACATACAACCTGATCTCCCTACTCCTCCAGACATGGCCTCAGGGAAAGCAAGGAACTAACAGAAGAAAGGGAAGTAGAGAGAAGTAATCCAAGCACCAAGAAGGGTCAGGAGGAAGCAAGGATCAGCATTCACCTGTTAGTCTCCTAGCAAAAGCCCTGACTTCTCACCAGGGATGAGAAGGAAGCCTGTCAGGACCCACGTTCCCACAGAGAGGTCTGTTCTCAAGTTTATCTTGGTTTTCTGGGCTATCCCAGCTCTCCTTTCAACTGACAGAAAGAGGTGACCACCAGAGTCCTAAAAAATCTTCTATTGTCTCTTGCTAAATTGTAATTAGTCCCAGAGATCACATGGATAATTGGTCCAGGCATTAGACATTAGACAGACTTCACCAAATTGTATCAGAGGACATTTTGAAGCTGTGTAGTGGTTCTTTCCTAAGAAGTTTTTTAAGTGGGATTGTTAGCATCTGACTCCCCCCATTTCTGCCTTCACTATTGATTTTTAGTATGCGTTAAGTAGTAAGAGTACCTTTGCTCTCCCTGTTGCTCATCTTTCATACTTGTTTCCAAAGACTTGATATTTGTATTTCTCAGGTAAAATGAGATTTATATTCCTACTGTGAAAATTGTTTTTCAAACCAATACACCCCAAATGCCTCCTGACAACCAGATTGCTTTAACTTGAAAAATGAGTCTTTCCAAAACTGGTTGACCACAATGACATTAAAAACTTGTAACAATGTATTGTTGCTGAAAGCTAATCTCAAAAGTTCTGCTTTTATTAACCTTGTCTTACTTGGGAAGGTCATGAAAGAACTATATAAGATTCTTCTTGCTGCAGCTGGGGGTCACTTTGCTTGCTCCTAATCTTGTGGAAAGCAGAAGGCTCGGACAGTAAGTAAAATTCGTATCTTGCCCATTGTGTAGTTTCTGTGGATGTTTGGATCTTGACTATGGACACTACAACAGAATGTCTGAAGGAAGACTCGTTACTCCAAGGGACTCTGAACCTAATCCCAACTCTTGTCCCATATTTCCAGGCAGTCTTTCTGCTTTTTGAGTCTGGAATCCCTGCCTAACAAACTGGTTTGTCAGTAGATCAAGAGGAGAGAGAGCAAAGAGGAAAATCTAATATTTATTGGTTGCCAGCTTCTCTGAGCAAAGACTTTACTTTTTATCTCCATGCCCATGCCCATGTCATGGAGTGGGTGTGGTGGAATGTTGGGCCCCAATTTGGCCCTGGATTGGGCCTTGACAATAAACCTGAGCCTGGCTTGAGTTTTTGTGGCCTTCTGGAAGAGCCTAAGCCTGGCTCGAGTTTTGAGACCTTTCTCAATCACATCTGTACTGGAGTGACTCAGCAAGACCTGTTTGGCCCTGCCTCTGTCCAGCTGTTGCTTATGTAAAACTTTGCCATTGGCCCTGTCAGTCACCCCATACCTTCTATCACCCTTCCTCACCTTCTACATCATCTCACCCCACCAAAAATCCCCCACTCTATTCTCTGAGTTTATATAAGTGAGAGGCCGATGCATTAACATTGAGTTCCTGCTTTGACAAGACTCCCAGTCCATTGTGTTTCTTTTGGGGTGTCGACACTCACCATCCCACTTAGCCCCAGAGAGAGACCCAGAGATTGGGACCTCTCTTCTCCCACCTGGACCTGCCAGTAAGGAGCCAACAGTGGGACAGATTTAATCCTAGCACTAGGGAAGCAGACTCCTGGAACTCTAGGATGGAGGTCAGCCTGGTCTACATAGTAGTCCTTAGAAAGCCAGAGCCAAAAAGTGTATTCCTGTCAAAAAATGCGTGTATACATACATACACACACACACACACACACACACACACACACACGTAAATAAATAAAAAGATTTTTCAAAGCCAGGCACGAGTTTACATGCCTGTAACCCTCTTGTTTGGGTGTTGGAGGCAGCAGGATGAACAGCTCAGCCATCATGGACTGGACTGCATGAGACCTTTTCTCAGACAAAATAACAAGCAAAACAAAAATACAAGCTCGGAGATCAGTTCAGTGGCACAGCACCTTTGTAGGATTCTAGCACAGCCTGACTACTCATCACTACTCTTCCCCTAAAAACAGCAAATTTCAGAGGCTTATCTCTACAGTGTCTTCATGCTCCCATACCTCCTTTCTTCTTGGATGTCTTCTCTGGATGAATATGATCCAGTGACCACAAGCATCCCCTGGAAGCTGAGCAAGAGGCTGTCTCAAGTACTTCCCCCATAATTTGGTCTTCTGGATTTCAGTAGAGAACCTTTCATGAAAGAGCCTTATTCTTACACTAGAAGATTGCCACTGGGCAAGACAAAGGGAGGCACTCATTGCACTCAAATTCAGCAGGTCCAGACAGTTACTTGTCTCTCTCAGTGACCTGGAGGCTTGTAAGAATGTCCAGATGCCCCTCATAGAAGCCTCCAAACCACACCAGCAGCTCCTAGTTCTGATAGATCTCATTGCAAGTTTCATAAAATATCTGCTCTTAATGTTGCACTGCAGCCAGGTTCTATTTCTTGGAGAACTATGCACAGGTGACATTTGACATTCAGTTCCCAGAAACTTTTTCATTGAGGACAAAGGACTACCTGCCTTTAGGTAGAGAAGAGACAGACGTGAAGGATAGGAAAATGGAGATTTATAAAGTTAAAATGAGAAACACTGTTACAATGAGGTGTTTAATTTTAATTGGGCATGTTAATTAGGTGAGGCAAAGTGAGCTTCTATTGCTTGGCTTTAATACTTTGATAGCTGGACCTTGGCAGATAGTCACAAGAGGAGGAAGAGGACATAGAAGGAAATAGACCTTGGGGACTATCTTTAGGCATGTAACCTAATGGGTTTTTGGCAAGACAGAAGGAGTGGGAAAGAAGAGAAAGACTTGCCAGTGCCATGTTTATCATGCTTGAGCTGGCCAGATTCCCATTAGTGCTGATAAATTACCTTCTGCCTAGTATGAAGGCATTGGGATGGAGTTGCTGTTTAATCTTCCTAACACAGCAGCTTCGGTGTCTGTGGAGCTGTAGTGTGTGTGGGTCCCACATCTGCCTTCCCCCAAAGGGACTAGGGCTGAGGCTCAGAGAGTCAGAGGCATGGGAAGTTGACTGTGTTTACTCCACACTGGTGCTGAGCGGACATAGGTCTATGAGAAGCTGCAGAACTCCGTTCAGGGTGGGAAGAACACAGTCTGAAGTCCCACAGGGGCCAGAACAGAGCTCTTGAGTTGGGGGTTCCCGGGCCAAAAGATGGCCGAGAACCATTTTGTTTTCAGGCCCTTGAACTTTAAGGTGCCAGTGAATGGATGCAAAAGGGTCAAGATGAGGCATACAGGTTAGATAGACCCGAAGCCGAAGAGGAGAAATGGAAGAATGAGCTCTGGCTCCTGTGTGGAATGGGACTCTTGGTCTTAAAATGTTTATTGTCATGACAAAAAAATGGACGAGACTATACCCCTTTGTTTTTTCTATATTAAGACCCTAGCCTATTTCTCTTTTTTGAGACTTGCTGTGGGAAATCATGGAGAAGGTTTTCAACTACCAAGCCACCACCTAATCTACCACTGATGACCTCTCTATGCTCCAGCAATGGAGACCCAGACAAATGAGTTGCCGTAACCCAGAACTCTCATCCCTGCAGTCTAGCCTGTATACCCCCATCTCAACCCTTCTGCAGCTTCTCAGCAGTGCCTAAGAGCTCAAGGACCTGAGAACCAAATGGTCCTCGGCCATCTTTTGGCCTGGGGATGCCCAACTCAAGAGCTTTGGCCCCTGTGGGACCTCAGACTATTCTCCCCACCCCAAACAGAGTCCTGAAGCTTCTCATAGACTGATGTCTGCTCAGTGCCAGCGTGGAGTGAACACAGTCAACTTCCCATGTCTCTGACTCTCTGAGCCACAGTCCTAGCTCCTTTGGGGAGGCAGATGTGGGACCCACAATTCAGCCCATCAACAGACCCACGTATACTACAACCCCACAGGTGTCCCACATATTTTACAACAAGGAACTATTTGATTCATGTCTTCCACGTTGCTTGGATTTCAAATTATCTTCCTAAACAATATTGCTATAAACTCAGGTTCAAGGTATTTAGTACATTTTACATCATTTGGTATACTCTGAGAAATGGTTTCTGTAATGAAAAGCTGCTATCTCACTAGTCTCTTGTGTATGCTCACTAACATGGAGTATCTCTGTTTTGTTAGTCCTTGGTCCTTTTTCTAAGAAAATCATATGGAAAGGTAATTTTTTTTTCTTCCTATGGCATACTATTAGCACTCTACCACTTTGTAAAGCACTTGGTTTTGTCTGTAAATGCAACAGAGTGCAGTAATTCTTTAAGTGTAAAATTACTCTAACAACCACAAAACAGATTCCATGTAATGTGGTATTTTGCTGAAGGGAACCATCTGTCTATCCTCAGCAGACGGCAAAGGCCTTCAACTGTACTCCCAAAACCTCAGGGCTCCCTCCCCAATTTTAGCAGACCCATTAGAAACACACATTCCTCCTACATTTAAGAATTATCCCTGTGTATTGTGGTATTATTGGTAATCTACAACCCAAATAGGACCAGTCAAAGAAAACACAACTCAATAATTATTTGTACATGCTGCAAGCCTAGATGGAGCAGATTCACCACTACACTACTCTATTCCTCAGCTATGAGAACCTTATAACTTGCGGGTTTTCCAAGTCACACGCTTGTCCTTCCACCTCCTGCTCCTCCATCATCTTCCTTCTTCTTCATCCTCCTCCTCCATTGTCTTCCTCCTCTCTCTCCCCTCTGTCTCTGCTCTCTTCCCACCAACCTTTATTTCTCCACCTCCCCTTCTTCTGCCTAATCACTGGCTCTAGTCTTTATTTTACAAATTAAGGTAGGCAGAAGGTTCACTAGAATTCACTTGTGTACTGATCACTCCTTCTCTGCAGCCCTTCTTCACAGGAAAAAAGAATTAGCATCAAACTACAAGGCCAGGGCTATCCACAACACCTGTGTTCCTTTAATTCTCTGGAATTGACCATTTTTCCTTAAAAAGTTCTAAATCTCACTCCTGTTGTGGGTTGATCTGATGCTGCTTGTATTCTAATGCTCAAATGCTTCTCATGATGTGGCTGCCCCTAACCAGCAGATTCTCACTTACACCAAGTGATGCTATGTGAATGTTGCTCTCTAATTTAACTGGCCAATAAAAGGCTAGAGCCTGTAGAGGAAGAAAGGTGGGACTTGAGGATCAAATGGGGGGGTGGTGGTTACAGGTAGAGGGAGAGGAGAGAAAAAGAAGACAGAGGTGGAGGAGATGAAGATCCCCTCTCTGGGGAGACCCTCACTCAAGTCTTGGGAAGTCACGGCCACCCCAAAACTCAAAAGACACAGAATCAGGATGCAAACAGCAGAGGCTTTATGTGGGAGAGTTAGCTGGCTAACTGTCAATTCGTTTGCCCATGCAGAAGCTGAATTGACAAAGACCAGCTGGCTGAGGGGCTTTTTAAAAGGGGAAAACCATAAGCCAGGGGAGTGAGGAGGGGGTGAGGAGTTGCTAAGGAAATATAACATAAAAATAGTGGAGAATTCCAGAGGAACCCAATCTAAGTGAGTCAGGGTCATGTGGAAAACACTCTGTATACTCATTCTTCTCAAAAATGTAGTCTTGCCATGTCACTGTGGCCTTGTCCTGTCATTGTGGCCTTGCCCTGTCACTTGTTCAACTATTTCTCAGTTGCTCCGGATATGGCCCTGTCCGGTCATCATGGTTACTAGTTTCTCTACACCACGTAGATGACTTGCATTCCTCCCTTCTGATTCTTGAAACTGGCCAGTCTACATTTTTAGCTTGCTTCAGAAAAAATTTTCCATGCCCTTTAAAGTGAGTCCTAAAGAAAAGCCTATATATATTTTATAAAATGATTTTTATAATTTTTCACTCTACAAAGGCTGCCATGGGAGATGTGTAACATTAAGTTTTTGAACCTTATTTTTAATGATAGTTCTTAAACACTTTAACCCCCCTTGTCATCCACCACTCACCAAAGATAGTGGTAAAGAAAGGATATAGTGGTGGAGAGGAAGGGGACCTGTTTAGGAAGGTTCTCTGGAGCAAGTCTCATCTGTGTTGTCTGGAAATTGGCAGTTTATTTCACAAGTTAGTAGGCAGCAAGAGCTCCATCCACTAGCAAACACTTCATAGATACTTCAGTGAAGACCCCCATACTCGGGAGACCTTTCCTCAAGTCTCAGGAAATCATGACCACCAAAAGATCACAAGAAACCATACCTGTATGCAATCAGCAGAGGCTTTATTAGGGAAGTTAGCCGGCGGTCAACCCACAAGCTCTCTCTCAAGAGCAAGGTTTGGCCCAGAATGGTGAGTTAAGGGGTCTTTTAAAGAGCAAAACCACAAACCAGGGGAGTGGGGAGGAAGTGAGGTGTTGCCAAGGATACATAAGATAAGAATAGTGAAACATTCCAGAGAAACCCACCCTGAAAGGTTAATAGCCATTGAAATTACTCAGTACAATCATTTTTCTCAAAAATGTAGTCTTACCAAGTCACTGTCCCCTATACCATCATTACAAAATATTTCTCACTTCCTCCAGTCACAGCCCCACCTAGATAGCTTGTATTTTTTTTTATGGTCAGGAATGTGTCTTCCTGCTTCAGGCCCCCTCACACCCACAGGTGGGCCTGCTGCCTTAGGCTTGAGGAATGTAAACCAGCAAGTGTCCTCTGATTCAGGGGCAATGTCCTTCACCTGGAATGTGTCCTGGGGTAGTGAAAATCTTACATTCAGTTCCACTTTCTGGCACTTGCATTTTTCTGTCCAGGTCTAAGGGCAAAGAAAAAGTCTACATATTTCATCAAATGGCCTTTATAATTTTTCACTCTACATCCCCACTTTTTCAGATTAGGTTATGTTTTTAATCATAAAAAACTCAATTATTAATAAGTCCATTCCTACCCCACTTTTTCTGATTTGGATCTTTAGAAAAGTATAAACTCCAGTGTCATCATAATTATCATTTTCTTGACCTAAAGCTCTATATTGATGGTGCAACACAAAAAGCTGAACAGCACTTATCCTTCCTCTAACAAAAGTTACTAATCTATTTAAAATGTAAGGACCTATGGTAAAAGCAAGAGTAAAATCACAAGAGGTCCAGCAAGGGAAGATAATAGGGTTCTCAACCAAGGGCACTTATTGAACCAACTCTCGAATCAACTTTGCTGTGCCTCTCTATCTTTCTGTCTCTGGTCTAACCTTAACATTCTTCTCTTAGAGCAACACACTTCTTTAAGAAACAGCAAGTCTATTCCTCTTAGAAGCACCTGTCTAACAGCTAGAGTCAAGGAAAATAGGTTGGCTGCAGAAGGGTCTAGGGTGTATCTCAAATTCACATTCAAGAGTACCTGCAGGAACTAGCTGGACAAGTACACAATAATCTTGAACTGCAAGCTCACCATTTATCAATCTTAGGCACTAAGTATCTGTTAGCAGGGGTCCTCAGGCTCTATTTTATTAGCTAGGGGTCTCAAAAAAATTTCTATTTCTTTCAAACACACTTTCAAAGTTGTCCTCTGACTTTTACATATTTTGTGGCACATAGTTGTCTACATACACATAAAATCACATATATAATAAAGAGAAATTGCAAAAAGGAACAAATCTATATAACTCTAGATTCACATTTCAATTTCAATCTTGAAATCACAAGCTGTCATTTAACCTTGGGTGAATACACCCTAAGCCCCACCCTCTGAGGCAGCATTACCCCTGTGTGGGTAATGTGTGGGGGGGAAGAATGTCACAGGAGTCAAGGCCTGCTCTTTTGCCTCATAGAATAGCAGAAGACCATGAACTAAACAGCAGGAGGTTGTTCTGATGTCTGGATGTTCAGGCACACGTGTTGGTGTATTTCAAGGAGGTTGGATGGTCAGCAGCACCAGAAACAGTCTCTTAGTAGCCTGAAAAATCATTTCTCACACAAAAGGAACATTTTGGGTGTGGAACAAGGACAAGGGACACTCTAGCCAGTGCCAGTTCCTGAGGGTATTTAGTTTTAGGGTTCTGTCTTATTTACTCTAAGTCTTATTCTTTCTCTGGCTCAAAACCTGAGGTCCCTTATACACTTTAAATCTCTTGGCTGCTTGGTTGCACTCATATCTTAAGAGTCCATCTGTGCATTTAGCTTGGTAAGTCTTTTGTTTTCTGGGGAATATAGTTCTCCCTTCTTGTGTGCACCATTGCTCTTTTCCTCTAGATAGTAGCTAGCAGGATGGCTAGCAATCTGAGTTCTTTCTCTTACTCTGCTTTAAGTGAGGCCATCTCTTAGGCCCAAAGCCGAGAAGGGCTCCTGTATCAAGCCACGTGATCTGTCTGGTTATTGCCTCAGGCCAGAGTCTCCTTCCTTTTGGTGTCCTAGGCAACAAATATTTACAACTTCTGGTTTCATCAGGGTTTTCCTCTCTTGGCATATAGCCCTGTGGGCATGGGCTGTGGCAAAAGCATACCTGCTTGTCGGCCCCAGGTTCCAAGGTTGCTCTCTGCACGATGATCTCAGGGGTAGGGAGTTAGTCCAGAAGACATTTGTCTCCACCACAGTAGTGCTGGCTTGTCTCTGACCCTCAGGGAGAAAACTGCTCCCAGCTGTAAAGCAGGTTACCTCGGCTCCCAGCTGGAGTCAGTAGGAGAAGCCTTTCCTCTACCCTTTGAATTCTTGTCAGCTAGTTGCAGCCCATCGGGTAGGAAGTGTTGTATCTGGATGTCCATTCTAGGGAGTAAGTCTCAACCCGACAGGGGGTAGGAGCAGTCTAGGATGACCATAAATGAATGGGATATCCAGCCCATCTCTTAGTCCATCATTTTCGGGTAGTCCATGAATACATTTTGACCCATTGGCCTGGAGGAAGACCCTGTGTTTAATAAAAGTTGGGTGGCTCCAAGCTGCCCCGTCTATTTCAAAAGCTGTTTTCACACAGAGCTATTATCTTCCTCACTTGGGGTGTTTTTCAAGGCCTGGGATTTCCTGGCCCTGGCTTCTATTTGTTAGGGCCCTCTTGGACCCCAAGCTGGCTCCTTTACTTGCAATGTGCACACTAGTCTCTTTCAAAGAGTTTATCTCCCTTTGATTGGAGTCCCTCTTCTCTGCTTCCTGTAAATTCTTTTTCTGTCACCTTTCTCTTTCTTCACCTCTCTCTCTAGTCTCAGCAACTTACACTAGACCTTTTATCTTCTCCATTCTTTTCTCTAGACCTACACTAAATCTTCTCTACTCCTCTCTATTCCTCTGGACTTTCTCAGCAACTTATACTAAATCTTTTATCTTGTCTATTTCTTCTTCTCCAGACTTACACTAAAACTTTTAACAACTTATCTTGTAGTCTCTCTAGCCTCTGATGCCTTGTCTATACTGACAGAATGTTTAGAAAAGCTGTGGGCAGCTCATCTGATCCTTGCTAAACCTCATGTACCTTGGTGAAAATTAGTGGGGTCTCATGTTCTTACACAAGATGTATCAACAGGATCTGGCGTGGGCCTTTGGGTGTCCCTTACCTTCTGTCACATGAAGGTCTCAGTCAGATCTGGTTCACATTAACCCGCTGCTGACCACGGCCTGATCAATTGATGGGGTCCCCATGTCTCCATGTCTGAGGGAACATTCTTTTTCCAGTGTCCCCTCTTGTTTTTCACTCCTGAAGACCAGAACCTACAAGAGTCTTGTGGAAAAAAGGCTTTTATCGGGGGAAGGGCATTCCTCCACTAGATTTATCCAGGTGACTATATTGGGCACTAGATCTAGGTGTCTGAGGGATCCTGGCCTATCTATTGCTTTGATAACTAGCTTACTTTTTACTATAAATTTGTATTTGTACCAAAATGGAGGCCTATTCTTTTGGCTCTCTGACACAGGACAGTCTTAACTTCTTGTAGCAGGCAACCTGTCTGACCTGTCTGACCTGTCTGCAGGCAGGTTTGTTGGTTCAGCGTTTCTAAGCTGGAGTCACGTCAAGTGACTTGTCTCAGCGCTAATTATTTATTTTTCCCTTTTTTCAAAATCTCAGCACTATTCACTCACTACTTTAATATATATATATATATATATATATATATATATATTATATATATATAATATATATATTATATATATATATATAATATATATATATATATATATATATATATATATATATATATATATATATAATTATAATTCTCAGGTGAATAATCTTGTTGGGCCTGTTTGTTTAGCTGCCCTGGCTCCACTGCCAGGTTTTTTATCACCTAGGCTCTATCTATCTTCATAGGCGGCAGGTGGAATGCCGCTGATTTGTTTCAGCAGTGACCTCAAGGTACCCAGTACAACCAGGAACACCAAACTAGGTAGCTGTTGCATGCTGTCCCTGTGCTGGGGAACCATGAGTTGTCACCTGCCAAGTGTGGGCTGGGTGAGGGCACCCTCCATGTGGTATTACCTGGAGGATACCCTACATGTTGCAGGTGGGCTTTCCGAACAAGAACCTCGAACACGAACCACTGTGGGTGTCCCTTATTAAAGGACCTGCCCGCCCCTCTGCAGCAGTACTCTTGCACCGTCGGCTTTATTTCTTTCTCTGCCGATGATCATGTTACCTATTTTTAACTTAAGATGTTCAACACAGTAGATTAACAGCTAACACACAGATGATTTGCCAAGAAAAGACACACACAAAAAAACAACACAAATAGCTCACCCCTCTCATGGGTGGCACATAAACCAGGTGATACTGTAGGAAGCCGCTGTTAGTGGTGGTATAATTCCCCATTCCAAGATGGCGCAGACATCGTGTCCTTCCCACTAGTAAACAATGGACTGCGCAGGTGCAAAAGGCAAAAGCGCGCCAAAAGTCACTGCCCATCCCGGGGCGTAATATGGGGTGATGAGTGAACAGCCAATCATAAGTGAACACGTCACTCTAGGGTGTATTTAAGCTGTGCCTCTTCCTGTCTTTGGCCCTTCCGAGTCTTTCCGCATTCTTCACATCTGCTGATACAGATTAAAGCCTCAATGTGGTAACTACCCGAATTCCATCTCTCGTGTTTCTCTTCCACGGGTGAAAAGGGGACACGGGAGGCAAGCACAACATGATACAGACAGTTCTCCCCCCTGCCATGGGCACAGAGACCAAGTTACACAATAAGGAAGGGCATCAGAAATCCGCCTGCCTCTGCCTTCCTAGTAAGACTCCAATAACCAGACAACGAGGGCAGTCTTCACAGATTCAGATTTAACAGATTCAGACGACTTGGTCAGCCTATGCTGGACCAAGTCTAACAGATTTCTAACATGCCAGCAATGAACAACCCAAAAATAGACACACTGCCATGAGAACACAACAAGTGAGAGCACAACAACCACGGTGGCCATTTCTGACCTTTTCTCTCTAGTCTCATTGTTAACACATAAAAAGACTAACAAAAACCCGTCTTAGTCGCCAATGCCAGCAGAGGGATTCCACATCCTCTCTGGCACCTAGATGAACCCCCAAACGTCTCTGGGGGTGTGGCAGCTAGTGACTTCATCGCACGTCTGCTAGTCACTCATTTATCTCTTCTCGAGACAAAAATGGTTTACTGCCCCTCACGAGACAGAAACAGCTGCCAGTCCAAACAGAAAGTGCACTTTTCAGAAACCAAATAATTCAGACAGACGGGCACCAACAACTTGGAAACCAAACAACTTAAACAAACCTAGACAAAACAGCACAGGAGAAATCAGACGATTTAGACTACCCAGCACATAAAAAACCAGAAACCAGGCAATTTAGACAAAAGGTAACACAACAACCAGATAGAAAACTGCGGTGTTCCCTTACCTCCCAGTGTGGTTCTTGGATTTGGGTGGTCGAAAATCCAGGACGGGCCCCCAAATGGAGACCCCCATACTCAGGAGACCCTTCCTCAAGTCTCAGGAAATCACGACCATCCAAAGATCACAAGAAACCATACCTGGATGCAATTGGCATAGGCTTTATTAGGGAAGTTAGCCGGTGGTCAACCCACAAGCTTGCTCTCTGAAGAGCAAAGTTTGGCCCAGAGTGATGGGTAAGGGGTCTCTCATACAGACTAGCTATATTTATGAATTCTTTCTATGTATTCCTTTAGAAATGAAGTTACTGCAGGACAGAGCAAAATGAGTCCTCACCAAACACTGCCTGCATGAAGCAGGACCTAGGCAAACCCAAGGCATGATATAAATTGCCACATTTCACCTGTGCCACTCATTCTCCAATTGGCTGGCCCTCAGGGCCATGTTCTCAGGATTCACCTACTCCATGGCATCTTTGTCCTTCACTTTTCTTTTTCCTTTCTTTGTGATCTCTACCTCAGACCCCCAAAATACAGGCTGTAGACATCTTTATTCAGTTTTAAATTAAGGAGCAAGGTTACATAGCATTATTTGATGTATTTAAGGGTCTCCTTGTCCCTGAGGACAACCAGACCATGGGGGCCAGTATTTAACATTATAATACACAGCAAAACAACTAACTAAAACAGAGATAAATCTTTTTTTTTAAATCGTTATCAGTATAAAGTATGATAAAAACTGATAAACAGGTAGGTTTGGATGGAAAGATTGGATATCTGGGAGACTGCCAAAATATAAGCCTATTTCTGTTGTGTTTTAAATTGCCCTGTAGGTGCTGTTTGTATTTTGATACTAATTCTGCTTTCTCAAGATGGGCTACCCCAATGAGGAGTGCATCATGTACTCAGGTAATTTTATGTGAACCTTCTCCCCATTTTCACTGGTCAAATAAAGACTGAAGCCTGTGAGTGGGCAGTGGAAGGGAAAGGTATAGCTGGAGGTTTTAGAGAGGGAGAGAAAGGAAGAAGGGGATGATAGGAGGAGACAGAGGAGACAGAGAAAGATGGCAGAAGAGGAGATAGAAGGAAGATGGAGAGAACTAGGTGGCCTGGGGAAGCCACAAGTAGCAAGAGATCTCATAGCTGGGGAATAGAGTAGTGTAGTGATATATCTGCCCAATCTAGGTGTGCAGCTTGTTAATATTATAACTAAGTTGTGTGCTCTTTACACAGGCTTATTGAGGTTGGAGATTTATCAAAACACTGTTGCACTTGGTTACTCCCCAGAGGTTGAAGGTAAGTTCCTCTTGCTGAAGACACCAAAGATTTTAGAAATAGGCCTCAGAGCTTCTCAAACAGAAACTGACCTAAATGCAGCTCCTGAAAAACTAGCTTTCATGGTACGAAAAGGCCAAATGCAAACTGCCAAAGAAGGAAAGTCACTAATAATTCTATATAGTTATGATGTCTAGGAACCACTTCAATGACCAGTGTAGCACAATAACCTAAAGAATACTGTAGTGGTAAACATAACTTGGTGGTGAACAACAGCTCTCAAATTTGACTAAAGTCTAGTTCAACAAAAGGAAAACCATACCTGATGGTGGAAACTTAGCTAATTACTTGGTGATAGTGAAGTCATAATTAATGGTCAAAAATCTACAACCTAATTTACCAAACTAAAATACTCTGCAACAACTATCTATAAGTGTTTGTTCTTACACATGTTTGCCCTCATCAAGGAAACTTTTCTTTTCTACCAGAGACCACTACAGAAACCCACAAACAATCATAATTGAGATTTTTAGAATAGTACAAATGGATACATTTACAAAACACTTCTGCACCTAAGGTTCAGGCAACATTCCAGAAGGAGGGGTAGGAAGACAGTAAGAATAACATGAACAAGAAGGTTATAAAATTTCTCCCACATCTCTTCTTACATGTGAGCTTAACAAGGATGACACCAATTAATAATCTTGCCAAACTGATAAGGCTTTCAGCCTATACAAAGAACTACTGTCAACTGAGGAAAGTTCAGAGGAAAAAAGAAAGGTGGTTTTCCCTAGGGAAGAGTACATCAATTGGTTGGACGATGCCAAAAAGTCCATCCCTAAAACCATTCAAACAAATAACATTATGGAGACTCAACAAGTTATATTTAGAAATATATATGATGTAGGATATTCCTATATATATTATATATAAAATAATTTATAAAACTATGCTAGCAATAACAATTAGAAAAAAGTCGTGAATTTGAATGAAAGCAGATATATGGAAGGTTTGAAGAAGAAAATGTAAGACAGCAGTGCTGTAATCAAAGCATAATCTCAAAATAAAATCTTTAAAAAATAATGATGGATGAGATCTTTCCTGTGTTGAGAGTTTAGTATTACAAGAAGCAGATTTTTCTTTATGTGACTTAAAAGGAATTAGTTGGTATGACTATACAATTTTTGCTACTGATTTCTAAGTCTTTTAGAAAACCTTTTCTGAATGGACCTCCAGACATAGTTATTAATTTAACAGGCTGGCAAGCCAAGGACCAGTAAGATTCTACACAGAGCCTTACCAATCTAAGAAAGAAATACATTGCTTTTGATAATGCATATTCCATGATGGGTAAGGAAGGCATGCTTATCAGAACCACCTAAGATAGGCTCAGTCTTGTTTATGCAATAAAAAATGGGGAGATGTAGAGAGCTTTGGGGGCTGCCTGGCAGGAATATGACATTGGCCAAGGACAAGGAAATGGGCTGCTTGGAAGGAATCTGACATTGACCAAGGACAAGGAAATGGACTGCAGGCAGAAATCTGACATTAGGCTAGAACAAAGAAGTAATTTTAGGCAGGAATTTAAATCCTAGGCTAGAACAAAACAGTAATTTCAGGTAGGAAACTAAATCGTAGGCTAGAACAAAGATATAATTACAGGCAGGAATCTAAATCTTAAGCTAGAACAAAGAAGTAGGCTTCAGGTATGAAAATGACTTTGGGCTAGGACAGGGAAGTAGGCTCAGATATTTTGGACATCCTGATAAGCCCTTAGAAATAATGATTATGGGCATGATCATGGGACTCTATTGTCTTGCTTGTTCTTTGACTATTTGCATCTATTGTATTGCTAGTTCCTCAACCTAGAACTGACCTTAATACTTGCATGTAATTTAAACACCATGAAAGAAAAAAAAAAAAAAGGAGGAGGAGGGATGGGATAGGTGGTTAATGGGGGAGAGGGCAAAATGGGGAAAGGGGATAACATCTGAAATGTAAATAAATTTTTAAAAAACCTTTTCTAAAACAAAGTAACAGCAATAACAGATTTATAAGCAGCATTAGCATTAGCAGACATTTAAAGAGGCTAAAGCTCCCTGTGTACCACCTCAAGAAAATGACAGTTGATTATTCATGAAATTACCTGTGTAATGTTTAATGCTGATGACTAGATATGAGAGAAATACCATCTGCAAAGGTATCATCTATCTGAGTACTACCAGAAGCCTCTCCAAACCAGAAATCTGTGTTTGTAGCAGGGTATAATCAAACTAGAGAGAGTCCAGGTGCTGGAAAGTAAAGAACATAACTAGAAACCAGATTCCTGGGGAACTATATCACCATGTCCAGATTCTGGGTCAAGCCTTTCATTAACTGCAAGCATATGGGGTCTATTTCAGCAAGACAATGACTTTACTAGACAAGATGTAGGTATTAAGGCCAATGATACTCAGTGGCAGATTATAAAAGATAGCTCTACTTACCTATTCATGAAAGACATCTTTTTCTCTGCCTTTATGTAAGTCAGCAAATGGCCTGAAGAGATGGAGTCAATAGGGAGTATAAATACTGGGTTTGATGAATTAATAATCCAAAAGGAATTACTTTAAATAGAGGAAAATATAAACCTGGAAAAATACTCATTTTTTTCATAAAATATTTTTTTAAAGTCATTTTGATCATGTTTTCCCTTCCTCAAACTTTTCCCATGTTCTTTCTAACTCTCTACCCACCCAGATTTATGTTTTCCATGTTTAAGAATAAAACACACATACACACACACACACACAGCCAAAATGAAAATCAAAACAAAAGACAACCCAATAATATAAAAAAATGTTAAAACAAAATGAAGGAAAGTGTTTCTATGAAAGAACCATGAATCCTATTTTCTCTGGTAATGTACTTCTGTGAATGGAGCCTGACCTAAAATGTAAGTGATATACTAAATGACGCTCTACTGGAGAAAACTGATTTTCCCTATGGCAGCTTATATCAATTGCAGATACTTTCTTAGGGGTGTGACCCCACATCTATGCTCAGTCCAGACTCAAACATAGTGAAATAGTTCTCTAAGAACCTAGGTTCTAGCTATGTTAACTGTCTGAATGCTATCTAGTCTGATCATAACCCTCTCAGTGTTGGAATGTATTTTCAGGTCATGTTCAGAATTCCACAGTCACTCTGATTTTATATGTATATCAGTTATATTGTGTATAGAAAACACTGTTTACTTAGAGTCATCAACCACTACTGGTTCATTCGATATTTCTGCCTCCTCTTTTTTTATAGATCCCCAAGCCTTGGGGCCAAATTACTAGTTGCGCACATTATTAGTTGTGGATCTCTTTGTCAGTTAACATTATTTACAAGAAGTTTCTCTGATGTGAATGATCAATTATGGGTAGAACAATATGTCATGAGGAGTCATTTTATTGTTATGTTCTTTTAGCAGAATAAGAACAGTTTGTTTTCACAAGATTCAAGACCTATCTAGTCTCAGGTTTCTGGCCATTTTAGCAGAGTCAAGTATAGTGTTCATCTCATGGAGTAGTAGCCTTAAAATCCAATCAAATGTGGTTAGTTACTCCCATAAAAATTGTACCACTATTGTACAAGTATATCATGCAGGCAGGTTTATGCTTTGGTTGCAGAGTTTGTAGCTGGGTGAACAAGAATTACTTTTCTCCTCTAGTAGTGTACATAGTTTCTTCCAGCACCACAGACACTACTCAGTAGGAATGTGTAGCTGCCAGCAGCCACAGACAAACAGGGTTCACCTGAAAGGAGGGCTGGAAGTAAAAAAGCAGTAGAAAGGCAAGAAAAACACGGAGCCAAGACAAAGTTTTCTGATCAAGGCTCAAAGTTTGATATTCAGCTCTGTACATACAGGGAAAGCCCCACCTAACACAGACAGATTATGTTGCAAGGTAAGCTCAGTGGACAGTCTATGCTTCTACGTTTTTTATCTATTCTTCTAAGTTCCTATAGGAAGTTGTACTTGCAGCCAGGACAGATAACTCTGCCATATGTCTATTGTGGTAAACAATGTATTTCTGGCCTGCTCAAGGCTCAGGGAGGGCACAATTACCCCCCTTTTAAAGGTTTTTAAAGATAAGCAGTACCAATAACTGGACAGGGGCACAAGATTTATTTGTTTTCCATCACCCCAACTAGGGTAGAGTGGCCAGGTGACTGTGTCTGGCTTAGGTCAGTGTCTATAGGAGTGAAGCATCTAGGTGAGTATTAGCTCTGTTTCTTTACATTCATTGACTATACTATTGGTGTCTTCAACAATGTAGGAAAAAATATGACTGGGGAACCCAGGGTTCCTCCGGCCATGCTGTGGGTAGTCAACTGGGAACACCCTGGGTTCCTCCAGCTGGAAGTTGGGCCCAGCTGCTCATTAACTAAAGGCCTCTTCATGGTTCCTCATGGTTCCTCACGGCGTGACCCTGACACACGAGGAAGTCCTTGGGTTTCCAAAACCGGTTCATTGACATGGCAGATGGTGGATGGATCTGGATGTACACCACACAAAACCCAGGGTGAACCTGAGTTAAATAGGGAGGGGAAGAGGGAGGAGGGGCTGGGGAGGAATGTTTAATCAGCTCCACCCTCTGGCTTTTAGGTACCTTATTAGTATGTAAGTCTCTCTAGGGCCTGTTCATCACACCCTCCACCTGTGAACATGACTGAAAGGCGCAGGTTGAATGGAGATTAGACCTTGTGACAGGAGTCTGGGTTCTGGGGACATGGCTGAACCCACAACCCAAGAACCAGGATAAACTTCCATGGCCCAACATCCCACTCTCTTTTCTTTTATAAAGGGAGGGGCAACTCTGTGTCAATGAGAGATGTGGACCACATGGAGTAGTCTGGAATCCAGGAGCACAGGGAGATATATGCTGTTCCTGACAGGCAATGTCCTGTTGGGTCCCCAGCTATCTCAAACCCAGCGCTCTACCAAGGAGACCAAACCTTCTCTTTATGGCCCAAATCTCACTCTTTAGTGAAAATTTTGGATAAAGGAGTTAAAAGAAGACACTATGAAGGCCATAGGGTGTGGCACAATTAAGTCAAAGGGTAAGAGGAGTTGGGAGTGGGGGTTAGGAAGGCAAGGGATAATTGAAACAATTGAACAGAGGTGGTACAGTTTAAGGGTAATAACACCTGATTAATTTAGATAGACATTATGTTTTTCTTACTAACATGTAACATTAGCTGTGTGACTTTGGCAAAAGAGTTCATCTGCAGCTGGAAGGTCTGGATCTGTCTTCTGTAGTGAGGGTCTCTGGGTCTGGCATGTGTCCCTGGTGTCTTCAGTGTGTGTCTCTGGATCTCAGTGTGCATGTCTGGGTCTCAATGTGCATCACTGGGGTCTTCAGTCAGAAGAGGTGGCTGGAAGAAGGCTGCATCGCAGGCAAGTTTCAAGAGATGGCGTTGTCTCTGCTGGACTTGTGGGAGCACCTGTAGGATAATCACAACAGGGAAGCAGCACCCCAGCAGTGGGATGTCTGCAAAGGGTGTGTAGCAAGCATTAGGCTACTTGGGAGCAAGCACGTCATGGTCTGTCGTTGAGATCCTAGAAAAGCAAAGCTGTTTGAGGAAGTTTTAGTCTTAGAAGGCACCTTTGAGTCTGCTTTGGATGGCTGAAGAAGAAAAACATCATGTTAGTTATGTATCTGGGGTAGGCAGCACCAATTTGTCTGTAAAAAGAAACTAGTTGTTAATTAAAAGCTGAAACTGGTGATCAGTATGTTGATTTAACCTGTGGAAGTTTAAACAAAAAACAAGAAAAATTTTTTTACAGCAAGGACATTGTTGCTGTAGGTGTTCCTGTTAGGGAGAAAAACTAAAACTTTAAAAATTTTGCTTGAAAAACAGGAATGGTGTTGTAGGTCTTCCTGTTATAGAGAAGCAGTAATGGCTGGTTTCGAAGCAGTAGGGGGAGGGCCTTGTTCTGTCATGTGGTTGCTGGGTGCTCTGGCAGAGAGGTCCTGTATTCCCCCTTTCTCTTTCTTAGAAATCTTAAATGTAGAGAAGGATCAAAAGGCTAACTTTGAAGAAAGCTTAGAGGAAAAGACACATAGGCTTGATAGGAGAGCCAAAAGTCAGAGTGAAAGGCTGTGTCTATGGGAGAGATGTGTGACAACCAGGCCCAGCCTGGTGTTTTTAGCTGAGAGGAAGAAAGGCAGAGGTGGGGAAGGGAGCAAGCAGGGTCCTGGACCAGCTGCTTTGTTCGGTGGCTGGAGCAGGGTTCTCAGTTGGTGCTTCACCTGCCGTGGTCTCTTTGCCATCTTGTGAAACAGCATTGAGGGGACCAGGCAGTGCCTATAGATGTAGGGGCGTTGGAATCCACGGCAGGCAGATGGTTGGTTTGGACCATTGGCAGCTTGCTGATTTTCTTTATCTTCAACTGCTCCAATAGCAGGGGCAGGTTGTGGGCAGGCAGGTCCCCTGCAGAACCTTGGGCAGTAGATTGGATTCCGTTGGACCTGGAGCTGTGCTCCCTTAGGGACTCCATTCATCTCTCCAATATCACCAGCATTATGAGGAGGTCCACGGTGCCTGCCATAGTAGCCGTGTCCATACTGGCGCTGATCAGCAGCATAGCGACTCCCTTCTACAGGAACTCCATCTGGGCCAGTCACATTAGCTGCTTCAGCACCCTTTTCTCCTTCAACCACATCAAACTCTACTGTTCCGTGCACCCCCCAAATCCCGTTTCGCCCGCGAATAAGGACAGGAGGCAATAATCGGGTATACTGCAAAAAAGGATTTACTTCTTTGTCATGGTAAAGCGGAAAGACGGAAGAAGCCGGAAGTGGCCTAGCTTAAATACACCCTAGAGTAACGTATTCACTTCTGATTGGCTGTTCGCTCACCACCCAATATTACGCCTCGGGATAGGCCAGTGACTTGGTGGTCTTTCTGCCTAGCAGCTGCGCAGATAATTGTTTACTTCTGGAGAAGACACTCGGCCAGCGCCATCTTGAAATGGAATATACTGACTTCGGCTCCCTACACTCTACAGTTTCTTCATCCCCCCACACTGCGCAGATACTTGCGTGGATATCAGCCACAGCCTGCGGGAGCATGGTGCCGCCAGTGGAGGCCCCACCCGCCTTGCTCATGCAGCTCGAGGGGGGGGGACACATGCACTCTCAGTCTCACTGGGTCTCCTGGCCCCTAAAATGGCAAGTTGTAAGGCATTCCAATGTCCTGCCTCTCCACATTTGAAGCAGATTACTTCTGTTTTTACTGCTGCCACAAATGCCTAAGCTATTGATGTGACCTGGTGTGATGGGGTTTCTATTTCTTGGGTTGCTACAATCCACCAATTGTGATGCTCTTCCTGGAGACCCTGGCAAGCTAGCCTAGACTCAGAAGTCATGCCTTCCCAAACAGTGTTTTTAAGAAGAATGTCTCTAGCTGTGGGGTTGGAGATTTTTCTTTCTAAGCTCATTTTAGTTCTGAGAATAAAATCAGATAGGGATTCTCCAGATTTCTGATGAAGGAAGAGCAGGGAGTGGGTGGGGTCTTGTGACCCTGAGGGTGAATTGAGCCTGTTCCAGGCTTGAATGGCACAGAGGCAGACATGCTCATAGTACCCTGCTGGCTGATTTGCCTGCTGTGCCCCAGTAGAGAAATCTTCCTGGCCAAAGAGTTCTTTAAAACCTCATGGAGTGGCATTGCTCCTCTCCTGGTTTTGCCTGACTTTTTGAAGACATTCATCATGATAGTAGGCTTACCACTCTAGAAACATTGGGCCAGGAAGAGTAGAACGGCAAATATTTCTCCAATTTTGAGGGGTGTTTAAATTGGCAATATGGCTCTGTAGGAGAGATTTTGTTCATGGTGTGTGAATGCTGTCTTCCTTTACTGCTTGCCTGAGTTCTTTTAGGTCTGAGGCTTGGAGTGGGTACCAGTTAAGTGGTTTAGCTCAAGTAGGGTAGATATTAACTGGGAATGCTCAAGCAGTTTGGGTTTCAAGTTCTGTATCAGACTCCTGAGTATCATGGGAGGCAGGGTTAGTTTTTGCATGAGAGTCCCTGAAATTGCAGAGTTGTTGAGTCATTGATGGTTGAGTATGAGGGACTATAGGATTTGGCAGGGTTTTATCTAAGGATTTTGGAGGTCTGCTTGGAGAAAGGGGAGGGGACTTATCTATCTTGGTTGAACAGGAGTGGTGGAGTAAGGGGAAAGGCAGGCAAGAACTCCTTTGGCATTTTAATGGAGCCTTGTCTTTGGATGGGGGAGGGAGGGGCAGGAGGAGCAGATGGTTTAATTGGCATTTCCTCCGAGGCCTAAGGGGGGAGGGGTGGGTATATGGATTTTATCTCTCTTATTAGTTGGGTAAGGGCCTCAAGTGTTCCGTGCGCCTCCCGTGTCCCCTCCGCCCGTGGAAAAGGTACACGTGAGACAGAATTCGGGTGGTTACCACAGCGAGGGTTTAATCTTGTATCAGCAAGAGTGAAAGACCGCGGAGAGGCCAAAGACAGGAAGAGGCACAGCTTAAATACACCCTAGAGTGACGTGTTCACTTCTGATTGGCTGTTCACTCATCACCCCATATTACGCCCCGGGATGGGCAGTGACTTTTGGCGCGCTTTTGCCTTTTTGCACCTGCGCAGTTAATTGTTTACTACTGGGAGGACAGGATGCCTGCGCCATCTTGGAATGGCGAATGTTGACATGCTTACTGCGGCTCCCAACATCTCCCCCTATCTATATATTTAAGATGGAACAGCCTATTGCCTATCAAGCGCGGCACCAACTCAGTGAGGGAAAGCAGAGGCCTGATCCCCTGTGCAAAATGAGATATTGTAATGGGTTTACTTCCCACACCCATCTCGATGCCTTTTGATGGGGAAAGGGAGCCTCCACCCTGGGGCGCCACCAGGGGAGGTTTCTTGGCATCAAACCTTTGTGCAATCAGGCATACTTTCGGGAAATCTATCCACACTCGTGGAACATTCCCTGTCGAGTACCCACTTGCAAACACCTCTAAATATTCAGGTACCAGTTATTCAGGCAAGGGCTGGCTGGACTTAGACCTCTCATCGACCCAGTGCAATGGGCTGAACCCTTGGGGTGCATCGACTGAGGGTCTCAGTCATCAGCTACTTTCTTAGCCTAGATAGCCAAATTTCAGGGGGAGATGCTTGCTCCAAGACTGCGAGTGCTTGGGCACTAGCGGCCTTGTCATGTTTTTGTTGGGCTATGAGCTTACAGACCAACCATCATGAACACCAATCCACAACATAGGGCTGTACCAAACAGGCCTATCCCCACCAATTAAGAAAGAAGGAAAAGGCAGAAGAAATTCAAGAAGTAAAATCGCCAAGGGAAACAGGGTCCATCTGTTCTCCATCAAAGCTCAAGATCCGGATCTGCAATTGCTGTTGCACCTGGTCCAACTCCCCAGTCCAATTCTCTTTTAAATAAGCAGAAAGATTATGGCTTTGAATAAATGTATCATTCACAAATCTCAGAGGTGTAATACCTGGATGTGGGGTTGCTGACACGCAGCTTATTTGAACCACATCCGTGAGCTGCTCCACATGGGATTGGAGCAAATCAACTCTCTGATTGACCAACAGGATGCCTGATATGCATCCACTTTCTGTAAAATGGTCAAAGCCTTAGAGATCTTTTCTGAAATTTGATTAACAACAGTAGCTGCTGTCACTTTATTAACCATGGCTAGGTCTAATAATCCATTCCAGCATTGTGCCAAAAGGCATGCAACATTCTTACAATCCAAGATATCAGAATTATTCTGAAAGTTGGATAACATAAAGAAAAATGGAGGGTCCACACACACCGACACCGGTTGTGCAGATGCATTCCTAAAACACCTTATTAATTTTAATGTTATTCAAATGGTTAGAGATATTAGATCATGTAGCCGAAACATTCTGCACTTCATGAGGCACACCATTCAACAAGACAAAGGCAGATACACCCTTTTTTAACATTCTAAACAGTGGCTACAACACATAATTTAATTGTGTTGAAGCAGGATAAACCCAAAAAAATATACATATGATTTAATTTAGGACTTGCATCCCTTTGAAAACATCAAGCAGAGGTTTAAATCCTCCTATGGTAAGCTTAAGATGAGGTTTTAGCCAAATAATATCTCTTAACAACTTTTAAAAATCGCTAAGAGCAAATCAAGATTAAAAGTAAACCATTTTCTTTTTGCATGTACACTCACAAACCAGAAGATGGCGATAGATCCCCACCACAAATGGTTGTGAGCCACCATGTGGTTGCTGG
Source organism: Arvicanthis niloticus (assembly GCF_011762505.2). Classification (NCBI taxonomy): domain Eukaryota; kingdom Metazoa; phylum Chordata; class Mammalia; order Rodentia; family Muridae; genus Arvicanthis; species Arvicanthis niloticus. The sequence continues at coordinate 7,167,047 of NC_047677.1, forward strand.
GAGTTCAGCTTTTATAATTTAAGTCCAGCCTTTAATGGCTGAGCTATTTCTCTAGCCCCAATTTGTCTCAAATATTGAAAGACACTGTCTTTGAATCCTTTTTTGGAGTAACAAGTACTCTAAAAATTTTTAAAGCTCGTTATATTGGAGCAATGGCTTGCAGAAAAAATTTCTTTAGAGAAATCCACTAATAAAGTATCACACAATGAATAATATACACCAAAAGATTTAACCTCTTAATTTTTTGTATTGAAGCAACAACAATATTTACATATATAAAATGTAAAACAATTAACCATTTTCTGAAGCAATTATTTCTAACAAATATCGCTTCATGGGCTCTTAAAAATTATGAATAAATTTATTAACTGTAAATCTCACCTTTACCAGAAATGTAAAGGGATGGTATAAAACATCTTTTATATAAGCATTTACTGAAATGGTAGCTGGAGTAGGCAAGTTAGGCTGTATAAATCTTAAATTTGAACTTTATTTTGGATTAATTTAATAACCAATCTTTTTTAGTCCCATGAGAATATTGGATAAAAGCCAACCTTATCTTCTAATAATTGTTACATATATTAGGGGAATCCAAGGCATCTCATTTTTAACAACTTTGAATATAAAGAAATTAAAATCATAACTTTTAGCCCACAGACTGTTGTAAAGTCTTTGGTTTTTAGATTTATCCCTCTTCTCACAAGAAACAATGAAGACAAGAGACAAATTCAGGTAAGCACATTTCTAGGATCTGGTCTAAAGACTCAGAACAAAAGGGATGTTAGCACCTGGGCTTCTGTAGCTCAGTCTGCATTGTCTTAATTCAAATGTAAATGTAACCTCCCTCCCGCCTGTTCTCTGAGGCTTGGCTAGTCCTGAATTGTGTGATTTTGACCTTAACTTTAAACCTTAAATTTAAACTGTAAACTTTAAAAGACACGTGTTGTATCTTTTCTCTATAAACATAGGCAAATCAAAAACCAATCTTTAATGATGTAAGCAATCTATTTTCTCTCAAATCAACACCGAGTAGATTACCTTTATGCTGTAAAGTTTTGCTGCCACAAAACAAAGTGTAAAATTTAATGGAAAACTTGTAGCATTTATGACCCAGGCTTTTGGCCAGTGTGCCCTGAGGACGGGGCAACCAAGTAACACTAAATAGCTGTAAACAAAAGCAGTGCTTCAGCATTTGAATGTACTGGCCTGGGAACAGGCCAAGATCTAACTATGGCCCATAGTGGTATACTTATCCCCAAATCAAACATCAGTGTCAGGAGAATCAGGGCCATCATCTTGCAATCTGCCCTTCTTCGAGATCTAAACCAGCCGCGTAGGGGCCCAAATTGAATTGTTTTCACCTGTGGAATAAGCACAAACAGCTTCCCACCCCGGGCCACAGCAGGCCCTCAGCTAATCTTGTAGCCTCTTGTTCTTACGAGGGACAATGGCTGTATGGCATTCAGCTGTGGCATTTTCAAAAATCATCTGTTCTATCACTGGCATTGTTTGCTCTAAGCTCGCGGGGCACTCCCCGTGTGTCTGCCGGCGGTATTCTGTTTCCCAGAGCAGACTGTCTCCCTCCTCTGCCTGTCTTTCGCGCCACGCTCTCTTGCTCTCACTCTGCTGGGGTGCAAGCCACCACAGGTAGCAGAGCGCAGACGCTTCCCCAAAGAGTCTGTCATAAAGGAGGATCCTTTTGTCCTCTGCTCTCTCTCCACCCACCGGTGAAGGTTCCATAAGCTTAATGAGCTCTGCAGTAGCCCTTGTTCCTTTTGAGTACTCTATCTCCCCAGGCCCTTTGGCCTGATGCTGGCTAACACGCCCTGGTTCTGGTATGCTAGAGTGGCCCTCTTTCTCACAACACAAATAAGTTAAAAACAAATGCAATGCAAGCAAGAGGCTAGCTAGTGGAGTGGCAGCGGTGACTTTAAATCTGCTTGCCACAAACGCTTCCACCCCAGGCATATCTTCCAGAGGTGTACCTCGTCCTGTAGTCTTTTAACCCGCCCCAAAACTTGGGGGCCTCCGCGTCACCTTGAAACTCTCGAGTTTCGGCTCCAGTTGTTCCACGCGCCTCCTGTGTCCCCTCCACCCGTGGAAGAGGTACACGTGAGACAGAATTCGGGTGGTTACCACAGCGAGGGTTTAATCTTGTATCAGCAGAAGTGAAAGACCGCGGAAGGGCCAAAGACAGGAAGAGGCACATCTTAAATACACCCTAGAGTGACGTGTTCACTTCTGATTGGCTGTTCACTCATCACCCCATATTACGCCCCGGGATGGGCAGTGACTTTTGGCGCGCTTTTGCCTTTTTGCACCTGCCCAGTTAATTGTTTACTACTGGGAGGACAGGATGTCTGCGCCATCTTGGAATGGCAAATGTTGATATGCTTACTGTGGCTCCCAACACTCAAGGTCTGAAACAAAGTGATTTTTGGGATCTTGATCTTTGGGTTTATTTGACTGAGGGGGCCCAGGAGCTGTGTTGTTGTTCTCAGTCTGTCCAATTTTAGATGGTCCTATACATTGCCAAATTGTGGCTAAGATCGGCAAAATCTCACAAGGGTTTTTTTTTTTTTTTTTTTTTTTATTATCTCTGTTTTTCATAAGGGAAGCTACTCTGCTCCATGAGTCTGGACTGTAAATATTGTCCTCTGCCATGCATGGTGCTGTCTGAAGGACTTCCTCCCAAAACAAGGAGGTTTGTTTTTTGCCTATTTTTATTCCGTGGGACTTTAATAGGGCATATATTTGCCTGGCCTGGGGTGATTTTTTATGTGATGTGGAGTTCCCCATGACAGGAAAGAGTAGAAACGCTTTGTCCAGTGGGAACATTCCCTTGGCCTATTGGCTTTGGGGAATTCCACAATGGTCCAAGAGCGCCAAACCTTCCCGCAGATTTAAGGACTGGCATCCGCCCTGTGGCTTTTAAATGGCTGCTGCATTACCAGATGTTTTCTTTTTGTTTTAAAGAGAGTCTAGATAGAGAGTCTTTGCCAATGCCTGGCACGGGCTGTCTGGATTTAAGCAGAGGCAAGAGGAACCTTCAACCAACACCAGAGAGTACTTTGGCCAGGAAGTATCAGCTGTTCCTTCAGCTTATTTAAATCTGCACAATGGTTCTGACTGAAAACACAGGAGGAAAAAATAGGTTGCTTGTTTCCAGAGTTGGGGGCGCTCACCTTCCCTCAGTATCAGTTCCTGTGGCTGCATGGCTGTCCAAGCCCGACATTTGGGGTGCCAGCTGTAGGAAAAAATATGACTGGGGATCCCAGGGTTCCTCCCGCCATGCTGTGGGTAATCAGCTGGGAACACTCTGGGTTCCTCCAGCTGGAAGTTGGCCCTGGCTGCTCATTAACTAAAGGCCTCTCCATGGTTCCTCATGGTTCCTCACTGCACGGCCCCAACACACGAGGAAGTCCTTGGGTTTCCAAAACTGGTTTATTAACATGGCGGATGGTGGATGGATCTGGATGTACACCCCACAAAACCCAGGGCGAACCTGAGTTAAATAGGGAGGGGAAGAGGAAGGAGGGGCTGGGGAGGAATGTTTAATTGGCTCCACCCTCTGGCCTTCAGGTACCTCATTAGTATGTAAATCTCTCTAGGGTCTGTTCATCATGCCCTCCACCTGTGTGTATGTGACTGAAGGGCGTAGGTTGAATGGAGATTAGACCTTGTGACAGGAGCCTGGGTTCTGGGGGCATGGCTGAACCCACAACCCAAGAACCAGGACACACTTCCATGGCCCGACACAACAATGTGGATTCACCATCAGATTATGAGCAGTGTGATGGTGGACATTTTGTTCAGATGATGATTTACTGGGCTGTAAAGGCTTGTAAAAACAAATTTTGTTAGCTTGTATGAGCCGTGAGGTCGTTGCTTCTATCTTAAATGTACCCTGTCAGCTAATTTGCCTAAGAAAGACAACCTTCCTTTGCAGTTAGTCTATTATTAAAAACTATTGTTTGTTGTTAAATATTTCACTTCTTCAGCTATTCTTATGAAGTAATGGGTCACAATAGTAAACAAGCTAACTACCAACTTCCACTTTTGCATGAATTGATTGTTTGCTTGGATGCCTGAGACACCTACTGGATGTCGGCTACATAATCAATCCTTACCTGCCCCAAGACAGGAAACAAGTTCAGTTGGCAACCTAAAACTATACTTTTGTGCTTTTGTCTTCCTAGTCCTCAGGTTGTGCATAGCTGATTATAGGCCTTACCTATAGAACTCTTTCTGTTTTTTTTTTTTTCCTGGAAAGGTGTTTGTTTGTTTGTTTGTTTTGTTCTTGTTTTTTGTTTGTTTTGTTTTTTAAATAAAAAGACTTTTTTTTCTAAAAACAAAACTGGAGTTAGATTGGTGAATCTCTGAGTGGACCCAGACCCACAAGAGAAGCTAACACTCTTGACTATAGCCTCAGATATTTGAGAAGAGGGATGTCTATGGGACCTTTGGAGGTTATAATTATTGCACTAACTTAATTCCAAGTCTGTAAAATATGCACTTTACAAATAACTTTAAAGTTATGATTATTTGGTTTACATGTTAATGGTTGACAAACTCTTAAGTAAATTCAGTATATAGTTGTATGACAGAATTTCTGGTAAGATGTAACACAGTCAATGTACTCGTATGGGAACCCAGAACAGACCAGAGTATGTACACCACACTAGTACAACTGACAAAACATTGAGCTTTATTGGGGTTACATACAGGAATACTTGTCAGAGCTTACTCACAGGAGTACAAATGATTAAAAAACAGTTGCATCATCAAAGCCTACCCCAGGTCTGGAAACAGCTCACAAATTTTGGGAGCCCAGAGAACACTGTACTTCCTTCAAGCAGCTCAACATGTCATGAGTCATTTATGGACTCAGAGTCTTTGCAGCTTGGCTTTTTTGAGAGTCATTGACATAAGCCGCTTGCCTTGTTTATTTTTTGGAAGAAAGAGCCTAGAAAATTTGGTTACTTTCAGGGACTCTTAATGCTGTTTTGAGTTCTTTCTCTTCCTGTTGCAGCCCGAGCTGCTCCACACTTGGTGGTCAAAAATGTCGAACATGACTGAAGGGTGTAGGTTGAATGGAGATTAGACCTTGTGACAGGAGCCTGGGTTCTGGGGGTTCAAACCCACACTGCCAAAAGCCTTGGGGGCTAAGTTGTTAGAGCCTGCACTGCCCCAAGCTGCTCAGGTCCGTGGGTTGGGGTTCAGCAAGAGAGAGAGAGTGGACAGATGCGAGGAATGGAGACCAGACAGTGTGATTCAATCCTGTTTATTCTTCAGTCTCTCTTCCCAGTCCAAGTTCCAAGTCTTGAGTTCCTAGTCCCTAGTTCCTAGTCCCTAGTGTTTCCAAGTTTCAAGTTACTTCTTCCAAGTGCTAAGTGACTAATGTCTAATTCCAAGTTCTTCCTCCAAGTGCCCTTTCCAAGTTGTACTCTAAGTTGTACTCTCTAACCTAATTCCTAGTTCCAAGTCGTACTCCAAATTGTTCTTTAAGTTGTACTGAACTCTTCTGTCTGCCTCTTGCCTTTTATATGTCTCACTTCTAAGCCACGCCTTTAAGTCACATCATGCCTTTAAGTCATGCCCTTAGGCCTTGTCTCTAAATCTGATCTCTAAGTCATGCCTTTAAGTCACACACCTTTAACCTCACACACCCAAGGGTGTGACTCCAGGCCACAGAGCCTCAAGATAGATCTTCATATTAATGAGGTACCTAAAGGTCAGAGGGGCATAGCCAATTAAACATTCCTTCTCAGACCCTCCTTCTTACAAAAGGTATTTAACTTCAGGCCTGCTCAGAAAATACCAGGGTATAGTTTTCATCTATTTTCTGCCATGACAATAAATATCTTAAGACATGGACTATTTCTCATCTTTGAAATCTGCCATAGGGAACAGTGGAGCAGGCCTTCATCTATAAAGCCGACTCTAACCTCACACAGAAGAACTCTTTGCATTTCCAAACATGAAGACACCTAGCCACCCAAGCCAGCCAAGCAAGCTGATCCCTCCTATACACCCCCCCACACACACACACATACAACATCCCAACAGGAGCTCATCTCTCCCTCTCCTCCCATCAGCCCATCTGCCCACTAGCAGCATCTGCATCTGGGCTGGGGAGTCCAAAAGCCCTAGATTCAGTAGGTTCCTGGCCACTTTTTAAACTGGGGAACCCCAAGCCAAGAGCCCCAGCTCCCCACCCCTAAGGTGGTCCCACCCCTGAGGCACAGGTGTGGAGAGAACACAGTCAACTTTCCAAGCCTCTGCTTTTCTAAGCTGGGGCCCTAGCCCCTTGGGGAATCTAGTATGGGACACACACATCAACCCAACAACAGGTTCCATGCACACTACAACCCAACAACTTCCTCTCCACCTGTGCCTTGCCAATCCCCACTCCCTACTGAATGCTCTCTTGAGGCCAGTGAAACCAGGGATGGGGGTTGGAGGAGCTAAAGTCAGAGAGGTCTCCATTCTAGAGCAGTTCTTGCAGCTTAGCAGCACCTTAAACACTTTTCTGATCCTCCCCTGACTAGCATGACAATGACTGAGAAACCAAGTGGGCTCAGGACAGGCACTTGAGCACTGTTATTGACTTCAGCTACCTCAATTCCTGAAAGATCACCCTGTGACATCTTTGCCTTTGGTGCTGATCACAGGGTCCAGAGATTTTAGACTCAGTCCAAAAGTGAAAGGGTGCTAAAAAGAACAATTAGAGGAGGCCCCAGAACTTTCCTACCTCAGACAGGAAGGGCAGGAATGAGAGCCTGGTGCACATGCTGAAGCCTGCAAGTACCTGTCCTATCCAGTTCTTGTGCCCTGCCCCCTTTCAGCCTGGCAGAGTGGTTGCCAATGTCAAAGTAACATAGCCAGGTAGCTCTTAAGGCCCCTCTCTCCTCGGATTTACCTTTGGTCTGTGTCATCTCTGGGAGGTCCCAGCTCAATTGTAGCTACTCTGGACTCCTTTGCACATATTTGAGACTAGTAATTATTCCTTATGAAGATGATATTTTTTTTCTTTTTTGGGGGGTGGGATGGGTGGGTGGAGGGTCTGTGTTTATGTGTGAGAAACTATTGACTGGCTGTGCACATGATTGGAAAGCTGGCCCCATAGACTGCAGCCTGCTCCATCTTCCATATCCTTGCCTGAGGAAGCTTGCTAGGAATCCTGGCTTCTGAGAGAACACATGTCCTCCTCTCCCTTCACTCTCCACGTGTTCCTGTTCTTTGATATAGTTTTAGTGAAGCTGAAAGTGCAGTTCAGTAATAGATTCCTACCTAGTACTGTAGAGGTCTGCAAAGTTATGACTTGTTTATTCTTTGCAGGAAGGCTACTCCTGTGGGCTGGAAAAAGGCAAGGCCTTTTCAAAAAGAATACAATGAAGAATTCTTTGGTAGTCTCTCAAGGCCTGCTTAAGTATTGCAAAAGCATCCTAGAAAAACTACTGAGAGGGTTTAAATGTAAAATGGACCCAAACATGATAATGAAAGTTCCCTTAATTTTACCAGAGTTCGAGGTCAAAGGACAAAATACAACTTAGGAAAAATACACTTGAGTGCAGAGAGCTCTGAAGAAGCCTGGGAGGGAAATAGGAGGGAGGGACCACAGTGGGTGGGATGGCTTGGGGTTCAGGTACAGGTGTGAGGTTACATGCTTTTCCCATTGCTCACCCCAGTAACTCACTGCTCTCCTCCTACAGATTTCCAAAGAGGAGCCCTCTCACTTGTCTGTAGCCTTTCAGGATGGGTAGCATGCCCACACTTGGTGCTTCAGAATGCCACCACCAGCCATGGGAGCGTGGGAATCCTGGCCTGCATGCTAACACCTTGTATAGTAGTTGTGGCCAGAACTGCCTCCAAGCATCTTAACACAGAGCAGTAAATCGTGAGCAGAATGGTAAAGGCTGACTTAAGGAACCTGGCAGTGAGTTTGGGTGTGTGAGATGATAGTGGTAGCCAACAGAACTTTGGGAACAGAAAATCCAATGGTTGAGCAGCACCACTGATTTTCCTCTCTAATTCACAGATTGTGATGTGGTAATTTATGAGGTGACTGGAGCCTCAGAGCCACTACTCAAATGGTTCACAGCGACAATAGTCCCTGGGGCTCCTCAGCTGAGGCAGTCAGACGATGAGTTGAGCTGAATTCTTGTGATTTCCCATAGTTAACAGAATTGATTCTTACTGGTTCCCAAAGCCTCCAGGCCAGTTCTTCCTCATTTTAGGCCAAAGTTGAGACTACATTTTGGAGGTGGGAAGGAATATCCCAGCCAAATTCCAGCTTCTGTCAGCCAGTATCATCTGGCATGACAAGATGAGAGCTTCAGGGCTCCTCTTTTTATGTAGCCATCCTGAGGGATGGGGTCTCCATAGGCACACCAACTGCCCTGTAGATCACATTCTGGGAGGTAAAGACCAGTTGTCCCAAGATCCTGAGAGCAAGGTAAGCAGCCCTGCTGGACAGTAAATTCTGACTGAACACTAATTTCTCTCTAACAAGGCCAGAGTCCAAGAATAGGCCACCCCCACCCAGAGGTACGTACATGTGTGTTTGCCCACTCTTCCTACCCTCCCCCACATCCCTTGTGTCTAGTCACAGGAATAGCATCAAGGCAAGCCGTTTGAGTTGTCACCTCCCCATTCAAGTAAAAGTCCAAACAGCCACTCCTTGTATTCTGGTGGTCACACACTGTTCACCCCTCATCCTCCACAAATGCACACACTGATGGCAGCTCAGCACCTTGGGGAGGTATAAGTGGGGCAGTTGCAGTCAGTTGAGGCAGATGGCAGCTTGACTTTTCCAGTGCCTTTGAAGCCTTTCTTCCTCAGCAGCTGCTGGCTCCTAGAAAAAAAATGTTATTTTTTTGGTTGTTGTTTTGTTTTTTAATACGTGAAAGTGGGCCCAAAGTATGTGTGTGTAGGATACTCAGCTAATATGATAGCAGTCTTCAGGACATCAGTGCAGACTTCCAGCACCTGCTTACATGTGAGAGGGTTATCACCAGGAGCCAAAAAGCCAGAGATAAGGGACCATATTAGGAGTAGGTGAATGTATTTTTCCTTGTGTCTGTGATCTCAGGTCGAGGCAGAATGTAGCCATTCTCTGTCCTTTAAGAAGTGAAGATAGATTGGTGTGCAGTGTACTGGCCTGGCTCAGGTTGCTACTGAGGAATAAGTAGACCTGGGCATTAAAGACACTAGTGGCTGCTGCTTTAGGCCCTCAGGAGGAGAGGGTGGTGGTGCCATACTTAGGCATACACTATAAAGGGGACATCAGAGATAAGGTGTGAATATATGAGGGCACATGGAATAACAGGACTTATATCATATCCTAGAACTATGGTAGCATGGGAGGGGGAGAGGGGAAGGGAGAGGAAGAGACAGGGAGAGAGGGAGAGAGGGAGAGGGAGGAGAGAGGGAGAGGGGAAGGAGAGGGAGAGGGAGGAAGTAGAGAGGGGGAAGGGGAGGGGGAGGAGAGGGAGAGGGAGGGGGTGCTTCTGGTACACTGGCCCCTTAGGAACATTCACTATAATATAATGATCTTCTGACTAACCAGGGCCAGGAAACAAATACAGAGTGTGTTGTAGTAAATCTTTAATCATCAGTTGGGGGTTTCTATACCATCCTTGGTCATTCAGTTCCCAGATAAAAGACATAAAACTTTTATAGTCGTAGTAAGTCTTTATCAGCATTAGAGCTGGGCAGATACCCTCTATGCTATTGTGTTTACTTCCTTGGCAAGAATCCCACAATATGACTTGTCATATTTATCTAGGCTGCTCTTACTCCAACTGGCCAACCCTCATGGCCATGTTTTCAAGATTCCTACCCCATGACAGCTTCTCCTCTCTCATCTTTCTTCTCTTTCCCCTTGTAGTCCTGTCTCAGACCACAAAGATAATAAATAGTATTGTCATTCTTGTCTGAAGACAGACTCATTTATGGTGCATGGTGAATGAATGTACTGTCCTATACTATCCCAGCTGTTTTCTAAGTGTTCTTGAATTTGGGCAGAATGGTTTTTGGCCAGGATAACTTCATCTCACAGTGCATGTTTCATCTCCCTGTTGGTTAATAGAGTCAACATTTTCACATGCCTCTATTGAAATATGAAATTCAGATAGAATTTACTTGTTTTCTAGTGTAGTGTTTTGTCACTTAGAGGGTCATTAGGTAGCTCAGGACAATTTTTTATTGATATCTTTCTGCATCTTTCTTATATGCAGGACTCATATTTATGCCTCTTAACAAAACCCTTTATAGCTTGTGATTTCACACGTTTCAAATTGAGTATGGAGAATTCCCAAAATTTGTAACACAAAGCAAACAGAAAAGAGTAAAGATGATCTTTAAAATCTTAACAGTGACCAGAACTGGACATATGTTTTAAAAATCCCTTGCTTTTCTTTTTTTGTATGTACAGGAGGCATCTCATCTCTCCTGAAATTGTCAGAAAGGGTTGCTAACCATATCTTCTAAGTCAAGTCACTTTCCTCTACCACCAGATACCTCATGCACACTCATATATTTTCATGTTTGAATTCATCTACTTCCACCATTCCTAATTAAGAAACACTTAAAGAGTTACTATCTGGCACTTCAATGGGCTATATTAGTTTGCTAATTTTAGCTAACAAATTACTACAAGTAGAAGAGTTTAAAATAGCACCCCTGTATCATCTCATAGTTCTGTGGGTCAAAAGTCCATACTTACAATCTGAAATCCAGTGTCAGTGTGGCAGGGCTAGGGAGGATGCCACTTCTAAATTGTTTCTGGTCATGGGCAGTGAGTAAACTGTTTCATGCACCTATAGGTCAGAGGCCTTGATTTCTTGCTGGCCATTGATCAGTGGTCACACTCAGCAAGAAGAGCCTTCTCTCAAGCCCTTCTTTGCAGCTCATCATCTTCAAAGTCAGCAAGAGCACTCTAAATCAGTTCCATGCTTCGAATTTCTCTGACCTCTGTCACAAGCCATAAAGAATGCTCTGCTTTTAAAGGAATGTAATGAGGCTGAGCCCAATTGCATGACCTCCCCTTTGATTATCTCAATGTCAAGTCATTATTATTTTCAATCACGTCTTCAAAACTTCCCTTGACAATAACGTATATGATCATGGGTTGATAATATTATAAAATTCCAAGACTGGTCTGAGAGTAAATCTAGGCACTTCTTTATTACTTAGGCAGGCAGTAGCCTAGTGAAGCTGGTTAGTTTTCAGGGATTTCCTGAAGTTATCATGAGCTGTTGAACTCCCTGTTTAAAGGGCTTCCCTAGAGCATGTTATGTTTCAATCTCAGAGAAAACTGTTGCATCAACGTCCTTCTTGGTGAGGAAGGAGTTATAGCAGCAGGATTTTAAGATAGCTGGTCACATTGCATCCACCATAAAAAGAAGAGAGAAAACAGCTTCTGGAACAGTTCAGACTAGAGCTCCAGATCATTGGAAGGTGCCATTCACATTCAGGGTGGGTCATCCTCACTTAGTTAATCTTCTCAGCAGGAATGCTCATAGACCTGTCCAGAGGCATGTTTTCTGGGTGATTCTAAGTCCAGTAAGGTTGTAAAAAATTAACCATTACATTGGTAAGGTTCTTTGCTCACGGTGTCATTTGATCCACTCTTGTACTTCCATAATACCAGGCTGAGCTAGACTCCAAGGACAAGAAAGACCTTCTCTTGTTTATTTGCATTTCTAGTCCAGTATCTAGGTGGTCAGTAAATGAGTCCAGGGAAAAAAGGGAAGACAAAGGAAGATGCCAGAGTAAAGGGAGGAAGAAAGCAGCTATAGACCTCCCTAATGTTGCAAGGGTAGTAATTGTCACTCTTTGTATTCTATTTTTATTTCTAGAAGTCTGTTGCGTGCGCCTCCCGTGTCCCCTTTTCACCCGTGGAAGAGAAACACGAGAGGCAGAATTTGGGTAGTTACCACAGCGAGGCTTTACTCTTAAGTGAAATCCGCAGAAGGGCCAAAGTCAGGAAGAGGCACAGCTTAAATACACCCTAGAGTGACGTATTCACTTCTGATTGGCTGTTCACTCATCACCCAATATTACGCCTCGGGATTGGCCAGTGACTTTGGCGGGCTTTCTGCCTTTGCAGCTGCGCAGTTAATTGTTTACTAGTGGGAGGACACGATGTCCGTGCCATCTTGGAATGGCGGATACTGACATGCTCACTGTGGCTCCCAACAACCTTCGGTTTCTTCCTCTGCCCAGGCCACCCCTGCTCTGCCCCCTGTACTGAGTGGTTTGCTGATCTGTGTGCCTAAGGATCTGCCTCTGAGTCCCGCCCTTCTCCAGCGCCCATGTGTTCCGGACCATTCATTTCCTGCGCATTTGAGCATCTGCTCCTCCGGCTTTTGCAGATCATGACAGGGTGAGCCCCCTCCAACACCTCGCCCCCCTCGCCCCTCCACCCCCACCCCGTGGTTCTCCAGCTTCTTACTGCTCATCCCGCGTGCACGGGCTTCCCCCTCTGTCTTGTTCTCAGGCATCCGGAGTCAGTATCCCGAGGCAATGTTTTCTCCACTCCTTTTTCTTTGCTACTTTTCCTTTATATGCAGGGCACCTGTTCCCCCCCCCCCCGATCCCCCCACGTGTCTCTATAGGTGCTCTGTTCACACTTGTGTGTGCTGTTAAAATAGCAGTGGGGTAGACTGAGAGGCACACTTGTCCCAGTTTGGAAGCGCTTTCTTCCTGTTTGGAAAGCCCAGACCATCCTGTAGGAAGTTCCTTAAATGTTTACAAAACAGTACAGGTGATACATGTCTAGGATTTTACTGTTTTTCTTGGGCCAGGTGTAACGTAGAATGGTATGTAGATAAAAATAGAGACACATAATAAAAAGGATTTGTAATATTAAAGAGTATGTAATAACTCTTAGTTTTGCCTTGTCTATGGCTTCTCTAGTCCTTGAGAATGCCTGTTCCTCCTTTGGGTAAAATAAGACATACCATAATCTAGTTCCTATGGAGTGCACCTTAGCTCAGCTTAATGTTGCCTTGATGGGCTTTCTAACTGTGTGAGTCTGCCATCTCACACTGACAGGGAAATGCTGCTAGAATCTGCCCTTCAGTGCTATCTGTGCTGGACTCTTGGAAGTTTAACTGAAGCTCTCCATCCAGGATTTCAGTCTACTAGAGTGCACTCAGCTTACTGCTTAGCTTAATTATTTGCCATTTTTCCTGAACTACTCTGTTTTCTTGTTTGTGTTCTTTAAGTCAGTATGTATCTCTTTGTGTAGATTGTCGTGAAACTTTACACCTTTGTATGGTAACTAATGCATATTTGTTCATTTTTTAAATGATGGGGTTCATTTTGAAGATTAATTTGTATGATGTCTCAGGAAGAAAAATACAAATTTTCAAAGTTAATGGGTTTAAATGTATAACTTCATTCCCTTCATCCGAATTGAAAACTAACATTTGAAGTAGGACTAACAAACTATTCTCAACAACCAATCACTGCTAATAAGTTCCAATGACTACATGTACCTATAAAGTCAAACATACAGTTTTCACTGCCCTTTGAAGTAGAAAGATCAAAGTCTTAAATATGGGTTTGAATTTCCTCTCTGCTGGTTATATGACCTTGAGCTTTTCATTCATAGTTTGGAGACATCACTTTTCACTTTGGGTAGCCGACTAATAAATTAGTTCTTAAGTGAAAGGCATTTAATAAGACTAACAAGCTACAGGTACTAGGTAAGTGTTTTCTGGCATACTTTTCTAGCTGTGTACTAAATACGGCCAGATTTGCTGGAGAGGAGAAGACCATGAGAAGAAAACTAATCACTGGAGACCTTAGGTACTTATTGTCTACATGTGAATAGATACTGAAGGCTGTTGTGATTCTTAGTGTTTTATTAGAATGTAAGGGATTATAAATCAGTATAAACTGAGCTTGCTTAATCTCAGCACTAAGGAGCAGAGGCAGGAGGATCTCTGCTAGTTTGAAGCCAACCTGATCTACATAGTGAGGTGCAGACCAGTTAGGGCTTTCATAATTAGGCCCCATCATAAATAAAATACAAAATAAATCATAGGGTAAGTTAAACAAAATATTGAAAAACAAGCAACTAAAAATGTTTTTAATTCTTTTCTAGTAACAACAGTACCAACTGAAACATTAATGTGGATAGTAATAGATTGTTGGGAGCCGACTTTTAGCAGAAAGCAGCTAGAAAGCAGTTATCCACATGCTAGCCACGCCTCCAAGGCTTACATCATATCCATGTGCCTACAAGGGGCGTGGCAAAAGTGTATAAATACCCCAGATTTCCCTTCAATAAAAGAGACTTGATCAGAACCTCTGTCTTGTCTCCATTCCTTGCATCTCTTCCCCTTATCCCCACACACTCTCTCTCTAGACCCTGACCTGAAGACCCAAGCAGCAGTTTGAAGCCAGGCAGTGGTGGCATATGCCTTTAATCCCAGCTTTTGAAAGGCCAAGCCAGGCAGATCGGAGCAGGCCGAAACACAGTAACTATTCAGGCATTGTTAAGTCTTTTGTCTCTAGCCAGATAGAGCGGAGCAGGCTGCAACAATAGATATTTTTAAAATTTAATTTTCTTTGAACAGGATTTGAGAGTATGAGAAGAGTGATAATCCAGAGACAAGTTGCAGGTTCTTTTAGCATCTCATCTCCTTGTAAACCATTCACAGAAGCAAGTCTTCAGTTCTAGTGTTATCTTCCTCTGATTGTTGGATCAGTACCCTCATTGGTGTTCTTATTTTGCTTGCCAGTCCTTACATAACAATCAGAATGATCTTTTTGCAAAAGAAGTTGGATTGAACCTTTTGTGCTCATATCTTTAAAATCTCTGGGTTACATACAGAATTGAATCTAAGCTCCTTCTCCCTGCCATCAGGGCAGCTGCCAACTTAACCATAGCCTTAGTCCATGACTCTCACTGTTGGGCTTCAGGATGCTACCCTGGCAGATATACTGGACACCTTCTGGCTGGTGGCAGTTTTTCTTGTCTTTTATTGCTATTCCTTCATGAAACTTCTCCTAGTTCCTAAAATAGAAGCAAGTCTCCCTCTTTTTGTCATTTGACTCTTTTGTTTGGTATTAAATTAAACATTATTTTTTCCCATTTGTATTTTGTGCCCTTCCCCCAAGCCTGAGCAAGCCTGCAAGTCATTTATCACAATAGACCAAGCAGTAGTAGGACCTGAGATGCATTGCCTTGCCAGCCTCGGCACCTTGGAGTCTGCTACCTGAGCTAAGAAGAATGGACTGCCTGCTGAGCTAGCCTTGACACCTTCCGGACTACTATCTCCTCATCTAGCCCCCAGGCTGAACCAAGAAGAGACTCTGGGGGGCAGGACTTCCCCTTTATATGTGAAAGCAAATTATTAAACTTCCGGGCCTTGATCAGAATACTTTGTCTTGGACCCACGATTCTCTCGCCCTCCATTCCCGTTAATTCCCAGGTTTCCTCTCAGGAGAACCCGGTTACCTGTGGCTGCAGGCAGCTACAGTATTTATTGTTAGATACACTTTTCACTTGTTAATTATTCCCATGAGACTTGTTGGCTCTCTCTTCCTAACTACAGGGTAGAGATCACATTAGATTTATTCATAACATTATCCCTAGTACTTAGAACTGTGCCTGGTACCTAATAGGCTCTTGGAAAAAACTGCTAACTAAATGAATGCTGTAGTTGATTTGAGCATTTGAAATCCTGCCTGCTACCATTTACTGATTGCATGACCCTGGACCAGTTAATGACTTCTGGTGCTTCATTTTATTCAGCTGTATATGACAACTATAGTTTTACCTACTTCATAGCATTACAGTGGGTAATGAGTTAATACATGTTAAAGAACATAGGTCTGAGTTTTTTAGGCTTTGTGTAGAGGGCCAGAGGTCTATTCTTCCAGTTGCTCTCTACCTTAATTTTTGAGTCAAAATTTCTCACTGAACTTGGAGCTTGTGATTTTGGCTTAACTGGCTGACTCCTAGGATCAGTCTCTTGTGAGACAAAGTGTTGGGAGTTAGAAAGAAGTGTGCAGCACTGAAATACATCCACACACAGCTTAGAACAGACCACACCAGAACAATTGGTTCCACATGAGGTTTATTCAGGAGATAAGGCAAAGATGGGGGTTGGAAGGGAAAAGAGGAAGAAGAGAGTGTGATCAGGGGGTTCTGCCTGTTTTATATGGGTGGTGATGTAGCCTCTCCCAGGTGAAGATGGGAGGTAGCTAGGTGGATTCTGGGAATGTATGGTGGTTGCCTTGGCAACGATGTAGGGTTCACCTAGATGTGATGTTACTGGGTTCAGGGCCTGATACCAACATACCTCCCTTTCTTCTTATTATAAAGAGAAGAAAAAAGGGGAGGGGAAGCTGATGGTGAAAGGGGAGTTTAGGCACCACTGTGTCTCTTAAACTACTTCCTGCTATGTAGGGGTATAGTCCATTTGGGGGTGTAGCTGGCTTTCACCATTGGGGTCCACTTAGTAGATGTGTGCATCAGGTTCCTCTGTGGACAGCAGCTGGTAATCCTATAACAGGAACTGATTAATAGTTTCATTAGAAATAATAACACCAGGAGGATGACTAGAAAGGGTGTTACAAAAGAGAGTATCTACTTCCATATGTGTTTTTAAAAAATCTCAGGACTGGAGGTCTCACATTCCCTAAAAACAGCATTCTTCTTGGAGGAACCAGCAAAGACCATCTTCTTTAGCTGTCAGGACATCTGGTCCCTGTCGGCTTTGAAGCACCACACCTGGAATCCCATGGGTCTTGTATGTAGAAAAGAGTGCCTTGCGGTGTTGGTAGAAGAAATGTTTGGTCCATGATCCTAGCATATGTATCTGACAAGACCAATGTGGGCAGCCCCCATAATCATCTGGCCAGTTTCTACAATAATATTATCTCTAGTCAAAAAGAAAGCAAGTATAGAGAATATAATATTTAGATGGGACAACAGATATAGGGATGATAGCAATTTGGATTGGTTCTTGGTATCTGAATATGGAGCGGTTTTCTGACCCTGTTTGGAAAGACTGTTTGTTATCTGTTGGGGTCTTTTGAACCTCAAATCCAGATCTAAGGGCTGACCTGGATGGAAACAAGCAGCGGGTGGGGGGTGGGGGTGGGGACAAGAAACCCATGTCTAGTCCAGTGAGGTCGAACTCAGCTGCCGGAGTGGAGTCTCATTTTCTGGGATTGAGGACAAGGTGAGTGACTCTGGCATCATCTGGAGCTTAATAGAGCATGGTCCTTAAAAGGGCCCTGCCATTTGGGAGAGAAGGGTGAGGACCAATGATCTGGAGAGGAGAGAAGGACTTGGTCTCCAATGTTGACAGGCAGTGGACAGGAGACAGTATGTGGTTGAGGTAGATAGTGGTGGGCAAAGTTTCATAAGATTGGAGGTGACAAAGTAGTGGGGTGAGTAGATGGTCTGGGAGGAGAGAGCATTTAGGTGAAAGACCAGGAAATAGAACTAGACGTCCATACATAAGTTCAAAGGGTGAGATGAGGAGAGGCCACTTGGGGAGAGCTTGTAGCCTAGTAGAGTCTAGTAGCTGGATGACAACAGGAGAATGATGTTTACCAACAGAGGGGTTCTGGACATCCCAAATTCAGAGGCCCACTTGAGAAGCTGGAAAGGGAAATAACATGTTAGTGTTAGTAGGTTAAATGGCTAGAAGAAGGAGCAGAGGAACTGCTGGTGAGCTTGGGTGTAGGCGAATTGAGGGAGCAAAGGAAATACAGGCTTCCAACTTAGCTAAAATATCCCTTTCCAATAAGGGGACAGGACATGTAGGCACTAACAAAAACAAATGGGTGAGAGGTATACCCCTAAAAATGCAACTAAGTGGGGGGTCTGGTGAGGAAGGTAAAGTTATCCTCTTACCCAATAGGAAAATGTGAAGATGAGGTGGGTCCCCAAAACTTCCTCAGGATTGAGTAAGTGGCCCTAGTGTTCAAGAGGAAGAAGATGGGTCTTCCACATACTATAATAGCCATCCGGGTCTCCCTGCAAGTGATAGGCTGAAGACCCCCAAATTAGGGACACCCTTACTCAAGCCTCGGGAAATCGAGGCCACCCAAGAACTCTCACAAGACACCGTACCTGGATGCAAACGGCAGAGGTTTATTAGGGAAATAAGCCTGCGGTCAAACCTCAAGCTCTCTCACAAGAGCAAGCAAGGTTTGGCCCTGAGTGATGGGTATGGGGTCTTTTAAAGAGCAAAACCACAAACCAGGGGAGTGGGGAGGGGGTGAGAGGTTGCCAAGGATACATAACATGAGAATAGTGATACATTCCAAAGAAACTCACCGTAAAAGGTTAATGGCCATGGAAATTACCCAGTACAATCATTTTCTCAAAAATGTGGTTTCACCAAGTCACTGCCCTACCTTGTCATTTATCAACTATTGATTCTCACTAGCTCCAGCTGTAAAGCCACAGCTCTGTCATTGTGTTTTTACCACCTGAATGACTTTCACTCCTTACAGCCAGTTCCTGGAACTGGCCTGGCTTGACTGGCCTGGCTTGTTTCAGAGAAAATTTTCCATGTCCCTAAAAGAACTTAAAAGGCATCTATATATGTATATATCCTATAAAAATGATTTTTATAATTTTTCATTCTTCAGGCATGGTCAGGTCGAGAGAGCTTGGGCCCTGTCAGTCCTCCATAGCCAATCCTAGAAGGTCAGCTGAAGGGTTTTCTAGGAACAATGTCCCTCTGTTCTGGGTGACATGAGGGCAATCGACAGACCATTGTCTCTTTTAATGGCACCTAGGACATGGTCTCTTTGTCTTGCTGGGGTTGGGGCAAGCCCTAGCCCAGTGACCTTGTTGACCACATTTATGGCAGGGGCCTGGTGGTCCCTGAGCCTTCAAAGACCAGAAGTCTGGGGTAGCAACTGAGACTGGTCTGATAGCCTTTGCCAGCATGTGGTATTTCTGATTTCGGGCTTTCTCATCTCTCTCATGGTTCCCCTTGAAGGCCAGCACCAAGACTTCTGCCTATGGAGTTAGGGGCCCCCTCTCCAATCACCTAAGTTTAGCTTTTATGTCTAGGTAGCTCTGGGAAAAAAATAGGTCATCAGAAGTTGGTATACGGCAATAAAGCCTTTGCAAGGCATTCTAAAAACTGAGATGGGCTTTCCTGTAGCTTGGCATCCCAGGCAGGTTCCAGGAGACAGCATTGTCTCTGCTGGACTTGTGGGAGCACCTATAGGATAATCACAACAGGGAAGCAGCACCCAGGCAGGGGGATGTCTGCAAAGGGTGTGTAGCAACCATTAGGCTATTTGGGAGCAAGCACGTCATGGACTGTCGTTGAGATCCTAGAAAAGCAAAGGTATTCGAGAAAATTTAGTCTTAAAAGGCACCTTTGAGTCTGCTTTGGATGTCTGAAGAAGAAAAACATCATGTTAGTTATGTATCTGGGGTAGGCAACAACAGTTTGTCTGTAAAAGGGAACTACTTGTTAATTAAGAGCTGAAAAATATTGATCAGCATGTTGATTTAACCTGTGAAAGTAGAGTAGATGACTTTTGAACCTTAAAGAAATCTTAAAAGTTGAAAAAATTTTTGGACATATATCATGAGTGTTAGGGAGAAAAGGAAACATTTAAACAAAAAACAAGAAAATTTTTGGTTGAAAAGCACGAATATTGTTGCTTTAGGTGTTCCTGTTAGGGAGAATAGGAAACGTTTAAAATTTTTGCTTGAAAAACAGGAACAGTTTTGCAAGTCTTTCTGTTGTGGAGAAGCAATAATGGTGGGTTTAGAAGCAGTGGGAGAGGGGCATGTTCTGCCACGTGGAGTCTGGGTGTTCTGGCAGAGAGGTCCTGTATTCCCCCTTTGCTTTTCTTAGAAATCTTAATTGTAGAGAAGGAGAGAAGGGCTAACTTTGAAGAAAGCTTAGAGGAAGAGACATATAGGCTTGATAGGAGAGCCAAGAGTCAGAAAGCGTGAAAGGCTGTGTCTATCGGAGAAACATGTGGCAATCAGGCCTGGCCTGGTGGTTTTAGCTGAGAAGAAGAAAGGCAAAGGTGGGGAAGGGAGCAAGCAGGGTCCTGGACCTGCTGCTTTTCAGGCAAACCAGCTGAACTAAATGTTCGAAGTTGGCCACAGATGACGGAGAAGAAGGGGAAAAGCCTATGTTAGCCTATGTTAGTGTAAGAATAAATTGTAAAAATGAAATTTTAGGTCTCAACGTGAGTTTCTTAGGTTCAGAGTTTCAATTTACACTCAAGTGTTAGCTGCCCCTGGGGTGCATTCCAAGGGCTTGAATAAACATTTCAAAGGCACAAAAGACCCAAGATAGAGGCAATAAAACACCTGGGTAAACGGAAGTCACTTGAAAGGAATTCTCCCAGGAGCAAGATACAGATGTAAATTAGGATAATTGGGATGGGGGCTAGATGGAAACCAGGCTTGGGAACGGATGTTTGATATATCCAATCATATGTAACCGCGCCAAACTTTCCCGCTCTCCCCAACCCCTACCCATAAATATCCCAAGTTTCCTGGGCTTGGGGTCGGAATCTCTATCTCTTGCGTGAGATATATTCCGGCCCGAGGGCCCTCGTCATTAAACCTCCTCTGCAATTGCATCAAGAAGGTTTCTCGTGTGTCCTTGGGTTCGTGCAGGTCCGGACTTGGGTGAGAGTCCCCTTTTGGGGTCTTACATTTTGGTTCCCTGACCGGGAACCTCGCGACCACCCTAGACACACGACGACCCCTTGGAGGTAGGTTTGTGTGAGTGGTGTGTGTGAGAGTGCGGCGCCGCTGTCCTTGTCACTTTGTTTTGGTTTCTTCTGCTGTCTTTGTTTCTGTGTTTTGATATCGGTTTCTTTGGTGAGGGGAATCTTCCCCATCGGAGACTGAGTGCAGCTGTCATTGTGGACCGTGAGGGCCCAATGACTGTGGATGGACAGACGTGTTGAAACCCACAGGCTGCAGCCCGGGAAGGATGCTTCACGGGTGGTTAGGGAGTCAGAGTGGTCTGGCTGCCCTTGGGGAAAGGCAGTATCCTTTCCCATCTGGGTTAGGGAGTCAGGGAGGTCTGACTGCCCTGTTTTGGAACAGGAGATGAGTGCTCCTGCTAGGGGGAAGATGTGGAATCCTTCCCGTCAGAGGTCGCGTTTGGCTGGTTCTATGAGACCAAACTCAGGCAAGTGTGTCTGACTGTGTTAGTTCTGTGTGTTTATATTTTGTGTACAGTCTTTCTGGAACCCCTCCCTGCCGCTACTGTGTGGCAGAGTACCTGAGCCAGGCTCCACAACCACTGGCTGCCCTGGCCCCCTTGGTGGTCCCCTCTTCGCCAGCGCTCGAGCCGCCCTGGTACTGGAAGCCAGAGTACATGCAGGTCTCCCGCCCACCGCAGTTTAAAAGGCGGGAGATGAGTTCCCAGCCTCCCGCCCGTGATGAATTAAGTACGAGCGGGAGGCGAGAGGCGGGTGGCGAACACATGCAGGCGGGCGCCTAGCGAGAGATAAGGGCTTTAGTGAGTGTGCTCGACATCCTGAGAACTACGTTTCCCAACAGGCCATGCAGTTTCCAGACACTGCTGCGATTGTTGACAATTCTGTGCCACTGATATAGTGATAGGGGCAGTCTATCGTGTTGTCTTTCCTTGTCTTTTCTTGATAAACTTCGTTCTGTGTTATTTGTTTCACATGTTCTTGGACTCTGACTGACAATTGACGTTCCTTTTCTTTTTTCTGGACTGATACTGTGTTAACATCCTGAGTTTTAAAAGCAGAAGCAATGAGACAGGCTGGTCCTGTTCCACAGCTTGTGGCCAAGAGAAAGCTCTGTTCCTCTGGAGGAAGAGACAGAGTGTGTCAGGTGCCTGATTTGGTGTGATGAACTACTAAAACTGCTTACTTAATTTAGTTTAAAACTTACTTGTGAGACAGTCTTAATTTACACAAGAAAAACATAATTCGCCCTGCTCTGTGGCCAGGAGAAGGACACCAACAGAAAGAACCTTGAAGAGAACAGACTGTTTTCAAAAGCGGCTCTTAGAAGGGGGCCAGCAGGTTTTTTTTTTTGGCTTCTATGATAAGAGAGTTGATAGTGGGTTTTCCTAGTTTAATAAATAAAAGAGCACTTTTTTCCTTTAGTTACAGCTAAAAAGTTACAGGCTGTCCTGAGTCAGAATATATATATATATAAGCTTCTATTTTGATAGACTTTCTAGCCATTGCTGTCTGAGATAATTTCATTATGTATATGAGACTTTCATCAAGATTTGGTTCAAAGGTGAGAGTTCAGACAAGAAGAAGTGGTGAGGACTTGTGCTCTTATATTAGATATAAAATGTTTACTTTCCTGTTCTTGTTGTGTATCACTTCTAAAACAATATTCTAATTAGAAATAACTCTTTAAAGGATTTTTATAGAACTATGACTAAAGTTTCTATTTTGTCAAAAGTTAAATTTAAATAAATATCAAATCATTAATACTATGTGAGCCTTCAACATCTTAATAGTCTTTACTGTGAAATGCTGTAGATAAAGTTATTCATTCTGATTTGATTTCTTTCTTAAGAGCTTCAGAGGTGAGCTCACATTACACCTGTAGACAAGGTACTGTTTACAGACTGAACTAGGTTGTGGTCTCTAGTGTGAGGGGAACAACAGTCATGCAGCCTCACAAATACATCAGTCTACACAGAGTTCTAAAAGACTACTGCTTTTACAGGTGATCAAAGCAATGAATAAGATAAGAGCCTTTCTTCCACAAGACCCTTGTAGGTTCTGGTCTTCAGGAGTGAAGAACAAAAGAAGACACTGGAAAAAGAATGCTCCTTCAGGATGGGGACCCCATCAATTGATCAGGCTGTGGTCAACAGCGGGTTATAGAAGGTAAGGGACACCCAAAGGCCCACGCCAGATTCCATTGACAGATCTTGAGAGAGCTACATGAGATCCCACTAATTTTAATCAAGACACATGAGGTTAAGCAAGGGTCAGATAAGTTACCCACAGCCTTTCTAGACTAGCTCATAGAGACATTCTGTCAGTGTAGACAAGGCTTCAGAGGCTAGAGAGACTACAAGATAAGTCATTGAAAGATTTAAGAAGTATCAGGGAGAAAGGAAAAGAAAGATAAGATAGATGAAATCATAGACAGGATTAAAATTATTGATGATAATAGCAAGTGTGAGAAGATTTAGTCTAAAAGAAAGGAGTAGAGAAGGTTTAGTGTAAGTCTAGAAGAAAAGAGTAGAGAAAAAGAATAGAGATAAGTTGCTGTGAAAGTCTAGAGAAAAAGAATGGAGAAGATAGAAAGTCTAGAGAGAGGTGAAGAAAAACAAAGGTGACAGAGAAAGAATTTACAGAAAGCAGAAAAGAGGGACTTCAATCAAAGAGAGATAAAACTCTTTGAAAAAAGACCAGTGTGCGCATTGCAAGTAAAGGAGCCAGCTTCAGGGTCCAAGAGGGCCCTAACAAATAGAAGCCAGGGCTAGAAAATCCCAGGCCTCGAAAAACACCCCAAGTGGCGAAGATAACAGCTCTGTGTGAAGACGGCTATTGAGATAGACGGGGCAGCTTGGAGCCACCCAACTTTTGATAGACACAGGGGCTTCCTCCAGGCCAATGGGTCAAAACGTATTCATGGACTACCTGAAAATGGTGGACTAAGAGATGGGCTGGGTATCCCATTCATTTATGGTCATCCTAGCCTGCTCCTATCCCCTGTCTGGTTGAGGGAATACTCCCTAGGATGGACATCCAGATACAACACTTCCTGGGCTGCAACAAGCTGACAAGAATTCAACGGATAAAAGACTGACTTCAGCCAGGAGCCAAGGTAACCTGCTTTACAGACGGGAGCAGTTTTCTCCATGCTGGTCAGAGACAAGCCAGCGCTACTGTGGTGGACACATGCCATCTGGACTGACTCCCCACCCCTGAGATCATCGGTGCAGAGAACTTGGGACTTGGAACTTGGGGCTGACAAGAAAGCCAACATCTGCATGGACAACAGGTATGCTTTTGCCACAGCCCATGTCTGCAGGACTATATACCAAGAAAGGAAACCCTGATGAAGCCAGGAACTGTGAGTATCCGTTGCCCAGGACACCAAAAAGGGAGGAGACTCAGTGGCCTGAGGCAATAACTAGACAAATCAATTGTCTTGATATGAGAGCCTGTTCCAGTTGTGGGCCTAAGAGATGGCCTCACTTAAAGCACAGAATAAGAGAAAGAACTCAGATTGCTAGCCATCCTGCCAGGTACTATCTAGAGAAAAAGAAAAAATGGTGCACACAAGAAGGGAGAACTATACTCCCCAGAAAGCAAAGGATATACCAGGCTAAATACACAGATGGACTCTTAAGATATGAGTGCAACCAAGCAGCCAAGAGATTTAAAACATATAATAGACCTCAGGTTTTGGGCCAGAGAAATGATAAGACAGTGTAAGATATGCCAACAAGTAAAGGCTTATGAGACTTAGAGTAAATAAGAAAAAAAAAAAAAGTTAGAAGGGAACAGCCTAGAATAGAAGTTGTCCCGAGGTTTTCAAACATCTGAGATAATTAGATCAGATAATAGCCTTGCCTTTGTTTGTAAGATAAATCAGAAATTGTCAGAAATATTAGAGACTAATTAGAAGCTCCACTGTTTATACTGTCTCCAGAGCTTAGGACAGGTAGAGAGAATAAACAGAACCCTAAAAAACTAAATTACCCCTGAGAACTGGCGCTGGCTAGAGTGTCCCTTTCCTTGTCCCTATTCCAAACCCAGAATGTCCCTCTTGTGTGAGAGATGATTTTTCAGGCCACTAAGAAACTATTCCTGATGCTGTTGAACATAACTCGGGCCGACACCTGTGTTTGATGCCAACTGGAGAGAACAGCTGGACACCTGAACAACCTCCTCAGGCTCAAGATCACCTGCCGTTCTACAAGGCCAAGGACCAGCAGGCCTTGACTCCTGAGATATGCCCATCCTGGAGACACAGGGATAGAGATTGCCCAATTGTCAGAGATAAGAGACATTTGAATCTAAACTGTGTCCCAGACACAGCCTTAAAGAGTGGGACTTAAGCTACATATGTACATCCTCGAGATGAAAAAAAGCCAACAGGCCCATTAGTGTGTGTATATGTATATGTAGAGAGAGAGAGAGACAGCTACTTTACCTAAGTACATACTAGAGACCATCCAGGGGGTGAGAAAAAGATAGTTAAAGATTCAATGACAAAGATATAATTCGATGCTTAGACAACAATATCACTCTTTACACCCAGATGATGATTCATAATTCCAAGATTGGAATTTGACCATGAGAGAAAAGGAGGAAATGTAAGAATAAATTGTAAAAATGAAATTTTAGGTCTCAACGTGAGTTTCTTAGGTTCAGAGTTTCAATTTACACTCAAGTGTTAGCTGCCCCTGGGGTGCATTCCAAGGGCTTGAATAAACATTTCAAAGGCACAAAAGACCCAAGATAGAGGCAATAAAACACCTGGGTAAACGGAAGTCACTTGAAAGGAATTCTCCCAGGAGCAAGATACAGATGTAAATTAGGATAATTGGGATGGGGGCTAGATGGAAACCAGGCTTGGGAACGGATGTTTGATATATCCAATCATATGTAACCGCGCCAAACTTTCCCGCTCTCCCCAACCCCTACCCATAAATATCCCAAGTTTCCTGGGCTTGGGGTCGGAATCTCTATCTCTTGCGTGAGATATATTCCGGCCCGAGGGCCCTCGTCATTAAACCTCCTCTGCAATTGCATCAAGAAGGTTTCTCGTGTGTCCTTGGGTTCGTGCAGGTCCGGACTTGGGTGAGAGTCCCCTTTTGGGGTCTTACATTAGCAGGCTGTGTGAATCTCTCGGGGGGGGGGAGGGAGGGAGAAACACTGGGGACTAGAGTTTAGAGCCAGTGCTCTTGAAAAGCTAGCAGGCACCCCTGGGGGGAGGGGCAGAGAGAGAAAATTAGGAAGTCACCGCCATCTTGTTGAGATGGAGAACATGTGGGGAGAGAGAAAGAGAGAATCTTATGTTAGCATCAGCATGCAAAGATTGGAGTAGGTCTTCTTGTTGGGGCCAAGGGAAAGAGACTTAGAAGGAGGGTCACAGCAGGTGCTGTGGCCTGAAAGACAGCTTTTAGCTGTGAAGGAGCCCTCTCTGTGGAGCTGGGGGATGGGCAAAGTGGAGGCTAGGGAGTCCACCATCTTGCCCTTGACATGGAGAGCACGTGGAGAGGGAGAGACCGAGAGAAAGAGGAAGAGAGTGGAGTTAAAGCAGAGAAGCTGACCAGAAACACATGGAGAGAAAAAGAGAGGACCTAGTCTTTTTGAACTAGGTAAGAGCTAGTGGTAGCTAGGAATTAGAAGATGTTAGTAAGGAACACATGGAGAGAGAAAGGGGGGAGACAGAAAGAAGTCTGCCTAGTCTTATGAACTAGACTGGGGATCACTCACTGTCTTGGAGTTTTGTGGAGAGGGTTTTGTGGGCACCAGTGGGGGAGCACTCTTCAAGTTGCCTCTGCCTGTGTCCTCTACCACCTGTAGGGAATGATGTAGGCTCATGCATGGGCATGTGTCTGTGTTGTCTCGTGGGTTCGTGGGTCTGTCACAGCTTAGTTGACTGGAACTGTGGCTCAGCATGGCAGAAGCAGAAGTGTGGGATCTTTGACTGAGTTGGTTCCGTGATATACTGGGAGGAGCTATGGGCCCCTTCTGGTGGGGAGAGTTCTCACTCAATCTGAAGTTTTGTGGGGTGCAGAGCTCTTGGATGGGGATCCCTGGAGGTAACCAGAGACCGACTGGTCTCAAGCCCTTGGGCTCTCAGACCGCTGAGAGGCCAAGGAAGGACCGAGACGAGGAGGCATGTGGGAGTGTGTCCGGCTAGCCCACAGCTGAGATAAATTAGGGGGAGGGGAGAAGAAAGAGGCTCTGGCAGCACCCCACAGAAAAAAAGGTTACTGTACTTGCTTGGTTGCATGGGTGATCGAGTCCCAAGTTGGTCAAGCCATCTTTTGTCAGGGGTGGATGTCTCAGGATAACAGGGGCAGGTACAGGGCTCTTGTTGAGAATCTTTGCTCTGGGCCCCAGTCATCTCAGGGGTGGGCATGTAGCAGGATAGAGACTGTGGGGGCACATGGCAACAGGTCCATGTGCCAAGATTGACCACCATCTTGGGGTTTTGGGACACCCGGCAGGATGGAGGTGGGGAGTACTCCGGGGTGTGCTGAGAAGGGAGAGCTCTAGCACCAAGCCTCATAGGAAGTATACCTGTTTAGCAGACTCGGCCAGGATGTGTGGGTGTTTGTGATCTACGTTGGTTGCGCCAACTGTGGGTAAAAATGGCTGGGGATCCATAGGGTTCCTCATGCCACACTGTGTGTAGTTGGCTGGGAACGCTCTGGGTTTCTCCAGCGGGAAGTTAGGCCAGGCTGCTCAGTAAAGGCCTCTCCATGGCTCCTCACAGCATGGCCCCAAAACATGAGAAAGTCCTTGGGTTGCCAAAACGGGTTTATTGGCATGATGGATGGTGGATGGATCTGGATGCACCCCCCCCCCCCCAAAAAAAAAAACAAAAAAAAAAACAAAAAAAAAAACAAAAAAACCAAAAACCCAGGGCAGACCTGAGTTAAATAGGGAGAGAAAGAGGGGGGAGGGGTTGGGTAGGAATGCTTATTTGGCTGACTCTCTAGCCTTCAGGTACCTCATTAGTATGTAAATCTCTCTAGGGCCTGAGGCCTATTTGTCATGCCCACCTGTGTCCTATGTGACTGAAGGGCACAGGTTGAATGGAGATCAGACCTCCTGTCAGGAGCCTGGGTTTTGGGGGCATGGCCGAACCCACAACCCAAGAACCAGGATACCCTTCCATGGCCTGACATATATATGTTACTGTATCTATATGTGTTACATATATGGAGGTCAGAAGATAATGAGTTGGGAGGTTGTCTTCCTATCACATGGGTTCTGGTGATAGAACTTGGATCCTCATGCTTAATGACAAGTGCTTTAACCCCCTTTAAAATTACATTTATTATTTTTGTGTGTACAGGTGGGCAGAAATTTTATGTGGATGTTGTAAAAATTATTTAATCCCAACTCAGAGTTTCTACCCTGCCTTTGGCCATTTAGTTCTAAGGTAAAAAAACAAAACAAAACAAACAAACAAACAAAAAAAAACCAACTTTAATATTTACAATAAGCCTTAAGTAGCAAAAGAGCTGAGCAGATATCAAAACACTGGCTTTTATGTCTGTTTTCCAGTCAATAATCCCACTGTAAAATTTGCTATCTTTCATTTGGGCTGCTCTTAACTCCAATTAGCCAGCCAACATGGTCATTATTTTACAACTCACCTAACCCATGGCAGCTTCATCTTCCTTTCACCTTCTTTTCCCCCTCAGGGTTCTTATCAAATGCAGAAAGTCCTGGAATGCTAAACTCTGCCTGTGGTTCTTTTGCTATTTACTGTTGTCATCTCTATTCACCAATCAGAAATAATTTGGGGGCAAGGTCTGAAGAATGAAAAATTATAAAAATCATTTTTATAGAATATATACATATATAGATGCCTTTCAAGTTCTTTTAGGGACATGGAAAATTTTTTCTGAAACAAGCCAGGCCAGTTCCAGGAACTGGCTGTAAGGAGTGAAAGTCATTCAGGTGGTAAAAACACAATGACAGGACTGTGGCTTTACAGCTGGAGCTAGTGAGAATCAATAGTTGATAAATGACAAGGTAGGGCAGTGACTTGGTGAAACCACATTTTTGAGAAAATGATTGTACTGGGTAATTTCCATGGCCATTAACCTTTTAGGGTGGGTTTCTTTGGAATGTATCACTATTCTCATGTTATGTATCCTTGGCAACCTCTTGCCCCCTCCCCACTCCCCTGGTTTGTGGTTTTGCTCTTTAAAAGACCCCGTACCCATCACTCAGTGCCAAACCTTGCTTGCTCTTGTGAGAGAGCTTGAGGTTTGACCGCCGGCTTATTTTCCCTAATAAACCTCTGCCGTTTGCATCCAGGTACGGTGTCTTGTGAGAGTTCTTGGGTAGCCACGATATCCCGAGGTTTGAGTAAGGGTCTCCCTAATTTGGGGGTCTTCAGGTCACATAGCATCACTTGGGTCTACACAGTCCTCAACGTTTTGGAGGTCAGGGGAGTCAGGTTTCTGTGTAGATCCCAGTTACTGAACTGATTAAATCAGACTTGGTGGCAAGACTCTTTACCCATTGAGCTATCTTACTGGCTCAGGAAAAACCTTTAACAAGTTAGTTTGGTCCTGTGGCACTGCATATGTAAGCTTGCATGTGTGGAGGCCAGAGGACAACCTTGGGTGTTATTTTATGAGTGTCATCCACCATTTTTGTAAACATGATTTTTGATTGGCTTGGAATTGGACAGGTAGGATTTGTTGGCTGGCTAGGGAAGACATGGAGTCTCTGTCTCCCCAGCACAAGTGTGTGCCACCAAACCAGGTTTCGTTATTGTTGTTATTATTGTTATAATTAGTTTCTTATGTTTGTACTGAAGTTTATCATCTGAGGAGGTGGCCCCATGGCTTTCAATGTGAGCAGAGTGGACAAAAAATGTCTGTGATTGATGTGTGTAGTGTATATGGTTGTACTTGAGTCTAGTAGAAAAGTGAACCAGAATGATGCTTTCTGGCTTAGTCTTCCTTGATCACACTCAAGGTTTAAGAGGAACTTCTTGAAGGTTTAGTTATACAATAAGTGATGTGTTTATAAGAAGATAAAGAGGGGAGAGATATGTTCTATGGAGGTGTGGTGAGGCGTGGACGAAGGGGGTGCCTCAGTAGGCCCATGCCAAGGCATCCCTTATCCCTTACCCCTGAGGGACCAGGTACACAAAGGTACAGAATAGAGTTTATTCAGGGCATAGGGAGGGGAGTTAAGAAGGTAGTAGAGGCAGAGAAAAGCAGAGGGAGAGAGAGAGAGAGAGAGAGAGAGAGAGAGAGAGAGAGAGAGAGAGAGAGAAGAGGAGAGGAGTAGATGCAGGCCATGAGCACGTGGAAGGGAATGAGGAGAAAAGGGGGAAGGGAAGCAGAGAAAGAGCAAGAGAGAAATGAGAGAGCAACAGAGTGAGGAGGGGGCAAGCAGCCCCTTTTATAGTGGATCAGGCATACCTGGCTGTTGCGAGGTAACTGTGGAGTGGAGCTTAGACTGAATGCTAACAAACAAGGGTGGTATAATTCTCTAAACTCCATCATTCTTATATCTGTGATTACTAAGAATGTATTTTGTTTCATTTTTTTCCTTTTTAGTCTAAATTATGTAGCTGAAGTGTGAAATAAATTACTAATACTAAAATTATTAAATGTTCTTAAGTTTATTCCGGCACAGGCTAAGCTATTGGAAAAGACTGTGGATCCAGTGCAAACAATATTGAGACTTTTCTCTTGCCTGTGATAGACCAGAGGTAGCTAATCCACAGAGGGCAACATTTTTTTCTGGCTATTTAGAGCCACAGGTTCCTCTGTTTGCTTAGCCGTTCTCCAGGGATTACAGTTGAAGCTATTTTACTTTACTATAAAGACATGGCATGAGGTAACTACTCCTAGCTTGCTAGCTGCAAGGTACCCTAGGATAGTTCTGTCACTATCAGCATACTGAGATACCAAGGTGAGCATACTTCCTCAAGCAGATCCTGGTGTTCTGCCAAGTAAGCTGCAAACCTGAGGAAATTGCCTTCATGATCAGTTTCTTATGAGAAAGTAACTTTGTTTATAGCTTAATTAGACAATACATCTAACCTAACACATCTAAGAATTGGACTGGTGGCAGATTTCTCAGTCTGCAAGGAGGTTTGGGTCACTTTGAATCAAGATATGCTGTTGCTAAGAAAATAGCAGCTTGTGAGAACTAGAAACTGTGGGAAACTTTTACTCTTCTTTGCCTTTAAAAGAAGTTGAGTCTTTGAATAAACTGTGCATTGGCTGATTGAGTTGTGTACCCTGTGTCCAGGTTAAATGTGAACCCCTCTTGGGACCTCAATGCACTAGACTGTTATGGTGAATTAAACCACTTTAGCTCTTGAAGTGTAGTGCAGTCGTTGTACCCACCCAAAAGTTCTCTGGATTGGCAAATGAAAGACACACACACACACACACACACACACACACACACACACACACACACACCATCTAATTTTGATATGCCTTGACTAAGCTCAATGGCTGGACATTTTTAATCCTATGAACATCTAGCATACATTTCCCTCTAGCATCCCTGGTTCAATGCCTTTTAAGTCTATGTTTTATCTGCTGTCTTGTTACCTTCTGCCCCCCTCATCTTGATAGTGTCATATTTATTTTCCACATACATTATAGGATGCTTTCTCTCCTTCAGCTCTTAAATCTGATCCTTCTCTCTCCAGATCATGGCAATTCTCTTCTTCCTCCCCACTCTTCCTGTCCCTAGCACAAGCAATCTAAAGGTTAGCCTCTGTCTTTCTGCCCAGCCATTGGTTGTATGTTAACTCTTTATTATCAATTGAAGCAACAAGGGTGGGGGGAAGGGACCCATAGGTCTGGAAGCTGAAGTAAGACAAAGCATTAGAACCAGTTACCAACACTAGATGTTGACACTTTACAATTGCATTCTTGATATTGAATCAATCAACTTTCTTTAAGAATACAGGAGTTTGATCCTCAGTACTAGGGAGTGTAAGAATAAAGAAGAATATGGCAGACATTTTGCCTATGGTCTCTGTTTATATACTACTGGCCAGAACTTAGTCACATGCATACTCTTGATTTGAGAGGCACCTAGGAAATGTAATTTACAGTTGCTAACTCTGTATTCTATTAAAGATGTAGGAAGTGTGAAGGATGGATAGAAAATTAGAAGATAATGCCATTTTTGTTTTTGTTTTTGGTCTAGATAGCTTTGTTATTTTGGTCAAGAATGGGAAGTGTGTGGAGTAGATTTTCTATTGCCATTTGTAAGTCTGGAGATCATCAGTACCATTGTTTGGTTCAGTAAGTCTCTGCATGAGCTTCACCCAAGGGAAGAGATGTGTTCAATGGGGCACATAGAAGAACTCTATAGGGGAACTTTGTTTATTCTTTCTGAGTAGAGTTTTGACAGTTTTATGCAGGACTCTAGGATTCTTTATTATCTAGGGTATATTGGATTGGAACACTTTAGATATAATGGCCACAAGCATGGTTGACCATTATTTTGTAGGCCTTCAGGAGGTTGTAAATACATGACCTAAAGTTAGTACCATAGATCATATTAATAATATAATACTATTTGAAATATGCATGCCTTCATCAAAAGAATGTTTAATAGCAAACTCGAAGGATATGTAGAATATTTTCTAACAACTAATGCCAAAGGCATTATCTTTGTATAGTTTTTTAATGTATAGCCCTGTGTTCTGGACAGGCATGTCTCATGTTTTTGGAAAAGCATAGAAAAAGTTTTATAATATATTTATTGTCTTAAAAGCTTTTGCTTTTATTTTTATATATACATTAGAATGGTTTAACTCTGTTAATGGAGTTTTAAAATTATGTATGAGTATTTTGCCTGTATGTATGTATGTATGTATGTATGTATGTATGTATGTATGTACCACATGTGTCATTAGTGCCTGTGGAGGTCACAAGTGGGCATCTGATCCCATGGAATTGTAGTTACACATCGTTGTGAGCCTTCATAAAGGTACTGGATGCGAACCCTGGTTTTCTTAAAGATTACTCAATACTCTAAATTGTGGAGCCAGTGGGACATTTCTCCAGCCCATGAAGGATTTTGTTGTTGTTGTTGTTTAGTTTAGATAAGCACATGTATAAAATTATAATAGAGTACAAAGTTGGCCAGGTTCAACTCTGTCCATTAATGAAATGAGACTTAGCTGACTAATTTTTAATGTCAGTGACTGAGGACCAAGTTGACTCTGTCTTTGTGTCTACTTTTCAGGCACATGGACTAGTTGGAATTAGTCTAGGTGGACCTTGTATTTAGGGCTTATTTTCATTTCTTATTTCTATTAAAAATATGACTACTAATATGTCTACCATTGATTGATACTAAATTCCTTGATGGTAAAGATCCCATTTTTAAAACAGTTATATTTAATTTCTGTGTAAGGTGGGTGATATGTGGGGGGTATGTGTATATGGATGTTAGAAAACAACTACAAGAGTCCTTTCTCTCTACAATAGTATTTCTTAACCTTCCTAATGTTGTGATGACCCCCAACCATAAAATTGGTTAATTTTTGTTGTTGTTTCTCCATTACTGTACTTTTGCTACTGTTGTGAATCATAATGTAAATGTTTGGTATGCAGGATATCTTATATTTGACCCATGTAAAAGGATTGATTGACCCCCAAAGGGGTTATGATCCATAGGTTGAGAAAGAACCACTGCTCTACCGTTACGGGACTGGGGATGGAACTCAGGCAGAGAATAAATGGTAAGAACTGTTTACACAAACTTGGGACAGGAGATTCTTGGTATAAGCATTATAATCCTGCCATCTAGACTGAAATGGGATGGGAAGGCAGAGAAATCAGCATTTGAATAACCCAAGGGTAAACACTACACGGTGTACAAAAACAGTATGCCTACATTTACCCTTTATGGGAGAGTAGCAGTACAGGCAGTCTCAAAATTCTCTTAGGCCTATGGATGTGTACTCCATTTATTTAACCATTTCTGAATGCTGAACATGACCTTTGTAAATTGCTTTTGTGTTTGGCCTCTTATTGCTCCTGATCCCAAGGAAAAAATGATAGGTCCTATTGTGTACATTTCATGGAAAGGATGACTCTGCCTAGCTTTGTGCTCCCTATTCTCCTATTGGCCAGTCACAGATCCATGCTTTTAACTTTCAGCCATTAAATATAGTATTTAAAACAGTGGTAAAGTGTTAAAATGCTTAAAACAAGATAATGTAACATTTTGATGATCCTATTTTTTTAGTTTTATATGTAAAGGTGTTTTGATTGCTTGTATGTCTCTGCACCACATTCATGCCTGGAACCGCAGAGGCTAGAAGAAAGCATTGGGTACTCCTAGTACTGGAGGTAAAGACTGTTGTGAATCACCATATGGGTTGTAGTGATGGAGCCCACCTCAGTCCTCTGAAAGAGAAGCCAGTGCTCTTGGTTGCTCAGCCATCTCTTTGCTCCCAACCATTTTTACATGATATGTTAAGTAACATTAATTCAGTGTGTGTTAGGAGCCGCGGTGAGCGTGACAACATTTGCCATTACAAGATGGCGTGGGCATCCTGTGCTCCCGCAAGTAAACAACTAACTGCACAGGTGCAAAAGACAAAAGTGTGCCAAGCCACTGCTCATCCCGGGGCATAATATGGGGTGATGAGTGAACAGCCAATCAGAAGTGAACACACCACTCTAGGGTACATATAGCAGTGCCTTTCCCGGGCTTGGGGTCTTCTGCTTCTGCTGATACAAGAATAAAGCCTCGCTGTAGTAACTACCCGAACACTTCCTCACGTGTCTCTTTTGCGGGCGAAGGGGACTCAGAAGGGGCGCGGAATATCTGGTGCCGAAACCCGGGAATTTCAAGGTGCCACAGAGACTCCCCCCCGAGATTTGGGGCGGGTTAAAAGACTACAGGATCGAGGTACGTCTCTGAGAGATATGTTTGGGGTGGAAGCCTTTCTTGCGAGCGGATTTTCACTCATTGCCAACGCTGCACTAGTTGGCCTCTTGTTTGTGTTGCTTTTGCTTTTAGCTTATTTGTGTTGTGAAGATCCAGCTTGCAGCACAGCTAGTAGTGCAAGTCAAGAGGTTTCAAGAGAGGTCCACTCCAGGGTATCAGAAACAGAGCTTGTTAGCCGGCATCAGGCCAAGGAGCCTGGGGAAAAAGATAAGGCCAAGGAGCCTGGAAAGGAGAAGCAGGCAAAAAAGCCTGGGCTACAGAGACAGGCCAAGGAGCCTGGTCAAAGAAAAGAGTACTCAAAAGGAACAGGGGCCACTGCAGGGCCTATTAAGAATAAGGACCCTTCACCGGCTTGTGAAGAGAGAGTGGAGGTCAAAAGGACCCCCCTATACCCCATTAAGGAGCTTGCCGCCATAGACCTTAGCAGCTCCGAAGGAGAAAGCCTACAGGAGGAGGCAGCCGCCTATGCAAAAAATAACCGTTCTGAGATAAGACTAAGAAAGACCTTGAGTCCCTCAGCCCCGCCCGTGCCTCTGGCTTATGCCCCTGGCAGTGTCTCTAATTCATTTCTCATCCCAGGAGATCAGAGACAGCTACAGCTGGCATTTCCAGTCTTTGAAGGGGCATAAGGCACCCGTGTTCATGCCCCAGTAGAGTATAGGCAGGTCAAAGAATTAGCTGAGGCAGTACACGCATATGGAATTGGGGCTAATTTTACTGTATCCCAAGTGGAGAGGTTAAGTGCAGCTGTTATGATGCCAGGAGACTGGCAGGACAGAGTGAAGGCGTTACTTACCAATATGGGCCAATATTTGGAATGGAAAGCACTCTGGCATGAGCAGTTACAAGCACAAGCCAGAGCTAATGCAAGCATTGAGGGTCAACAATTATGGACTTTTGACATGCTGGCTGGAGTTGGCATACACGTGACCAACCAGACCGCTCACACTTGGCAGGTATATGCACAAATAGCGACAGCTGCTGTTAAGGCCTGGAAGTCTCTCCCCAGGCGAGAAGGGAGTAATCTTTATTTGTCCAAAATAACTCAGGGGACCAGTGAGTCCTTCTCTGACTTTGAGGTCCGTATGACTGAGGCAGCTGGCAGAATCTTTGGGGATTTCAGATCCCAAAAATTTCAGAAATTGGCTCTTTTCTAGGAACAGTTATTTATACAGAAAAAATAGTTCCTCAAAAATTAGAGATTCGTAGAGACCATTTACATACTTTGAATGATTTTCAGAAATTATTAGGTGATATAAATTGGTTAAGACCATTCTTAAAAATTCCCTTGGCCGAGCTGAAACCTTTATTTGATATTTTGGAAGGGGATGCTCATATTTCCTCACCGAGGGCCTTAACACCGGCTGCAAGCCGTGCTCTACATGCAGTAGAAAATGCTTTACACGATGCCCAGTTGAAATGCATAGATGAAACCAAAACCTTTGATTTATGTGTTTTCAAAACTAGATGCTTACCCACCGCTGTATTATGGCAAGAGGGGCCTTTGTTATGGATTCATCCCAATGCTTCTCCCGCAAAGATTATTGAATGGTATCCAGATTCAGTCGCTCAGCTTGCCCTTCATGGACTAAAAGCAGCCATTACCCATTTTGGAAGGGAGCCTAAGGTTTTGATAGTGCCTTATACTGCCCATCAAGTCCAAATATTAACAGTGACCTCTGATATTTGGGCAGTGCTGGTTACTTCCTTCAATGGTCAAATAGATAATCATTATCCTAAGCATCCCATCTTACAATTTGCCTTAACTCAAGCTATCATATTTTCACATATTGTGTCTCAGGAGCCACTCCCAGATGGAATGGTAGTTTATACGGACGGGTCAAAAACAGGAGTGGGTGCCTATGTGGTTAATGATAAGGTTACATCCAAACAATACCCTGAAACCTCACCTCAAATTGTGGAATGCCTAGTGGTGTCAGAGGTTCTGGAAATCTTTCCAGGTCCCTTAAATATTGTTTCAGATTCCTTCTATGTGGTTAATGCAGTGAAAGCATTATAAGTTGCTGGGTTAATTAAGACATCTAGCAGACTTGTAGAAGTTTTTCAAAAGATTCAGCTTACCCTGGCGAAGTGAAGATTCCCTGTCTTTATAACTCATATTAGGGCTCACTCAGGCTTACCGGGACCTATGTTCCGTGGAAATGACCTGGCAGATTGAGCCACAAAGTTGATTGCAATTGCCCTTTCACCAAAATTGGATTTGGTTAAAGCCTTTCATAAAAGGTTTCATGTGACATCTGAGATGCTACGATGTCGATTTAACATCACTAGAAAAGAAGCTAGAGATATCGTGACTCAATGCCAAAACTGCTGTCAATTCCTACCTGTTCCCCATACCGGAATTAACCCTCGGGGAATTAGGCCATTACAGATCTGGCAAATGGATGTTATTCACATCCCATCCTTTGGCAAATTACAATATTTGTATGTCTCCATTGATACCTGTTCTGGAGTTATGTTCACCTCTCCATTGACCGGAGAAAAGGCGGCCCATGTTATTCAACATTGCCTCGAGGCTTGGAGTGCCTGGGGAAAGCCTAAAATCCTTAAAACTGACAATGGACCAGCCTACACTTCTCAAAAATTTCAACAATTTTGTTGCCAAATTGAGGTGACACACCTGATGGGTCTTCCTTACAACCCTCAGGGACAGGGCATCATTGAGCGTGCTCATCGTACCCTTAAAACTTATTTGATAAAACAAAAAGGAGAAGTTGAGGAAGCTCTGCCCATGGTGCCATGGGTTATTGTCTCTCTGTCACTTTTTACTCTCAACTTTATGAATTTGGGCAGTCAGGGCAGCAAGGCGGCTGATCGCCATTGCCTGGAACCAACTAGGCCAAAAGAAATGATAAAATGGAACGATGTTTTGACTGGTCAATGGAAAGGCCCGGATCCTATTTTAATAAGATCCAGGGGAGCGGTCTGTGTTTTTCCACAGGAAGAAGACAACCCATTTTGGCTGCCAGAGCGACTGACGCAGCAACTCGCGGTTCCTGAAAATGAACCCCTGAAGGATTCATCTGCAGACGCTCTCAGTTCTCATTTGGACTCTCCTAAATTGGGTTCCTAGCATATATAGTGAATTTAGATGGCTATCCTATCTGCTTTTCCAAAACCTATGTCCTTGCCTTCTTAAAAGGCGCCGCTTCTGCTAAACAGAATTTCTCCTATACCCTTAACTGTAATGCCTCACTCCAGTTTGTGTGTATCCTCCATTTCTTTTCATCTTATCCAACAACTCCTTTAATACTTGTACCAATGTAACTTGCTTTATGTCCCAGTGCTGGTCTGCTCTTGTCTATAAGCAGGCCCTAATAGCCAGTATACCACTATGGATCCCTATCCCCGTTCAGACGTCTGGGACCTTGACTTTATTTCAACAGAAGAGAGATTTTGATATAACTGCAGCCATTATCACTGCTATTACTATCTCTGCAGCTGCAGCTGTGACAGCCGGCATAGCCTTGGCTAATCAAGTTACAGCAGCTACTGTTGTTAATCAAATTTCAGAAAAGACTTCTGAGGCTTTGACCACTCTACAGAAAGTGGATGCACACTTGGCATCAGACATTCTGTTGGTCAATCAGAGAGTTGATTTGCTCCAAGCCCATGTAGAACAACTCACAGATGTGGTTCAGATGAGCTGCGTGTCAGCAACCCCACATCTATGTATTATACCTCTGAGATTTATGAATGATACATTTATTCAAAGCCATAACCTTTCTGCTTATTTACAAGGGAACTGGACTAGGGAGCTGGACCAGATGCAGCAGCAATTGCAGATCCGGATTTCGAGCCTTAATGGAACACGAGTGGACCCTGTTACCCCTGGCGATTTTACTTCTTGGCTTACCTCTGCCTTTTCTTTCTTTCTTAAAGGGTGGGGATAGGCCTGTTTGGTGCAGCCCTATGTTGTGGATTAGTGTTCATGTTATGGTTGGTCTGCAAGCTCAGAGCCCAACAAAAACATGACAAGGTCGCTATCGCCCAAGCACTCGTAGCCTTGAGCAAGGATCTTCCCCTGAAATTTGGCTATCTAGGCTAAGAAAGTATCTGATGACTGAGACCCTCAGTCGATGCACCCCAAGGGTTCAGCCCATTGCACTGTCGATGAGAGGTCTAAGTCTAGCCAGCCCTTGCCTGAATAACTGTGGTACCTGAATATTTAGAGGTGCTTGCGAGTGGGTACTCGACAGGGAATGTTCCACGAGTGTGGATAGATTTCCCAAAAGTATGCCTGATTGCACAAAGGTTTGATGCCAAAACCTCCTCTCCGCGCATGGACGGCTGCCAGGCGCTCCAGAGTGGAGGCTCCCTTTCCCCGACAAAAAGGCATCGAGATGGGTATGGGAAGTATTACTCATTGCACAACGACAAGAGAAGAAACCCATTACAATATCTCATTTTGCACAGGGGTTCAGGCCTCTGCTTTCCCTCACTGAGTTGGTGCCGCGTTTGATAGGCAAAAGGCTGTTCCATCTTAATAAAATTTAAAGGGGGAGATGTTAGGAGCCTCGGTGAGAGTGACAACATTCGCCATTAGAAGATGGCTCGGGCATCCTGTGCTCCCACAAGTAAACAACTAACTGCGCAGGTGCAAAAGGCAAAAGCGCGCCAAGCCACTGCCCATCCTGGGGCATAATATGGGGTGATGAGTGAACAGCCAATCAGAAGTGAACACACCACTCTAGGGTACATATAGCAGTGCCTTTCCCGGGCTTGGGGTCTTCTACTTCTGCTGATACAAGAATAAAGCCTCGCTGTAGTAACTACCCGAACACTGCCTTACGTGTCTCTTTCACGGGCGAAGGGACTCAGAAGGGGCGTGGAATAAGTGTGCAACAGACATTACCACCATTCACCTTGATCCCTTTCATCTTGTCCTAAAATGCTCCTTTTATTACCCCAGTCCCAAAACACAGTGTCCTATTTTCAGTCTCTACTAAATACTTGAAATATCTGGTCTGTGTGGGATGGTAGAGTATTTATCTTTACAAATTGGTGCTTTTTCTTGGCATGATATTTTCATGACTATGTTGTTACATAGATTAAATTTTCTAAGTCTAAATATTTTATATGTATATATGACACATTCTAGTTTTGTGGTCTTAAGTCAATGTACATTTGGGGTTGCTTCCACCTTTTAGCTACTATGAATGCTGCTGTTATGAATATGAGTATATAGATAAATGCTTCATTGTGGGGCAAGTGGACCATGCCACAAGACAGAAGAATGGATAAAGTTTAGTGATCTCAAGCACCATGAATCACAGAATTTAAAATGGGAGGAGTGTGGCCACTCTCTGTTTGCTCTAGAACATGTAACCAGATCACCCCACCAAGAGTACCAGGGCTATCAGTCACTTAGGAAAAACACCTGAAATCTTTCCCCATGCAAACAGCATCACTAGCCTCTCAAATTGAGGCAATGGGAAACATCTTCCCCTGGATCCCACCCTACTTCTCAAAAAATATGTTTCCTATCCGCATGTCATAAAGTACAAAAACTATTTCACCTAGAATAATCTGAGAGTGTGTTTTACTGAGCTGTAACACTTGGGAAAGAGTTTTCTCTCCAGAAGCTTTCATCAGAAGCTTTCATCACTGGACCTTGGAACACCCTGATTGGTCAGACTCATGTCATCAGCGAAGCTTGCTGCTACTGCTGCTGCCCCTGCACTGGCACTGATGCTGCCATGGTAGCAGTTGAGATTCAGGACCCTGGCTACCTGCCCTGTGTTGTCTGCCCAAACTTCCCTATTTTCCCTGTAAGAGCTGTTAACACTTAGCCCATTTCCTGCCAGACCAAAGTCCCAGGGAACCAATTCGACCCATTTTCATCACGACCACATCTACTTTGAGTGTGGGTATGTACTCAGAAGTGGACTTAGATAATATAATGCTGCAGTAATGCTTTGAATTTCTGCCATGCTCTTTCCCTCAGTAGAAGCATCATTATATAGTCTAACCTATTTTCTTTCTTCGGAGCTGAAAGCAAGATCAGGAATTCTTGGCTGTCTGGGTTACATAGAGTCTGACTCAAGAAAAACAAGGGTTGCAGATACAACTAAGTGGTAGAGCACTTGCTTAGGGTACACATGACTCTGGATTCAATATTTAGACTTTCCCTGACACCCTAAACCCTGGTATCCATCCACTTGGGTGTGAGGAGGCATCTCCTTTGGGGTTTTGTATGAATGGTAACTAAGAGCATGTTTTCATGTGTTTATTGGCCACCCATACATCAAACCTGTTCTTAGATTACTTTGATCATTAATGATAAAATTAGTTTTGAATAGTCTATATCTTTATCTCTTATTGAATATATGATTTAACATATTTTCTTCCATTTTTAGGTCGTCTTTTCACTACTTTGTCATTTGATACAGTTTTAACTTAAAGATTTTTTTTTATGTGTATGAGTGGGGTGAATTGGTTGTAATGCTATTTATGTTAATTTGGCTCCAAAAATCACACTGGAACCTGTGTGTCTCTGTGTAAGATGCTGAGGGTCCCTATACCCAGTTGGCTCTAATTGGTAAAGTAAGTTGCTGGTGGCCAATGGCTGGGCAGTGAGACAGAGACAGGACTTTAGATTTCCCATGCAATGGAACCACGAGAGAAGAGGAATCACCTCTTATTTATAGTGTAAGCTAATGGTCCACCTTCTTTTGCATGTGATATCCCAGTTTCACTAGCTCTCTTCATTTCAAGAACTGTTCCATTGATTTCTTCTGGAGAAACCCCTTTAAATACAAATGTCCCTGGATTCACTATATCTTAAATTAGGTTCTCAGTTGTAAGTAACTGCCTAGGTAGAAAGCTGATGGTAAGGGGAAAAGGTACTGAGACGAGAGAGAGAGGAATGGGTCCAAACCAAGCTTATTTCACATCATCCTAGAGTGGCCTCAGGTTGCTTTCTCTGAATTTGTGTCACATTATGAGTTATGCCATGTGACTAAAATGTGCACATCAATTAACATATTGTATATTCATTTTAGCTAACAAATATTTCTTGTAACTATAAGTGAAGGTAAGGTGGTGCTTAACATCTGGATATGACTCTAGTAATCAGACTGATTAAAAGTCACTTTAAGGCAGTTGCACTTATTTTGGTTATTGGCTTATTTGAGATTAGGTTCTGGCTTCATAGCTACCTAGCCTCTGGTGGCTTGAACTCAGAATCCTCATGCCTTAGCTTCCTGAGTGCCGTGATGACAGATATGACTTACTGTACCTGGCTTGCTCTTTCTATTTCTCCTCTCCTCTCCACCACCATTACTACTACTAAGTAGCCCAAACCAGCCATAACCCTTCAGCCTCTGTCTTCTGAGTGTTGAAATTACAGGTGTGTACCATAAAGTTTCAGTTTTATTTATTAAGATTCCATATTTTTAGGAGTTACATATGTGAGATTAATTAGTGATGACTGTTTTGGGGAGAGTTTTGCCAGTGTGTGATGAACTGTTTATAATTTAAAGTATTAGTAATTCTTTTTTAGTATATATGTGAAAGATTACTTTTACACAAAACTGATTGTACCTAATGAAGATTGTTCCTTTGATAAATATTAAAATGAAGAACCAAATGTGGTGGCTAATGCCAGGACTCAGGCTGAGTCAGAAGGATAGCTACGAGTTCTAGGCCATCTTGGGCTATAGAGACCCTAAGTCAGAAAACCAAACAATAAGCAAAAATTAGTAAAACTTACCAATCACCACAGGGAAGCAGACAAAAGGAAGGTTTTTGATGGGGTGTGAGCAGCCACTTTACATGCACATTGAAGTCCAGAATGAGCTGTGACTGCTGTACCCAGCAAGAAGAACACATGCTTAAGTAATCCCTTCAAGTCAAGAAGCCTACTGTAAGCATGTCAAATCCATGCTGCTCTATCATTTCCCCTCCATTGACCACACTTGGCTACTGCATGTTGATGGGGACAGGGCATAGTTGCATATGATAGACACTGATTTGGCTGGCTTTTAATGTTTACACCTGAATATTTCCCTATAGTTTTAGCTTATAGAACCTTTCAATGGTTGAGGCATTTCTGGCCCCTTTCATAGAGTCACATGAAAACAAGAAGTAAGAACTGAGGACTCTTAGAGTTATTTTTAGCTGATTAGTTTATATCAGTCTAATCTGTTCCAAATGTTTTATTTTTAAACCTTTGAGGAGATTCTTTATTCAGACCTTAAATCAAAAACTTAAATAAAAAAGAGGACTGCTAAAGATAGGTTTAAAGGAGGCACCCCTCCTTGCTTGCCATTTTTACCTCCCGTTCCCTTTACTCTGGTGACATCTGTACCTCATATCCATATATGGCTTCATATGGGAATTTTCTGAGCACTAGTCAATCACATTTCTTGTTAACAGGTAAAAAGCTGTGAAGCTCACTGCTCTTGAACAAACCCTGTATAATAATTAAGGTGGAAGTTCTTTAACTGGGACTTGAGCTGAGATCTTTTATTACTAAATCCTTTCCATTGTGTCTTTATGTAAAGGTTGGAGGCTTGGTTTAAGTAACATTATGTTTTATATAGTTCTAAGAGGGATTCTAAGTCTATTCCAATTTGATCTTCACTCTGGATTGGCAGGGTAGAATACGATGATAAATCACTAAAGATTCTTGAGGACATATCTCAACGATAGGCATAAGTGCATTTTAGATTTATGAGTTCATGCCTTATTCATTTTTAAACTTAAGTCTTTGACATCATTGCTAGTTTCTCAGTTGATGCTGCAGAATATAAAGAAGCTGTAGGCTGTTTTATTTTATGTACTGAGTTTTAGAAACTTTCTCACTTTACCTGAGATGAACAAGGACCATACAATTAGCTTGGAAAACCCAATCACCTTAATACAAGGTGATTTTTACTTAAAACTCTAGCTTTATAATCGATGACTTGTCAGTGTAGAGCCATTGCTTCCTAAAAAATTAGCAAAGTAAAGAGGACACATTGTAATTGCAAAGGTTGCTTGGAACTGAGGAAGAAAAAAGTTCATTATTTTTTGGACTATTCTATCAGGTTATTTGTATCCTAATTCATTGTCCTCCTCCCTTTAGATAAAGTCTTATTTAAATAAATAGACCAGTATCTTGGAGTGGAGAGCTTTTCTATAGATAAGACTGCAGAGACATTATAAACTATTTCTTGTTTGGTAATCATTATGGATTAGCAGGAATTTATACTTTTATATCATGACACATAGGTTATAAGAATAGCATTTTGCTTGGCTCCTTATTTAACACCATATTACTTGTCCTATAAATGATTTGCAGTAGATTCCCATATACTACATGGTTCTTGTTGCTGTCAATGTGGTCCAAATGCTGGCTTTGTCTGTATTACTTTTAGGAGAGAATTTTTTGATCTATATGTTCAGAGCTTGATTATGAATTTTCAGAATTTTTTTTCTGGTAAAAATTCTGTTGTTATTTTAATAATATGCATGTGTATATGGCAGCGGCTTGGTGGTGGTGTTGGGATACACACATGTGAATCAAGGCATCCAGAGAGTGTGTCTGAGCTCTTGGAGCTGGAGCTACAGGTGGTTGTGAGCTGCTAGATGTGGTTGCTTTGGCCAAACTCTAGTGTTCTGCAAGAGTTGAATGTTCTGTTATCCTCTGAAGCATCTTTCTAGTCCTGGAAAAGATGTTTTTGTTCATGTTGCCTGTTTGTTTTTTGTTCTTGTTTTTGCTTTTTCTTGGAAATAGGTTCTTAGTATGTAGCCTCGGCAGGCTTGAAACACTCTTGATTATCCAATCACATGTACTATTCATGGCAATTTAGTATATTCCATTATA
This sequence comes from Arvicanthis niloticus, assembly GCF_011762505.2. Lineage (NCBI taxonomy): Eukaryota > Metazoa > Chordata > Mammalia > Rodentia > Muridae > Arvicanthis > Arvicanthis niloticus. The sequence continues at coordinate 7,211,526 of NC_047677.1, forward strand.
ATATTTGAATATGTGAAACAAGATTCTCGTTGGTCTCAGTGAAATATGAGTGTATATATGAATGTGCTGTCCAGGTTTGTGTCAGCTCTACATAAGCTATAGTCACCATAAAGGAGGGAACCTCTATTGAGAAAATGCCTTCCCATGAGTTCAGGATGTAATCAAATGTATACGGTATGTTTTTAGTGATTGATACAGGAGGATCCAGGCTGTTGTTGGTGTGTGCTGATGGTCCTGGATGTATAAGAAAGCAAGCTGAGGAAGCCAGTAAGCAGCACCACTCATTGACTTCTTCATCAGCTCCTGTTTCTAGGTTGCTGCCCTGTTTGAGTTCCTGTCCCACCTTCCTTCAGTGATGGACTACAAAGTGTTAGTGTAAGGCAAATATACTCTTTCCTCTGCAACTTGCTTCTAGTCAGTGTTTCATCACAGTGATAATAACCCTAACTAAGGCAGAGAGTATCATTGTAAGTGTTGATAAATATATATATATATATATATATATATATATATATATATATATATATGTTTGTTTCTATCACTTACCTTGTATTTGGCCTTATAGTAGAAGTTGTCAAACAGCAGGGACACCTGTTGATAACTCCATGCTTAAGGAGGTCTCATTTCCCATGTTGCTGAAATTCTTCACCTTGAGTTCATTTGTATAAGAGCTTTGATATCCCATGCAGGGCTGATAGCTCACACCTGAGCGGGCATGGGTCCTGTTGGGCAGTTCTGCTTCCCATGTGTCTGCCACCCCAGTCAACTGGAACCTCAGCTATGAAGAGCAGCAGCACGGGAATTTGACTGAGTTCACTCCAAGCTGTGCCAGGTGGACACTGCAGGCTCCACCCAGGCATGGAGAGTTCTCAGCCTGAAGTACCGCTGGGGCAGAGCTCTTGGATGGGGACCCTCAGACAAGAAGGCTTTTGGGATTGATGGGTCTCAGACTCCTGGGCTCCCAGGAGCCATTGGAAGCCCCAGAAGAGTTGAGCCTGGGATGTGCAGGCTGGATCAGCCAGCAGCCAAGAGGGGCGAGAGGGAGAGCTTCAGCGGTCCCCCGTGGGAGTAGAGACACTCGTAGTTACTGGCACTTGCTTGGTTGGATCTCTAGCTCTGCTAGCTTCATTGAATTGGTGGCCTCCATGGCAGGAGTAGAGCTGTACTCAGCGGGAGATTAAGCAGCAGTTGTGACAATGGCTCATTAGTCAAAGGCCCTCTCCACAATTCCCTATGGTGGGGCCCCAAAGACACAAGGAAGTCCATGGTTTTAAAAGCTTTATTGTCATGGCGGATGGTAGATGAATCCAGCTGCACCCCCACGAAACTCAGGGTAGACCTGAGTTAAATAGGGAGGGAGGAGGGTCTGGGAAAAAATACTTAATTGGCTATGCCCTCTGGCCTTCTGGTAACTCATTAGTATGTAAATGTCTTGAGGCCCTGAGGCCTGTAATCATGCCCTCTACCTGTGCTAGATGACACAAACCTCTCTTTGGGAAGGGCTGTAAGGGTATTGCCCTACATGATTGAAAGGTGCAATAAAGGTCTTGGCCACTCAGGAGCCTGGGGTCTGGGAGTGAGGCCAAACACCTGCTGTTGTCCTATTAAAGTATGGGGTTTAAGGCCTGTGCTCAACCAGGAACCAAGCTATTCTTTCATGGTCCCATACTCCCCTCCCATTGAAAAGATAATTTCTTATACTGTACCCTTGCTGGCCTTGAACTTGGACCTCCTATGCAATCCAAGCTTGCCTTGTACTTTTGGCTCTCCTCCTGTCTCAGTCTGCTGAAAAACAGGCATGATCCACCATATTTGTAATTTATTTTAACGCTAAAGTCTTTTATAAGTTATCCTTTTATAAGTTAACTTTTATCTTTTTTTTATCTTCTTGGACATAGCATGGTTATTTAAAAGGCTAAAGTTCTCTACCCACTAAGATTTTGTTCTTTGATGGTTCTCATTTGTATAGTCTATTTGTGTCACAGTTTGTATATTGGATGTAGAGATGAGTACACAAAAGTGCTGTCATAGTGAAATATAGATGCTCTAGCCAGGTGCTTCTTGCCAGGATCACCTCAGTCAACTTCACAGATAAACTAATGTGAGGTGGGGTTTAACTTCTGGAAAACTTGATTTGTTTACTTTTAGTTTGTTCTTATTTCTAAGATACTAACAGACAGTATATTTGGAAGATTTTCAGACTCCAGTTCTCATCACTTTAGTTTAGTGTTTGTTAAAAACATGGCCCACTCTTCAGCCATTCCTCTGGAGTTGACAGATTATTCTCAGAGAAGAAAGAATCCCATTTTGGGAGAAGTAGCAGATCTTTGTAAATTTTGTACTCTTCTGATATTTGACTAATTTACAGTACTTGGGAAACATCTTTGCTTTGGGCCAATTTTGTATAGAAAACACAGTTTTAGTTTCCTCTGGGGTTTTCTTGTGCTTTTCCTTCAGTATTGACACCAAGCCCACAGCCTCGAGAGGCAAATGCTGCATTCCTGATCCATATCCATAGTCTTAGCATCTATCTCAGTGTCAGACCTGTCTACCCTTCTTATTATATCATCAGTAAAGATTTTCTCACTGGCTTTTCATAGCAGAAACCTTGGTGAGCATAAGATGCTCTTATATGAGTAATCAAATGAATTACTATTTTTTTAATTTCTCACTTTTATTTCATTTATTCATTTTTTTTTTAAAAAATTGAGACTGTTTATGTAGTTTAGCCTGGTCCTGAACTCATTATGTAAATGGAGCTGGCCTTGAACTCCTGATTCTCCTCATTCCACCTCCCAGACACTGAAATTGTAGGTGTAACACACCATCCCTGGCTTTAAATTTGAAGATATATTTTATTATTTGTAGAAAAAATGGCATGAGGAGACTGCTCCCGGCTTACTAGCTTTGAGGCAACCTAGGGTCTTTGTCATTCTCAGCTGACTGAGAGTGAGGAAGCATACTTTCTCAATCAGAGAATTCTGGTGTTCTGTCAAGTAAGCCACAAACCTGAGGAAGCGACCTTCCTGTTCCTTTTCCCATGAGAAAGTAACATCACCATGGGAAGCAGTGTAGGAAGCAGCAGGCATGGCAGCTGGAGCAGAATGCTGGGAGCTGACATCTTCAGCCACAAACTAGGAAGCAGAGAGAACAAACTAGATTTGGCAACAGTCTTTAACCTCTCAAAGCTCACCTCCTGGGACTTCCTCCAACAAGGCCATACCTGTTAATCTCTTTCAAACAGCACCACCAGCTGACTAAGTATCCAAACATCTGAGTCTGTAGATACATTCTCATTCATATGACTGCATATAGTTACATTTAATGACTGTGGCATACACATTAGCAGAATTCTCAAGTCATTTGCTTTTAAAAGTAAGTGTATAGATTCAGAGGTTTTTTTTTTTTTTTTTTTTTTTTTTTTTTTTTTTTTTTTTTTTTTTTTTGCCAGTAATTTTGTAATAAGAGTTTCTTTCACTCTTAAGGGATGAAATCTTTAGGAATGACAAACACACTACTTAAGAAATATTTAAGAAAAATACATGAGGGCTGGAGAGATGGTTCAGTGGTTAAGAGCACTGACTTCTCTTCTAGAGGTCCTGAGTTCAATTCCCAGCAACCACATGATGGCTCACCACCATCTGTAATGGGATCTGATGAACTCTTCTGGTGTGTGTCTGAAGACAGCTACAGAGTACTCATTTAAATAAAAATAACCAAATCTTTTTTTTTTTTTTAAAGAGAGAGAGGTATATGAAATTCTGGAATTGATAATGAATACACCATTGAATACCCTTGCACCTGCCTAGAACAAATTTAAAAGCAAAGCTCCTCTGTCCACAGAATTATTTATATAATTTATATAATAATTTATTCTCAGGGCCTTTTACATATGCCCCTAAAACATTTAAATTATCTTTTTCACTCCTAAAATTAGCTGACAACTTCTGTGTGTCTTTAGCTATCTTTCATGTACATTGTAAGTTGATAATACAAATGTCAGAAAGAGAAACCCAATCAAAGGTCATTTCAAAAACTAAGAGTCATGTGTGTGGATAAAATATGTTTTTAAATACTAAAGATTCTCACAAATCTTACCAAAGCTAATTTGACTTTGATAGTATATGAAAGGCTTCATATAATAATCTTTGGTATAAGCTTATATAATTATAGAAAGCAATGTAAATGTTGTATTAATTTATGGTAGATAATGCAGTGATAGCCTAATTTATAGCTAGAAGAATTTGATTTTGTGCCTCTTTTGAACTAGCAATGACTTAAGTAGCTTACTAGTTAGCCAGTAAGCTTGAGACTTGAGACATGCCAGCTGTGCCCTTCCCAGTCTTGAGCAGACTGAATAGACCTTGTTTGCCACACAGGCCCTTAGGTGAAATCAGCCACTTTGTTTATACTTGCATATCTTGGCATGGGGCTGCAGAAATATCCCTTTGATGTATTATATTTCAGTCTCATGCATTAAATTTGTTATCATGATAACCAGTCCCTTATGATGTGTTCTTTTAATGAACTTCTTGGGAGATGCATTTTGTATGACAGATGTGTTCTATTGTGTGTGTTTTCTTGAGTGGCTAGTGTGACACAGTTTAAGAGTCATTTTAGGTCAGATAATGAAGGGGAATATTTTAGTAGATTGTTTAATTAGTGGTAACAAGTAAGTGACTGTTATTTGGATTTATAGATATTTTATGCAAAGTGAATGTTAAGTGCTGTTTTTCAGGAGGGCGTAGATTCTTTCTCCATTGATCCCTCTTACCCTGTTGAAAACTTGAAAAGTGTTTAAATATGAGGCTTAAACTGTAGGGAGGGTGTTCTGTGGGCAGATTGAACTGATAAAGCAACCTGAAAGTAATGCATTTTGATAAAATTTACTTGGCATTATACTTTTGTCTTGTATTAATTGGACATTTGAGTTTTTAAATTTTCCTTGATAAAATATCAATGAAGAGTACATTATGGTATAAAATGGACTTATTTTTTTTCTGCCCATACAGAAGCTCCACCCACCATGAGACAGTGTTATTGGAAGAAGCAAGTGGAAAATGATGGCTGGGAAAATGGGTGTGTTTAAATGAATAAAAATATTTACACGTCTAGATAAGTTTTATTCTTCTTAATTTATGGTATGGCTTCAGGTATAACATGTGACTCTATACACAAACTTTGTGTTTTCACTGTTCATAAACTCTAATCCTTAAAGTTTATTTTACTGTCAAGAATTTTGTCTTGAGGAAGTAGATACTCTTGCACAAAGCAATGTAATATATTTTAGTTTATCTCAGTATTGCTAATGATACTGAGAATTAGAAAAATACACAAGTATCTAGTACATAGTGTTATCAGTTAATCATCTGTATATAGTAAAACATTTTCTTTTTGTGTCTAATTTTAAAAAAATTACAGTGAACAAATAAAATGTTAATAATCAGTAAAAAAACAAGTCTTTTGCAGTTTGGACAATGTTGGCTTTACTATAAAGACACAATAATCAAGAGAGTGAAGCCTAATTAGTTTAGGGTTAAAAAAGTGAGACTGTATTTGTAAATCTGTTGGGGGAGGGTTAAATTAATTGTGTGACAGGGAGCTGTAACTGTTGTTTATTGTCTTGTCCTTTCTTGGTTGTAGGATGAGTACATGGCTGCCAAGATCCAGATGCTTGAAGGTGCATTTCTGCTATGCAGGAGGCTAGGACACTGTCTGAAATATTTAGTGGAATACAGAGGTTGAGTACATTTTACTTTTTTGATGCCCAATTTTATCATGAAATTTTTAGAATTAAGAAAATAAAGTTTTAATCTTCAATTATTTATAGTCTGTATTATTTACTTTTCTATTGCTGCAATAAAATACTATGACCAAGGCAATTTATGGAAGAGATTATTTTGGCTTGTACTGCCAGAGGGATGAAACTATCATGGCAGGGAGTTAAACCCCAAACATGAACAGAGAGAGTGACTTGGAATTGAGGCTAGTCTACATACTCTCAGAGCCTGCCCCTAGCAAAGTATAGCCTGTAAAGTCACCACCAGGATTCAGATATTTGAGCCTAGGGTAAACATTCTCATTCAAACCACTATATTCCACTCCCAGGCCCCAAAGACTCAGAGGCCATTGTTATAATGCAAAGTGTATTTAATCCTACTTCAGAAGCCCCCATAGCCTTCCGCAGTCTCAATAAAACCCTGTGAATACTAAATGTGAATTAATTTCAACATACAATGGAACAGATATACATTACTATTCCTAATAGGAAGAACGGGGGCATAGTCAGAAAATGCTGGACCAAGCAAGACTGATAATGCACCATGTAAATGCCAAATCTGCTAGCTCAGCAATTCCCAGCTGTGGGACATGACCCATTTACAGGGGGGTTGCCTAAGACCAAAGCAGATATTTACCTTATGATTCATGGCATTAGCAAAATTACAGTTATGAAGTAGCAACAAAAATAATTTTATGATGGGGGGGGGGAGTCACCACAACACAAGGAACTGTATTAAAAGGATTCAGCATTAGGAAGGTTGAGAACCACCACTGCTCTAGCTTAATATTTGATACCAGAGGGCTTAGAGGACTCCATCCTTCCATCTTTTCTGCTTGCAGACTATATCTCTAACAGGCTGGTTCCACTCCCTGTGAACAACTCTCCCTGGCAGATGTCTCACAGCTTTGACACCTCCAATATCTTGGAGTCTGTACAGCGAGTGACCAAGGCTTCACTTCATCTCTCCAGGTCTTCAGGCAGGGACTTAGGATTAGGGTTAGCCCTGAGGTCGTTTGGGGTGCATGCTTGTGATTTCCCTGAGAAAGGATCTGATGTTCTTTCTTGCTTGAGAAAGCGTACATACGTAGCAGAAAACATATTTGGTTTTGCCAAAGGTCAGGAAAGGGCCGTAATTCTCAGTCTGCAAAAGGTATCACTTAATTACCCCTTTGTTTTTGTTGTCTCTTCTACCAGCTCTATCTACTCTTCCTGGGTCTAATCTCTGCAATAGATGAATACTTTGTCTTATGGGTTGGTGAAGATATCTGGAAATGTTAACATTTATATACTTTTAACTATGAACTTTCTGTCTGAAGACTTATCTTCTGTGACAGTGTGAATAGTAATGGCCATCTTGGGCTCATGTGTTTGAATGCTTGTCTCATAGCGAGTGGCACTATTAGGAGGTGTGGCCTTATTGGAGTATGTGTGGCCATGTTGGAGGTAGTGTGTCACTGTGAAAGTGGGCTTTGAGGTCTTAATAGATGTTCAAGCTATACAGTGTGGACACAGGCTCCTGCTGCTGCTTACAGATCAAGATCTAGAACTCTCAGCTCCTTCTCCAGTACCATGTCTGCCTGCACGCTGCCATGCTTCCCACCATGATGATAATGGACTAAACCTCTGAAACTATAAGCCAGACCAATGAAATGTTTTCCTTAGAAAAGTTGCCTTGGTCGTGGTGTCTCATCACAGCAATAAAATTCTAAGACACATGCTCACCCACTTTTTATGCCCAGTAAGACAGTTCTATCAGTTTCTGTACTCCCCCAGTTATTTATTTATTTAATTTTCTTTTTTTTGATACTGAATAACCGCTTTCTAAGTTTTCATTTACGTACCCTAGATATTTTTCCCTTTCTGATCATTTTAGCACTTGTCTTTGTTTATTGGATATTATTTGTGAAATTGTTCTTAATTTTGAGTCTTTTTTGTCATCTCTTTTGTGTATATTTGCCCCACAGCAAATTGTTCTCAACATGGATGTCAGTATTATATTTTTTTTAACCTGTGCATCTGGCTGATACACGTTTACCGTTTAAAATTTCTGTTCATACGTCACTGTGCTCAATTGCCTGGTTGTCTTCATGCTGGTTTAGATGATTTCATGTTGTTTCTTGAGGACCATGATTCTTAATGTATGTGCATATTAGCAGGCTCTAGTCCTTAGTGTAGTTCCTTGTTATATAGACAGAAGGTAGAGCTACATTTTCATTATTGTGGTATTGTTTTCTCTGTGATGACTGAATCTAACTACTGAGGACAGGTTTGTTGTGTTAAAAATTAAGTACTAATCAATCAAAATATTTGCTTTGTTTACTAAGGGCAGATCATACCATTTATAATTACAAGTTTTGCTGGTAAAGTGTTACTTCAGTGTTGATCCTGATACAGCTTTTAGAGTTAGCCTGTAGAAAATGCAAAAGTTTCTTCAATGTACCTTGGCAAATTTAATTTCTTAGACTGTGGTCACATATACTCTGAGAAGCTAAGAATGTTAAAAACAAAACCAAAATCACTTCTTTAATAACCACTGGTTAAGAAATTCCTTAATTCTCTATAGCAACTTACTCACATGGGAGGTAGTGAAGGAAAAAAAGATTTCAGGAATTACTATTTTAATTCTTATTATTTGGTCTGGAGTTTCTTGTATCTTTGTTTCCCTCTGGTGTTCGATTTAGGACATTGCAGTCCTTTCAGATTCTTTTATTAGTAGGAAGGGGCTGACTGCACAAAGACCCTTGGCTTTTGTGTTTTTGAGGCCTTTGGGTCTTTTGTCTGAGCTATAGCCTGCAGCATGTGTATTGATCTTGGGCAGCCTGCAGTGTAGGCATTTGGGAAAGCTAATTTGGCTGTCTTGTGCCCTGTTTAAAAGTGGGGTATATCAGAAATCAGAAAGTGCTCATGGGAGGCTGACTTGGGGCCAAGATGTCTAAATCAGCCTATTGTGTCTGTGAGAAAGCTTTGGAAAGTTAGCTGCTGTTTTTTCAGTAGCTGACCTTCAGTTGTGAAGGCTGCTTCTCAGGCCGCCTTGACTTTGGGTTCCTGGTTTTTGTCTTAGACTCAGGGAGCCCCAAATATGTTGTGACACTGGTACCACCTTGTGTCCCAGCTCAGGGCTGGCATGCTACCTCTGGTTGCCTAGGTATGCTTGGGCCTTGGGAACAGAGCCTCTTAGCTTTCTGTAGAACCTTTAGACTCAGGGACAAAGGAAAAACTTGTTTATTTTATGAAAAACATATATTACTCACATAGTAAATAAATGACAACTCCTATGTTAGAAATGATAGGTTCCAGTTAATTTTTTAGAGTAAGTTACAGAATACCAGTGGATATACCTGTGTGTGCTTGTAATTTTAGTACTTAATAAATGTCAGTAGAAGGCTATTTAAGTAGTAGTCAATTTAGATCTTATTTTTTAAAAAAAAGATGAAAAATAAGTAAGAAAATGTTCATGTCTTTAGCTTGGACAAGAATTATCTTTTGTTCAAACAAAAATATAATGTTTATGGTTTAGCATTTTAGTACTTAAGAGGCAAACAGTAAGTCACAAAGAAAATTCATATTTTAAGCTTTCAAGTTAGATACATTAACTTAAGATCTTTTATACTTTAGAAATCACATAATTAAGAAGATTGAGTGAGGCAGAAAATGAAGTGACCAAGCAGCTGAAATAAAGACAGTGCAAATGATAATTTTAGTTTTGAGGATCTGGAACATACATTTCCCAGAAGGAAACAAATGGAGTAATGCATCCCAGAGACACTTTGTCATTATTAATGGACACACCCATAGCTCTAATAGAGCTTTAAAGACACAGGATTGCTTACTGTCTGTAGGCAACAGTGTTGCTAATAGGTTTTCTTTAGATTCTGCCCATAAGGACAAGAGGGCAGAGAAGAACAAGACATACTTCAAAGACAGCAAAATGGAACAGTTGCAGCACAGTACCGGAAATGCAGATGCTTTGGGGTATCCACACAGAAGTAATTCTCACCATCTTTGCACAGTAGCTCTAAAATCAATGTAGATCACTACATTTGTTCATGGGCCTTCAAGCACAGAACACACTTTTGTTGTTACTCTTAGTGTCATCCAAACCATCAGTCTGCAACTACATTTCAGATTTATATTCTCATTCAAGCCTGCGTCACATCTTGACATGGAAGTGTGAATTGGCCGAGTTTGTCAGTACCCTACAAAGACAAAGTAGTGGTATTTTTCAGGAATGGAAAACTTAAAAAAATGAAAACAGGCAGGTTGTACCTGACACAGGTAGGTACTAAAATTGTTTTCTTCAAAATAGTTATATTTGGTGATTTCATTCTGATGTTTTTATTGGTATTCTAATTATTACAAACTTCTTAATACAAAAAACCTCCAGAAATGTCAGGTTATATAAGTTACAGTAAGTATAATTAAAAACACTATTACTATATTTTATATTAGACTTAACTGTGACTGACTCAAAATGTCAGGTCATTTCAGCACTGTGAGCATTGTGATTCCAAGGTTCCTTCTTCATGTAGACTTTATAAATTGTTGAAGTTATGAACTGTATAAACATGACATTTTATCTTCTGTGCCTAATCTTCTGTGAGAATGAAGTTGATTAGTAAGGGTGATTGAGAATTTCTAGAAGTTTGCTTCAATAATGCACTCTTAAAAATTAAACATTGAAATAGAACTGTTATAATTGCAGTGATAAACTTAGTGAGATTGTTTTGACATCTACATAGATTGTCTAATTGGTGTGTGTGGCTAATATTTCTCAACCAAATCCAACAGGAAGCTGTTTTGTGATTTAAACTAGATTCTAGTTCAGTTGTTTTTGACAAAGGGTTTGGTCTTTTTCTTTTGTAGGTGAAAAGAAAGGCTCAAGATTATATGATAGTAATCTTTAGAGCTGTGGAAAGGGAGGCATAAAGAGAAAGATGCTAATGGGGTTTTAGAAAATTGCAGGATTTTTCTCTATGACTGTTTGTTGCTCTTATATTATTTCTTTGATATGTTCCAATATGCTTTTAGTCAGTATTTTTGGAATATTTCAGAATAATGCCATGCCAGGAGCCTCCCAGCCCAGAGAGGGTAGTGGTAGGGGCATAAAGTAGGATTCTGGTGATGGCTTTCAAGTCTCAGAGTCTCAGGGCTTTCTGGCCCACTGACTTGTACTGAAATACTGATGATAACTTCTAAAAAGTCCTAAAAACTTCTGAGGGTAAAAGACTGCTGGTTTAGGAGATTATCACCTGTAGCCTAACAGCAGAGGATTAAGCAGTGTGGCCTTTGTTCTATCTCAGAAGAAACTGCTGGGCTCTAACTCTGCACCCCCCCCCCCCCCCAGTCTGAAGTCTCAGGAAGAAAAGAACATTTACAAAAGTAGTTATAAAGTTTACTACTAAGTTGTAAAAAGTTTCCTAGAAAGGTATCTAAGGGGAAAAGTGAAAGGATCCTACGTGGGGAAAGGGAAAAATTCTACTCTATCTGGGGAAACGGAAAAAATTCTATTCTATCTGGGGAAACAGAAAAAATTCTATTCTATCTTTCTATTCTATCTATCTATACTTTCTGCCTCTCAACTCTTCATCGTCAGTGCTTATACATCTTTCAGAATACACGATCAGATTTTACAAAGTTCATCACAAGTTCACAAAAAAAATCAAATCATAATTGAAATAGAAGTTTACAACAGAGAATGGTTACATGAATATCCATTAGGAGTAATTATCTGGCTAAACATCCATCACCTGTCTAGCTCCACAGACTCACTGAAGGTTTGAAACTATAACTAAGAAATTAGTGAAGTTTTGTATAAATAAACCCAGGCAATATTTTATCTTCTGTCCTAGCACCTATGATAAATCATTAGTTCTCTTTTAATGATGATTAGTTAATTGTTATACAACCTCTTGGAATGTGCTCTGAATAGGAGAAAGTCTGGTTACTATCTAAGAGCAATTAACTGATGACACTTGGGAGACTGGCAGAGTTTTCACTGAAGTTTTGACTATCAGAAAGGGACTTAATAGCAGTCCCACTATAAAAAAGCTTAATAATCATTGATATAATTTTAGGAATTCTTTTAGGATCATCATTAAGATTTAAGAAGTCATCTATTTGTCTATATAGCATCACAAGACAGTACATCTTTGTGGATCTGCAGAGATCTGCTCCAAAGGGGTGTGCTATTGCTTAGTGATTGTTACATATGTTTAATAATAATAATAATAATAATAATAATAATAATAATAATAATAATAGGAAAAGCATATTAATAGCAGGAATCTTTCCTAACATAAGTACTTACAGCCTTGGTGAATAAGGGCTCACTTGTTGCAGATTATATAATAATCCAAGGCAAGCATTTCAGGATGATCACCTGCTAGTTACTAGTTTGTCCCATTATGGCTCCTGATAATGCCATATGTTATTTATTTCTTGGCCTTTTTGAGAAAATTACTATTTTTTAATTCTTTATTTTTTACAATTTAAACTTTATCCCCTCCCCAGTCTATCCTCCAACTGTTCACATCTCACACCTCCTCCCCACCCCACCCCCATCTTCAAGAGGATGCCCCACTCCCACCACAACCCCACCAGACCTCCCCATTCCCTGTGGCCTCAAGTCTCTCTCTCGAGGGGTAGGTGTATCTTCTCTGACTGAGTCAAGACCTGGCAGGTCTCTGCTGTATATGTGTATGGGGGCCTCATATCAGCTGGTGTATGCTGCCTGTTAGGTGACTCAGTGTCTGAGAGATCCCAGGGATCAGGACTTCCTATAGGGTCACTCTCCCTCCTCAGCTTCTTCCAGATTTTCCCTGATTAAACCACAGCTTCTGTCCATTGGTTGGGTGCAAATATCTGCATCTGACTCTTTCAGCTGCTTGTTGGACAGTCATGAGAAGCCCCTGTTTGTAAGCACACCATAGCTATTATTTCTTGGCCTTTTTAACCTGGAAAGTCACTTAATTTTGAAAGCTTTAAAATACTATTATGAATTAGGTCTATAAATGGGAATAAATTCTTAAATTTTTATGTTGTAAGAAAGCATGTGGTAGGTACTTTATTTATGCAGTCTGTACCCCTTAAATACTTAATTATTTTACGTTGTTTTATAACACTTTGAACAGTAGAAGTGTGATTGTTGTTTGCCTTATATGTGCCTGTTAGGTGGCTCAGTGTTTGAGAGATCCCAGGGATCAGGTCTTCCTATAGGGTCACTTTCCTTCCTCTTCAGCTTCTTCCAGATTTTCCCTGATTAAACCACAGGGATCACCAGCTTCTGTTCATTGGTTGGGTGCAAGGCCCTGAGTATGATACCTTGCACTGCAAAAGAAAGAGAGACTGTGATTATTGAAATTTTCATAGAGGATGGCAAGGGTTTGATTTAGATAGTGTAACCTGAATCTGAATCCTTGCTCTGTCAGTTTCTGCAGCAGGAACATCCATGGGTATTTGCCATTCTTGCCTATTTCTTCTCTGCAAGACAAACAGCAGGAATCAGTGACATCCAGCTTATGTCTGCTTAAAGACAACATGGAGAAATGTTCAGCGCCTTGCACCTAGTGAGACTAGACAATTGCCTTACAGTTAATACATGAAGTAGCTCTATTATTCGGAAGTTTTTGTTTTTGTTTTTTAAATTATAAAGCTGATATGCAAGAATATTCTCTGAAATCAGAACTTCATACAAGCTTAAAATGTTCTTAGATTTTAGATTCTTAGATTTAGGGCCTATACCATTATATTTTGGAACACCAGGAGGAGTATTAGTAATAATATTATTACTAATAAAAAGTGATATTATCCTAATAGTTGGATTAATAATCCTTATAAACAATCTCTAGTTATTCTAAGTAATTAATTGTTCTGTGAGATAATATTTACTTTCATCTCCATAAATGTAATAAACATGCTGCAGAACTATTAACACCTACTGGTGAAAGAAAAATTCTCTTTATATATAGATTTTTGGGCTTTTTTTGTGGACTACATTTTGAAGTATGTCTAACAGTAGTATGATAATATGTATCATATTATCATCATAGTAGTATGATGAATAAGAGGAGCTTGGAGATCAAGCTGACTGGAGTTAAATTCCAATTCACCAGATGTGGGACTTAAATTACTAATCTGTAAACTGTGGGGGTGATAGTTATTTTTCCCAATAGTGCTGTGAGAATTAATCTAACCCCCTGTAAATCTCTTGTGTCTTATTACTTATCAGGAACGTTGGGCAACATTAGCCATTGTAATCGTTGTTTCATTAAATAAAGTTTGTAAAGTTGCGCAGCATGGACCTTATCAAAGATACGTATGTGAAACTACACATATCAAAATTGTTGTACGTAATCAGATTTACTTATAAAATTATAATTTTAAATGACGACAGAAAGTAATGGTGTTGTTAGAAGTGATTTAAAATTCTATAAGATAACTAAAGAAACTGAAATTTGTCTGTTAAGGTGGCATTCAGTCCATAATATATCCTATATTGTGTTAAGATACCGTGCTTCTTAAATGTGATTTCTAAAATTAACTAAATCTGTTTTTAATGAGAAGAATTAGTTTGGGTTTGAATGTTCTTTATTGAGTACACCCAGACATCAGAGTTCTGCAAAGCATGCTGATATTGATTGCTTCGTGTCTCAGGGTATACGAAATATAACAGATCTCAAAGGTCTGTATTTTTGTTTGTTTTAAGAAAATTGATACATATGAATGTGTGTGTGTGTGTGTGTGTGTGTGTCTGAATTGATAACAATGTGTTCTTTGGAAAGTATTTTGATTTTTCTCAGTCAAATATATTCCTTTGTTCAAATTGGCTGGAGTCCATTATCACAGGCATAGGGAAATTAGAAAAACTACTGCTAGGTGTAAGCTGAAATATACAGAGAAGAGTGTCCTAAATTGAGTACTCTATTATCTCACAAACATGAGGGCTTCTGGATTTTTTTTTTTTGTATCTTTTTATTGTTTGTTAAGGGAAATTTTCTGGTATCCTGTGTCTTCAGACTTCCTCTTTTTCTGTTCAAACAACTCTCCTCACTTAATGTAGGTAAACATACTAACTTTTGGGTTGTGATGATTTTGTATCTTTGACCTGCGTCATCTGGGCACTCTGTTTTTTTTTTTTTAATGAAATTTTAGGTTTATATGTGTACTACTCACTAATATTAGAAGCATTTATTTAGAATTTTTCTTTAGTTCTTTCTTGACAAGATAGCTACATTAGCATTTTCTTTTTAAAGTCAGTTTTTCTCTTATGTGAAAAATTCTAGAAAATTCTAGATTCCCAACAAGGCTTTATTTCTGTTCTGGGTAGTTCTGACTCAGCTCTGAAAAGGATTGTTTGAATTTGAAAGAATTGATTTTAGCCTAAGGACAACTTACCTTCTAGTATATTGTTCTTTTGTCTAGCTTAAGTGGAGAGGCAGGAAAGCTTTTTGTGTTTCTTTGATCTGAGCCTCCTGCCCTTTAAGCCTCTGTTGTTTCACTTTCAAAACATTATAGTTTTAAAACATTATAGTTTTAAAAGTGAAATGAATCTTAAAACATTATAGTTGTCTTATCAATTAATACATAAAAGGAAATAATACATTAAAGTATGTTCTTAACCAAAGCAAAATCTGGGGTTCTGAAATTCACATTTGGTTATATGATAAAAATCAGATTTTCTTTGTTACGCATGAATCTCCAATTGATTTCTATTGCTATAAAATTAAAAAAAATATGGAGGGTAAATGTATTTATACCAGAATTATAAAAGTCTGTTTATAGTTTTGTTTTATTGTCTACTCCTACAATCTGAATTGCCTGTTTTTCATTGTAAGAAATCGAAAGCCATGGAAAACTCACTCTGCTGCTTTTAGATTGAGTCTGTTCATCAGAAATATTACTGGAGCCATGCTTGGTGGCAGCATGCTTTTAATCCTAGCAGGTGAATCTCTGTGAGTTCCTTTCTAGCCTGATCTACATGGAGAATTCCAGAAGACCCTGTCTTAAAAAAAAGTTAGGTGATATTATATGATAATGACTATATTACCTTATATAGATTTAATGCCTAAATGATTAGAGAACAAATGATACATAATTAAAATCCCATGAAAAAAATTCCATTACATGTTCTTAAACAATTTAATTTTTTTCTCACAGGAAAAACAGTGGCTCTTACAAGCACCCATGGCACAGAAAGGACACATCATCCTGGTGCTAACAACAGCTGGAGTGGTAGTATTACTAGAATAAAACTCTGAAAGGAAAAGCAAGTACACATGAGTTCTTTAAAGCTATAGTACACCTATGGATGGTCTCTGGATGTTGCTGGTGGTGTTGGTGCTTTAGAAGTAAAAGCAGAATTAGAATAATTAGCTCTTTCAAGTTGAAGGCTTTAAGGATGCTAGTGATTGTAGACAGAATATCTTCTGTATTGTATTGGTGCATCACCTTTCGATTAAAAGAAAACTATGGCATATAGGAAAGGGTAGAATAGAATGTGAGACATGCAGAAGGCAGAAAGAATTCTGAAATAGAACCAGGTATGGGAGACTTGCCCTGGAAAATGTGACAAGACAGACACATGGTAAATGAGCACAGGTTACCAGTCACATGGCAGAATATAAATTTGAGTAAGTGGGTTATAATACATTGTGATTTAGTCAGAGAAGTGTCTAGCTATATGGTGAAAGTATTTATAAATATATTTTGAGTCTGAGTCTTATTTCTGGGAGCATGGGGCTGGGAGGAAGATCCAGGTCCAAATTTCTACAAGTGACAACTTGAATCAAAACAAAATCTAAATCTGAGCAGATGACCAGTGTATAGTGATGTTTTCTGGAATTGGTTGATGGTATTTTCCTGGAACTCAAGATAATTTGTTTAAATTTAGATTGGGAATGAAAAGCATGCCATGATTTTTTCATATTAACTAGATGAGTTATTAGCCTTTGGCTTATGTCACAGTGAAGACACCGAAGTTTGTGTTCTTCAGTGTTTTTAAGATTTTAAATGTAAAGACCAAGTGGTACTTAATTTTAGCCTTTGGGAGATGGCACCAGGAGAATAGTACTTTCAAGGGAATGAGAAAGAGTAGAAAAACTGTGATTTAAGGAAGGACACAACCTTTGTTGGAAACAGAATCTAAATGCCAGGACTATGAAATGCCTCATTTGAGTAAACTTGTTTCTTAGATGAAATATTTTCATAGCTGTCTTGAAAAGCTAGTCTTTTTACAATCATAATATCTTCATGTGTTTTTGTTACTCTGCATTACAATTCAAAAGAAATTGGCAAACCTTTCTTATTGGTTTTCTTTTGGGATAAATTGTAAAACCACAATATTAAAAAAAATTTATTTTTTTTAGAAAAACATTAACCAGAATAAAGACATATAGCAGAGTAGAAAGGATCTAGATTTTGGTTTTAACTATGTTACTTCTGTTCCCTAATTTGTCAGATATAAAACACTGGGATTATTTTAGAAAAAAAAAAAAAAACAACCCTGATGAGGCAAAACAGAGTCTGCTCATCTGGATTTCTGTTCTGGAATTAGTCTTTCTTGGTTACAATCATCTGCTTACACAGTATGCATTGGGAAGGGTAATTATAGACACATTTACATTTTATATGTGTATCAGTTTTTCAAGTTTTCTAAGGCTTTTATTAGCTGTTAAATGTTTTCTTAAAATTTTGAAATTTAGCAATTTGTGTTAGTAGATCATGGGTTACTTCCTGAACTTGTTGACTCTTTGTTTCATTGTCTATTAAACATGCCTTTGAACAAGTTTGCTGTTTCTTTCTATATTTTCTACATGGTATTATTTAAAAGATAAAAACTTAAGTTCTAGAAAGCTAGAAATGTGTAGCTGAAGGAAGTACACAGTACTTGTCATGTGTTAAACTAAGGAAATACATAGTGAATATCTGTCAAAATGAGAAAACAAAACAGCATGTTTGATGGTGTCTCTGAATTCATTTGTTGCTCAATCTGGTGGGTAGAGTCTAAGTCAGCTGCTTGTTTGAACAGTCTGCATCTAGATTTTGACCTTGGTAGGCACTTGTTGTTTGAAAGTAGCAGGGAACTAATCTTTTGTCTTGCTTTCCATCACTGTCTGGCCATAAATGGTTTTGCAACAGAATATTTTCTTTGTTTACTTAATTACCTGCATCTTTTTAGCCATTGGATTTTTATAATATTTAAACCTTTTATAATTCATATTGCCTTCGTTTCTGTTGAGTGGTTCACCAGAAGCCAAATATTACAGGAAATATTTTAAGTTCTACTTGCTATTGAAAACTGACAAAACAAGATTTTTTTCTCCTTAGAAAAAGTGGCTATAATTCCTTAATATTATATTCTTGTTTTAACTTTATGACATTCATTTTTATATCTTAAGATCTTTGACCAATTTGGAACTTGTAAAAATATTTGCTATACGTAAAATCACTAGATTGTCTTTTGTTAAGTTTACCACCAAACCTGTGCTTAGATCTTGTCTTCCAATGCCTTTCTTCTACGTTTCCTGATATTTCATTCTCTGGGTCATTATTAGACATAGCACCAAAATTAAATGTACCAAGAGTCACTTTAGAAGTTAGTATCTGTGACTTCTACACACACAACTTTATAAAAATCAGGTTGAATATTTTGACTTGAGTTGTTAGATGAGGCATTTTTAATGTTTTTTTGGAAATCAATTTCTTGTTCCTTATATTCGGAAATTAGGTCAATGTAACCAGGGTGTCTGATCTATCTGTGACTTCCTTTGTGAGCTGTTTCCTGATGGTTAGAGTGGGGTAAGGGAGAAGATGCTTTGATGCTGCTTTTTCAAAGTTGGCCATTTTTCAGATTTGTGAGCAAACTCCATATTTCAGTTTTTAATGGTGGCCAGCTAGCCACCCCTTTCCTCTATTCTTTGGTGGGAAGACATAGATGTAAGATGATGATGATGGTGGTGGTGGTGGTGGTGGTGGTGGTGGTGGTGATGTAGTAGTTCCAGGATAGTTCTGGCTGTCCTGGAACAAAGCTCAGAGATCACAGTTGTCCTGTTCTATGTGAGGCGGTGGGGTGGTGGGGTGGTGGGGTGGTGGGGTGGTGGGGTGGTGGGGTGGTGAGGTGGTGGGGTGGTGGGGTTCAAGAAGCAGCTGGGTGCTAGGTCGAGTATGAGCTTGGAACCCCGGACCATTATTGGTCAGCAGGAGTTCAGCTCTGCTCCTGGCCCTGGTTCTTTTCATTTAGCTTCCACCCTCTCCACAGCCCCTCCCACAGAGAGGTCTATGGCCATCAGTCATGAGGAACAGGCCTCAGGCCCTAGAGAAATTTACATACTAATGAGATACTTGAAGGCCAGAGGGTGGAGCTAATTAAGCATTCTTCCCCAGCCCCTTCCCACACACTCTCTCTCTCTCTCCTTATTTAACACAGGACTGTCATCTGTTTGGGGTAGGGGGTGCACATCCAGATCCATCTACATCCGCCAAGACATTAAAGCCTGTAAAAACTCATGGACTTTCTCGTGTCATTGGGGTCACACCGTGCACCATGAGGAACCGTGGAGAAGCCTTTAATGAGCCACTGTAGCCACAGCCACCGGGCCTAACTTCTGCCTGGAGTAACTCTCAGCATTCCTACCCAGCAGCTACCTACAGTTCTACACAGCCAGTCCAAGGGCAGGTTACATTATGTAGAGAGATCAATCTTGTCTTTACAGAAAGAATGTGTCTGCCCTTTGTACACACTACCCATCCCTAATACTGATTGGATGATTTAGTGAGGTCCTCTGATCGGCCCTGCTGGAGATGGTCCACCCACAGCACTTTTGGAGAGCTGATTGACTATCTCAAGGAAGTAAAAGTCATAATAAGGTTTCTGTAGATAAATCTGCAGAAGGATCAATAATGTGACAGAGAAGGTATTGATGACTGTCCCCTAGGTCTGCCACTGTCTGTCCTGAGCTTGCTTTTGTACTCTCACCTTGAAGCATGTCCTGAGCCTGTGGTAGTCATGTGGGCATTCCATAGCAAAAAGGATGCTGGTCTGGTTCATCTGTGGACCCATGTGTGTCCACCCCACTGCTATCCTGGTGCCTAGATATAGTGTTCTGGCACATAGGTTTAAAGACCCATGGTCAGGGGATAGCAGGGCCTGTAGGACTTTTATTGGGAAAGTTCCCTGTTTTTCTTCTTGCCCAGCTTCCTCAGACTCATGACCCTTTCCACCGGTGGTCCCAAGGGTGTGGTTGGGGTTGACAGTAACCTTCAGGGCACCCATGGGGCTCACCTCATTCACCTGGCATACCCAATTTATGTGTGCTGCTGGAGCCTGATGTGGGGTCCTGTGTCAGTCATGGCATGTGTATTTTCTTGCTCCCAACCCATTTCATGTGGTTTTCCTTCTCATTGATCATCTTCACTGGGCAACTCAAGGTGAACCCTATGTATCCTCTCTTTCAGGAAGAGGAAAGACTGAGACTGTGCCATTGTCACCACGTGAATTAAGAATTCTGAGATATGTCATGTCCACTCCCATCTCTCTCATACCTGAAAGATCAATACAACTATTAGTGGTGGACCACTTGGCCCTTGAGTCAATGAAGAACAAAGCTAGCTTCGAGAATTAATGTGAATTGCCAGGACACATTGATCATCATCACTTCAAACACACTTGTGGCCCCAGGTTCCTCCTAAAGCTATGACTCTCTGAGCATTGCTTGACAATCAATCATTACCCTCTGCAATGTGCTGCTATGAAGGCATCATGTGGCCGTGGCTGGGTGTTTGCTCACATGGCCCATCCCAGGCTCTCTCTCTCCTGAAGTTCAGGCTAGAATGGTGTTGCTGTTCTGTGACCCTTGTGTTCCTTGTCTCCCCCTGCCCCTCTCCAGGATTCTTGTTGGGGACTGCACTAGTCCCACGTTGGGGCGGCCAAAATAAATGTTGCAGCCCAGGCAAAATGTTGAGGCCCGGGCCACGTTTGGGCGGCCACTGTATCCCGGCACAAGCTGCTGCTCTGATCTGCAGGTCGGGTTTCAGCAAGAGCGAGGGTGAGGGCAGATTCTACCTAATGTCTGAGATTCGTCTCTGATGATCCCTCTATAGTCTCTGATCTCAGTCTATATTCTCTGATCTCTGGTTCTGTCTTCTATAGTCTGTCTAATGTCTTCTATCGTATGAATTCTGATCTGTTCTGTCTCTGCCTTTTATATGTCTCACTTCTAAGCCATGCCTCTAAGTTACACCTTTAATCATGCCCTTAGGTCTTGTCTCTAACTCTGATCTCTATAATCTCACACACCTTTAATCTCAAGGTATCTAAACCAAGATTATCAGAGTGTTCTCAGCTGTTGTAGGCTATTGTAATTCAAATCTCATGTCAGGGTATATGGCTCAAGATGGCTGCAAAGCTGATAGCCTCTTTCTGCTAAAAGTCGGCCCCCAACAGATTCTTCCTTCTCCTCCACTCTCAACTGCCCACATTTGTCTGCACCCAGTTCACCTCAGCTTCCTTAGATGCCTCTCTTCTTTTGGTCCCAGTCCATGCTCTGTGGGAACTCATTGAGCCTTGGTGGCACATGGGGATGTGTGCAGACAGGTCCCAGGTGAGGTTGTGTGAGGGTTAGTGAGATGTTGTGGATCAACTGGAAGGAGGGGTCACTGAAGGTCAGTTGTCTGGTGAAGCCATGTGTCCTTGGTAAGGAGGAGCACCAGCTGGTGGGGTGGCAGCAGCTGCTGCTGCACCAACTGCAGTGTGTATGTAGTAAAGAAAGAGAAACACTAGCATGGGGAGATGAGAGGCATTGTTTCTGTGTGTGGCTGATGGTGAACTTGGATGCAGTGGTCACCTATATGCTTCTTAGGGCTCTTGGAGTATGAAGCTTGATGCTGTATCTATCCTTCTTCCTCAATTCATGCTGGTCCCCCTACGGCAAAATACTGCCTCTCCCTCTGTACTGCCTGGTTTTGTGTGTCAACTTAACACAAGCTGGAATTATCATAGAGAAGGGAGCTTCAATTGAGGAAATTACTCCATGAGATCCAGCTGTAAGGCATTTTCTCAATTAGAGATTAAGGGTCGGAAGGTTCTGCCCATTGTGGGTGGTGCCATCCCTGGGCTGGTAGTCTTGGGTTCTATAAGAAAGCAAGCTAAGCAAGCCAGGGAAAGCAAGCCAGTAAGTAACATCCCTCCATGGCCTCTGCATCAGCTCCTGCTTCCTGACCTGCTTGAGTTCCAGTCCTGACTTCCTTTGGTGATGAACAGCAATGTGAATGTGTAAGCTCAATAAACCCTTTCTCCCCAAACTTGCTTTTTGGTCAAGATGTTTGTACAGGAATAGAAACCCTGACTAAGACACCCTCCTAGAGGATTGCTTCTCAACCAGTGCATGCAAAGTTGGTCAGGCCCATGGTGTTCTGGGCCATTCTTGTGGCTTTCTCTGTCATGTCTTACTGGGGTTACCCAATCCAGCACCTGCCTGTGGGATGCAATGGTACATCCCTCAATGCATGGGGTTTCCCAGAAGGATTGTGAAAGGCTGAGTGCATTGGCCTTGGTGAAGTGCAGTGTATGCAACGTGCCCATACTCCCAGGGCAGATGTGTGGGTGATTGAAAACATACCTCTCCCCTCTGAGGCACTGTATTCCAAACTGGTCTGCAGTTGCCATCTCACCTCATTCGCTCCAGGTAGACGAGACCTTAACTTTTTGCATCTTCTCTCTCCCACAGAGAGAATGTCAAATATCAACCCTACACCCCCATGCTCACCATGCAGTGTGCCCTTCTGGAACAGGACCTCTGATCAGATGTGATGACATGCTGAATTTAAGCATACTAATCACTAGAAGAAAAGAAACTAACCAGCATTCCCTCAGTAAAGATGAGTGAACAGGGAAGAGCCCAGCACCAAATCCCCACCACAGTGCTCGGAGGACCTAATTCCTGGTGCCATTCAAAAGGGGCCCACGTCTTTCTAATCAAGGCCCAGCTAGTGGACTGCATGAGTACAGTAGTGTCCACTGATGTCCCAGGACCAGGTCTTCTGGGAGTTGGATTGCTTGGAAATAAAGCCTAAAGCACGGGTAAACTCCATCTAAGGCTAAATATCGTCATGAGACCAGATAGTCTGAAAGTTGTTCTGGCAGTATTTTGCTGCTCTCCCCTCCTCTCGATTCCTCCACCTGCCTGCTGTTCCCCTTCCCCCTCCACCAACCCTGCCATGTCTGGTGGTCAGCAGGCACTCTGGAGGCAGGTGCGGTGTGGTAAAGGTGAGCAAGCATAGCTGATAATGGGGCTTGTGTGGGACCATCCTCCAGTCACCGTGCAAAGTACAGTGATGCAATGAAGTTTAAATGCCTTGCAGTGTGGGGGGAAGAAATGGGAGGAGGAGAAAGCCTAAGTTCTAGACAGTCCACTGAGGGTGCAACAGTGTCCCATTTCTCCGGCCATGTCAGGGAGGTGGAGCAAAAGTGTAGGTGTTAGTGAAGACCCCCAGACTCGGGAGACCCTTCCTCAAGTCTCATGAAATCACAACCACCCAAAAATCACAAGAAACCATACCTGGATGCAATCAGCAGAGGTTTATTGGGGAAAGTTGGCTAGTCAATGGTCAAAACTGCTCGTCCACACAGGAACAGAATTTTGACAAAAGGCCAGCAAGCTGGGTTGTTTTGTTTTGTTTTGTTTTTTATAGCATGGGGTGGGGAAGGGAAGGAATTTTCACACGGTTACACATGATTGGTTGTTTTACAAATTTTGAACATAACACTGGGAAAACCTCGGGGGGGGGGTTAACCAAGAACAGTAGAACATTTCAGATGAATCTACCGTAAATGATTTAGAGCCATGTGAAAATTACCCTGCATACTCATTCTTCTCAAAAATGTAGTTTTACCATGTCACTGTGCCCTACCCTGTCATTACCAACTATTTCAGGTTAAATATTTCTCACTTTCTCCAGTCAAAACCCCACCTAGATGACTTGTATCTTTTTTTGTGGTCAGAAATGTGTCTTCCTGCTTTTCCCACCCACAGATGGAATCTACTCCCTGAGGCTTGAGGAATGTAATCCAGCAAGTGTCCTCTGATTCAGGGATAATGTCCTCCACCTGGAATGTGTCCCGTGGCAGTGAAGGCCTGAAATCTTATTTTCAGTTTTACATTCTGGAACTTGCACTTTTTCTGCTCAGGTCTAAGGGCAAAAAAAAAAAAAGTCTACATATATTTCATAAAATGGTCTTATAATTTTTCACTCTACATTAAGACCTGGAAGATGAATGCCTAGGAAGGGCAAAGCCAGAAGAAACTCTGGTGAAGGTCCTTAGCAGTCTTGACATGCATATCAATTGTCCCACCAGGGTGCAGGGGCTAAAAACTAATCAAACCCTGTAGTAGCTGGTTTCCTATGAAGTTTTCCTCAGTATAACTAGCATTCTCTCAACGACAAAAAAAAAAAAAAAAAAAAAAAAATCAACCTATTCTCAAACTTTAAATGGGTAAGAAGCCTGGCTCACTGGTGTGGAGTGGAACATGGAATGCAAGTGCTTAGTGGGCTACTTTTGGTAAGCAAACCTGGCTCTCCAGGATAAATCGAACAACGGGTTGAGGCACCCGATGCCTATGCTCATCAGACCCCAGAAAAGGTGTTGGTTGATATAGACAGCAGGACGATGGCCATGGAAGTCGGAATCTGCTAAGGAGTTTGTAACAACTCACCTGCTGAATCAACTAGCCCTGAAAATGGATGACGTTGGAGTGGCAGAGGCATACCTGACAATTACCTGTAGTAGGAATAGGACAGGGTCTGCCACAGACTGAGCTTTGCTGCCCTCCCTGTGGACACAATGCTGTGATGAGCCACTGGCTGTGGTGAGCCTTGAAGTATAGGGTGCAGGCCTGAGTGGAGCCATGCATATCTTTCTGGTAGAAGTAAATATTCATATGAGAAATTTGAAAGCTATAGTGCAAAAAGGCTCCATGTTGTTGAGACCTAAGCTCGAGTCCCTGTTCGGGCGCCAAAATAATGTTGGGGTCCACACTAGCCCCATGTTGGGCGCCAAAATAATGTTGGGGTCCACACTAGCCCCACGTTGGGGTGGCCAAAAAACATCGCAGCCCAGGCAAAATGTTGAGGCCCGGGCCGACCCACGTTTGGGCGGCCACTGTATCCCAGCCCAAGCTGCCACTCCGGTCCACGGGTCGGGGTTCAACAAGAGCGAGGGTGAGGGCAGACAGGGTGTGATTCAATCCTGTTTATTCTTCAGTCTCTTCCTCTAAGTGTCTCCTTCTCTGTCTCCTCTGCTGTGTCTGATTCTGTCTGGAGCCAAGTGTCTTCTACCTAATGTCTGATGTGTCTGATTCTTTCCTCTGTGTCTCCCTAATGTCTGATGTGTCTGGTTCTCTCCTCTGTGTCTCCCTAATGTCTGATGTGTCTGGTTCTCTCCTCTGTGTCTCCCTAATGTCTGATATGTCTGATTCTGATCTGTTCTGTCTCTGCCTTTTATATGTCTTACTTCTAAGCCACGCCTCTAAGTTACACCTTTAATCATGCCCTTAGGTCTTGTCTCTAACTCTGATCTCTATACTTCTAAGTCATACCCTTAAGTCACACATCTTTAATCTCACACACCTTTAATCTCACGCACCTTTAATCTCAAGGTATCTAAACCAAGATTATCAGAGTGTGCTCAGCTGTTGTAGTCTATTGTAATCCAAGTCTCATGTCAAGGTATATGGCTCAAGATGGCTGCAAAGCTGATAGCCACTTTCT
Source organism: Arvicanthis niloticus (assembly GCF_011762505.2). Classification (NCBI taxonomy): domain Eukaryota; kingdom Metazoa; phylum Chordata; class Mammalia; order Rodentia; family Muridae; genus Arvicanthis; species Arvicanthis niloticus. The sequence goes on from NC_047677.1 coordinate 7,237,069, forward strand.
GCTAAAAGTCGGCCCCCAACACCATGTGAACAACAGTTGAACATGGGTCAGTCGGTTCGGTCCTGAGAGATGTGTGAGAATGGTTGCCCTTGGCCAATCAAAAGGGAATCACATTCAGATCCCTGAGACCAGAGTGGTGGGGATGGACGTTGTGAGGTGTCCAGTGCTGCAAAATGACTGATCCCACAGAAGCTGGTGTGAGCACCCAGCAGATTTCTCTTTTATTGTGAAGGGCTGCATGGTACAAGTGGAATCTGGGGGCAGGCAGGAGAGAATTGCCCCTAACCCATCCTCTGGCTCTCTCCCCACTCATTCCCCTTCTCTCCCCTTTGCCATCCCAGGAGTGAGTGAAGGGGTATGTCTGGGTCTGTCCTCTTTTGGACATATTTTTCTGCAGGGCACCTTGCTTTGGCCAGTGACTGGCAGCCAACTTAGAACTGGTAAGGACCAGAGGAAGCTGACTCTTTAATTAAAACAAAGTATCACCCAGGCTTGTGGCAGGTGTTAACACTATGTTATTACTGCCCATGCTCTGAATGTCAAACTGAAGAAATTCAGTGAATGGCCAGAGTGAATATGATTCTCTTAATGTGGTCAAATGCCTCATCATCTAATTAGTGACATGGAAAAATGTATGAACAAGATTCCTACTGTCCATACCTATGATCCAGGGAATCCACAGCCAAGGGAATGGGCTTTGCTAAATCATGAGTGACAGAAGATCCTGTTGAGCTTGAATCTAGTCTGAAATGGTGAATGAGAAGTATAGAATAACTGGGAGGCCTCCAGTACCTACCTCCCTGTTTCCTGCAAGTTGTTGGGGCAGTGTCTGCCAGCCTTTTAGGCCACTGGTGAATTACCACTACTCTCCTCATTATTTCACTTCTAGGCAATCATAGCTGATGACAGGTAGGGTGCAGTACTTTCTGTTTCCAACCCGGGGTGTAGCATTATCATCCCACATCACCAGGTAAGGAACTGGCCATGGGGTCTCTCTGATCTTCTTTAGCTACCAACATTGCTTCTCCCACTCCTCTTTTGGAGGCACCATGTGGGATAAGCAAGCTTGAGTTTAGCGGTAGTGGGGGAGTTGTAGGTGGAGCTGAAGGTTGAATCATCACCCTCCAGTTCCACTGAAGCCCAAGAGCATCTTTTCAGAGGCAGGAGGAAGGTGAGGGGGAAAAAAACAGGTTTCTCCTTTAGGCTAGTGTCTAGCCCTCATGCCTTGATTGCATTTTCTCTCTCTCCTCCGGGGTGGGAGTAGGGGTTGGGGATGGATATCTAATTCCTTCCAGCTGGAAATAACACAGGGTCTTGTGGGCAGAAGGGCTAGTCTGGACACGGACGGCCCGAGTCTTTGTGGTTCTTGTGCCCCCCACCCATCTCTATGTCTCATCCTGGGGGACTGGAGAATTGTAGGAACCTTAGCTGCCTGGGCTTGGTGTCCATGTGGGTGGGGTGTGTAGATCTCTGGCAGCAGGAACTGTCTTCCCTCTATCTTCCCTCAGAGCAGCATGACAACGTGATGCATATTGGGTTGGGGAAAGGCAGGGAGAGTGTGGTACTTTTTTTCCTCTCTTAGAAGAACCAGGGTTCTTCTGGAAGTTCTTGGTCATTCTCCCCTCACCTCCCTGCACCCTCCTCCCTTTGATGTTGCTAGGTTGACTAGATTTTTGCCCATCTGGATCATAAGTTTCTCCACCCCAGGTCTACCAGATGCCAAATGCCAAATCTGGACTTTTTTTTTCTTTTAAATTTAAATGAGGTTGAATGAGGTTGAATTTAAATGAAGTTGAATGAGGCCATTTTCCTTGACTCTTCTTTTCCAAAGAGGGATGTCAACTGGTTGTTGTCTGTGTCACTCTTTGTCTCTAGCATTAGGACAATGGTGCAAGATGATTTTATTTAATTCTCCTACAAGGGTTGTGCTGTGGATCACACACAAACACATACAATTTTTAATTTTGATTATTATGATTATTATTATAAAAGGAGATTGACAAGTATCTTTTTTTTTGGTGGTGGTGGTGATGGTGGCAGATGTTGCTGCAGTGGAAGCTTCTTTTTCTTTTCCTATGAAAAGAAGAAAAAAATATTTGGCTATATCTATAGTTCCTCCAGCTTTCCTGTCTTATTTGTTTATATTTAATCTTCCAGCAATGATAGTTTTGTGGAAACATGTGCATGCACACACACACACACACACACACACACACACACTCACCACACCACACCCAGGAGTTGGGGCCAATCAGGGAGAATGCTTTCAGACACCATGTGTATTTCTGCCTGACTTACTGAAGTCTGTGCAGCATAAATTCTGTAACCCTAGCACTCAGGTACTGGATAATCCAGATGGGGTAGTGGTCTAGTCAGGTTGCAGTCTAGTAGAGGACAAACTGCTTCCATGTTGCTTTCCCAGTGTTGTCCATTTTCACTTTTCTGGGGAAACTCTTTACTTCAGTTTTAATGATTTAATTTTATCTACTAGTCAGCCAGCCTCCTCTTTCTTCTCTTCTTTGGTATTCAGTCTTAAATGTAAAATGTTGATGATAGTGGTGATGATGATGGTGATGGTGGTGGTGATGATGATATTTAGTTGATCTGGCTGTCCTGGAACAATGCTCAGATATTACAGTTGGACTGTTCTACATAGTAAGCTTAAGGGCAGGTTTGGTTATGTAGAGAGATTGATCCTGTCTTGAAAGAAAAAAAGAAAGAAAAAAAGAAAGAAAGAAAGAAAGAAAGAAAGAGAAAGAGAGAAGAAAGAGATCAGATAAATAGAAATATATAATTAACTTGGAACAAACTAACACACATACACACACAAGAATAGGGGAAAACAGTACATGGGATATGGCTTATGAGAAGCATGCGAAGAACTGGCCTAGGGTGTCTCAAAAGGCTCCACCCTTTCAATCCTGTATAAACTTGGGTTTGGTGTCCCCTGCCTATAACCACAGCAATCAACAGCTGGAATGAGAAAGATCAGATCACCCTCTAAAAAAATAAAATAATTATTTTCTTACCAAAGTGAAAGCATTTAAAACAAATCACTATAAATCTTACTCCTGGAAATACAATACAAATGAGAATTTTTACCATTCCATTGTTCTTTTAATTTTCTTTAACCTTATATTTAATCTTTCAAAAGAGTGTCAGGCTTCGGTGGAGGCAGTAATGTCCAAAAAGTAACAACAAACCCCAGGTAGCTAAGTGATTTTGAAAAGGAGAGCTAAGTAATGTGGGACATCTCTGCCTCCCGCCCTCACACCCTGTTTTGATGCTATGTTTCCCTAGTTGTGCCTGTTCCTTGCCCAGCTAATTGACTGGTTAGTCAGGAACTGTCATTTAGGAAACAATTTTGCCTCTTTTTATAGCTCCCTATCATACTTTTTTTGCGTGCCTGAGGGGGTCAGCCCGAGTCCAGCCTTCGTTCACTATGTTTCTGGTGGAACAACAGGGACCATTTGTGCCACTCAGGAGAAGTGGTGGGAACTCTGCTCCATTGTGCGTAAATGAGTGTCCCCCTGATCTAGGGAGGACCCTCAGCGAGAGACAGAGTGAGTGTTGCAGTACCTGAGCAATTTGTATTGGTTTGCTTGAATGTTGGGTGACACCTTTTCTCCAAGACTCCTTTTCCCCAGTTGATGACAAGAACTGAAAGTTCCTACCTTGAGCTGCCAGACTTACAGGAATCTCAGCAAGCCAGCATATGCCTCCTTTGTTCTGGAGATGGTGACATATTTGGGTATGTTCTCTCTAAGAGGTTGTACTGGAAGATCTATGTGGGGAATGTTAGTTGTTGTGCTCCCTATTGAGACAAATTACATTGTTTGTGGTGATTGATTAGGTCAACTAGAAGGCTCAAGTCCTACCCTGGAATTTTATTTATTTTTTTCCTATCCCCTCCTTTTCTCCCTGTCCCTGGAGGCAGGACTCTGAATTTTTGAGGCCAAAAGGATAATGTGGCCCAGGCTTCCAAGCCATTGGGGCTCAGCCCAATCTCCCTGGAGCTTCAGTCTTTTTATTATTCAAATTTTCTTCAGGAGCTCCTTGGTCTGAGACCAAGTATCTAGATTTTTGAGGCTGAGATAATGCTGTGACCGAGGTATTCTAGCATGGCCCTGTCCATCTACCTCTACTCATGGCTATACTGTCAACTGACTTTTCCTTTGAGGTCCATTCTCCTGTTCATGGCAACTTTATGGGGACCACTGTACCAGGCATGACTTTCAGGTATGCTATGTGGCCTGTGAATTTCCTCCATGTACCTGTTATTATTTTGTAAGAAAGAATTTTTTAATTAGCCAGTATCTCAGAATAACATGGGACCATGAACTTGTGAACTCCTAGGGGAGGGCCCCAAGGCTGGAACATCCTGACTCCTCATTTTCCCAGCTGTATGCCGATAAGAAATACTATCAAGAGCATTCTCGCCTATGAAGCCCTCATTCCCCAGCCCCCCTCCCAGCCTGTGGCTTTTTTTCTTTATAAACCTGTGTATTTTGATATTGGGGCTCTCTCTCCTTCCCTCTTGCAGAGGTATGAAACTGAGTCCCAGCGCTGGTTCCTAATAAAAACCTTTCTTTGATTGCATCACATACCAACTTCTGTGGTCATTTGGGGCTAGTGCCAGTTATTGAGTGCGGGTCTCAGCCTCTTGGGGGATCTTAAAGTTTTGATCTTTGCCATCTGTCAATATTGTATGTGGAGATATGTGCTGACACGCTGTCTTCTGGTTGGTGTTATTAAAGGATAGGACCCTTCAAGGTTGGGTTATCTGGCCACCTGTTTTCTGCCCTTGGGGCTCATAGTGCCTGAAACTACACCTGCACACACCACATACTTCTTACTTCATGTGCTTCCTTCCTTGAGTCTGCTCTTTGGATGGCTTGTGACAACTGGGCACTGTGGTTTTTTTGTGCCAGGGATTTTCCCTGTTTCTCCGTGGTCGTTGTCACCAGTAACAGGTGGAATAGTGCACTTAGGGGCGAGGAGGACATCTATTCTGTGCTAGTGTTTCTTGGTGCTCCTCTGACTGGAGTCCCCCCCCCCCCCAACACTTCTTTAAAGAATTTCTGGAACCCCCACTAGTCGGTGTCTGTTTTCTCCTGTTCTTTCTGGTACGTGCCTTCCATGCCTCCCAAGTGCACTGCTTTTTCCCCTCACAGTGTTGCTTCCTGGAGCAAGTTTTCTTCCTTTCTTTCTCTTTCGTTCTTTCTTTCTTTCTTTCTTTCTTTCTTTCTGTTTTTCTTTCTCTTTCTTTGTTTCTTTCTTTCTTTATTTTTCTTTCTTTCTCTTTCTTTCTTTCTTTCTTTCTTTCTTTCTTTCTTTCTTTCTTTCTTTCTTTCTTTCCACCTCCATGTTTTCTGCCCACAGCAAAGAGCAGTTTTTCTTCATTGCAAGTACAACAAAGCCTGCTCGCCTTGCTTGTCATTTGTCTCTCTCTTTCTCTCTCTCTCTCTCTCTCTCTCTCTCTCTCTCTCTCTCTCTCTCTCTCTCTGTGTGTGTGTGTGTGTGTGTGTGTGTAGTACTCAAATCTCTACTAGTCCCTGCTTGGTGTGTCCCAGTTTTTCTCCCTCCTGAGTGTAGTACTTTGCCCTCAGAATGTTGCTTTCTTGGAGGTAAACAGAGAAATAGTTGGGTTTTTTTTTGTTGTTGTTATTGTTGTTGTTGTTTTCTGTTTTTGTGCCTAAAGCTTTTTTGCTGACATGAGCAGCATGGTTCTCCATGCTTTTTCTGCAAGGTCTGCTTCCCCTGCTTGGTCACTGAGTTTTTTTCCTGGCAGTTTGTCCATCTTTCTCCTTTGGTCTGGGTATGCTCACTCACTGTGCTCACTTTCATATTATGGCTTGCTCGTTTTGCCCTCCTAGGATTGCCTTTGTTATTCATATTGCATATGGTGCTCTAAATTTTGGTGGATCAATGTTGTGGTTTTGTGCCCTCTTTGGGCCGTGTCCTTAGCTGAACAAAGGCAGTAATGGACATTCAAGAAGAATGATCATTCATTGTGAATGGTGGTGTACACCTGTCTTTCATCCTCAAGGCCTTTCAAGGCCCTGTAATTGGAATGAGTCCAATTCTTTAATGAGGATCCATTGGAGAGCACATCTGGTGCCAGCAGCTGAGGTAATTTCAGCTTCAATAGCGTATATTAAAGTTGCTGCAGTTAAAAAGCTTGTAGTTGGATCTTGGGAGTGGGCAGGAGGTCCACTGCTAGCTGAGTTACCACCCCCTTTCTGCCTCTTCCCCTTCCCACCCCATGCCTCTTGGCGGCACCTTCCTATGCTCTTAGCTGACTGTCCCATGGGGCCTGAAGCATTTACTTTGAAAATATTAGAGCATTCAAAGCAAGCTCAAGCCACCTGGATACCACAGCAAGGAATAATAGAATAAGACCTCAGTTCTATTTTGTTGGTTTTTGGAACTGTGGCCATGATTAAGAGGGATGGCCTGAGGCATTCGTATTGTGCCTCTAGAGTGTAGGAAACCGCGGTTAGTGGTGATACATCCGCCATTCCAAGATGGCGCGGGCATCCCGTGTCTCCACAAGTAAACAACTGACTGCGCAGGTGCAAAGGCAAAAAAGCATGCCAAAAGTCACTGCCCATCCCGGGGCGTATTATGGGTAATGAGTGAACAGCCAATCAGAAGTGAACACGTCACTCTAGGGTGTATTTAAGCTGTGCCTCTTCCTGTCTTTCTGTCCTTCCACTTCTGCTTATACAAGAGTAAAGCCTCGCTGTAGTATTACCTGATCACTGCCTCCGTGTCCTTTTTCGCAGGCAAAGGGGACTCGGGAGGCTTGCGGAACATCTGGCGCCAAAAACCCGGGAATTTCAAGGCACCGCGGAAGGCTCCCTGAGACTCGGGGCGGGTTAAAAAACTACAGGATCGAGGTACACCTCTGAGAGATATGTTTGGGGTGGAAGCTTTCGTTGCGGGTGGATATTCACCCATTGCTGCCGCAGCAATAGTTGGCCTCTTGCTTGTGTTGCTTTCGTTTTTAGCTTATTTGTGTTGTAGGCATCCAGCTTGCTGCACAGCTATTAGGGCAAGTCAAGAGGTTTCAGGAGAAGGCCACTCTAGCATACCAGAAACAGGGCGTGTTAACCGGCATCAGGCCAAAGAGCCTGGAGAAACAGATCAGGCCAAAGAGCCTGGAAAGGGGAAGCAGGCAAGAAGGCCTGGACAAAAGAAGCAGACCCAGGAGTCTGGTAAAAAGAGAGAGTACTCAAAAGGAACAAGGGCTACTGCAGAGCCTGTTAAGGTTAAGGACCCTCCACCGGCTGGTGGAGAGAGAGTGGAGGACGAAAGGACCCTCCTTTATGACAGAATCTTTGGGGAACCAGAGCAAGCAATGCCAGTGATAGAACAGATGATCTTTGAAAATGCCACAGCTGAATGCCGTGCAGCCATTGTCCCTCGTAGGAACAAGAGGCTACAAGATTGGCTGAGAGCCTGTTGTGGCCCAGGAAGGGGAGATGTTTGTACTTATTCCACAGGTGAAAACAATTCAATTTGGGTCCCTACGCGGCTGGTTTAGATCGTGAAGAAGGAAGCCAGATTGCAAGATGACGACCCTGATTCTTCTGATACTGACGTTCGATTTGGCAATAAGTATACCACTATGGACCATATAGTTAGGTCTTGGCCTGTTCCCATGCCAATACATTCAAATTCTGCAGCGCTGCCTTTGTTTACAGCTATTGAGTGTTACTTGGATGCCCCGGCCTCAGGCGCATCCATCAGCAGCCTGAGTTATAAATGCTACAAGTTTTCCATTAAATTTTATACTTTGTTTTGTGGCAGCAAAACTTTATAGCATAAAGGTAATCTACTTGGTGTTGATTTTAGAAAAAATTGATTGCTTACATTGTTAAAGATTGGTTTTGTTTCTCAAAATTATGATTATACCCTAATATTACAAAAGAGGCTTAAAAACATAGTTAAACTGCCAATATTCCATTGGCTACAGTTGGTAGTTCAACCGAGAGTTTGAAAAATTTTGATTTGCCTATGTTTATAGAGAAAAGATACAACACGTGTCTTTTAAAGTTTACAGTTTAAATTTAAGGTTTAAATTTAAAATTAATGTCAAAATCGCACAGTTCAGCCTAGCCAAGCCTCAGAGAACAGGCCGGAGGGAGGTTAAGTGCATTTACATTTGAACTAAGACAATGAAGACTGAGCTGCAGCAGCTCAGGTGCTAAAAGCTCCTTTTGTTCTGGGTCATCACCACCAGGTCCTAGAAATGTGCTTACTGGAATTCTCTTGTCTTCATTGTTTCTTGTGAGAAGAGGGATAAATCTAAAACCCAAAGACTTTACAACAGTCTGTGGGCTAAAAGTTATGATTATGCTGGAAAAATTAAAATTATGTCTACTTCCCTCCATGAGTATAACTGTACCTGATGATAAAATACTGTTCAAATTATTTTAATTCCTTTATATTCAAAGTTGTTAAAAATGAGATGCTTTGGATTCCTTTAATGTATGTAACAATTATTAGAGAATAAGGTTGGCTTTTATCCGATATTCTCATTAGATAAAAAAGATTGGTTATTAAATTAATCCAAAATAAAGTTCAAATTTAAGATTTATACAGCCTAACTTGCCTATTCCAGCTGCCATTTCAGTAAATGCTTATAGAATTATTATAGATATAAAAGATGTTTTTATACCATCCCTTTACATTTCTGATAAAGGTGAGAGATTTACAGGCAGTAAATTTATTCATAATTTTTAAGAGCCCATGAAGCGATATTTGTTAAAAATAATTGCTTCAGAAAATGGTTAATTGTTTTACATTTTATATATATAAATATCGTTGTTGCTTTAATACAAAAAATTAAGAGGTTAAATCTTTTAGTGTATATTATTCATTGTGTGATACTTTATTAGTGGATTTCTCTAAAGAAGTTTTCTACAAGCCATTGCTCCAATATAACGAGCTTTAAAAATTTCTTGGACTACTTGTTGCTCCAGAAAGGATTCAAAGGCAGTGTCTTTTCAATATTTGAGACAAGTTGGGGCTAGAGAGATGGCTCAGCCGTTAAAGGCTAGATTTACAATTTAAAATATAAAGGCTGAATTCCCAGCAACCACATCATGGCTCACAACCATTTGTGGTGGGGATCTAACACCATCTTCTGACTTGTGAGTGTACATACAAAAAGAAAATGGTTTACTTTTAATCTTGATTTGCTCTTAGTGATTTTTAAAAGTTGTTAAGAGATATTATTTGGCTAAAACCTCATCTTAAGCTTATCATAGGAGGATTTAAACCTCTGTTTGATATTTTCAAAGGGATGCAAGTCCTAATTCCCCTTGACAATTAACTATAAAGGAGAGATAGCTTTGCTGAAAATAAAATAAACTGTTAGTTATCAACAGATAATTCTACTGTTTAGAATGTTAAAAAGGTGTATCTGCCAATGTTTCAGCTACATGATCTAATATCTCTAGCCATTTGAATAACATTAAAATTAATAAGGTGTTTAGGAATGCATCTGCACAACAGGTGTCGGTGTGTGTGGACCCTCCATTTTTCTTTATGTTATCCAACTTTCAAAATAATTCTGATTTCTTGGATTGTAAGAATGTTACATGCCTTTTTAGCACAATGCTGGAATGGATCACTAGACCTAGCCTTGGTTGTGCACGTGCCTACCTTTGTGCCCATCCCAGTAGAAGCTGATCCTGAAACTCTCCCTACTACATCATTATTGAGACATAAAAGAGACTTTGGCATTACTGCAGGCATTGTCACTACTATTGCCATCTCTGCAGCTGTGACAGCCGACACAGGCATGGTTAATCAAGTTACAGCAGCTACTGTTGTTAATCAAATTTCAGAAAAGACCTCTTAGGCTTTGACCCTTCCACAGAAAGTGGATGCATAATTGGCATCAGACATCCTGTTGGTCAATCAGAGAGTTGATTTGCTCCAAGCCCATGTGGAGCAGCTCACGGATGTGGTTCAAATGAGCTGCATGTCAGCAACCCCACATCTATGTATTACACCTCTGAGATTTATGAATGATACATTTATTCAAACCATAATCTTTCTGCTTATTTAAAAGGGAATTGGACTGGGGAGTTGGACCAGGTGCAGCAGCAATTGCAGATCCGGATCTTGAGCGCAGATGGACCCTGTTTCCCTTGGTGATTTTACTTCTTGGCTTACCTCTGCCTTTTTCTTTCTTTCTTAAAGGGTGGGGATAGGCCTGTTTGGTGCAGCCCTATGTTGTGGATTAGTGTTCATGATGGTTGGTCTGTAAGCTCAGAGCCCAGCAAAAACGTGACAAGGCCGCTATCGCCCAAGCACTCGCAGCCTTGGAGCAAGCATCTCCCCCTGAAATTTGGCTATCTAGGCTAAAAAAGTAGCCAATGACTGAGACCCTCAGTCGATGCACCCCAAGGGTTCAGCCTATTGCACTGGGTCGATGAGAGGTCTAAGTCCAGCCAGCCCTTGCCTAAATAGTTGTGGTACCTGAATAGTAGGTTGACAGCCCTTGCACTCCTGGGAACTATACTCCATTGCACAGGGACGGGTGTCAATTCCTCTTTACATCCCCTTAGCCCTTGCACCCAGAAAACTTGTTTCCATTGCACCTTGTTGCGCTAACTGGAGCCCGATGTTGAACGCCAAACTGTTGCACCTACTGGAGCCCGATGTTGGACGCCAAACTGTTGCAGCCTGTACTGCCCATTCTGGTCTGAGGGTCAGGGTCTAGCGAGAGAGAGTGGGGATAAAGGGGAAGAGACGCAAAGAATGGAGACAAGACAGAGATTCTGATCAAGTCTCCTTTATTGAAGGGAATTCTGAGCTATTTATAGGCTTTTGCCACGTGCCTTGTAGGCGCGTGGATACCATGTGCCTTGCAGGTGTTGATATGACGTAAGCCTTACAGGCATCTATAGCGTGGACAGCATGTGCACCACAATGCCTTGCAGGCTTGGATAGCACGTGCGCCTTATAAGCATGTATGGCGTAGATAGCACGTGGACAGCACGTGAACTGCAATGCCTTACAGGCGTGACTACCACGTGCACCTTGCAGCTGGGGCCAGTAAACAGCAACACAAAATATGTGGGATATCAGAGTGTGCTTCAGCTGTTGTAGGCTATTGAAAACCAAATCTTTCGTCAGGGTATATGGTTCCAGATGGCTGCAAAGTTGATCTAGCCGCTTTCTGCTAAAGTCGGCTCCCAACAGCACCTGGTAGGGTAAGGGAGAATCTTTGGGCTGTAAGCTCTTGATTGCTTATTCCCCCAAGATGGAGTTTGCTTGATCGGGCTTGAGTTCGAATCTTGATTGGTGCTGCGCTTGATAGGCAAAAGGCTGTTCCATATTAATAATTTAAACAGGGGGAGATGTAAAAGCTGCGGTTAGCAGTGATACATCCGCCATTCCAAGATGGTGCGGGCATCCCGTGTCTCCACAAGTAAACAACTGACTGTGCAGGTGCAAAGGCAAAAAAGCGCGCTAAAAGTCACTGCCCATCCCGGGGCGTATTATGGGTAATGAGTGAACAGCCAATCAGAAGTGAACACGTCACTCTAGGGTGTATTTAAGCTGTGCCTTTTCCTGTCTTTCCATTCTTCCGCTTCTGCTTATACAAGAGGAAAGCCTTGCTGTAGTATTACCCAATCACTGCCTCCGTGTCCTTTTTCGCGGGCGAAGGGCACTCGGGAGGCACCCGGAACACTAGAGGTGAAATTCTTGGGCCAGCGCAAGATGGACAAGAATGAAATGATTTTCCAAGAATGTTTTTATTAATCAAGGATCAGGACTGTGTTTGAATTTGACTCAACACGGGAAACCTCATCTTGCTTGGACATGGATAGGACTAACAGATTGATAACTCAATTACGTCAGTGGTTGTGCATGGCTGTTTGTAGTTGATGGAGCAATTTGTCTGGTTAATTCCAATAACAAATGAGACTCTGGCATGCTAACTAGTTACATGACACCCAAATGGCCTGTGACCCTCAACTTATTAGAGAGACAAGTGGCATGTGTTGGCCGGGGTGTGCTGGTGGTTTCCCCACAGCTCCAGATGGGGGGAAGGATTTCAGCATCAACCTCCATGCAATCAGGCATAACCCTCAGGGAATCTACTTTGAGATAATTCAAGGATATCCCTTGCAGTGCCACCTGACACCCTGTGGTTACTGGTACACAGAGCCCTCCTCAAAACTGCTGGGCAATGTTCCTTCTCATCAAACCATATATCCATATCAATTTTTTCCAATCATATTTAGCCATACTTGAGGCGACTGTCCCAGCTCCACTGCTGCAAATGCCTGTACCATCAGGGCTTGATCACGGGCATGTCTAACTCTCATGCGACTCAGACACCAGAATGCTAGGCAACTGATAAGTAGAAGACACAGAGCCAAGGCCCCCAAGCCTGCCCATTCCCTCAGATGGGAAACTGCCTGTAGAATCCAATCAGCCATGCCAGATGCAAAGAACACATCCACTCATGTAGAGTTGATGGTAACAATAGACTGCCATAGTTTTCAAAGATCATCCATCGCACCAGACCAATTTCCTGTAAGATAGCAGAATGCATAATAGGCAAAGGTTTAGGGAATACTGATAAGATTCCCCAATGAAGATCCTGTCCTTCAATCAGGGGCATCATCATGAAGAGCATTAGCAGGCACACCACTCCCATCATCTTCTTTATCTGAAGGTTCTTGCACTCACAGGGACCCAAATCGATTGTTGATGATCCTGAGGAAATACACAAACAGAACCTCTCACCCATACCAATACTGAGTCTGGTCCATACCATTTTTCAGTTATAATGTCCTTCCACATTACATGACCTTTATAAGGTGCATCTGACACAACATGGCAATCAGCTGCTGCACGTCCTTGCTTATCCAGGTTTAAAAAATTAAGAGTGAATAAAGCAATGGCTAATCTCTCTCTGGGAGAACACTCATGAGCTACTCCCTCTTTTTGTTTAACAAGACATTCTTTTAAAGTACAATGGGCTAATTCTATGATGCCTTGTCCTTGAGGATTGTAGGGTAATCCATATGTTATATGGCTCCCCATCATTTGACAAAAACTTAAAAAGGAGATGGAAGTATATGCAGGGCCATTATCTGTTTTTAAGCCTCACAGCTGGCCCCATGCAGCCCAAGCTTCAAAGCAGTGGGCTATAACATGGCGTGCCTTTTCTTCAGTATGGACAGAGGCATAAATAATACCTGATGCAATATCAATGGAAACATGAATATATTTTTATCATCCAAAGTCAAAAAAATATGGGTAACATCCATCTGCCACAAGTGTAACGGGCAAAGGCCTCAAGGGTTGACTCCCAATGACGCTTGAGGCAAAAAGGGTACACAAGTTGGCAAGTTTTCACAATTTCTTTTGCATCTGCATGAGATAATTTAAAGTGTGATGCTAAGGTTCTGGAATTAACATGAAACCGTTTATGGAACTCTCTCACCATTTCAAGAGCAGCACCCATCACAAAACCTTCTAACGCCTTGGAAGCTTTATCTACAATATCATTGACCTCCACCAAGGGACCTAGCAACCCTGTATGGGCTTGAATATGCTGCACAAAAAAAGGGAGAGGTGCAGTTCCATATCAATTTTTGTAATTCCACTAATAACAATCCAATGGTAGATTTAAGCTTTATTTTTCCTACAACTTCCAGGCATTTAAAAATATTCACCACATATTGACTATCTGACAAAAAATTAAAGGATCCATCAAATTGTTCAAAAACTTTAATTACAATTTTAAGTTCTATAACTTGTGGAGAAGTGGGGGGGGGGAGGGATTTAATCAATACAGGACTAGATTCATACACCAAATATGCTTCACACCCTGATTTAGGACCATCAGTAAAAATAAGGGGACAATTATCCAATGGATGCTGTCTGGTTATTTTAAGAAAAATCACAGGATACACAATAACCAATTATAAAATAGGATCCTTACTTAGGTAAGTGATTATTAATAATACCACTAAAAAGGCATCTTAAAATGGCCCAATCATCTATGGTGGCTGTTAATACTTCAAATTGTTCTGCTGTATAGGGTATTATTATTTTCTCTGGTTGACATCCAAAATACTGAATACTTTGTTGAAGTCCTTGCAGGGCAAGTTGAGCTACCACCATGGGATAATAAGAAAGTGTCTTAGCAGGAGAAATTTCAGGATGTATCCATAATAAGGGAGCTCCCTGCCAAAGCACCCTGTTGGTTGTTCCTCAGTAGGTAATATGCATAGCGACACCCCTTGTGTTTCATCTTTGCACCCCAAAGCTGCCTTTTGAATACCTTCCTCTACTAGCATCAAAGCTTTTCTAGCTTCATCTGTCAATTGTCAGGAGGAATTCAAATCAGGATCTCCAGGAAGAATATCATACAATGATTGTAACTGTTTATTAAATAAATGTAAGTAAGGCCTCAACCATTGAATGTCTCCTAATAATTTTTGAAAATCATTCAAGGTGCGTAGGGTATCTGTATGAATTTGTACCTTCTGAGGAGTAACACTTTTGGGAAATATTTTAGTCCCCAAGTAATTAACAACTTCATCCTTTTGCACCTTTTCGGGGCAATTATCAAATGTTTTTCTCTAAGGGCAACTACAATGGCATGATAGGCATCCTCCAATAATTGATGGGTTGGGGCAGCCATATAGTGATAAATTCTCACTCTTAAAAATGTCTTTCTTTTAGAGCTGCATCAACATACAGCTGACACATAGTGGGGCTATTTGCCATGCCCTGAGGCAAAACAATCCACTCATACCACTGATCTGGCTCAGCATGATTCAAGGAAGGAACAGTAAAGACAAATCTCACAGTATCCTTTTCACGTAGAGGAATAGAGAAAAAGCAATCTTTGATATCCAATACAATTACAGGCCAGTTCCTAGGTAAAGCAGAAGGTAACGGAAGGCCTCTCTGTACTGGACCCATGATTTTCATTTGTTTATTAATCTCTCTTAGATCATGAAGCAATCTCCATTTTTCTGATTTTTTTCTTAATAACAAAAATTGGAGTATTCCAGGGGGATGTAGATGGTTGTAAATGTCCCAATTCTAATTGCTCCTGGACTAAAGAATGCACTGCTTGCAATTTTTCTGAGGGAAGAGGCCACTGGGGAACCCACACAGGCTCCTCAGACTTCCATGATATGGGAACTGCTTCCACAGCGGCCCCTATGAAAAATCCACTCCCGTTTTATCATTCTTTGGAACAGCGAACACAGGTAGAATTCTGCCCTGCAGTTTTTTCCCAAGTCCTTTCCCAGGGATATACCCCATATCGGACATCATCTTATATGTTTGAGGACTGTAATCTTTTTCATTTGTGAGGACATAGCCCATTTCCTTCATAAGGTCTCTGCCCCAAAGGGAGATAGGAACCTCCAGAACATAAGGCTGAAAGGTCTCTTCATGACTTTCACTATCCCTCCACTTTAGAAGATGAGAGCTCATTTCTGGTGCCTGGGCATATCCTAAGCCCCTAAATAATTGCACTGACTTTTGTCTGGGCCATCCTTTTCACCAATCTTTCATGCTGATAATGCTGTGATTGGCACCTGTATCTAAAAGCCCAGAAATATTTTTTCCTTCTACTGCTAAAGACAATAATGGTCTAGTATCAAGGTCCAAGGAGCAGAATACAGCTGAGGTCCCTGTGGCCCCAAAACCCTTATCTCCTCACTGAGCATCTTTTGCAGGAAACTGACCATGACAACTGGGAAGGCACAAAAGCTGAGCTAAACAATCTCCTGGGGAAACTGCAGAAATACCTCAGGGAGAGGACACCATAATTTTAACTATTCCAGTATAATCAGGGTCAATGACCCCAGGATGAACAATAAGTCCTTGCATAGTAACTGAACTTTTTCCTAACACCAGCCCCACTGTATCAACAGGTAAAGGTCCTTTAAAATCAGTCTCTATTAGCTGTGGACCCATTTGGGGTATCAATATGAGTCTGGTGGTGGAACAGAGGTCGAGTCCTGCACTCCCTCTTGTGGCCCTCTGTGGTGGTCCCACTGCATTGGCGGTCTCAGACTGGGCCACTCTATTACTGCCCCATATGTTTGAGGGCCCTGAGGTTGGGGGCCCCCCCGCATCCCTTTTTTGGATGCACTCCTCCTTGTCCATTTATGTCCCTCACTGAACTGCACTCATTAGCCCAATGATTTCCCTTTTTGCACTTCGGGCATAAACCCGGGGCTCGGCTTCTTTGACCCTGATTACCCTGCAGCTGCAGGCATTGATGCTTCAGGTGTTCTGGTTGTCCACACTTAAAGCACTTAAGTTATTATTGTTTGCTGCACCAGTACCACAAGTCATTTGCATCACCGCAGCGGCTAGCCCTGCATTAGACAGAGGTCCTCCTATTTCCCTACAAATTTTCATCCACACTTCAAGGCCTTTGCTCTTATATGGATTTATGGCCTGCTGACATTCTTTGGTACACTGCTCAAAAATCAATTGCTTTATAAGCAACAAAGTGGTATCAGGGTCCCCAAAATTTTTTCCTCCCACTTCCACCATCCTAGCCACAAAGTCTGCAAAAGGCTCTGCTGGCCCCTGAGTGATCTTGGTGAGATTGCCTGAAACCTCTCCCCTATTTGGGAGTGACTCCCATGCCCTTGTCCCCATTTGATTAATTTGTTCATAGACTTGTAAAGGATACATGGTTTGACGGTTGGCCCATCTACCTTGTCCTAAAAGCATGTCCTGGTCCCATTGTTGCTGTCCGGCTGCCAAGTTCTGAGCCACATATTCAGCTGAATATTCTACGAAATATGCTTTCCAATCCAAATATTGGCCAGGTGTCAGGCAGGCTCAAGCAAGATTCTGCCAATCACTGGGGGGTCATGGCATATCTATGCAGAGATTCCAGCTGAGCTACCACATAGGCTGCACTGGTTCCGTATGCCTGCACCCCTTCAGCCATCCTTTGAATAATCTTCCATTCTAGGGGCTCATGATAACGGTTTTTCTGGGCATCTTGAAACACTGGAAAGCAGCATACTCCTGAATCACTTTGGGCCCCTAACTCTCTCCATGCCTCCAGATTGAAACTCCATCCCCATGACAACGGGGCATATGGAGGCGGCCAAGGCGGTCCTGGAGCACTAGGCTGAACTTTTAGTTTCATTTTACTCAAGCTCTCGGCCAGGCTTTCTAACTCATCCTCCGAAACTTCCTCACTCTCCGAATTGTACTCTGCCTCTGATTTTTGGGATCTCTCTTCTCTCAGCTGCTCTAAAGCCTCACTACCCTTCTCTAGTTCCGCAGAACACTTCTCTTCCTTATCCTCTATGCAAGATCGTACCAACTTCCAAACTGGAAGCATGCCCAATAGGCAGCACTTCCTGTTCCTCGGCAAACCTTAAGTCTTCTCCTAGTTTTTCCCTACTTGGCATTGTGAAATGCCCTGACACAGAAAACCAAGGTGCAACTTCATCCACTGCCTGCAAAAACTTCTCTACAGTTGCTTTCTTCAATCCTACTCCTTTCACTTTCAACCAGCCCCCGGAGTGCCTGACTGAGTGAAATTGAAGAGGTGGAATTCCCCATGGTGCTTTGTGCAACTTCTCCTGATCCTCAGGAACTTTATAGTCTCTTCCGAGAACCTTTCCCTTGTCCCACTTACCTGGGAACTTTATAGTCTCTGAACCAAGAACTTGTCCTTGTCCCACTTACCTGGGAACTTACCAGCTAGCTTCTCTGACCGTGATGAGTTCTGAAGTTCCCCATACGGGCCACCACTTGTCGCCTCCTGAACCGACCAGCAGATGGAAGACAACAGACATGGGATCTTCTTCCCAACACGGTTTATTCAGGAACCTTGAAGTATCGCAAAAAGCCCCTGAGCTCTAGCTTCCAGCCCTTAAATCTCTGTGTCCTCTCCAATCAGAACCTGCCACACGATCATTCTTGATTGGTGCTGAGCACATATGTCACATGGCCTGATCTTATGTGACGATGAACAAGCAAAATGCATGTGCAGTAAAGCCTAGCCTATGTGCCACCCAGGCTTCCTGAAATGGTGAGCCAACACTGCAGGGGTGTCTGGCACCCAGACATGCACTATCTTGAGTTCTGCTCTCCACAAATAAGTCCTTTATATTTGTGCTGCTATAGGGGTTTTCCACAGATGGAGGTTTACTAACAGGGCATTCCCAGTCCTTCCTTCTGAAGTTCAGTCAGTATTCTGAGCCCCATGTGATCCTTTTCTCTTCCTCCTGCTCTTCCAGCTTTTGCCTGCTTCTATGCTTCATTATGTTTGCAATCATTCACATCTGTCTCACATCTGCTTCCCGAGCTGCCTGCCTCTCATGACTGCCAGTCCAAGTCTTCTCAGAACTCATCAAACCTCAGCACATGGGGATTCATTAGGCTATGTCCTGGGTAAGGTTCTTCAGAGGCATTTTGAGCTGCCTGGGGGCATCACCAAAGGCCTGTTGTTTGCTAATTTGGCCTTGAAAAGGAGGAGCACACGTGTGATGCAGCCATCACAGCACTATTGCCGGCATGCATGGAGAACACAGAATAGAGAGAGACATAGCCATCTGTGAGAGGGGAGTCATCGCTTATTTGTATGACTGGCGGTAAACAGGAAATGCTTGTCACCTCTAACCTTTGGGGCTCTTGGAAGTTGACACTTGCCAATTCTTTCTCTTCTCTTCCTTGGTTCCCTTCATTATTTCCCCTGGAATGTCACACCTCTCCCTCCAGGAGAATTGTTGAACTGCTCACACCCATGATGTTAGCCAGCTGTGGCTAACTTTTCCATGGCTGTGCTGTCAGCCTAAGCATGGTGGACCAGTCAACACCTCTTTCTCCTTCTTCCCAGCCAGAGAGTTGCCCATTCTGGCACTGGCCCACAGGACACCACAGTATCCATCTGCCAATGGAGACATTCACCTGGGAAACCTGGGAAGGATGCATGCCTCGACCCTGTCACCAGATACTATGCATGTCCTGAGAATGGCCTTCCACGATAGGCATGTTGGTGAAGGTATCAATGAATGTTAGAATGAGATGGGCCAGCTTTAATTTTTGTAATCATTTTCTTATTACAATAAAAGGAGGTCAAACAATAGATCATTTTCTCTCTTTCTCTTTGTTGTTTGTGGTGCTTTTCTTTTTTAAAATATATAAGGAGAATACATAAAATGTATGGCTATGTTTGTTTTGCTTCATTTCACTTTTTCTTTTGATTTTGTTTTTTTAAAGATAAGGAGGCCAGTCAGTCACTCTGGGCTTCCTTGTTTTTGAGGTTCAATTATGTGGCCCTCATTAGCCTGTTTTTAATCTCTCCCTTTCCTCCTTCCTTTATTTTTTTTTCTGCTTTTCTTCTTGTCTGTCTTTGTTTTGGTATGTTTATTATGAAACCCTGGAAGTCTTGTTTGTTCTTATTGGATTATCTGGTAATAGTTGTGCTGTGGATCACACACAAATACACACAATTTTTACTTTTGATTATTATAATAGAAGGAGGTACAACCATAGATGTTTCTTATCTTTTCTGGTTTTGGTGGTGGTGGTGGTGGTGGTGGTGGTGGTGGTGGTGGTGGTGGTGGTAGTGGTGGTGGTGGAGGCAGCAGCAGTGTTTTATTCTTTTTTCTCTATAAAACAAACAAATAAAATATTTGGATAGGTCAACAGATCCCTTTGGCTTTCCTGTCTTGTTTTTATTTAATCCTCCTATGATGGTTGTGCTATGTGTCTCTCTCTCTCTCTCTCTCTCTCTCTCTCTCTCTCTCTCTCACACACACACACACACACACACACATGCACCTTACCCTGGGATGGGAGAGTATCATGGAGGAGAAGGTAGGCATTGGGAAACATTGGCTGAAAGATGGAAGGAAGGTGCTAATAAGTCAGAGCATTTGAATATCGAGCCATATGTCTCTTAAAACTTATAATTGTTCTAACAAAGAAATATTAAATTTATTTTTTTCTACATCTTTTTACTCCATAGATAACAAAGACCTTAAAGCTGAATGATGGAACTAGAGGCTTGAGCCACCATAACCGGCCCTATAATCTAGAGCAAAGGCCCTGTAATCTAGAGTGATGTGAACATTGGTGGCTAAGTGTGTGTAGACTCTGAGATGACTCTGTGTGTGTGTGTGTGTGTGTGTGTGTGTGTGTTTGTGTATGTGTACTACAGTCTTCTAGCCAGAGATGAGTCTCAAACTATCAGACTTTGTGGAATGTGAGGCCCAACTTAATGGACAGTTATTAGTTTTGTTTTTTCCTGCTGCTCACTTGCTTGACATTTCTATCCATGCATGGTTCCTAGGCTGCCATGGGAAATCAGAATGGAAGCCAGAATCAAAGTCTTTTTGGTAAAGCACCAGAACTACATACCAGCCCATCTAAAATGACTGCCCTTCTTCCAATGCAAGGATCACCCCAGCAGAGAAAGGCACCCATCTTGACCTACATGTTGTACCCTAAGTACTGACCAGTACACTAGCACTGTACACTCTAACACTGTATACTCAATAAAATAAAAGAATGAATGTAGCTTCCAGTTATTTATTTTTTCAAGCTAGCTAAATTTTCCCTCAAGAGTTCCACCCTCTTCTTCATCCTCAACACTGAGAAGAATTGGGTCTGAATGTTTGTGTCTGTCTGTGAATTATCTGAGTATGCTAAGTGCCCACAGAGGCCATGAGAAAAATGATAGTTGTCCTGGGACTGGAAGAGAAACGAGTGCTCGTAATTGCTAAGCCAGGTCTCTCCAGTTACAAGTTTTCTGTGTGAAATTAGTCATGATTTTAGTTTGAATGTCTTGCAACCCTTTGAGATCTGTGTATTGTGACACAGACACACTCCACATTGCTTCAACTTGGGATGTTCCTGTCTGGAGTCCTCCAACTAAACAAAACACTACACTCATACCTAGGCCTTAGGAACTTTTAATGAGATTGATAACACACCCTAACAGAAAAAGGACTCTGACTCAGCCTCCTGCCAGCTCAGCAGTTTCAAGGCTGAATCTGGACAATATTTACATGAATTTGTATTTTTAATTAATGCTGAATGTTTAGGTAAATAAAGCTTGCACAGAAGTCAAGCATCTTAAAATTCTTGGTATGTCTGTATCCTCATCTTAATTTTTTTTTTACAACTATAGCTTTGGTTTTAATAAAGCACACACACCCTACAGGAACAATAAATTTGTAAGACTTACCTTCCAAGTTTACCTGAAGCATAAAGGAACAGCCAAAGAGCACCTACATGTATTGGAAAGTATAACAAGTATTGATGATGGCTTCCCGTAATCATGTAGGTGGCTCCCCCTTTTCTTATCTTTGATAGTCAAACTGAAATAGAATTTCATATTACCTAGAAGTTTAGGAGTGATATGATATACAAAAAGTGTATATACTCTTTTTGATATGATATGATATACAAAAAGTGTAAGGAACACTTACAGTTAGTAATGTTTTGCTCTTTTTGTTTTGTTTTTAGGGGGAAGGGTTTTTAAAAATAATAGGAACTGTATTTTCTACACTATATTCTGATCATAGTTTCATATCTCAAAGCCCCTCCTAGATCCTCCCCTCCCATGGAAATCAACTCCAGGCCTGCCATTAATAGTTTATTTACCCAGTTGAGACTCCATTGGAGAAAAACAATGTTCCCTTCACTTGTGGTTGTCATTTGGAACTGACTTCTGTGCTAGGAATGTCAGAATTGCCTCAATTTCCCCCTTTTGGAGCTGTGCTTATACCTGTTGCACATCTGTGTAATGAAAAAATAAATAAATAAAGCAGGCAAAAAAATTGCCTGCACACAAAGAGGTTGTTGACTACTCTTTGAGGTTAGTACGCTGTAAAATTTCCGTAATAAATCAAATTTAAATTCAAGTACACAATGGGGACATTATATCAAATTAGGATTGCTTGTGAGTATAGAACATATATTTTTTTTCTTGAGAAATTCAGCTGGTTGTGGGGGTGCACAACTTTAATCCCTGCATTACTCATTTAATAAATTTTTTCCTTCTCATTTACAGAACAGCTCTAATTGAAAAATGATATTACAACTAAGAATTAGATTTTCCCTCTCTCTCTCTCTCTCTCTCTCTCTCTCTCTCTCTCTCTCTCTCTCTCTCTCTTTCTTTCTTTCTTTTCCTTCTTTCTTTCTCCCTTTCCTTTTTTCTGAGATCCACCTAAAATATGAACTGTTTTGTGAGGGAAGCTTAAGGAACCTCTTGGCCATGTTAGAGCAAATTAGAAAGGACACCCCACCCGAAGCAAACAGTAGCTTAAACAATGAAAATGGGCATCAGTTGCTCTGCCTTAGGATCTCTTTGTTCTCATGTTCATTCTTCTCTCTGTAAACATACATGTACACACATATACATATTTTCCATATATTATACTTGAAAACAAGTTATTGTTTCAATTCTCATTTTATTTTAAGTATACTCTTTAGATCAGAAGAGCCTCCTTACCGTTCTCCACAGGTAAATTGGATTTACATAACTGTCCTCTAGAAGAGAAGACATAGAGAAAAACAACAAGAACAAAGACAAGGCAAAGAACTGCATTGATCAGTTTGTGTCATTTTTTTTCTTGTAGGCCCATGACTCAGAATTCAAACTAAAGGGAATATTAAGAAAAAAAAAATAGAGCAAGTGAACTGCCTTGGAGGCTTGATGTTGTTCCCAGTCTAATTTTTAAAAGACAGAAATGAGATGATAATCAAAGACCTCAATCTTAAGTAAGCAGGTTTTAAATAGTTACTGTAATTATGCTTTATCTTGTGGGGCTGTAGGCTGTGAGAGGCAACTGGGCACCTGGTCAAGCACAGGCCTCTTCTGTAGCAAGAGCTGTAACACTTGGGAAGAGATCTGCTCTCCAGAAGTGCCTTCAGGACCCGCCGCTCCTTGATAGCTAGCTGGCTTCTCACCAGTCCAACCTGGACCGGCTCAGTGCAGAGAGACAGGTGCAGCACCTGGGAGCAACTGAGCCGCAACAGCAAAGAGACGAAGAGACAGCAGAGGCAGCAGTAGAGGCAGTGGAGGTTGATTCCCCCTGCTTGCGCTCTGTCCCCTTGGGCTGGACCCCCCACACGCCCCACCTCACCCCACCCCACCCCACCCCTCACCCGGCTGGGCCAAAGATCTTTGTGGGAAGCCCTATGGAACAGGGACCCACATTATCTTCCACAAAGTTACACATGGTATGGTTGCCAAGATGGTGGCCAACCACACAATTACTGAAGAAATTAAAGTGTAACCTACAAAATTCTCCCCCCTCCCTTTCTCTCTTTCTTTGTCTCTCAGACATGAATACATTTTGAAATTAAACTACATACACAATGAACAGAAGCCAGGTGTGGCGCTGCACATCTTTAATCCCATCACTCAAGAGGCAGAGACAGATAGTACTCTGTGAGCTTGAAGCAGGCCTGATCTAGGCAATGATCTCCAGGACTATGTGCATTGAAATACTTAGATTCAACTAGAGAAATGATGTGAAAAAGAAAAGTATATTAACCTGGTATAAAGCAAACAAATTAAGAAACAAAGGAAGGCAGTACTTGAGTGGCCTGGCTTACAGGGCATAGGCAAACACTGGCCTGACATTTCCTCCTTAGCTGAACAGAAGAAGAAGAAGAAGAAGAAGAAGAAGAAGAAGAAGAAGAAGAAGGAGGAGGAGGAGGAGGAGGAGGAGGAGGAGGAGGAGGAGGAGGAGGAGGAGGAGGAGGAGGAGGAGGAGGAGGAAGAAGAAGAAGAAGAAGAAGAAGAAGAAGAAGAAGAAGAAGAAGAAGAAGAAGAAGGAAGAGAGACAGAGACAGAGAGAGACAGTGACAGAGACAGAGACAGAGAGAGGATGCTGATAATAAACAGAGGGCTCTGTGGGACTGACTTTACCTGCTCTGCCTTCACAGGCTAATATTGCAGACAGCTTTCCTCCTTTGTTCTTTCTAAGGGACAGCCATCTTTCACATGCAGTGAGCTAGAATAGTGGGAAGCTAATAGAGATTCTCAACTGAGGCTTTGTCTGTTAGGGAAAAGCAAACATGTGGAGGGTCTAATGGTGGAAAAGGAGGATCTGGGATGTCCCTAGTGGCCAGAATACATACCTTCAGCCTACCCTTGTGGCTTGGAGATTTTATTAAAGAAGTTTTCTGTATATCATCTTTGATTGCTTTTCTTTCTTAAGGTAGGTAATTAGAGGTATAAATTTCAGCAGGACACATACATGAGGGCACTGCCCTAGTGCACAGAATAAAACAGTTTTTGGTGTCTGTTGGGGGTTGGATTAGAAGAGAAGAAGCATTGTCAGCTCAGTTGGTAGAGCATGAGACTTTTAATCTCAGGGTCATGGGTTCATGCCCCCACTTTGGTGCCAATTTGTTGCAGTAAATCTCCAACTCCCAAAAGCCCATGCAAGGAAAACACAACTCAACTAATATGAATAGAAGCTGCATACCTAGATTGGGCAGATACAGCACTACACCACTACATTCCCATCTATGAAATTCCTTGCCACTTATGGTTACTTCAGGCCAAGTGCTTCTGCTCCATCTTTCCTCCACCTCTTCTTCTGTCCTCCTCATCTCTCCTATCCTCTCTAAACCTTCCAGGTTCATCTTTTCCTTCCACTGCTCAATCTCAAGGTTTAGCCTTTATTTTTACCAGTGAAAAATGGGGAGAACGTTCACATGAAGTCACCTGAGTATGTAATTCACTCCTTGTCCTAGGCAGGCGCACTGGGGGAAGCAGAATTAGCATCAAAATACAAGCAGTATCATGGCAATACACAACACAGAATTATGTCTGAGGAGCCTTCTGGTGACGTGAAACTAAAACATATATATTTTTGCTAGTTTTCCCATTTTACATTAAAAATACTTGATTATCTTCAAGGTATACAGATCAAACATATTTCATTGAAATACTTAGACATAAATAAGGAACTGCTACCACCACAACCAACAAAATACTGTGAGGAACAACAACAAAAAAGCATATTAGGATTGCAAAGTCCTTGTACTCTTGATCCATGGGCACTTTCATTATTTTTATTATTCAAGGTTATGTTAAAGATTCCTAACATCTGTATCTATATCTTCAGTAAAATAGCTCCTGGTGTAGTAATTCATTCTGGTCTCTGATTCACAAAACTTTTCTAGTTTTCACTGCTACATCTTTCCTCAATTTCTCATCCAGAGTCAGATGAAGGAGACATGCATAGAATGCTGTTGAAATTGTTTAATATCCCCTCTATAACATATGTGTCCTATTGCCTACTCAATGCCCACCACAGATATGTCTTTTAGAGAACTTTACTTATTTTGTGTGTGTGTGTGTGTGTGTGTGTGTGTGTTGAGGCTTCAATAGCCACTAGGCCACACTTCCTGAGAAGGAAGAGGAGGAGGAGAAGGAGGAGAAGGAGGAAGGGGAGGAGGAGGAGGAAGAGAAGGAGAAGGAGAAGAAGGAGAAGAGGAAGAAGAGGAGGAGGAGGAGGAGGAGGAGGAGGAGGAGGAAGAAGAAGAAGAAGAAGAAGAAGAAGAAGAAGAAGAAGAAGAAGAAGAAGAAGAAGAAGAAGAAGAAGAAGAAGAAGAAGAAGAAGAAGAAGAAAACAACCAACCAAGGAAACAAACAAGTGCAATAGGACCACTAGATTCAATACAGTAGAGGACATATCCAGTGTGTGTGGGAGCGTAATCACTGAGTTCAAAAATCTGACCTACAGAAGGAGTTCCAGAATAATTAATTATTTTTATGTTTTTAAAACTATTTCATCTCTCTTTTATTGTCTGTCAGTCATTTTTGTTGTCTCTTTGTCAAGGTTTCACAGAGAAATGTGAAATGGCAATATAAATGCCATTTGTCTCCATTTAAGGACCCCATTTGTCTCCATTAAGGATTAGACCTGATTTCAAAAGAGGTCATAAGGTGCCAGCTCTAAGAACAGACCACAATCCAGAACAGATTATAAAACCCCCTCCCAAAGAACACCCTATAGGAATAATTTAAAGATGGTGAAACATTTTATCTCAGAATGGACCATCTGCACTGGGTAGCCCTATTTCATCACATGGTTGAACATTCATAACATAGGAGTGCAGATCACCAACCACTGTGAACCCATAGCACCCATGAAAGAAATTTTAGCTTGCTTAATCCTTCTAGAGTTCACCTGATTCTGTTTTTCCCTTGATTTGTACTGACAGGGATCCCAAAAACTATATGGGTTAGGGGAGGTTAAAAGTATGTTACCAGATTCTTATGAGATGTCTCCAGGATGCCTCTAGAAGGCCCCAAAATTTGTCTAAGATAGGACATGGTTAGGAGGAGTGTTCAGGATCATTTCTCGAGTGGTTGCTACAAGCCTATGATATCTATATACCTCTGGACCCAGAGGTGAGGCAAAATCATTCTGCTGTGAACCTGGCATTCCTCAACCAGGCAGCAACAAACATCATCTGAAAACTCCAAAGGCTGAAAGGCCTATCTACGAAATTGGAAGCCATCAGACAAGGATGTCCAGTTTGCTTAGGTATTGTGGCAGCCACTGCTTTGCTGGTATAGGAGGCAGATAAGATCACCATGGGATAAGAACTCATTATAACCATTCTTCATGCCATTGACAGAATATTCAACCTGCTCCTAGACTGGTGGATATCTAATGCCTAGCTGGTGTATTATCAGTCTTTGTTCCTTAATACACCATGCATTAAATACCACCTCACTTCTGTCTCAAACCCAACTACTCTGCTCCCAAACCCAGAAATGGGCATTGTGATGACTGCCCAATAATGCTGAGCTACATCCAGAACCTGAGGCCAGATCTGACAGGCATCCTCTGGCTGGATGCAGAAATGGTTGACTTCACAGATGGTAGTAGTTTCATACAAGGTGGAACCAGGTATGTAGGTGTGGAGGTGATGTCTGCTGACTAAAGTGTAGGCTTCAGCCCTACCTCCTGGGACTTTGTCTCAAAAATCTAAATTAGTTGTCTTGACTCAGGTCTTAAAACTGGCAAAGGGAAAAATTGCTAACATCTGGACAGACAGCTGATATGCCTTTGCTCATGTTCTTGGACTCATATATAAAGAAAGGGCTCTACTCACAGTGTAGAAAGTAAAAAATAGGTACAGATTTTGTCCCTAATAGAGACACTACAGCTGTTCCTCAATGTAGCTATTTTTCACTGTCCAGGGCATCTAAAAGGCATGGATGGGAGGGCAAGAGAAAAAAGGCTAGGTGATAAGGCTACAAAAAAGACTGCCTTAGATTTCACAGCCAAAGCCATGATAGCTTTAGTCCTATAAGAGCCATCCCCAACCACAGCAAACTAGAGACCACCACCATGGAGGCCAGGAAGCTGCTCAAGGAAGCTGCTCGAGGACATCGTCTCCAGGTATAGACTGCCCACACTGCTGGGATCTGACAATGGACTGGCCTTCATCTCTCAGGTAACACAGTCACTTGTTAAGATACTGGGGACAGATTGAAAACTACATTGCTATTGTCCCCAGAGTTCAGGGCAAGTAGAAAGGATAAAAGGGACCCTAAAGGGGACTTTAACCATATTAACTCTAGAAACTGCTGACAACTGGGTAACCCTTCCCTCCTATGCCTTATATCAGGCTAGAAACACTTCTTATATTTCAGGTTTGACCCCTTTTGAGATTCTCTATGGGACACTTTCTCCACTCCTTTCTAACCTTCATTCTGAAAATTTTCCAGAACATGACTTCCAGGAGGGGGTTCCAGGAGGAGGTGCAGGCTTTTCACAGAATGCAAAATCAAATATGTCCAAACATCTGCCAAATCTGAGTCTGCCTCCCCTCCTAATCCCCTTACTTTGAACCAGGTGATGTGGTTTGGATTAAGAGACATAACCACCAGAACTTTGAGCCTCATTGGAAAGGCCCATATGCAGTGATCCTGACAATGTGCATGGCCAATTCTAGCTTTCTGATTCTGAGAGGATGCTCTGGTGCCAGCTTCCAAACCCAGTCTCTGCAGACCTTCAGAGCCATTTTTTTCCATGCAAGAGTCCCTTGGTCACCAGAGCCAGGTCTCTGGATTTTGGGGGGTGGAGAGGAACCTGTGGCCAGGCATTCTAGCATGGCACTCTTTATCTATGTCTACTTACAGTTATAAGGTAGACCAATTGTTCCTTTGAGGTCTGGTTCTTTTGTTCATGGGAAAATTTTGGGGATACCTGAACCAGGTATGAGTTTCAGGTGTTCTATGTAGCCTATGAATTTCCTCTCTGTATCTGTTATTGTTTTGATCTTTGTAATCTGCCCATATTGTACCTGGATATATAAAGTGACATGCTGTCCCAAAGGCTGCACCCAAGATAAAGATCAATCCCATGAAATACAGATCCTCCTGGCCCCAAGGTAAGAAGAACAACTGCTTTCAACCAGCCATGGAAATGCTGCCAAGAAAGGGAGTGAGGCAATATCAACAGTCTGAGTATGCAACACCACCACACACATCATATCTGCATTACAGGAATGGCCAAAATAGGAATTCCAGTAGGAGGGATGCATGCGGTAGAAGGCACTGGAGATGGGTGGGACTAGGAGCCTACCTCTTGCCCTTCCACTACCAGTTCCACAATGATACTCAGCATGGGAAGTACCTCGAGCATGGGAGTATGAATCACTATTCCTCACCATCACAAGGACCCACACCTTTGCACACCTGCAGTAGAACAGGTCTACCCTGAGTGATCCCTCCTCAAACTCAGTTGGGAGGCATGGGTTGCGTTAGACAAAAGAGCAGCTGCTGGCACCACCAAAGACAGGAGTGGAGTTGGGATGCACTCGGCCAAAGCTATGTGCAGAGGGCATTTGGAACAGGCTTTCCAGGTACCATCCACGAAAATACCCTTGACACCATAGCACATCCATTCCTCAGATACGTAGAGAAGGCTACTTTTTCTCACTGAGGGTGAGATGGACCCAAGGAGTCCTGGGCCACAGCAACCAAAAACTAGCTCCATGAATGATATGTGGGGAGCAAGAAGACCTGTGTGTGGTAAGGCTTCTCCTTCCAAGGTATTCTAAGCATCCTCGGACAAAGGGGGACAGAGACATGTCTCCACCCACAAGAGTCAAGCCTCTCGTAGTCCTGCCAGGTGGCAGAACAAGGAGCATTTTAGTAAAAGGTCACTTAAGGCCCTTTAAGTGAAAGGTGAGCCACAACCACTCAGCACCACCCTACATGCAGCCTTAAAGAGAAATTCAGCAGCAAGGGGTGTGCACTGCACAAGGGTCTCTCCTTTCAGACAATGGGCAATGCCAGAGCCTCTTTTACAGCACTTTCTATTGATCCTCTCAGGCTTATCACACAAAACCAATGAAATGATACTGTAACAAAATACACATAGCAATATAGAGCACAGGTGGCATGCCAGGGAACATTGATCCACTGTTCTCGCAGGCTGAGATGTGGGATAGGCAGAGCTGGTTCGAGGGTTCCTGGACCTGTGACAAAGCTGGGGCCTTGGGGTCCTCAGATCCTTGGACACCCAGGTGCTGCTGTGAGCCACAAAAGAGCAGAGAATGGAATGGGAGCCCTGGTTCTGGGTCGAGCCCGGAGCCAGTGGGTAAAGGGGAGCTCTGGCTGGTTCCATTGAGAGAGTCCTTGGCTTGATAGCAGTCATGGCTGGGAATGCAGTGAGGCCCTCTATGGGAGATTAGACAGTGACAGCAGCTCTATAGGGGGCTGGTACTGGTGTCAACACTGGAGGTGATCTGGACCCTTCCAGTGGCAGGCATCGCAGCCACACTTAAGAAGCCTGGTGGACATGGAAATAGCTTCTGTCCCACAACACCCCAAATCTATTACCAAATTACATGCCTATTACCTGTTCCTGAATGATGGGATTCACAGGTTTATGCAGTACAAGAGTATGAATCCCAGAACTTGGGATACTCTAGCCCAGTGATCTCCTCTCACCCACAACTCAGGTACCAAGCATTGACTTGCCTTGTTTGTTTATTAGTTTTATCCCAGGTTAATAATTTTATTTATTTATTTATTTATTTATTTATATTCACTTATTTAGTTGGACAGGAGTCTTTCTACCTATCCCTAGAAATCACAATCTAGATCAGAGTTGACTCCAAGTCAAAGCATTTCATCTGCCTCTGTCTACTTTCTGAGTGATGGGATTTAATGCATGTATGGCCATACCTGGTACCCTTATTTCTTTAACCCCTGGAAAGGTTTGCTTTTTCTTGTCTATTTTTAATTTCTTTTTATGTTAGTTTATTGTATGTTTAGTTCAAATAGTGTGTGTGTGTGTGTGTGTGTGTGTGTGTGTGTGTGTGTGTGTACATGAGGCACTTGTTCTCTTTCCATGGAAGGCTTTCTGTTTGTAATTTTGTTTCTAATTATTTGTTCTGTCTCTTGATTGCAGTTCAACCTTACCAAGAAGGAAGCTAATACATGGAAAACATATTACACAACTCCTGTCACACTGTAAAGTTAATTTTATGAAGAAATCTGTAGCTCCAATTGCCTACCTTAAGAAAGAAACAAAGAAAGAAAGAAAGAAAGAAAGAGAGGAAAGGAGGAAGGAAGGAAGAAAAAAAGAAAGAAGGAAGAAAAAAGGAAGAAAACAAAGAAAAAAGAACACAAAATATTGTTTTTAGTACACAGGTTTGGAATTAGAAAAAATTTAAACAAATCAAAGACAAACTCACAAGATGACAAGTAACAGCAATCGCAGCTGAAATACAAAACACAAAAAAATTCTGTAATTAAATCCAATATGCCTTCATCATCAAATTTCAACAGACAGTACGACTAGAGGACTCATGCTAAGTTGTTATGTGATGAGATACATTTGACATGAGATGAGTGGAGGAGAATGTTAATGTTTGAATTGGGTGAGAATTTTAAAAAACAAAGGGTATTTAAAGGACAGGTAATACAATCTTTTCAAAAAACATGAAAAAAAATACAAATATTACTAATGAAAATTTAAAAAATCATAGAAGGAAAAAAACCCTGAGTTACAGTTACATGTGATATATAGCTCATTCTTAATAAAAGGGTTGCACAAAGCTAACTACAAAGGGTTAAGCAAAAGAAGCTGTTAAGAACTTGAATTTGTAAAATATTAATATTTGTCTAAGCTTGGGAATAAAAAATAAGTAGTATCTCAAGCAGTTTTATGACTTAAATACTCATGTTATATTCTCTGAAAGAATAGCTGTTCTGCAGAAAGCACTTCCTAAAGCCCCATGTTTAGCACCTCAGCTGTCTGGCTATTTGTCTCTCTCATTTATGGCTCCTCTGATCCAGACAGTATGACACCCTGACTTGCCTTTCCCTCACATACTGTGACTAGACCACTTCCTTCCATTTCTAAAGTTTTCACTCATTAAATTGATTTTCCTCACCTCTAGAAACATTCTAGACATCTTTTATTCTAGACATCTTTTTTTTTTTTTGCCAAGACTTTTAGCGTTGTCATTTAGCCAGTGTTGATAAGTTAATGGGTCTTTCTGCTTTTGTCTCTCTTTATACTTTGATATTTTCAGTTAGAAACAAATCTGTTAGTATAACTATAACTATAATAATATAGAGTTTTTATTAAACATTATCAAATGATACAAAGTATCTTTACAGACTAATTTCCCTTGTGGGCATTCATGCAAAAATTCTCAATAAAGTACTTTCAAACTGAATTTAAGAATATATCTAAAACTATAATGGATATAAATATATCCATGGCAGTTTCTCAGAAATTTAGGACTAGATCTACCTCAAGACCTAGGAATACCACTCCTTGGCATATACTTAAGAGAAACTCAATCCTACCACAAAGATATTTGCTCAATTATGTTCATAGGAGTTTTATTCATAATTGTTAGGAACATAATAGAGGCACTTGATCTTTAGTGAGATTCATGCTTGTCCTGAAGAAATGTAAATATGTATACAAAGTGTGGGGTGCCACCTTGTGGAAATAAGTATTTAGTGCACCTGAGCTGTCTTCTCCCATACTTTGTTGTCTAGGCTGGCTCCAAGTTCAAAAATTGGAAGAAACGAGTCACCCACACCACAAGCACCTATCCTTTCTCAAAAAGAAACCTAACTTGAGTTTGAAAGGAAAGGGACACTTGATCTTTAGTGAGATTCATGCTTATCCTTCAACTTGCCAAACTCCAAAGGACTTTCAAGGACATGGAAATGTTAGGGAATGCAGGGCACTAAATGCCATTGGAAAACTCAGGCTAGGGTTTTCTGTCAAGTTCAGTGGAATCCTGTTTCTATACACTGAGCTACAAGTTCTTAATCTATAAGCCAAGTCAGATGTCTTGAATTATCTAAGCTAATGCCATATGTACTATTAAAAACTTAATTGTTTGTGGTTGTAGGACACCAAGAAGAAATTGCCTGTCATAGTGGTGGCCCACTATTAGTTCAAGAACTCAAGCAGGAGGGCAGAAGCAGGTATACATCAGGAAGCAGAACATTCTACTCTATATAAATAAAACCTTCTGTTCCAAACTCTGATTTTCAATAATTGGTACCTAATATGAACATGTTGTTGTAGATATGTGTCCATTCTCAGTTCAGATTGTAAGATCAACTTTATTATGCCAAGAGAATATTCATGAAAAAATAAACTACAGCAACCAGGCAGATAAGAACAGAAGTAATGGGATTAGAGAGATGGCTCAGTGGTTAAGAGCACTGGTTACTCTTCCCCAGGCCTTGACTTCAATTCCAAGAAGCCAAAAGGTAGCTTACAACCATTTATAATGAATTTAATGCCCTCTTCTGTTATGCAGGTGTACATGCAGATAGATCATTCATATACATGAAATAAAAAAGAAAACTCTTCAATAGAAGGAAAAGAAAAAAGTAATTAAAACAATAATATTAAAGTGTAAGACTAATTTTTACAGACAATATTTTAAAAGTCAAAGTAGCTGACTTTATGCTACTTAAAAAAATCTGGTAAGATGGCTCAGAGGATAAAGTTATTTGCTGACAAACCTGCATACCTGAGTTCAGTTCCTGGGCTCCACATATTGGAAGAAAAGAATCAGCTCCTGCATATTATTGTCTTATGTCAAGGCATATGCATTTCTACCCATATCTAATTAGTAAACAAACAAAAATATTTGAGAAAAGAGGTGGGACTAAGCAGTCACAGAGTGCTGCTTTGCTTTTTAGGTCAATGTTATCAACAGTTGCTATCAAAGGATGTCAAGAAACAGTCATTTGGAGAAGGTGTTCAGTGGCATCTGGTTCCTCTGGACCTCCAAGGTTAGCTCAAAGCTCATGGAAGGACTAAGCAGGGCTCTCAATGAGTATACAGAGGCCATGAAATACTTTCACCATCGATATCTTCCAGGATAATCTAGAATGTAAGGCACAAGTATATTTTTTGAGTGCTTTTCTGACTTGAACTCTGCACATGCCTGGTACATTCAGAAGCTAGACAATGAAGGCATATCTAGAGAAATTAGAATGGTGAATGGTGTTCATCTCCTTGTTGTACTAAAACTCAGAGATTAAATGCCTTCTGACTCCCATGTTATGAAATTTTGTTTTGTTTTTGGTGTGGATTCTAGTTATTTTCATTAAAATAAATTGTTTTGGTTTGTATTAGACTTCTGAATTTCTTGTGCTTTTGATCCATGACCACTGCCATTACATTTAGCAGGCAAGAATGAAGTCAGACTCCTTAATATTTGTATCTATAGCTTCAGTGATATAGTTACTAGTCTAGAAAATCATTCTGATCCCTTATGCTCAACTCTTCTGTAGTATTCACTGCTGTAACTTTTCTCAATCTATCCTCCATAGTCAGACTACAGAACATGCATGAAAGGTTATTGAAAAAATTTCTAACTTCTATGTGTCCTCTGAGGGCATTCTAGTGTTTCAAAAATAATTAACAATTTAATCCTTAGATGATGCTTGGAGAACAGGAAGAGTTCAGTGGACTGAAGTCCTCATGTCAAGTTTTTCTCAATTTAGTATGATGCTGTCTATAAGATGCTACTTCTTGATCCCCTTGCCTCTCTTTGTCCTCCTTATTCTGATACTCCCTCTGTAGGCCAGACTGGACTGACACTTAAAGATTCAGATGTCTCTGCTTCCCAGCTGCTCAAATTTTGATTTGTTTTGACAGAGGTAGTTGAAGAGATAGGCTGCTCTCTGTAAATTTGAGGCTAGCCTAGTCTACAGAGTAAGTACCATCTTGAGCCAAAACAAAACAAAACAAAAAATATTTTGGCTTTTATTTTATAGAAACATGTTCCCTCTAGGCCTATTGTCTGTAGAACTTTAATCATGAAGGCATGTTGGATTTTATTAAAGAAGTTTTTGAGACACCCAGCGGGTCTGCACCCTTGTGGAAACTGTATCCTGAAACATCTCAGAGGGGCCAGTGTCCTCAGGGAGGCAGGAAAGGTCACTCATGCACCAACCTATGCACCAGAGCCACAGCTGGGAGTAGGAAGCTCGCAGGAACCCCCCCACCCTGAGTTTTTTAATCAAAAACTCAGGTGATAGTAGATGCTGGCAAGGATGTGGAGAAAGAGGAACACTCCTCCATGGTTGGTAAGGTTGCAAGCTGGTACAACCACTCTGGAAATCAGTCTGGCAGTTCTTCAGAAAATTGGACATAGAACTACCTGAGGACCCAGCTATACCACTCCTGGGCATATACCCAGAAAATGCTGCAGCATATAACAAGGACATATGCTCCACTATGTTCATAGCAGCCTTATTTATAATAGCCAGAAGCTGGAAAGAACCCAGATGTCCTTCAACAAAGGAATGGATACAAAAAATGTCATACATTTACACAATGAAATATTACTCAGCTATTAAAAATAATGAATTTGAGAAAATTTTAGGTAAATGGATGGAAGTAGACAATATCATCCTGAGTGAGGTAACCCAATCACAAAAGAACACACATAGTATTTACTCACTGATAAGTGGATATTAGCCTAAAAGTTTGAAACAACAAAGATTCAAATAACAGACCACATGAAGCTCATGAAGAAGGAAGAACAAGTGTTGATGTCTAGGTCTTACTAAGAAGGAGTAACAAAATATCCAAAAGAGCAAATATGGACACAAAGTGTGGGACAGAAACTGAAGGAGTGGTTGTATGGTATTCATCCCATGCACAGTCACCAAAAATAGATGCTGATATGGATGACAGGAAGTGCATGCTGACAGCAGCCTGATATGGCTGTCTCCTTAGAGGTGCCACAGAGTCTGATATACCCAGAGGCAGATACTCACAGCTAACCATTAATCTGATCAAGGGTTCTTAATGGGGAAGTTAGAGAGAAGACTGATGGAGCTGAAAGGGTTGGTGGCCCCATGAGGAGAGCAACAATACCAACCAACCAGAGCTCCCCAAGGTCTAAACCACCAGCCTAGGAGCACATAGGGAGGGACCCATGACTCCAGCTGTATATGTAGGGGAGGATGACCTAGTTGGGCATAGGTGGGAGAGGAGATCTTTGGTCCCATGAAGGCCGAACACTGAGTGGGGGCTGGGGAATCTGAGGGTGGGGAGTGGGGGGTAGGTAGAGGGACACCCTCATAGAAGCAGGAGGAGAGTAGAATGGGATAAGGAGTTCCTGGGTGGTGTGGGGAATGGAGTAAGGGGATAAAATACGAAATGTAAATGTTATATCCAATAAAAAAAAGGGGGGGGGAAGTTGTTAGAACCAACATCTTTAATAAAATGTCAGCCCTCTTAAAAAATTATCTTGATACTAAAATTTGTTTTGAGGATTGTATATTGCAGAATACACAGCCTCGTTGTATCTACTCATCAAGCAAGCTGAGCAGACCTGCTCAAACCTCTGAAGTCCTGGAATTCCATCTGGATGCAGTGAAGACACAGTGTCAGAGGCTTATCAATTTACTCTTCCCTCTCCCCACCCCTCTTCTAATATCTCAACACCCATAATCAGCTTGAAGAAGTTAATGCAGAGTCAGTGCCCCTATTCCCTGGGCTTGGGGACTAAGGTAGCTAATATTGGGCTGTCTTTCTAAGGAAAAGTAGTGGTTTTGTTGGAACAGGGAGGATTAGCTAGGATTTATTTCATAGTCATAACCTATTGGTAGAAATATGTATAATTATTATCAAGATGAAGTTATAATTTCTTAAATGGTACAAAATTTACTTTGATTTCAAATTTAAGGTTTTCATTGGTACAAGCTTCTTATTGATATAAAAGTGAGATGAATATTGTTACTCTCATAGGCATTGTGCCTATATAACACATTTAGGAATACAAGGCTTAGACCCAGTCCTTCTTTAACTTTTTAAACTGATTTGAGATGGTTAGCCTGTGAGTTAAGGGACTATAGCAAATTTGTGGCTCTGAGTTTATTGTTAGGGTGTTTTCTAGGGTGATAGGTAGAAGGAGCTAAACTGTGAGGAGTTCTGAGAGGGAGAGAAGGAGTAAGGAGAGGAGGAGAAGAAGGAGAGGAGAAGCTAGGTGATGAGACAGAGAAAGAGATAGAAAGGGGTGGGGGGACATGGAGGCAGATGTTCACGTGTCTTCACCAGTCAAAGATAGTTGGTATATCTAGGTTGGGTATTGGGTTACACTTCTGATTGTGCATTACTAAACTTATAAAGCATTTGATTAACACTTTAAAAAAATCTTATAAAAGCAAAAAAGAAAAGGGTGCATGGGATAGGGATTTTCTAGGGAGGGGAAATGGGGATAGGGGATGGCATTTGAAATGTAAATAAAATATCCAATAAAAAAATATTGAGAATAAATTAAAACACTACAAAAAAGGAGTTTTTTATGTTTTGTACTTCATGTTTTTTGTATATTACTTTTCTTTCTTAAGTTAGACAGCTACAGCTATAAATTTCAGCAGGGTACATACATCAGGATACTGATGAGAGACAACCAATTCTGTCTTGGGTTCAGGCTCCATCTTAGAAAACATGAACTAGGTTGAGCTTGAGTTAACCAACAAGTCTACCCCTAGCACTAGTTTCTAGGTTACTCCCTAACAGCCACCAATCAAAAGGAAATCAGAAGTTAAGTTTATGAACTGGCTTCCAGCACTAGCTATTATTTTAAAGGACAACAAATTTCACAATAGCTCCCCAGTCAGATTTATGCCAGGCTGGAAATCACCTTGCTTGTTTGCTTGCCCCTATAAATACTTATTTAAAACTGGGCTCAGGACTTCAACACCATCTTGCTCTGTCAGGGTTGGTGGTGAGCTTAAGCTTGAGCTTGAATTAAAAAAAAAAAAGACTCTAGTGCAATTGCATTGGAATTAGCTCCTTAGTGGTCTTTTGGGGTTTGAGATCACAAATGGGCACAATGCTACCATATTGCAATGCAAAAAACAAAGCAAGTTTTGGTGGATGTTGGGGGGGGGCAGGTAGGAAGTGAAGAAGCCTAGGTGCTAATTTCAAAATCTTTCTTCTCTCTCTCTCTCTCTCTCTCTCTCTCTCTCTCTCTCTCTCTCTCTCTCTCTCTGTCTCTCTCTCCCCCGGCCTCCTTCTATCCTCCTCCTCCTCCTCCTCCTCCTCCTCCTCCTCCTCCTCCTCCTCCTCCTCCTCCTCTTCCTCCTCCTCCTCCTCCTCCTCTTCTTCTTCTTCTTCTTCTTCTTCTTCCTCTTCTTCTTCACATTGTTATTGAAAACTTTTAAACTGTGTCCTAGAAAGTGTCTGGATCATAGCTTCACAGTCAGTACATCCCCTACACCACACACACACACACACACACACACACACACACACACACACCTCCTACTACAGAGAGAAAGATTTTGGAATCAAACTAAATATAAAATAAAATAACAAAAGAAAAATAAAAAGCAAAAAGCCTCATTAGAGTTTTAAAAAGTAAAGAAAGCTAAGCTGGATGTGGTGGTACACTCCCTTAATTTCAACAGAATAGAGACAGGCAGGCAGATCTCTGAATTCAAAGTCAGCTTGGCAGATGCAAGCCTTTGCAGAGAATCGTTCTTTCCAATAAATAAAGACTAAGTGAGTTATTAAGTAACTAACTACATACAAATATACATGCATACATTAAACAAATAATGATAACTGAATGGCATGAAGCTGCATTTATTGCACCTGCCCCTGCCCCTGCCCCTCAGTTTGGAACCCACCTACCCACTCCACCTCCATTACAGGTCTGCACTATCATACATGCATGCATATATGTGTCTGCTTTCACACCAATGCACACAGATAGGCAACCATATACACACAAACACACTCACCAATATATTTTGAAATTAAATTAAATAGACAGTAAAATAATAAGAAATAAAAACAAACAAATAAACAAATAAATTTCTTGGAATTAACATTTTGCTGCCATTCTGGTTTAAGTTACATAGTCAGTTTCATCAATTGAGATGATGATGAAGTCACTTGGTGGTTTCCATCTTGGTAAAGTCAATGTACAATAAAATTGCAGAACAAGAAATTGAAAACAACGAAATACAAAACCTTCCTGGGATAAAAGAAAAAAGAAAGAAGGGAAGGAAGGGAAGAAGGAAGGAAGGAAGGAAGGAAGGAAGGAAGGAAGGAAGTGTTATGCCCATAACATAAGGTCTCCAAAAACCACCCAAAACCACCAGAAATCCAACTCATGCAAAAGCAAAGAATCTTTATTTAAGCTTGAGCTTGGACTCTCCAACCTCTCTAGCACAGTGGATAGTATGGAAGGTCCAGAGCTAGTAACAGTCTTTTATTATAGTAGCAGGGTGAGGGACTTCTTAACATGGCAGATACATGATTGGTTGACATTTTTCTGGTGTATGTTTATTGGCTAGTAATAATTTCAGCTTGGTATGAATAATGGCTGCTAACTTAATCGATCTACTTTAGACATTAGGTGCTCTCCCCTTAAGAACTAATTGGTTGTTGCTAGAAGTGGAGTGGCTAGGGGAATTGTGATTGTTACTAGGGTGGCACAGCTCCTGAAACAAGTTGGAGATTTTCCAGTGGCTGAGTTCATTCAGAAGGCAAATTAACCAGAAAATAGAGTCTGAAAGCAAAATGAGTTTGTAATGTTAAACTGGGCCATTCATTCCCCCCATTCCAAGTTCCTAAGTGGGCCCAATCATGGGACCTCAATATCTATGCTCTTAAGGTTTTTGTTTTCAGCTAACCTTTTTGTAACAAATGGTACATATTTGTAACCAGGCCCAATAACTAATAAGCTAACAACCTATAACTGAGACATGTAGAAATTAGCAAAAATACCTTTAAGACTGTCAGAAATGAACATATAGTGTCCACATACATTTATACATGTAAACAGACTGACAAAACTTTCTAATTTCAAGGATAGAGTACCTTCCTACCTGTTGAATCCAACTCTAACAGGCAAAAAAGTTCTATAGCAGGATTAGCCATCACCTTTCTTACCAGAGAAACTGAGAAGGTGTTCATGTCCCTTTTAGAGCAGCTTGCACTTGATCAAACAGCCTCCTGGTCTGGTGTCACCTCCGTTTATTACCAGAGTTGTGCTTGAGTTGAGCAACACCAGTTTAGAAATCTTTGTGATGGATTAAGACTGAGTTAAAGGTGAACAGCAAGTAGATTAGTTTGGCTCATCTTTTGAATTATAAAACAGAGGAACTATCAGACCAAACTAAGGCTGACATGACTGGGGAGTCTGAAGAAGAAATCTCAGACTTCACCCCTCGCCCAGATCCTGGTGACTGGAGTAGATGCCCCGCTGATCTGCTCCCCTGTGGAATCTGTATCCAGAGGCATCATAGAAAGGCCATGGCCCGCAGAGCTGCAGGTAGGAGCACCTGCACACTTCCCTAAACCCAAGAAGCACAACTGACAGTAGGGAGCCCCCAGAGTGCACCTGGCATCCAGATCCCGCCCCTGTGGAATACCACTCCACTTCCGCCCCTCGCCTGGATCCTGGTGACTGGAGCACATGCCCCACTGATCTGCTCCCCTGTGGAAGCTGCATCCAGAGGCATCATAAAGAGGCCATGGCTCACAGAGCTGCAGTGACTGGAGCAGACACCCAGCTGATCTGCTCCCCTGTGGAAATCACGTCCGGAGACATCCCAGAATGGCCACTGCCCTCAGAGCTGCAGACATCCTTGAGAGGCC
The DNA here is from genome assembly GCF_011762505.2 of Arvicanthis niloticus. Classification (NCBI taxonomy): domain Eukaryota; kingdom Metazoa; phylum Chordata; class Mammalia; order Rodentia; family Muridae; genus Arvicanthis; species Arvicanthis niloticus. The sequence goes on from NC_047677.1 coordinate 7,277,229, forward strand.
ACTGCCCTCAGAGCAGGGGACACCATATCCTGAGGCATCCAAGAAGAATGACTGCACTCAGAGCAGCAAACACCTAACTGTTCTAGGTGTGAAGACACCGTATCCTCTGATATCCTAGAGGACCCACTGTACACAGAACAGCTGGAGCTCAGGACCACATCCAGATCCCTAGGAGTTCTGGCACAACCAAGATAACTGGAAAGGCAGGCTCCAGTCAGAACCAGTGAGTGCAGTTAGCACCAGAGCTAACCAAATGGCAAAAGGCAAGCATAAGAATGTAAACAACAGAAACCAAAGTTACTTGGCATCACCAAAACCCAGTTTTCCCACCATAGCAAGGCCTGAATGCCATATCACATCAGAAAAGCAGGATTCAGAATTAAAATCACTTCTCATGGTGATGATAGAGGACTTTAAAAAGGACATAAACAACACTCTCAAAGAATTTGAGGAGAACACAGGTAAGCAGGTAGAAACCCTTAAAGAAATGCAAGAAAACACAACCAAACAGGTGAAGGATCTAAAAATGGAAGTAGAAACAATAAAGAAATCTCAAAGGGAGACTACCCTGTAGGTAGAAAAGCTAGGAAAAAGACCAGGAGTCATAGACTCAAGCATCACCAACAGAATACAAGAGATAGAAGAGAGAATCTCATGTGCAGAAGATACCATGGAAAACACAGACACAACAGTCAAAGAAAATGTGAAATGCAAAAAGCTTCTAACCCAAAACATCCAGGAAATTCAGGACACAATGAGAAGACCAAACCTAAGGATACTATGTATAGATGAGAGTGAAGATTCCCAACTTAAAGGGCCAGTAAATATCTTCAACAAAATCATAGAGGAAAACTTCCCTAACCTAAAGAAAGAGATGTCCTGAAATATACAAGAAGCCTACAGAACCCCAAATAGACTAGACCAAAAAAGAAATACTTCCCATCACATAATAATCAAAATATCAAATATACAAAACAAAGAGAAGATATTAAAAGCAGTAAGGGGAAAAGGTAAAGTAACATATAAAGGGAGACCCATAAAAATTACACCAGACTTCTCACTAGAGACTATAAAAGCCAGAAGATCCTGGACTGATATTATACAGACCTTAAGAGATCACAAATGCCAGCCCAGACTACTATACCCAGCAAAACTCTTAATCACTATTGATGGAGAAATCAAGATATTCCATGACAAAACCAAATTTACACAATATCTTACCACAAATCCAGCCCTTCAAAGGATAATGGATGAAAAACTCCAACACAAGGAGGGAAACTACAACCAAGAAAAAGCAAGAAAGTAGTCTTCTAACAACCCCAAAAGAAGATATTTACACAAACATAATTCTACCTCCAATGACAAAAGTAACAAGAAGCAAATATCATTTTTCCTTAATATTCTTAATATCAATGGACTCAATTCTCCAATAAAAAGACTATCAGATTGGATACATAAACACGACACAGGATTTTGCTGCATACAGGAAACATACCTCTGTGACAAAGACAGATACTACCTCAGAGTAAAGGGATGGAAAACAATCTTCCAAGCAAATGGTCTCAAGAAACAAGGTGGAGTAACAATTCTAATATCAAATAAAATCATTTTTCAACCAGAAGTAATCAAAAAAGATAAGGAAGGACACTGCATACTCATCAAAGAAAAAATGTACCAAGAAGAACTCTCAATTCTGAACATCTATGCCCCAAATGCAAGGGCACCCACATACATAAAAGAAACTTTACTAAAGCTCAAAGTATACATTACATCTAACACAATAATAGTGGAGGATTTCAACACCCCACTCTCAGCAATGGACAGATCATGGAAATGAAAACTAAACAGAGACACAATGAAACTAACAGAAGTTATGAACCAAATGGATTTAACTGCTATCTATAGAACATTTCATCCTAAAACAAAAGGATATACCTTTTTCTCAGCACCTCATGGTACCTTCTCCAAAATAGACCATATAATTGGTCACAAAACAGGCCTCAACTGATACAAAAAAGACTGAAATAATCCCGTGTACCCTATCAGAACACCATGGAATAAGGCTGGTCTTTAATAACAACTAAAACAAGGAAAGCCCACATACACATGGAAACTGAACAATGCTCTACTCTATGATGACTTGGTCAAGGAAGAAGTAAAGAAAGAAATTAAAGACTTTTTACAATTTAATAAAAAGGAGGACACATCACACCAAAACTTGTGGGACTCCATGAAAGCAGTACTAAGAGGAAAACTCATAGCTCTAAGTGCTTATAAAAAAACTGGAAAAAGCATACACTAACAACTTGACAGCACACCTGAAAGCTTTAGAACAAAAAGAAGCTAATATTCCCAAGAGCAGTAGACTGCAGGAAATAATCAAACTCAGAGCTGAAATCAACCAAGTAGAAACAAAAAGAACTATACAAAATATCAACAAAACCAAGAGCTGGTTCTTTGAGAAAATCAACAAGATAGATAAACCCTTAGCCAGACTAATCAAAGGGCACAGAGACAGTATCCAAATTAATAAAATCAGAACTGAAAAGGGAGACATAACAACAGAAACTGAGGAAATTACAAAAATCATCAGATCCTACTACAAAGGCCTATACTCAACAAAATTGGAAAATCTGGATGAAATGGACAATTTTCTAGACAGATACCAGGTACCAAAGTTAAATGAGGAGCAGATAAACCATCTAAACATCCCCATAACCCCTAAAAAAAATAGAAGCAGTCATTAAAAGCCTCCCCACCAAAAAAAGTCCAGGACTGGACAGTTTTAGTGCAGAATTCTATCAGACCTTCAAGGAAGACCTAATAACAATTCTCTTCAAACTATTCCACAGAATAGAAACAAAACGAACACTACCCAATTCATTCTATGAAGCAACAATTATGCTTATATCTAAACCTGACAAAGACCCAACAAAGATAGAGAACTACAGACCAATCTTACTTATGAATATTGATGCAAAAATACTCAATAAAATTCTCGCAAACCGAATCCAAGAACACATCAAAATAATCATCCATCATAATCAAGTAGGCTTTATTCTAGGAATGCAGGGATGGTTCAATATTTGGAAATCCACCAATGTAATCCACTACATAAATAAACTCAAAGAAAAAAAACCCACATGATCATCTCACTAGATGCTGAGAAAGCATTTGACGAAATTGAACATCTCTTCATGATAAAAGTCTTGGAAAGATTAGGAATTCAAAGGACATACCTAAACATAGTAAAAGCAATATACAGCAAGCCAGTAGCCAACATCAAAGTAAATGGAGAGAACCTTGAAGCAATCCCACTAAAATCAGGGACTAGACAAGGCTGCCCACTCTCACCCTATCTATTCAATACAGTACTGGAAGTCTTAGCTAGAGCAATTATACAACAAAAGGAAGTCAAAGGGATACAAATAGGAAAGGAAGAAGTCAAAATTTCACTATTTGCAGATGATATGATAGTATACTTAAGTGACCCTAAAACTTCCACCAGAGAACTCCTAAACCTGATAAACAACTTTAGCAAAGTGGCTGGATATAAAATCAACTCAAACAAATCAGTAGCCTTCCTCTACTCAAAGGATTAACAGGCTGAAAATGAAATTAGGGAAATGACACCCTTCACAATAGTCACAAATAATATAAAATATCTTGGAATGAATCTAACCAAGCAAATGAAAGATCTGTATGACAAGAACTTCAAGTCTCTGAAGAAAGAAATAGAAGATGATCTCAGAAGATGAAAAGATCTCCCATGATCCTGGATTGGCAGGATTAACTTAGGAAAAATGGCCATCTTGTCAAAAGCAATCTACAGGTTCAATGCAATCCCCATCAAAATTCCAAATCAATTCTTCATAGAGATAGAAAGAGCAATTTGCAAATTCATTTGGAATAACAAAAAACCCAGGATAGCTAGAACCATTCTCAACAACAAAAGAACTTCTGAGTGAATCACCATCCCTGACCTCAAACTGTACTACAGAGCAGTAGTGATAAAAACTGCATAGTATTGGTACAGAGACAGGTAGGAAGATCAATGGAATAGAATTGAAGATCCAGAAATGAACTCACACACCTATGGTCATTTGATCTTTGACAAAGGAGCTAAAACCTTCTAGTGGAAAAAAAGACAGCATTTTCACCAAATGGTGCTGGCTCAACTTGAGGTCAGCATGTAGAAGAATGCAAATCAATCTATTCTTATCCCCTTGTACAAAGCTCAAGTCCAAGTGAATAAAGGACCTTCACATAAAACCAGATACACTGAAACTAATAGAAGAGAAGGTGGGGAAGACCCTCGAATACTTAGGCACAGGGGAAAAGTTCCTGAACAGAACACTAATGGCTTATGCTCTAAGATCAAGAATTGACAAATGGGACCTCATAAAATTGCAAAGCTTCTGTAAGGCAAAGGACACTGTCAATAAGACGAAACAGCAACCAACAGATTGTGAAAAGATTATTACCAATCCTAGATCCTATAGAGGGCTAATATCCAATATATACAAAAAACTCAAGAAATTATACTCCAGACAACCAAATAACCCTATTAAAAATGGGGTACAAAGCTAAACAAAGAATTCTCAACTGAGGAAATTCGAATGGCCAAGAAGCACCTTAAGAAATGCTCATCAAGGAAATGCAAATCAAAACAAACCTGAGATTCCACCTCACACCAGTCAGAATGGCTAAAATAAAAAATTCAAGTGATGGTAGATGCTGGCAAGGATGTGGAGAAAGAGGAACACTCCTTTATTGTTGGTGGGGTTGCAAGCTGGTACAACCACTCTGAAAATCAGTCTGGTGGTTCCTCTGAAAATTGGACATAGCACTACCTGAGGATCCAGCTATACCACTCCTGGGCATATACCCAGAAGATGCTCCAACATATAACAAGGAAATATGCTCTACTATGTTCATAGCAGCCTTATTTATAATAGCCAGAAGCTGGAAAGAACCCAGATGTCCTTCAACAGAAGAATGGATACAAAAAATGTGGTGCATTTACACAATGGAGTACTACTCAGCTATTAAAAATAATGAATTCGAGAAATTCTTAGGTAAATGGATGGAAGTAGACAATATCTTGAGTGAGGTAACCCAATCACAAAAGAACACACATGGTATTTATTCACTGATAAGCTGATGTTAGCCTAAAAGCTTGAAATAGCCAAGATTCAACTAACAGACCACATGAAGCTCATGAAGAAGGAAGACCAAGTGTGCATGCCTTGGTCCTTCTTGGAAGGAGTGACAGAATGCTCAAGAGAGCAAATATGGTGACAAAGTGTGGGACAGAAAGTCAAAGAGGGGCCATCGGGAGACCACTCTACCTTGATATCTGTCCCATGTGCAGTCACCAAAGATAGACGCTGATAGGGATGTCAGGAAGTTCATGCTGACAGAAGCCTGAATCAGCTGTCTCCTCAAAGGTCTGCAGGAGTCTGACATATCCAGAGGCAGATGCTCGCAGCAACTCATTGATCTGATCAAGGGTTCCCAATAAAGAAGTTAGAGGACTGAAGGAGCTGAAAGGGTTGGTGGCCCCAAGAGGAGAGCAACAGTGCCAGCCAGAGCTCCCCAGGGTTTAAATCACCAGCCTGGGAGCACAAAGAAAGGCACCCATGACTTCAGCTGTATACTTAGGGGATGATGGCCTTGTCAGGCATGGGTGGGAGAGAAGATCCTTGGTCCCATGAAGGCTGAACACGGAGTGGGGAGGAATTTGAGGGTGGGGAGGGGGAGTGGGGGTAGGTGGGGGCACACCCTTGTGGAGGCAGGAGGGGGGATGGAACAGGGGATTCCTGGGTGGTGGGGAGAATGGGGTAAGGGGATAAAATCTGAAATGTAAACATAACATCCAATAAAAAATATGGAAAAAAAAGAAATCTCAGACTTTGAATAAATCAGACAAGTGTAGCAGCATATTTTCCCAGAAAGTTGGGAGAAGCTAAGGTGGGAGGAGAAAAGAGAGGAGGAAGGGGAGTAAGGAGAGGAAGAGGAAAGAAGGAAGAAGGGAGAGGAAGACAGACCAGAGAGAGGGGAACATGGAAGTGGATGTGCAGGTGTCTCTAGCAGTCAAAGGTAGTTGATATATCTAGGTCGTGTATTGAATTACACCTCTGATTGTGTGGGCATCTTGTTATTGAGCATTACCAAACATATAAAGCATCTGGAAAATCTAAGCATTAGAGTCTCATTTATACTGGGCCCATGTGGATGGTGGGATGGTCTGGGCTTAGCCCAGCCTTGTGGAGACAACATGGAGATTGGCAGAGCCATCTCCCATGCTGATATCTTGTGGGTGGCAGGGCCTGGGCAGGTCTCTGGCCACCTGAGCCAGCAGTCTGAGCCTGCGGCCTGAGCTGAGCAGTAGCTGATAATTTGCCGCCTCCACTTGTGGCCTCAGGCCTAACCTAGTTTGGAACATGGTGGCTCAGTAACACAAGACAGATCAGGTGCCACCGGATTAAATAATTATATCAACAGACAAGTTAAATAAGCCCTAAGATAGCCAGTTTGGAAATCTGGCCATTTAAGTTGGCAGAACAATGATGGTGAAAAGATTGGAGTATATGGTGCTTTCACAGGGCTAAGACAGGTAAAGGCTATAGCCATGGCCAGAGGCTAGGTGTGCTGCAGAGACATGCAGAGAAAACATTTTTTTTTTCTTTTTGGTGAATTCAGGCAGTGGAGGAAAGCTCCATTTTTGCCCTCTGAGTAAAAAACACAGAATATCAATCAAGCAATGAAATTAAATTACAGACATAAATGAACAACATAAATAGACTATTGTCAAGCAACCAATAGAGTTGAAGGTCAGGGAAGAGTGAAGAGAACCAGATGTCCCACCAAAAAGACCTAGGCATCCTGACAAAGGGAGTCAGATGTTCTATGGTGCAGAAGTTAAAGATAGCCTCCAAAAGATGGTTAACTTTTCAAACTATATAGGTAAACCTAGATTCTCCACCAGGCATCTGAAGGCCTTGAAATGTAACTAGACTAAGTGCAGCAGAGTGAAGCTGGCTTTCTGCCCCATCCTTAGGAATCAGACAATGAATTATACATGAGGACAAAATATGAACAAAATACACACAGACTTAAATGGCCAGATTTCCAAACTGGCTATCTTAGGGCTTATTTAACTTGTCTGTTGATATAATTATTTAATCCGGTGGCACCTGATCTGTCTTGTGTTACTGAGCCACCATGTTCCAAACTACGTTAGGCCTGAGGCCACAAGTGGAGGCGGCAAATTATCAGCCACTGCTCAGCTCAGGCCGCAGGCTCAGAAAGAGTGATGTTCCCAGAAAAAAACAAAGCAAAACAAAAAGGCTGCTTTAGATGGTCTTCCCTCTGTGTACCAAAGAAAAGGAGACTGAATGCCATTTAAACAAAAACAAACAAACCAAAAAGCAGTTTTGGGTGGTCTTCCTTTCTGTGAATGGAAGACCCACAGAACCATAGCAGTTTTGGAAATCAAATGAGAACCAGTAAGTTTCCCCAGATGGGTTTTCAGGAGCATACTCCTTAAACCCAGGCTGGGTGACAGAGTACATGTCTGCTTTGTCCCATTATTTTTAATTCAAAAATAAGAATAAAGTACAATAAAACAGACAAAAACCTCAGAAACAAACAATCAAAACCCACAGACAAATAATGCCGGTCAGTGTACAATATAAAAAGCAAAATTGAGGTGATGGATACTTGCCATGTGGCGAGTGAGACCTGCTGCATTTCTTTCAAAACACAAGGATTCCGTCTCCTATTAATGGCTCAATGATAAGGAATCCTGGTAGGAGGTTTCCTTATCAAGGAAACCTCAATGGGGCCTCAAGAAGTTATGTCCAGATCACAAGGTCCCTACAGACCACCAAAATCTACAAGGATTCCAACTTGTATGCAAAGAATCTATTTAATCTTGAGCTCGGACCTTGCCCATCACAGCCAATTTTGTTAAAGGTCCTCTGCTGATAACAGCCTTGCCTTTTATTATGGTAGCAGGGTGAGAGACTTTTCAACTTGGCAGTTACATGGTTAGTTAACATTTGCTTTATGTACTTCAATTGGAAAGTAATGATCTTCGCTTTGTATAAAAATTGACTGTTAGCTAAATCAATGTATTTTAGACATTAGGTACTTTTCCCTTAAGAACTAACTGGTTGTTGCTAGAAGTGGAGTGGCTATTTGACCAGGGAAATTGTGATTCTTATCCCCTGGAACAAGTTGGAGTTTTTCCTGTAGCTGAGTTCATTCAGGGAGCAAGTTGATCACAAAAAAAGGAGTCTGAAAGCAAAATGAAGTTTGTAATGTTAAACTGGGCCCTTCAAAAGTTGGCATAGTGATGTATGTCTTTAATCTCAGCACTGGGGAGGCAGAAGCAGAGGAAAGAGTGGCCAACATTATCTGCCTAGTATGTTTTGCCACCATGTAGAGACTTTGCCTCTAATAAATAAATGAATACAGAAATTACAAGTTGCTTTTAAAACCTGCTCCTAGGGTGGACCCCAACATAAGAGACTCACTAGAACCAATACAAGAAACTATTTGGAATAAGATTTTCATTTTGAGTAGGGGTTGAGTAATGTTTAAATTCCCAAGACCTCCCTGGATACTGGCATCCTACTTGACAAAAAGAGACATGTACCTGGGTAATTGACATTCCGGTTTGTAAGTTAAGACATGAATTTTAGATGAGGCAAGCTCCCTGCCACAGTTGAATACGCAAGGCAATGGGAATAGGAGAAGTGTACACCAAAGACATGTTTCTAAGGAAATCCCCGACCTCTAGATCTAAATTGGTGGAATAACCTGGCACAGATGTTTGTGAAGTTAAGGCACAAAAACCCTGTAGGATCTTAACACAATGTCACAGTTCACCTCTACAACCTGAATTGTGACCCTAATCATTCATTTCTGTGGTATATACTGCAATCCTGGAGTCCAACACTGGCCAACCTGCCTGACGACCTGACTTTATTATTTATTTTATGTGGAGAGGAAGGGGGTTGCCTGCCCACCTGCCTGCCTGCCTGTCTTTTTGTTTGTGTACTCTGTGCATTTCTGATGTATTCAGAACACAGATGAATGGAGCAGATCTGTTAAAATTAAAGTTGTGGATGGTTGTCAACAGCTTGTTGCTTGCCCTGTATGTGGTGAGACACAAACCCATGAAAGACAGAGACATGACAGGGAAGAGCAGAAACAGGCTATTAATTAAGCTTCTGTCATCCATTTTAGTGTTACAGAATTATAGCTGAGGAGCCTCCTAGGTACATGAAACAAAGCCAATAATAGGGAAAAATCATACATATGTGTGCTAGTTTTCCCATCTTTACTTAAAAATTCTAGATCATTTCTCAGGTACACATATCAATGAATGCATACTTCTTGGAAATACATGGAAATAAACAAACAACTACCAGTGACATTAAAAACAGAAAACAGTAAGGAACAACAGTAAAACATATCGGAATTGTAAATATCTTGTGTCCCTGATCTATGGCCACAGCCATTTAGCATTACTTTTAGCAGGCTAGGATGGGGCTAGAATCCGTAGCATCTGTATCTACATCTTCAGTGAAATAGCTATTGGTGTAGTAAGTCATTCTGGTCCCTGAACTTCCATGTTTCTGCAGTATCCAGCTTTCCTCAATCTCTCCTGAATAGTCAGAGTAAGGAGACATGCATGGAAGTTGAAAGTGTTTCATTCACCCGTCCATCTCTCTGTCTCTATTTTCTCTCTCTCTCTCTCTCTCTCTCTCTCTCTCTCTCTCTCTCTCTCTCTCTCTCTCTCTCTCTCTCTGTGTGTGTGTGCATGCATGCACATGCACACTTGTATATCCATGGCCTACCTAGTACCCACACAGTGTTTGTCTTTCAGAGATTTTTACTTATGTATTTCTTGTGGTTGGACTTGTGTGGGCTTTAGGCCATACTTTGTAAAATAAACCAATGTAACAAACAAACAAGTGTGTGTTTATGTGCAAGGGAATGGAACATTAGAAGTACTCTTTTTGCCCAGGTAGGTTCCTATTTGCTATGTTGCTGGAGATGTTCTGATTCTCCTCTTTGTACATCCTGAGTGCCAGGATTACAGGCCTGGACCAGCACACTCATTTTATATAGTACTTTAAGCTGCCTAGGCTAGGGCTCCCACCTTTCCTCATTGGTATGATACCCAGCAGTGCTGTTCCTTGTTTGTTTGTTTTATTCCATGATAATTATATTTGTAGTTATGTTAGTTTATTTATTTATTTATTTATTTATTCATTTATTTATTTATTTATACTTTTATTATTTATCTATAATGACTGCCTACTCCTTGTTTCTTTGTTTCTTGTTTCTTTCTCCTTTATATAGTTAGTGAAAACTTTTGAACTGTGACCTAGAAAGTATCACAGTCAACACTTCCTCTACATGCACACACACAGTCCCAGACAGACATACACACCCATACATAGATCCCTCTCCCTCTCCCCCCTCTGTCTCTCACAAACACAGAGAAAGAGAGAGACAAAGAAAGAGAGAGACAGAGAAAGAGAGAAACAGAGACAGAGAACTAAATTTACAATAAGATAACAGGAAAACAAATGAAACACACACACACCTTCCTGGAATTAAGAAATAAAGCGAAACAAAGCTGAGTGTGGTGGTGCATACCTTTATTCCCATTATTGTGGAAGCAGAGACATGTAGATCTCTGAGTTCAAAGTCTTCTTGATAGATTGAATCCTTTCCTGAGAAACCTCGTGTCACATAAATAAAACCTAAGTAAGTGGAAAGTAAGTGTTGGGATTTAGGGATTGCCACATGAACCATACAAACACCCATCCCAGTTAAGCAAGATTAACTTATTAAATGCACACCTTAATACTGGTCAGACCAGGGACCCACCCTACCTCCATCACATACACACACAGAGAGAGAGAGAGAGAGAGAGAGAGAGAGAGAGAGAGAGAGAGAGAGAGAGAGAGAGAATATTAAAGAATCAAACAAATCAAAAGATAGTGACCCCTGTTATTTGTACATATAGATGGACACTCTGCTACAGTTTTTAGGGGCCCTTCATTAGCTATCATGCTGCTGGACAAAAGGGCATGAAAAGTCACAACCCATGGGGTTAGGGGGTAGGAGTGTGACTTCTCTTCATTTTTCAAGATCCTGAGTGGGGGAATTATAGTTGGCAGGGCCAACACCCACAGTTTATGATGCAGTACTGAGAAGATGGAACTCAGGGCTTCAGGCAGCCAGGGCGTTTCCTTTTCTTTCTATTTTTTATTTATTTTTCATTGGATATTTTATTTACATTTCAGATGCCATACCCTTTCCCCATTCCCCCTCCCTAGAAAACCCCTATCCCATACCCCTTTCTCCCTTTTGCTTTTATACAATTTTTTTAATGTTAATCAAAGACTTTATAAGTTTGGTAATGCTCAATAACAAGATTCCCATACAATCAGAAGTGTAACCCAATATCCAACCTAGATATATCAACTATCTTTGACTGGTGGAGACACATGAACATCTACCTCCATGTCTCTCTCTCTCTCTCTCTCTCTCTCCTCTCCTCTCCTCTCCTCTCCTCTCCTCTCCTCTCCTCTCCTCTCCTCTCCTCTCCTCTCCTCTCTTCTCCTCACCTAGCTCCTCACCTCCTTCTCCTCCTCCTCTCCTTACTCCTCCTCTTCTCTCCTTACTCTTCCCACCTTAGCTCCTCCTACATATCACCCTTCTTGTTAAAACAAAACTTTTCTCTTACAATACAATTAGAGCATAACTATACCAATTTGTGTCAGTAAGGTACAAGATAGATCTAATACCCAGTCCATCATTTTGTTGAATAACCAGAACCTCTGTCATCTCTCCTAACTAAAAGACTTAGTTCTGAACCTGGCTTTTTTTCTTGGCTTTATAATGAATGTCAGCTGAAAACCATCCCCTCAAATGTTTTCTCTCAAAGTAAATAGCCAGGATTGGCTATGAGACTACAAGTCTTCAACCCTATCAGAAATCCAGAATGACTGAGTTAACTGAAATTATGGGAAGCACAAAGCATAGTTTCTAAAACTTAGCCAATTTATAGAGACTGCAGAACACCTGGACAGTCCCTATACTACAAAACATTGGAGCATCCTATCTTCAGCCTTCTGGCCCAGGATCATCTGGCAGACCAAGTGATGCAGACTTATTAAGAGCTGATTATTCTGTCTTGGCAGATATAATCAGTCAACTATTCTGCAAGTGTGTCCTTCTCTGGACAGAGGCAATTCTTGCCTAGTGGCTGTCTTACCACAAATGGAGTAACTCCAAAGATGCTCAATTTCTTCTTAGAATCCAAGACAGGAAGCTGTCAGGAGCCGACAGGTCTCTAATCAAAGTGCACATTAATACAGAAATGTTTGTAACGTCAATTCTGTGGACTTCTGACGTTTTGAAAACCAACTATCCATGTAAGGCAATCTGGACTGTTGTCTGTTAACTCCTCTTAGCTATTTCTAAATAAAATATAGAAAACACCCTAACAAGAAACTCAGAGCCATGAATTTGCTATAGGCCCTTAACTCACAGGCTAACCATCTCAAATCAGTTAGAAAACTTAAAGAAGGGACTGGGTGTAAGCCTTGTATTTCTAAATGTGTTATATAGGCACAATGTCTATGAGAGTAACAATATTCATCTCACTTTTCTATATAAGAAGCTCATATCAATGAAAACCTTACATTTGAAATCAAAGTAAATTTTGTACCATATAAGAAATCATAACTTCATCTTAATAACAATTATACATATTTCTACCAATAGGTTATGGCTATGCAATAAATCATAGCTAATCCTCCCTGTTCCAAAAAAACCACTACTTTTCCCTAGATAGACAGCCCAATATTAACCACCTTAGTCCCCAAAGCCCAGGGAATAAGGACACTGACTCTTCATTAACTTCTTCAAGCTGATTACAGGCGTTGAGATATTAGAAGAGGGGTGGGGGGAAGAGTAAATTGATAAGCCTCTGTGTAGAGAGCTGCGGTGAGCAGTGACAACGTTCACCATTACAAGATGGCGCTGGCATCCGGTGCTCCCTCAAGTTATAAGTGGACTTGCGTATGTGCAAGTGGTGAAAGCGCGCCAAGTCACTGCCCTACCCGGGGTGTAATATGAGGTAATGAGCAAGCAGCCAATTAGAAGTGAACACGCTGCTGTAGGGTGTATATAGGCAGCGCCTTTTCAGGGCTCGGGGTCTTCCTCTTTCCATCGCAATAAACGCTTGCTGCAGAAGGATCCTAGTGCCCGAGTGTGGAGTGTGTTCTTGCTGGCGAGACGATTGTGCAGGTCACAGCTGGTGCTGAAACCTGGGATGCCCACCATCGCTGGCGCTGAGGAGACCCCCCATCCACGGGGGGTATTCAGAACTGCAGGACAAAGGTAAGCTCTGAGAGGCATGTTTGGTCTTGATTTGTCTCATCTCTCTCCCCAGTTGGCAGGAGCTCTTGAAGCTTTCGCTATTGTGCTAGCAGCGCTCGTTCTCTCCCTTTTGGTTTCATTTTGCTTCCACAAATATTCTTGTTAAAAGGCTTGCCGCTGTTGGGCACGGTTAGGCAGATGTAGATAAGCCACGGTGCCCCTCTCTGTGTGTCAGCTTCTCTCGTAGATAAGAGAGCAGCATGGGAGCTTCACATTCGGTGGTCGCTCTTGCGACAGCATGAATTAAAAGTTTCTACAAAAACGTTGGAGGGGTTTGTGAAGGAGGTCGATCGTGTGGCACCCTGGTATATATGCTCAGGGTCGCTAACTCTCGCCTTCTGGGACAAATTGGAGGGTGACTTGATTAGAGAACAGCAGAATGGGAAATTAAAGCCTGGAACTAGACCGCTGTGGAAGCTAGTGAGATCGTGTTTACAGGACGAGAAATGCCGCTGGACTGTAGCGGCAGGCCAGGGAGTGTTAGAGGAGTTGCAAGACAGCATGTCAGAAACAGAGAGGGATAAAAGGTTGGGAGCTCACAAAGAAAAAAGAAAAGGCATGCCTAATAAAAAAGACCCTTCCAAAGACGCCCAGTCCACGGAAGCGAAAGATAAGGGACAGGACGCCCTGGGAGAGAAGCGTAAGGAGGGAGAAAAAGCCCCAGAAAAGAAACCTCTTTATCCAGTAAAAGAACTGGAGGTCTTAGGGCTTGATAGCTCTGAGGAACTAAGCCCCCCTGAGGAGGAAGACTTAGATGAAGAGGCAGCCCACTATGAGGAGGAAAGGTACCATCCAGATGAGCGGCCGCCACTGCAAAATCGAAAACAAAAGAAAACAGGAGATAGGAACCGCATGGCCTCTCAGCCTGTTGCACCCTCCTGACCTATTGTCCCCAGCGCCCCTCCGCCTTATGCGGACAAGTGCTGCTCAGACTCCTTCCTTTCAAAGGGAGATAAAAGAAAGTTATTACAAGCCTTCCCGGTGTTTGAGGCTGCAGAGGGAGGTCACGTCCACGCACCAGTAGAATATACCCCTATTAAGGAACTTGCTGAATCAGTTAACAGATATGGAGTTGATGCTAATTTCACAGTCATGCATCTTGAGAGACCTGCCACTATGGCGATGACTCCGAATGATTGGCAAAATACAGTAAAAGCTGCTCTCCCTAATATGGGACAGTACATGGAATGGAAAGCCTTATGGCATGATGCTTCTCAAGTACAGGCAAGGGCCAACACCAATGCGGAAGGCAATCAAAGACAGTGGACATTTGAATTGTTAACAGGGCAAGGACAGTTTGTTAATAATCAGACAAACTACGATTGGGGAGCATACGGCCAGATCTCTGCTGCCGCTATTAAAGCATGGAAAGCCCTCTCAAAGAAAGGTGAGGCCAGGGGACACCTAACGAAAATATTACAAGGCCCCCAAGAGCCATTCTCAGACTTTGTGTCTAGGATGACAGAAGCAGCAGGCAGGATTTTTGGAGGCCCGGAGCGAGTTAAACCACTGATAGAACAACTGGTGTATGAAAATGCCTCCCCAGAGTGCAAGGCAGTCATTACCCCTAGAAGAAGCAAAGGGTTGACAGACTGGGTAAAGGTTTGCCGAGGACTTGGAGGCCCGCTTACTAATGCCGGCCTTGCAGCAGCTATCTTACAAAGCCAAAACCGCCCAAGTCCTGGCGGCCATAAAGTCTGCTACAACTGTGGCAAACCGGGTCATTTGAAATGAGAATGTCCTGCTTCCATGCAAAAAAGAACTCCAGGGCTTTGTACCAAATGCAGAAAAGGTTATCATTGGGCTAATGAGTGTCGCTCAGTTAGAGATATTCAAGGAAAGCTTATTCAACATGATTCCCCACAGTGGAAAGAGATGAAGGTATTCCAAAAAACGGGTTTCCGGGCCCCAGATCCCAGGGCCCCCAAAAATATGGGACACAAGTCAGCAACCGGAGGATACCTCTAGCCACAGAGCTACAAGAGGCTCTGCAGGATTGGACCTCTGTTCCACCTCCCAATTCTTACTAATGCCACATGTGGGCGTGCAGCCTGTCCTGGTTGATTTTAAAGGTCCCCTGCCTGAGGGAAGTGTCAGCCTTATTCTAGGTCACTCCTTTCTTACCTTGAAGGGGCTTGTGGTTCATCCTGGTGTGATAGACCAAGACTATACCGGGGAACTTCAAGTTCTCTGCTCTTGTCCACAAGGCATATTTTCTATCTCTCCTGGGGATAGGATTGCTCAATTGGTTGTCCTTCCAAGTTTGCATAATTGTTTCCCATCCACCGGGGTGCCTAGAGGTGCCAATGGGCTTGGTTCTTCAGGAACTGACTTTGCTCACTTGGTAGTTGACCTTAAAACTAGACCCACCTTGCAATTAATGATAGAGGGGAAGAACTTTATCAGAATTTTGGACACAGGAGCTGATAAAAGTATTATTTCCTCCAACTGGTGGCCTAAGGCATGGCCTGTTACACAATTGTCCCACTCCTGACAAGGGTTGGGATATGAAGCCAGTCCCGCAGTCAGTTCACGCTCATTGACTTGGCAGGCACCAGAAGGCCAAACAGGAAGCTTTATACTTTATGTGCTTCCTCTCCCTGTTAATCTCTGGGGAAGAGACATCTTATAAGACTTAGGATTAACATTAACTAGTGAGTACTCTCAACAAGCTATTGATATTATGAAAAGGATGGGATATAAGGAAGGAAAAGGCCTTGGCAGAAAAGAACAAGGAAGATTAAGCCCAATCTCACAAGAGAGTAATACAGGAAGACAAGGTTTGGGTTTTCCCTAGTTGCCATTGAGGGTTCTATGCCCATACCTTGGCTTACAGAGGAGGCCATGTGGGTTCCTCAATGGCCCCCATCCTCTGAGAAATTGGAAGCTGCTACAAGGCTGATTAAAGAACAAATACAGCTTGGTCATTTAGAGCCTTCCACCTCTCCTTGGAATATACCTATTTTTGTCATAAAAAAAGATGTCAGGAAAATGGAGACTTCTCCATGATCTGAGGGCCATTAATGTGCAGATGCGGCTATTTGGCTCCATGCAACGAGGCCTACCTCTGCTCTCTGCTTTACCTAAGCAATGGAGGATTATAATTATAGACATTAAAGACTGTTTTTTCTCCATTCCTTTATACCTGCAAGACAGGCAAAGATTTGCATTTACCTTACCTGCTGTTAATCACCTTGAACGAGACAAAAGATATCAGTGGAAAGTTTTGCCTCAAGGCATGGCCAATAGCCCCACCATGTGTCAGCTGTATGTACAAATGGCCCTTGAGCCAGTTAGGAAACAATTTCCCTCCTTGTTGCTGATCCATTATATGGATGACATTCTTATGTGCCGTAAGGAATTAGTTATTTTGCAGACCTCATGCCCTTTATTACTAAAAACCCTGGGACAGTGGGGCCTGCATATTGCTACTGAGAAAGTTCAAATTTCAGAAATAGGCTCCTTTCTAGGAACAATTATTTACCCAGAAAAAATAGTTCCTCAGAAATTAGAGATTCACAGAGACCATTTGCACACTTTAAATGATTTTCAAAAATTATTGGGTGATATAAATTGGCTGAGACCATTCCTGAAAATTCCCTCTGCTGAATTAAAACCTTTGTTTGATATTCTAGAAGGGGATGCTCATATTTCCTCGCCAAGAGCCTTAACACCGGCTGCAAGCCGTGCCCTACAAGTGGTAGAAAATGCCTTACAAGATGCCCAACTAAAACGCATAGATGAAACCAAAGCCTTTGACTTATGTGTTTTTAAAACTAGACACTTACCAACTGCTGTGTTGTGGCAGGATGGGCCCTTGTTATGGATTCATCCCAATGCTTCTTCCGCAAAGATTATTGAATGTATCCAGATGCAGTTGCTCAGATTGCCCTTTGTGGGCTAAAAGCAGCCATTACCCATTTTGGAAGGGAACCTAAGGTTTTAATAGTGCCATATACTGCCCATCAAGTCCAAATATTAACTGCTACCTCTGATGTTTGGGCGGTGTTGGTCACTTCCTTTAATGGTCAGATAGATAATCACTATCCCAAACATCCCATTTTACAATTTGCCTTAACTCAAGTTATTGTATTTCCACGCATTGTATCTGAGGAACCACTCCTAGATGGAGTGGTAGTTTATACAGACGGGTCAAAAACAGGAGTGGGTGCCTATGTGGTTAATAACAAAGTCATATCCAAGCAATACCATGAAACCTCACCTCAAATTGTGGAATGTTTAGTGGTGTTAGCGGTTCTGGAAATTTTTCCAGGTCCCTTAAATATTGTTTCAGATTCCTTTTATGTAGTAAACACAGTCAAAGTTTTAGAAGTGGCTAGACCAATTAGGACATCCAGTAGACTTGTAGAAGTTTTTCAAAAGATTCAGTTTACCTTGGTTAATAGAAGATTCCCTGTTTTTATTACACATATTAGGGCTCACTCAGGTCTACCGGGACCCATGTCCTGCGGAAATGACCTGGCAGATCGAGCCACAAAGTTGATTACGATAGCCCTCTTGCCAAAATTGGACTTGGCTAAAGACTTTCATAAAAGATTTCATGTGACAGCTGAGACGTTAAGTCGTTGATTTGACATAACTAGAAAAGAGGCTAGAGATATAGTGACTCAATGTCAAAATTGCTGTCAATTCTTACCTGTGCCTCATGTTGGAATTAATCCGGCCACTACAGATTTGGCAAATGGATGTTACTCACATCCCATTCTTTGGCAAATTGCAATATTTACATGTTTCCACTGATACTTGTTCTGGAATTATATTTGCTTCCCCATTAGCCGGAGAAAAAGCGGCCCATGTTATTCAGCATTGTCTCAAGGCATGGAGTGCCTGGGGAAAGCCTAAAATCCTTAAAACTGACAATGGACCAGCTTACACTTCTCAAAAGTTTGGACAATTCTGTCGCCAAATGGGGGTGACCCATCTGACGGGTCTCCCTTATAACCCTCAAGGACAAGGCATTATAGAACGGGCTCATCGCACTCTCAAGTCTTATTTAATAAAACAAAAAGGGGGAGTCGAGGAGGCTCTACCCTCAGTGCCACGAGTAACCATCTCTATAGTACTCTTTACTCTTAATTTTTAATGGTCAGGACCATACGGCGGCTGACCGTCATTGTTTGGAGCCTGACAGGCCAAAGGAGATGGTCAAATGGAAAGATGTCTTGACTGGTCAATGGAAAGGCCCGGATCCCATTTTAATAAGATCCAGGGGAGCTGTTTGTGTTTTTCTGCAGGAAGAAGACAACCCATTTTGGCTACCAGAGTGACTGACAATACGACTTGTGGCACCTGAAGATGACCCCCCCCCCGAAGGATTCATCTGCAGACATTTTCAGTCCTTATTTGGATCCTTCAAATTTGGATCCCTAGTATATGGGGGGAACAACGATGGGCTATATTATCTGCCTATCCAAAGTCTATGCCAATCAGACATAATTCAGTTGTTTTCCCTAAGTTTTTTATAACTAACAAAACTGTGGAATTGCCATATCTCCCATATGACCCTGTGTGGGCACCTTTAGGAGAGAATTGTTCCCTGATAGAGAAAGGCTCTCTCTGCTTCCAATTTGAGAAAGATGGAGGCTGTATCAAGTTAGTAAGCCAGGCCTTGGGAATGTTTGATGACCAACAAGGAGGCTGGTTGCACACTACCCAGAATACCAGTAACTCTGATATAACCATTACAAGCAAAACCTTTTGGCAAGAGGCAATGTGGATCAATGGTACCTTTATATCGCCTGGAGCCACTTATAAGGAACGTCTTCCTCAACCTAGGATAGCTCCCCATTGTAGTCTAAATAATGAGGAAAACATTTCTGCTTGGTCTGATTGTCAGTCCTCTCTTACTAGCTGGGCAAACCAGGATAAGACCTTTTCCTTCTCCCCTAATATGAGGTCCGACCCAGGGGGAGAATGGGATATGAAACAGGGGATGTTCATACAAGATTTCAGGACACATCCTTTCCATAAATGGTTATTGTGTGGAATTAATGGTAGTTGTACAGATCTCAGTCCATTGGTTTTTATTCAAGGTGGAACCACAGGAAAGGCCTTCTTTAATGGCATTTCCAAATTTTATCAGTATCATAAGATACCAACTCAGGGACCTGATGGAACCTCAGGTGTACACGTTAATTCTACTACAGAAATTACTGGGGTTAATAAAACTCAAAAGCAAATTGACTTCTCACCTACCCCGGTATGTGTCTATCCCCCCTTCCTGTTTATTCTTTCAAATTCCTCATTTGAAAATTGCACTAATGATTCTTGCATAATGTCTCAGTGTTGGGCTGCTGAACAAGCAAGGTGTGCCATGATTGCTAGAGTGCCACGATGGATCCCTGTTCCTGTGGAAACCCCATCTACTTTGTCATTATTCAGACAAAAAATAGATTTTGGGATAACTGCAGCTATTATAATGGCGATCTCCATTAGTGCGGTTGCAGCTACAGCCGCCGGAATCGCTATGTCAACCACAGTCCAAACAGGTGCAGTTTTAAATCAACTATCCGCAACAGTGGCAGACGCAGTTGACCTTCATACTTCTACTAGTGCCCAGTTAAAAGGTGGGTTGATGGTGGTCAATCAGCGCATTGATTTAGTAGAAGAAAGATTGGATATTCTCTTCTTATTAGCCCAATTGGGGTGCGAAAGA
Source organism: Arvicanthis niloticus (assembly GCF_011762505.2). Lineage (NCBI taxonomy): Eukaryota > Metazoa > Chordata > Mammalia > Rodentia > Muridae > Arvicanthis > Arvicanthis niloticus. The sequence goes on from NC_047677.1 coordinate 7,297,381, forward strand.
AGGTTAGGCGCCCTGTGTATTACCAGTGTACAATATGATAATTACACATGAGCAGCTAACTTGTCTAGAAAATTATCTTTATACCTTGCAGGAAAGTGGTCGGAAGGATTTGATGAGACTCTTGAATCATTGCGAGCGGCAGTGATAGCCATCAACTCGACACGAGTGGATCTGTCATTGACTGAAGGACTCCTGGATTTCTTCAGCCTTTTCTTTCTTTAAAGAGTGGGTGGGGGTAGGTCTGTTTGGTGCAGCCCTATGTTTCGGATTAGTGCTTATACTATGGTTGGTCTGCAAACTCAGAGCCCAACAAAAACATGACAAGGTCGTTATTACCCAAGCACTCTTAGCCTTGGAACAAGGATCATCTTCTGAAATTTGGCTATCTATGCTAAGAAAGTAACTGATGACTGAGACCCTCAGTCGATGCACCTCAAGGGTTCAGCCCATTGCACTGGGTCGATGAGAGGTCTAAGTCTAGCCAGCCCTTGCCTGAATAGCTGTGGTACCTGAATAGTAGGTTGACAGCCCTTGCACTCTTGGGAACTATACTCCATTGCACAGGGACGGGTATCAATTCCTCTTTACATCCCCTTAGCCCTTGCACCCAGAGGACTTGTTTCCATTGCACCTGGTAGGGTAAGGGAGAATCTTCGGGCTGTAAGCTCTTGATCGCTTATTCCCCCAAGATGGAGTTTGCTTGATCGGGCTTGAGTTCGAATCTTGATTGGTGCTGCGCTAGATAGGCCAAAGGCAGTTCCATCTTTATAAAACAAAAAGGGGGAGATGTAGAGAGCCGCGGTGATCGGTGACAACATTGGCCATTACAAGATGGCGCTGGCATCCGGTGCTCCCGCAAGTTATAAGTGGACTGCGCATGTGCAAGTGGTGAAAGCGCGCCAAGTCACTGCCCAACCCGGGGCGTAATACGAGGTTATGAGCAAGCAGCCACCTAGAAGGGAACACACCGCTCTAGGGTGTATATAGGAAGCGCCTTTTCAGGGCTCGGGGTCTTCCTCTTTCCATCGCAATAAATGCTTGCTGCAGAAGGATCCTAGTGCCCGCGTGCGTTCTTGCTGGCGAGATGATTGCGTGGGTCACACCTCTGATGCTGTGTCTTCACTGCATCCAGCTGGAATTCTAGGACATCAGAGGTTTGAGCAGGTCTGCTCAGCTTGCTTGATGAGTAGATACACCAAAGCTGTGTATTCTGCAATATACAATTCTCAAAACAAATTTAATTATTAAGATAATTTTTTGTTTAAATTCTGGAATCTAGTCTTCTGGCAGCCTGCCTCTTTCATATCTAATCCATATAATTCTGGGAGTTTCTATGAGGGTGTGATCCTACCATCCTTCCATTCCCACCTCCCTGCTCTCAAAATTCCCCAACACTAGAGAATCCAAACTTTGAAGCACCAAGTCCAGCCACTTCCACTGATGCCTGGCAAGGCCACCCTCAACTACCTATACAGGTGGAGCCATGAGTCTCCCCCTTTGTGTTCTCAGGCTGGAGATTTTAGAATGGCTACTCCAGCGTGTTTCTTAGGACCATTTGCTTGAAAAAAATTGTTTTCTAGCCTTTCACTCTAAGGTAGAGTCTGTCTTTGTCACTGAGGTGGGTTTCCTGTATGCAGCAAAATGCCGGGTACTGTTTACATATCCAGTCCATTAGCCTATATCTTTTAATTGGGGAATTGAGTCCATTGATGTTAAGAGATATTGGGGAACAGTGATTGTTGCTTTCTTTTATTTTTGTTATTAGAGGTGGAATTATCTTTGTGTGGCTATATTCTTTTAGATTTGTTGGAAGAGGATTATTTTCTTGCTCTTTCTAGGGTATAATTTTCCTCCTTGTATTGGAACTTTCCCACTATTATCCTTTGTAATGCTGGGTTTGTGGAAAGATATTGTGTAAATTTGGTTTTGTCATGGAATATCTTGGTTTCTCTATCTATGGTAATTGAGTGTTTTGCTAACTATAGTAGCCTGGGCTGGCATTTGTGTTCTCTTAGGGTCTGTATGACATTTGTCCAGCATCTTCTAGCTTTTATAGTATGTGGTGAGAAATCTGGTGTAATTCTGATAGGTCTGCCTTTACATGTTATTTGGCCCTTTTCCCTTACTGCATTTAATATTCTTTCTTTGTTTTGTGTACTTTGTGTTTTGATTATTATGTGACAGGAGGTATTTCTTTTCTGGTCTAGTCTATTTAGAGTTCTATAGGCTTCCTTATGTTTATGGGCATCTCTTTCTTTAGACTACGGAACTTTTCTTCTATAATTTTGTTGAAGATATTTATTGACCCTTTAAGTTGGGAATCTTCACTCTCATCCATACCTATTATCCTTAGGTTTGGTCTTCTCATTGTGTCCTGGATTTCCTGGATGTTTTGTGTTAAGAACTTTTTGCATTTTGCATTCTTTGACAGTTCTGTCAATTCGTTCTATGGTATCTTCTGCACCTGAGATTCTTTCTTCTATCTCTTGTATTCCATTGGTGATGCTTGTGTCTATGACTCCTGATTTCTTTCCTAAGTTTCCTATTTCCAGGGTAGTCTCCCTTTGTTATTTCTTGATTGTTTCTACTTTTATTTTTATGTCCTGGATGGTTTGTTCAATTCCTTTACCTGTTTGGTTGTGTTCTCTTGTAATTCTTTAAGGGATTTTTGTGTTTCTTCTTTAAGGGCTTCTGCCTGTTTACCTGTGTTCTCCTCAAATTCTTTGAGAATGTTATTTATGTCCTTCTTAAAGTCCTCTATTATCATCATTAGAAGTGATTTTAAATCTGAATCTTACTTTCCTAGTGATATGGGGAATTCAGGACTTTCTTGTGTGTATTGGTTCTAATGATGCCAAGTACCCTGGGTTGCTGATGCTTGTGTTTTTGCACTTGCCTTTCAGTAACTGAATCTCCTTGGTGCTACCTGCCCTGTCTCTGACTGTCTATTATCTTGGTTGTATCAGAACTGTGTGTGGGGGGGTGTTACTACTGGGGTTAGAGCTGGGGCCCAAGATCTGCTCAGTGCTTAGGCACAGACAGGAAGGAACCAGTGCTCCAGGCCAGGAGTGACTTTCTGGGTCCTAGTGGGTCTCAGTTGCTCTGTGTTTGGGGCAGGTGTTCTTGTCTCTTTACCTATGATACTGCCCGGGTTAGAGCTCCTGGGAGGCCTGCCTGCTTCCTCTCGGTTCTGTGAGATTTGGAGCAGAGATGCCTTTCCTTCCTTTCTAATTCACATCCCCAGCACTTCTATCCCCTGTTACTCCAAGTTATCTATCTATCTATCTATCTATCTATCTATCTATCTATCTATCCATCTATCTGGCCTGCCTACTCTAGGAAAGCCAATGCCTCTGGCCTCTCTGGACACCTGCACTTGAGTGAGAGTGAGCATACTCACACACATACATGTACACAATAAAAATAGTAAGAATTAAAATTAAAATGATCCATTTGCCTGAGATTATCAAGCAAATGATAATAAAAGCAAAGGAAAAAATGAATGGGAATTTTATGAGGCTTCCAGTGATATTTAGTCAGAAAGCTGAGCTGAGCTTTAGGGTTATATCCTCCACAGTGCATAAAACTGGGATGTTGCCACAGTATACAGAACAAGCATTAGTTCAGGTGGTTTGGGGGTGAGGTTAGAATGAGAAGAAGCTTGAGTGCTGATTGCAAAGTAATTCTCTGTCTTTCTTCGCTTTGCCCATTTTTTTCTTTAAGGATTTTGTTGTTATTGCTTATTTGTTTATTTTTTGTACATAAGACCCAAATCAAATAGTATAAATAATATGCACAGGAATTGGTCCCTTGTCCCACTGATTGCTTAGTCACATACTTTCACATTCCGTTGAGCCTCATTCTTAGAGAGTGATTGCACCTGTTTTCACACCTTACTTCTGTTTTGCAGTCCTGAGGGGGTGAAGCCCCAGTCCAGCCATGTCCACTATGTTCGGCCACTGTTTGGGCCACTCGGGAAAGGTGGTGGGTACCCTGCTCCATTGTGTGTGCATGTCTCTCTGAGCTAGGGAGGACCACACAGATGGAATGAGTACCTGAGGTGCATCTGTGCTGTTTCTTTAATGATCGAGATGGTTGTCGGGCGACACCTAGTGGTGATAATTTTCTGCACTGCTTCTGTTATCCAGGATGATAAGGACAGGGAAGCATGATCAAGCAGGTGTGTGCCAGAGATGGTGTCCTGTTTGGAAATGGTTTCTATCTGGGAGGTTATACCTGGAGATCTATGTGGGTAGTGGTAGTTGCTATGCGCCCTATTGGGAAAAAATAAGGGGTTGGTGCTCCTTGACCAGGTCCATCAGAAAGCTTAAGTCCTGCCCTGGAATTTGTGTGTGTGCTTTTATTTTTTTTCACCCCTGCTTTTTCACTAAGAGCCCTCTGTCGCAGGATCAAGGCTCTGAATCCTGAGCTCAGGAGGACGCTATGGCTCCGGATTCCTTGCCAAAGGCTGGACTCAGTGGAGCCTCAGGAGGTTTTCTCTAGGATCATCTCTGTTCGCCATTTGCGAGCCTCTAGTTACTAAGTCAGCAAGGAGTGGAGTGTGGAGTTGGCAACTGGAGTCAGTGTTGGTAGCAGCCGATCCCTCCTTTCCAAATGCTGACAGCAGCAGGTGATGTACATACAGGGTCAGCCCTGATAGTGCTGACGGGAGCAAAAGTTAATTATGTGGAACTAGTACTCTCTGTGATGAACAAAAAAGATTATGAACTCTTTTAACATTTTTTGTCTTTGTTTTATTTGTTATTTTGTTTCTTTGTCTTATTGGATCTCATTAATTAATTAGTTAATTAATTCACTTTACATCTCAATCACGGTCCGCCCACCTGATCCCCCCTCACAGTCCCTGTCTCTCCTTAGGAGCATCGAGGTCCCCCCCCCCCCGCATCTCCCCACGCTGGCACATCAAGTCTCTGTAGGGTTAGGCATTATCCTCTCCCACTGAGGCCAGACATAGGCAGCCCAGTTAGGGGCAAGGATTCCACAGGCAGGCAACAACTTTAGGTATACTCCCTACTCCAGTTGTTGGAGAACACATATGAAGACTGAGCTGCATCCACATACATGCCAAATGCCTCATTCCAGCCTATGTATGCTCTTTGGTTGTTGGTTCAGCCTTGGAGAGTCACCAGAGGTCTGAGTTAGTTGATTCTGTTGGTGTTTCTGGGTAGTTCCTATCTCCTTCGGGACCCTTGATCCTGCTTAACTCTTCCAAAAGGGTCCTTAAGCTCCATCCACTGTTTGGCTGTACATGCCTCTATCAGTCTGAGTCAGGGGCTGAGTGGAACCTCTCAGGAGACAATTGTGCTAGGCTCCTTTCTGTAAGCATAATAGCACCATCAATAGGGTCAGTAACTGTGCTTGCACATGGGACAAGTCTCAAGTTGGGACGGTTATTAATTGTCCATTCTCTCGCTCTCTGCTCCATCTTTGTCCCTGCATTTCATGTAGACAGGACAAACTTTGGTTGGAAAGGTTTGTGGATGGATTGATGTCCATATCCCTCCAGTGGTGGTCCTTCCTGAAAACAGGAGGTGGCTTCTTCAGGTTCCATATCCTCATTGCTATGAGTCTTAGCTATGGCCACCCATATAGATGCCTGTGAGCCTCCCCCATCCTAGATCTTGGTACATCTTAGAGATGCCCCTCAACCTGACCACCAAGCCCAGATTTCCATTCATATTCCCAGCCCACTAGCCTTCTCGTCTGTCTCTCCTCACAAGCAATCCTACACACTCCCATTCCCCTCTACATCCTGGCTCCCACTCATCTCTTTCCCTCCATCTGTCTCCTATTATTTTATTGCCCCCATCTAAGTGAGAGTCAAAATTCATGTTGCCTTTGTTTTTTTAATAGCTGAATAGTATCCCATTGTGTAAATGCAACACATTTTCTGCATCCATTCTTAACTTGAGGGAAACCTGGGTTCTTTCCAGTTTCTGGCTTTTATGAATCAACTTGCTATGAACATAGTGAGCACATGTCCTCATAGTATGGTGGAGCACTTTTGGGTATATGCCCAGGAGCAATATAGCTGTGTTTTCAGGTAGAAATATTTTCAAGCTTTTGAGAAACTGCTATGCTAATTTCCAGAGTGTTTGTACAAGTTTGCAATACCACCAGCAATGGAGGGGAGTTCACTTTGCTTCACATCTTTGCCAGCATGTGCTGTCCCTTGAGGTTTTGATCTTAGCCTTAACGATAGGTGTGAGGTGGAATCTCAGGGTCATTTTGATTTGCATTTCCCTGATGGTTAAGGTAAATATTTCTTTAGTTGCTTCTCAGCCATTCAAGATTTCTCTGTTGATAATTCTGTTGAGCTCTGTACCGCAGTTTTAATTGGGTTATTTGGTTTGTTGTTGTCTAACTTCTTTAGTCGTTTATGTGTTTTGGATATGAGCTCTCTGTCAGATGTAGGGTTAGTAAACATCTTTTCCCAATCTGTAGGTTGGCATTTTGTCCTAATGATGCTTTTTAGTTTGAGGTCTCATTCAATTGTTCATCTTAGAGGCTGAACCATTTCGTTTTGTATTCAGAAAATTGTCTCCTGCACCAATGCATTCAAGGCAATTTTCCACTTTTTCTTCTATTATATTTAATGTATCCAGGTTTATTTTGAATTCTTTGCTCCAGTTGGATTTGAGGTTTGTGCAAGATGATTAATATGGTTCTATTTGTATTCTTCTACATGTAGATATCTAGTTAGACAAGCTCTGTTTGTTGAAGATGCTTTTTTTTTTCATCGTATGCTTTTGGCTTCTTTGTTAAAAATCAAGTGTCCCTTTGTGTGTAGGTTTATTTCTAGGTCCTTGATGCAATTCCATTCATCAACTTGTCTGTTTCTACACCAATACCATGAAGTTTTTATTATTATTGCTCTGTAGTACAGCTTGACATCAGGGAAGGTTCCTTCAGAAGTTCCTTTATTGTACGGGAGTCTTTAAACTATCCTGGATTTTCTGGTTTTATTTCCATATGAAGTTGAGAATTGCTCTTTCAAGGCCTATATAAATTGTATTGGGATTTTGATGGGAATCACATTGAATCTGTAGATTGCTTTTGATATGATGGCCATTTTTACTATGCTAATCCTACTGATTCTTGAGGATGGGCAATCAGTCCCTCTTCTGACGTCTCAGTTTCTGTTTTTCAGAGTCATAAAGTTCTTGTCATACAGGTCTTTCACTTGCTTCGTTAGAGTTACACCAAAGTATTTTGTAGTATTTGTGGCTATTGTTGAGTGCCGTTTCACTAATTTCTTTCTCAGCTCAGTTATACCTTTGTATAAAGGAAGGATCCTAATTTCTTTGAGTTAAGTTTGTATCCAGCCACATTGCTGAAGGTGTAGGAGTAATCTGGTAGAATTTGGGGGGTCATTTATGTATACTATCATATCATCTAAAATAGTGACACTTTGACTTCTTTGTTTCCAAATTATATCTTCTCGATCTCCTTTAGCGGTCCCATTGCTCTAGCTAGAACACCAAGTACTATGCTGAATAGAGATTGAGCAGCATCATGCTGTTCATTGTTTTATCGGAATTGTGTTAATTTCCACTCCATTTAATTTGATGTTGGTTACTGCCTTTCTGTATATTGCTTTTATTATATTTAGGTATGTGCCATGTGTCTCTCTTCTCCCCAGGATATTTAACATGAACGGGTGCTGAATTTTTTTCAATGTCTCTTTCAAGCATGTAATAAGATGATCATGTGATTTTTGTGTTTATGTTTGTTTATGTGGTAAATTAGGTTCATGGATTTTTGTATATTGAACCATCTCAGCATCAGCATCTCTGGTATGAAGCTTACTTGATCATGGTGGATGTTTTCTGATGTTGTCTTGGGTTCGGTTTGCATGTATTTTATTGAGTATTTTTGCATCAATGTTCATAAGGGAGATTGGTTTGAAATTATTTCTTGATTGACTATTTATGTGGTTTAGGTATCAGTGTGACTGTGGCCTCATAGAATGAGTTTGTCAGTGTGTCTTCTGTTTCTATTTCATGGAATAGTTTGGAGAGTATTGGTATTCGTTCTTCTTAAAAGTCTACTACAATTCTGGACTAAAACCATCAGACCCTGGGTTTTCTTTTGGTTGGGAGACTTTTAATGAGTGCTTCTATTTTCTTAGGGGGTTTTACAACTGTTTAGATAGTTTACCTGATCTTGATTTAACTTTGGTAAGTAGTATCTGTCTGAAAAATTATCCATTTTGTTTAGATTTCCAAATTTTGTGGAGTGTAAGCTTTAAAAGTAGGACATAATGAGTTTTCTGTTGTTATGTCTTTTTTTTTCATTCCTGATTTTGTTAATTTGGATACTGTTTTTCAGTTAGTTTGGTTAAGGGTTTCTCTGTCTTGTTGATTCTTTCAAAGAACAAGCTCTTATTTTTATTGATTCTTTGTATTGTTCTCTTTGTTTCTAGTTGATTGAGTTCATTCTTAAATTTGATTATTTCTGGACATCTACTCCTTAAGTGTGTTTGCTTCTTTTTGATCTAATGCTTTCAGGTGTACTATTAATTCGTTAGAATGGGTTCTCTCCAATTTTTTATGAAGGCATTTAATGTTCTGAACTTTCCCTTCAGAGCTGCTTCCATTGTGTCTCATAAGTTTGAGTATTTTGTGCTTTCTGCTTTCATTGTATCTCATAAGTTTGTGTATTTTGTGCCTCTATTTTCATTGAATTTTAGAGTCTTTGACTTCTTTCTTTCTTTCTTTCTTTCTTTCTTTCTTTCTTTCTTTCTTTCTTTCTTTCTTTCTTTCTTTCTTCTTTGACCCCATGATCATTGATAGAGTTGTTCAGTTTTCTTGAGATTGTAGGCTTTCTGCTATTTCTGTTGTTGTTAAAGTCCAGCTTTCCTGTCAGGGTCTAGCCTCAACACAGGATTGAAGTTCTCAACTGGAAGCAAGGATATCTGGAAGGCACATAATAAATATACACAGACTACTTTTTGGGTACAAGCTGACAGGCAATTTTTCAAGGCTTCTCTCTCACTCTGCTTTATTTCTCATTCATTCACTCACAGCTTGAGGATGCACACACTCTGCATGCTCCTGTGCACTCTGCTTTTCTCCTGTGTGTTTTTTTTGAACTCCCATACTTCTACATACCTCTGTGCATTCCCCTCTCACTCTCACACACACTATTTACACACATCTCACATATACCTCACACACATCACATGCACTCTCCTTTCACTCACACATACTCTCCATACACACCTCACATTCTCTCTTCACTCACTCTTCACATTCTCTCTTCACTGACTCTTCACATGCTCTTCTCATGCTCTCTCACTTACTCTCCATGCTCTTTTATTTGCCCTCTCATTCAGTCTCTCTCTCTCTCTCTCTCTCTCTCTCTCTCTCTCTCTCTCTCTCTCTCTCTCTCTCTCTCCACATTCGCCTCACATACTTCTCTGCCTTTCTCTTGCCCCAGTTTTTTATTGATACTCCAAAAGCAGGTAGAAAAAACCCATTGTATAATCATTGCCAAATCAAATTCAAAAGCATAACCACATCCCACAAAGAATTAAGCATGACAATTGTTTCCCAAAGTTTCAAACTTCCCTATTCCCAGGCCTGTAGCCAAAATAATAATGATTGCAAACTCATCATTATTTAAACTTTAACTTTTAACTTACTATACTTCAGAGCTCAGAGCTCCGAGGTCAGCTATATGCATTTTCCTGAGAAGCTCTAATGATAAATGACATGGGCAAAGCTGCCAGGCAGTGGCCAGAAAAAAATCAAATTAACATTTAACTCAATAGTTCCCCTAGCTCTCTACTTCTATGCATTGCACACAATGACTCTCCTAAGAGTCCCAGTGTTTTGACTTAGTTTTACTAGTATAAGATTTTATGTATTCTATACTTCCTTATCTAGGAACTACTCTTTAATGTTATGCAAAACTTACTTCATAACTTCAATAGATTTTTTTCCTTTCTTGGAGTCCCAGTGTTGGCTCTATTTTATTTTCTAATAATCTCTTCAAACTTTCTTTGCAAGTCAAGCATTAATTTGGAACCACCATTGTGCAGTTATTACATTGTTCCCAAGATGAGAACACACAGCATGCACCTGGCCTTTAGGACTGTGCTGTGTTATGCCCTATGCCTCAATTTTTAATTGTTTAAGGATCATTACATCAACAAACATCTAGTTTCACAGAATTCACCAGGCAGAAGGAGAAAAAAGTAAAGAAGTCAGATATAATAGAATAATTATGCACACCAAGGCCAACTGAAAAACAATCACACACAAATGAAATCTATTCAGCTGTTGTCCAGGACTAAGGTTAGGAGAAATGGGAACAACTGTTTTTTTACAACGAGATTCCATGGGCTGCTGAGATGTCCCCATCCTGGCCTACTGCTGGTAGTCCCTTATTTCAGATGGTGGGTCCCCTGGAGAGATATGTCGCCTGCTTCTCAGGGTCCCAGACACCATCCTCTTTACAAGAAGCTCCTGTGGGCTTCTGAGATGTCTTCACTCCAGCCGACTGCAGGCAATTCTTGTCATTGTAGGCTGTCCCCATCACTTTCATCAATGGTGATATGATAAAGTGCAAGGGATGTTGCACTGATATCTTATTGCTACTCAAATCACCATGCCAGCAGATGTAGTTCGAATTCCTCCTCACCTACCAAAATGCACTAGATTCTCAAATGAAACACTCACACAACACACACATACACACACACACACACACACAGAGAGAGAGAGAGAGAGAGAGAGAGAGAGAGAGAGAGAGAATTTGATTTTAATATGCTTTAAACAGTGCAATGGTTGGGCCACTCTTAAACTTCCACATTGCTAACACCTCCCTCCCTATTATTCCTGCATTATTACTTACTAAAATCTAAATTCTATCTTTGTTACCCTAGACCCAAATGTGGGGCAGGGGAGCATCCTTCCCTGCCTTTTATATGGTTGCATACTCTTGATTCTCCACCTCTCAAGCTTGATCTTCCTGCTTCCCCATCATGGCAATTTTCAATCCTTCTATCTGTGGTTCCCTTGCCCAGAAAATCAGAAGTCCTGCCTGACTCTCTGCCCAACTATTGGCCACAGGCATCTTTATGTACCAATCCGAACCAGCTAGGGGCAGGGACTCTCATTGTATCACATACAGATATGTTAATTCCCATGAAATTTGGGGGCCTAATTAACATAATAAAAGCAGTAAACCAAATTCATAACAAAGGAGTTATTTCAATCTTGTTTATGTTATCTTGTTTATTGTTTTATCTGTTGAGTCTTGCTTTGTGACTGAGTATGTGGACAATTTTGGAGAAACTGCCTTGAGGCATTGTGAAGAAGGTACAATCTTTTGTGTTTGGGTGAAACATTCTGTAGATATGTTAGGTCAATTTGGTTCATAACATCTGTTAATTTTATTATTTCTCTGTTTAGTTTCTACCTGAATGACCTGTTCATTGGTGAGAGTGGGTTGTTACAGTCTGCACTCTTAATGTATGAGTTTTAATGTGTGATTTAAGCTTAACTTTGTTGCTGAGTTGTATTTCTTGTATATAGTAGAATGACCCATCCTGTTTATGCATTCACTCTGTTAGCCTGTGTCTTCCTATTGGTGAATTGAGTTCATATACGCTCCTCTTTGTATTTTTTCAGGGGCAATTTGTAATTTCCAGCAATGCAAGTGTTTTCTTTCTTTCTCTCCCTCTTTCTTTCTTTCTTTCTTTCTTTCTTTCTTTCTTTCTTTCTTTCTTTTTTAATTCATCAAGCGTTCTTTCCAGGATATTTATATCTGGATCAGCCAATAGGATGTCATCCATATAATGATAAATAATGGATTGGGGAAATTGTTTGTGAATCATCTCCAATGGTTGTTGTACAAAATATTGACACAAGGTAGGGGCTATTTAACATTTCTAGTGGCAGGACTTTCCAATGATATCTTTTTATTGGAGAACTTCTATTAAAGGTAAGTACTGAGAAAGCAAACCTTTCCTTATCATGTTCATGTAAAAAAATTGTGAAAAAGAGCAATCTTTTATATCAATCACTATGATAGGCTGTTGCAGCCCAAGCTGCCCCATATTTGGGGGCCAAAATGTTGAGGACCACTCTATAGGTGTTAGAACCCGCACTGGAAAAAGCCTTGGGGGCTAAATTGTTAGCGGCCACACTCCCCCAAGCTGCTCCAGTCCATGGGTTGGGGTTCAGCAAGAGGACAGATGCGAGGAATGGAGACAAGAAAAAGTGTGATTCAATCTTGTTTATTCTCTCTTCCTAGTCCAAGTCCCAAGTCTTGAGTTCCTAGTCCCTAGTTCTTAGTCCCTAGTGCCTTCAAGTTCCAAGTTTCCAGTTCCAAGTACTAGTCTCGAGTCTCATTCAAGTACTCTTCCAAGTACAAGTGTCTAATCCAAGTTCTCTTTCTAAGTCTTGAGTGTCTAATACCAAGTCTCAGGTCCTAATTCCTACTTCCCCTGTAATAAATCTCAAGTCCTAATCTCTGTTCCAAGTTGCTAGTTTCTTTCCCAGTTCCAAGTTCTTTCTCCAAGTGCTAAGTGCCTAATTCCTAATAATAATTTCTTCTGTCTGCCTCTTGCCTTTTATATTTCTCAATTCTAAGCCATGCCTTTAAGTCATGCCCTTAGGTCTTGTCTCTAAACCTCATCTCTAAGTCACGCCCTTAAGTCACACACCTTTAAGTCTCACACACCCAAGGGAAAATCCTGGGTATCTAAAACAAGATGTTATCAGAGTGTGCTCACCTGTTGTAGGCTATTGTAAATAAGTCTCTTGTCAGGGTATATGGCTCAAGATGGCTGCAAGGGTGATAGCCGCCTTCTGTCAGCTTCCCACAATAGGCCATTTCTTAGGCAGTGGGATTTTGGGCTGCAAGGAACCCATTGGCTGAATAATCTTCTTAATCACTCTGAGATCTGTCAACATCCTCTATTTGCCAGATTTTTAAAAATGATAAATACTGGAGAATTCTAAGGGCTGGTAGACTCCTCTATATGCTGATCCTCCAGCTGCTCCTGAACTAGCTATTATAATGCCTGTAGTTTTTCTTTTGTCATAGACCATTGATCAATTCAAATAGGTTGGTCAATCAATGACCTTAATGATAAGGCTGTTGGTGTCTTATCAGCAGTGGCTCCTTTGGGTAGAGCTGAATTGTAAGCCTTTGCTGTATCTTGTTTATGGACAACTTGGACAGTCGGTAACTGCCTTTGATAACATTCTCTAACTAATTTAAAATTTTTATTAGGAGCCTGGCCAATTTCATGGCCAAACACTGAAACCAAGGGGATATTAATTTGTGTTTTCCCCTGCTGTAATAGATTTCTTCCCTATAAGGTAAATGCTATATCAGCCATGTATAGCCTCAATTTTCCTACCTGACCTTCTGGTCCTGTACATTTAAGCCATCTTGTACTTTGCTTTATTTGGGATAAAGTCCCAACTCCTTGAAATTGGATGTCTACTTCTTGAAGTGGCCTACTTGCAGGCCAAGATTTTGAAGAGATAATAGTGACATCATTTCCAGTGTTGACCATTTCTTTAATCTCAGTATTGTTTACTAGTATTGTTAGTTTGGGCCTTTTATCCTCTATAGAAGTTTGCCAAAATATTTTTATTTGGCTCCCTTTTAGGTTTTTTGAGTTGTCTATAAAACTTGCCTCAGACATGTTATCTGGTCTCACAACATCTGTTTTTGAAGCAATGGTGTTTAATTGGTCAGAGAGAGAGGGAACTTTCCTTGCCTGGCATTGGGGCCTGCAAGAGGACCCCCTGGGAGTTTTTTAGTTAGGTATTTCCCCATTTGTCCATTGTTGCTTTACATTTTCTAATCAAATGTTGGCCTTTGCCACATAGTTGACATATTCGAGAAGGCATAGGCCCTTTTTGGGGATTAATTTGATTTTTCCTGCAGTCATTTCTGAGATGATCCTGTTCACCAAAATTAAAACATTTGAAATTTTTGGTCATCTCTAGGTGTCTAGTGGCAGCTTCTCCTATTACAGTCATATCAGGTGAAAAAGATCCAAAATCAGCTGTATGTCTAGTCTAATCCACTCATCTATTGATGCTGACCTTGTCTTCGGTAGTTTGATCACTTCCTTGCATTCAGCATTTGCATTTTCAAAGGCTAAAGACTCTATTGCCTTTTCTGATGATGAATCTGATACACTCCTTTCCACAGCTGAGGCTAGCCTTTGCAAAAAGTCAGCAAAAGTTTCTTTTGGACATTGCATGACTTGAGTAAATGATTCAAGTCTATTTCCTGATTCTATGACTTTGTCCCAGGCCTTTAATGCTGATAATCAACATAATGCCAGAGTTTCATCATTGTATACAGCCTGCATCTCTACCGCAGCAAAGTAACCTTCACCAAGCAGCTGATCTGGTAAAATCTTTCTACCCCTGGCTCTATTTTGTCCAGCTATCTCCCTCGCCTCATCTCACCACCATGAGAACCATTGTAAATGTGTGGCAGGTTCTAATATTTCTCTTGCCATATTTTTTCTGTCTTGAGGGATTACTCTACTTTTAATAACCCAAGAAGTCAGGATTTGTTTTGTAAATGGCAAATGCATTCCAAAATTAGTGACACTTTCCATAAATTTCCTCTGTTGTAACCCATCCATGGGTTACTATTCAAATCCCTGGTAACCCTGTGAATCATTGTCTGGAGGTCTTTGTTGTGTGTTAACTGGATAGACTAAAGTTTAATTTCTGATAACTTTGGTTGGCTTTTTCTAATTTTCTCTTCTGTCTCTACCTGAGGATTTTCCTTAATTGAAATTTTAAATTCTTGCCTTAAGATCTGTGTCTGTGCTTCAGATCTCTCCTTTTGTCAATCTTCCTGTTCCTTAAGTTCTTGTATTCTCTTTCCAAGGTTCTGCCTCCATATTTTGATCTTTTCTTTATATGGCAATTCTGATAGTCTACTGTCCATTTTATTTTGATTGATTAATCTTAGCAGGGTGGAACCAGGAGGACAAAGTGTAGTCAGGATGTAATATATAAGAGAATAAA
This sequence comes from Arvicanthis niloticus, assembly GCF_011762505.2. Classification (NCBI taxonomy): domain Eukaryota; kingdom Metazoa; phylum Chordata; class Mammalia; order Rodentia; family Muridae; genus Arvicanthis; species Arvicanthis niloticus. Next base: position 7,312,422 of record NC_047677.1, read on the forward strand.
TAAATAAATTAAAATTTATTTTGTAGTTACTTTATAACTATAATTTTGCTACTCTAAACATAATATAAAAATCTGGATAATTTTTTTTATTTTTTTGAGTTTTTGTCACTTTATTGTTAACCAATGAATATTATCCAAAATTAGAGATGTAATTGTAATTTACTTGTACAACATGAAATTATGCTAATGGGAAATTACCAAATACTCATTAGTGTGTTTTACATTGCTATATGAACATGTGCTCTCAACTGCTAATGATAAATATTATAATTGATGCAATCACTATGAAAACTCATTTTGCAAATGGCTGTTCCTGTTTAGAAAAATTCATACATCTATAAAAGTGGATTAAACCCACTTTAATCCTAATCTACAAATAGACTATTAACAGCAAATATAACTGGTATCCTCTCAACACTGTAACAACTGGTATAGCAATGACAATGTACACAATGCAAATAGAAAAAAAACGTAAAAATCTGAGGGAAGTCAATTCTGTTAGCAATAAGGACTATTGCTCTGATGCTTTGGAAAAGTGAATACTCATACTTTGAAAAGTCTGAGTGGTAAGGCCTCCAGACTCTCCCTCTCTGTCTGAGTGGTAAGGCCTCCAATCTCTCCAAATCTATGATTTTGAAGCATGTGCACAACCACTGTACAACAGTCACTTCAAAGCTAACCAGTTGTCTTTTGTCCTACAGAGTCCAAAAAATATATTAACCTTTTCCTTTTTATAATGTCTGCCCAAATTAATCCTTGTTAAGTCAGCAAAAATCAAAAACAGCACAAAACCAAGTTGAATCTACTGTGCGTGAAAACTGCTTAATAAAATGGCAACTGTCACTGATAAATGTTAAGTTTGAGTGCATGATACCAAATGGAAAGTAGCTGAACCACACAGAGAAAACAAGGCTTTCTGTATCTTCAAATTCAGGTGCTTCATGATCAGAGAATGTAAGAACAGCTTTCTAGCTGGAAAGACTTCCTCAGTAAGACGTCATTGAAATAAAATTTGTTTTTAGAGATTGCAAATAAAATAAGCAGTGATTTAGAAACTAAATATGCTACAACGATGTTACCCATCCCATCAAGAACGAAGAGTGGGATGCTTCATGTGCTGCAAAGGCACCGTCTTTCTCACAAAGGTTCACTCCACTTCCTCAGACACAGAACATCCATCAGGGAACAGCACACCAGTGAGAATATATAATCCAAACACAACTCAGAGCCCCACAGTTCAACAAAAAGGCAGTTAAAACATTAGCACTGGTATCTCAAAAGCATACTCAATGAAGGACATGATTGGGACTGCCCATGGGTAACAGACTGTGTGTGAACGGTCACCATGTGAAGAGTGAGGTAGTGGTATGTTCCTGGAACTGATGTTTCCATATGCTGCCCTTGCAGAAAGGCCATGGTTTGGGGTTTTATTTTCCCCTTCAATTAGAATTAGCTATCATCAAGAGTTACCTTCTACTGAACATCTGTGTTTCTAAATCACCCTAAGAACAAAACTTGCATTTTTTTTTTCAGAGATCACGTACTTACAGGCAGTGCTTCATGAATAATTTTCCTAAGAGCAACTGCCTAATGGGTATATCGCTGAAATGACAGACAAGGAAAGCCACCATGGGACTACAGGACACGAAAAACCATCACTCAAGCTGAGATGACTGTACTTAAGTAAAGCAAACACTCAATAAAGTAATTAGGGGGTTTCTGTAATAATTAACCACTGGCTGCATGCTGTGCTGTCCAACATTCTAATCATTTTGTGATGTAGTCCCATATCTGTCTGTCTACCCCGCTAACTCATTTTAAACACCTCCAGCTCTATCGTGAGAGGGCATGAGGAGGCCACATTGACAAAACACGCGAATGACATGGAGATGTATGGAGCCTACAACATGGGAAGGGCAAAGAAAACTGAGCTCATTAAGTGAACATGCATTGAAATGTCCACCATTATTCTAAGATGTACACGGTGCTCAAAGCACATACACACATTTGTCAGACATGGCCATCAGTATTAATATTCAACTGAAAAAGATGAAACAAACAAAAAGTGAAAAATGTACAAAAAGGTGACAGAATGCCATTATCCATTCCCTGGACAAAAGAAAAATGACCAAATATGACATCACACTGCCTTAATGCTGAAGCACGCCCTTCAGTGTTCTGCTATGAGCACAGTCAAGTGGTATGCGTGCTTTGGCAAGGTGGATGCCTCCATTGCATCTGCCCAGGCCCGCTTTCTCAGGTGGTTCAGCTTATGAAGGACACGGATCACAAGAACAACTCTCACATGGCTTCAAACTCATCAATACGCTGCTTGGTGTTGCCTTGTCGAATCTGTCGGAGAGTCTTGTATTTATCACGGCTTGCCTTGACATTCTCAGCATGAAGAACATCATTCTGTGTCTTCTTGGTTTCATCTCTGGCTTGGGCTAATTCTGAACTTAATGCCTGGAGATGCTTCTTCACACGTTCTTCTGAGTTTCTATTACCCGCTCTTCTTCGCTTCTGTGGTTCATCACCCCCTCGCTGGACAGCTCTGCTCTGGCCTCAGCACTGTTTTCATCTTGCTTGTCATGCTTGTTCTCTGTGGGAGGGATGACTGGGGGTGGGGGCGGGGGAGGAGGTGCAGACATCACAGTTTTTAACTCTTCTTTGGTCTTTTCCAAGTCTTCTTGAGCTGCAAAAGCTTTGTGCTGCCACTCAGTAGCTTCCTCTTCCTTCTTCTTCTTGGCTTCTTGGCAGTGAATTTGGCAAGTTCTGCTGCCAGCTGCTCTTGGTTCTTCATCTGGTCAGCAGCTTGCTTGGCTATTGCGGACTTGGCCTCCGCAGCCCAGCGCTCCCTGTCTAACCGCTCTGCCTCCTCTTTCGCTCGCTGGCGCTCTTGCTCCAGTTCCAGAGCTTTCCACGTCTGCTCCTCTAGCTCTTTCTGGGCTTTCATTGTCTGCTCTAAAATCTGAATAATTTTTAAAGAAAAATATTTGATGTAAAAAACAGATGATCAAAGTTATAAAAGTGATATTTCACAAAATATTAAAAAATTCACATTAGTATTTCAAAGTTTACAGTTAATAAATGAATCAAAACACAAAAATAAATATTTTCATCAATCAGATTTACATCAGGGAAACTTGATGAGCCTTGCATTCTGTAAGGTTTCTACAGGAAATTGTCAGGGGCAGCCTTGCTTGTACACTGAAGGCCTAAAATCAGCCATAGGCCTAAGTCAGCCTGCTAACACAAAGTCTTGGTCTCTGTGGAAAAACACTGAACAGATGGATATAAGATCTTGTAAACAAGTAGCCTTGGTGGAAATTTACCAGCCTGGATAGTCATCGACCTTGTAGATAGGTATCCTTGGTGGATAGTACCAACTTAGATAAGGACAAGTGAATCATAGGCAGAGTCATAGTGACCTGTTCCCTGAACCTTCACACAACTAATACTCTGTTCTGGAAGATATCTGTACTCCCCCTGAACACCAATGCTCCTGCATCATCCCCTTCTCCACATCCTGCCTCTATGTGTTTGTAACCCCTGTGTGAAAAAGTAAAAATCATCAGTTTGATCAGACTATAGCCAAGCTACTGTTCTTTGTTTGTCTGTTTCCCCCATTCTCTCTTTCAGGTGATCTCCCCAGACCCTGTTCAATGTCCTGCTGGATCGGCAGGAAATCAAGTTAATTATGCATTATTTGGTAGAATAGTGATGAAAACCTTCTGTAGGGCAGTTAGATATTTTGTATTAGAATTTAAATAAATATGTACTGCCTGAAAGTTGTTTCAGTGGACATACGTGCTTGCTGTCTAGAATGATAGTCTGGATTCATTCCTCAGGAGCAACAATAGAAAGCTGACTACTAAAAGTTACTACCTTTGTATACATGGGCATACACACCTCCACATAATTAATTAATTAACTAACTAATTAATTAATCAATCTTTGAAATAATTGTTCTTTTTGTCCAAGAAAGTTCATATCTGTTGCAAGTAATATTTTTTAAAAATGGTGCCTGGTCCAGCTTGTTCCCAGACAGTGCCATTTTCCCAAGGCTCCATCCCTGGACCACAATTCCAGCTATCTAGAGACACTGGCCCTGGCACCCACAAGACACCAGCGTGGGAGATGGCTCTGCCAATCCAACATGCTGTCTCCACAAAGCTCCACTGAACCCCAGATGTTACCTGCCATGCCCACAGTACCCAGTAGAGTGAAGACTCTTAAAGCTTAAAGGTTATCCAATATTTATATATTCATAAGTGCTCAATTCACAAGATGCCCACATAATTAGAATTGTAAACCCAATTACCTAACCTTAATATTAATAACTACCTCTGCTAAAGACACTCGGACATTTGCTGGCATCTTCTTTCCTCCTCCTCCTCTCTCTCTTCTCCTTTCAACTCCTCACTCCTACCTCTCATACAGCCCAATCACTGGGCTTTATACAAATGTAGTCGGAATATATCTCGCTACACATATCCAACTGTATGAATCTTCAGATTGTTCATGGAAATTTTATATATAATAGCAAAAGTTAAAAAACATAAATATAACACATAATTGAAATTTATAACCATATACACATATGTACATTCTATATTAATCTATGAAATCACTTAAATTGTTGTTCACTGACAATATTCACAGTGAATTGTGGAGGAAAACTATAAGGCATAAGATGGTCCTCCACAGACAAATATAGCTTTGCAATTTCACATGTGCCCATAGTATCTTGAGATTGTAAGATACGAACATAAAGTAAAAAAATGTTACAAAATGTTGTTTATAACTTCTTTCAGTTTTGCTTATTTGTTGTTTTTTGATCAGACACATATTTATACTGTTTATAATGAGTCAAATTATTTTTATTTAAAGTTAAAATGTAGCTTTGTTGAAGGACTTTTAAAAACTTCATCTGGACTAATTTTTTATTAGTTATTTTATTTGTTTAAATTTTAAATGTTGTCCCCCTTCCCAGTTTCTCCTCTACAAAGCCCCTATCCCATCACCCCTCCCCCTGACTCTATGAGGGTGCTCCCCCACCCACTCACCCACTCCCACCTCACCAGTGGCCCTAGCATCCCCCTATGCTAGGGCATCAAGTCTCAACAGAACCAAGAGCCACCCCTACCACTGATGCTAGGTAAGGCAATCCTCTGTTACATCTGCTGCTGAAGTCATGGGATACTTCCATGTGTAATCTTTGGTTGGTGGTTTAGTCCACGGGAGCTCTGGGGAGTCTGGTTATTTGATGTTGTTGTTCTTCTTATGGGGGTGCAATCCCCTTCAGCTTCTTCAGCCCTCCCTCTAACTCTTCCTTGGGGTCCCCATGCTCAGTCTGATGGTTGGCTGTGAGCATGCACATCTATATTGGTTAGGCTCTGGCAAAGTCTTTCCAGGGATCACTATACCAAGCTCCTCTCAGCAAGTGCTTTTTGGCATCAGCAATTGAGTCTGAGTTTGGTGTCTGCAGATAGGATGGATCCCTACATGGGAGAGTGTCTGAATGGCTTTTCCTTCAGTCTCTGCTCCACTCTTAGTTCCTGTATTTTCTTTAGACAGGAACAATTCTGGGTTAAAATTTTTGAGATGAGTGGGTGATCCTCAACTAGGAGCTATGCCTATTCACTGTGTCTGGTATCTACAGGTTCTATCTTCCTTGTGTAGGGTATTTTGGCTAATGTCACCCAAGTTGGGTCCTGGGAACCTTTTGCTTTCCTGGTGAGACTTTCTAGTGGCTACCTCCATTGCCCATCCTTCATTGCTACATTCAATTTCCTGACTCTCTATACTTCTACCCTCTCTCCTCCCATACCTGATCCTGCCCCCTTTTATTCTCCCCCTCCTCTTACCCTCCTGTATTCTTCCCTCCCTCCCTCCACCTCCCATAATTATTTTGTTCACCTTTCTACATAGGAGTGAAGCATCCACACTTTGGTCTTTCTTCTTGAGCTTCACATGGTCTGTGAGTTGTATCATGGGTATTCTGAGGTTTTGGGTTAATATTCATCTATCCTGTGGATATATAGCATCTGTGTTTTTTGTGTGACTTGGTTACCTCACTCACAATGGTATTTTCTAGTTTCATTAATTTTCCTGCTAATTTCATAAAGTCATTGTTTTCAATAGCTATGCAGTACTCCATTGTGTAAATGTACTACATTTTCTGTATCCATTCCTCTGTTGAGGGACATCTGGGCTATTTCCAGCTTCTGGTTATTATAAATGAGGCTGCTATAAACATAGGGGAGCATGTTTCCTTATTACATGCTGTAGCATCTTTTGGGTATATGCCCATAAGTGGACTAGTTGGGTCCTCAGGTAGAACTATTTCCAATTTTCTGAGGAACTGCCAGACTGATTTCCAGATTAGTTGTGCCAGCTTACAAGCCCACCAGCAATGAAGGAGTGTTCTTCTTTCTCATATCCTCGCCAGCATCTGCTGTCACCAGAGTTTTGATCTTAGCCATTCTGGCTGGTGTGAAGTAGAATCTCAGGGTTGCTTTGATTTGCATTTCCCTAATGACTAAGGGATTAGTTGATGCTGAATATTTCTTTAGGTGCTTCTTGGCCATTTGAGATTTCTCTGTTGAGAATTATTTAGCTCTGCATTCCATTTTTAATAGGGTTATTTGATTCTCTTTCAAATCTTAGACACAATTTAGGAACAAGTAAAAATCTTTATTGGGCCATTAATGCCACTTCCTGGGTTAGTGTACAGTTGGTTCCTATGGCTGTCTAAAATATGACCTGACATAAACGCCAAATGTACAAAGCCAAGACAGAGATTTCAGAATCTGCCATGGATGAGCATCAAAAATAGATTCTGACTGGCCTGTCACTATCATGAAAAGGAAGTTAGAAAGATTAGTTCATGTTTAACTTCAGACATCTGATACCAATAAATCACTATCCATCTCTCAGTTCACTGTGGCTATCCCTTAGCTCGATTTCAAGCTTGATCCCTTAAAAGTTTCTTTTTTAACAGTTTCCAGCATCTGGTCTTTTTTAAATTTTCAAGACATAATCCTTTAGGAAAATGAGATTTAGTCTCCCCTAAAATGAGATTTAGTTCCTTTGCTTTTCCTGAAGGAACAGAGTATTTCTTAACATGTGGGATTTTGTGGTTATCATCTATCACTTTAGGCTTTTTACAACAAATTCGCCTTCTATTTTAGAAATTTTTTAGTCCTTTTTTGATTGTGATGCATTGGAGAATTTTAAAAATAATTTTCTAAATTTGAACAACTTAAAAAGTAATAAATAAACCTCTTGAATTAGAAAAGGTGATCTAACTATTACTTCTAAGGATAAAAATAAATAAATGAATGAATGAATGAATGAATAAATAAATAAATAAATAAATAAATAGTATTTGAGGCAAGCAACATAGCTCTGTGAATAGTAATTAATGCTATAAATAAAGCATTGAATATGGGCTATATGAGAAGTGATTGGTGCTGAGGCTAGGGAAAAGTTATAAGCATACCTAGATTATTTTAAATAGGTATTGCTTCCAGTCTACACCTACATCAGCAGCAGTTGCAGAGCAGTGTACTACACTTCACACCACAGCTCTGCCTGCCTCTCAGGAGACCTGCTCAAACCCTTTTCTATGTTTCCCTCTTTATTCTGCTCCTGTTTCTCTAAAGGCCAGGTCCCACCTGCTGCCCCAACTGATTTCTGGGAAGCCTGCTTTAACTAGGATACCAGAGAAAAAAACAGAGGTAACTAGATGGCTAAAGGCAACCACAAGAACATAACCAACAGAAGCCAATGCAGCATGACACCATCAGAACACAGTTCTTCCACTACTTCAACCCTTGGATATCCTAATACATCTGAAGACCAAGACTATGACCTTAAATCCCACCTGATAAAGATGATAGTAACATTTAAAGAGGACATAAATAATTCCCTTAAAGAAAAACAGAAAAACACAATTAAACAAGTGAAGGAAATGTGTAAGATGGTTCAAGACCATTTACATAGGATTTGCTTCCACTCTACATCCAGAAATAAAAGCAATAAAGAAAACACAAATGGAGGCAACACTGGAGGTGAAAAACCTTAAAAAGAAAAATGAGAACTCTTGCAAGCATCATGGAAGAAAGGCTGTCAGGCGTAGAAGATAGCATAAGTCAAAGAAAATACCAACTCTTAAATATTCCTAACTCAAAACATCCAGGAAATTTGGGATACTATGAAAAGACCAAACCTAAGAATAATAGGAAGAGAATGAAGATTCCCAATTCAAAGAGCCAGAAAACATCTTCAAGAAGATCATAGAAGAAGAGAAACACACACACACACACACACACACACACACACACACACACACGAACACATCCAACATCAAAGTAATAGGAACTAACAACCATTGGTCATTAATAGCTCCCAATATCAATGGGCTCAATTTGCCAATAAAAAGACATATACTAAATAATTGGATAAGTAAACAGTTTTTATCATTCTGCTTCATCAAAAAAACCACACCTCAGAAACAATTATAGACACTACCTCAGAGTAAAGGGCTGGGAAAGATTGTCCAAATGAACAGACCTAAGAAACAAGCTGAAGTAGCCATTCTAATAGGTAATAAAATAGATTTCAACCAAGAGTGATCAAAAGAGATGAGAAAGTAAACCTTATACTCACCAAAAGAAAAATTCAACAGCATAACGTCTCAATACTGAACATCTATGCCCCCAAATAAAAGGGTACCCATATTCATAAAAGAAACTTTAATAAAACTCAAATCACACATTCAACCCCACCAAATAATTGTGGGGAACTTTGACATCCCTCACTGACCAATGGATAAGTCATCAAAACAGAAAATAAACACAGAAAATTCTATTTGAAAATTCTAGCTAGAGCAATAAGACAACAAAAGCAGATCAATGGGATACAAATTGTAAAGAAACAAGTCAAAGTATCACTATTCACAGATGATTTGAAAGTATACATAGAGGACACACAAAATTCGTGGGGGTTTTTTCGTTTTGTTTTTGTTTTTGTTTTGTTTTGTTTTGTTTTGTTTTGTTTTTCGAGACAGGGTTTCTCTGTGTAGCCCTGGCTGTCCTGGAACTCACTGTGTAGACCAGGCTGGCCTCGAACTCAGAAATCCGCCTGCCTCTGCCTCCCAAGTGCTGGGATTAAAGGCGTGCGCCAACACTGCCCGGCACAAAATTCTACCAGAGAACTCCGAAAAAGCTGATAAATACCTTCATAAAAGTGGCTGGGTATAAAATTAACTCAAAGGAATCAGTAGCCCCACCTTTATACAAATGATAAATGGGTTGAGAAAGAAATTAAGAAAACAATACCCTTCACAATAGCCACAAACAGTATAAAATATCTTGGTTGCAACTCTAACCAAGCAAGTATAAAATCTGTCTGACAACAACTTCCAGACCCTAGGAAAGAAATTGAAGAACATAACAGAAGATGGGACAATCCCCCACGTTCATGATCTATAAGATTAACACAGTGAAAATGGCCATCTTACCAATAGCAATCTAAATATTTAATGTAATCCTTATCAAAATTCTAACAATTTTTTTCACAGACCTTGAAAGAGTAATTATTAACTTCACATGGAAAAAGAAAAAAAACCCAGGATAGCCAAAACAATTCTGAAAAATGTAAGAACCTCTGAAAGGCTCACCATCCCTGACCTCAAGCTGTACTATAGAACAACAGTGATAAAACCTGCATGATATTGGTAGAGAAACAAACAAGTTCATCAATGGAATAGAATTAAGGACCCAGAAATACACCCACACAAATTTGAAGACTTAATTTTCAACAAAAAATCCAAAAACCATACAATGGAAAAAAGAAAGCATCTTTAACAAATGGTGCTGGTCTAACTAGATGTCTGCAAGTAGAAGAATGAAAAAAGAACCATATTTATCACTCTGCACAAAACTAATGTTCAAGTGGATCAAAGATCTCAACACAAAACCAAACACACTAAATCTAATAGAAGAGTAAGTGGGGAATACCTTTGAATGCATTACTATAGGAAACAATTTTTTTGAACAGAACACTAATATCTCAGGCTCTAAGATCAGCAATTGATAAAAGGGTCCTCATGAAACTTCAAAGCTTCTGTAAAGCAAAAGACGCTGTCAATAAAAGAAAACAGCAGCCCACAGATTGGAAAAAGATCTTCACTAACTCCAAATCTGACAAAAGGCTAAAATTCAAAATGAAAAAATAAAATAATTAAAAACCTCAAGAAGTTATACTCCAGCAAACCAAATAACCCAATTTAAAAAAAAAATGGAGTACAGAGCTAAACAGAATTCTGAACAAGAGGAAACTCAAATAACCAAGAAGCACTTAAAGTTCTTAGTCATCAGGGAAATGCACATCAAAACAACCCTGAGATTTCATATTACACCAATAAGAATAGCTAAGATAAAAAAATAAAAACCCTCAAGTGACAGCACACGCTGTTGACAATGTAGAGCAAGTGGAACACTCCTCCATTGCTGTTTGTGGGATTGCAAACTTGTAAACCTACTCTGAAAGTTGTATTGGCTGTTTCTCAGAAATTTTGAAATTTTGCTACGTGAAGACCCAACTATACTGCTGCTAGGCATATACCCAAAAGATGTTCCACCATACCACAAGAACTTGTGCTCCACTATGTTTATAACAGCCAAAAACTGGAAACAACTCATATGTCTCTCAACTGAAGAATGGATATAGAAAATGTGGTTCATTTACAGAGTGGGATGCTATTCAGTTATCAAAATCAAGAACATCATGCATTTTGCAGGAACTAAAAAATATCATCCTGAGTGAGGTAATCCAGACCCCAAAGGACATGCGTGGGATGTATTCAATTATAAGTGAATATTACCCATAAAATACCAGATACCCATGATGTACCTGCACAGATCTAAAGAAGCTAAACAAGAAGAAAGGCCCAAGCAAAGATGCTTGAATCTCACTTAAATGGGGGAATAAAATAGTTACAGGAGGCAGAAGAAGGGATGTAACTGGTTGGGAGAAGAAATGGAGAGTAAAATGGAGGGGGCCTGGTCCAAGTGTGGGGAGACACAGGAGAGAGGGCCAGAGGCCAAGAGAATGAATCAAAATCTGCAGTTGCCAGGGGTAATGGTGTGGGGAAATTTTCTAAAAAGTGCCAGAGACCTGAGATGGGGGAGGCTCTAAGTAGTCACTGAGGATAACCTTCCTTTAGATACATAACACTGAGGATATGAAACCTGAAAAGACCACCACCTGTAGCCACGCAGGACTCCCAGTGGAGGGATAAAGACATCAACCCAGACTCACAACTTTTGACCCAAAATTTGTCTTGTCTAAAAAATTGCAGGGACAAAGAGGTAGCAGAGACTGATGGAATAGCCAACCAATAACACGTCCAACTTGAGACTCTTCATATGGGCAGGCACCAATCCATGATATTATTAATGGTAGTATGTTGTACATACAAACAGGAGCCTAGCATAACTGTCCTTTGAGAGCCTCGACCCAGCACCTGGCTTAAACAGATGTAGATACCTATAGACAAATATTGGACAGAGGTTGGGAATAATTTCTTTTCAATCCAAATGTTTCTCCTCTTCCTGGTTGCCCCTCCAAAGTTCTTTACCCCATTCTTCCTTCTCCTTTGACTCTAAGAGGATACTCACCATCTCACCTCCACTCACTCCCCCCACCCACCCACTCACCCCACCTAACCCCCTATCCACTTTCCCTGGGAGCATCAAGTCTCTACAGATTAGGCACATCCTCTCTCACTGAGGCTAGACAAGGCATTCTTCTGCTACCAATGTGCCTGGGGCCATGGACTATATATGTATACTTTTTGGTTGGTGGCTTGGTCTCTGGAAGCTCCCAGAGGTCTTGGTTAATTGATACTGTAGTCTTCCAATGGGGTTGTCATTCCCTTCAGCTCTTTCAGTTTTTCCTCTAAGTCTTCCATAGGGGTCCCCCACCTCAAGGCAATGGTTAGCTATAAGTATCTGCATCCTTCTCAGTTGGCTACTGGTAGAGCCTCTTAGAGGACAGCAATGCTAGGCTCCTGTCTGCAAGCACAAAAAGACATCAGTAAAAAAGTCAGACTTTGGTGCCTGCCCATGGGATGGATCCCAAATTGAGCCAATCACTGGATGGCATTTTCTTCAATCTCTGCTTCATTTTTGTCCCTGTATTTTTTTTTTTAGACAAAAATAGCACAAGGACACATGTTCCCACTATGTTCATCACAGTATTATATAATAGCCAGAAGCTGAAAACAGCCCACATGTACCTCAACTGAAAAAGGATACAGAAAATGTAGTTCATTTACACAATGGAATACTATTCAGCTACTAAAAATGAGGACATCATGAATTTTGAAAGCAAATGAATGGAACTACAAAATATCAACCTGAGTGAGGCAACCCAGATCCAAAAGTACATTTATGGTATGTATTCACATATAAATGGATATTAGCCAAAAAGCACATAATACCCATGAAGAGAATGTGGGGAAGACCCTTGAATACCTAGGCACAGGGGAAAAGGTCCTGAACAGAACACCAATTGCTTATGCTTTAAGAGCAAGAATTGACAAATGGGACATCATAAAATTGCAAAACTTCTGTAAGGCAAAGGACACTGTCAATACGACAAAATGGCAACCAAGAGATTGGGAAAAGATCATTACCAATCCTACATCCAATAGAGGGCTAATATCCAATATATACAAAGAACTCAAGAAATTATACTCCAGACAACCAAATAACCCTATTAAAAATGGGGTACAGAGCTAAACAAAGAATTCTCAACTGAGAAAACTCGAATGGCCAAGAAGCACCTTAAGAAATGCTCAATATTCTTAGTCATCAAGGAAATGCAAATCAAAACAAACCTGAGATACCACCCCACACCAATCAGAAGGGCTAAGATCAAAAATTCAGGTGATAGTAGATGCTGGAGAGGATGTAGAGAAAGAGGAACACTCCTCTATTGTTGGTGGGATTGCAAGCTGGTACAACCACTCTGGAAATCAGTCTGGTGGTTCCTCAGAAAATTGGACATAGCATTACCTGAGGATCCAGCTATACCACTCTTGGGCATATACCCAGAAGATGCTCCAACATATAACAAGGACATATGCTCCACTATGTTCATAGCAGCCTTATTTATAATAGCCAGAAGCAGGAAAGAACCCAAATGTCCTTCAACAGAGGAATTAATACAAAAAAATGTGGTACATTTACACAATGGAGTATTACTCAGCTGTTAAAAATAATGAATTTGAGAAATTTTTAGGTAAATGGATGGAACTAGAAAATATCATCCTGAGTGAGGTAACTGAATCACAAAAGAACACAGATGGTATCTGCTCACTGCTAAGCTGATATTAGCCCAAAAGCTTGATTCGACTCACAGACCACATGAAGCTCATGAAAAAGGAAGAACAAGTGTGGATGCCTCGGTCCTACTTGGAGTAACAAAATACTCAAGGGAGCAAATATGGAGACAAAGTGTTGGACAGAAACTGAAGGAGGGGCCATCTGGAGACCATTCCACCTGGGTATTCATCTATCCCATGTGCAGTCACCAACACTGATGTGGATGTCAGGAAGTGCATGCTGACAAGAACCTGATATAGCTGTCTCCTTGGAGGTTTGTCAGAGTCTGATGCATACAGAGGCAGATACTCACAGCTAACCACTGATCTGATCAAGGGTTTCCCAATGGAGAAGTTAGAGAGAAGACTGAAGGAGCTGAAAGGGTTTGTGGCTCCATGAGGAGAGCAATAATACCATCCAACCAGAGCTCCCCAGGGTCTAAACCACCAGCCTGGGAGCACATAGGGAAGGATCCATGACTCCATCTGTACATATAGTGGAGGATAGCCTTGTCGGGAATAGGTGGGTGAGGAGATCTTTGGTCCCATGAAGGCTTAACACCAAATGGGGGGGGAATGAGGGTGGGGAAGGGGAGTGGGGGCATAGGTGGGGGCACATTCTCATAGAATGAGGAGGGGGGATCAGATAGGAGGTTCCTGGGTGGTGGGAGGAATGGGGTAAGGGGATAAAATCTGAAATATAAATGTAATATCCAATAAAAAATAGATTAGTCTTTCATACAGTACATTCTAACCACAGTTTTTTCTCCCTCCACTCTTCTTAGATACCCTACTACCACCTCTCCCCCGAGATGTATTCCTCATCCACTTTTTTTCCAAAACCTCCATGAGACAACAAATAAACACAACAAAACAAGAAACAATGAGAAAATGTTAAAGCCCCTGTAATGGTTTGTATATGCTTAGCCCAGGAAATGACTCTATTAGGAGATATGGCCTTCTTGGAGTAGGTGTGTCACTTTGGGTGTGGGCTTAAGACTCTCATCCTATCTGCCTGGAAGCTAGTTCTTCCACCAGCAGCCTTCAGATGAAGACATAGAACTCTCAGCTCTGCCTGTGCCATGCTCTTGTCTTGATGATAATGGACCGAACCTCTGAACCTGTAAGTCAGCCCCAATTAAATGTTGTCCTTATAAGAGTTGCTTTGGTCATGGTTTCTGTTCAGGGCAGTAAAACCCTAACTAAGGCAACCCTCATCAAGACTGGACAAGGCAACCCAATAAGAGGAAAAAGGCCCAAAGTGCAAGTAAAGGAGTCAGAGATACACTCACTCCTGATTCCCACAAAACCAGCATAACATATACACAGAACACTTGGTGAAGACTCATGCAGGCCCTGTGCTTGCTGATTCCATCTCTATGAGCCTATGTGAGCCATGCTTAGTTGACTAGGTAGGCCATATTCTCCTGGTGTCCTCTATCTCCTCTAACTCCTACAGTCTCTCCTCTCCCATCTTGGGTAAGGTTTCAATCTCTGAGGGAAAGGACTCTATAAAACCCCTCAATTTAGACTATACACATGATGTCTGGCTGTCTATCTCTGCTGTTGTTCCCATATGTTTCCAAAGGAAGCCTCTTTGATGATGACTGGATAAAGCACCAGTCTACAAAAACAGCAGAATATTATGAATCATTTCACTGATTTTTTTAAATCCAGTGATTTTCATTTTATACCAAGTCTCTGAGCTATGTATTCTCCAGTTTCTAGCCATCTAAGCAATCAGGCATGGGCTCCCTCTTGTGAAGTAGAACTCAAGTTAAATCAGGCATTGGTTGGCTGCTCCTACAAGTTCTACACCACTATTGTCCCAGCACATATTTCAGGCACATTATAGGTTGAGAGATTTTATAGTTGTGTTTGTGTCTAAGTTTCTCTTTCTATAACCCTTTCATGTGAATACCCATTCTTGAGACTAGAACATAGGGGTGGAGGATCCAAGCCCATACCAGCTCCACCTGTCTATTTTCAATAAGTATTTTTGACTTCAAGTGATAATCTATGAGGGCTGTTTTGAAGAATAGATGATGTAGTTTAGAAAATGAGATCTGTCTGGGTGGTTCAAGGTCCCCTCCAGAGGGGAGTACAGTGAGGTCAAAATAACTCCAGAAAAGGGGAAAAGCTGCATCTTACTTTGCAAAACTTGCTTTGATCAGAAATTCTAAAGTGATTCATAATTTACTGAGATCATTGATATAAATTACACATGTACCTTATGATTTATATAGGCAAAAGCTATATATTTAGCTTTTTAAATATATATCTATATATTTTAAATATATATCTATATATTTTAAATATATATCTATATATTTTAAATATATATCTATATATTTAAAATATATATCTATATATTTTAAATATATATCTATATATTTTAAATATATATCTATATATTTTAAATATATATCTATATATTTTAAATATATATCTATATATTTTAAATATATATCTATATATTTTAAATATATCTATATATTTTAAATATATATCTATATATTTTAAATATATATCTATATATTTTAAATATATATCTATATATTTAGCATTTTACAGAATTCATTTTACTAAGAAGTAATAATATAAAATTCATTTTAGTTTCTGAGATTACAAAATTATTAGCTACATAATTCTGTAATATGCTATAATTATCTAGAAAAAAATGAAATGACTTTTGAGCAATTATGCATAGTTTCATTAGGCACCTCCAGAAAGTATTACTATAATTTTAATTGGGAGGTGAAAACATATCTTTTGAAACAATCTATTAGGTTTTATAAGTTGGATCACTAACTACATAAGGTTGATTGCTCTTTTTTCTTTTTTTTTTTTTGTAGTAAATACTACAAATTTTAGGATTTCAAACACCTTTCATCTCTTTCATCTCTTATTTCAAACTACAGCACCACCTAGTGTTGCTGTAACTCACCTTGACTACTCAGAAATAGTGGCAATAGTTTTTGTGCTAATGTTGAAGGAAAAAATGCAATGTTTTGCCAAAATTTGCTCAGAGAGCTCTCAAGAGACAAAATTATGTGTATAGATTTCCCCCATCAAAAAAAAAAAAAAACCAAGCAAGTATTTTCAGAAGGCTTCATACAGACAGTGGCTGAGACCTATTACTCTACGGGTGTCAATGAAATGTTTGGAATTCACAGCACAGCCACCCCTGTCACTAAAGATGCTCCTTTACAGATACTTAAGACTCATAGACTAGAGTTGTGGTGTTTAAAAGAGTGAAAATGAAGAGCAAGGATGAACACTGGGATTATTTGTATGTACTCCATTGGTTTTCGGTTTTTTTTTTTTTTTTCACCAATTTATGTACAACCCTAGAAAAATATTTAGGTATTTCAAATGTCAAGTAGAAAAAAATCAAATAATTCTTACCTGTATATAAGTCCGTGTTTAGAAGAATACTTGATTAATATTATATCTTCATAAATATTTCTTTAGAGAGGTGGAGTGGAATTTTTTTTCAGTTTACTTAGCTTATGATCATGTGTACTTGTGTGTCTTTGTGTGATGAGGTTCACATTGTTGCGGATGCCTTCAGAGGCAAAAGGAGAATGCTAGATCCCATGCAGGCAGTACAAACTTTCAATGATACCACACAGGTACATACATATCCACACAGATGTATATACTTACCACATTCAGATACACTATTCAGAAACTAGAATTTTTGTTGTTTGTTTTTGCTTTTGGAAACACTCTCATTTTGCAACTCTGGTTGGCAGGGAACTCACTATGTAGACTAGGCTGGCCTAGAACTTATAGAGATCTGTCTGCTTCTGCCTCCTGAGTGCTGGGATCAAAGATGTGGCCAAGCATGCCCAGCTTCAGAAGCTGTTTAATGTCCATAAAATTTAAATTTAGTAATTCTAAGAATCTCTTTGTTGATATATTTAGTGCATGGATATAATAACTAAAAATGAAACAAACAAAAAAGATTTCTCCTCAGATTTTCTTCTTCAACTACAAAATTGGACCTGTTTTTCTTCTTTTGTAACAGTGTGGTTTTTGTTGTTTTGTTTTGTTTTTCTGAAAAGTAATTATGTAGTAAATGTTGGCTTACACCTCTGAAGTGAAATATTTCTTTTACATACTGCTGTGCTTTAATTAAATGTAACCTAACAAGAACAGTGTTTAGTCGTACAAATGAGATGGCCTGGGCCTCGGGGCACTCAAACTCCAACAGAGGAAATTAAATAGCAGAGGCAATTGAGCACAAACTATGAGAAGAATGAAGCCAACTTGATGTTAATTATTCAGCCAAAACATAAGCACATAAGACCAAATGAGATAAATATGTAAATGTGACAGCTGCTGATTACCTGCAGGTGTAAGCCTTGACTTTTTAATTGATTCTGTATGTGCTTGGGCTTTTTTTTTTGTTTGTTTCTTTTGTTTTGTTTTTGACACTTTAAATTAAGTTAAAAGTACAGCTTTTTAAAAGTTAGAATTCAGAGCACTATATTATTAGGGAACGCTTTTAGACTGTACTTATCCAGAATCTATTTTTTATCAAGTTTGATAACACACACAATTACAGGAATGACTCTCTTTGAAAGATGTTCTTGGAGGCTGGAAAGATGGCTCAGTAATTTAGAACACTGGCTGCTCTTCCAGAGGAATAATTATATTTTTTTTCTATAATTTACTTTTTATTCAATTTAAATCTTATTTTTAACCCACTCTTTCTTATCTTCCAGCCAAGTCCTTACAAATCCCTCTCCACATTAACCTCTCCTCTTCTCATTAGTGACATCGCCTTGGGACAGCTAGTCCCAGCAGGAAAAAGAATATCCTTTCCAATTGAGGCCCAACTAGATAGTTCAGGTAGGGGAAAGGGATCCAATGCCAAGCAACAGAGTCAGAAAAATCCTTGACTCCATTTGTTAGGGAACCCACATGAAGAAGAAGCTGTACATTTGTTGCAAACATAGGGGAGGCTAGGTCCAGCCCCTGCATGCTCTTTGGTTGGTGGTTCAGTCTCTGTGAGCCCCTATGGGCTCAAGTTAGTTGACTCTGTAGGTCACTTTGACCCCTCCAGCTCACTCAACTCTATCCCAAGCTCCTCCACAAGACTCCTGGAGCTCTGCCTGATGTTTGGCTGTGGGTCTGTGCATCTGTTTCCATCCTCTGCTGGATAAAGCCTCTGAGGAAACAGTTATGCTAGTTCCTGTCTGAAAGCATAACAGAGTATCATTAATAATAGCAGGGGTTGGCTGTCTCTCACGAGATGGGTCTCAGGTTGAGCCAGTCATTGGTTGGCTGTTCCTTCAGTCACTCTTCTTTTTATTGCTGAGCATCTTGTAGACAAGACAAATTTGGGGTTGAAGGCTTTGTGGATGCGTGATGTCTGCATCCTTCCACTGTAAGTCCTGCCTGTCTACAGGACATGACCACTTCAATCTAGATATTTCTCTCCCCACCCTACCACTCACTAGTAGGAATCTCAGCTAGGGCCACCCTCAAAGTCTCTGCTTAGCCTTCCCCACCCCAAATCTGTATGTAGAAGAATGGAAATAGACCAATATTTATTAGCCTGCACAAAATTCAAGTTCAAGTGGATTAAAGTCCTCAAGAAAAAACTAGACACACTGAATTTAATAGAAGAGAAAGAGAGAACTTCCTTGAATTCATTGGCACAGGAGAAAAATTCCTGAACAGAATAACAATAGCTCAGATACTGAAATCAACAGTTAATACATTGTACCTCATTAAACTGAAAAGCTTTTGCAAGGCTAAGGACACCATCAATAGGACAAAATGGCAGACTACAGAATGGAAAAAGATCTTCACCAACCCTACAGCTGAGAGAGGACTAATATTAAAAATATATAAGGAACTCAAGAAATTAGACATTAACAAACCAAATAATCCAATTGAAAAATGGGGTGCCAAGCTAAATAGAGAATTTTCAACACAGGAATTTCTACTGGCCAAGAGGCACTTAAGATATGTTCAACATCTTTAGTCATTAGAGAAATGCAAATCAAAATGATTCTGATATTCATCGTACACCCATCAGAATGGCTGAGATGAAAAACTCAAGTAACAGCACATGCTTGCAAGGATGTGGAGCAAGGGAAACACTAATCCATTGCTGGTGGGAATGCAAACTTGCACAACCATTTTGGAAATCAGTTTGGTGGTTTCTGAGAAAATTTGGATTAGTTGTGCCTCAATACCCAGCCATACCATTCCTGGGCATATACCAAAAAGATGACCAGCTATACCACAGGAATACTTGCTCAACTATGTTCGTAAAAGTTTTATTCCTAATACTCAGAAACTAGCAACAATCTAGATGACACTCAACTGAAGAATGGATAAAGAAAATGTTTTCACACACACACACACACACACACTGAATACTAGTCAGCTATTGAAAACAAAGACATAAAATTTGCAGGCAAATGGATGAAACTTTGAGAATATCATTCTGAGTGAGGTAACATTCACTCAGAAAAAAAAAAAAAAACCATATATGGTGTGTACTCACCTGTACGTGGACATTGGCCATAAAGTGTAGGATAACCATGCTACAATCCACAGGCCCAAAGAAACTGGTTAATAAGGAGGGCCCAAGAGAAGATGTCTGAATCTCACTCAGAAAGGGAAACTAAATAATTATCGGAGGTGCATGGATAGAGGAAACTGGGTGAGAGAGATGAGAAGAGGTATGAGGATGGTGATCAGGTATGGAGAAAGGGAGGGTTGTAGAGGGCTGAGAGTGAAAATATTGAAGATGGAGGGGTGGGCATCTTGGGAACTATCCAGAAGACTACTTTGATTCCCAGCACCCTCATCTCACAACTATTTGTAACTCCAATTCTCAAGTATTCCACACCCTATTCTGGCCTTTGTGCACCCAAGTGGTACACAGACATGCATTCAGGTAAAACATTCATACAATTTTTTAGGTTCTTATTTTTCTGCCCTCTGGGCAATGTAGCTCTGACAAGTAACAAGCAAGTTATGTGGAGCCCCTGGGAAACCTCATGAGTTGGGAAAGGAACACTTATGGTTAAGATGCAATATTGTGCATTTTGACCAAAAACAAGATAAGTAGGAGAAGCAAGTGGAGATAGCCAGCAGCATTTCTGCAGTCAGGACTTGTTAGTTTTCTGATACTTGGCAGTGTCTCATGTGTAACAGTTCAGTTTAGAAAGCAGGTTTTATGTGGCATGGTGCCTGGCTTTGTTTACCTTTTTCAAAAAAAGACAATCTTGAAGGAATATCTTTGGCAGCTTTTGATACTGATTAGTTTGGGTGCAAGATATTCTGCCTTTAGCAAGTGAGAACTCACATATCAGAACATTAGGAATAGAGAAATTGAGGCTAGAGAAGGAGGGGTCAGCAGTTAAGAACATTTATTAATATTTTAGTGGCCCAGGATTTGATTCCCAGCATCCACATAGAGGTTTATAATTGCCTGTACCTCTACTACCAGAATATTTCATGCCCTCTTCTAGCCTGCTTAGGTATGGCACTCAGGTAGTACACAAACACACTTTCAGACACAACACCCATATGTATAAAATAAAATAACAACTTTCGTATCCTTTCTTTTAAAAGAATATGGGAGAAAATAAGAAACTACAGTTAATAACAAGACATTCTTATCTTTATGTTGAGGAGATATCCAGAACACTAAAATACTGAACCCTGGGGGCTGGCATCACTTGTGCATCACCTGGGCAGTGTAAGGGCCATCTTTCCTTTTATGTTTTGTTACCCATTTGCAGACGCTTTCTGGACTTTCCAATCTTAGAAACACAGTCTTTGAACAGCATGGTATTTTGCAGCTCTGTTGTGAATCATGTTTCTTCTCTAGCAAGTAGTCTGAAAAAGTGAAATAATGAGCAAATGGCTCTTTCAATACCAGCAACTGTGCTGGAGTTCTCTTGAAAACCCTTATCTATGGAGGAATACCTAGGAGAGCTATTCACCGAGGACATCAGATGAAGTACTAAAAGATCAAGCATTGCTCAGAAAAGATGACAATTCTATTGTGACATAGATGGAATACATTCTAAAAATTAGGGTTTTTTTACACTCCAAAGATGTGAAAAAGTCATGCCTCTGATGCCTGGTGAAAGTGTTTTCACACCTGTTTTATACTTAGTTATACTTTTTTTTTTTTTGAGACAGGGTTTCTCTGTGTAGCCCTGGCTGTCCTGGAACTCACTCTGTAGACCAGGCTGGTCTCGAACTCAGAAATCCGCCTGCCTCTGCCTCCCGAGTGCTGGGATTAAAGGCGTGCGCCACCACCGCCCGGCTATACTTTTTTAGACTAAGTTATAAGACATACTGCAGTTGAATGTACAATATCAGAGTTGTATTTTGCTTTCACTTAGCTAATGCAGTCTCTGTAATAGCATTTAAAAAATGTAGCAATGTTTTAGTTTGTGCCAATTTTGGGGTTATAAAATTTGATTTTCAGCAGATTAAATTTAGTAATAAAATGTTCTCTTTGTCAGAGGATAAAAAGGAAAGGCCTCAGGCAATGGTGTTTTTTTAATCACCAAATTTTTTGAAATGCATTTGGTTTTAATAACCATAGCCACACATGGTAAAATATGACAAGTATTTTTTTTTTTTTTTTTGCCGTTCACATTTTCATCTGTAAATAGGTTTGCAATTTAGTCAACAAATTTTCTTGTCAAGGTCAAGTATCACAAAACATTAAAACATCTGTGCTTCCACAGAAAACAACATCACATTGCATCTAAATTGTTGAAAAGGAAAAAGAAACAATCCTATATCTTCAACCAATGCTGAAACTTCTGAAAAAACTATTCTTTATCCTACCACTGTGTGGTGCTGCTTACTTTAAGTACATTGTGTGTACTTGATGTTGAAAGTGTAGTATGTATTTTAGTTTGAAATTATAATAAATTCTGGAACCATTTAATGAATAGGAGTTCTCTCTGTAGATGTAAATTCACACCATCCTTTTCTCAAGCCTGGTGAGCAAGAAATGATAACCCTGATGGTAACACAGTTCAAATCAACTATATTGATAACAAATTTGGTTTTCTACACTGGTATAAATTTTGTATAAAAAAATGAACAAAGATTTTTCAAATATCTAAAGCATACAATTGTCTCATTCCAGTTGAGAGTCCTGTCTCATGACATTCATGGTAACATGATTCTAAAAACTGATTGTTCTAGCTGGCTAACAGTGTAGAAGGAAGACATATGATTTCTAAGAAAAGAGCAGGAATTCAATATTCTTCCGAGTAGTGAAACTGTTACTTCTATTCTTCTGAAGCCACATGATTTTCAGCTACTTTTTAGCAAGACCTTTCTTATTTCCTAAATTTGGATTTCCCATTATGGTCTGCTTGTTGTTAGCTTTTACTTGCCATACTAGTACTTTGGCTTTTCAGCTCAATCCACTGGCCCCTAAATTGTTAGACTTCTTGTGGTTCTGCAATCAATTTCTAAAGAGAGAAAAATCTGAGCCATCAATGAATTGATAGTCTTAGGTTATGGTCCTGTTCTGGTCCAGGCTGGTCCAGGCTAGAGGAACAGGAAAATTATTTTTCTGAGAGTAATGAGACTCTCAGAATGCTAATCAATGCAATACAATTCAGCAAAAAACAACACAACTGATGTGAAATGAATAAAAAGATGTAGCATTAGAATATTGTTGATAGTGCATTTCAACCCGTCCATGCTCAGTAAGATTAATCCCAGTCAGTTTATATAGGAACGTATAGTCTATTCGGATATTAGTGGTGTATCTATGTGCAGTCTCCAGGGACTTGAACCTGAGTAGAACAACAAAGAACAGAAGATACACAGACCAAAAGCTAGAATCAGGTGGTCTGGGCTCTCTGCTAAAGAAACATCAGCACCCTAAAAGCTCAGCATGTTCATTACATGGAGATGAACAGAGAAGTGGAGTTACTGCATACAGCTGAATAAGTATACAGGGTGACTACATACAAATAAATGTATAGGCAGAATTGATGACATACAGCTGGATCAGAGAGACAGGTTTAGCTAGTCACAGTAGAAGTCTCTACAATGGCAATCTCCAGGTCCTAAGTAAATCAGGGAGGAAAGGCTTTGGTGGCGATTTTCTTGTACACCCTGTCAAGATATGCTTAGTTCCCTGGGAAGGCTTTGTCATCCCTCTGAGCCTCCAGGATGGAACTTTCCATGGGCCAGAAGATTTGGAGTCTTGAAATGGCATAGCAGTGCTCGTGTCAATAACATACATGTATTCAGAATGTCAGTCATTCAAAACTCCCCACTCCAACTCCCTACTCCATCATCATTTTATGTTATGAAATTTATTATGGAAACCCCTCAGTCTTTATCTCACCAGATTTGATTGTGTTTTAATTAAAAAGAGAAGAAAAGAAAACAGTTTCCACAGATAAATAATTCCACAAGGATTTTATGATTTTTTTTTTTATTCTTTAGCACCAGGGGTTTGGAGACCATCTTTAGAAAGCACACAGGCTGTAAGGGTTGAATGATTTGTCTGTCTGCTTTAGAATCCAGAGGCTTAGAGTACCTTCTTCCAAAGATTAAATTTAAGAAAGATGGACAATTTAAAGGACCTAATAAGATTCTCCGCATCAAAAGAATTTCTCCATAAAAAGCACAATGATTATGGTTGGGTTCAGCAATATTCAGTGACTCTCTGTAAAGTGATAAGTTTGCTTATGCCTTTTTCATGGCCTCTGGAACCTAGGTTCTGAATATGTCTTTCTGACCCAGAAGTGGATGAGAATTGTCTACCTTCTAGAATTGGGATGGCCTAGACAGACTGTCTCATCACTTTTTTTTTTTTTTTTTTTTTTGCCATTGTCATTAACAGTAGAATAAAAAGGAAGCATGTAAAGGATTATTAAAAATGGAAGCCCCATGGCAGTTTTTAAATACTTCTTTCCAATAAATAACAGGAAGAGTGAGATCTGCAAATAAATAAATAAATAAATAAAATAAAAATCGATGGTTTTAATTTCATCCTATCACTAGCAAACTATCCTCAGGTATCAACCTCCAACTCCCTGGGTCTGTAGTTTTCTTCCTATAAAAAGATGATGTCCACATCGCGTTTAATTATTTATGCATTTGTATTTCTTGTTATTCAAATAGAACTCAGTTAAGGTGTCTGTACCCATCCCAAAGCGGAACTGTTTTGTTTTTTTTTTTTCTCAATTAAATCAGGATGTAGTATGAAGATGCAGACCTGTCACTTTTCGCTGTGAGAGAACAGATAGACAAATCAACCACCTCCGATAAAGTGGGTTTCTGTCAAGTGCTGTATTTTAAAAGATGCTTTGGTAAGTTCTTGCTATTTGGTGGAATTAAACCACATCCTTCACTATGGCTCACTAGCACATATCACACTTCCAAATAGTGTGTGTTGAATCAGTTATAGAAAGATAGGAGGGATGCTGCAAAAAGTTTGTGGACATAGACTCTGGAGCCAGGCTGCTAATGTTAGTGCCAAATTCTATTATTTTATCTTGGGCAAATTATTCAAACTTTCTAAACCACTTTTTCTCTTATGTGAAACTTAAATGGAACCCTCATCAAAGTGTGGTTATAAAAATGGGTAAAAACAATCAGGACAGTTCTTGGCCAAGCATAAGTACTCAGTAATTAGGGTGTCATTATTAAGTAAAAATGCTAGTAAAGAAAGATTTAAGAGCTATTGGTCTTTGGTATAGTGTGAGGAGGTTTTCAAATAATCAAATGGTTATAGACAAATTTTGTTTTGACAAACTTTTGCTTGCTTTTCCATGGCCTGAAAAGTTGCCCCTTATCATCAGAACATCACTGGAATAGCAAGAAGCTCCTCTTCAAAAGTCTAAAAATCAAAAGGGCAACGAGTTTTATGCATAGGCCACACAACTACCTACACAAATGGACTGAAAGAAACGACAGTCAGCAATTCAGACAGGTAAAAAAGAGGCAGGAGAGATTTTCCCAAAGCAAGCTAAAAGAGAAACAAAGAACTCATAAGTATTTTCCACAGTAGCTCTGAAGATAATTACAAAGCTTAGGGACTGAGAAATAGCTGTATTCTGGGAGCTGCACTACCCTCAGCAATTGTAAAAGCTCAGATGGACCTTTCTAGAGACCTAGTGCTGCACAGGTCATCAGGACTTCATGAAGAAAATGCCCAAAATGATAGACAAAAATGGGAAAGTATATGAAGAAAATAAAATGCAGTTACGAACTGCTTGTTACAAGTATATAATTTGTTCAATATTTTATTCATCTCTCTAATAAAGCTGAGAAAATGGGTGCTAATAGCACCTACTGCTTAGCCTCCTCTTGGTGGCCTTGGATTCTCAGGGAAGTAGCATCAATAACAATCAGAGTTCAAGCACTGTCTAACAAGTACCTCTTTTTTCTCTTTCTTCTATACCTATAAATTCACATATGTATCTTCGGTAAATGTGCATAGCTATTCTTACAAAGATTATTAGTGAATAGATTTGCCTTGGCATGGTCTTGATGGACTCATTCACATGGATATCAATATTCTATTTAAATTATTTTGTATACCTCAAATATAATTGTACTTCCAAGGTCTAACAAGTACCTGCTTTTTTGTTTTGTTTTGTTTTTATTTGCCTCATTAGTATAAGAATATCTAGTAAGAGAGCACATTTTTCTGATGATTACATTCTCAAAAAGGAAATCTTAAAGTATGTCACTTTATTTTCCTATTTATAAACCAGTGTCTTTGTGGACGTGGATTCAGTACTTCACAAGTTCTTTTGTACTGATCAAGAGTTCCAAGTTGCTTGGTAATGTACATAAAGACACAAGGACCCATTTGGCTGTCATTCTAAAGATGCTCCATTGAAAACCGCCCAGAATAAACCTCTAAATGAGGGGCAGAGAATTCAAGGGCATCACTGTGTTTTATTTTTTAAGCAAAGACAAAATAAACAAAAAGAAAGCTGTTAATATATTATTTCCCCCTCAGAAGGGAAAACACTAATAATGGGGCTTCAAAATGTACTGCCAAGTTTTCTAGCTATAAACTACACTGATGCAAAGCAGATGAAATTTCATCTGTGTTTGCAAATGTAAACTTTTTAAGGGGAAATAGAACCATATTTTCTTCCCAAGAAGGGAAGAGACCTCAGGTTCTTTAGAAGCTCAATGTTTCCTTCCTGAGTATACTGAAGACATGTACTCCATTGAACACTGTGCTACAAGAGCACAGAAGAGTGCCATGGAAGTTTAACGGGTAAGAATCCCCAAATCCACACGATAATGAAGACTTTAAAATTCCCAAACCAGCAGCTTATATTTAGGTTCTTCTTTATAATATTCTAGCAAATGAAAACTTGTCAATAAAGAACAAATAATTAATAAAATTCTTTGTCTTTTTTATTATAGAGTATAAAGAACTTGGAAGCCGTTTGTTGTAAGTTATAAAGTGGGGACTTCTCTTATGTTTTCTGAGCATGAATGTTGTAAGCAGTGAGTTAATGAGAAAGAACTGAGCTTTTAGGAGAGTCAGAACAGGTAGAGTATTGTAATTCTCTTTCTTGATTATTTCTGTATCTTATCTGTTCATTTCACATAGGTTTCAATGCAATGTAAACTTTTATTGCTTACACAGCAAATTATTTGGCATATTGAAGGTGAAAGAGAAGAAGAGAGTTTTTTGAAAGACTCATGTGAGACCAGGCCATACCAATGGGGGATTTCCATCTCATGTTAGTTCCAGTAGCACCTGTCACCAAAATGTACAATTAAAAATTGCCAAATGCCAGTGTCTATTGTATTGCTTGTTTTCATGTTCCATGATATCAAATATGGGAGAAAAATTTTTAATTCCATTTCTTTGTGGTAAACTGATAGTGACACTCACTAGTCTATCTCTGCCAAACTTAAACTAGAAATGAAAAATCCTCATGGTAGGAGCACCTTTATAGCTTCCTATCCTCCCTCACATGACTTTTAATTAAAACAAATACTATATTAACCATCTATAAAAACTAGTACAGATATAGACTTCTACATGCTCTAACCCTCTGGAACTTAACAAGATACATTACATGATCAATTATGGGCTCTAATCTTTGACCAAGTACATCCCTTCTTGAAATGTTCATGCATGCAAATAATTTTTGACTCTCTTCTGTATATATCACTGTCGCCCACATGCCACATTCATGTTCACTGACTGAAAAATCTAAATCATTATATATCAAAAGAAGGCTCTTTATAGCAATCAAAAACCCTTCTAATCACCTAACTCCTCCCAATAGAAATACCCTTTCTCTCAAACCCTTTACTATGTGCCACTGGAGGCCACATTTTCTTGTGCTGTAGCATTTTTCTTGAAATAGTCTGTGTTGTCTCATTCAACTCTTAAGATCTAATAATTCTCCTCTGCCCACTTCAATCTCTTAGACTCCATATATCCCATATTCCTCAGTTTATTGTTTTCTTTACAAGTTCCTCTTACATTCTTTTTTTCTTATTGAATTCTTATTTTCTTATTCTTTTTTCTCATGTTATTTGTTCTTATGTTGTTTGAAAGACATAATCTGGACTTTGTACTTATTTAATACTACTCACTACATATTAATTAGGCAAGAAATGCTTAAAGAAAATCTTACCCAAAACTAGATGAATGAAATTTTATCAAAATTTCTACCCAACATATTTGAAACTTTAGAGTAGTTTTGGCAAATACTGAATATATAAATAAGTACAACTGATAATAAAACAAACATTCTTAAATTAAAATTACTACTACTAGTACTACTCCTAATACTAGTAAAATTACTAATTACTAATTACTAAAATTACTAATTTTAGTAGCAGCAGTAGTAGTATGTTTGTGTGCCCACATGAAGGTCAGAGTCCATTTTTGTGGAGTTGGTTTTTTTCTTATACTTTTATATACGTTTCAGGTATTAAACTCATCTCCAGGCTTAAAAATATTTCAAATAACATATATCAATTAATCAAATGAATGAAGAGATAACCTATAAGATGAGAACAAATTTTTGTGAACTATATATATGGCAACAAACCCAATAAATATCCATAATTTTATGCCAAAATTAATTTGTAAAAGTAATAAACTTTCATTTGCAAAAGATCAGGTGATAAGTGTTTGTATTACTATACAAAAACAAAATAAAAGCAAATGAACAAAACTCAAAGAAACACTCTATTGTGTACTCTGTGTTAGTTATTCAACCAGTTCATGCTCATCACACTTATTAGTCACCAAAGATGCACATTTCAGAAGCACTAAATGTCATTTTATGTATAAAAACTAAAGGTTTAATTTAAGGATGATTAAAACACATTCTAGAAATTGTTGAATCTTCACATCTTATATAAAGAGTAGCATAGAAGATTACATGACAGTTAATGAAAAAGCTTATACTTGATTTTCTTTAGAAACAGAAAGGTCAGGTTACTGAGCATCTTCTGTGTTGTTATGACATCTTTAATTTGGGAAAGCTTGACCTCTAAATCTATCTTAATAATTTTATTTTCTCTAGTAATGCAGATTTTATAATGGTGAAATATATTTAGAAAAGTTACTGAACAATGCTTGTATAAAATGTATAAAACCAGTAATTCTATCCATAGAGGATGTTTTCCTGCATTAAAATAGAGTTTATATGAAATTTTTCCTTTGTAGTTATGCCTATGAACTTTGAAGAGCTCTCTCTCTCTCTCTCTCTCTCTCTCTCTCTCTCTCTCTCACACACACACACACACACACACACACACACACACACACACACACAAACTTTCTTTTTTCTCTTCCCTTGAAAAAAAGAGAGCAAAAAAGAGGATGACTTGTTTGGTTTTTTGCTTTTATTTTGGCTTTTTCAGACAAAGTTTTTCTGTGTAGCCTTGGCTGTCCTAGAACTCACTTTGTAGACTAGGCTGATCTTGAACTCATAAAGATCCACCTTCCTATGCCTCTCAAGAATGAGATTAAAGTCATGTACTTCCACCACCTGCTTAGAGACACATTATTTCTGGCACCATCTCCTAAGGAAAAGATAATGTAATTATATTACTGAGAAAAAACATTGGATGCTATAGAACTGATGTTTTATTGTGTTATGTGATTATATTTATTAATTTTCCATACTTAGCATAACTACCTGTAATTGTAAATAGACTTCAAATTTACAAAGAGTTTTTTCTACTGACAGAGATTAATAGATACTGAGAATCTGTGATTAGACAAAGATTTATAAAGACAGTATATGGTAAAACTAAGAAATACCACTAATCAGATAAGGCTGAAACTTGTAGAAAGGAAAAGATACCCACATGGCAATTCCAAGTGACTGGGATTTCAGCCATTTCTGAAAAGTCATTAGTTACTGCCACTGTCATCAACTTCTCAACTCAGCTATTTGCCACCTTGACCAGATGGTATGTTTTGCATAATATATTCCACATTTATCAGCATCAGTTATTGGGAACACTTTGCTATCTGCTTTTTTGTGAGCATTTATGCTCTGATGGTGAAGTATCTGCACTGCATTTGAATGATTGAGCAAGATCAGAAGCGTTTTTCCTCTCCTTTTTCATGCTGGTCAGAGATAAGAGCTTATGTCTCTCCATGAGCACTGCCCATGTAAAACTAAAGCATTGGGATTTATTTGACACAGTATCTTATTTAGGGTTTTACTACTGTGAACAGACACCATGGTTAAGGCAACTCTTGTAAGAACAACATTTAATGGACAGATTACAGTCCATTATCATCAAGGTGGAAACATGGCAGCATCCAGGCAGGTATGATGCAGGAGGAGCTGAGAGTTCTACATCTTCATCTGAAGGCTGATAGCAGAATACTGGCTTCCAGGTAAGTAGGATGAGGGTCTTAAAGCCCAAACCCAGTGTCACACCTACTCTAAGGCCATACCTCCTAATAGTGCCACTCCCTGGGTCAAGCATATATGAACCATAATACACATTAAGAAAAAAGAACACACAACAATACAACATTGGCATTCTTCTGAAAAAAAAAAAGACTGTGGTATCAAGGACAGTAGGGTGTTTATCTCATAAACATATCACTTATGGCTTAAAACCTTGCTAACACTTCTCCAGCTCTGTGAAAAACAAGTAGAGAACCCAAACAAAAGAACATTAAATGAAAATGTAGAAACAGAAGTAAGAATATAGACAGGCTGTTGGAGGAAATAAAAAAGGATAAGTCAAAAACAAGAGATGGCATCCATATTGAAAGAAAAACTGGTGAGAAAATAGAAGTTGTTTTCCTCCAACTTCTGAGCTAGCTGTGTGCTTGATCATCTGTGAGCATTGTCCAGTTTATGGTGATCTTCTCATCCTTCCCAAACATTAAGCTATAGAAAATATATCCCCCCAAAAAAACCCAAACAACAAACTAACAAACAAGGAAGCAAACAAACAAAGGAACAGAGTTCCTATAACAGAAGGTTATCAGTTGACAGCATTTATAAACAGAGCACATATGCTTCACCACAATGGCCTTTGGTGTATTTCATTCATACTCCTTGTTCTTGTCTTTTCTAGTGCCACTAAGCAGAAACCACTTCTTTACACAATTTCTATAAAACAGATTTCTACTGTGCCTTATACATTCCCTTAATAACTATCCCTATAAGCTGAGACACACAGAGCGATTGGAGGAGAGGATACTCTTTATTCTCTTCTATCTGCTTTTCATGATGCTCCTCTGTATCTTCAAAACGTAAAGGTTTTACAAAGTGTTTTAGAGTTTAAAGTCATGTGGACTGTATTATAAAAAATCACTAACGGAATTTTTAAGTCTCTAATGTACTCTCTTGGATACTTTGGCAAGAGAGACAAATAAAGCAAAGAACATAATAGGAAAAAGATGAGTAGAATACCAGAAACAGCCTTCTTCAGGTTCTTATGTTAGAGGGCACTCTGAATTAATCCTTTGTTATCAAAAGTCAACTTCCATGTGTGTGTGTGAAGCAAGTCATTATCCTAAACTACTTTTATAACTACTATCATACTACTATTCATAACTACTTTCATCTCCTACCCATTCTGTATTTCCTTCATCCTTTGCAAGAATTTCTGCAGATTTTCACTCTTTTCTTGCAGCAGTGATTCATGCCTTTACAGGTGACATGTCTTTGTCATCCCACTTAAGTTCATATCATAGAACATGGTAGCACCAAGAGATGCTCTAAAGGATATCCTGCACTCCAGATGAACTATTCCTTACCTCCATTGTAGCACAGCACACCAATTTCCCCACTGTAATTTGGATCAATCACCCCTCCAGATACTGTTATTTCTTTTGAAGCTCATTGGGCATTAGAAGCCCAAAGTAGCCAGGGCAAGATGAGCTTCCAGTTCAATGAAATGAACTGGATGATGAGGAACATTGTAGGGTTAATGGATTTCATGATCATGCCCTACTGTCACATTTCTCTAGTTTTGAAGTTCCTTGGTAAGAAACAATACTATTTTGTAAGTTCATGGCTGGTAGTTTTTGGCAAAAACATTATATATAAGAAAGGCAAATCTATAAACAGAATAAGTATTTTTTCATGGGGAAAGAGGTTCAATGTAGTCAACCTACCACCAGATCCCTGGTTAATCACCATGGGGAAAAGATGCCATATTTGAGGCTGAGTGTTGTCTCTACTGTTGGTAGATTGGGCACTCAGCATAAGCTGTAGCCAATCAGCTTTGGTCACTGGACATCCATTCTGTTGAGCCTATGTATACCCCAATCTCTGCCACTATAGTCACTTTGTTAATGGGCCCATGGGCAATGACAGGAATGGCTTGAGAAAGAGGTTTACTATCTACATAACAGTTCATTCTACCTACTTGATCTAATTCCTTCTCAGCTGAAGTTATATTTAGATGAGAATTTACATGAAACAAAAGTATTTTCACATTTTTTACCCATTTGAAAAAATCTAACCACATACTTCTTCCCCAGATGTCTTTTTCATTAATTATCCTATCATATTCAGCATATGAATGTATATGACAGTATTGCAATGGGATTAGAAAACATAGGCATTTGGGTAACTACTTCATGTAACTTTCTTGGGCCTTCGGGACCTGCTCAGGCCTGGTCATGTATATACCACTTCCATTTGATAATAGACTGTTGCAGTGCATGTTCTACTTTATGATTTGATGAGTCAGATAACACCAAGTTCATGAAAGTTGACTCAGGTTGCATTGTAACTTGGCAGCCCATTGTCAAGCATTCAGTTTTTAATAAGTTTCAATAGCAGGCCAAAAGCTGTCGTTCAAAGAGAGAATAGTTGTCTGTAGATGATAATAGAGCCTTGCTCCAAAATTCCCAAGATGTCTTCTCTAATTCATCTATTAGGGCTTACCAAAGGTTCCAAACATCATCCCTATCTGCCACTCAAGTATTATTGAATCTCCAGTATCATATGCTCTAAGTAGTAGAGTGGTCTGGATATGTTGAAGAGCCTTCAGGCCCCACACAAAGCTAGCAGCTTTTAGAATCACTTAGTATACAGACCAGAGTAGCACATCCAAGTGAGGAATGTGTTATTACCAGACTGCAAATAGGCCCACTAAATGTTGTGATTCTTTCTTGGTTGTGAGAGGGTCTATCTAGGTTCAATAATATATCCTTTACCTTTAGAAGGAATACTATATTTCTACATGTCCCAAACCACTGGACTCCTAAGGATTTTACTGAGGTTGAAGACCTTTGAACTTTGGTTAGATTTACTTCCCACCCAATGATGCACTAAGGGTTACCAATGAATTTTTACTGGACTAGTTAGTTATGTCATCTTGGTACAAGCTACAATTATTAGAGAGAAGGAAGCTCAATGGAGAAAATATATGCAAAGGTTGTGTTGCAGTGATGCCTATAGGGTATTTTCTTAAATAGTGATGTGTTGAGGGGAGAGCTCAACCTATTGTGGATGCAGCCAACCCTGGACTAGTGAACCTGGATTCTAGATAAGAGAGTAAAGGGTGATGTGGTGGGAACCATCACTCTTACATTTTCCAAGTCCTTCATGGTGACAGTTTATCCAGGTAGGCAATACTGTTTTTGAGTCATTATTTTTCTTGACAGAAGAAAATTTAGTCTTTAACCATAATAACCTTCACTCCAAGATCTAAGTATGTCTATCTCAATTATGCTTTCTGGGACTGGGGAAATAACCACAGGATATGTTTGGGGACCCAGTGAATCTAGTATGAGTTGAACTTCAATGAAAACTCCATGAATCACCTGACCTCTATAAATCACTACTTTAATTGGATGACTATTATGTTTCTTGGGATATCCTAGAATGACTGTTAGTTCAGAACAAGTATTCAGTAGCCCCCTGAAAGTCTGATTCGTTCCTTCCCCAAGTGTACAGTCAACTCTTGTAAAAGGCCTTAGATCCCTCTGGAGAAGAACTGGAGAAAGGCTAACAATAAAATTTTAGGAATTTTACCAAGGTCTTTTCTTGGGGGGACTTAGTCATCCCTCCAGTCAAGGGTATCTGGTGCTGAAAACTGTTTCAGGTCTGAATATTGATTCACAGGCCAAGATTTTTTTCACTTATACAGAGTTAAAAAAAAAATTTAGCAAGGTTCTTATATATTTCATGCCTAGAAATACCATGATCAATTAGCCAGTACCAAAGATCCATATGAGTCTTGCCAACATAACATTCACTTTACCCATGCTGACTATTATGACTTAGGCCACTATGAACACTACATTGTCTGTGGGTCCACTGTGATAACAATGATCATTTTGCCCTTGGCAATTCAGTGCTGCCACCTGCTGCCTACCTCAGTGGCCAATTATACAAATTGCATTTAATACACCCAACTGAACAGCAGCATCTCCAACCCTAAGTTCTAGCATAGGGAAAAGAACAACATCAAAATTATTCAAATGGACTGGTACTCCTCTCAACATTTTTGTGTCTTATAGGATTATTGAACAGCATGTCTTCTGGGCCTTTTCACTGTAGAGAATTAGGTTTAATACAGTGTACCCACTATAGTATTGCAATTACCCTGAGCCTTAAAAATTTCCTCATCAGCACTAAGTCAAGGAATATAAAACATCTCCAACTCCTTTTCAGTAGGCCTTCTTTCGAAAAATGCTTCAGCCAACCATTCAAACAAACTTTTGACACTTTTTAAAAACTGTGTTAGCTTCCATATTAAACCTAGAATCTCTACTCAGAGGGCCCATATCAATAAATTCAGCCTGATTTAGTTTTATGTTCCTTCCACCATAATCCCACACTCTTAAAATCTATTCCCACATATATTCCCAAGACTTCTGCTTGAATGATTTAGCAAACTCATTAAGTCCTCAGTAGTGTAGTGCACCCCGTCACGAACTAACTTCTCTTTAGGAGCCAGCTTTGCCTTAAGTCTGGTAATAGGTCTAGAGGCAATTATTGGTATATCCTGAGGGATATCAGCATTATGTTAGCTGGCATTCACTTCAGAGAATGCCACTGCTGGTTTAGAAGACAACAGAGGATTAATTTCCTTAGTCAAAGGTGGAAAAGGCACTATTTCTGTGGGTGGTGGGTATGACTAGATCTTCCTATAAAAGTAGAGAGACTACTTCCTCAGGTGAGATAATCCCTGAAGAATCTGAGGATTCAAAGTTCTCAGCTTCAACAGGATCTTTCCACACATGTCCATCCTAAGTTTCAGGATCCCATTTTTTACTGATTAATGCCCTTACTTTAACTGCTGGTACCCTCAGAGGCTAGGAGTTGAAGTTTAACTGTAATTTAACCAATCTTAAATGAGAGCTTCAGTTTGACTTTCTGCAAATGATCTCCCTGGCTGATAGAGAAAAGATTCTCTTCCAGAACACGCTTTGAAAGCTTTAGACAGTTTATAGGAATCTGGAGCCTACCATGGAGCTCAATTCTATCCTTTGTCAGTTCATCCAGAGAAGCTAAGAGTAACCAACCAAGATTATTTTCCGTATTTTTTTCACAAACTGTCAAAAGTTTATTTACAGACTCATCAAATTCATTCCTGCCCACAATTGGTGAATCATAGTAATCAAATGCATTTATCTCTAATATGTGTATATTAGAGGTATATATATATATATATATATATATATATATATATATATATAGAGAGAGAGAGAGAGAGAGAGAGAGAGAGAGAGAGAATAACTTACAGTCTGTGGTCCAGTATTCCAACAATAGCTGGGTATGAACATAAAGTCCAAGAATCCAGAAGTTTTCCTCAGTCCACAAGATTGGATGTCTCAACTGGTCTTCAATATACTCTGGAATTCCAATGAAGTAATGTTGGTATCAGGCTCCGAACCCAGTGACGTCACATCTAGGCGACCCCCACATCGTTGCCAAGGCAACAGCCGCACACTCCCAGAATCCACCTGGCTACCTCACCTTTACCTGGGAGATACTCCGTCACCGCCCATATAAAATAGGCAGGACCCCCCAGACTCGCTCTCTTATCTCTTCCACCTTCCTCTCCCCACCTTTGCCCTATCCCCTGAATAAACCTCCTCCCCCTTGGAACCGTGTGGTCTGGAGTTGTCTGTTCTGAACTGCGGACTTTTTCTTAAAACTACTAGCAAGTAGTCTATAATGTCAGTGAAGAAATGGACTTTCTAGCAAGGCAAGAGCAAGGAGATAGATCTTTGGGATTATTTAGTTAGAGTGGAATGAAAGAATAAGAGTAAAAAAGACTATTCTATTGGACTTATATGTTACCTTTTGTTTAAGTAAATTTAGTAAAATATTTGGATACAATAAAAAAATAACTAACTTTATCACCAGTTTTTACTATAAAAGAAATAAAGTTGAATTAGCATAAAGCAGGAAGAGACAGCCATGAGATTCCAGCAAGATGAATTGATAAACTGTATTTTTGACACATGTCCATTCATCTCTCAGCCATCATATACCAGTTTTCCAGTGAGATCTGCCACAAATACTCCCAACCTGTGGGAGATCAAATATTTCATTTACTTAATCACAATATCATTGTAAAACAAACCCTCCTGTCCTTACAACCTCATTTGATGATGTCTATAGCACCCTTACTTGATGCCATACATTTTTCTTTATAATACAAAATGGAAAGCTTATATTTTTTATCAAATTGCTTATTATATCTACAGTTGAAAATGTGAAAGCAATGACATTACTTACTGAGGCTTGATAGAGCTAATTTGCTTGCTAGGTGCGTGAGTATGTGTGGGTTTAATGTGAGGCATAAAGAAGATCTGCATGTTGGAGTATGGGTTAATCTGCATTATACAGACTTTTTAAAAAATGTTATTTACAAAAATAATCCAAGTGCTGTTTTTTGCAAGATCTTCAAATCACAGAAGTAATGAAGGCAAATCTCAAGGTAATGGTCAACTTTCTTCTCTCAGAGAGCATAGCTAAAGCAGAAAAAAAAAAAAAAAAGGTTTGTTGTAAAAGCTCAATAATAAAGCCTAAAAGACTGAAAGTGGCAAAACCAGTCAACTTTCACCTACCTATACACACCTGTGTCTGCAGATCCTGAGATATGGATGGGGCAGATCTGAAGGGAATAGAAACTCCACAAAAAGACCAAAAGAGTCAACTAACCTGGACTCTTGTAGGCTCTCAGAGACTGAGCCACCAACCAAAGAACATAAACAAAGTAGACTGAGGCTCTTGCACATATGTAACACATTTGCAGCTCAGTCCCTACTCTCAGAGGAGAAGGAAAGGGGGAATGGAGGGAGGGATTGTATGAGGGGGGACCAAGAAGGAGGCAGCAATCAGGATGTAAAATGAATAAATAATTAAGTTAATGAAAAAATAATAAAGCAGACTACAATATAATATTGTAGATAACATTACTTCAGTTTCAGTGTACTTTTATATACAAATGTAACAAAGAAAGCAATGATCCAAGGAAGGTTGATTGAGTTCAGAAAAACATATAAATTAATGGCACTAAGCACATACTAAATATTGACAGGACAGCCCTTTCCCATAACCTTCTCAGGACAGACCAATTTAAACACAATTGCCTAGCATGTACTACAGATTATATCTGAGAAAGAACAAAATCAAGGCAGACATCATCATATCCAGATTTGGGATACATTGAAAAAAGCATTCAACATATCATTTCACTATATTAGACTCCATAATTATGTTCCAATAGAAAAAAAGCATTGGAAAAATCAAGAGCCAATAGACAGCTAAACATGAGAGCCCAAATATATCCTACCAGTGAATGAATTTGAAGATTAGTCTGAGGTACATCAGACTCCAGCATTTAAGAGTTGAGTACAACTATTATGAGGGAGGTTGGCTAATAGTTAAAGAAGTAACTAGGTCCTTGAACTTTTCTCCTTCACCACACAATTTGGTCTTTGAGCTCTTTCTACATAGGCAGAAGCTGTAGAGGTTGAAGTACCAGGTTGGAGCTGTAATTTGGCTGCTGTACCTAAAACAGAGGTATATTGGTCATCTCTATCCCAAATTCTTTCACTCATTCAGCACATACAAAGCTCAGTGGTGCATACCGTTTTTCATTTGGAAATGATTTCTGGAGATATAAAAACACAAGGGAACAGATCAAGGAGTCTCTGACTAATGTTCAGCAGTCCATATTTGTTCATCAATGGCCCTTGATAATCTTTGTCTTGGTAGCCGAATCCTCTTTCTACATGCGAGACTCTAACCTAGGATTCTTATAACCAACAAAAACCTTCCAATGCAAATGATTGAAACCCAAATAATAATATATGGAAAGAATGACTTTAATGAAAATAAATGTAAATAAAAGACATACAGTAGAAAATAAAATGTTTCCCCCACAAACCAGCACAATATCCTCAGAATAGCAAAATATTTATAGAAACTGTAAATAAAAAATCAGAGTACAAATACACAGTCATTAGTAATTAATAATTACATCGGCAGAATGAAAGTTCAGTAGAAGATTTGGTATAAAGCTGCCAGAAAGTAGAACAAAGTGTGACTGGAAATAATGCATATTAGAGTATATAAGAACTTAAGACTTAGAAGACTTTAAGAACTTAAAAATAACTTTAAAATAAGAAATTTACAAATAAAGAAAACAAATTTTTAAAAAGGCAGGAGATGGAGATGGACCTCTGTCTCAAGAAACAAAATAAACTTATGCCTTTGATCTCAAATGTATGTCTAAGGGTATGCTATTTTGGGAGTAAGGCTCTGTCTTTGTGTTAACAAGAAAGAAGAAAAGGCCTTGGATGCCTTCCAAGGTGATATGGATCAGTTATAATGGGGATGACCCCCTTAAGATCTTGGTTACATATAGGAAAAAAGCAAAATTCAAGAAGACCAAACAGGACAGGTAACATGATTTGCTGATTTCCTCCACATGGGAACAGCCCTAAAAGTGGTTTGGACATAAAAATATCTGAGCCAAAACTTCAGCTAAAATTAGCCAATAAATCTTGTTGGTTATAGAACCCTTAAGATTCATCATCCCATCCTTCACATGGCATGAATAAAGATGGATTACAATTGGTTATTGATCAAATCAACCCATAAGAAAGATAGTTGTCCTTCATTTGTTCAAACAAAGAACAAAAATTTATTCTTAACTGATCTGTATCCCTTGTACAATCCATACAAATATTTTTATAGTACTAAAAAAATTGGTTGTAAGAGTCATATTACAAACTAAAACAGCTAGATATAGTTATGAAAAAATTTGTCTTGAGGACTCTGAAATGACCTGCTGTTCCAGCTCCATGCCTCCTGAAGCTGTTTCCAGAGACTTGCTCCCCAAACAGCCTCAGGAATTTTGCTATTGGTTGCTAATTCCTGATGTCTTATGGGGCTATTGTTCATGCCTGCACATGGGTTCTGTTAGGCTGAGTTTTGGGTCCCATGTGTCTGCCACCCAAGGTGACAGCAGCACCAGAATTTGACTGAGTTCACTCCAGATGATGGACTAAGGGAAGTCACTGAGTTTCACTCCCTGGCATAGGGAGATTTCAGTCTGAGATCCCTTGTGGGGACAGAGCTCTTGGATTGGGGGTCTCCAGGCTGAGGCCCTTGGGCACCCGGGCATCATTGGGAGACTGCAGAAGGACTGAGACAGGGGTGGGGGGTGCATAGGGGCTGGAATTGTCTGCCACCGAAAGGGGCATGGGAAATTGGTTGAGGCAACTCGATTGGCTGGGTCACGGCTGGCTTGGCTAGCTTGTTTGAGTTGACTGGCCTCTGTGGTTGGACCATAGTCCTCTGGTGGGAAGTTAGGCAGTGGCTCATTGGTTGAAAGGCCCCTTCTATGGTTCTCTACAGCAGGCCCCAAAGACAAGAGGAAGTCCATGGTTTTAAAAGTTTTATTGTCATGGCAGAAAATGGATGAAGCTGTACCCCATGTCCTCAGGGTGGGCCAAAGGTTAAATATCTTTTGCAGGTAGAAGGAGGGTCTGGAAAGCTGCAGCCTGTAGTCACACCTGTACCTGTGCTACCTGTGCTACGTGACCTAAGGCCACAAACCTTTCTTTGGAAGCAGCTGTGGATAAGTGAAAGGAACCAAGGCCCAGGAGCAAGGCCGAACACCTACCATCTCTTTAGGGTATCTGGGGTTTGAGGCCTGTGCTCGACCAAGTGCCCAGCTGCCTCTCACAACCCACCACCCCACAATGACTTTGGTTCATTCATCCAATCAGAACTTCAGTCAAGCCCTGAACCTTCTAAGTATACAGAGACTGGATAACAGATGGTAAAGCTAGTCTGATGTTTCCAATTTTCCTACTCTCTAACCCTTAAAAATTATATCTCTCTGTGGTGTGTGTGTGTGTGTGTGTGTGTGTGTGTGTGTGTATTCATCGCCCCTATTCAGCAGGAAGAAGTCATATTCCCTATTCCTTGGGTTTGAGTGTCTGGTTATGTGTGCCCTTCCCAGCCTTGAGTAGACTGAACAGACCTTGTTTGCCACACAGGACCTTAAAACCTAGGTGAAGTCATTTGCTTTGTTTACATTTACAACTTTCTATAGGACTTTAACACCTAGGTGAAGTCAGCTCATTTGTTTACACTTGCAACTTCCTGCAAGAACTTAGAAGAGACTGCTGGCTGAGCCTGCTTAACAACATTATCCAGCCAAAACAAAGCATGGGTTCAGGTGGGCTTCCCCTATATAAACGTAGTGCTGAATATTAAACTTTGATCTTTGATCAGAGAACTTTGTCTTGGCTCCATGTTTCTCTCGCCCCTCTGTCTCCTTTTCATTTCCAGCCCTCCTTTCAGGTGAGCCCAGTTTATCCATGGCCCCTGGCACCTACAGTTATAGTTATTTTATAAATTATAAATAGGTTATTATTTTAAGAGATAATTTACAAATAGTCATAATTTTGGTCAGGGAGGAAACTAAACAGAGAGCTTGAGGATTTCTGCCTTTCCTCTTTTCTATCCTTTCCTTCTTAGGTAAAGGGAAAAGGGTTGAAAGAAAAAAGGAGGATAGAGTAATATTATAAAAAATTATATATATGAGATAGATTATTAAATTTACTCTTATATAAAACATTTTATACCCATAATCATACATTGGTAGAAATCTCTAAATTTTGATACAGAATTGAAGTTATATTTTCTTGCATTGGTACAGAATTTATACATTGATACAGGTTTAAGGTATCATTCTTGTTATATTGATACAAAACTTAAAATTAATTTTGTTAGTCTCAGATAGGCATTGTGTCTATGCAACTCATTTAAGAATATAAAGCTTAGACCCAGTCCTTCTAATAGCTGCTATTACAAACTCTTCCACACGATTAAGAAATACAAGTAAAAGGTCAGATAACAAACTTATGGTAATATTAGATTCTGATTTAATTATAATAAAGTGTTTTCAATATTATTCAATTAGTAAATAGCTAAGAGTAGTCAAGGTTTAACAGTTCAGATATGCTATATATGTAAATAGTTGGTTTTTAAAATGTCTTAGATCTACAAAATATGACATTTAGAATCAATTCTTCATTAGTAGATCTTTTGACTAGGAGACATGTCTGCTCCTGACACTTCACACTTCACACTTCACACTTCACACTTCACACTTCACACTTCAGAGAAGATACTGAGCATTATTACTCTCAAAGGGAGTCGTTCCGATTGTGACAAGGTAGCCACTGGGCAAGAGTTGCCCTAATTCATCTACAGACAAAAAATACTGTCCAAGGAAGAAAGCACAATGTGAGATAGTCGACAGCTTATTACCTCTGCCAATATAGGGTAAGCTAGACCTTCATAATTCCTGCTTCACTTAAGGTTGGTCAGATGGCTCTGGGCCAGAAAACTAAAGACAGTTGCCCCAACATTAGGAGGAATATAGGAGACTGTTCAGGCATCCAGCTATCTCTACAAGTTGTTTTAAGTTTTAGAAGCTATGTTTTTGTGCTTCCTACATATTCAGGTACTATTTAATTCATTCTGAGATATCTGATGAAGTTGAAGACTAGTTATAATCTCATAATCAAACTTAAGTTGTTTTACATTAAGGAAGATGATTTAGATTTGAAAGTATGGTTTTAAAATGATAATGCAAATTAAAATCAAAACATAATTCATGTATACAATTGTTTACTCTTTAAGTTAGGATAGATGTCCAAGTAATATACATAAATTGACAAAATTGATGGACTAGACGTTAT
Organism: Arvicanthis niloticus; assembly: GCF_011762505.2. Taxonomy (NCBI): domain Eukaryota; kingdom Metazoa; phylum Chordata; class Mammalia; order Rodentia; family Muridae; genus Arvicanthis; species Arvicanthis niloticus. The sequence continues at coordinate 7,354,523 of NC_047677.1, forward strand.
TAATGTATGTCATACCTTATAGTTTATGTAATTGTTATGACTATGTTCAATGTATATCTAAGAGAAAAAACTTTTTAATGGACAAAAGGGAGCAATGTAGCTGCTTGTATTGTCATGCTAATTAGCCACCCCCCCAAAAAAACCTGTTAGCAGTGTCCTGCGTAAGACTGAGGGACTCCCCCCCAATTTGTTTTGATTGATATATAAAGTTTCTGGTGCCAATGGCTGGGCAGGGAGACAGAGGTGGGGACTTTGAGGATTTCCAGGAAAGGGACAAAAGAAGGAGGAGAAGAGAGAAATTTCCCATGCCCAAAGAAGGTGAAAGAGAAGGAAGACACCACATCCAAGAAGGTGCTGGACAGAGGGCATAGCCACCATACAGGAACGGAGGAAAGTGGCCCCAAGAAGGCCCTCCAACTGTGTCTAGGGCAGCAAAGATGCAATATAGGATTAGTAAATAATAACTTGGAAATATCATGGGTGGGGTTGGATCAGCCATGTAGAATTTGGAGAGTGACCCAGACATTGAGCTGTTTAAGACATATTCAAACATAAAGTGTGTGTGTGTGTGTGTGTGTGTGTGTGTGTGTGTGTGTGTGTGTGTGTTTCATCTGGGAACCCAGAAAGCGGGCATGGAAGGAGGAATGTGATGCTGCCTCCACTGTCAGGATCCATTTAAGTAGCGTTTATTGGGTTCAACTACATTTTATTAGTTGTTTGTGAGTTTCACATCATGCACCCCAATCCCACTCACCTCCCTGTCCCTCCATATCCACCCTCTGCTCTTGCAACTTCCCTACTCCAAAAGTAAATTAAAAATAAATAATTAATTAACAAAACAAAGAAAAGCATAGGAAATATCTCATCATGGAAGCTGTAGTGTGTTGCAATGTGTCTCATAGTATACCCTTTTGTTCACACACCTTCACTTGAAAATGTTAATTTCAATGAGTCTTTGGTCTGGTTTGAGGCTTCTGGCTTCTGCTACACCATCGACTCTGGATCCTCACCATGACTCCTCTTGGTTATCCTGTTGTTATTCTTTATCATTGGATCTCAGGACCTGCCTTTTCACAGGCTCCAGCATTTCATAGATGAGGTAGATTTTGAAATAGGCCAACTCAAAGCCCTGGATTTGGGCTTGGGTAGTAGCTGAGTTGATCAGTTAGCTAAGTCTCCAGCACTGCCATGGTTAGCTCACCAAATGCTTCAGCTGGTAAGTCGGGGGGCAGCTTTCCCACTATCAGGGCAAGTTCTCCTGAAAGCCTCAGGTTTGGAGGGAGACAGAGACAATGGACATCTCCCATGCCCGTGACACCTCATGACAGGCAGTTTCCTGACCCTCAAAGACAACTCATCTGCAACCTACACTGCCCTGAGGAGGTATAGGGCCCACTTTTCCAAATACTGTAGACTGTGAAGGCAAGGACAGATTTTTTTACCCTCATGACCCTAGGACCAGCTCTTTCAACTACTGTAGAAGGTAAGGGAAAGGGGGGGCACCACAAGTCCCCAAATCCCCTTATTTCCCATCCCTGCTCTCATGCCACTTCAGGACAAATAAGTGGTGGGCCTTCAGGGCTGGCTCACATGCATCTTTTTACAAGGTTCAGCTCTACTGTGCCCTCCAAGTGAGGTGAAAGGCCCATTCTCCTAAGTGCTGCATCCAGTGAGAGGTGGGGCCAGCTCTCCAGAATGCCAAAGCCAAGGAAGGGTGGGGTAAGCTCTGCACAGCAACTACATAAACTCAGGTGCCAAGACCAAGGACAGTTTTGTAATTTTTAGTGGTTATATGAGCCATTCTATATAGTAACAGACCCATATATGGCCCTCAAATGCAGTATGGACTGGAACTTTAACATAGCCTGAGGTGTTACGGCAGGCTACCTACAACAGGCTTTCTCTCCACCCTTGCATCTTCAGATCCACCTCTCTTCATAATGAGTTGTTCCACTTCTCTTTCACTTCTGTCTGCCCACTACATAATTTCACATTGTAGAGGCTCTTACTGTGGGTAGGCTGGCAGGTCTCTGGGTGTTCTCCACCCAGATATGCCATATGGAGTGGCAGTAGGCAGGTCTCTGTGCATCTTACTCTTCCCACCTGTGCTTTGTGGCATGGAGACAGGTGGGTCTTTATGTGTCCTCTCTCAGACAAAAACTAAAAGACAAAAACTCCACAATGGAACGAGGCCATGAACAGACTAGATTGCATGGAGTCAGATATCAGGCAACCAAAATCTCTTCCCACATTTCAATCTTGCCTTCTTTGTAAAATGAAATGAAATTATTTTGTAGGTAATCTTGTGATTTGGTGGGAAAGATAACTTGGATCTCTAACATCCCCCTTCTCATGTACTTGCAGACATGTTATTGAAGTGTGTGATCAGCCATTTTCAGGACTTTAATTTAACTGTGCTGGTGGAGAATAGAGTATGGTGAACAAGTATGGTCTATGGCACATCCCAGCAGGAAAGGGATGTCGCTGATAACCCCAATTGGATCATCTGGGACAGAAAGTTGAGTCATTGAGAAAAGGCTACTTCTGGACAAACAACATGTGTCTGGTAGAGAAAAGTTAATGAGGCTCCTCACAATATATGATGTAAAAGAAAGAAATTCTAATGCTGGAGAAAAACATTTTAGCATCTGTAGATTGCTGTCTGTACACGGGTGAGGTCAAGTGAAATATAAGGCTAGAGCCTATGATTGGGCAATGGAAAAAGAAGGCTGGGCTGAAAGTTTCAGAGAGGGGACAGACAAACAGAGAAAAGATATGGACAGAGAAAGATGGAGAAAGAAGACAAACCAGATCCAATAGGCCTGAAATAGCTACAGGTAGCTATGGATATCATAAAAGAGCAATAGAATAATATAGGGCACTTTTGTCCAATCTAGGTGGGCTGCTTGTATCAATATCAATTGAGTTTTGAGTTCTTTGTATGGGCATTTTGGGGGTTTAGAATTTACTGTTATCAATATGACTGATAAATTACAAGCCTCTGGAGTTTCAATTATAAGGGGTTAGGGGTTTAGAGCCAGCAGCTTGGCAGGCTAGCTGTAGGGGCTAGCAGAGGGTTGGAAACTGGGAAGACTGCTGCTTGCAGCACCCAGTAGGGGAGAGGAGACTGTGTTGTCAGTGGATAGCCAGCTTTAGTGTGGACTGTTTTAATAATTATATGCTACAAGCATCAAATTTCTAAGTTTCCACCCATGCTTCTCACTATTTCAGGGAAGCATTGTAACAGTCCTGCCATTTTCCTCTTCATGTTTTCAAGGTACAAAATCACTTCTCCTATCTCTTTTGATAAGAAAAATATTTATTAAATACTTATCCTGTACCAAGAGGGCCCTGGACACTGAGGAAGCCAGAAAACAAAGTAAAAGTTCTCAATTCAAAATATTAGGAGACATTTTCCTATGTCTGGCCATCTCAGGAACAAGTTCCATCTTGCTGGAAGGGCCAAAACTGAGTTCATGTTCTCAGGCCCCAGAACAAACTTTTTCTGCTTCTTCATGTGTTTTCATGTTTGTCTGTTACCCAGTAAAGGATGCAAGGAGGAAAATTGTTGTTATTCCATTATGTAAACTAAAATACACAATAGTAAATGTATTATCTGTCTTGACTTAATTGCCTACATGCAGCTTGCACATTCTCCTTATCTTTCTAAATTCTGGACCAGAATTCAGAAGAACCAGAGTACAATAGTTGAATCAAGGACCCTGAAAACAGGTCAAGGCCCATTCACCATCAGCTTTCTTGCTTGACCCCTTGTGTCAAAATATGATTGGTCAGTGCAACAGTCTACCCCACTCCACTTGCTTTGTGTTCCAATCCTATAAAAATGTTGTAGAATCTCCTTTCTGGGACACAGTTCATTTCCCAAACTGGCCACCTCACAGCACTCGCAGAGAATAAAAGACTTTCATTTTGAAGCTTCTTTCTGTCTCTGAAGTAAGTTTTCTCAGCTTCCACTCTGAACCAAAAAGCTCCTAAGAATGATTTTGGGATGATAAATATAAACAAAATTAGCAATGGGTTTAAAATATAACTTTAAGTGTGGGCTGTGCACTAGGCTGTGGACCCTACATCTATGTGTTCTAGTCAGTAGAAAAATGGAGTGACATTATTTGGGTATCATAAGTTGGTGTGCCTGCTGTTATATTTTTTCAAAGCCCTGGCCTCAACTGAATTTGTATGATTTGAATATTTCACCTATATTGTTCCTTTATTGTAGATGTTGCACACCCATAGTATACATGCAACTTACTTCCATACTTTCTTCCTTTAAGTAAAATCTCTCTCTCTTTGAATATTTATACTAGGAATCCAACTTACGCCAAAAGATATTTTCACTCTCATGTTAATGTATTAAATCTGCTATGTGGAAGTTAAGATGGAGACTGCAGCCAGATGCCTTGCTCTCATACTAGATTTACATGAGCATTTGTTATCAATTTTCTTGTGAAGTGGAGATAATAAAATGGTCTGCCTCTGAGATTGTTGTGACTATTAGCTGAGTACATGAAAGAAGTTAGATGTGAATTATCAAACAGTTGACTATCATCATCTGTTGCTAATTTCTCAATCTATCTAGCTCTGTGATAAATTTCTTTGTCTTTTATTTCCTCCAGAGATTCTTTAAAAATATTTATTTATTGTTTTGGCAAACAATAATTGTACATACTTTTGATGTACTCTGTGGTATTCTATACGTGAGCACAGTTTACCGTGATCAAATTAGAATATGGAGCATTTCTAAATCTTCAAAGATCTATTCCTTTCTTCTGGGAAGCTTCACAGTGTTTAGTCCATTATAAAGTAAATACATTTTTGTAAACTGTCATCACCCTACTATGCTGTAGAACATTATCTTATATATCTGTATGCTGATACCCACTATCTATCTATCCTCTGTCTTTCTTACCCTTCTTACCCTTCCAAACATCTAGTGACTTCTAATCAAGTTTTTACCTCTATTAAACTAACATTTTCAGACACAATATGTGACAACCTGAGGCATTTGTGTTTGTGTCTGTCACTTAATTTAGCATAATCCTTTCTGTTCCCACTACATTGCTGGAAGTGAGAGATTTTCTTCTTTTGCTGGCTGAATGATACTCCATTGTGTCTGTACACCACACTTTCTTTATTCATCTGGTTATTAGTATTGTGAGTTGAGCTAAAATAGAGATTGCAGATGTCTCTTTGAGAAACTGATTTCATTTCTGTTCATATTCACAGTAGTAAAGCTGTTGTGTCACATAGTAGCTCTGTGCTGCTTACCACAAGGACTGAATTATTTCTTATTTGTACCAACAATATACAACTCCCATTTTCACATTCTCATTGTTTGGTTTCAAAGCTGGGTCCAAAGCAGACCTGGTTTCCAGGTTCTCCCAGCATACCTCAGCCCCTACCTGGCATATCCTGTCACCATCCTTCAACTTTCCAGCCCAGGGGCTGGGCTGCCCTTCCAAGAGACTCCTTCCTATAAAATCGAGGCATTTTTGGTCTCTTCTCTTCTTCTTGTTCTTCTTCTTGCTCTTGTTCTTCTTTTTGTTCTCGCTCTTTTCTTCTTCTCTTAACGGCAGAAAAATAACCTATCACTCACTAGCACTTTTCTTTTGATAAGAGGCATTTTACTTGGGGTAAGAAGCCATCCAGGGACCAACCCACCTGGGGTCCATCTTGTCTGAAGACTCCAAACCTCAAAACTGTTACTGTTGCCAAGAGACTCTTGCTGACAGGAGCCAGGTGTGGCTGTTCCTTGGGAGGTTCTGCCAGCAACTGACCAATACAGATGTGGATGGCTGGAACCAACTATCAGACTGAGCTCTGGGACCCCAGTGGGGGAGCTGGTTGAAGGACTGGAGGAGCAGAGGGAGATTACAACCCCATAGGGAGAACAATGTAGGCTGGCTGGACCACCCAGTGCTCCCAGGGACTAGACCACCAGTCAAGGAGTGTACAGAGAGGCTCCAGATACATATGTAGCAGAGGATGGCCTTGTCTGACATCAATGGGAGGGGAGGCCCTTGGTCCTGTGGAAGTTTGATGCCCAAGCATAGGGGGATGTTAGAAAAATGGGGTAGAAGAGGATGGGTAAGTGGGAGAACATCCTCATACAAGAAAAAGGGAGGGGTCAGGGTGAAAGTGGGATTTGTGAGGGGTAACTGGGAACTGAGATATCATTTGAGATGTAAACAAATGGAATGATTAATAATAATAATAATAATAATAATAATAATAATAATAATAATAGCAGTCTTATTATGTTTGGATTTGAAGTTCTTTTATGAGAAATGAGTGGAATTTTTTTTCCCAGTTTTCTAGGACTGGAGCATATTTTGAATTCTTACAGCTTTGCATACTTCAAAACACTGCCATCATTCATTTCCTGCATTTTTTATTTAGCATATGCTATGTCCTAACCATACTATGTTTGTTCAAACTCTCCCGTAAGATACCTTGTCTCCACTACTTTGGCCACTGCCCTCAAAATTGGACCTCTGAAATCAGATTAACTTCTCTAGCATCCATCTCATACGTAGGCAACCTATTCGGGGCCCTTCTTGGTGGTCCCCATCTTGATCCTTGATCCTGGTTTGGAATCTGTCTTTACAATTCTTGCCTCTCTTTCTCTACTCCAGTTACAATTCTATTCCAGTCTAGTCTTCTTACCAAAGGTGAACACATCATATTTTTCTTGTACTTTTAAAATATATATTATTATTTTCTAATACTTTTAGGACATGGCTGCTTAAATACTTGGCTCTGATGATTACATGGCAATTAGCTAGTTTGCCTGAGCCACTGTGGTCTCATTTCTGAAAAGGACTATATGGCACAATGCTGATATTGAGCATGTCAATTCTGTACCTTTCTTTATGTCTTCTTCAACACCCAAAATTCAGGTGATTGGTTGGTACAAAAAAGGATAGTGGCATTATATAACTAAAAAAACTAAGCAAAGTTCCTTAACTACAGCTCCTCAATGAGTCTGTGGGCAGTCGGGAAAGCTTGCCTCCTTTACCAAATCACAGTCCCTGCTTAGCAGTTTAGCACTTTCAGCTATACTATTTCCTGGACAACATTAGAGTTAAACATTTCCAATCATTTTTATTTCTAATATCTCAGACTCATCTCCCATGAAGTGGAAACTTCAACACCAGTTCCTGGGGACAGCCAGAAGTTTCCCATCCTTCTGTAACTAAGATTTCATGCTGCTGTGCAAATTGCCTAGCAGGAGGTTTATGTGCATATGGGTCTGGACCTTTCAGATGGAGTGTAAGGAGCTGCTTAGCTTCCCCTAGGCCTGCAGAGTAGACCTTCCTAGCCAGATTGAATTTGATGCTGCAACTCAGTGGTGAATCTGGCAACTACTGAGTAAAGGAATCAGCTTATATTCTTAATGGAAAAGGCTCAGTAGATTCAAAGGCTTGGTTCCCATGAATAACCCAAAGGAGATCAGAGAATTAAATCATGAATTATTACAGTGTTGACTGTAGGAAACTTATCTAGAAAATTCTAAGGGCTTACTTTGAGAGAATATTTTAGGTATGTGAAGTTAAAGGTTTATAAATGTACACTGAAGTTAACAGGGTCACCTTATGAAATATTATATGTCAGTATGCACAGTAAGTATGGGATAGTTTTTTCATCCTACTTATGTAGCAAAAAGTTACTGAGTCACAACACAATGCATAGATGAGCATCAGTGAGCTGCTTTTGTTGCTTTGGCCCTACTTGAACTTCCAGAGTATAATGGCACAACCTCTGATCATTGACTCTAGCTTTCCTACTCTGCAAAAGACGTCCCCTGATTTACTCTAACCTAAATCCAGAGATAAACCATTCAGAGAGAGAATATATAAACATTATTTTCCTCTCCCCCTTTATATCTCTTTCCAACCCTTCCCTTTTTTCCTTTCTTTTTCTTTCTTTGTTCTGAAATATATACATATGCATATATGTGTGTGTGTATATATATATATATATATATATATATATATATATATATATGGCTCCAAACCCAATGACATCACATCTAGGCGACCCCACATCATTACCAAGGCAACCACCATACATTCCCAGGATCCACCTGGCTACCTCACCTTTTCCTGGGAGAGGCTATGTCACCGCCTATATTAAACAGACAGAACCACCTGACCTCACTCTCTTCTTCCATCTTCTTCTTCTACTTCTCTTCCCCCCACCCTTGCCCTATCTCTTGAATAACCCTCCCCCTCCCCTTTAAAACCATTTGCTCTGGTGTAGTCTGTTGTAAGCTGTGTGCAGACGTCTAACACTGGTGCCTTGGGCTGAGACTGAAGACTTCAGGAACCATGACCTGCCATGCAGTCTCTGGCAGCCGCTGCCTGCTGTGACCTTGCAGGACCGACACCATGTGGCCTGCCACTATACCACCACTACCGTGCCACCGCCACTACTGCTACACCTCGTGGACTTCATCTGCTGCTACCTGCCTTACCCACTGAGTGAATTTCCACCGCTGCTGCAGACCAACTTCACCTGCTACTATGAGGCTCACAGAACTTCCACGTGAGCTGTGCCAGGCACCCCACATGGTGCTCTGCCATGTGGGCTAGGCACCCAGACAGGCCTACACAGACCTCATGGTTCCACCTTTCCTAATACCAGACTGCAGAAGCCTGCAAACACACTGGCATATTGATTGGTAAGGAGCTTCCAATTGGTGAGAGGGACCATAGATTCCAAGATAGTGCCTGGCCAGCCTTTCCTGGGCTGAAAGGGTTGGTGCTTCAATGCCCCAGTCCATATGACTGGCCTCCTGGATGACCTATATCTTATGATTTTGGCTGTTGGGTGACTTCCCTCCTCAAAAGCAGTTCACAGACCCTCCCCCTTCCCCCCAAGCTCTTGCAGTAGTCGGAAAATCCTGGTACCAGGTTGAACTGCTTTCTGGCTATTTCCGGGAGTTCGACACAGCCAAGGCCCCTAGATATTCCCATGATGACCTGATATCTAAGCTGCCTGCCTGATTCGTTACTGACTTTTCTCTTGAGACACCAATACGAATAGTTTGGTAACAGCACACCCCCCCCCATCACCCAATGGGCTCTACATTGTCTTTGTGCCCCCAGATACTCCACTGGGTTGTCTCCTGAAAAACCTCAAATCTCTAAAATTAACACCGGATTTGAGGCCTTCCAAACTGATGCACCTCTGCATTAAGTTCTAGATTCGATACCCTCTAGATAATGGTTACCTTCCTCACCAGACCCCCACCCCCACTTAGTTGCATTTTTAAGGGTGTACCTCTCACCCATTCCTTTTTGGTAGTGCCTACATGTTCTGTCCCCTTATTGGGAAGAGAGATATTTTAGCTAAGTTGGAAGCCTGTATTTCCTTTGCTCCCCCAACTCACCTAAACCCAAGCTCGCCAGCAGTTCCTCTGCCCCTTCTTCCAGCCAGTCAACCTACTAACACTAACATGTTATTTTCCTTACCAGCTTCTCAGGTGGACCCCTGAGTTTGGGACATCCAGAACCCTTCTGTTGCTAAACATCATTCTCCTGTTGTCATCCAGTTACTGAACTCTACCAGGTACATAACCCAAGATCAATATCCTCTCTCTCTCCAGAACCTCAGGGGACTTAAGCCTATCATTTCTGACCTCATAAGGAAAGAACTGCTTCACCCTACCTCTTCCTCCTTTAATACCCCTATACTAGCAGTTAAGAAACCTAATGGTACCTATCAAGTGGTTCAAGACCTCAGAAACATGAATTCTGTAGTGGTTCCCCTCCATCCTGTTGTGGCTAACCCCTACACACTTCTTTCTACTATCCCCTCAGGGACTTCTCATTTTTTAGTCCAGATCTCAAAGATCCATTTTTCTCTATTCCTCTAGATGCCCAGTCACAGAACATATTTGCCTTTACCTGGACAGATCCTGACACCCATTTTTCTACCCAACTTACCTGGACTGTTGTACCTCAGGGATTCCAGGACGGCCCACATCTATTTGGCCAGGCCCTGGCTTCTGACTTGCTCTCTTTATCTCTCCCTAGATCTAAGATTGTACTTTATGTGGATGATGTCCTTCTCTGTGGCTCCCCTCAAGAGATTAGCCAAGCTGACACCTCTGCTCTTCTAAATTTCCTTTCTAGTCAAGGCTACAGGGTCTCACCTTCTAAAGTCCAACTGTCTACTCCTCAGGTCACCTATTTGGGACTAACAATTATCCCAACCCACAAGGCTATTACCTTAGGTAGAAAGAATCTGATTCAGTCTCTAACTGTTCCTTCTACAAAGGAAGAAATTTTATCATTCCTAGGAATGGCTAGCTTTTTTAATTCCTGGGTTCCTTCCTTTTCCCTACTTTCTCGCCCCTTATATGAAGCAGCATTAGGCCCCAGCCATGAACCTCTTCTCAAACCTATTACTAAGCCCTTTCAAAGGCTCCAACAGGCCCTCCTTAAGGCCCCAGCCTTACATCTCCCTGATCTGACTCGTCTTTTTCCCCTCTACATAACTGAAAAGAAGGGATTTGCCCTTGGAGTCTTAGGTCACCAACTGGGACCATCTTTTGCACCTGTAGCATACTTGTCAAAAAGACTAAATCTAACCATCCAGAGAAGGGCCCCTTGTATTCGTATCTTAGCAGCTGCTGAACTCCTTATTTGACAGTCAAAGAAACTAACCTTGGGATCGCCTATAACTGTTCTTTCTTCTCACAACCTGTCACAGCTCCTAACTTATAAAGGCTTCCAGACTCTACCTCCTTCAGGGTTCTTTTTCTTCAGGTAGCTCCAATAGAAGACTCCACCCTCACCTTTTAGTCATGCCCACCTCTTAATATTTCCAATCTTCTTCCTCGACCAAATACTAAATACTCCCTATCTCACTCCTGCACTGAAACTTTAGAGGAACTATTACCCCATCCTTCACACACACAGGGGGGCACATTGCCTCAAGCCATCTATACCTGGTATACAGATGGAAGCTCCTTTTTACATGAAGGAACCAGGAAAGCTGGCTATGCCATAGTGGCAGACACCAAGGTGGTGGAGGCACAGGCTCTTCCTGCTCATACCACCAACCAACAGGCTGAACTAATAGCCCTTACCCGTGCCTTCCAGCTGGCACAGGGAAAATCTCTCAACATCTACACAGATTCCAAATATGCTTTCCATATCCTCCTGTCACACCCTGCTATCTGGAAGGAGCATGGGTTACTTACCACAAGAGGAAGATCAGTAACTAATGCAAACCAATCTATGGCCATGCTAAAGGCCTCCCATCTCCCCACAGCTATTGGGGTTGTCCACTGCAGATCCCACCAGATGGGACTCTATTGTCTCCAAGGGACACAACCGAGCTGATGAGGCAGTTAGAGCTGTGGCTCTTAGGGGTCTAGACTCATCTCACCCTCCCCAGAACATTCTTACATTGCAATCCACATCCCCACCTACACCCCTTGACACTTGTCAAACTCTGTCCTATCTTCACCAACTCTTTCACCCTAATAGCCAAGCATTGTTTTATTTTGTTAAGACCCACCTACAGCCTACTCCTGAGGACTTAAGTTTCTTAAAATCTATCACTGCTTCTTGTAAAATCTGTCAGATGTCATATCCCAACTCAAGGTATCATAGCACCCCTTTTCCTATCCATCAGTCTAGAGGTTCCCTTCCTGGAACTGACTGGCAACTTGACTTTACCCACATGCCCGCTATCAAATGTGCCAAATATCTCCTGGTCTTGGTGGACACCTTCTCAGGATTTTCCCACAACTAACAAAAGGGCTTAGACAGTCTCTGATCTCCTCCAAGAGATCATCCCCCAATTTGGTGTCCCAGCCTCCCTCCAGTCAGACAATGGTCCTGAATTTACTTCCCAGGTTTCTCAAATTCTATCTACGGCCCTAGACATCCCCTGGCATTTTCACATTCCCTTCCACCCTCAATTTTCAGGTAAGGTAGAAAGAACTAACCACTCTTTAAAAACCACTCTTGTCAAGCTGTCACAGGAACTTCATCTTGACTGGGAAAACTCTTACCTCTGTCTCTTTTCAGGCTACAAGCTCTCCCCAAGCAGCTTCTCCTCATCTCACCTTTTGAACTCATGTATGGATGACCAGTTCTATATCCTGGTCTTTCACCTAAGTGCTCTCCCCTCACAGACCATCTCTATTCTCTCTTGTGGAACTTTGCTGACCACCATCTACCTCAACCACACACTGTCTCCTGTCCACTGCCTGTCTTCAACATTGAAGACCAAGTTCTTCTCTCCCCTCCAGATCATCAGCCCTCACCTCACTTTACCAAATAGCAAGGCCCTTTTAAGGTAATTCTTGTGACCCCTACAGCTACTAAACTTGAGGGACTCCCTCATTGAGTCCACCTGTCTCACCTCAAGCCTTTCATCCCTCCACATAAAATCAACTCTGTTAAGCTCCAGAGGACATTGAGATCACCCACCTTGTCCTCAATCCCAGCAAATGAGATTCCACTCCAGCAACCAAGCTCAACCTCATTGGACTAGACATGTGTTTCTCATCCTCTCCCTGCTGCTTGTTTCCATCCAGGTCAGCCATTACATCTGGAGATTCGAGGTTCAAGACACCCCCGCAGATAACAAACAATCTTTTCAAAGGGTTAGGAAACTGCTCCATAGCTGGATGCCAAGAACCAATCCAAATTGCTATCACCCCTATATCTGTTGTCCCATCTAAATATTATGTTCTCTATACTTGCTTTCTCTTTGACCAGAGAGAAGATTGTTGTAGAAACTGGCCAGACAATTATGGGGGCTGCCCATATTGGTCTTGTCAGATACATATGCTAGGATCATGGACCAAGCATTTCTTCTACCAACACCACAAGACACTTTTTTCTACATACAAGACCAGCGGGATTCCAGCTGTGGTGCTTCAGAACCAATGGGGGCCAGATGTCCTGACAGCTAAAGAAGATGGTCTTCGCCAGTTCCTCCAAGAACATGAGAGCTCCAGTTCTGAGATTTTTAAAAACCCATATAAAACCAGATACTCTCTTTTGTAACAACCTTTTTAGTCATCCTCCTGGTGTTATTATTTCTAACCAAACTATTAATCAGTTCTTGTTACATGATTACCAGCCACTGTCCACAGACGAACCTGATATACACATCTACCAAGTGGACCCCAATGAAGAAAGCCAGCTACTCCCCACAATATACTACACCCCTACACAGCAGGAAGTAGTTTAAGAAACACTGCTCCCCAACTTCCCTTTCACCATTGGCTTCCCCTCTCCTTTTTTCCTTTTCTTTATAATAAAAAAAGGGAGATATGTTGGTAACAGACTCCAAACCCAGTAACATCACATCTAGGCAACCCCCACATTGTTACCAAGGCAACCACCATACATTCCCAGGATCCACCTGGCCCCCTCACCTTTACCTGGGAGAGGCTATGTCACCACCTATATTAAACAGGCAGAACCCCCCGACCTTACTCTCTTCTTCCATCTTTTTCTTCTACTTCTCTCCCCGCCCACCTTTGCCCTATCTCCTGAATACCCCCCCCCCCCCGGAACCATTTGATCTGGTGTGGTCTGTTTTAAGCTGCATGTTTGTGTGTACATATATATACACATATATATTCATTTATTGATTTATATCAACAGATATATTAAATTATAGTTTCTATTTTGTTGTCAGTGATGACTTTGTAGTCTGGCTGTTGTCAACCAAGAAAAGGAGTCCAAAATGAGCTCTTTATGGATTTAAAATTTTTATTGAGCCCAGCAGACCCAGCAGGGGTTGTGCCTTCTTGGGACTACAAGTCTAAAGAAAGATCAGTAAATCAAGAGGTTTATAAAGGCAAAAGCCACAAATTGGGAACTTTCCTTTGATGCAGGAATGAAGTCAGAAAACATGACAGGACAGGATATGAACTTTTTCAAAAATGGGTTAGAGCTGTATTACCCTGGTCTCTCTGCTTGATCAACGAAGGTAGCAGAAAGCATTGTGCTTACAGTACCAGAACAATGGCAGATGAGTTATGGTTTTCATAGATACTATTGAAAGAATAAGCCAAGGATTTTTTTCCTGAAAAAAAAAAAGTCACAGAAAGAATTTTAAAATATTGGTCCTATCTGACCTCATTTCTCCTTGTTAGAGCACACCTTTTGTGGATGGTTAAGCTTGTTTTAGATTTGTTATGCTAGTTTGGTGCATTTGTCTTTGCCATTTGTAGATCCCCTTCCCTTTTCCTAAAATACAACGTTTAGGACTGGAAACAACATGTATCTGTTCATGTGCATTATTTCTTCTTGAAATCACAATTTGTTTTTGCAATAAAATGTACTTACTGGTATTTACTGAATTTTTTTAGTCTGAACAAAAATCTAGGAATAAGGCAGAAACAGAAACCATGGAATGATTTAGAGAGGCTGATGTTGGCCTGTGAACATTCTAGGGACCTTCCATGAAATAATTTTTTTTTTGCCAACTGCCATCAACTTATGGTAAGTGAAAAGCAGTGTTCATAGATGCCCTTTGACATTTTTTTTCAGTTTTCAATAATTCATGGTAATGATGACTAGTCAGATAGCTCCAAAGTTCCCGGGGGGGGAGGGGGGGGAGCATCAGGTTAAATCCTGATAGCCTTAGAATAATGCAGACCCTGAATCAGTGAAGCCACATGAGGTGGAAGAAAAGCAAGCAATTACACATGTGCCAATGGTACTTCCTGCATTTTAGAATAGTAGACACTGAATAAATAACCTACCCATCTTCACTGATCTTCCATAATGTCAGAATAGTAACAAGTACCACAAAACTCATTTTAACTTCCAGTGCTGAAGCAGTCTACTACATCTGTAGCCTTGACATTCCATCTTGTGGGTATTCTGCTGCCATCCCCCTTCCTCAGGCTTATTTAGTGAAGGAAGCTCTCTTGAAGACAACATGAATCTGTGTCAGATTGGGTTTCAGAGGACTAGATATTCAAAAGACTGAGTAAGAATGCTGACTTGAGTGCCTTTGAAAAGAATGGAGACAAGTGGTGGTGACACATGCCTTTAATCCCAGCACTCAAGAGGCAGAGGCAGGTGGGTCTCTGTCAGTCTGAGACCAACCTAGTCTACAGAGCATGTTTCAGGATAGGCATAGATACACAGATATATCTTATCTCAAAAGTAAATAAATAAATAAATAAATAAATAAATAAATAAAAGGAGAGAGAGATACTAATCCAAAAAAAAAAAAAAAAGGCCATGGACAAAAAATTAGTTAAAGCAAACAATTAATTGAAGCAAGGTTTTTTGTTCATGTATATGTACTGTCTCTCCCTAAAATCAAGGTTCAAGAGATCAGCATTGGATGTGATGAAGACAAAAATTTTATAGCTCAGAGTTGGGGGTTTCCAAATGGAGGCTTTGGTGGACAAACTTTTGGTGGGTTATAGGAACAGAACATAAACATATCAAGTTGGCTATAATGACCTACAAAGACACGGTGGTAGTAGCAATGTTGTTATAACAAGGTGACCATAGCAAGGTGGTCATCACAAGGTAGTCACAAGGTGATCATAGCAAGATAATAGCAACATAATCATAACAAGGTTGTCATGCCTTTTGAAACAAAGACATGGTTGCTGTTTCCTGAAATACACAGTGCAAAAACATTTGTAATTAAGGTTATATGCCATAAGGAGCAGAGCCTAATCCTTGAGAACAGATTTAACCATAAACCGGAATGAACCTAGTTTGTCTTTACTATAAGATGGCTTTCAAGCTTATGATGGAGGCAGGCTGATTCCTCAAGTGCTCCAACACACTATGTGGCCCAAGGCATAGAATTAGAACATATTTAAAGTATACTATGATATTTTTTCTAAAAGGGCCTTAAAATGGATTATATCCATTTTTAAGTTGATTATTGATTAAAAACTACTGAGTGGGTTCAGCACTGTGACAGAATCTGGGAGTAAATATAGAGCCAGACAGTCATAGACTTCAAGAAAAGTTAAGACAGAATGTTTGTTTATTTGTTTGTTTATATTTTGTATGTGTACATACACATGGAAGTGCACATGTGCCACATGCATTTGTAGAGATTAGAAGACAACAAAAGTATGTGATATCAAATTAGAAACACAAATGACAACAAATGTTGGTTGTGAGTATGAGAAGATGGAAGCTATTGTTTACAGTCATTAAACTGGTGAATCCACTTTGGAAACTACTCTGGAGGTTTCTGAAAACACCAAAAACAGAACTACCATACGATCTAGCTTTATCCAGAGCACATACTACATAGGGCTTTATATCTTAATACGGAGAATGTCATTTCCATGTCCATTGCTGTTCTAGTCACAATTGCTAAAAAATGGAATCAACCTCAATGTGCATGAACTGATGGGCAAGAAGTGAAAGTAAAATTGTGATTCATATATACAATGTACTGTTAGTCAACTGCAAAGAAAACTGAAATCATAGAATTATCAGGTAAATAAAAAAATTATATTGAGTGGGGTTATCCAGATCTCAAAAAATAAATACCAGATGTTCACTCATATATAAGCCCTGGCTTTAAATATTTTGTTTTGTGTGCTTAAACTATAGTGCATATGGAAGCAAAGAAACTACACATTCATCATTGGGCAAGGAAGATACATTTAGGAAGGACAAAGAGTAAAATATAGGTGAAATGAAAATAGGACAAGAGAATAGTAGGAGCAGAAAGGTCTAAACAAGTTGTGGAATGTTGGGATAGAAAAACTAGGGCCAAAGAAATGGGTTAACAAAAATGAAGTATGCATGAAAACACTACAAATCAAGGAAAAATATATTTAGGGGTAATTGTAGACTATACGTCATATGAAGGAACCAAGGAAGAAATACTGAATACTGGAGATCTAAGAAAGGATCAAAGCAAGGGAATATGGAAAAGAAAAGAGTAGGTGACCAGTTGTCTAAAAAACTTAGGATATATGAAGAAGCCTTATGAAAATACACTTGTTTATAGTTAATTTAAGACATAATTAAAAGGAAAAGTGTTTGAAGAGACACCCTAGATGAGGCAACAGTGAAGTTCCCAGAAGACATGAGCTTAAGAAAGCTACTTTTTATTAATTTACTGGTCATGGATACTCTATAAGCATGAAAAGTAACACAAGATGTTATCACCATTCTTGCTTGTCCACCATAATTAGACAGTCAGACTATCTAATTCTTTCAGTTCTTGGAAAACTAGAAAGCATAATTTCTTCTTTTTGTTTTAACTATTTTTAAAAATCCTCTTACAAACCTAAATTACTTAAATGAAACCAACAAGTTCTTGGACCTTTGAAATGTTAGAATATAGATAGGCAGGCATTAAGATCTACATATGTAGTTCCAGTCCCTGCTTTTGTTAAAAATGTTAATTTAGCTTCTTAATAAATTTCTGTTACATGAGAGATCAGTGCTAAGAAATAAATGGAGGTGGTGGGGCAAGGGCTTTGTGGTCTTGCACACAACAAGAGTTTAGTTTCAGAAATTCATGTGGAGTGGCTCACAGCCTTTTCTAATTCTGGCTCCAGATGATCTAAACCATTTTCTGGCTTCCATGAGTACTGCATTCTGATACACTACTCCCTTTCATAAATAAAAATAAATCTTTTTCAAAAAGAAGTGAATAAATTTCAAAATACCTTGTTTAATTAAAGGTCTTGGATAATGATTAATCTGCAACATAAAGCTACCTGCCCCATTGGAAATATTCCAATTCATGGGTTCTCAACACTGCCGAAAATATAGAAATTCTTTGGCAAACAAACAAGTAGTGATATCTGAGTGCTCCCCTCTTCACACTCACAGATTCACACTAACTGCTCTGTTGTGGAATGTAAAATGGGTAATTTTACAACCTTCAGTGGCTGGGAGTGATTGTTAGGAATAAGGACTAACTCTTTCATGAGTGAAGTATTTCCTAAATATTTATGGGACTTTTCTCCATCATGAAGTTAGTATGGTCTTTTGAGTTAGGAAAAAAAATAAAACTACTTCCATCAGCATACTTTTTACTTCATGGGGCTCTATCGTCTGGGTTCTCCTTAGCTAGACTTGAGCAAGTCCTCCAACCTCTCTGATTTTTGAGGGTTGCCTTGCTTTACAAGAGTAATTTGGAGATCAAACAAAAACATGGCTGTGCATATTCTATACCTTCACTAATTGATCATAACTGACCTACAGCAGATCACTAAGAGAATTACTCCCATCAACTTTCACTGCCTTGAGCCTGGGGAGAGGGATCAGTGAATATTTATTTACTTTATTCATTTCACATACAAACACCAAAACCTAAATTCAAACCTCCAGATCCCGTGTAATATGAATCTGAAATCCCTGTGTTCTTAGCACAAAATGGGAGACAAAGACAAAAACAATATTCCATGGAAGCTCATAGGTCAGCTAGCCTAACATAAGCAGCCGAGATGATAAGACACTATGTCTCAAGCAAGGTGGAAAGTGAATAGAATAGCATGGCTAGACTTCCCACACTGTAGTACAGACTGCTATGCAAAATGTGCCCAATGGTGCATAAGTGACAAGACAGCTTATGACAGAAGCTATTCTCTTGACTACAGCTGAGATGTTGTTTCACAGGAAGGCATTCATGCCTTGGACTGTGATGAGGGGGAAAGAAGAGCACAGTTAGAGATCATAGGCTCAAAGAGACCGTAGGAGAATCTAATGTTTAAATAGTTACTTCTAAATATTTGTTTGTGTCTAGAGTTTGGTGGTGCTCTCGACCTTGGTAAAAGACGCTTCATATTTCTGTCAGTTGTGGTTAGGGCAGAGAGACTTATGACTTTTCAAAATACTGGGAATAAGCTACTAAGAGTACTCAGCCTTGGATGAAACATCTATATCCACCTTCTCACATTAGAGAGCATCATACAAGAGAACATGTAAAGCAGGTTCAGTTCAAGGAACTCTACAAACTTTTACTTGTCTAGGGTCTAGGAATGAATTTTCTTCTCACTTTGAAAGAGTTTTGATGAGTTTTAGTATTTTGGGCATTTTGGGTTTTTAAAATTTATTCTTCTCTTGTATATTACATCCAACTATGCTTGGGAGTTTTAATATTGTTGACATTTCATTTGTTTTTAATTTAACATTATAATGGAATTACATGATTTCTTCCTTTCCATTTTCTTTTTCAAAATCCTCCCATGTACTGTCTCACTTTCTCTCTTTCAAATTTATAACCTCCTTTCTCTAATTGTTGCTATAGCAAATATAAATACAACCTGCTTAGTTCATACTCTGTTACTTGTATGTGCACACTTTGAGAGCTTACCAGTTGATATTGGATAAACAGTTGGTGGAAAGACTATTTCTCCTGCTCTCAGTTCTCCTTAGTTCTTTATATAGGGTTGAGGTCTTATGAAATTTCTCTTTGTAACAGGTTTTACAGAAGTCCACAAGTGCTCTAAAACACAACTGCTGTATTTAAGTCCCAGGTGTCATTGTGGAGAAGGGGGAAGAAAGAACTTAAGTACCAGTAAAACTTGAGGATTTCTGTGAAACAATGTCTCCTGAAAATGTAAGAGAATCTCCAGCCATGAAATATATTCAGAGAATCTGCCTAAATTTGACCTGAACAATATGTTTTTGTCATTTGTGTTCTTTTTGTGCTTTGTGGATACTGTCCCTTCTATTCTAGGCTGCAAGATTTCTATTGAGAAATCATCTGTCAATTGTGTGGGAACTTCCTTCTCCACAGCAAGTCAGTTTTACTTTATAGTTTTAAATGTATACCTTTGGATTTGACTTGTTCTTTTACATGCAGATTTCTTGGAGATAATGTTATTTGTGGTATCTTGATGTTTTTGAATTTAATGTTCATGTATGTCCAAAGATTTGAGAACTCTTCAGCCTTTAATTTCTTTAAATAAATGTTTTCTTTCACCCCATTGTCTTCTATTTCGCATTCCTCCAACTTTTCCCCACTTTTTTCTCCTTCTTCCTCCTCTTCTTTTGCTTCCTTATGGAATCTTTTTGGTACAAGTAGCAGTTTGCTAAATAGTAGTCTTATAGGGGATTCACTGAAAATGACCACTAAGACATAGCTTGGACTTTACACACAGGTATTTAGAGACTTAAGTGTAGTACCAAGTGTCCAGAGCATGCCAGTTTTGAAGACAGAACCCATGTTTTGGTATCATTGCTTAGCAATTGACAGAAGCTAAGAGAAATTGGCTGGGGTGTCCTAACCTACAATAAGAGTTACTAGAATAAAGTTGGGTAGTTTTCCATGGGATTCTCCATTAAGAAGATCAGATTAAACATGGAATGGCTCAGCAGGTATACACAATGTTAAAACCTCTGCACAATATTGTTTCATAACTTTCCTCACTGGTTTTGTGGGCATGAGTCAACTTGTTGATTCATTCTATTCTGGGGGACAGAGTTGTTCCTGCATCAGCAGGAACTGAATTAGCAGTCTGAGTTTCTTCTCTGATGTAGCTGGCCTTGCAGTTGAAGATCCAGAGTCCTACTAGTAGCATGATCAAGATAAGAATCAACAGTCTCGCTACTGACAGTAAGGTGGCCACAGAAATCAGGACAGAGACTGATACCACTTATTTGATCCATGCCTCCCCCCCCCCTTTGGGGTTTCCTTTATCATAGTAAGGTTTTTCCTAATTACTCCTGATTAGTTGGCATAGAAACAGAAGCTTTCTCCCAAAAATACATTGTTACATTAAAACACCTCTGGTTATATTAAAAGATGACCCACACCTCTTTTATTTTGTAGATGACTTCTGCTAAAGAGTCTATTTGTTTCTCTAGACCGGATGTGGAGTTTTCTAAGTCTTGGTCTGCTAGTTTACTTAATTCTCTAAAGTTTTTATCATCAACTATGAGGGTTGATGTTTTATGGCTATTGCCTTAGCAATAAAGGCTCCAGATAGTAGTAGGACAGGGATAGATGCAGCTCACTTTTCCCTTTGCAGCTGAAGGTCCCTGTCAAAGTGTGTTCTCCCTTCTTCATTGTTAGATAAGTACACCGGAGGCAGGATGTGTAGTAGGGTGCCTAAGAGGGATTACTGTTTTAGAGTCTCTTAGAGGGGAAGTTAAAACATTTGTATATGGTCACCAAGTCTTCTCAGAGGCCACAAAGTATTCCTGTTGATGGAAGAAATGACCTGGAGAGTGGAATAGAAGCATCAGAATAAAGTGACGATTTTAGGTGAGAAGACTTAAACACCAGGCAGGTTTCAGTTCCCTGTAGTCCCCTCCCCCACCCAGTGTTACCTTAGTTATTCCTAGATAGAATTATTTTTATTTGCTGGTAGACTGAAGGTTGAGGATTTAAGCAAATAATACACACAAAAATACAACAAACTGTTAAGGATAGAGTATATAGAAGAAGAATTTCTGGTCCCAGTGTTGGTAAGGATCAACATGGTAATGTTTTGGGCACTGGTTGAAGCCAATCTCATGATCTCATTATCCATGGAAAGTAAGCTGTTGCTTCTTAGACTGCTGTCTTCCTGGAAATGAGGGCTCCAAGGGGTTTTATTACAATATAGTGAGTTGCCCTAGTGTTTATTAGTAAGTTAAAATGGTTTGCCTCCTATTCTAAGTGTTATTGTGGGTTCCCAGACACTAAGCTATGTGGAGCCCTGGCCCTGCCAATTTTCAGTTAACAGGATGATGGATGGGGTGACTCTTGTTTTTCTTTCTTTTCATTTCCTTTTCTTTCCTTTCTTCTTCTCTCCTCTCCTCTCTTCTACTTTCCTTTTTTTTTCTGCTATGGCATAATTCTTCCAGTGACTTTACTGCTTACAATAAGCATACTGCTCTTTTTTCATGTGTATTTTCTCTCTTTTTCTTAACCTTTCTTTGTTTCTCTAAGGGCATTGAAGAATTTCTTTCCTCTCTCTTTTTGGCTGAGTCTTGGCTATTGTAAATTTCTGAGAAACTTCCAAAAGTTGAGCACTTCTCTCTCTCTCTCTCTCTCTCTCTCTCTCTCTCTCTCTCTCTCTCTCTCTCTCTCAGATCCAGATCCGCTAATCTCATCCTGAACATTGTAACAGAAAACCTGCTAGGCCTCCCCTTACACTCCTCTAATACCATCTCCAAAGGATGACACAGATCTTCTTCCCAGTCTTCCTTCCTCATTGATCTTAGAGCCTGAGCCATTGGAGATCTGAAGAAATTTCCCCCTGTGCCAATGAGATCAAGACTCTTTATCACTTTTTCTTCTATTAGATTCAGTGAACCCAAGTAAGGATGTGTCAATCCCAATTGGGAGAGAGAGAGAAAAAAAAAAGCAGCCACTGGAAGCAGAAGGAAAAGTACCTGGTTGGTAAAGGAGACAAGGAGGGAAGGGGAGAGTATGATCAGGTATAGTGGGGAGGAACAGGACTGAAGCCCTGAGGGCCAGCAGAAAGAATGAAAACAGGCAACTTCAAGAAGTAGGAGGTGAGAGGGACTCTCTAGAATGTACCACAGACCTGGGAAGTGAGAAACTCTCAGGACTCAAAGATAGGGACCTTGGATGAAGTGCTCTACAGTGGGGAGGGGGAACTTTTAGAATCCACCTCCAATGAAGGGACAGGATATCAAGTAGAGGGATGAGGTTACCATCCCACAGTCAAAAGGTCTGACCCAGAATTATTTCTTTCTAAAGGGACTTCAGGAACAAAAATGGAGAAGAGGCTGAGAGAAAGGAGGTCCAGTGACTGGCCCAAATTGGGATCCACCTCAAGGGGAGGCCCGGGGCCCTGAGACCATTACTGATGTTGTAGTGTGCTTGCAGAAAGAAGCCTAGCATGGCTACTCTTTGAGAGGCCCAACAAGCAGCTGAAAGAGTTAAATGCAGATACTAGCACCCAACCAATAGATGGAGGCTGGGAACCCTTGTGGTTGAATTGGGGAAAAGCTGGAAGAAGCTGAGGGGGAGAGTAACCCCATGGGAAGACCAGTAGTCTCAACTGACTTGAACTCTGATGTCTCTCGGATACTGAGCCACCAATCAGGCAGCATACACCAGCTGATATGAGGCCCCTGACACATATACAGCAGAGGGCTGCCTGATCTGGCCTTAGTGAGTGAAGATGCACCTAACCCTTAAGTGACTTGAGGCCCCAGGGACTGGGGAGATCTGGTGAAGTGGGGGTAGGGAGGATGGAGACTTTTTTTTGAAGATGAAAGAGGGAAGCAGTATGGGATGGGGAGAAGTGAGGAGAGGTAGAACAGGAGGGGAATGAAATCTGATCTGTAGAAAAGGATTAAGGAATTATAATAGTAAAAAAAGAAATTTAAGTAAATACAGTGTGAGAAAATGAATAAATGCCTTAAGGAAATCCAGAAAAACAAAAACAAACATTTCAAGGAAGTAAATAAAAACTATTCAGTACCTAAAGACAGAGGTAGAATCAATGAAGACAACTCAAACTGAGAGAATTCTGGAAAGGATAAAATTGTGGAATTAGAACATAAACTACAGAGGCAAGCTTCACCAGCAAAATATAAGAGATAGAAGAAAGAATCTTGGGCACTAAAGATATGATAAAAAAATGCTAAATATAATGTTTTCACGTAAACATCCAGAAAATTTGAGACACTATGAAAAGATCAACTCTAAGAATAATCAGAATAAAGAAAGGAGAAGAAACCCAGCTCAAAGACCCAGAAAATATTATCAAAAATCATAGAAGAAACTTTTCTTAACCTAAAAAAGAAAATGCCTATAAAGAAACAAAAAGTATATAGAACATCAAATAAATGTTAGAAATATTAGTTAGAAATAACTAGAAAATAAAATACCTTTGCCCATAAATAATCAAAATAGCAAATGTACAGAACAAATGAAGAATATTGAAAGCTACAGAGAAAGATAATATCAAGTAACATATAAAGGCAGAACTATTAGAAGTACACCAGATACCTCAATGGAGACTCTTAATAAAGGACAAAAAGGCTTAGACAGATGTGCTGCAGACTCCAAGCGACTACAGAAGCTGTCCCACACTACTATACCTAGCAACACTTTCAATCACCATGGATGGAGAAAATAAAACATTTCAAGATAAAACTAAACTTAAGCAATATTTATCTAGAAATCTTCTCTACAGATGGTGCTAAAAGGAAAATTTCAACCTAAGATAGATAACTATACCCAAGAAAGCACAGAAAATATATAATCTTAGACCAGCAAATCAGAAGAGAGGAACACACACACGCACACGCACGCACACACACACACACACACACACACACACACACACACACACCAGAAAATACAAAGTACTAGGAATTTACAATCTTTGAGTATTATTTCAAAGGCTCCATTTCACCAATAAAAAGACACAGACTGACAAACTGGATGCAAAAGCAGTTCCTTTCCTTTTACTGCATTCAGGCAACACACTTTAACATCAATAATACACATTACCTAAACATAAAGGGTTAAAAATGATATTCTAAACAAATGGACATAAGAAAAGTGGTTTAGCCATTTTAATATCTATTAAAATAGACTTCAACCCAAAACTTATTATAAGAGATAGAAAAGGACACTAAATACTCATCAAAGGAAAAATCCACAAATATGATATTTCAGTTCTTAACATCTATGCCCTAAACAAAAGGGCATCCATATTTGTAAAAACACACAAACAAAAATGAAAACAAAACAAAACCAACAAAAACCCAGCAGTATAGCTTAAATCACATATTAATGCTCACATAGTAATAGAGACTTCAATACTCTATTTTCACCAATAGACAAAACATCTAGACAAAAAAAAAAAGAGAGAGAAATGATAGTGCTAACAGATAAACTGAATAGACCTAACAGATATTTACAGACATTTTACCAAAACACAAAAGGATATGTATTCTTCTGTGTACTTCATGGGACTTTATCCAAAATTAGTCTCAATAGATATAAGGAAATTAAAATAACTCCCTGAATCCTATCAGACCACCATGGATTAAAGCTTAATATCAACAACTCCAGAAACAACAGAAAGCTTGCAAAGTCATGGAAAGTGAACAATGCTCTACTGAATAAAAAATGGGTCAAGACAGAAATAAGAAATAAATTAAAGACTTTCTAGACTTAAATGAAAATGAATATACAATATACCCAGACTTATGGGACAAGATGAAAATAAGAAACAAGTTTATACCACAAAGTGCCTACATAATAAAAAAGTAGAGAGATATCATGCTAGGAGTTTAATATCACACTTGAAAGCTCTAAAGCAAAAAGAAGTCACACTTAAAAGTAGTAGATGGTTAGAAATGATCAAACTCTGAAATGAAACCAATAAAATAAAAACAAAGAGAACAAGACAAACAATCGATGAAAAAAAGAGTTAATTGTTTGAGAAAAGGACCAACACACCCTTGTCCAAATTAAATAAAGGACAAAGAAAGAAGATATAAATTAACAAAATAAGAAGTGAAAGAGGATATAACAACAGGCACTAAGGAAATTCAGAGAGTCATAAGGACATAATTTAAAAACTTGTTCTCAACAAAATTGGAAAAATCTAAAAATAATGGATAATTTTCTTGATAGATACCACTTACCAAAGTTAAATCAAGATCAAATAAGCCATTTAAACATATCTATAATCCCCCAGTGAAACAGAAGCAGTCATTAAGTCTCTCAACCAAAAAAAAAATCTCAGGGCTATATGGTTTTAGTATAGAACTTTACCCAACCTTCAAAGAAGAGGTCATACTTCTTAAATTAGTCCACAAACTATAATCAAAAGAAACATTGCCAATTTCATTTTATGCCACCAAAATAAAATGTACTTTGTTACCCAAAACACACAGAGATCTAACAAAGAAAGAAAAATTACAAGCTAATTTCCCTTATTAACAGAGATGCAAAAATATTCAATAAAATACTTGCAAATAAAATCCAAGAAAACATTAAAAAAAATCATTAATCATGATCAAGTAGCCTTGATCCTAGAGAATCAGGTTGGGTAGATATCTGAAAATCAATAAATATAATCTATTGTATAAGCAAACTTAAAAAAAATACACGACAAAAAAAATCCTTTAACAAAATCCAACACTCTTTTTTGATAAAATTCCAGAAGACATTATGGATACAAGGGACATACTTCAATATAATAAATTCAGTTTCCAGCAAACCCACAGCCAGCAGTAAATTAAATGCAGAGAAACTCAAAGCAATTCTTTTAAAATCAGAAACAAATCAAGGTTGTTTCTCCATATCATTTCAATACAGTATTTGATTTCTTAACTAGGCCAATAAGGCAACTTAAGGAAATCAGGGGGACTCAAATTAGAAATAAAGAACTCAAGGTGTCCTTATTAGCAGATGATATGATAGCAAATAAGTGATATAAGTGACCCTTAGAGTTCTGCTGGAGAACTCCTGAAGCTGATAAACACTTTCAATAAAGTAGCTGAGTACAAAATTACTCACAAAAATTATTATCCCTCATATGTACAAATGACAAACAGACTAAGAAAGAAATCAGAGAAATAACACCTTTCATAATAGCACTGAATAATATAAAATATCTTGAGGTAACTCTAACCAAGCAAGTGAAGGATTTTCCTGTTAAAAATATATATATAAAGAATTTTAAGAAAGAAATTGAAGAAGG
Organism: Arvicanthis niloticus; assembly: GCF_011762505.2. Taxonomy (NCBI): domain Eukaryota; kingdom Metazoa; phylum Chordata; class Mammalia; order Rodentia; family Muridae; genus Arvicanthis; species Arvicanthis niloticus. The sequence continues at coordinate 7,381,161 of NC_047677.1, forward strand.
CCTCAGAAGTTACATAGATTCCCCCATGCTAATGGATCAATAGACTTGACATAGCAAAACCTGCCATCTTATCCAAAGTAATTCACAGACTCAGTGCAATACCAATCAATATTTCAACACAATACATCCAGATTTTGAAAGGCCAGTTTTCAACTTCATTTAGAAACAAAACAACCAATCAAACAAACAAAAAATATGATAGTTTAAACACTACTGAACAATAAAAGAAGATTGGGAAAACTTACTATTCTTGATCTCAAGTAGTAATACAAAAGTACAGTAATAAAAACAGCATAGTATTGGCATTAGAACAGATACACTAATCAATGGAATTAAGTTGAAGACCCAGACATAAGTCTACACATCAACTGATGTTTTATAAAGAAGCCAGATATACACTGGAAAAAAGATAGTATCTTCAACACATAAATAGTGCTGGTTAAATTGGATGGTTACACGTAGAAGAATCCATATAGATTCATACTTCCTATTTTGCTACACAAAACTCAGCTCCAAATGAATCAAAGACCTCAACATAAAACCAGATACACTTAACCTGATAGAAGAGAAAGTAGAGAATAGTTTTGAAGTCATTAGCACATGAGAAGACTTTCTGAACAGAACATTGTTTACACTGGAACTAAGACCAACAATTAATTAATGGGACTGCATAAAACTAAAAGATTCCACAAGGTGAAGGACACTGTCACTGAGACAAAGCAGCAGTCTATAGACTGGGAAAGAGTTTGTTGTTGATGCTTTTTCCCAACTCCACGTCCAATGAAAGGCTGCTATCCAAAATATATAAAAAAAAAATTTAAAAAAACCCTAAATATAAAACCCCCAAATAACCCAATTTAAAAGTGGAAAGCATATCTTAACAGAATCCACAATAGAGGAAATTAAAATGTTGGAGAAACACTAAACATCCTTAGCCATCTGGTAAATACAAACCAAAACTAATCTGAGAATTCATCTTATACATGTCAGAATGGCTAAACTCAATAGTACAAGTGACAGCACATGCTGGCAAGTGTGGGCTTGTGGAGGATGAAGATGTATAGCAAAGGAAACACTCCTTCATTGCTAGAGGGGGTATAAATTTGTATAGCCACTATAAAATCAGTATGTTGGTTCCTAGGAAAGATGAGAATCAATCTACATTAAGATCCAGCCATACTACTCTTGGGCATATACCCAAAGGATACTTCACCATACCGAAATGACATTTGCTTTACTGTGCTCATAGCAACTTAATCAATAATATTCAGTAATTTGAAATAACTTAGATATCCTTCAACAGGAGGATTGATAAAGAAAATATGGTATGTTTACACAAGGGAGTATTTCTCAGCTATTAAAATGACATCAAATTTTCAGGCAAATAGATAGAACTAGAAAAAAGTTATTCTGAGTGAGGTAACCCTAGAAAAATTAATATGTTATGTATTTGCTTGTGGGGAGCCGACAGAAGGCTGCTATCATGCTTGCAGCCATCTTGAGCCATATACCCTGATAAGAGATTTGATTACAATAGCCTACAACAGCTGAGCACACTCTGATAACATCTTGTCTTAGATACCCAGGATCTTCCCTTGGGTGTGTGAGACTTAAAGGTGTGTGACTTAAGGGTGTGACTTAGAGATCAGATTTAGAGACAAGACCTAAGGGCATGATTAAAGGCGAGACTTAGAGGTGTGGCTTAGAAGTGAAACATATAAAAGGCGAGAGGCAGACAGAAGAGAGTAACAGATTATTAAGCACTCCGAGGTACAACTTGGAACTAGGAATTAGGTCAGAGAGTACAACTTAGAGTACAACTTGGAGTAGGAATTAGGCATTGAGGAAGAAGACACTTGGACTAGAGAACTCTAAAGAATTAGAATTATTAGGTAGTAGGCGCTTGGCACTTGGAGGAAGAACTTGGAATTAGACATTAGGCACTTAGCACTTGGAAGAAGTAACTTGGAACTTGGAGGCACTAGGGACTAGAAACTAGGGACTAGGAACTCAAGACTTGAGACTTGGAGAGAAGAAGAGAGACTGAAGAATAAATGGGATCGAATCATACTCTGTCTGGTCTCCATTCTTCCTGTCTGTCCGCACTCTCTCTCTCTTGCTGAACCCTGGCCCACAGACCGAAGCAGCTTGGGGCAGTGCGAGCTCTAACAGCTTAACCCCCAAGGCTTTTGGCAGTGTGGGTTCCAACATTGACAGAACGGTCTGAGACATTTTGGACCCCAAATGTGGGGCAGAGCTGTCCCCAACATTTTTGGCGCCCAACGTGGGGCAGCAAGCACAAGAGACCCAGTAAGGGACTTTACTGGAAGAAGGATCTGCTTATATGTAGGTATTTGCTGAAGTGGAAATTTCTGGTTTCTTTGGTTGTATCATGTAATGTTTTTCTGGAAACTGTCTTATAAGAGGATATTTTTCCTGAGGTAGACTTATGGGAGGATTTTTTTGTTGAGAGTGGACATGTGGTGTTTTTCTGGAAGCAGCCTGGGGAAAAAAAAGGCATGAGATGTTTTGCTAGAGTGAACACTTGAGAGAACACAAGATGTTTGGAAAGGATATAAATATAACCCAACAGACAGTGGACAACACTGTGTAGTATTAGTATGCTTTGCCATTCTTTTCTGGTAATCACTTGTCTTGACTTCATAGAGAGAAATGTCATCAAAGTACTTCTGATAGTGTTCCAGTGGTTTCTTGCTGCTTCCATTGATGAGCAGAGCCTCACTGTTTCTTCTGGATTGACCTTCCTATGCTGATTCGTAAATGGTGTTTGTGAGTAGATTGAGCTGTCACTGCTGATATGTGTGAACTGAACTGCTGATATCCTGACAACAAAGATTGGATTTGCTACAAGGAACTATTTCTAAACAAGTCCACATCCTCTTTTGCTTTATTAACCTTTTCTTTCCACTACCTCTGGTAGGTAGTGGACTAGAAAGAAGCTTTTAAGAACCCTTATTAAGAGTAGGTTTTGAAAAATCTAAGTCTACAATTAGCTATTAAGTAGTTGATAACCAATCTACAATCCATAGGCCCAGAGAGGTTAGGCATAAAGGAAGGGACTAGGGTGACACATGGGTCTCAATGTGAGGGGGAAATTGAATGTATTTTATGTGTGCACTGAATCTGGCATATGAAGGGCAAGATCAGGCATGAAGGAGGAAGGGAGATAGGATTGAGTGAGGGAATGAGGTGAAAGACAATTAGAATTGAGTAACATTTAAGGAGTGTATTTGAGAGGGAGAATGGAAACTTAGTGCAGGAGAAACTTCCTGTAATATACAAAGGTAATTCTAATGAGGTCTCCAAATAATGAGGAAGATGGTCCCCTACTGGTCATCTCTTGTCACAAAAGCACCTTTCAATGCCAGGACAAGGTTTCATGCAATTGAGTTGTTGACTAAAGAGGTTTAATGGAAATTCTCAAACAACTCAGGTTGTTGCCAGAACAACAGGTTGCTCTCCAAAAACTATGAGCAAGTCCACATTGCTGAAAACAACACACATACCACTCATTGAACATGTAGATGTGGAGCTGGTGCTTACATGGAACCTTTACTATCACGTTTTAGTGTCTAAGACTTGGAAAAGTACTCTGCAAACTATCAAAAGATTAATATAAACATCAGCCCAAATACAAAACCTTTGATTTACAATTGTTTCTGACTGTGAAATATGTTAGGGCAATGGTGCCACAAATCTCTTGTGAATAAACAGCTGGTTTCTGAACTAACTTAAGGTTCACTCCATCAGACAGAACCTATACTTGATACCGCTTGAGTGACCAAGAACCAGAGACCTAGGGTGTTACTGCTCTACAAAACAAATCAATCAATCAATCAAATCAAATCAATCAATCAATCAATTAATCAATCAAATAAACAAAGACAAATAAGATAACTACAAATGATATTCTGTTGTACTCAAAAATTGATGCCTTATTCAGCTATCATGAGAGTGGCTTCCTTCTGTAGCAGATGGGAAAAAATACAGAGTCCGATAGTAAACTGATAGAGAGACCTTGGAACACACAGTTCTAAATGAGATGTCGCCATTAAATCCCTTCTCTAAGAGCTCAGGGAATCCCATGGGAAGAATAAGAAGTGGAGGAAAGAGATGGAATGGAGGACATCAGAAGAACAAGGCCATCAAAATCAGTGTAGCAAACTGAAACAGCAACCGCACAGCCTATACACGTCTGCACGATGTCCTCTGCATACACACTATAGTTTTCAGTTTAGTATTTTGTGGGATTCTGAAGTGTAAATGACTGGGTTTCTGATTCTTTTGCTTTGTTTTGTGGCTGTTTTATTTTTCTGTTAGCTTTTCTTGTCCAGTTTCAGTGTGATGGCTTATGTTTTGTCTCGTTCAATTTTATTTTTGTTAAAATAAGAAATAAATAAATAAATAATAGAAAAAAGAAAAAACGAAATTTCATATTTTATTAAATAAATTTTAGAAACAATCATTCCATACACTTTATACTCTTTAAGTTTTATTCATTTTTATCATTATGTTATCCAAATCACAGGTGATAATAAATCTTATCTATAGATCTCTTCTGAACAGTTTGCATTTTCAGCTCACAATAAGCAGTGATTTTTATGTGGGATTTTAAAGATTTTATCTCTTTCAGGGTATAATGTCCTACTTTCTTAAAACCAAAAATAGCATACTTTGTTAAAACCTTAATTAGATAAAAATAAATCACTATTAAAAATATTTTTAAAAGTTCCAAATTTGAGAACTGTTCATCTCTTCAAATATTTCTTCTCTCTCTTTTTTTTTGTTTTTTTTTTTTGTTTGTTTGTTTGTTTTATTTTTCGAGACAGGGTTTGTCTGTGTAGCCCTGGCTGTCCTGGAACTCACTCTGTAGACCAGGCTGGCCTCCACCTGCCTCTGCCTCCCAAGTGCTGGGATTAAAGAAAGGTGTGTGTCACCACTGCCCGGCTCTTCAAATATTTCTAATTTCTGGAGCTTTCTCATTATGTCTGGGGCTGACTGCATGACAAAGGCAATATTAGTAACTCACTGGTTTTCAGTGGCATCTGGGTCTATAGGAGTAACTACCCAGTGTGTCTCATAAAGCCCTCCCAGAAACCCAGCTTGTAATTCATGAGGCCCATGAGTTACTTTCCACAAGATGGAAGGTATTCTTGCTGCTGTTTTTCAATAACATTTGATAAAAACTGTCCAACCTACTCAATAGTATTGGAATACCAACTGAGTGGCATGGATACTAAGGTCCACCCTATCCAGGGCTCTGTATGAGGCAGTGTCCCACCTCCTGGCACAGAATAGAACTTCTGACTTTACAGCCAGATTCAGTCTCATTCCTTAGTCATAAACAAGATGGCCAGGACTGTATGCCATCATCTCAAATCAGCTAGTGTGTTTAGAATACAGTTTCTAACAGGCTGATTAAGGCCTGTAGCTTCTCAGAAAATGGAGAGCTTGGGCTTTTCCAATTATATAAATTGGCAGAGAAATGAACATATAACATAACTGGGTTAGGGAACCTCTCCTACCTTTTTTTCCTCTTGTCTGGAACTGTCCCAGAGCTTCCCACAAAGGGAGATCCTGTGGTCTCACAGGCCTACCTGGACTCTCCTTAGGCAGAGCAGCTCCACAAGAATGGAGAGAAAGGAACAGGTATAATATAGTATGTCTCCTGTCCTCCTGTCTGCTGAGAACTATTTCCTCCAGCCCCTCTAGCAGTTCACACTGGTTCAGTCAGAACATGAAGAGGCAGAATGTCTACCTCTTCAAACTGTTAAGAGCAAACCTGAGGTACTTTCAGCGTCTCTGAGCATTCTGAAGCATTCCAGCTAGACCAAGAGGACACTGACTCCCAACAGCACAAATATGCAGTTGGGGTGGGTGAAGGACTAGTGTAAGTCAACATAAAGAAACTGATGTGAAATGACTAGGAGAGCCAGTTACAATGGTCCAGACTGCCCTGACTGCCTGAGAATCCTTCAGGTGGTTCTGCCACCTCGAAAGAAGGCTACTTAGATTCACAGGGATGAGTCTTCCTGGGGAGAAACAAATATTACAACTATCTCCATCTGAGAAGCCCTTCTGAAAGTATTTCACATACATTTTAGAGGAGGGTTCTTTTGGCAGCTTGCATTCCCCTCAATCACAGGGAAAAGTAACAGGCTGACTTAAAGAAAGGGGTAAAGAATACAGACACAAACAATAGCAACCAGACAAGTTACAGGTAGTCACCAAGGATTCATTGATCAAACAGACCAGGGGGCTACAGTGACATTTTACATAGACTCTGGACATAGGATTTGATTTGACCTCCCCTCTTGAGTCATAATCTGACAGTGCCTTATACAGAACAAACTTACCTTCAGGTTATTCAGAACATACAACATTCAATTTACTCCCTTTCATTTTCTTTTGGGTGCCTATAGTGCACTCAGTAGTATTTGGTCAGAGTATTTTTTGGGGGACCTGGAACATCTCAAGTTCTTACCAGCTAAAGAGTCAGTTTTCTATGAGAGGACTGTTTTTTTTTTAAACATAATATTTTTATTGATTATTTGGAAATTTCACATAATTCACCCTGATCACATTCATTTCCTAGTCCCCCCACATCCACTCTCCTACCTCTGTGCCCTCCTCCAAAACAAAAGAAGAAAAGAAAAAAAAAAGCCAATTACAAATCGTGTTGCTCATATACTTACTGGAGCGTGGTCAAACTCCCAATGGCCAAGGCCCCTTAGTGTCTAGCTCCAGTCCATGGGGTTAACAAAATGTTACGGGGAACTCTCTACACCCAAGTATTTGTAGACATAGCTGTAGCCCTAAGTGTCCAAAGCATATGGTTTTTTGAAGGCAGAAATTAAGTTTTGGCATATCATTTGGCAACTTTGCAGGATGGGGTTCTGCATAAGCAAATAATTTAACAGAAGCTAAAAATAAGTGATTAGCTGGAGGGTAGGTTTGAACAATTAAACAGATGATAAGTTAGTTAGAGCATCCTGACCTGGAACTTTTCATTTCAGCTTATTTTATTCTATTGTTCAAAATTACCCTTTGCTTCTTTTTGGTTTAGTTTCTTAGTTTTTGTTTGTTTGTTTGTTTGTTTGTTTGTTTGTTTGTTTTGAGGCAGAGTCTTATGTAACTGGAGCTGGTCTTGAACTTTCTCTGTAGTGCAGGCTGCCCTCAACTTTGCTACCTTCATGGTTTGTCCTCTTGTGTACTAGGATTTTGGTCATACATTACTATTCCTGACATTTTTATTATAGATATTTTTGTTTCTTTGATTGGTTGGGGATTTTTTTGGTGGTTGTGGTGGTAGTGGTGGTAGTAATGGTAGTGTTTGTGTGTGTCTATGTGTGTGTGTGTATGTGTGTGTGTGTGTGCACGCCTTTGCTTTCATCAAGTACAATTTTTGTAACTTTGTTTTCTCAAGTGTTTGTGCTCTTGTAACTCATTTAGCATCATTACATAATTATTTTTATTTCTTTTTCACACAACAACCAGGTCTTTATTTAGAGTCAGTTACTAGAGATTTATACTGCTTCTTTCTGCCATATCTTCTCTGTCTTTAATGTTTCTTGTATCTTCAAATACAGCAATACACCCAAAGAAATAGCTGTTTCTCTTAGTCTTCAACATCTGTAAATGTTTAGTATAAGTGTTGTGTTTTATAAAAAGAAAAAGAAAGAAGGAATATGTTTGGTGGAGGTACAGTATGGTGTGGGGGAAGGGAGTGCCTCTGTGGGCCCATGCTAAGGCATCCCTTCCCCCTGAGTACCAGCCACACTGTGGTATCATATAGAATAGAGTTTATTTAGGGCATGAGGAGGAGAGTTGAGGGAGTGGAGACAGAGAAAGGTGGAAAGAGAGGAAAGAGGGAGGGAGGGAGGGAGGGAGAGAGAGAGAGAGAGAGAGAGGAGTAGAGGCTGGCCATGAGTACATGGAGCAAGAAGGGGGTAGGAAAAGTGGAGGGAGGGGGAAGTGGGTTAGGGAGCAAGAGCAAGACGAGAGAGGAGGAGGAGGCAAGCAGTCCCTTTATAGTGAGTCACAAACACTTGGCTGTTGCCAGGTAACTGTTAGATACAGCCTAGAAGATATGCCAAAATTAACTATCTATTCCTCTCTCTCTCTCTCTCTCTCTCTCTCTCTCTCTCTCTCTCTCTCTCTCTCTCTCTCTTAGAAGAGAAATTTGAGGATTGTATACCCTACTTCAATCCATTTTTGGTATTTTGTTTTATTTTACTTTATATATTTATTTGTTTGTTTGTTTAATTGTTTTGTTATCCTAGGTTTAGGAAAAGCTTTTTTTTTTTCTTAAAATTTAGAATCAATGTAAATATTTTTTTTAATTTATTTACAATCTAGCTGTTGCCCCCATTCCAGTGTCCCCTCCCTCAGTTCCTCATCCCATTCCTCTTCCTGCTGTCCCTAAGAGAATACACCTAACCATTGGACTGAAGTTGGGGACCCTTATGGTTGAATTATGGGAAGGATGGAAGAAGCAGAAGAGAAGAATGACCCCATAGAAGACAAGCAGTCTCAGGTAACCTAGACCCCTTGGAGCTCCCAGACACTGAACCACCAACCAGGCAACTTACACAAGCTGGTTCGAGGCCTACTTCAATTTTTTTAGAGTCATGCTGGTTATAGTAAGTTTACCTCCCTGTTCCCAAAGGTACTACAATCACAGAGCAGAATATGCAATGCATGTACCATTCAGTTTTCCCATACGTGTGTGACTTCTACCAATCTTGCAGAACTATTTTAGCCATATTAAGCCTCCTACTTTCTCTTTCTGTTCTGAGCTATTCTCAAATGTTAACTCATGCTGGTGCTATTACCACTATTTTTGAAGTGATACAGGAAAGACTCCACCAGGCCTTAAGTGTTAGGTACATACTTTCTTCTCTTTTCTTTCAGGGAAGAAGTTGTGAGTCAAAGTTACTGTCTATGCCTTTTTGAGTAAGGAAGTACTGTTAAATAAGTAAACTTGTTCATCTTACCCATTTCAATATAGTACTAGTTGAGATATATATATATATATATATATATATATATATATATATATACTAAATTTTTATAAGCCAGATTCTCAATTTCTCATAAAGATCCTTTTGTAGGAACACAGTTTATAATACATTGTCCAAGAGACATTTAAACAGTTGTTTAATTTGTATGATGATTATCATTTTGAAGAATGCTCTGTATGTTAGCTCTGAAAGTATTTTAATTGATAAAAAAATATATTTGCAAAACTAAATTAAAACATTTCCAGTTCAATTGTAAAATATATAAATGATAAAATTATGGAAAACATACTTTAAATTAAGTCTTCTAACCTAAATGTTTAAGGAATAAACACAAATTATGCTTGTTCAGAATTGAGAGGAAAGATTTCTGAACTAGACTCCATTTTTGCTGGAAACTTTCTCTGCCTTAATAAGAATATACTCTAGGGTTAGAGAAAAAGTATGAATGAAATCTTCTGATAATTCAAAACTTAATTTCAGTTCCCAGTTCCAATTTTCTGCTTTAATAAATCCTGTCACTATTGCCAGCAAGTAGGAAATGTGACTAATTTTAGTTTGGGTATTTTTCTTACTCTCCAACACACATTTAATGAGCAATGAAAATCCATAAAACAGAGCTTGAAAAGGAGAAACAAAACAAAACAAAAACCCATCAAGGTGAAAACAGACTGCTGATTGCCTATGTTCGTTGCATTAATCAAAAAGGAACTAGTTAAACTGGAATTTAGTGTAATACTGACATATTGAATTTTTTTTTATATGTATTCACTTTACATCTTTCTCACTGCTGCCTCTTGGTCACCCTCCCACAATCCTTCCCGGATCACCCATTCCCTTCTCCTCTGAATGGGTGGGGGTCCCCTGGTTATCCCCTGGCCTGGTAATTCAAGTCTCTGGGAGGCTAGGTACTTTGTCTCCCACTGAGGCCAAACAAGGCAGTCCTGCTAATAAATATTATTTCACATACAAGCAATGGCTTTTGGAATAGCTCCTGATCCAGTTGTTCAGGACCCACATGAAGACCAAGCTACACATCTTCTACATATAAGCTGAGAAGCCTAGGTCCAGCCTGTTTATATTTTTTTGGTTGGTGGTTCAGTCTCTGAATGCCTCAAGGGTTCAGGGTAATCGACTCTGTTGGTCTTCCTCTGGAGTTCCTATCCTCTTTGGTGTCTGCAATTCTCCTTCCTAGTCTTCCATAATAGTTCCAAAGCTCCATCCACTGATTGGCTGTGGGTGTCTGCATCTGTCTGAGTCAGCTGCTCAGCGGAGCCTCTCAGAGGACAACATGTTCCTGTCTACAAGCATAACAGAGTATCGTTATCTTAAGCCATACCTTAGAATAAGAGAGAAGACTCTAGAAGAGCACTCTGGACCACGATTTCCAGACTCCAAGTAGGTCTACAGCAGTTATCACTGCATGATAGAACAAAGTCAAAATAAAGACACAGAAAAACAATGCACTTTAGATATCACCCTAGTGCTCATTTTCTCCCTTGGTTGCTCCTTAACATCTCAGTTTTCTGAACCATCAAGTACTGCCATTTATGTAGGGTCCCTTTCCTGTCTGATATCTGTCTTTGCCTGAGCTCTCTAACATAATACCCAATTTTATCCTCACAACTATCTAGTTTTAAAGTTCTGCCTATGTTTGACTCTTCTATTGTGCTTTTTGTCTTATCCTTCCACCACATGAAAGGGTGATCAAATTCAACAATCACTTCTTTCCTCAACACAGTTTCATTGATCTATCTATTCATTTCTTCCAAGTGGACTGTTCCACAGTCTATCTCACTGAATGATCCTATTTCAGTTACCTAAAGGTATTTAGGGTTTTGTCTCAAGGTCCAGAAATGGAAGGTGTTTTTTTTTTTTAAAAAAAAAAAAAAAACAAAACAAAAAAAAAACAATAAAATGAATTTAAGTAAGTACTGACTTTTTAAAAAAAAAAAATTATTGGATATTTTCTTTACATTTCAGATTTTATCCCCTTACCCCAATTCTCACCCCCCAGAACACCTATACCATTGCCCCTCCTCCTGCTTCTATGAGGATGTGCCCCCCACCAACCCCCCACTCCCACCTCCCCACCCTCAAATTCCCCCACACTTGGTGTCCAGCCTTCATGGGACCAAGGATCTCCTCTCCCACCTATGCCCAACAAGGCCATTCTCCCTTACATATACAGCTGGAGCCATGGGTCCCTCCCTATGTGCTCCCAGGCTCCTGGTTTAGACCCTGGAAGCTCTGGTTGGTTGGTATTGTTGCTCTCCTTATGGGGCCACAAACTCTTTGAGCTTCTTCAGTCCTCTCTCTTACTCTTGCATTGGGAACCCCTTAATCAGTTCAGTGGTTAGCTGCCAGCATCTGCCTCTGAATATGTCAGACCCTTGCATACCTCTATGGAGACAGCTATCTCAGGCTCCTGTCAGCATACACTTCCTGACATCCACATCAGCGTCTACGTTTGGTGACTGCACATGAAATAACCTGGTAGAATGGTCTCCAGAAGGACCCTCTTTCTGTTTCTGTCCCACACTTGGTCTCCATATTTGCTCTCTTGAGTATTTTTGTTACTTCTTCTAAGGACTGAAGCACCCATACTTGTTCTTCTTTTTCCATGAGCTTCATGTGATCTGTGAGGTGAATCTTGGATATTGCCAGCTTCTGGGCTAATATCCAATAAACAGTGAATGAATACCATGTGTGTTCTTTTGTGACTGGGTTACCTCACTCAGGATGATATTTTCTAGTTCCATCCATTTACCTAAGAATTTCTCGAATTCATTGTTTTTAATAGCTGAGTAATTTTCCATTGTGTAAATGTACCACATTTTTTGTATCCCATTCCTCTGTTGAAGGACATCTGGGTTCTTTCCAGCTTCTGGATATAAATAAGGCTGCTATGAACATAGTGGAGCATATGTCCTTGTTATATGTTGGAGCATCTTTGGGGCATATGCCCAGGAGTGGAATAGCTGGGTCTTCAGGGAATGCTATGTCCAATTTTCTGAGGAACCGCCAGACTGATTTCCAGAGTGGTTGCACCATCTTACAATCCCACCAACAATGGAGGAGTGTTCCTTTTTCTCCACATCCTCACCAGCATCTACTATCACCTGAGTTTTTGATCTTAGCCATTCTGACTGGTGTGAGGTGGAATCTCAGAGTTGTTTTGATTTGCATTTCCTGATGACTAAGGATGCTGAACATTTCTTTAGATGTTTTGCGGCCATTCAAGTTTCCTCAGTTGAGAATTCTTTGTTTAGCTCTGTACCCCATTTTAGGGTTTTTGGTTGTCTGAAGTATAATTTCTTGAGTTCTCTGTATATATTGAATATTAGCCCTCTATCAGATGTAGGATTGGTAAAGATCTTTTCCCAATATATTGGTTGCCATTTTGTCCTATTGACAGTGCCCTTTGCCTTACAGAAGCTTTGCAATTTTATGTGGTCTCATTTGTCAATTCTTGCTCTTACACCATAAGCCATTGGTGTTCTGTTGAGGAACTTGTCCCCTGTGCCTAGGTATTCGAGGGTCTTCCTCACCTTCTCTTCTATTAGTTTCAGTGTATCTGGTTTTATGTGAAGGTCCTTGATCCTCTTGGACTTGAGCTTTGTACAAGGAGATAAGAATGGATCAATTTGCATTTTTCTACATGCTGACCACCAGTTGAACCAGCAGCATTTGTTGAAAATGGTGTCCTTTTTCCACTGCACGGGTTTAGCTCATTTGTCAAACATCAAGTGACCATAGGTGTGTAGGTCATTTCTGGATCTTCAATTCTATTCCATTGATCTTCTTGCTTGTATGTGTAACAATATCATGCCATTTTTATCACTATTGCTCTGTACTCAGTTTGAGGTCAGGGATGGTGATTCCCCCAGAAGTTCTTTTATTGTTGAGAATAGAGTTCTCTATCCTAGATTTTTTTATTAGTCCAAATGAATTTGCAAATTGCTTTTTCTATCTCTATGGATAATTGATTTGGAATTTTGATGAGGATTGTATTGAATCTGTAGATTGCTTTTGGCAAGATGGTCATTTTTACTATATTTATGCTGCCAACCCATGAGCATGGGAGATCTTTCCATCTTCTGAGATCTTCTTCAATTTCTTTCTTCAGAAACTTGAAGTTCTTGTCATACAGAACTTTCACTTGCTTGGTTACGATTCATACCAAGGTATTTTAAAGTTATTTGTGACTATTGTGAAGGGTGTGAAGGGTGTCATTTTCCTAATTTCTTTCTCAGTCTGTTTATCCTTTGAGTAGATGAAGGCTACTGATTTGTTTGAATTGAGTTTATATCCAGCCACTTTGCTGAAGTTGTTTATCAGGTTTAGGAGTTCTCTGGTGAAAGTTTTAGGATCACTTAATTATACTATCGTATTATCTGTAAATAGCGAAATTTTGACTTTTTCCTTTCCTATTTTTATTTCTTTAACTACTTTTTGTTGTATAATTGCTCTGTCTAGGATTTCCAGTACTACATTGAATAGGTAGGGTGAAAGTGGGAAGCCTTGTCTAGTCCCTGATCTTAGTGGGATTGATTCAAGTTTCTCTCCATTTAGTTTGATGTTGGCTACTGGTTTGCTGTATATTGCTTTTTACTATGTTTTGGTATGGGCCTTGAATTCCTGATCTTTCCAGTACTTTTACCATGAAGGGATGTTGAATTTTGTCAAATGCTTTCTCAGCATCTAGTGAGATGATCAGGTGGGTTTTTTTCTTTTGAGTTTGTTTATAAAGTGGATTACATTGATGAATTTCCAAATATTGAACCATCCCTGCATTCCTGGGATAAAGCCTACTTGATCATGATGAATGATTTTTTTGATGTGTTCTTGGATTCAGTTTACTAGAATTTTATTGAGTATTTTTATATCGATATTTATAAGGGAGATTGGTCTGAAGGTCTCTTTCTTTGTTGGGTCTTTATAAGGTTTAAGTATGAGCGTGATTGTGGCTTCAAAGAACAAATTAGGTGGTGTTCCTTCTGTTTCTATTTTGTGGAATAGTTTGAAGAGAATTGGTGTTAGGTCTTCCTTGAAGTTCTGATAGAATTCTACACTAAAACCATCTGGTCCAGGGTTTTTGTTTTTTTGGTTTTTTGTTTTTTTGGTGGGGAGACTTTCAATGACTGCTACTATATTTTAGGGATTATGGGGCCATTTAGTTTATTTATTTGCTCCAGATTTAACTTTGGTACCTGGTATCTGTCTAAAAAGTTGTCCATTTCCTCCAGATTTTCCAGTTTTGTTCAGTATAGGCCTTTGTAGTAGGATCTGATGATTTTTTTTTTAATTTCCTCAGTTTCTGTTGTTATGTGTCTCTTTTCAGTTCTGATTTTATTAATTTGGATACTAGCTCTGTGCTCTTTGGTTTGTCTGGCTAGTGGTTTATCTATCTTGTTGATTTTCTCAAAGAACCAGCTCCTGGTTTTGATATTTTGTATAGTTCTTTCTGTTTCTACTTGGTTGATTTCAGCCCTGAGTTTGGTTATTTTCTGCTGTCTACTCCGCTTCAGTGTATTTCCTTCTTTTTCTTCTAGAGCTTTCAGGTGTGCTGTCAAGTTGTTAGTGTATGCTCTCTTCAGTTTCTTTTTGTAGGCACTTACATCTATGAGTTTTCCTCTTAACATTGCTTTTATGGAGTCCCAAATATTGGTATGATGTGTCCTCATTTTCATTAAATTCTAAAAAGTCTTTAATTTCTGTCTTTATTTCTTCCTTGACCAAGTCATCATTCAGTAGAGCCTTGTTCAGTTTCCAAGTGTATGTAGGCTTTCCATTGTTTTTGTCATTATTGAAGACCAGTCTTAGTCCATAGTGATCTGATAGGATGGAAGGAATTATTTCAATCATTTTGTATCTGTTGAAGACTGTTTTGTGACCAATTATATGGTCTATTTGGGAGAAGGTACTATGAGAAAAAGGTATATTCTTTTGTTTTAGGATGAAATGTTCTATAGATATCTGGTAAATCCATTTGGTTCATAACTTCTGTTAATTTTATTGTGTGTCTGTTCAGTTTCTGTTTCCATTATCTGTTTATTGCTGAAAGTGGGGTGTTGAAATCCCCCACTATTATTATATGATGTGCAATGTATGCTTTGAGCTTTAGTAAAGTTCCTTTTATCTATGTGGGTGCCCTTGCATTTGGAGCACAGAATTGAGAGTTCATCTTGGTAGATTTTTCCTTTGATGAGTATGAAATGTCCCTCCTTATCTTTATTGATTACTTTTGGTTGAAAGTCGATTTTATTAGAATGACTACTCCAGCTTGTTTCTTGGGACCATTTGCTTGGAAAATTGTTTTTCATTCTTTTACTCTAACATAATGTCTGTCTTTGTCACTGAGTTGCGTTTTCTGTATGCAGCAAAATTCTGGGTCCTGTTTATATATCCAGTCTGGTAGTCTACATCTTTTTATTGAAGAATTGAGTTCATTGATGTTAAGAAATATTAAGGAAAAATGATTGTTGCTCCCTGTTATTTTTGTTATTAGAGGTGGAATTATTTTTGTGTAGCTATCTTCTTTTGTGTTTTTTGGAAGATTACTTCCTTGCTTTTTCTAGGTTGTACTTTCCCTCCTTGTGTTAGAGTTTTCCGTCCATTATTTTTTAAGGGCTGGGTTTGTGGGAAGATATTGTGTAAATTTGGTTTTGTCATGGAATATCTTGGTTTCTCCATCGATGATAATTGAGAGTTTTGCTGGTATAATAGTCTGGTCTGGCATTTGTGTCCTCTTAGGTTCTGTATGATATCAGTCCAGGATCTTCTGGCTTTTATAGTCTCTGGTGAGAAGTCTGGTGTAATTCTTAATGGTCTGCCTTTATATGTTACTTTACCTTTTTCCCTTACTGCTGTTAGTATTTTTTGTTTGTTTTGTGCATTTGATGTTTTGATTATTATGTGATGTGATGAATTTTTTCTGGTCTAGTTTATTTGGAGTTCTGTAGGGTTCTTCTATGTTCATGGACATTTCTTTCTTTAGGTTAGGGAAGTTTTCCTCTATAATTTTGTTGAATGTGTTTACTGGCCCTTTAAGTTGGGAATCTTCTCTCTCATCTATACCTATTATCCTTAGGTTTGGTCTTCTCATTGTGTCCTGGATTTCCTGGATGTTTTGGGTTAGGAGCTTTTTGCATTTTGCATTTTCTTTGACTGTTGTGTCAATGTTTTCCATGGTATCTTCTGCTTATGAGATTCTCTCTTCTATTTCTTGTATTCTGTTGGTGATGCTTGCATCTATGACTCCTGACCTCTCTCTTAGGTTTTCAATCTCCAGGGTAGTCTCCCTTTGAGATTTCTTTATTGTTTCTACTTCTATTTTTAGATCCTGGATGGTTTTGTTTAATTCCTTCACCTGTTTGGTTGTATATCCTTGCAATTCTTTAAAAGATTTTGTGTTTTCTCTTTAAGGGCTTTCACCTGTTTACCTGTGTTTTCCTGCACAGTCCTCTATCATCATCATGAGAAGTGATTTTAATTCTGAATCCTGCTTTTCTTGTGTGATTGGGTGTCCAGGGCTTATTATGGTGGGAGAACTGGATTCTGATGATGCCAAGTCACTTTGGTTTCTGTTGTATATGTTCTTGAGCTTGCCTTTCGCCATCTGGTTAACTCTAGTGCTACGTGCACTCACTGTCTGTGACTAGAGCCTGTCTTTCCAGTTATCTTGCTTGTGTCATAACTCCTCAGAGTTCAGATGTTTCTGTGACCCTGAGCTCCTCTGTGGAAGAACTCCTGGGACTCAGGCTTCCTCTGGGATCCTCAAATTCTTCTGCTCTGAATAGCCACTGTAGTGGCTCCTCTAGAATGGCTCAGGATAAGGTGTCTTCACAAGAGCAGACCAGCTAGATGTCCACTGTTCTGAGTGCAGTGGCTCCTCTAGGATGTCTCAGGATATAGTGTCTTCACAGAAGCAGACCAGCTAGGTTTCTGTCTCAGCCAAAAGAACCAAGCGAGGAGCAGAAGGGGAGTGGTATTCTAGAGAGGTAGGTTTTGGATGGCTGATGGGTCTTGAGCACCCCCAGCTCCCAGTTATAGCTCTGGGGCATAGGGTGGTGAGAGAGGGATCATACCAGCTGCTCTGAGTGCAGTGGCTCCTCTAGGGTGTCTCAGGATATGGTGTCTTCACAAAAGCAGACCAGCCTGGTGTCTGCTCTAGCCAAAAGGAAGTAAATACTAACTTAATCAAATATTATAAGCAATGAGATTATTTAGGGAGTAATTCTTGAGATATAAGAGGTGCCCTCATATACTTCCAAAGTGCTGTGTAATTACAAGTTCTTCTCCAGGTATCTAATTTGCATGTTCTGATGCAAGCCAGGGTCCTGAACCACAAGAATCTGTCCCCGAGTCTTCACGTTGACTTCCCTTGAATACCAGCTAAGATATCTCTTACCAATGAACACAAGGGCTGAGACATCTGGGTTGGAAATTACATTTTCTTTTGCTTCAGATGTTGTGCTGCATCTTAACTTTCTGAAGCAATTTTTAAAAGAATTCAGTGGTGGAAATTAAATGGCAAGAAAATAGTATGTTGCTTCCTAATACATTTAAAGCTATGATTACTTTCAATTCCATGTTGTATATATATATATTAAAGGAGTTGAAATCATGTTCTTATATATCAGTGAGAGTGACAGAAAGAAGAGGATGCAAAGGAGAAGAGCTAGAGTAAGAGAGAAACTACTAGTAGGGCTATCAGAGGATAATTTTCAGAACTCTGTTCTCCTTCCTTTATTCTTACTGAGATCTAACCCACATCATTAGATTTGCCTAGCAAGTAATTTTATTTGTTGATCTATTTCACCAACTCTCAAAGAGATTTTTAAAATGAATATTCAAAATAACATTTACCATTGCCAAAAGAAACTAAATTGTTTCTCTGTGTGAATGAATGGATAAGAAAAATGAGGTATACACATATATGAAAGACCATCCAGCCTTTAAAAAAAGTCTGACATGTTCTTTACTGTGGGTAAACACTGAAGATATCATACAAAGTGATTTAAACTACCACAAAAGGACAAATACTATATGATTTTAAAATATTTACCTTTAAATATATATCTCTGTGTGAATATGCACATGGAGATAACCCCAGAGGCCAGATGGAGGGATCATATTTCTTCAGACTAAACTAAGAAAGGTCTGTGTGCCACCTAATGTTGATGCTGAGAACTGAACTCTGGCTCTCTGGAAGACCAGAAAGTGCTCTTAACTACTTAGTCATCTCCCTAGCCCTGAATAATTATATTCATATAAACTACCGATAAGAGAAAACTTAATGGAGATGAAAGTGGAATGTAATGTCCAAGTGGTTGGAGATAAGAGGACTGTGAAGCTACTGTTTAATGGATATTATAATTGAAATTTGAAATATATACGTCCAAGTTCACAAGGTCTTCCATAGGTAACCACAGATGCTTTGAATTCATGAGTGTAACAGTACTTGGAGTAAAAACACTATTTGGAGCAGTCCTCCTGAACCTCTGGCTCTTATAATTTTTCTACCCCCTCTTCTGAGATGTTCTCTGAGTTTTGGGGAAGGGAGTTCAATGAAGATATCTTGCTCAGGCTGAACACTTCACTAGAACTTTGACCAGTCTTAAAGATATATACTAACTGTTATTCACTGCAGAAAAAAGTTTCTGATGAGAGTTGAGTTTTGCAATAATCTATGTTAATGTGTATAAAGATAAATATCTAGTGGGGAACTCTGATACCATGTGTGTTTAGTAAAATACAAGTAGATTTTTGCTGAGAGCCAATTATCTCCCCAGTTGTATTCTGTCTTACACAAAGTTTATGTATTTTCTCCCACAGGAAGTAAACAAAGCTGAACCTGATCTGATAAGATTTATTTATGTATCTCAAAGGTTCCCTGCATTGCTCTCCATGACAATGCTGTTGTTGTGGGACAAACTTGACTGGCCATAGTCCTGGAATGAGTGTAGTCCCTTGGAGGGGTAGTTGAGATACTAGAGTGTGCTTCTATTTTGATAACCCTGTTCTTCTTGATCTAATGGATGGTACCACCACCAATCTAGCAAGCCTTGCAGCAAGTGTTACAGCCTCTTACAACACTAAGGGTGGCCCAAAGAATAGCAGCTGCTCAGCTGAGCAAGGCAGAGGAGAGGATTTTTGTCTGTCAGTGGTTCATAACTTATATGTTGTTACATCATTGGCAAACCTCTACCTTCAAAAATATTCTCATTATGCTTAATAACAACAGCAAAATTACAGTTATAAAGAAGCAACAAAAATAACTTTCTAGTTGGGGAGGGTTACCACAACAAGAGTAACTCTATTAATGGGTCTCAGAATTAGTAAGGTAGAGAACCACTGGTTTAGATGGTCATGTAGCTCACATTAGACACAAATCATTATTGTTTACAAAGATACTTCTCATGTCATTGAGTGTTTTATTGTTGGACAGAAAGATTAAAGGAATGCAGAATGCAGAATTTTGGGGGGCTCTGGAGCTGCTCTTATGTAGACTCTAGAATTTGTCTGAAACTGCAGTCCAAAGCTACCCAATTTGTGCTGTCCTCTACTGCTTTTAACCTTCTACATTAAAGATCCTGATTCAGCCAGCTTCTAAAGATCCTCCAGCAGCCAAAACAATATTTGATCATTCGCATCTATTTCTTTCAATTGGTAGTAATGAAAGACCCCCAAACAGGGACCCTCACCCAAGTCTGGACCTGCACGAACCCAAAGACACACAAGAAACCATCTTGATGCAATTGCAGAGGAGGTTTAATGACGAGGGCCCTCGGGCCAGAACATATCTCACGCAGGAAATAGAGATTCCGACCCCGGACTCAGGAAACTTGGGATATTTATCGGTAGGGGTTGGGGAGAGCGGGAAAATTTGGCACGGTTACATATGATTGGTTGCACTTTCGCGCGGCTACACATGATTGGATATTTCAAACATCAGCAACTTGCAGAACTGGCAGAACTTGCAGCACCTAGGAAACGGAGGGAGAGAGAGGTAAACACCAGATAGCCCATTACTCACTTGGGCTTGTTTGGACTTGTCTGGGCACGCCCTTGCATGCCTTTATTTTTGGTCACTCTGCCCCTGTAGGGACTTAATATTTTATTATGACTAAATTTAACAAATTGTTGATGGTCTTTGCTGACCATAAATGTTTCAACGCTGCTTTCAAATTTTATTTTCACATTAATACCACCACATAAATACTTTCTTCCACTATAACTAAAATGTTGATATGGCCCGGTTAAGTTTCTCAATTAGGAACGCATGTTTCTCTGATTCACGAAGAAATGTCATTCATATAAGAGCTCAAGAAAAACTGAGCTTATTTTTGCTCTTATTAATACATTTATAGAACAATATTTGAAGATATTATAGAAATGATAGAATGAGTTTAAAAAGAGCAACTCTGTAGTACATTCCTTATTTGCAGAAAATAAATAATTTTTCATTTTGCCAGTGATGTGTGGAACTGGATATAACATCCAGTTATTTGGAAATATAAAAGATCGGTCATGGTGGTAAGTTAGCCTAATTGCAACAGGATTGCCTATTGCAGAAAGTTTGGACATCTGTGAATCCCTACATTAAACTTGTCTGTCAACATTTATAGTTGTGGTCTAGTAATAGTCTGAAGAGTCTAGGAGGAGGTAAATGCTTATCATACAAATGTTAGTTCATGAATTCCAATCTCCAGAACACAAATAAGTCTGGACACTATAGTTTGTGTCTGTAATCCAATCCTACATGGTGTTGAGAGACAGAAACAGGAGTTCAGTAAGGAACCAAAGTTAGAGGTCAAAAACTGATAGTTCTGAAGTTATCCTCTGGCCTCTACATATACCTACATGCTATGGCACTCCCATGCCTCACCCTAACACATACACACATACAAAATATACACATGCACACACACACACAGAGAGAGAGAGAGAGAGAGAGAGAGAGAGAAAGAGAGAGAGAGAGAGAGACAGGGAGACAGAGAGAGACAGAGAGAGAGAGACAGAAAGAGAGAGACAGAGAGAGACAGAGACAAAGAGACAGGAAGAGACAGAGAGAGACAGAAACAGAAAAAGAAGATCTCAATATCTATTTGTTGATGCTAACTAGGAGAAAAATCAAGGTATACTCAAGATTTGTGGTAACATTTTGCCTAGGAAGAACTTTATTGTGGTCTAAAAAACATCACTGGTTAGAAAATAGGCCTGTCAGATATGTGAATACTATATGTTAAAGGTGAGAAGATATATGTGACACCCCCAGAAGTTTAATGCTCATGGGTCTTAATGTTAGCTATTTACATTCTAAACTAAGGTAATATACAAGATCAAAACTGTTGACAGAATGACACATTCTGCCAACAATCTTTGTTGTACCAAATTTTACTTAATTTAATATGGGCCTAAGTTCTATTTGTTCCTATTATGCGGGTGTCCTGAGCCAGGATTATTTGTATCAGTGCATGTTTAGCAATTGATAAAAATATTTATCCTTATATTACTTTTGGATGTCTTGATACAGATAAGGACATCTATTGAAAGAATCATTATGAAAAGTCATGTATAGTACCCAGAAAATATGTCAATGGACAATATAGTCTTAACATAGGTGTAGCTTTCTAAAATGTTTAGTAAAAACACATAGATCTCAAGTTAAAAAAGAGATAGACTCTGTATAATAAAATAACATGCCTCTGTATGCACAGAAATTTTATAAACTATATAAGAACTTAATATTAGAGGCAAGAAATTGTGGTGGAACAAAGCACAAGGCATTGAAGAATGTAATATAACTAGCATGACAATCAAAAAGAAGTTTGTAGATCAGTTAGGCATCAAATGAAAATACAACAAAAGGAGATGAAGGGGATATGAATTGGCAAAGAAGAAGTTAAGGTATCACTATTTGTAGGTAATATGATAGTATACATAAGCTACCCCAAAAATTCTACCAGAGAACTTCTATGTCTGGTAAACAACTTCAGCAAAGTGGCCAGATATAAAATTAACTCAAACAAATCAGTAGCCTTCCTTTATACAAATGATAAATGGGATGAGAAAGAAATTATGGAAAGAAGACCCTTCACAATAGTCACAAATAATATAAAATACCCTGGGATAACTCTAACCAAACAACTGAAAGATCTGTGTGACAATAACTTCAAATCTCTCAAGAAAGAAATCTAAAAAGACCTAAGAAAATGGAGAGCTCTCCCACACTCATGGATTGGTAGAATTAACATAGTAAAAGATGTCCCACCATGCCACAGGGGCACATGTTCCACTATGTTCATAGCGGCCTTATTTGTGATAGCCAGAAGTTGGAAACAATCCAGATATGTCACAATGGAAGAATGGATTCAGAAAATGTAGTTCATTTACACAATGGAGTACTACTCAGTTATTAAGAATGAGGACATTATGAGTTGCAGGCAAATGGATGGAACTAAAAAATATCATTCTGCGTGAGGTAACTAAGATCCAAAAGGACACGCATCCTATGTACACATTAGTAAGTGGATATTCACCAAAAAAGTACAGAATACCTAGAATACCTCCTGTAGAAAGACAGGACATCAAATAGAGGGATGGGGTTGCCATCCCACAGTCAAAAACTCTGACCCAGAATTGCTCCTGTCTGAAAGAACTGCACGGACAAAAATGAAGAAGAGTCTGAGGGAAAGGTGGTCCAGTGACATAACCAAACTGGGTTCTAGCTAAAGAAGAGACTCCAAAGCCTGACACTATTACTCATGCTATAACGTGCTTATAGACAGAATCCTAGCATGGCTGCCCTTCCAGAGGACTAACAAGCAGCTGAAAATTCAGATGCTGATACTTATACCCAACCAGTGGACAGAAGCTGGAAACCCTTATGGTTGAATTAGGAAAAGGCTGGAAGAAGCTGAGGAGGAGGGTGACCACATAGGCAGACCAGCAGTGCAAACTAACCTGGCCCTCCCAGATCTCTCAGACACTGAGCCACCAACCAGGCAACATACACAAGCTGATATGAGGCCCCTAACACAGACCAGCAGATGACAGCCTGGTGTGGCCTCAGTGAGAGAAGATTCACCTAACCTTGAGAAACTTGAGACTCTAGGGAGTGAGGAGGCCTGGTCGGGTGGGGTTAGGGTGGGAACCCTCTTGGAGAAGTGGCTGGGAGGATCTGGGGGAGGGGAAGGAGGAATGTGATGAGGAACTGTAGAAGGGCAGATCTGGAAAGGGATAACAACTGGATTATAAAAGAAAGATTAAAGATAATTTTAAAAAACTGTAAATAAAAAAATTCATGAAAGAAGTATGAGGAAATGTTCAATGAACATATAAAATGCACTCCATAATATTGTTATAAATATAAAATAAAGTGTACTATATATTTGCTTAGCAATATAGCAACAGAAACATATGTGGTGTTGCCTTAAGAACTTTATCCAGACTGCTAATTCCTAAACATTGTCATAGTGACCCTGGGAGATGATAGTTATCATGAGGACCTCAACTGGGTGGTTAAACAATCTGAGGTAATATGTTAATGTAAAAAAGTAAAGTATGTCCACAAATTAGCAGGATATATGGCAATGACAATTTATATACACTAAAAATTGGTTAGTAAATCATCAGAAAAAAAAAGCATTCAAGGTCTTTTAGCAATAATATATTTTGACCCAAAAATGTTACTTTTAGGGCTTTGTCTTTAAAAATAACAACAAAATACCTACCTATAAAGCATGTGGAAATAAGTAGGATCTCAGAATAACTGTGATGTGATTACATTTTGCAGAAGGTTCTTTACACTTTCCTTGTGGACCAATTTTTTGTTGTATTTTTCTCTACTCTGAGATCTATGTATACTACTTCTAGAGTTCAGTGGTACACAACTTAATTCCTCCAGAAATTTTGAAAACTGAAGATGGCAGTTTTTGGCTACATAAAATTTTCTATGTTTTTTCTTATTTTTCTAAGAAATCAGATATATCTGGTGGCACTGTGGAACATAGAGCAATCTGCTAATATACTATGTTTTATCCCTTTAAAGAAACTGGTTATTTAGAAATTATTTGATATTATTTATATGTATTTTTCATAACTATTTGATTTTTTAAAAAGAAAATGAAGCATACATAGTTTGTGTTGCCAAGAATCCAAAACTTGAGGTAAGATCAAATCCACACACAGCCTGCTTCTGGGAAGAGTGTGTGAATTCATGAATACCTGTTATCATAAAGTCCTTTTCCCAATTTGCTACCATATATTCTCCTTGACTTTCTTCTTAATTTATGTTAATTCACTTTATATTGTAATACAGAGTTTTAGCATACATCTTTGTAGATTAAAGTCTGCAAAATAAGAATTATATAGATCAAAAGCTATATTAACATTCTAAAACTTTAATCCATTTCTCAGGGTATAATTGCAGAGAAAAAAAGAAACTATGTTTTAGTAAACCTTGACTTAAATAACCAGTAACAAAATTAAAATGTAAACCAGTAAATAAAATAGAAATGAATATAAATAACTAGTA
This sequence comes from Arvicanthis niloticus, assembly GCF_011762505.2. Taxonomy (NCBI): domain Eukaryota; kingdom Metazoa; phylum Chordata; class Mammalia; order Rodentia; family Muridae; genus Arvicanthis; species Arvicanthis niloticus. The sequence continues at coordinate 7,405,746 of NC_047677.1, forward strand.
GATGAGTGTAAGCTGTATGTCTAAGCTTAAATGACTATCAGTAAAATAAACCAGTAAAAGGTGTTAAGGGTCACATGTCCCATTCCACTCTGTTGGGAGCTCTCTTACAGTTTAAGACCAGAGTTTCTTCTCTCTTTTAAAGGCTGCACTTCTGAGGCAGGTAATGGTCTGTTCAATCTCCATGGCTAAGTGTTTGATTTATTGTTGATTTGGGAACAGTCTCTGCATGAAGTAATAAAGGAGCAACTGAAACAATGACCTTTAGAAAGCAGTAAAATCCAGGGGCAAGAGTTCAGAAGAAATTATATATGCTCCAACAATCACTCAGAGAAATAAAAATTAAACAGCACTCTGCTTTTAGAGAGGCTGAAGTTAAGTTTCATATATCCAAAGTGGACATAAATCATTTTGTTTAACATGGCTTCTATTGTGGGGTGGGGATCTCTTATATATTTTTCCATGAATCAAAAAGAAGCATCAATACCTTGGCTAGAACCCAAAAGCATCTATAGAGTGAAACCAAGATGAAAAAAGGGATAAAAGAACCGTGTCTGTGAAGATATTAGAGGAGATGAATTTGTGCAACAAAGAGAAATGACTGAAGGGATGGAAATGTTTCCTACAGTACTTGAGAAAATGTACCACAAATGAAAAGTTGGAGCTTCTAAAACAGATTGAGTCAGTAAGGACTGATACCTATTAGGCACAGTAGGTATCTTGCTTACTTCTCCCAAATTCTTTTAGAGGCCTACAAAAAAATATTGGGTTTTTTTTTAAAAACAAAACAAAAGGACTGACAGAGACAGATCACCAGTTAAGGTCACATTTTACTCTTCAAGGAGATCAACGTCCTATTTCTAACACCCATGCCCCTACATTCACATCAGATGGACTCATAATCACTTATAACATTAGTTATGGGGGGTGGGGTTGGACACCTCTGGCCTCTGTGGGCACAAAGGCAATGGTGCCTAGTCTATGAAAAAATATGACCCTGAAGCTAACTGCAAATTTTAGATTGAAGTAATATCCAGGAAAAGCTATTGAGGGTTGTATACAGATGATTTGTGAGGCTGGTGGGAGGGGGGGAACCTTAAGTTGAGACTAAAAGGAAGAAGTTGCACACCAGAAATAATAAATAAAATTTAAAAATTAAATATTTTAAATAAATAATGTGAAAAACAAAACTGTAATTTCATAATCACAGTATTTGTGAAAATCCATAGTACCATGACAAGGCCTTCTGCTTTGTAGCTGTTTCTTTTGAGTTGAAACAACTCTCCTCAAGGGAGTTTAGGAAGAGGTAGGGAGAATGAAACATAAAGGCACTGAGAAACTCAGAGAGCTACAGTATCACAAGGCCTCATTCAAAGTCCTACAATAACAAAACACAATTGCTAGAGAGAGTTGCCAGCAAGTTTGGCAGAGAACTACAGAAATGTACCTTTCATAAGCTCCACTCATGCTGACAGGGTATTCTATGATAAAAGACCCTTTGAGTTATCCATGTTCATGTCGGTAATTACAATTCATTGATTTACCAAGTTCGACTTGGATAAAATTATTTCCTTGGTCTGTTGTCAATGCCCTATCTTGGTTGAATGGAAGCTTGTTTGTATCTCCCCCACGCAAAGCTGCCTATTTTACCATATGTAAACTCTCTCATAAGTAATGTAACACATCATAAAATTTAAAGTATGTTTGTTATCCTTTATAAGTAAGAGTTAGCACTCAAACAGACTAGGCAACTCCCCAGTGGATATATAGAATCAGGCCTATGTCTGTGATTATGAACACCAAATCCTTCTCTTACCAAGTTAAAACACACCACAGTACACAGAGAATCAAATAATAAGTTCCACTCATGAAACCAAAGGACATGTCCATGATTACTATATTCTAAGTATCATTATTAAATCCTAAAGCTACATTTAAAAACTTGCATTGGCAAACCTAATTTATTTTTTATGTTGTGTATTATAAGAAAGACTTTTCTGATATAAGCTCTCATTGGCTGACTCACCCTTTTAAATGTCTTACATGCCGTTGATATCACCTTATGAGGTATAGACTTTTCTGAAGCCTCTTGCCTAAAATGGATAAGTAATCAATCTCTTATATGAAGGAGAAGAGTAATGGTTGATCAAAAATCATCTATGCAAACACAAGATCTTCTAGACTTGACAAAATATATATGCCCATGTATATTTTAATACTAGAATTTGCTGGAGTTTATTTTAAAAGAGAAATCTCCAGGGAGTTGATGGTTATGTTTTTGGGTTGTCACAGTCCATGGCATTTCTTACTGTGTAGTTATAAGGCTCTTGGAATTGTTCAGTCAAGAAAAGTGACTGTTTTATTAAAAAAAAATTGAGACATTTTCATTCAACAGAGTTTCTCTTAGGGAGGATATTATACTGATTTTAGCAAAGAACACTTGGACAAACTCGTTACTAAAGAAGATGAGATCCCTATGGGTCTGAGATTGTCATACAAATCATACAGGTCTTGTCACTTGGAGGGCCCTTTGCCTGAATACCATGCTGGGTTTGAGTATGACATATTTGGCATGGAAGATGAGCAAAATTGAATGTCTCTGAGAAAGAGGTGGACTCATAATATGATATCCCAGAAGAGGGAGAGGAAGAGAGAGAGAGAGAGAGAGAGAGAGAGAGAGAGAGAGAGAGAGAGAGAGAGAGAGAAGAAATCTAACTATAATGAAATAAAGAGTCAAAGGTGTCTTTACAAAGGAATTTTAGAGGATATAAATAAATTGTGTATGATGGAAGTTGTTTTCTATAGAGAATGAAAAGCAATCTTTGTTTCTCTTAAAGTTTTCAGTAAGCTCTACCTCAGTAATGCTTTGGGAGAGACTTTTTTTTAAATTTAAGAAAGAATCTGAATTAGCTCAAAGAAATTCAGATAATGCAGAGTTGGAGATAGGAACTAGATAACTGTGGACATAAATATATGAGGCGCCTCTAAGTTTTTTCCAGGGAAATATACTTGCTGAGTAAATCAAAATCTTGTTCACTCTGAATATAAATAAAAATTTGTGTTTAATAAAGAAATTATCTAAAAGTTCAAAAGTTCATGGGCACTGTGTTTTATAAATGTAAGAATGAAAAACCATGTTGTATGACATGGATTAATTATCCTTTGATGATATTTTAATCATCATGATTGTATGATCATCTAGAATCTATTGGTTTAATTTCATTTTGAAATAAAAATTAATTCAAATATGAAATGATTTTCATATGTTGTAGACCTTTGACCATCCAAATCAATATTTTACTGTCTTTTGTTTTTAGGTTTTGGATTTTTAAGACAGGATCTTGCTATGTACTCTAGGCCAGCATGGAACTCATGAAATAGACCAGGCTGTCTTTAAACTTGGGTGCTGGGATTATGGGCATGTATCATCAATCTAGATAAATAGACATAGCTAGACAATGACTTTCCCCTAATGACTCCTCTTGTCCATAATATAATAATAAAGATAAGAAGGGGGTATTTTATCATTAATATTTTAAGGAGTTAACTGCTCTCAACTAAATGCTGAAATGACTGGGACAGGTTGTGGGACCTTGAAAGGGTGGCTTGGTTCCTGGTCGATCATAAGCCTTGAATCCCAGACCCTAATGGGACAGCCTCAGTCCCAGCCTCAGTCCCAGCCCCCAGGCTCCTGACACTCGGCCAAGACCTTCATTGCGACATTATGTAGGGCAATGCCCCTACAGCCCCTCCCAAAGTGAAGTTTGTGTCATCATTTAGCACAGGTAGAGAGTTTGACTACAGGCCTCAGGGCCTCAAGAGATTTACATACTAATGAGTTACCTGAAGGCCAGAGGGCATAGCCAATTAAGTATTCCCTCCCAGACCCTCCTCCCTCCCTACCTATTTAAGTCAGGCCCACCCAGACGGGGGGGGGGGGGGGGGCTGCAGCCAGATTCATCTACCATCCGCCATTACAATAAATTCTTTAAAACCATGGACTTTCTCATGTCTTTGGGGCCTCGCTATGGGGAACCATGAAGAAGGCCTCTAACTAATAAGCAGCTGCCACTGCTGCCTAATCTCCCACCAGAAGACCTCTCTGCATTCCCTCTGTGGAGCCCTGCTAATTCAAGCAAGCTAGCCACTCAACAACCCAGCCAAGTGAGTGCTCAGTCAGAGACAATCCAGCCAAGCAAGTGCAAGTAACAGAGTCTCTTTTCCATGGGGCGCTTTCCCCCAGTCTCTTTTCTTCTGCGGCTCTCAATGGCATCTGGGGGCCCAAACACGGAGACCACCAGCTTCCAGGTCAGCTGTCGGCCTGGAGACCCTCTCTCAGAAGCCCTGCCCCTCCCCCCCCCCCCCCCCCCCAGGATGTCAGACTGAGATCTCCCCACCACCATGTGGAGTAAACTCAGTCAAATTCCAGCACTTCTGCTCCCCAGAGCCACTCCTCCCTGAGCCACCTGGGGTCGAAGACATTGGGGGAACCGCAACAGCCTAACAGGATCCACACCTGCCCACAAACAGGAGCTAACCGCCCCACAACAGGTGACACAATTTCTTTTACCTAGTGAGTTTCAGGCTGGCTTGGGCTACATAGTAAGATCCTGTGTCAAAAATCTAAAACTTAAAAACAAAATATACTAAAATATTAAATTGAATAATCGAAGCAAGTACATTATATACATATATAATTTTATATTTAAAATACAAATACAAAATATTTCAAACATAAAATTATATTAACATGTTCTATATGGTCATATATCCTGTTTGTTAGTTTTTCAAAGGTGGAACACTGTTTTTATCAGTCACTTCAGTTGTTTATCAGTGTACTTTCTGTATCAACTGTTCTGTAAGATTAAAATTGTATGATATTTTGATTTTCTTAGAAAATAGAAGTCAGTGTTGCTATGATACTTTGAGCAAGTCGGTTCCGGTAAAGCAAATGTTTGATACAGATATGATTTTGAGAATCTTCTGTCCAAACCCCTCTTCTTCCTCAAGTCACATTTTTTTTTTCCTGAGAATTTCTGCAGGTCTCTACTTTATCTTACAAGGCAGCAGAGAAGAGAGTTGAGCTTCAGCATGTAATTCCTGGAGTTTTGTTTGCTTTCCTGCAATGACCTGGAATCACTGGGTCACATCTAATACGTTTTGGCAGAGCTACATTAAACAGAAGATAAAACAAAGTGATTGGAGGTTCAGACTCAGGGTTTAATGACATGCTCAACAGTGAGTAAAAAGAGAATATTCTACTTTAAATCTACAGGGTCAACGGCTTTAAAAAAGTGAAAGGAAGAAAAAGAATTTTTCCTAATGAATTTCTTAAAATCACAGTACATGTTGCCATTAAGAATTTTCAATTGGAATTTCTTTTATCTATAATAAATATTCAATGTTTTATAAATTTGTCACCTTTTTCATTAAACAAAGAACATATGAAATGAAATATTTTCCTGATAACTTTGACCACAAGGATCTGATAAGAAAACATTTACTTTGAGGCCCATATTATTCAGATTAACTGTGTGCCTGTGTATGTTAATGAATATAACTGAATATGCATTGCCTTTTAACCAGTGTAACACTCAGACCCACATCTTCAGAAAATTCACTCCATATTTGACAACCACAATACCATTGTAAACATTGTAAGGGATTATCTCTTGCTACCTGTCAACAATATTTATAACTTTGTTTATTCAAGATGATGAAGTCAATTTTTTTCTCAGAAATATTTTAGCAATCTGAAATTTTCTTTCCTTGTCATAAGCAAATGCTGTCAATTGCTGGATTTTTAAAAGAATAATAAAGAGGCGTTTCAAGAGAGTTACCCAAATGATTTCCTTTCATTTTGTTTTGATTCGATTTGCTGAGACAGGGTCTCACAGTGTAGCTGAGGTGACCTAGAATTATGTTGAGCTCAGTCTCACAGAGATTATTTGCCTCTGTCTTCTGAATTCTGAATTAAAGGCATATCCCACCACACTTGGCTAAATGCTTATTATAAAATTCTTTTTCCATATGTATGTGTGTATATACACATATATGTATATACATATATATGTATATATATGTCTATACATATATATACATATGTATGTGTATATATATATATATATATATATATATATATATATATATATTTATATATTAGTGTAGCTGAGGTCAAAGCATTTTTTAAAGAGTCATTCATTTTTATAGATGCATATACATGTGATGCCAATGCAGTTGATTTAAGTTTTCAGATTCTTTATCATTACTAAATGATTCTGTATATTTTTTCTACTTACTTAAGGACCACTGCAGCAATTTTGTTCTTGACTCTCTGGTCCTATCTAGATCATTTCCAAACACAGAGAGTGCCTTCCCCTCCAATGAACATCATAACCACAAGATTCAAATGGCCTCTACTCTAAAGGGTGTATATTATTACTATTCAATTAACATGGCAACTGACTGAGCATTTAGTTAGGAGTTGAGGCAAGTCAACTTTATTTCACGTTTTCAAATTCTCTAGTCTTTGTTGAACCAAACAAAAAACTCTGGGATACAATTTAAATATTTAAGTAGTGAAAAAGTGTGTGTGTGTGTGTGTGTGTGCGTGTGTGATACAACATAGAATTCTAAACTATGTGTGCTTGAAATATTGAAGAAAAAAAGGATAAGACAGTTACAATTTCTCCTAAACAAATAGACAAATTTATGTCTTCATATTTTTTAATTGAAAATGACATCAATTTGTCCTCCATCACAGAACAGCTTTACCATGATTTGAAGAAATATTTAAAAGTAGTTTTGAATTTACAAAAATGAGGTCGATTCTACATATCAATAAGATTAGGTCCAGGTCCCTCTACAGCTTGCAAATACTTTGTTCTTCAGCTAACTTTGCAAGGTAAGGTGCTTCAGGAAACACATAGAGCCACCTACCTGTTGCCATCTCCACATCCACAGGCCTAGCTACAGATCTCCAGCCCACAAACCAGGTTTGTTCATGAGCTGTCTTTGCCTATAACTTTCTTCTTTCCTGTTTGCTGCCATCTTAATGCCCATAGGCCAAAATACAGACTGGTGGCTTAAAAGCCATCTTTGCCTGATTCAACTATACACCCCAGTTACCACTGTCACCTGGCCTAGCTTCAGTCATGAAAAAGCTGTTTCACTATTGTAGCCTACTGTAGGACAGATTCTTATATTAGGCATGCAAAATAAGAAGTGCTTAGGTCCAGGACATATTATAAAACAAAACTCAACATGGATGGCCTAGACAACATGTCTTCGATCAACCTATAAAAGTATTCTCTAATTAGAAACATCTAGATGAGCCCTACACATGTTAGATTTTAAAGAATAATTATTAATTCTTATCAACAGAATTCAAGGAGTTCAAAGAATATATTCACAAATACTTTGTGAAATTCCAAGAAGATAACAAATGTCCAAGAAAATATAAATGCACAGCTGAATGAAAAGATGAAGATGATTTAAAATTTGAAAGCAAAATTTAGTAAAGAGATAGAAACATTGAAAATAAAGCATAAACTGGAATGATGATGAAATTGAAAAGCTCTACAGGAAGATCTACAGAGTCATCTAACCAGTACTCTCGGGGGCTCTCAAAGACTAAACCACCAACCAAAGAGCATACACAGGCTGGACTGAGACCCCTGGCACATGTAGCAGATGTTCAGGTCATTCTCCATGGAAATCTACCAAGCAACTGGAGTAGGGGCTGTCCCTAAAGTTATTGCTTGTCTATAGAATACATTGCCCAGCTGAGCAGGCTAGTCTGACCTCAGTGAGAGAAGATGTGCCTAACCTTGCATAGACTTGATATGTCAGGGTGGGAGGATACCCAGGTGGGTCTCTACCCTCTCAGGGGAGAAGAAGAGTGGAAAGGGAAGGATCTCTATGAAGAGAGGGCTGAAGGGGCCAACAATTGGATGTAAATCAATTAATAAATAAATTAATGGAAAAAAAGAGAGAACATGTTGCCTCCTAGAAAGCTCTAAACTAAATGATAGAGAAATGAGTCTTCTTTAAAATATACTAAGAGCTACAGAGGCAGAGATGGCTTTCTCTTTATTTTTTAATTTTTTCTTTTTTAAAAATTGGATATTTTATTTACATTTCAGATGTTATCCCCTTACTCCATCCCCCCCCTATACTCAGGAACCCCCTATCCCATTCCACCTCCTCCTGCTTCTACAAGAATGTGCCCCCTCACTCCCATCTCCCCACCCTCAAATTCCCCCCCACTCAGTGTCCAGTCTTCATAGGACCAAGGATCTCCTCTCCCACCTATGCCCAACAAGGCCATCCTCTCTTGCATATACAGATGGAGTCATGGGTCCCTCCCTATGTGCTACAAGGCTGGTGGTTTAGACCCTGGGAGCTCTGGTTGGTTGATATTGTTGCTCTCTTCATGGGGCCGTTAACCCTTTCAGTTTCTTCAGTCTTCTCTCTAACTCCTCCATTGGGAACCCTTGATCAGATCAATGGTTAGCTGTGAGCATCTGCCTCTGAATATGTCAGACTCTGGCAGACCTCTAAGGAGACAGCTATATCAGGCTCCTGTCAGCATACACTTCCTGACATCCACATCAGCATCTACCTTTGGTGACTGCACATGAGATAAATACCCAGGTAGAATGGTCTCCAGATGGCCCCTCCTTCAGTTTCTGTTCCACACTTTGTCTCCATATTTGCTCCTTTGAGTATTTTGTATATGCCACTCCTAGGCATATACCCAGAAGATGCTCCAACATATAACAAGGACACATGCTCCATTATGTTCATAGCAGCCTTATTTATAATAGCCAGAAGCTGGATAGAACCCACATGTCCTTCAACAGAGGAATTAATGCAAAAAAATGTGGTACATTTACACAATCGAGTATTACTCAGCTATTAAAATAATGAATTCGAGAGATTCTTATGTAAACGGATGGAACTAGAAACTATCATCCTGAGTGAGGTAACCCAATCGCAAAAGAACACACATGGTATCTACTCACTGATAATTGGATATTAGTCCAAAAGCTTGAAATGGCCAAGATTCAACTCACAGATCACACGAAGCTCATGAAGAAGGAAGACCAAGTGTGGGTGCTTCGGTCCTTTTTAGAAACAGATGGCTTTCAAAGAAGGCAAGTCAAATGTGAGGAAATTGTTTTAAACCAAGGGTCTCAGTATGTTTGTGTATATGTAATGAATACTTCTCTGAAGGAAGAATTTGCTTGGTTCTACATTTGTGTACTTTGTTCACACTGTATAAGAATCATTGGCACTATGAAAAAAGTAAAATATGATGCTAAATTCAGTCAAGGTTAGTGGGCTGAGACAAGCATGAGTCCTCAGAGTCCCAGGCAGTGTTCATGTGACAAGTTATCCTTAAGGAAAAGTAAATATGTCACAAATCATTTATATCATAAAAGTAGATATGAACTGAGGAATCGAATGGGATTAGTGGGAGGGTTAGAGGATAACTGTGATCACACTTGTGTGAAAATATATTTCTGAAACCTATTACTATGTATGATGAATGCTCATATGATAATCAAAGTATAAAAACCAAAATGAAGAAAAGAAGAAGAAGAAGAGGAAGAGGAAGAGGAAGAAGAAGAAGAAGAAGAAGAAGAAGAAGAAGAAGAAGAAGAAGAAGAAGAAGAAGAAGAAGAAGAAGAAGAAATTGAAAAGCTCAATATACCATTAGAAAACTCAAAAAAAAAAAAAAAATCCTTACACTTAGAAGGAATCAAATAGAAAAGAGAATGTTATGACTCTAAGATAAAGTAGAATGTTTAGAACAAATAAGCAAAGGATATATATAAAAATAAAGCATATATTTAAAAAAGCACAGGAAAGTAATATGAAGCAAGCATGAGACACCATCAAAAGACCAAACTTTTCATTTATAGGTATGCATAAATTTTCAATAGTATAGAAAAATCACAGGACAGTGTATAGACCAGACCTTTTCAGGAACAAAATTTCCTGAAACTAAAAAAGGATATATTTATACAGATATAAGAAGTATACCACCTAATACTCAGCAATGTTTATTACTGACCTCTTCACAATAACTAGAAAATGGAAACAACCTAAATATCCTTCAGAAAATGAATAGACTATGAAAATACTGTGCATATGCATGATGAAATACTATTCTTCTGTAAAGGAAAGTAAAATCATGAATTTTGCAGATAAATTGATGGAACTAGAAAAGATTATATTGATAGGGGTAAAGCGGACCCAGAGTGGAAAGCCTGTTGTTCCTAGCTCCACATCTTCAGATATGTATATATATAACATGGAGTAACTATAGAAACCAGAAAAATATAACGAGACCATTGGTGGAGGGTGTCAGGGGAATAAAAGGGTACAAGTGATATTGTACAAGAAAACAGTGAAGGGGACCCTAACTAGGTATTGGGGAGGGTACTGTAGAAAGAGAAGAAGAAAGAAGAACCAATAACACCAAAGTTGTTTTATAAAGCCTCAAGGAATCTTATTATTTTATATTTGCCTAAAATTATAATATAGATGTAATGTACACATATACATATATGTGTATGTATACATATATGAATGCATATGTATATTTAATAAAGTTATGCAATGTGAACCAACAACATTCCTCAGAAGTACCACAAACTAACAAAACTCAACCCCATTACCAATCGCAAGAAACATCCTTCCAAGTGGTTGTTCAAGGCAGTCGAAATGACTCCTCTTTAGGCGTTATAAACCTATACTGCTGATTACTGCTGCTGCCATTGGATGCTTCTCAGAGATTAAATGTTAGATCGTACTGCTGAAGACATCACATTGTTAGGATACAGGACTTGTATTATTTGAGCTGACTCTAACCTTGAAGCTTTTTTTTTTTTAATATATCTTCCATAATACTTGAATATTATGCAAACTGTCAAGAGAGGAAAGCAATTAATAGTTTTACCCAGGAGTGACACCTATAAACCACAACAATGACCAGTGTGGCAAAATATCTGAGAAGGTGCATTATGTCACTCTCATGTTAGTGGTAACCAAAGCTGTCTAACTGAATTAAAGGGCCACTTAGCAGGAGAGACTTAATACCTAGTATTTGAAACCTACTCCATGACCCAGGACTAGTGAAAACATGAGTCTTAGAAAAGGATCTAGTACCATCAGTTTCCTATACCAACATAATCCTTTGACTATATTCTTCACCTTATCCATATACCCACAAATGACTGTAGATATCATTCATCATCAAAGAATCTTTCCTCTACAGCACATGGAGTCCATTACAGAAAACCTCAACTAGGCATGAAACAAAGAGAAGTAGATTGTAGGGATCCTGGCTTCAGTGGATACATTGTACCACAGCTTTTGTATCACCAGCTCAGAGAAAATTGTAGAAGAGGGAGCAGAAGATTGTAAGAGCCAGAGGACCAGAACCTCTGCTACACAACAGCCTTTCTTAGAAATGGCTGTGTAAACAAGACTGGAACAATGACTGTACTGACAGACATGTTTATATGAAAAGAAGATTATCTTATGGAGAGGGGAGTGTCTCACCCCTAGACAAAGAACTACAGGCAGCAAAAGACTATACAAAGAGGAAGAATTCGCTTCTCCCAGGAATGAGCCCTCTTATTAACCAATAAGAACAAATCTAGAACAAATTGCTCACCTCTGAAACACAAAAATGAACTCTGTGGGTTGTATTTATCTATGTGTACACACACACACACACACACACACACACATCGCACAAAGTGTTTACAGGCTGTGGAGGATCTGGACTTGGCCTTATTGATATGCAACTCTGACCTCATCTTTTTAAATTCACAATTATTTTAAAATATCTTCAAATCATGGTAAAGCCATTCTGTGATGAAAGAGGAATTAATGTCATTTGCTGCCCAAAAAGTATGAAGTTATAAATGCCTGTGTTTATCTAGGAAAAATTATAATTGTTTTATCCCTTTGTCTCAATATTTTTAGCACTTATACTTCTGAATTCACTGGTTGAGATCTTGCTGAGTACGGTATGGCCTTGGTAGGGACAGAATGACATGCTTCCTACTAATGGAAAGTGCCAATAGGCATAGGCCTCCACAAGTGTTAATGGTTGTTGTGGCCATAATACTTGCTTGTGTAATAATGTACATATTTTCATGTTCCTTTGAGGAATGTCCTCCCTGTTAATGACTCCATGATAGAAATAGCACAAGTCTTGAAGTCAAGGGTGTGCTAGGACTTTCGGGACAGCCCTTAAGGCTGTGGAAAATAACTCTACAAACATGAGTTCAAAAATATATAATTTCTCAACTATGCAAAAAATAACTATGCAATATGAATTATATGAGGGGCTTCACAAATCTAAAGGAACAAAGGCAGAGGCATTAATGAGGCAGCTTGTCAGAAAGATACAAAGGCAGGCAGGTACAAAGGTAAGCCTGGTGGAAATGACAATTTCAGGGAGGGTTCCCACCCAGTTAACTTATCATCTGTGCTCAACAAAAGCAGGCAGATCTCTGAATTCTTTCATTGTCTCCCAAGAATCAAAGGGCTAGGGTCATGGGATGAAGATTCACAGGATAATCAAAAGGGAACCTGAAATAAATAACTAAATTGCTTTGTAAGTTAAAAGAAAAAAAAAAAAAAAAACTGGCCCTATGGTCTCCATGAGATGAGGTAGCAGAGAATGATATCAGTTCTTTGTAACATTCTAGTGAGACCAAAGCTCTCTTGGGGTTCTCTGAAGCACAAACACACCTCTTCGAGAATTTTTTTCACGGAATTTCTGATTTTAGTTGAGAAATCCATAGAGAGCGAACGCAGCTCTTTTAGAATTTGTCATAGTTCTTATAGAATTTTTTTCCAATAGGATTTCTGACCTTAGCTAGAAATCAAAAGAATTACTTAGAGAACAAACACAGCTCTTTAGGAATTTTATCTGGCTCTCTGATTTTGATCAGAAAACCCAAGAATTACTTTTAGAAATTTTCTAACAGGATTTCTGACGTCGTTGGAAGATCCAAGAATATCTTATAGCAGCTTTTCTGACTTTGGTCAGAAAACTCATGAGCTATCCAGAGAGCTTTGAGAATTCCTAATAGCAGAAAGAGCTGTCTCCACCAGAAACAAAGAGAGAGGGAGGGAGGGAGGGAGGGAGGGAGGGAGGGGGGAAGGGAGTAAGGGAAAAGAGAAAGAGAGAGCCTTCTCAAGCAGAAAGCTAGCTTTCTTAATCAGATAGTTTTAGAATAACAAGATAAAGCTATCTAGAGTAGAAATGAAAACAGAGAGGGAGAGAGAGAGAGAGAGAGAGAGAGACAGAGACAGAGACAGAGACAGAGACAGAGACAGAGACAGAGACAGAAACAGAGAAGTGTAAAAAGCTCACTCAAGCAGAATAGAGAAAGCGCAATCTGGAAGCTGCCTCAAGCAGACATAGGCCTGTAACCCACAATTTGACTTTGAATTGTTTGTTTTTGCCACTTCCAGACACTCCTCTCAGAACCCCTCTCCAAGCTTCTGCAGAATTGCTTATTAAATCTCTTCATGGACTAACATGTAAAACTTATCTAATTGCGTGTCTAATATTTAAACACCAACTTGACTTTTGCTTACGCTTTTGACTCCTCTCTTCTTGACTCAGGTTATGGCAATCAGAACACAGAATAAAATAAAGTGATCACAAAAACAAATGTAAAAAAGTCCTAACAAAAGGAAGGCTGGCTTTATGAAGGCCTATAACTAGACTTGAACTAATCAAGTTTATCAAAAACTCTTACCTTTCTTTGAGGAAAAAGTCTGAAGGCTTAGAACAATTTACAGAATTTTTAAAAAATCAAGAAATATCTAATACATAGAGAAGGGCATGCATAGGGTAGATGTTATGGAAATCACAACAAAACTCTGCTGAACATGGGAAAGAAAAAAGTCCTGTATGAACTAAGAGGAAGCAGAAGTCTTCAGCAAGCGTGTGATCTCAGATAAAAGTTGTCAGATCATGTCAGACCTTTGTGTCCATGTTTTAACCTTGCTCTATCAACAAATAAGAAAAACAATTAGGAGTTTCCAGTATGAGAAGAACAATTTGTTATGACAGACAGATTATATGCAGCTGGGTCAGTGAAAACTCTTATAAAAACATAGAGATATAATGATAGTGTAAGCTACCAGAGCTGGGAAGAAGATGGAATTGAAAAAAAAAAAAAACTCAATTTTATATTGTGAGTTTTGTTGTCACACTATTAGAATCATAGCAAATCCTGACACTCAGGAATCATCATGCCTGGCCTCTTCCTCTGGTTCCTACACTTAGCCGATTTTACTGAGCTCTGACCACTGCTGTTCCAAAGGGACCAAATTCACTGTGCAGCAAAATGCTTATGATTATAAATGGTCTTCCATATGTTTAATTGTTAAGGAGACTTTGTTATTCTGTCTATCAAGTGTAATGTGATTTTGAGGCACGAAAAGGGGGTTTTCATTCTCCCTCAACAAGACTTTGTCTCAGGTATTGGTTTAAAAGGCTCAATTCTGAAATTGCATTTCATTTGCGAGGATGTCGATGCTATGATTTTAGCCACAGAGCTAGCCATGTTGCCAGTTCAGACATGAGGCAGGGGGAGGGGTGTCTAAAGGTGGTTGTTGTAAGTGCTGATCCTGGGAAATGTGAAAAAGGATCACATATAAAATGAAAATTTCAAACCTACAAAGTGAAAAAATGAAAGAAGAGAATACTGCTTGTCTTTAAATACCTCACCACAGAACAGCACATGCAACCTTTATTCAGTCAACTGTCAGAACCAGTGTATGACAAACTAAGTGATAAAGAAGAATGCAATCTAGTTATTGTTTATCATACCTATATATCCTTGCCCTGCCTTTGGGGAAGTGACAATTAAAGCCCAGGCATACGATCTTGGGTTTATAAGATGAGATCTCACAGTATTAGACCCATGATTCCAACAAACAAGGCAGTTTGAACACTGAGCCTGAAGTCTCCCACTTGCTTATTAGCAGTAAATTATTCAGCTGGATGAGTATTTGTTTCTTCCAAACAAAGAACAAAGATATTAAATTCATCATGAACCTGGACCATGCATCCAGAGATTGTTTTCCAGACTGGCTTCAATCTTACCATCAGCATCCTAATCTTTTGAGACTATTTAACCAGAGACAGGTCACTCAGTTGAATTAGTGTCCATGGAGAATAAATGAGAGAAAAAGAGAATTATTCCCTAAGCCTCAAGTTATTATTTCTCGTAAAACAAAGTGAGAAAACTGTAAAGAATTAAGATTATAGCTGGGCGGTGGTGGCACATGCCTTTAATCCCAGCACTTGGGAGGCAGAGGCAGGCGGATTTCTGAGTTCGAGGCCAGCCTGGTCTACAAAGTGAGTTCCAGGACAGACAGGACTACACAGAGAAACCCTGTCTCAAAAAACAAAAAACAAAAAACAAAAAAAATTAAGACTATAGTAGTAATCAACCAATGAATACCTAATTCTACAAATAAATATTTGAAGAAACCATCAATTATGAAGTGGTTATTATAATCAGAGTTGATGCCTCTGTAAGAATACAATAATCATCTGAATTTTTTATAACTACTTACTTCGGAGAATAAATTTAGCCACAGAAGAAGAATAAGACACTCTTCTGTAGGAGACAAGGAAACATGAATTTTTTCTCTACATGTATCCATCACTAACCAGGAGACATAAGTATTCATCCATTCTCCAAGTAGAAATAGACTCACAAAAATTAACATAGCACTGTGGCACACACACACAAAAAAAAACAAATAAAACATGAATGTCCTCTTTGTAGATGTAGCAATCAAAAAGTATGTTGCCCCTCGCCCAGACCTGGGTGGCTGGAGCAGACACCCAGCTGGTCTGCTCTCATGTGGAAACGGCATCCGGAGACATCCTAGAGAGGCCACTGACCTCAGAGCAGGGGACACCATATCCCAAGGCATGCTAGAGGAGCCACTGAACTCAGAGCAGCAGACACCATATCCTGAGACATCCTAGAGGAGCCACTATGCTCAGAGAAGCAAACACCTAGCTGGTCTACTACCATGGAGACACCATATCCTGATATATCCTAGAGCAGCCACTGTACCCAGAACAGATGAGGATCAGGATCACAGAGACATCTGGACCCTAAGGAGTTCTGACACAACCAAGATAACTGGAAAGGCAGGCTCCAGTCAGATCCAGTGAGTGCATGTAGCACTAGGCAAAAGGCAAGCAGAAGAATGTAAACAACAGAAACCAAAGTTACTTAGCATCACCAGAACCCAGTTCTCCCATGATAGCAAGTCCTGAACACCACATTACACCGGAAAAGCAGGATTGAGAATTAAAATCACTTCTCATGATGATGATAGAGGACTTTAAAAAGGACATAAACAACACTCTCAAAGAATTTGAGGAGAACACAGGTAAACAGATAGAAACCCTTAAAGAATTGCAAGAAAACATAACCAAACAGGTGAAGGAATTATACAAAACCATCCAGGATCTAAAAATGTAAGTAGAAACAATAAACAAATCTCAAAGGGAGACTACCCTGGAGATAGAAAACCTAGGAAAAAGATCAGGAGTTGTAGACACAAGCATCACCAACAGAATACAAGAGATAGAAGAGAGAATCTCATGCACAGAGGATACCATGGAAAACATTGACACAACTGTCAAAGAAAATGCAAAATGCAAAAAGCTCCTAATCCAAAACATCCAGGAAATCCAGGACACAATGAGAAGACCAAACCTAAGGATAATATGTATAGATGAGGGTGAAGACTCTCAACTTAAAGGGCCAGTAAATATCTTTAACAAAATTATAGAGGAAAACTTCCCTAACATAATGAAAGAGATGTCCTTAAATATACAAAAAACCTACAGAACCCCAAATAGACTAGACCAAAAAAGAAATACCTCCCATCACATAATAATCAAAACATCAAATATACAAAACAAAGAAAAGATACTTAGAGCAGTAAGGGAAAAAGGCAAAGTAACATATAAAGGAAGACTTATAAGAATTACACCAGACTTGAGACCAGAGACTATATAAGCCAAAGATCCTGGACTGATATTATACAGACCCTAAGAGATCACAAATGCCAGCCCAGACCACTATACCCAGCAAAATTCTCAATTACTATTGATGGAGAAACCAAAATATTCCATGACAAAACCAAATTTACACAATATCTTCCCACAAACCCAGCACTTCAAAGGATAATGGATGGAAAACTCCAACACAAGGAGGGAAACTACACCTAGAAAAAGCAAGAAAGTAGTCTTCCAACAACCCCAAAAGAAGATAGTTACACAAACATAATTTCACCTTTAATAACAAAAATAACAGGAAGCAACAATCATTTTCCCTTAATATCTCTTAATATCAATGAACTCAATTCTCAAATAAAAAGACATAGACTATCAGACTGGATACATAAATAGGACGCAGAATTTTGCTGCATACAAGAAATGTACCTCTGTGATGAAGACAGACACTACTTCAGAGTAAAAGGATGGAAAACAATCCTCCAAGCAAATGGTCCCAAGAAACAAATTGGACTAGCAATTCTAATATCAAATAAAATTGATTTTCAACCAAAATTAATCAAAAAAGCTGAGGAAGGACAGTACATACTCATCAAAGGAAAAATATACCAAGAGGAACTTGCAATTCTGAACATCTATGCTCCAAATGCAAGGGCAACCACATACATAAAAGAAATTTTACTGAAGCTCAAAGCACACATTGTGACTCACACAATAATAGTGAGGGATTTCAACACCCCATTCTTAGCTATGGACAGATTATGGAAACAAAAACTAAACCAAGACACAATGAAACTAACAGAAGTTATAAACCAAATGGATTTAACTGATATCTATAGAACATTTCATCCTAAAAGAAAAGAATATACCTTTATCTCAGCACCTCATGGTATCTTCTCCAAAATAGACCATATAATTGGTCACAAAACAGGCCTCAACAGATACAAAAAGATTGAAATAATCCCTTGTACCCTATAAGACCACCATGGACTAAGGCTGGTCTTTAATGATGACAAAAACAATGGAAACCCCACATACACATGGAAACTGAACAACGCTCTACTCAATGATGACTTGGTCAAGGAAGAAGTAAAGAAAGAAATTAAAGACTTTTTAGAAATTAATGAAAATGAGGACACATCATACCAAAACTTGTGGGACTCCATGAAAGAAGTACTAATAGAAAAACTCATAGCTCAAAGTGCCCACAAAAAAAAAAACCAAAAAAACAAACAAAAAAAAAAAACCCACCCTGGAGAGAGCATACACTAACAACTTGACAGCACACCTGAAAGCTCTAGAGCAAAAAGAAGCAAATATACCTAAGAGGAAATAATCAAACTCAGGGCTGAAATCAACCAAGTAGAAACAGAAAGAACTATCCAAAATATCAACAAAACCAAGTGCTGGTTCTTTGAGAAAATCAACAAGATAGATAAATCCTTAGCCAGACTAATCAAAGGGCACAGAGACAGTATCCAAATTAATAAAATCAGAACTGAAAAGAGAGACATAACAACAGAAACTGAGGAAATTAAAAAAAAATCATCATATCCTACTACAAAGGCCTATACTCAACAAAATTGAATAATCTAGATGAAATGGACAATTTTCTAGACAGATACCAGATACCAAAGTTAAACAAGGAGCAGATAAACCATCTAAACAGCCACATAACACCTAAAGAAATAGAAGCCATCATTAAATGTCTCCCCCCAAAAGAAGTCCGGGACCAGATGGCTTTAGTGCAGAATTCTATCAGACCTTCAAGGAAGACCTAATACCAATTCTCTTCAAACTATTCCACAGAATAGAAACAGAAGGAACACTACTCAATTTGTTCTATGAAGCTACAATTACGCTCATACCTAAACATCACAAAGAAAGAGAACTTCAGACCAATCTCACTTATGAATATTGATGCAAAAATATTCAATAAAATTCTCGAAAACTGAATCCAAGAACACATTAAAACAACCATCCATCATCATAAAGTAGGCTTTATCCCAGGAATGCAGGGATGGTACAATATTCAGAAATCCATTAATGTAATCCACTACATAAATAAACTCAAAGAAAAAAACCACATGGTCATCTCACTAGATGCTGAGAAAGTATTTGACAAAATTCAACATCCCTTCAGGTTAAAAGTCTTGGAAAGATCAGGAATTAAAGGCCCATACCTAAACGTGGTAAAAGCAATATACAGCAAGCCAGTAGCCAACATCAAACTAAATGGAGAGAAACTTGAAGGAATCCCACTAAGATCAGGGACTAGACAAGGCTTCTCACTCTCACCCTACCTATTCAATATAGTACTAGAAGTCCTAGCCAGAGCAATTAGACAACAAAAGGAAATCAAAGGGATAGGAATAGGAAAGGAAGAAGTCAAAATTTCACTATTTGCAGATGATATGATAGTATACTTAAGTGACCCCAAAACTTTCACCAGAGAACTCCGAAACCTAATAAACAACTTCAGCAAAGTGGCTGGATATAAAATCAACTCAAACAAATCAGTAGCCTTCCTCTACTCAAAAGATAAACAGGCTGAAAAAGAAATTAGGGAAATGACACCCTTCACAATAGCCACAAATAATATAAAATATCTTGGAGTGAATCTAACCAAGCAAGTGAAAGATCTGTATGATAAGAACTTCAAGTCTCTGAAGAAAGAAATCGAAGAACATCTCAGAAGATGGAAAGATCTCCCATGCTCCTGGATTAGCAGGATTAATTTAGTAAAAATGGCCATCCTGCCAAAAGCAATCTACAGGTTCAATGCAGTCTCCATCAAAATTCCAAATCAATTCTTCATAGAGATAGAAAGAGCAATTTGTAAATTCATTTGGAATAACAAAAAACCCAGGATAGCGAGAATCATTCTCAACAATAAAAGAACTTCTGGGGAAATCACCATCTCTGACCTCAAACTGTACTACAGAGCAGTAGTGATAAAAACTGCATGGTATTGGTACAGAAACAGGCAGAAAGATCAATGGAATAGAATTGAAGATCCAGAAATGAACCCACACACCTATGGTCACTTGATCTCTGACAAAACCATCCAGTTAAAACCATCCAGTGGAAAAATGACACCATTTTCACCAATGGTGCTGGCTCAACTGGAGGTCAGTATGTAGAAGAATGCAAATTAATCCATTCTTATCTCCTTGTACAAAGCTCAGCTCCAAGTGGATAAAGAACCTTCACATAAAGCCAGATACACTGAAACTAATAGAAGAGAAGTTGGGGAAGACCCTCGAATACCTAGGCACAGGGAAAAGTTCCTGAACAGAACACCAATGGCTTATGCTCTAAGATCAAGAACTGACAAATGGGACCTCATCAAATTGCAAAGCTTCTGTAAGGCAAAAGACAATGTCAATAAGACAAAACAGCAACCAACAGATTGGGAAATATCATTACCAATCCTACATCCAATAGAGGGCTAATATCCAATATATACAAAGAACTCAAGAAATTAGACTCCAGACAACCAAATAACCCTATTAAAAATGGGGTACAGATCTAAACAAAGAATTCTCAACTGAGGAAATTTGAATGGCCAAGAAGCACCTTAAGAAATGCTCAACATCCTTAGTCATCAAGGAAATGCAAATCAAAACAACCTTGAGATACCACCTCACACCAGTCAGAATGGTTAAGATAAAAAATTCAAGTGATGGTAGATGCTGGTGAGGATGTGGAGAAAGAGGAACACTTCTCCATTGTTGGTGGGAATGCAAGCTGGTACAACCACTCTGGAAATCAGTCTGGCGGTTCCTCAGAAGATTGGACATAGAACTACCTGAGGACCCAGCTATACCACTCCTGGGCATATACCCGAAAGATGCTCCAACATAGAACAAGGACATATGCTCCACTATGTTCATAGCAGCCTTATTTATAATAGCCAGAAGCTGGAAAGAACCCAGATGTCCTTTAAGAGAGGAATGGATACAAAAAAAATGTGGTACATTTACACAATGGAGTACTAGTTCAGCTATTAAAAATAATGAATTCGAGAAATTCTTAGGTAAATGGATGGAACTAGAAACTATCAACTTGAGTGAGGTAACCCAATCACAAAAGAACACACATGGTCATATTTACTCACTGATAAGCGGATATTAGCCCAAAAGCTTGCAATAGCCAAGATTCAACTAACAGACCACTTGAAGCTCATGAAGAAGGAAGAACAAGTGTGGATGCTTCAGTCCTACTTGGAAGGAGTGACAGAATGCTCAAGGGAGCAAATGTAGAGACAAAGTGTAGGACAGAAATGCCCTCAAGGAGGGGCATTCTGGAGACCATTCTACCTTGATATCTGTCCCATGTGCAGTCACCAAAGATAGACGCTGATATGGATGTCAGGAAGTGCATGCTGACAGGAGCCTGATGTAGCTGTCTCCTTGGAGGTCTGCCAGAGTCTGACATATCCATAGGTGGATGCTCAAAGCTACCCATTGATCTGATCAAGGATTTCCAATGAAGAAATTAGAGGACTCAAGGAGCTTAAAGGTTTGGTGGCCCCAAGAGGAGAGCAACAGTGCCAACCAACCAGAGCTCCCCAGGGTCTAAACCACCAGCCTGGGAGCACATAGGGAGGGACCCATGACTCCAGCTGTATACTTAGTGGAGAATGGCCTTATACTTATTTTTAGGGGTGGTGGGAGTGGGGGGTATGTGTGGGCACACCCTTGTGGAGGCAGGAGGAGGGGGGATGGGATAAGGTGTTTCTGGGTGGTGTGGGGAATGGGGTGAGGGGATAAAATCTGAAATATAAACATAATATCCAATAAAATATATAAAAAAGAAATTATGTAGCCTGCATAATCTTAACAATACATGGAATTAAAAAGAAAGTTGGTCTCATTGCACCTGATGGTTATGAGACCTGGGCAGAGTATTTCACAGAGTCAATGGAAGAGATAGATCAATGGGTACTCAGTTACAGTTAGAAAAGAATAAGAAATTCTAGGATGTTTGTGCAATAGGCTAATTATAGGTCGCAAAGAAAACACTGTATAATTTTGTTTATGACAGGGTCATGCAGCCCAAGCTGGACTGAAGCATCCAAAGATGACTCTGATATCCTGATCCTCCTGCCTTCATCTTCTGAGTGCTATGACTACAGACACATGCCACCTTGTCTAGTTTATACTATACATTTTTAACATTTTAGGATAAATGCTTAAGGATGTTTTCATCATAAAGAAATGGTAAATGTTTTTAAAAGTACACATTTAATTCAACTTGAACAGAAAATGTATACAGGTATTAAAAATCTCAAATTTTAAAATATGTAAATATCAGCTAAATTAACTTAATTTTAAAAGTAAATTATCTTCTGAAGGTTATTAAGGTTATTATACAAATTAAGTGTATAATAATGAATAGGTTCTGAGGACAGATAATGATAATGGTTGCATAACAGTTGTTAGTACCACTGAAGTCTACTATTGAGGGTTAAAATCATGACGTTTATGTTAGTTTTCCATTAATTTATTTATTCACTTTATATCCCAATATCCTCCCTCTCCTTTCAGTCCTGTCTCTCACAGCTCTTCCACTTTCCCCTCACCTTCTCCTATGAAATGGACACACCCCTCCTTCTCCATGTCATTCTACCCTGGCACACCAAGTTTCTATAAGGAATAAACATATCCTTTCCCATTGAGGCCAGACATGGCAGCCCAGTTAGAGAGATAAGATCCACAGACAGCCAAAAGTTTCAGGGATATCCCTCACTCCAATTGTTAGGGGACCCTCAGGAAAATCAAGCTGAACATCTGTTACATATGTTCAGGGGGCCTAGGTCCAGCTTATGCTAGCTCTTTGGTTGGTGGTTCGGTCTTTAGGAACCCCTGAACATCCAGATTTGTTAACTCCATTGGTCTTCCTGTAGAGTCCCATATCCTCTTCAGGTCCCTTGATAAGTCCCCCAACTCTTCCACAAGAATTTTGGAATTTTGATGTGAATTGCAATGAATCTGTAGATAGCTTTTGTTAAGATGGCCATTTTCATTAATCCTATTGTTTATCCTACTGATCTATGAGCATGGGAGATCTTTCCATCTCATGATATCTTCTTCAAGTTCATTCTTCAGAAACTTGAAGTTCTCATTACCCAGGTCTTTCACTTGCTTGGTTAGAGTTATACCAAGGTATTTCATATTATTTGTGGCTATTGTGAAAGGTATTGTTCCCCAACTTCTTTCTCAGACTATTTATCTATTGTATAAATGATAAATACTGATTTATTTAAGTTAATTTTGTATCCATTTACTTTTCTGAAAGTGTTTATGTTCTTGGGTAGAATTTTGGGGGCCACTTATGTATATTATTATACCATCTGTGAATAGGGACATTTTGACTTCTTCCTTCCAATTTGAACCCCATTGATATCTTTTAGTTGTCTTATTGCTCTAGCTAGGTATTCAAGTGCTATATTGAAGACAAAGGGAAAGAGTGAATAGCCTTGTCTTGTTCCTGATTTTAGTAGAATTGCTTAAAGTTTGTCTCTATTTAATTTTTTGTTGGCTATTACCTTGCTGTATATTGCCTTCATTATGTTTAGATATGTATATTATACCCCTGATCTCCAAGGCTTTTAACATGAAGAAGTGTTGGATTTTCTCAAGGGCTTTTTTAGCATCTAAGGAGATGTTCATGTGGATTTTTTCTTTTAGTTTGTTCATATGGCTGATTATGATTTTCATATATTGAATGATCCCTGCATCCCTGGGATAAAGCCTACTTGATCATAGTAGATGATGTCTTTGATGTGATCCTGTTTGTGAGTACTTTATTGGGTATTTTTGCTTCAGTGTTTATAAGGGAAATTGGTCTAAAATTCTCTTTGTTGAGTCTTTGTGTGGTTTAAGTATCAGGGTGACTGTGGCCTCATAAAACGAGTTTGGCAATAGTTCTCTGTTTCTACCTTGTGGAATAGTTTGAAGAGTATTGGTATTACCTCTTTGAAAGTGTAGTAGAATTCTTAACTAAAGCTATCTAGTCCTGTGCTTTTTGTTTGTTTGTTTGGTTTGGTTTTTGGTTTTGGTTGAGAGAATTTTAATGGCTACTTCTAGATAGTCTTGATTTAACATAGGCACATGGGATCTGTCTAGAAAATCATCCATATCATTTAGATTTTCCAATTTTGTAGGGTACAGACTTTTGAAATAAAACCTAGTGATTTTTAAAATTTCCTCAGTGTCTGTTGTTATGTCTGTTGTGTGTTACCTTGAATTAGAGCATAGATGTTCAGAATTGAGATGTCCTCTTGGTGGATTTTTCCATTGATGTGTATCCTCTTTTAATTACTTTTGGTTGAAAGTCTATTTTATTAGAGCATAGATGTTCAGAATTGAGATGTCCTCTTGGTGGATTTTTCCATTGATGTGTATCCTCTTTTAATTACTTTTGGTTGAAAGTCTATTTTATTAGATATCAGAATGGTTACTGCACTGTTTTTGTTTTTGTTTTTTGTTTTTTGTTTTTTGTTTTTTTTTTGAGTGGGGAAACATTTGCTTGAAATTTTTTTTTAGCCCTTTACTCTGAGGTAATATCTTTGCTGTTAAGGTGTATTTTTTGTATGCAGTAGAATGATTGGTCTTATTTACATATCCACTGTTAACCAGTGTCTTTTCACTGGGGAATTGAGTCCATTAATATTGAGAGATATTAATGACCAATGATTGTTATTTCCTCTTATTTTTATGTTGCTGGTGGTACTGTAGTGTGTGTATGTGTGTGTATATGTGTGTGTGTGTGTTTGTGTATGTGTGTGTTGTGTGTGTGTTTGTCTTCTTTAGATTTTGCTGATATGTAATTCTTGTGTTTTCTTGGGGCAGTTACCCTCATTGTGTTAGTTTTCCTTCTAGTATCCTTTGTATGGCTGGATTAGTGGAACAATACTCTTTAAATTTGGCTTTGTGATGAAAAATCTTATTTTCTTCATCTTTGGTGATTGAAAGTTTTTCTGGGTATAGTATTCTGGGCTAGCATCTGTGATCTCTTAGCAACTGTAAGATATCTGCCCAGGACCTTCTGGATTTTAAAATCTCTGTTGAGAAGTCTAGTATAATTTTAATAGATCCATTTTTATATGTTACTTGGCCTTTATACCTTGAGGCTTTTAATATTCTTTTTTGTTGTTGTTCTGGATATTTGGTGTTTTGATTGTTATTTGGTGGGAGGGTTTTGTTTTTGTTTTTGTTGTTTTGTTTTGCTCTTTCTATTTGGTGTTCTGTAAGCTTCTTATATATTTATAGGTATCTCTTTCTTTACATTAGGAAAATTTCTATGATTTTGTTGGAGATGTTTTCTGGGCCTTTGAGATGGGAGTCTTCTTCTACTTCTATTAATTATTCTTAGGTTTGGTTTTTTCATGTGTTGCAAATTTTCTGGATGTTTAGTGTACCAGCTTCTTAGCTTTAGCATTTTCCTTGATGGATGTATCAATTTCTTCTATTGTATTTTCTATGCCTGAGAGTCTCTCTTCCATCTCTTGTATTCTGTTGATGATGCCTTTTCTAGGTTTTCCATGTCCAGGATTGCCTCCTTTTTTTTTTGTTTTTGTTTTTTTTTTTTTTGTTTTTTTTGTTTTTGTTTTTGTTTTTTTTTTTATTGTTTCTATTTTCATTTTCAAGTCTTGAACAGTTTTATTCATGTCTTTCATCTGTTTGATTGTCTTTTCCTGCATTTCTTTATATTTGTTTCTTCTTTAAGGGCCTCTACCTATTTGATTTTTTACCATTTCTTCAAGGGATTTATTCATTTTCTCATTAATGTCCTCAATCATCTTCATCAGATTAGATTTAAGGTCTTTTTTTTTTTTTTTGTAATTCAGTTTTGGTAGGACATTCGGGGCCTGCTGTGGCAGGATATCTGGGTTCTGTTAGTGCCATATGTCCCTGGCTTTTGCTGTTTGTGTTCCTGCACTGGCCTTTAGCCATCTTGTTGTCCTTAGTATTGGCAATGCTGGTAGTCCCTTATGTCAGCATGCCTCTCGGATCTTAGGTATAGCTTGCTGTCATTAGTGGTAGCAGGACTCCAGGGATTCAGGCAAAGCTGGTAGGCTATGATGACTTCAGGCTGCTGATTGTCCTGGAAGGGGATGCAGGTAGAGCTCATGATCCCAGATAGTTGCAGGACTGTTTTTCCTGGGCAGCAGCAGGCCTCCAATGATGCAGGAACAGCTGTGGCCCAGGAAATGGAGTATACAGAGGGGAGGATGGAGCTCACCATTCACCATTTTGAATTTGTCCAGGGGGAATTGACATAGGGGTTGCAGATAACTGCAGGTGTTTGGGATTGTGGTTAAAGGTGTGGACCTCTAGAGGGAGTGCAAAGGGGACGGAGCAGATATCACCACTCTAGAGTTGCTGGGGAACAATGTTTATGTTATTTTTATTTCATAACTATATAAAACAAACAACCCTAGAACACAAACAACAAGTTCTTCTAATAGGGCTGTTTTCTTGACTTCCACTATCATTTCCCATTCCAAATGAAATGAAGGTGAGAAGCTCAGAGTTACAGCTTTCTTCAATCTGCTAGAGTCCTCACTCAACTCCTTTACTGCCAGGAACACCTAATGTGTGTTTGCTGAGACAGCACATCACTTAGTCATTCATTCACCCTAATTCTAGTGTGTTCATTGTTTTATATAACCTGATATCAGACCATGTGTGGTAGACTTGCTTGAGTCCAAAAAAAAAAAAAAAAAATCATCATCTCTAGTTTTCATGTCTTCATAATTCTGCAGCTCAGGAATCTCATAGATCAAATTAGTGATGATTACAATTATTTACCTTATGTTCCTAGCTTATGTTATACACAATTAGACTCCCTAATATATTCCCTGTACATATAGGTTATACATATCTGTTAAAATCAGAAAACTGTCCCAATAAGACAGATAATGTCATATATAAACTGAAAATGTCTAAATACTGCTCTTGTTACTGAGTTATTGTTTAGTCTATTTATGAGAGACTGATCACTTCAGAGATGATCTATTCCCATTGTTGCTGGAAATAAAAACTGAAGATCAGTTTGATATTTCTGGAAGGGGCCACAAGATATCTATCAACTATCTTTGTGTTTTGAGGTTTATTGTTTGTTTGTTTGTTTGTTTGTTTGTTATGTTGATTTGGTTTTCCCTTAGAATTTCTTATTTATTAAAAAAAAATTCATTCAATATATTTTGGTCATGTTTATTCTTCTCTCAACTCCTCTTGGGTCTCCCTACCTCCCTATGCTCCAACCTTCATGCTCTTTTTTTCTCATACATGTATGTATGAATGTATGTATGTATGTATGTATACATCATATACACATATATATGAAAACAAACAAAAAATAAAGGACAAAAATATCACAACAAAATGAAAAGCACACAAAATGAAAAACATACACCAAAAAATGGAGACTATTTTGTGTTGAACTATATCTGGATATAGGGCTTGTTGTGGAGTGTGGTTGATAAATTCAGTGTCACTTCATTGGAGAATATTGATTTTTTTTCCTTTACAGCAAGTATCAATAGTAAATAATATATTGGTTATGGGTGAGGCTATGTGTAGATTTCCACTACTCAGCACTGACACCCCATCTGACTTGAACAAGTCCAGGCCGACATGCAGTCAGAGTTTCTATGAGTATATATGTTCATCAGTCCTGTTATGTCTGAAGATCAGTGTCTTCTTGAAGTCATCTATCACCTCTTTTTTGTAATATTTTTGTAATTTTTGTAATATTTTGTAATATTAATTGTAATATTTCACCTCCCCTTCTACATAGATCCCTAATACTTGGGGGGAAGGGTTTGATGAAGACATCCCATTTAGAATTAAGGGTTCCAACATTTTTCATTCTGTGCATTTCACCTATATGAGAATCTCTGCATTAATTCTCATTTGATACAAAGAGAAGTTTCTCTGATGAAGGTTGAGAAATTCTCTTATCACTAGGTACAGCTGTCACAAGAAGTCAGTTTATTGCTATATTCCTTTAACAGAATAATGGTAGTGAGTTTCTCCTAGGTCCATGATCTATCTAGTCTCATGTCCTTTGCCAACTTTAACAACTTCAGGTATAAAATCCATATCCTGGAGTGGGCCTTAGACATAATTTTTTAAAAGTGTATGATTATTCCTATAATATTTGTGTCATTATTATACCAATATATCTTACCAGCAGGTCACTGTTGTAAGTTAGAAAGTTTGTAGTTAGGAAATAGTGATAATTATTTTCCTTCTTTGGAAATCATGACCATGATTGCTAGTTAATAGAGGTGAAACTTCTAGGTGGGAAACATCCTGATTTATCTGTATTCAGTGACATAATGTTCTCAGCAACAGGGTCTTACCATCAGATTGCAGAAAGTAACCAGTAACCTTGGCAATAACCTATGATCATCCTTGCTCTTAATCTAGACGTTTCCATCATTCTTTGGGTGTAATCAACTTGGCAGATTGCAGGCTATGTCTCCTAAATTTTTGTCATCTAAGAGTTTGTGGCAAATGCAGTTAGAATAGCCAAAGGTTTCCTTATAATATCCTTAGTTTTTGTGTCATTTCCTTTTTAAAAATCTTTTCTGGCCTTTATTTATACTTCTCAGTCTTGTTTCTAGGTACAGTCAATTAGTCTATTGTCACTCAATAAAATATGAATAGAAGTGAAGTGTTAAAAGTTTTGTGCTGAGGTATTTTAAAAGGATTCATATGCCTTCAAGTTCTCAAATGGTTCACAGTCCCAATTAAATGTTTGCTTTTACAAGGAAAAAAAAAAAAGAATTCCTGTGTCACTTCAACATTCTTTCTTCTGCAGTCAGGAAAAAAAATGAGGTGTATGTAGCAAAGGAACTGTGAAAATCAGATCTCAGTACTTATCCACACAGGACATACAATGCTGTTATGCCAATTTGCCTCCATTGCTTAGCTAAACTTACTCTGACTGGTGATATTGTCATCCAGAAAATATCTTTTTTCTGTAATAATTTTCTTGTACTACATAATAAACTATTTTTAAAGTCTATTTTTTGTTTTAAGAACTAGTATATAAGACATTTTAGCTATGTATGAAGTTGAGTCAGAATCCTGTCATATCTTGACATTACAATTTGTTATTTGTATAATGTTAAACACATTAATAGCTTCTCAGAGCTTTGTAAAATAAGATTGAGAGTATTATCTACTGAAAGATATCAAGATAAAATTGGTTACAGCACCTCAAGTGGTACCTGGGTTACAGGAAATACTTGGCAGGTGTTGATCATATATAGCACGACTTTCACAAGTATCTTTGTGATTTTTACACTAAAGTGTGAGAGGTATTTTGACAGTCTGTTATGTATGAGTGCTGTTGTAGCAGATAAGCATGTGTTTTTATAGTTGTGTGTGGGGAGCTGATAGAAGGCGGCTATCATCCTTGCAGCCATCTTGAGCCATATACCCTGACAAGAGACTTGATTACAATAGCCTACAACAGCTGAGCACACTCTGATAACATCTTGTTTTAGATACTCAGGATTTTCCCTTGGGTGTGTGAGACTTAAAGGGGTGTGACTTAGAGATCAGATTTAGAGACAAGACCTAAGGGCATGACTTAAAGGTGTGACTTAAGGGCATGGCTTAGAAGTGAGACATATAAAAGGCGAGAGGCAGACAGAAGAGTTCAGTACAACTTGGAGTTAATTATTAAGTATTAGGCACTTGGAAGAAGAACTTGGAATTAGACATTAGACACTTAGCACTTGGAAGAAGTAACTTGAAACTTGGAGGCACTAGGGATTAGGAACTAGGGACTGGGAACTCAAGACTTGGGACTTGGACTAGGAAGAGAGACTGAAGAATAAACGGGATTGAATCACACTCTGTCTGGTCTCCATTTTTTGAGTCCGTCCTTACTCTCTCTCTCTCTTGCTGAACCCCAACCCGCAGACCAGAGCTGCTTGGGGCAGTGGGGGCTAACAAGTTAGTCCCCAAGGCTTTTGGCAGTGCAGGTCCCAACATTGACAGAACAGTCTAAGACATTTTGGCCCCCAAACGTGGGGTAGTTTGGGCCGCAACAGTTGTCTCCATAAATGCTTAGTTTTATTTACTCAAAAGAAAAACATTAGACCTAATTATGAAGCAAGTTATAAATAATTTTAAAAACAGACAAAATTCCCTTCTGATATAAATAATGAGCAGCTGTTTCACATCTGTTGTTGTTTTAAAACACCTACATGTTCCACACAATAAATAATTTCCAAATTCTATCTTTAATCCTTTTCTTTGTTAGATAATATGTTCTGAGCAGCTTATATTGTTCCTGTATACACATTTTAAGCAATAATGATTGTGTCATTTAAAAAGATAATTTTATTTAAAATTTAATTTTTCTTATTTTTATAGAGATACACGACTAATAATTTACATTTCATTATTAGAGAGTTTTGTGTTCAATTCTTTGTTTCCTTTATGAAAAGACTCATCAGAGAATACATGGTTATTAACATTTTAATTTTGAAAACAAATATTGTACTTTATAATTTTATCTTATATTTAATTAAAAGATTTGTGAACAAAATGCAAGATTTTGAAACAGGTCTACAAAGTGTAATCTTCAAATTAGGGTAACTGACATATTTATCATCTCAAGCATTGTGATTTCTTAGTGATAAGAGCATCCACAAGCACTACCCTTCTGCCACCCCACCCCCCCTTGGTCTTTTTGGCTGGGGCAGACACCTAGCTGGTCTGCTCCCATGAAGACACCATATCTTGAGCCATCCTAGAGGAACCACTGCACTCAGAGCACTACCTATGCCCCAGAGCTACAACTGGGAGTTTGGAACATTCAGATCCTTCAGCCACCAAAACCCCACCCCTCCGAAATACTACTCCCCTTCTGCCCCTTTTAGGTGGGGGCAGACACCTAGCTGGTTTGCTCCAGTAAAGACACCATATTCTGAGCCATCCTAGAGGAACCATTGCATTCAGAGCAGAGAAGGAACCACTGCACACAAAGCAGCAGAATTTCAGGATCCCAGAGGTAGCCTGAGTCCCAGCAGTTATTCCACCCAGCTCAGGCTCACAGGATCACAGAGACAACTGGACTCTGAGAAATTCTAACAAAAGCAAGATAACTGGAAAGACAAGCTCCAGTCAGAGACAGTGAGTGCAGGTAGCACCAGAGTTAACCAGATGGTGAAAGGCAAGAAAACCTAGGAAAGAAATTGGGAGTCATAGATGCAAACATCACCAACAGGATACAAGAGATAGAAGAAAGAATCCCATGTGCAGAAGATACCATGGAAAACATTGACACAACTGTCAAAGACATGCAAAATACAAAAAGCTCCTAACCCAAAACATCCAGGAAATCCAGGACACAATGAGAAGCCCAAACCTAAGGATAATTGGTATAGATGAGAGTAGAGATTCCCAACTTAAAGGGCCAGTCAACATCTTCAACAAAATTATAGTGAAAAACTTCTCTAACCTAGAGAAAGAGATGTCCTTTAACATACAAGAAGCCTACAGAACCACAAATAGACTAGACCACAAAAGAAATTCCTCCCATCACATAATAATCAAAACATCAAGTGCACAAAACAAACAAAAAATACTAAAAGCAGTAAGGGAAAAAGGTAAAGTAACATACAAAGGCAGACCCTTGGGCCAGGCAGTGTTGGCGCATGCCTTTAATCCCAGCACTTGGGAGGCAGAGGCAGGCGGATTTCTGAGTTCGAGGCCAGCCTGGTCTACAGAGTGAGTTCCAGGACAGCCAAGGGCTACACAGAGAAACCCTGTCTCAGAAAACCAAAAAAAAAAAAAAAAAAAAAAAAGGCAGACCTTCAAGAATTACACCAGACTTCTCACCAGAGACTATAAAAGCCAGAAGATCCTGGACTGATATCATAAAGATGCTAAGAGAACACAAATGCCAGCTCAGACTACTATACCTAGCAAAACTCTCAATTATCATAGATGGAGAAACCAAGATATTCCATGACAAAATCAAATTTACACAATATCTTCCCACAAATCCAGCACTTCAAAGGATAATTGAAGGAAAACTTCCACCTATGATAACAAAAATAAAAGAATGTTGGGAACCGAACTAGTCCCACGTTCGGGTGGCCAAAAATGTTGCGGCCCTCTCCACTCCAAGCTTGGCAGGCCACTGTTTCCTGGCCCAAGCTGCCGCTCCGGTCCGAGGGTTGGGGTTCAGCAACAGAGAGAGTGAGGACGAATTCGAAGAATGGAGATAGACATAGTGTGATTCAATCCCGTTTATTCTTCAGTCTCTCTTCCTAGTCCAAGTCCCAAGTCTTGAGTTCCTAGTTGTACTCCCTGAAGTGTCTGATTCTCTCCCGTCTGCCTCTGCCTTGTATATGTCTCACTTCTAAGCCATGCCTTTCGGTCACACCTTTAATCATGCCCTTAGGTCTTGTCTCTAAATCTGATCTCTAGGTCACACTCTTAAGTCACACACCTTTAATCTCACACACCTTTAATCTCACACACCCAAGGTATCTAAACCAAGATTATCAGAGTGTTCTCAGCTGTTGTAGGCTATTGTAATCCAAGTCTCATGTCAGGGTATATGGCTCAAGATGGCTGCAAAGCTGATAGCCGATTTCTGCTAAAAGTCGGCCCCCAACAAAAGAAAGCAACAATCATTTTTTTCTTAATATCTCTTAACATCAATGGACTCAATTACCCAATAAAAAAATGTAGACTATCAGACTGGATACATAAACAGGACCCAGAATTTTGCTGCATACAGGAAATGCACTTCAGTGACGAAGACAGACACTACCTCAGAGTAAAAGAATGAAAACTAATTTTCCAAGAAAATAGTCCCAAGAAACAAGCTGAGGTAGCCATTCTAATACCAAATAAAATTGAATTCCAACCAAAAGTAATCAAAAAAAAAAAAAAAAAAAAAAGGAAGGAAGGAAACTTCATACTTATCAAAGGAAAAATCTACCAAGATGAACTCTCAATTCTGAACATCTATGCTCCAAATGCAAGGGCACCAACATACATAAAAGAAACTTTACTAAAGTTCAAAGCACACATTGCAACTCACACAATAATAGTGGGGGATTTCAACACCCCACTTTCAGCAATGAACACATCATAGAAACAGAAACTAAACAGAGACACAATAAAATTAACAGATGTTATGAACCAAATGGATTTAACAGATATCTATAGAACATTTCATCCTAAAACAAAAGAATATACCTTTTTCTCAGCACCTCATGGTACCTTCTCCAAAATAGACCATATAATTGGTCACAAAACAGGCCTCAACAGATACAAAAAGATTGAAATAATTTCTTCTATCCTGTCAGATCACCATGGAATAAGGCTTGTCTTCAATAATGACAAAAACAATGAAAAGCCCACATACACATGGAAACTGAACAAGGCTCTACTCAATGATGACTTGGTCAAGGAAGAAATGACGAAAGAAAATTAGAGAGTTTTTAGAATTTAATAAAAATGAGGACACATCATACTTGTGGGGCTCGAAGAAAACAGTGCTAAGAAAACTCATAGCTCTAGCTCCACCCCCCCCAAAAAAAAAACCCTGGGGAGACCATACACTAACAACTTGACAGCACACCTGAAAGCTCTAGAACAAAAGAGGCAAATACACCCAAGAGGAGTAGACAGCAAGAAATACTCAAACTCTTCAAACTAATTCATAAAATAGAAAAGAAGGAACACTATCCAATTCGTTCTATGAAGACACAATCATGCTCATACCTAAACCTCACAAAGAAGCAACAAAGGAGGAGATCTTCAGACCAATCTCTCTTATAAATATCTATGGAGAAATACTCAATAAAATTCTGGCAAACCAAATCCACAAACACCAAAAAACCAAAAAAAAGCATCCATCATGATCAAGTAGGCTTTATCCCAGGAATGTAGGAATGGTTCAATATTCAGAAATCCATCAGTGTAATCCACTATATAAACAATCCCAAAGAAAAAAATCCCACATGATCATCTCACTAGATGCTGAGAAAGCATTTGACAAAATTCAACATCCCTTCATGGTAAAAGTCTTGAAAAAATCAGGAATTCAAGGCCCGTACCTAAAGATACTAAAAGCATTATACAGCAAGCCAGTAGCCAACATGAAACTAAATGGATACAAACTTGAAACATTCCCACTAAAATCAGGTACAAGACAAGGTTGCCTACCGTCTCCCTACCTATTCAATATAGTACTGGCACTATTCCTAGCCAGAGCAA
Source organism: Arvicanthis niloticus (assembly GCF_011762505.2). NCBI lineage: Eukaryota > Metazoa > Chordata > Mammalia > Rodentia > Muridae > Arvicanthis > Arvicanthis niloticus. The sequence continues at coordinate 7,440,111 of NC_047677.1, forward strand.
TTGGACAACAAAAGGAAGTTAAAAAGATACAAATAGAAAAGGAAGAAGTCAAAATTTCACTATTTGCAGATGATATGATAGCATACTTAAGTGACCCTAACACTGCAACCAGAGAACTCCTAAACCTGATAAACAACTTCAGCAAGGTGGCTGGATATGAAAGCAACTCAAACAAATCTGTAGCCTTTCTCTACTCAAAGGATAAACAGGCTGAGAAATAAATTAGAGAAATGACACTCTTCACAATAGTCACAAATAACATAAAATACCTTGGTGTAAATCTAACCAAACAAGTAAAATATCTATATAACAAGAACTTCAAGTCTCTGAAGAAAGAAATCGAAGAAGATCTCGGAAGATGGAAAGATCTCTCATGCTCCTGGATTGGCAGGATTAATATAGCAAAAATGGCCATCTTGCCAAAAGCAATCTACAGATTCAATGCAATCCCCATCAACTCAATTCTTTATAGAGATAGAAAGAGCAATTTGCAAATTCATTTGGAATAACAACAACAACAACAAAAAAAAAAAAAAAAAAAAAAAAAAAAAAAAAAAAAACAGGATAGAGAGAACGATTCTCAATAATAAAAGAACTTTTGGGAGAATCACCATCCCTGACCTCAAGCTGTACTACAGAGCAATAGTGATAAAAACTGCATGGTATTGGTACAGAGACAGGCAAAAAGATCAATGAAATAGAATTGAAGATCCAGAAATGAACCTACACACCTATGGTCACTTGATGTTTGACAAAGGAGCTAAAACTGTACAGTGGAAAGAGGACACCGTTTTCACCAAATGGTGCTAGCTCAACTGGAGGTCAGCATGAGAAGAATGCAAATCAATCCATTCTTATCTCCTTGTACAAAGCTCAAGTCCAAGAGGATCAAGGACCTTCACATAAAACCAGATACACTGAAACTAATAGAAGAGATGGTAGGGAAGACCCTCGAATATCTCAGCACAGGGAAAAACTTCCTGATCAGAACACCAATGGCTTATGCTCTAAGATTAAGAATTAACAAATGGAACCTCATAAAATTGCAAAGCTTCTGTAAGGCAAAGGACACTGTCAATAGGACAAAACAGCAACCAACAGATGGGAAAAAGGTCTTTACCGATCCTACATCTGATATAGGGCTATTATCCAATATATACAAAGAACTCAAGAAATTATACTCCAGACAACCAAATAACCCTATTAAAAATGGGGTACAGAGCTAAACAAAGAATTCTCAACTGAGGAAATTTGAGTGGCCGAGAAGCACCTAAATAAATGTTCAGCATCCTTAGTCATCAGGGAAATGCAAATCAAAACAACCCTGAGATTCCACTTCACACCAGTAAGAATGGATAAGATCAAAAACTCAGGTAATAGCAGATGCAAGTAGGATGTGGATAAAGAGGAACACTTCTCCATTGTTGGTGGGATTGCAAGATGGTACAACCACTCTAGAAATCAGTCTGGCAGTTCCCCAGATAATTGAAAATAGCATTACCTGAGGACCCAGCTATACCACTCCTGGTGATATACCCAGAAGATACTCCAACATATAAAAAGGACACATGCTCCACTATGTTCATAGCAATCTTATTTATAATAGCCAGGAGCTGGAAACAACCCAGATGTCCTTCAACAGAGGAATGGATACAGAAAATGTGGTACATTTATACAATGGAATATTACTCAGCTATTTCAAACAATGAATTTGAGAAATTCTTAGGTAAATGGATGGATCTGGAAAATATTCTGAGTGAGGTAACCCAATCACAAAAGAACACACTTACTGATAATTGATATTAGCCCAAATGCTTGCAATATCCAAGATACAACTCACAGACCACATGAAGCTCATGAATAAGAAAGACCAAAGTGTGGGTGCTTTGCCCTTCTTAGAAGGGATAACACAATACTCATGGGATCAAATATGGGGACAAAGTGGTGGACAGAAACTGCAGGAGGGGATGTCCAGAGACTGTTCTGCCTGGGTATCTATCCCTTGTGCAGTCATTAAAGGCAGACGCTGATGTGGATCGCAGGAAGTGCATGCTGACAGGAGCTTGATATAGATGTCTCCTTAGAGGTCTGCCAGAGCCTGAAATAGACAGAGGTGGATGCTGGCAGCTAACCATTGAACTGATCATGGGGTTCCCAATGGAAGAGTGAGAGAGAAGACTGAAGGAGCTGAAAGGGTTTTCAGCCGCATGGGGAGAGCAACAATACCAACCAACCAGAGCTCCCAGGGTCTAAACCACCAGTCTGGGATCACATAGGGAGGGACCCATGGCCCCAGCTGTATATGTATGGGATGATGACATTGTCAGGCATAGGTGGGTGAGGAAGTCCTTGGTTCAGTGAACACTGGATGTCCCAGTTTGGGGGAAATTGCAGGTGAGGAGGTGAGAGTGGGAGGGTGGGGGGGCATATCCTCATAGAAGCAGGAGGAGGGGGCATGGGATAAGGGGTTCCTGGGTGTGTAGGGGGTGTGAGAAATGGGGAAAGGGGATTACATCTTAAATGTAAAAAAAAATTCCAATAAAAAATTTTAAAAAGAACATCCACAAAACACCTCTTCTATTTTTAAACATTCAATAATTATTTATTCATTATAGATAGTATACTTGTCAAGAGAAGATGAGAACTTATTTCTCTAACTCTCCCAAACCATCCTTTTTCTTACCTTGCCCAGCCTCTAGTAACAATTATTCATCTCTCTGTTTCTATAACATCTTCCAGACAGAGGCAACATTGCATTATTAGAGCACTTGCAATGCAATATGCATAATATAATACAAATATAATACATTAATATTACTAATTTATTGGCATTGGAATGTCAACATGATGCAATGGATTCTTGTGTACAAGGGAGTCCTTAATCCCTACAGCAGAATTTCCCAGGTCTATATGTAACAGCTCTAGGGTAACATCCTTGCTCTGTTATTTACTTCCTAGCTTGTAAATTTGAGCAAATTACTATATCCAATTGTTTTTAAAAATTATATTAGTGTAATAAGCACACACATACACAGTTAAATGAATTAACAGTTTGATATTCAAAATATATGTGATGTGCAAACAACACTCCCAATGGTCACAATCAGCTGAAATCACTACTGAGACACTGCGTGTACAGAAGCTACTTTCCTTATCTTGCCTATGGGCAGTATATACAGCCTGAAGGCATAGCTGATACTGAGTTAGATCATGTTCAGAAAAGCAATTATTACAGTCTATCATGTTTAAGAAGAAACCCAGAGGTTCTACTTTCACACTACAAAATTTGTTCCATTATAGCCAATATATAAATTTGTAAAGGAATTTTAATCTAGCAACATGGCTCTTCTGGCAATGGATGATAACATCCAAAGACTTCCTAGGTCTATGTGGTCCAGCCAGAATACAGACATGTGCAGGATTACACGATGATCTGGCTGGAATACAAACAGGCCCTTGGTACATTTAATCCTTAAATAACCTTTATAGAAGGAAGCATCTATGCTTGACATTGATATCTAACAAAGTAATGAGTCAAAGAAAAATCTGACAGAATGGGTCATACATAGGATATGCCCAACTCACATAAGAATAGCAAAGGAAAGAGGCAACTTAAAAGAGCGGGTGGGGGGGCAGTATTATCAAGACAATTTTATAGAGACAGATTGCAGGTGAAGACTAAATGAGCCAGAGGATAAAAAAGAGCTAGAACATTACAAAAGATTAGCAGAATTAATTTGAGGCCAAGAAGAGCAATTCAGTCAGAAGCTTAGAGAAGGCAAATTGAATCAGGCAGCTTGGAGTGTAGTTTGAGCCAGAACAGCTGAATTGACCCAATCAGCCAGAATTCAGAAAGAACTAGAGTGAGCTTATTCAGTAGTAAGTATCAGATGATAAAACATTCTAGGCCTAAGTTAGAAGACAGACAGGAAGATTAGATTGTACACTGATTAGACGCTTCCATACCCAAACCTAGGGATAGTTAGAACAGAGAAAGAAATAGTTTGGACTTAACCCAAATTATTTATTTTCACAGTTTGGTTTGAGGAAATAAAAGTTACATTTACATGAATTCTTCTGTTTTACTGTATACTCTAAAGATGACATATTTGTGATTGTTCTTAATCAGATCAAAAATGAATAATCTTCACAAATTTATGTGAAGTACAATTAGTTATCTATGAAGACTTAACAGTAGACTTTTACTGTGAATAACTTACTTAATATATGACAAGAATCAGCATGTTGTGTTTGATTGAGACCTACCTAAAACCAGTCTAATGGTTTTATTCTCTTTATGAAGTCTCCCATGATTTTGCAAAAGAAGGATGCTATAGTCAACAAAAAGGGTTAGCTTATAAAGTAGTGTATTGGAACCAGGCTAGAAATTTGCCCTGCCAGTGAGAGTTACAGTGTTCCTTCTGGCTCTGAAATGTCACATGAATAATAGAGGATCACAGTAGGTTGAAAAAGAAAACAACACCAGGGCTTACACTGGCCTCCAATGGAGATAGGGTATCCTGCTATGGTGTTACCAGTCGTGATTAATCAAAGGTCTTATAGGGGTTCTTCAGAGAAACAAATCAGCCACAGATAAATAGATGCCAGATAGATTATAGATAGATGATAAGGTGATTTGTTATTCAAATTAGATCATAGGATTTTAGAGACCAAGAAGTCCCACAATGAGCCATATTTAGGTTGGCAATCTAAGAAAGCCTGGTTTATTCTAAATCCAAAGTTTATGCGTGTATATTATGTGAATGGTGGTAAAAGCCTGAAGAGGAAGTCTAATTCCTTAAAACTGGAGTTAAAGACAGTTGTGACCTGTCATGTGGGAACTGAAAATAGAACCCAGGTCCTCTGCAAAATAAGTAACTTGCTCTTAACTGCTGAGCCATCTGTTCATTCACAATCCAACTTGTACTGTGTTCAGGATTTAGGGTAAACAAATTATGAAACCAAGAGTAAAGATATGATTTTTTTTTCAAAAAAAAAAAAAATGAGAATTGGTTGAAAATGTAACCAACATTTTTTTCTCCAGAAAAGTAATCAGCTGTTCAATATTCAGAACATTTCTTCCCTCATACCTAACAGAACACCACAGGATTACTCCAGGAGAAGTGATCAAAGTAGAAAATTCATGTCATGACAAAAGAAAAGTGTACAACTGAATAATGAGACACAGTCTCTCTACTACCAATATCTTTAACCCACCTTGTGTTTGTCACATTTAATTTCATGAACTTTGAATACTAGTGTTTCCCAGGCAGGACTTTGAAGACTTTTTATTAGAGAATTTGAGTATCCTGAGAGAAATACTATGAAAGTATTGCCTATGACACTGTCTTCTAGTTGTCTCCTAATATCCATTCTTCCCTCCTGACCATAATATTTATGTTTGGTAGATGAATATGCATGCATTACTCTTCTTTTTTTTTTTTTAATGACATGGTTTCCAACCTCTTTTCTAGCTAGTGGGTTGCTTTTTGTGTGTTTGTCTTGTTATGTTTTTTTTTCAAGCATTATGTGAGGTGTGAATCTTTCCTTCCCATTGAATAGAATGTAGACAGGGATGAACCACTCAGTGGATGGGAGAATTGTAGGAGAGTAAGCCTCTGGGTCCTGGTTCTCCATAGCACAACATTAGTTTTGATTTGCATTAGAGAAATATCAACATTCTCTTTAAGCTCTTCTTTTATCTGTTTTATGTAGCTGAACATAGACAATTATACAAAATATAAGATATGTACCCTAATGAACAGGCTCTCAATAGTCATTAAGTGAAAAATACTATGCCCTGCCCCCAAATATAGAATTATGAAAACATATTTTTAGAGTTCCCCTACCAAAGTTCACAAAGGGTCACTTACAATATGATAATTTCTAAGCTATTATAGAAGACAAAGTTAGCAATAACGATAAGAGTGCAGTGGAGAAGCAATTAGATTCCTTAACATTTTGAAGTACCTTTTGAATCTGCTAGTTACTACATAGTTGAACAAATAAGATAAAAAATATGGAATCTTTAGAACATTATAAAGATTCTGCAAGAATGGAACAAAAACTACTATGCTTTTTTAAAGCTAAAACTGTTATTCAAGTTTTAATAAGGTCTTTAATTAAAATTATGGTGCTGCCTAAAGGTTAAAATTGAAAAATATCTCACAAAAAGTAATGCAAAGGACAAACAAAACAAATGAAATATTGTTATTTTAAAAATTTCAACATGGAAATTATACAAGTTATGAAAAGAAAATAGGCACAACAAGTGAATGAAATCTCAAAATCACTAAAGAAAAATCTTTAGAGTTGAAAATATAAATTGCCAGATTAAAATGAACATTGTATGTTTAGCCGAAATAATCAAAATAGACAAATAATAATTACCACTGAGAACATCAGAGACGAGAACACTATTAGAAAATGCAGTGAAGGGGCAGAAATGACATATCAGCTTTAGACTAGAATCACTGGAAACAGAAATAATTCAGTCCTATCTCTATAATTCTAACAAAAAATATTTCAATATAAAATTCTACACCAAACTGAACTATTAATCAGGTGTAAAATTGATAAAATTTTAAGCATTTAAGAACCGACAATTGTTTTCCACAGAAGTTGTAGAATGATCTCTTATTAAGGAAAATAGACCATAATGAAAAAGCATAGACACTAGAATATGATACAGTTGTCTCAAGAGATATATGTAGTTTAAAACAGTTTCCTTGGGCCCTTCCGCCCCTCTCCGGATCCCTGCGGCTAGAGCAGACACCCAGCCAGTCTGCTCCCGTGTGGAAACTGTATCCCGAGACATCCTAGAGAGGCCACCTACCTCAGAGCAGGGAACACCATACCCCGAGATATCCTAGAGGAGCCACGAAACTAAGAGCAGGGGACACCATATCCTGAGACATCCTAGAGGAGTCACTACACTCAGAGCAGCGAACACCTAGCTGGTCTGCTCCTGTGAAGACACCTTATCCTGAGACATCCTAGAGGAGACACTGCACTCAGAGCAGCTGGAGCTAAGGATCACAGGATCACAGAGACATCTGGACCCTGAGAAGTTCTGACACAAGCAAGATAACTGAAAAGACAAGCTCCAGCCAGAACCAGTGAGTACAGGTAGCACTAGAGTTAACCAAATAGCGAAAGGCAAGCACAAGAACATAAACAACAGAAATCAAAGTTACTTGGCATCATCAGAACCCAGTTCTCCCACCATAGCAAGCCCTGAACACCACATCACACGGGAAAAGCAGGATTCGGAATTAAAATCACTTCTCATGTGATTTGAGGAGAACACAGGTAAACAGATAGAAGCCCTTAAAGAGGAAACACAAAAATCCCTTAAAGAATTGCAAGAAAACACAACCAAACAGGTGAAGGAATTAAACAAAACCACCCAGGATCTAAGAATGTAAGTAGAAACAATAAAGAAATCTCAAAGGGAGACTACCCTGGAGATAGAAAACCTAAGAAAAAAACCAGTAGTCATAGAGGCAAGCATCACCAATGGAATACAAGAGATAGAAGAGAGAATCTCATGTGCAGAAGATACCATGGAAAACATTGATGCAACTGTCAAAGAAAATTTGAAATGCAAAAAGCTCCTAACCCAAAACATCCAGGAAATCCAGGACACAGTGAGAAGGTCAAACCTAAGGATAATAGGTATAGATGAGGGTGAAGACTCCCAACTTAAAGGGCCAGTAAATATCTTCAACAAAACTGTAGAAGAAAACTTCCCTAACCTAAAGAAATAGATGTCCTTAAATATACAAGAAGCCTATAGAACCCCAAATAGACTAGACCAAAAAAGAAATACCTCCTGTCACATAATAATCAAAACGTCAAATATACAAAACAAAGAAAAAAACACTAAAAGCAGTAAGGGAAAAAGGTAAAGTAACATATAAAGGCAGACCTATAAGAATTACACCAGACTTCTCGCCAGAGACTATAAAAGCCAGAAGATCCTGGACTGATATCATACAGACCCTAAGAGAACACAAATGCTAGCCCAGACTACTATACCCAGCAAAACTCTCAATCACTATTGATGGAGAAACCAAGATATTCCATGACAAAACCAAATTTACACAGTATCTCTCCACAAATCCAGCACTTCAAAGGATAATTGATGGAAAACTCCAACACAAGGAGGGAAATTAAAACTTAGCAAAAGCAAGAAAGTAGTCTTCCAACAACCCCAATAGAAGATAGTTACACAAACATAATTCCATCTTTAATAACAAAAGTAACAGGAAGCAACAATCAGTTTTCCTTAATATCTCTTAATATCAATGGACTCAATTCTCCAATAAAAAGACATAGACTAGCAGACTCAGCTATTAAAAATAATGAATTCGAGAAATTCTTAGGTAAATGGATGGAACTAGAAACTATCATCCTGAGTGAGGTAACCCAATCACAAAAGAACATACATGGTATTTACTCACTGATAAGCAGATATTAGCCCAAAAGCTTGAAATAGCCAAGATTCAAGTAACAGACCACATGAAGCTCATGAAGAAGGAAGAACAAGTGTGGATGCCTAGGTCCTACTTAGAAGGAGTAACAAAATACCCAAGAGAGCAAATATGGAGACAAAGTGTGGGACAGAAACTGAAGGAAGGCCCATCTGGAGACCATTCCACCAGGTTATCCATTTCATGTGAAGTCACCAAAGATAGATGCTGGTATGGATGTCAGGAAGTGCATGCTGACAGGAGCCTGATATGGCTGTCTTCTTAGAGGTCTGCCAGAGTCTGACATACCCAGAGGCAGATGCTCACAGCTAACCATTGATCTGATCAAGTGTTCCCAATGGAGAAGTTAGAGAGAAGACTGAAGGAGCTGAAAGCATTGGTGGCTTCATGAAGAGAGCAACAATATCAACCAACCAGAGCTTCCCAGGGTCTAAACCACCAACCTGGGAACACATAGGGAGGGAGCCATGACTCCATCTGTATATGTAGGGGAGGATGGCCTTGTCGGGCATAGGTGGGAGAGGAGATCTTTGGTCACATGAAGGCTGAACACTGAGTGGGGGAAAATTCAAGGTGGGGAGGTGGGAGTGGGGGTAGGTGGGGGGACACCCTCATAGAAGCAGGAGGAGAGGGGATGGGATAAGGGGTTCCTGGGTGGTGGGGGAATGGCGTAAGGGGGTAAAATCTGAAATGTAAATATAATATTCAATAAAAAAGGAAAAAAACCAGTTTCCTTAGGATCAGAACCTAATGCAAAATTCCAAGTGTTTGTTGTGTATTGAATGAATTCTGAACAGAGTGAGAAACATGTAGAAAAGAGAAAGTTGTTTTAAAAAAAAAACATGCTGAATATTTCAAAATTATCATAGTGTTATTTTCTGGGACATAAATTTTCCCTAAAAATGGCTCCATGTAGAGACAAAGAGATTAGCTTTCAATATTGTTGTGCCAATCCAAATTAACTGAAAAGAAGTTTCCATGGGAAAACTGGATCTTTCTGGTTGAGGTGGTTTTTTTTGACTGAGGGTTATGCTATGAAGGTATGTTTCGAAGCATTAGCATTTACAATAGCTAGGATGAGCACTCTAGTTTTGTGAGGGTGTCTAGGAAGGACACCAACAGTGACCACTAAATTGATGAGAAATCTTGAAAAAGATAATGTCAAAAAATATTTGTTGCAGGAGATATTAAAAAAAATCGAAGGGCAGTTCCCACTCTATGCCCAGCACCAGTGGGCCACTTGTCACTAGAGCTCCAAAATCTCTCCACCCAACTTGTTAAGTTCCCTCTGTGGTGTGTTACTACTATGCCAGCCCCATGCTTCAAAACCCTCATGGCCTTTGTGGTATACATCAGGCAAATTCAAGCTTTGCTGCCTTATCTTTCTCTCTTAAACTCAGTCAAATTGCTGTGAGAAGAAAAACATCACACAAACTTAGTTCAGAAACAATGGTAACTCAGTCTCTGGGTGCAACAACTAGATTGTTAATCCTGTAAACCATATAAAATCTAAATCCTCTGGTGGTGAATCTTGGTAGATTTGCCATAAACTGGGAGACACTAGTCACTACATCTTGCCCTATTGCTATCCCATCTGAACCATGCCTAACCTTTCTCCTGTTCCTTCTATTCCTCCGTCCAACCCAGAAGTCCTGCCTCCCCCTTACTCAGTGATTGGCTCCTTTACTCATTAGGGCATTGGTTCACAAGAAGTCACCTAGGTATGTAGTTCATTCCTTGTCCTCAGCTACCCGCCCCCCAGCAGAATTAGCATTAAAATACAAACAGCAACAGACCCATCCACAACAAATACTTAATGTGTTTAAAGAAAATGACAGGAAGTCTATACAAATTGGAGTTTAGAGATGAATAGTAATAATTACTTAGAAAACTTTGCAAACATCAAAAAGCTATACAATTTCAAAATACACAAAGTGAGAAATTAATGAAATTTCAACAATGAGAACATTAAGATGGCTATAATAATAGACAACTGAATGCTGATCTAATAAAAAGTATGATAAAATTCTAATGCTATATTGAGGACTAACAAGTAAAGGTCAAACAAAGTAAGATTGACCATTAATGAACCCAGCAATGAACCAATTGGGACCACCACTTCCGTACCCCAGAGTCTGAGACCCACTTGTTCACATATTCAGGAATCTTATTAAAACACTATACTGGGAGCTATAATATATACACAGAGGGCCTGGTGCAGACTAAGAAGTAGAAAATTTCTAAGGATGAAGTTTGACATAGCATTTTCTTTGTGAGTACACACATATGTATGTACTCACAAAAATGCTAGTGTGTGTGTGTGTGTGTTATGAATGTATATGATAGGGGTTCATGTGTGTGGGGGTACCTGTGGAGCCTGAAGTTGACTGTTGGGTATCTTCCTGGATTGCTCTTCACCATATATACTGATACAGTCTCTAGAAGAACTCAGAGCTGTCCTTTGGCTAGTCTAGCAAGTCTGAGGATACTCTGACTCTGCTTCCTACATATCAGGATTAGACATGGATTGCCAAAACTTGCTGTTCATTATGGCAAGTTCTTTACCCCTCAGCTATCTCCACAGACTGCTCTGCATCTTCCTAAAATTTACTTCTTTAGAAAATGAGTTTTCAGCATCTACAAAGGACCAAGTATTCCACTTGTAATTGTCCATTTTATATTAATACATACAATATAGAGAAGACAGAATACTGCAAGGTCTATAAAGAAGACATCTTGCTAGTTCTAAGTAAGTAGAATCTTGGGCATTTGCTGTTTGGTTTACTATTTACTTGGATTCAGATAGGGTCTTTTGCTTTACTTTTGTTTCTGTACCACAACACACTCATTTAAGAATTCAATGAATGCCTAAGATATGACAGGTATTTCTCAGAGAAAATATAATAGATTTTTAGAGGTCCTCCCTGATCTCATTTGGGGTGATTTCACAGTACTCAAGGAGTAAAGAAAAATGGGTAAACTTAGCCAACTCCTTGCCTAAATTCATTTTGCATTTTACTAAGAAGCCTGTTTCTCTTTGTTAAAAAGTAATCTTTCTATTCACCTTTCAGCTGCTGTATGACTTGTTACCACTCAGATCAGTTAGGATAGTTTAGAGGCAAACCCCATTCTCTTAATTCATGGATGGATGGCTTAGTGGATAAGAGTCCTAGCTTCTTTTCCAGGGAATCCAAGTTCAATTTCCAATACTCAAATGATGTCTCTCAATCGTCTGTGCTCTACATAAAATAAAAATAAAAGAAAAAAATTAAAGTGTCAATTTATATCCTATGCCCAGGGCTGCAGATGGGATATGAACTTCTGCAACTTAAAATAGGTTCTCTAGCTTAGGTCTCTGAAGAAAAACCTGTAGTAGCACAACTGTATACCCCTCCCCACCCCCCAAACCCAACTAGACTTCATAAATGAAATGCAAGGTGATCTATGGTAAGGAAGTGGACAAATTTACCCATTTTCCTGTATTTCTTGAATCCTGTGTAATCTCCTCGATGTGATGAGGAAGGAGCTATAAAGATCTTGTATGTAACTCACACAGCTAGCAAGATAGCTGAACTTCAGTTTTTCAAATGGACCCAGAAACCAGCTACTAAACAAGCTATGTCCATACGCAATTTCCTCGTATTCAATTATAGTTTAATTAAAACTTAAGACTTAAGTTCTTAGTGTACATTGAATTCCTGAATACTAGAACCTCACAACTTATTTTCCTTTCTAAAACTTACTGTTATTTTTATGTACAAGATTATATTTTTTATATTTTAGAACATGTTTAAATTCTAGCAAATACTAATTTTGAAAAAAAAATAAGCCATAGCCCTTCACCCCTGAATAATCATATTGATACATTTTCTTCTAAGATTCAAAACAAAGCTTTTTTTCATGCACTTTTCCTTATTTCTAAATAGTTAGCAGAAAAGTAAGCTAGTAGAACATATTTGAGCCGCTTTTCCAGGTGTTTTGCAACCACTTGATTTCAGAGCACAGTGATGTGCCTCATATAGCAGCACTCTTAGGAAAGCTCTAGGTCACTTCAAGCACAACTTTAGCAACTTTCTTTAGAAACTGAATAGCCTCAGACCGGAGGTCCGAGCAAAGATGCTAACCCACAAAAGACGTGTACAGCTCTCAGTGTGCCCCACTTGTGTGCTTTGCTGCATAGAGAAAGATCCAAGACAGAAGTGCTCAGGATAACAGCTGTCTGCACAGTGGTAGATGGGAGTAGAGCTATATAGATTTCTCAGCTAGGGGTCACTAGGCACCCTTCCTATTCAGGAGAAGGATATTTACCAAGGAAACATGCCAAGAATCATGCCTTCTTTGGATTTTCTCCTTTGTTTAAGGTTCCTAACATACGTTTCATTGTATTGATTTTCTAGTTTTATCTCTTGTTAGTCAATATACAGATTAAGATTATTATTGCTTGAGTTAATTTATTTTAGTTGGCTATAAATAGCTACGAAATTTTTTAAATAAATAAGGATGATGTTTTGAGAGTTCTTTTTTCTATATTATACATTTGAAATCATTATAAATACCCTGTGGGGAACTGTACGGGGGACCTAAACAAATGCTTCTGCATAATAAACTTTAGTGCTTTGGTCAGCAAAGTGTGTCTTACGTTAGAAAGCCTACAGGCGTATAATCCAGCTAATGCTGCTGAATTACAATGCAGCTACAATTTGAATATTCAGATCAATACCACATTTAAATATAAGATTGTCTCCTATCAATAGTATAAAAAAAGGATTGCCTTACAAACTATGTTCCTGATTACTTGTCTACTTACCATACATCAATTTGGTCCCACAAATGAAGAAGCCCAGTGTCTCCAGTGATCCCTGAAACAATAGAGAAACCAGTGAAACAATGCAAATATAGAGATTCCCAGAAGACTACTTACTGCTTTTCCACCACCCTGCTGAGGTGGCTATTTCCACAGGTGTGCTGAAAAAGAACCAGGGTTAAACTGAGAAAAATTCCAAGGAGAGTTGCCAGATAAAGTACAAGTCATCACAATATTTTGGGGAACAATTTTATACTAAAAGTTTACTTATTCTTTTAACTATAACTATGTGTCCTGATTTCTTTTTTTTTTTTTGCAAATTCTGGCATAATTATTACTTATTCCTATGAAAGAAATAATTTCCTTCTGTGAATGAAAAACCCTTTATTTTCTTTTCCTTTCTCTTTTTCTTTCTTTCTTCCTTTCTTTCTTTCTTCCTTTTGCTAAGTAAGAAGAAAACATGAAGGTATTTGCTGATGTGTCTGCATTTACCTTTTAAAACTTCATTTTTTTTCCCCTCACAGGAAAAAAATAACAAACAAATAAAAACCAAGTAGTCACATTGGTCCATGAATTTATAAACTCAAACTCATTACTATTTTCAGAGTTATATACTCCAAACATGTAATCCCATTTACATAAATGGTTTTAAATAAATTGGCATAATGGTCAGTGCAAGAAGAAATCATGAAGGGCTTATTCATATTTTTCTTAATTTATCTCTTGGGCAACAATTTTGTGATGTTTATATTTAACCTCCAGAGATTTAAGCAGGGAAAAAGCATTAAACAATCAAGGATAGAGCTGTTTTATTATTTTAAGTCTCTTTTTGAGCACATCAAAGGTAGATACTCTTTAGATAAGCACTATATTATAATTGTCATAATTAGAATATTTATTACCTTTCAAGGTCTAGTATACTTATAAGTTGGCAAAGAAGTTGGATGTTTGCATTATTTGAATGGAAAAATGTTTAAGATCCCTTTTATAAGTATTATTTCCTCTCAAAATTATTTCCTCTCAAAATGCTGCAGTATTTAAAAGACTGCCACCTGGAACTGGGAGATACAACAGTTAGTAAAGTGTTTGCCTTGCAAGCATGAAGGCCCAAACTCTGGTCCTCTGGATGCACTTAACAAGTTATCCATGTATGGTATAGAACATCTGTAATCCTGAGACTTTGTAGGTAGGTGTATTCCTCAGGCTATCTGGTCAGCCAGCCTGCCTACTGGGTAAAGTTCGAGGTCAGTGAGAAATTGTCTCAGAATAACAAGGCATACAACATCTGAGGAACATGAGGTTATTCTCAGCATTCACATGCATTCACACACAATAACATGCGCACGTTTGCGCGCGTAAGTGCACACACACACAGAGATAGATAGATAGATAGATAGATAGATAGATAGATAGATAGATAGATAGATAAACAGAGAATTTAACAAACCAGAAAAAGAAGTTTTGAGTTAATTCCCCTTCCAAATGATCCCTGTTTTTTATCCTAGTCCTAAAGTAGTTCTTTAAAATATTGAAAAAAATTACAAATGACCTGTCTCTAAACAATTTTTTAAACTTAAATATTTTAATTGCTACATTAACATTGTTATCTTCTTAAATAAACTTTTGATTAAAACAAAACAGAGAAAAACATGAAATTATTACAAATCAAAGTAGATTGTCACTGTTTGTAATCTGAAGGATTTCAACCAAAGTTATTTCTCCTCAGTCTATCAGTTTTTCCCTCCTTCTTTTCTCTCCCTCCTGCTTTCTTCCTATTACCTTCTTTTTTTCTCCTACTGCCACTCAGTAACCATATTCCTAGTATAGCTCCAGAATTTAGCAGTAATTTAGATAATGTCTATTATTCAACATTGCCCAGAAGTATTGAAATATTCAAAATCTGTTTTTATAGAAAGCGATGAGACAATGTAACCTAGCTTTGTTGTACTGTCTTCTCTTTGTTGTTGTTGTGGTCATGTTATTTCTTGCCATCTTCTTTCTTTTCTTTGGGACTGTAGAAAAATGTTAGTTCTGCAAATTGTTAATGTTACAAAAAGGACACTAGGAAGACAACCCACCATAATTCAAAGAGATGATATTTAATGGAATTCAGTGCATCACAGCTTCTGCTAACACACACAAGATGGAGGGCAGGTCTCTGGATTAGGAATTTTGAATACTAAGCAGCAATGAATGCATGAAATAAATCAAATGGGAGAATAGTGAAAATGCTTCATGCTTACCCTCCAGCAAGCCAGATTTTAAAAGGGAGCCTGGCTCCCCTCAACTATTTCTGCATGTAATTTTTTGGCAATTATAACTTTTTAATAATATAACAAAAATATAAAGAAAGGGAGGACGCTGGAGGAAAGAAAAGAGCCTCCTTTCCTTGAGTCTATCTGTTCAGTTGTTAGTAAAACAAGCTGCTGTATATCATCTGTTTAGTAATAGACAAAATAGAATTGAGATAAAAAATAATCAAAGTACACCTGGTTATTATTTGTAAAGACTTAACAGTAAGTTTTTAATGATTAATTTATCTGCCACATAACATTTAATAGATCATGGAAACATCAAAAGAGGAATGTGGTTCTGCATCTCTAAAACCTCCTTCCTGGGCTCAGAATGGTAATAGGCGTGGAAGGCGTCATTAGTCTTGTTAGGGGCTTGTTCCTAGAGGAATCTTTCTGCATTACTTTTTAGAGAGAAGGTCAAGGAAGCCACCCCCTGGGACTCCCCTGCAGGATACAACTAACACACGCATAAACTGTATGGAAATGGCTAAATTATCTTTACTGAGACCTTGGTCTTTCACATCAATCAAGTCCTTCTGAACTAGTAAAACAGATAAGCACCCTGCTGACAAAAGTGTTACTCTCCTTATGCTCATCATGACTGGCACTATGAATTTAACAATAAACAGGCAGTTATTTGTCTTACCTCTTTAAAAAACAAAATAAGTGTGCTGAAAGTCCTACTGCTGCATGGACAATTCTTTTTTTTTTTCTTTTTTTTTTTTCTTTTTTTTTCTTTTTTAAGGCTGTAGCAGATATAAGAAAAAAATCGCTAAGTGGATTCTGTGTCACTCTTTCCTCTCACAAAGATTCTTTGTCCAGGATTCTAGTGTAACTGCCACCTGAGCACATGGAGAAGGTGATGGGAATCTGACAAGCCAAAACAAAGCAAATAGGAACCCAGACTGCTTTTTAGGGTGGGGTGAGCAAATTTATCCACTTCTGCCCCAGCTTTCAGAAAGGGCAGCCCATGTCAAAGCTTCATTCTGACACCTAATTCAGGAGGGGATTATAAGTCATCAATAACAATGACTGTAAAACACTTTGTAAATAAAAATGGCTTAGAAGTTCCAATTAACAACAGAAAGTAGCTCTCTGGGGTCTACCAGGAGAAATAACTACACTGGTAAATTGGGTTTACTTGGTATTTCAGTGCCATTAAAAATGGACCTCTTTTTCCATCTCCAATTCAAAGATCCAAATATGGTTTTTCTTATGTACACTACAGTGTGTAGTGCTTTTGAGAAGAAGAGTTGAGTAAAATAACCACTGAGTTAAGGATTCCCTGCTATTTAACATGAGTACTCTCAGCAAGCATGTGTCCGAAGCCCTTTCATGCAAAACAAGAGGTAGAAATAGATTGAGAGAACTGTGTCCCTCCTCTCAGTTTACTTAGGACTTTCACAGATACATTAGTACACAGTAAATGTAACCTAGGAGCTGTCCATTGAGTTTCTAGTATGTTCTAGACACTGGATTGGCACCACAAGAGTTTTTACTTATACCTGTGAAACAGAGGCTTAGGAAATTATTGAATATTGTCAAAATAAAATTAATAGCCATGTATACTATGGGCCAGGCATTACTTTAAATATATTATAATCAATTAACTCACCAATACTCAGAATAATCCCATAAAGAAGGTGCAATTTTTATTTTCAGATTGGGAAAATTTGAACAGAGACATTAACTGAGTTGCTTGAGTCTCCAGAAAATGGAGAGTTGAACTTTGGATGGTAGATTCCAGACACCCTTATCCACCATTACATTTTTGGAAAAGAGGTCAAACTCCATATACTTACCATCTAGGGTATCTACCTGGTGGTAAAAAAGGTAAATAAGATAAGACAGATAAGATCAGTCTGTCCTTTACCTCTTGCCTGAGTCCTGTCAGACTGGCAAACAACTCTGGGATGCTAGGAGTCACAAGAATGTGCAAAACAGCTGTGAAATATAAATAAGGCAGCATTTCATTTAGACAGGACCTTCAGATAAGCCTCTAGAAAACAGTAATTCATTGTTGTTTCCATTTCCGTATGCCTCAGTTTTCTTCCCATTTTTCTTATCACTTTTAGAATAAAATTTATTGTGTGTCCATAAAAAGTAGTTTCATAGAGTTAAGTCAAAATTAGCACCATTCTCAGCTTCTAAAGAGGCAACTCTGAAATCTTGGTCTATAACATCAAAGCCTGGACTTGTAGAGCTTTACAGAAGGCAGGTAGATTCAGAGATTCCAATGCCTCTTTAAATGTCATTACTTACTGGGCATCCTAGGTAGTGTCAGGTGACTGTGGGTTTGGTAGCCTGATATTCGGAAACACTGAATAAAATGTGTTGAGTGGGAAGCACTGTCTGACCTGTCCTATGGAGACCATCTCTCTGAAAAATATTACCTTCAAATCAATGCTTCCAACAAACAGAAATATCCCACTCTCCAGAAAACCAATTCAGTCAGAGGAGGCATTTGGAGAAGGTCACTTGGAAAATGGGAAAGGAGAAAGAAAAGTACAGAAGGACCCTCCGCTTCTTTGTGGTCCTTGATTTCTTCCAGTCAAGAAGGGGAATATGGTAGGAAAGTGAAGTGTAGATATGATCATATTTTACTGTATAAAGGTATAAAATTCTCAGAAATAAAAAATTAAAGGCAATAAAAGTTTTTTTAAAAGGCGATGTGTAACAGTCTTTTTACTGTAAGTATTTCTCAAAGCTCTCATTGTTCTAAAGTATACAGCGAGTTTCACACAAAATGATTGAGTTAAAGTCTTTCTTCAATTTTCTCATGGAATCCTTTTTCCAAACCATCATGTGGGCCAGTGACGGGCGAACAACATTAGGGCAATGTCCTATTAGAAAGGGACCTCTGAACATTTGTACTGAACCTTTCAGAGAATTTTAAAATTGTACAAAAAATACAAATATATTCTTTTCACAAAGAACACATTATAATTGAAAATCCGTTGTTCTAGTTATGACACTGCATGCCAGAGTGGCTTACCAGAAGTGCCGATTACAGCACTGGTGGGCAGTGTCTGTCTTTCAAACAGATCTATGACAGCATTCACAATAAACAGGACTCACTTACAAAACATAAAACTTACTCATGTTACTCCTTTGTCATTCTTCTGTATAATGACAGCTTATAAATTTACACACCATGAAAATCTTTATGTTCACATGGTGTGAAAATTGCAAGAAAAACTTCATTACATTTTTTCCCCCTTTTAAAGAAAGCAATTGTAATTTATTGGGAACAGATAGGGAATCTATTACATGAATTAAAGCTTCTTGAAATGCAGACCTGAGTGAGTTAGGAAATGTGCCCTCCCAACATGTCCTTGAGATGCAGAGGCAAACTGGCTGGTTATCACTGCACCTTACCACTACCACCACACACACAGTCTTGTGGCTTGGATTCTCTCTCTCCAGATAAAGGCAGATCTGGCCTATGATACACTCTGAGTTTACTCAGAAAAGACTCAATGATATACATGGTCTGCTGACTCTTAGAGCAAAGATTTGAGCAGTGCAGGCAATCCATCCTAAGTGTCCTTATGTATGTGAACCTCAGCAGAAGCCAGCTGAACCATACCTTGCAGTTGGTTTGGTTGGGGGCAAGGTGCCCCCTGCCACTTTTTTTTCCCCTCTCCATGTCTCTCAGAAGTATCATTTTTATTTCATACAGAAATAAGCTGATTAGTATGTAAAATAAGCAGCATCCCCTGACTTCCACCAATGTGTTTTGATTTTCATTCCAGGCTTCAAGTCCTTCCTGCATACATTTAGTTAGAAATCATCCCCCTCCTGTGATAGGCACTGGGTCCAGGGCCTGGAAGTACTTACTCTTCTTCCAAATCTTGCTTACATTTGCATGTGAAAAGAGAGGAATGCTTTTGAGTGATTAGTCATCTGAAATTCTGCACCATGAGGGGAAAAGTGCTTTTGGATACTTACAGAGAGAAAAATCTATATGAACAATGAATGCCATATTGATGCGCTGTGGCAAAGGGGTGGGGTTTTAGCATATCATTATGAATATCACTCGAACAACAATGAAACCATTGCTTCCACATATGAATAATAGCTAACTGGAACATTGCACAAATCTGGTTTTCTTTTTACTACTTTGATTTTTTTTTTTAAATATTAATTCTATAGTTTTAAAAAGCCCTTTCTCTGACCTGATATTTTCATGCCATATTGAAGAAACTGCTGATCAATATGTATTGATTTGATCACTAATTGCATTAATTCTGCTTTAGAAATTAGAGAGGTTCTAATGAGGATGTGAAGTCACTTCAAGACAGTGCACTACTGGTGGGCTAATTTAGCTGGACTCTGTGCATCAGATTATTTCATTATGAGCCGTCAATTACCATACAAACGAATGAGATAAATAGCCTTTTCTGAGTAGATTTACATTTTTAATTCATCTATAAATTTCAAGAGCTTAAGTTAATTTATATCCTAATATCATATTTAATATACAAACAGTTCAATCATGAATGCATTAGCTACATAAATTCTTTCCTCAGTCCTTTGTGTTATACTTTGAACAACATCAGAAACAACCTGTGTTTTATGTTCATTAATGCTGTGTTTACTCCCTTAAAGAAAAATTGGAAATATATTGTGTTTTTGTTAAAATCTTTTGTGTTACTGCTTTAGCACTTGGTACAGTGAAGCAACAACAACAGCAAGAGTAGATATGTCATTTAAGGCACACAAATGCTAAGAATATAAAATAGTGAAACTGATTTTGAACTTGAGTATAGATACTAAAGTTACCCCCTTAAAATTCTGTGAGGACATTTCTGCTGTTCACAAAACTTACTGTAGAATTGAATTAATAAAAAGGTTCCAGAAGCAAGATTTTTACTGTAATATTTGATTTAATTTGATCCTTGGAATGGAGGTGTACAGAAGGCAAAAGGAGAGAATTTAAGTGGGTATCTAGAATTCTGGAATATATAGAGGAAAATAAAGTCATCAAAACAGAACCCATAAAAGTTTGCAAATAAATATTTGAAAGCTCATTATATTTGCAAAAAAAAATATACAAACGAACAGAAATAATACCAATAGTATCTTACATAGCCGTTCACAGTCTAGGACTGGTAGTGACAGTGAAAAAAAATGTTTTGTTTTGTGTTTGTGTGTTGTTGTTTGTTTTGTTTTGTTGTTGGTCTCCTATTTAGGATTTTATGCTAAGTTTATAAGCCTACAGTCTAGGAATCTAATTCTTCCAGTTTATTATGCACATGTAAGCTTTAAAACCTTATAAAATAGCTCAAAAGCTATTTTATTTAGACTCTTATCCATTGATTTAATTTAGACGTTTATCCATTATCTTGTTCACTGGTGAAAACAACATCATAGCATGATAACAAAAATATCTCTGAATTGAGATCTTAGGACATGAACTACTATAAAGCCTATTTCATAATCAAAGGCTTTAAGAGAAAGACATCAGAGTTGTTGACTCACCAGAAGTGAGGTTTTTCCTTGGCATTTCGTATTGACTTGTGTGTTTCCTGCAAAGACTTCAGACTCACTGAAAACCTCCAACATCCAATTTTGAAATTAATATGATGCTCAGGAGATTCATATGCACAATAGAGTTAGAGGAACATTTTCATCTAGTTTTTTGTTTTGTTTTTGTTTTTGTTTTTTTGGTCATCTAGGAAGCATAGCAACTTAAGCAAAGATTAAGGTTGTTATTCATCCTGGCAAAAATTAAATCTCATGTGTATGTAAAACTATGGTCGTGAAAGTAGGAATTTAGATCCCAGTACTAGGTTCTACAGAGTCACATAATTCTGTGGCTGATTAGCTACTGGCTGAACTTGCAGCCAGCTTTGGGAACGGCTTGCCATAGTTATAAAGGTGTTAAATGCAGGAACTTTCAGAATATATATTCCTACAGCTGAGTACCTACAAGGGAAGTAAATAGTTGCCCCTGTATAGACACAGCTGAGCGCACTTAATTAGTGACAATTACAACATTGTTCTAAGCTGCCTGCAACCTTGCTCGGTTTCTTTGGATAAACTCATTTAAGTAAACACAATGTCAAGAAAATGGAAAAGCCCTTTGACTTGCTAGAGAGCTAAGAACATGGAGTTTTCTTCTGTCAATTAGATGTGTGTCTTTTAACTGGAATTATTAAAGAAAACTGAACCTCACATATACTAATAAAAATCTCACAGAAATCTTTACAATATTTATATTAGCTATTTGACATTAAATATATAGCAAATACTCTTTTTTCCTTTTAAGAACTTATGCTAATAATCATCACACACCCAGTTTACACTAATAACTAACTTTTCAGAAAATACCTAGAAATACATTTGAAATGGCTTATAAGCCTATGGATATGTAGTAGTTTTTAGAGAAGAAAGAAAATGGAAATTTTTGCTAATGCTTAGATTAAATATTCAAGAACAGTTTTTTTTTCTTTTTAGAATTTTGTGACTTCAAGGAACTACAACAATCACTGGACCAAAAATTATTTTAAAACTATTTTTTATGGAAGCCATGAATTTGAAAAGTGAGGATGGAGGATACATAGGAGAAACTGGAGGGAGCAGTGGGAGTAAAAACTGATGTAAATGTAGTACTTTATGAAATTTTCAACAAATAAAAATAAAATGTATAAAAATATGTAAATTTTTGTGTTCTCCTACCTCTGAAGGCTAAATGAATAAAAAGGTTATTTTTAAGAACCAAGACAGGCTTTTACAATTTTGTTTTATAACTTCATAGTTAATAGTCTGGGGTTCAAGTGAGCAGAAAATAAATACTTAAGTTCCATGGTTTTCCAGTGGCACCACAGTAATTCTGTCATTCAGAAGATGTATGTGCTTGCTGTTTTCCAACTGGGGAGTCAGGGCTCAGGTAGAAATTGCTCTGATATATTTACATGCCCTCCTGTGGGTCTTTTAAAACCAACAGATTATGAAGGACTAACCCACACTAGTACTCAGAACAGTATTTTGCATGATTCTACTAACTAGTTGCAACCAACCTAACAAAATCTATCCATTCCATACCATGTCTTTAAATAGATATTTTTGTCTCAGTTGTATGACTTTCTGGAGACAAAAATGTCTGATGATCTTTTGCAGCATTTTGTAACTCTGCCCTTGGGTTCTTCTAAAATACACATAAATCCCAGGATGCTGAGATGAATAACTAGGAGTTTAGTGGGGCCAATTTTTATTCTGCAGGCATACTTGGTATCCTTCTAATGTGTTCCTTTTGCTTTCTACTTCTCATATTTTTTTCATACACCTGCCAAAATCCCTTCTATGTGAAGACATTAGAGGCTAATGTCAAGTGATATTTGGTGTTCCCTTTTCTAAACTGGTATATATATATATATAACTAATCAATCTTTTGTCATGCTCAGTTGTAATAATTTAGTCATCAGGGATGTGAATCTTGATTATCTCTGCAACTGCATCTTTTAGCAGAATATTTTTATAAGGTAGTGAACACTTAGTTAAGGGCTCTTCAAACTTGACACAGATATTTGAATCTCTGCAAAAACAAAACTATCCTTTCCTTAATCACTAGTATGGTTGTGAAGACTTGACAGTGGAGACTGGGAAAATGGCTCAGTAGACGAAGTGCTTCACTTGAAACATGAGGACAAGAGTTTTATTCTGTAGACAGTATATGAAAGTTGTGCATGGGTAGCTGGTGTCTATTATTTCAACACTTGGAAAGTAAAACCAGAAAGGTTCCCTAGTGCAGAACAATCCAGATTTGGTGAACTCTAGGTTCAATGAAAGACACTGCTTCAATAAAGAAAGTAGAAAGCAATCAGTGAAGACACCTAAGTTCAACCTGGGGCCACCACAGTCACATACATATGTGCATGTACTCACACAACCACAAACATGCAAACATAAATACAAACAGGCATGTGCAAAACATATATGTCCCTCAAATGGCAATAGTTGCAGTTTATGTTTTTCCAAGTTTCCATGAAAATTCTGACCCTGTCCTGTCCTAAGTTATATGTAGACATAAGGCTAGTCAAGGTCCTTAATCATTGGGGTTGGTAGCCTTCATTTACTTTGGAAAAAAAAGGCTTAGAGTTTCAGGATAATAAAGGTAAGACTTTATTTTCCCAGTATCACTTTAATATATGGCTAAGGAATTTTATAAAACAATAATTGAAGATAACATAAGTTATTTAAGTATAGTTTTCAGGCAATTTAGTGAATAATTTGCTCAAGATGTATTTTCTGTGAAATTAGGATAGGGTATCCAATTTCACTGGGTTGTATAGACTACAATAATATTGTAAAGCTTAACACAGCCCCAAGAATTGATAAACATTTAATAAGTATAGCAATTATAGTTATTAATGTTATTATTATTAATAAAAAGAATTACAGATTTTTGTATACTTTCAGAACAACTTAAATGAATATCTTCTTTAATATTTTTACTCAGCAAATATTTATTCAGAATCCTACACTAAAAACTTTGGTTACTAAGATGATAGAACTAGACTTTATACAGAATGACACATTGTTCTAGCCCCTCAATAAACTTTCCTTAGAAAGAACAGTGAGAAGAAAGTATGGATAACTGCCATACAAGAAAAATGGCAACGGGACAAAATCAACTTCTTTGGTTCTATAGCAAGCA
Organism: Arvicanthis niloticus; assembly: GCF_011762505.2. NCBI lineage: Eukaryota > Metazoa > Chordata > Mammalia > Rodentia > Muridae > Arvicanthis > Arvicanthis niloticus. The sequence goes on from NC_047677.1 coordinate 7,464,366, forward strand.
GCATACATAAAGACAAGATACCCATCTCGTTTTGTTATTGTTGATGTTTCCTTTGGTTGGTTTTTGGTTTTTTGTTTCAATTTTTTGTTTTGTTTTGTTTGTTCTACCCTTCATAAACACCACTGCACTTCTGTTACTATGTCATGTGCAGGACAGAAGACAGTACCAGAAGCTCCTCTAGCTTCTTCCTGTTTTCCTCCTACAGGGCAAACAGAGCCACAAGTAAGCACAGACCCTAACAGATGGGTGTCTTGTCTCCATTCCTTTTCCACGGAAAGGTGGTGTGTGTCAAAGGGATTTGCTTTTCTCTAGAGTGTTAGTTACTGAATGTGAGAGAGGAGGAAAGGCTTGACCTAAGTAAGCACTAAGCAAGCTAGTGGATTTTTTTTCCCCTGAAGCTACTGCCAAGTTTCTTCTGTTTGACTTGGCATAGGACTCTAAGTGACTCCAGCTCCCCACCTCCAACACACACATACAAAACCATGAACCAAGTGCTGTGGTAGTTATTGTGACTGTGACTTCTCCACAATCTCTCAGAGGAAAGTCATTAGAAACCAAGGATGGCCTTGAGATTCACTAAATCTTGTTCAGTAAAATGAACTAAATTTTTACAGAACTAGATTTTAAAATTACTTTAGAACAATAACATAAACACTTCTGAGACTTAATCATAACAAACATGAGCTAGAATTTACTTTTTTATTAAAAACAGATTTTTTCATACCATATAGTCTGATAACAGTTTCCCCTACCTCAACTCCTCCCAGATACTATCCACTTCCCCACCCACCCAAATTCAGATTCACACCATTTCTTTCTTTTTTTTCTGCCATTAGGATATAAACAGGCACAATAATAATAATAAGTGTTATTATTATTATTACTTCTATTATTATTATATAAACAAATGACTAAGTAGACAGATTCTTAAAAGAGCCAAAGGAAAAGCCCAAAAATTCACTCTTGTGCTACCCTACTAAAATATAGATATTTTTTACCTTCTAAGATCTTGAAATAAAATTTTCTTGGCAGCTCTATCTTTAAAATTTCAATATAGGGTCACACACACACACACACACACACACACACACACACACACACAAAATGCTGTTAGTTTTACTGTCACTGATACCTCAAGGTCTCTTTTCAGGGCAGATTCCTCTTTATGACATGTAGTGGCAGTAATTCTTCCCGCTGTACATGAGCCTTCTGGCCCTGTTGCTGTCCCAGGGTATACATAGACCTTGAGCTGAGGCAGGTACTGAACCTGTGGCTCTCAGCATGCTGGAGCACCTTGAAAAGAAAAGAAAAAAAGGGTATAGAGATAGTTGCCAGTTAAGGAAAGAGGCAAAATGACAAAATAAACATCTTGGGTCCTGTAGCCAGCAGCATGCACTGTTCTGATCAGGTCAGAGATTGGTGCTCCCTTTCAGGGGTGAGCTTAATAGCCATGGCTTCATTGACCCTGTTTCTGTTCCAACTGAAACCACAGCAAATTCACACACCAAGTTTTCAGTTGTCATAACCAGCAGAGGGAGTGGAAGTGCAGAGAAAGTCAACGTTAATATAGTATGAAATATCTTTTAAGATTTTAGCTCATCATAATAAATCTGCTGGATGTGTTTGGGTGAAGGAATGTACCATTTACAGTGTATGTGAGTGTTACCTGTTAACACTGTCTAGACAATATCAAACTACAACACCATGGAACATCATCAGCCGTGCATTTTATATCCTTAAATGTTGTTAAGAGTAAGTTTTTAGCTATCCACACAATAATATGCTAAGTATGTGAGTTGTGTACTTATTTATCACTTTGACTTAGTGTATCCATAAAGTACATGCATTTAAAAGCACTTTATGAATGATAGGTAGTGTTTCTGTTAGGTAAAAATTATTTTAAAATGCAAAACCACAAGAGGAAAGACCTAAAGCCTATCTGCATCCAATACACTGTGACACTAACATGAAGGAGGAGCCAAGGGATCGCTGAAGACTCTCAGATTTATCCTTTCACCTTCTGACCTCGTCTTTCATTGCCCCATTGGGCTGCTCATCTTTCCTGACACTCGTCAGGAAATAATTCCACACTGAACTTGCTATCCCCTTTGTTTAGTCAATTTTTATTTCTGTTCATTCCCCAATCTCAGTTCCTTAACATTTTATTTTGTTTATAAGTTTCCCCCTTTCCACATACCTCTCTCCCTATTTTTCTTCACTTGATCTACTACTCTGTGTATTTCAGATTCCTTATTTTCTTTATGAGTTTAAGAATTTCTGTCATTTTTATCATTTTTGAATGAATGAATGAATGAATGAATTAATGAACCCAGGACTGAATGAATAAATAAAAGAGTGAATGAATTTTCTATTTAACTACAAATGCCTCACTAGAAAGAAAAAAAACAATTTTCTTTTGATGAAGGGAACATTATATTCATATTACTTTTTTGTTTTTGCTAAATATGTTTTTAACAACAGCTTCAAGATTGTTATATTTATTGTTTATTAGCTCCAAGAACAAATATGTTTATAATTTTGTTATCTTACCACAAATATCAAGTCACCTCTTCCTATTCTAATTCAACTGCCTCTGTTGAGGGTCACACATTCCATTGTGAAAAGACAACATTAGCTGATATATAGTACTCATTCACAGTCTTTGTGTGTTTGGTATGTGTGACCAAATGCCCTTTAACGTGGTCCATACTAATATTTCACGAATGTTCTAGCATAGATGTATGTAGGGCCTCTTAAGTAAATATGTATTTAGTTGGTTGTTTCACACATATTTAGAATTTTTCATTTGCTACCTTTCCATGTATTATTTACCTAATGGGACTATTTAGCTCTATCCTTCCCTTTTCCATATAGATAAACCCACATATGTTTAATAGTATGTGTGGCATTATCCACTGGACTGTCCTATTATCTGATATATTTATCAATTTTATGAGGTGAATAAATACAGTTGGCCATATAGTTAATCACTTGATTTCATTTCTTTCCTTTTGGACTTTATTCATTAAAGACCAGAATGTTATAGGAAAAAAGATTAACTAAAGTGTGGGTAGGCAAGTGAATTCTACCAACAAAATTGTACCAGACATTTCCTGAGGAAAGACTGATCAAAACAAACAACACTAATTAATTTTCTACACATTTTTTTTTCTATTTCTTTAGATACCTCTTATATATAGCAACCTAATTAATCTATGGGAGCACATTCTCAATTTTAGTTGAAGGAAATAAAATTGTTATGTGCTTGCTTTCCATTTTTACACTGAAAAAAATCTGTTTTGTTTTGTATCTGAGGAGCTGTTTCCTATGACAGGAAACAAGTTAGAAGTCAATGGGGTAGATGGATAATTTTGTTACATTTTCCCTTTCAATCAACCTCTCATGGGAGTTTAGAAATAATTCTATTTATTTGTCTTATGTGAGGCTAATGTAGTCAACCTACCACAGGCCATTACATTCAACTACTTTGCTGGTTTGTTTGCAGACTATTTGATTATGTTCTTAATTTTTTTCATTAAAATCTTTATGAAGGCTAAGTGGCAATTTAATGTTGGAGAAATAAAGCAGCAGAAACCACTGTCTTGTATCCACCATTGAATCAAAATATTTGGGGGGCTGTTCTTCAGTACAACAACCAGTACTTACAAGTAATGCAGACAAATAATGCCTCAAAAGAGTAGACATTAAATCTGTTTTGAATGCAACAAAACTTATTATGGAGAATCTGTTTTTGAATATAGATACTAAAGATTTTTAAACTTTTATTTTGAAATACTTAGAGCCTCATGAGAGCTGCTAAAATTGTCATCTGTGTTCTGCACTCAGGTTTTTTTCATTAAAAGACCTTACATATATGTGATTCTTTAATAGATATTTTTGAAAAGACAGTCTTAGCATAGTTTGAGCTTTATTCAAAATTAGAGGTGGGTTCATACATTTCTAAGCACACTCATTTGCTTACACATACCTAATATCCCTTATCAACATCTCCCACCCGAGTGACATAGTGCTTAATGGGCACAGAATAATCACCTAGTACTCATAGCTCTCAGAAGGATTCAGTCTTAGTGTTAAACACTCTGTGGATGTCGACAAATGTTTAATGGAATGTATGATATACTGTAGTATATGAATCTAGTTTATGTGGAATGATTTCACTGCTCCTCAATTCTCCTGGGATTTCTTTGTTCACTCAGCAATTCTTGTCAACCTCCAATTTTTGTACTGTCTCCATAGTTTTTCCTCTTGAAGAATGATTTTAAACGTGAATAAACTATTGAGTTTGTCATTCAGAACCAGAAATTAGGCACTATACAATTTGTTAGACAACCCTGACAGTTATTCTACATTTCCATGTTTTCTTGAATTAATTCGTCCAATAATGAATGTGGTGGTGACTGATATAGTAATGAATTTTATTAGGATAATCATTACCCAATGTATACTTCTATCAAAACATTGTTTTCTATTTGGGATGTATACCCAATGTGTTTGTTTATTTTTAGTCTACTCAACTTACATCTTTCAAATATAACCATTTCAGTGATACTATCTTACTTTTCTTTAATGTTCATTTTCCTTCCATTTAATTTTATTTTAAAGATTTTTTTCTTTCTTTTTAGTCAGTCATCACACATTTAAAAGTCCTTCCATTCTCAAATACTTGAAGAAGGTGTAAAATAGTAAAGCTTATAAAGAACTTTCAGTATTACTTGCTTAGAAGATATCCTAGCCTCTAACTTTTGTACACACTCTGCATCCTTTCCCTGGGACTCTGTCAACAATGAAAGTTTAGCGTGATCCATGTAGTCATTCCATACTTCTTTGAGCATCTTTGGGTTTTAAGCAGCATTAGAGTCTCTGAGGACATGCTGATGTCAAAAGAAATAATAAAGGGAGTCTACAATATACATGGGAGAAATTATCAATATACCAGTAATTGAACAATAGGCAAGATCCTATTACAAAGTAATTGAGGTCATGAAGAAAAATGTGTCAAAGCATTTTTGGTAGAGGAACCAAAAATGAGTTTTATGTATGTAAAGAGAAGGACTCTTGGAACATATAACATCTGAGCTGTGTCCTAGTTGGTGAAGAAAAGTAGTTGAAAGAAGACTGGTCTCCAAGAGAGCAGAAGAAACAGGCTGCAGAGAGCATCAAGTGCCTTCCTTTGTGTACTGTGTTCCCCAACCATAGAGATCTTGAAGTCTGTGCTCTTGTTGACTATTCCAAGCAAAAAGTTTTATAGATTTCTCCTTCTCTTTTTCTTTCCTCTCTTTTCTTCTTCCTCTGTTTCTATTTTTCTTCTTTTTATGTCTTCTTTCTTTCTCCCTCTTCTTTGTGTTCTCACCTTCCCTCCCCCTCCTCTGTGTGTGTATGTGTGTGTGTGTGTGTGTGTGTAAAAACACTACTAAAAGGTCAACAATCAAGCAATTAAATCAAGCATCAGATACATATCAGAAAAGAACATGAGCTTATACAGAATTAAAATAACTATATCTAATTAACACACAGTTTTTACTTTAAGTAAAGAGAAAGATGCTTCCATTTGTGATTTAAAAAAGCAGTCACAGAAAGGCATAAAAGTGCAGAAGCAGAAATATTTTTTGGTAAGATTGGTGGGAATTTGGATTTTTTTCCATGAAAGCAAAGTCACAAGAGCATTTCAAAGCAATGGTGTGGCAAGATCAACTCACATTCTTAAAATATTAATATTGTTCAGAAAAAATATATATATATATATAAAGTTACCAATATTAGAAAGAGAAAGGGGGTTAAGCTCTCACTATTCTTACAACTAAGGAGAACTTTTGAAAACTATATTTGAATAAAAATATAAATTTGTGGATTAGTAACTCTGTAAGTTTTCATTGTAAGCAATCACCCAACTAACTTATCTGGGGAGTATTGTATAAGTAAAGTAAATATTAATATTCCCAGATAAAAACATAATTCATTGCTTAATTGCCTTCAAAATTGAGGTATTACTGGGTTTTGCTTTGTTTTGTTTTTGCCACTTGAACATAGGTACATAATGAAAATTCCAAGAATTTCCAAATGTTTCTGAAAAAAATACTTCTATTATCACTAGCTTTAGAAAATTAGATTTCTTTTAAATTCGTCTTTTTCTACTAAGATTTGGATTAGGAAAATCAGAAAAACTATAAGGAATTTTCCATCTGCATCAATGAACTAGGATGAGAAAAGAAGTGAGAGATGACTGATGGTCTCAAGACAATGGGCAGAAGAAAGAGCCAGCAAGGTATGATGAACAGAAGGAGGGCAGCTGCTGGTAAACCTCCTGACCCTGTCTATTGCAGGGGGAGGAGAGTGGGCCCTTGCCTGGAATCGACGAAGATCATAGCCTCCCTTGGGGATGAGGTATAAAGATCAAGGTGTCTATTAAATCTTGCACATCCTTTAATGATGATGACAGTGATAATGACCACAGTAGTCCCTGGAGAAAAAACAAAGTGAAAGGGAAAAGCACACTTGCACAGAAACAAGGCACATTTTGTAGCAGACAGAAAGCCTTCAATTTAGCTTGTTGACAGGAACCCACACCTGTCCCAGATTAGGAATGCTTTCCCATCACATCCCTTAGACTGTTGTATATTCACCAGAGAGAACTGCTTAGACATAGGTTTAACCCAATAGAGTCTTTATTAGCCAGCCAATGACTATACTGGGTATTTGGGATCCCATTGCAGGCCTGAATCTTTCTCAGAGTGAGTTTTTAATCACAAAAAAATTACAATGTTTTGGGTTGACATATTTCACTTAACAAGAACAGTAAACAAGAAGTGGCATTTAGGAAGCCAAAAAGCAAAGATAAGATGTTAAGACACTTTTCCCTAACTATGGTCTTTGATGAATTATACCTTTGTTTTAGTTTTGGCAGGTGGTGCTACCTATGGGCTGAGGTTTACAGCCTGAAAGGTATTTCTGTTATGGAGTCAGTTATGCTAAGGTCTCAAGGTCTAGTAAGTATGGGGCCCTATTACAGGACCATGCCAAAATTAGGAACTAGCCACACAGTTTTCCTTGAAAATTTTTGTCTGAAGGCTGGAAATTACCTTTGTGTATGTATGTGTGTGTATATATTATTTGTATATATGTACATATATATGTATATGACAGTGTTTCTCTGTAGACCAGGAATTCAGAACTCTTCCTGACTCTGTGTCCTGAGTGCTGGGGTTAAAGCATGATCCACTACTGCCTGGCACAATTTTATATTCTTATGTCTTCTGTCCTTGTCATTTTCATCACTTTTTAAATCATAAATAATTCTGACTATATTTCACTTTGCATATATTTTCAAGGGTCCATATAGCAATGTAATTAAGTATTTTCTGATACATATCATCTCAGAAAGCCCTACCTTAAGTGCAAGATGAAGAAAGGCATGTGGAATATTGGGTTCAAGGGCAAACATGTATTCTTAAAAAAAGGACCTAAATACACACATATCACAGCTCCTCAGTCTTGGGGTATGGTTCTTGTTGGGTTATTAAGAGAGAATATGATTGTGAAATTGTGTTATAATTCTTTTATTCAGGAAACAATAAGACATGTGTGGGTAACAAGAGGCCATCAAACACTGATGTGATATGAAATAAGAACTCCACAAGAAAGCCCCCTGTGCATTAAAACTGCTTAATATGTAAGAGTGTAAATGATGTCTACTAAACCAGTCTTTCATCTGTGAGGATTTTAGGACTCAAAACACACTGAGATGAAAAGTTTAAGGGAGGCCATCACAGCTAATATCAAATTGCACCTAACAGCTGTTGCTGAGTGCCTGCGTGTAGGAGGTGCAAGAGCACGGCTCACACTTGGTTCCTTTAAGGCAGCAGTTGGCGATGAGAGTCATTTTTGCAAATGAAGTGACTCACGTTGAGTAGAAACAGTCAGCCAGGACAGAAGGTGCCATGATTCATTTCCATTCATCATCAGTTAACTCTGAGGAATTCTGGTCTCTCCTTTCCCTCCCAGGGTAAACCATTTGAAAAGCTCTAGATGTTTCATGAGTGTGGGTTGAACTTACAGAATATAGACAATTGCTATTTGTCCTAGTACATTTATTCCTGAAGACTGTTATTTTTGCATGCCATATTGATGGACAAACTGAATCCTCAAATGAAGAACAAATGTTTCTGAAAAAGCTTAGTTCTGTTTAGGTACCAATTCATTTAATTACTAGCAAAATTATGCCTAAGTCAGAGAACTCAAAAATCCTGAGTGGTTTTCTAGGATCACATATTAGACATATGATCTAATCAAGTTTTAAACTATTTTTTACTTTATAGAATAATGATATAGAAATAAATAATCAGATTTGTCCTTAATTAATAAATCAGGCTATTGTAAATATTGTATTTGTGTGTGTGTGTGTGTGTAACTACTTGTTAGTAATAAAATACTATTTAAATCCAAGTACCTATTCTTAAAATAAGACTCAACTCAAATTCACTTTCTTGTTGGACCTCTGACTTACCCAGTGTGGTAGAGGCTTACTTTTAAGGATACCATCTAGAGTTGAGCTGTGCGCCTAACCATGCATCTGATGATTATATTTCTCAGTCTCCCTTGTGTAACTAGTTCTGACCAATGGTATGTAATCACAAGTATAGTAAACTACTTTCTGGTCATTTAAAGGATAATCCTTTCCCTTCTCATCTTCTGCTCAATTGATCATAGTAATTATTTTAGGAAGCTTGACTTCTCTTCTAATACTACAAAACTAGAAGCAACAGATGTTATTGTCAAAGCAATGGGATGGAAGAAGCCTGGCCCACCAATTGTTAGAGCAAGTTGTCAGCAGCCCCAGGCTGCTATTGATTAGATCACCGAGGAACAGAGAATAAACATTCATTTGTTTAAGCTACTGTAGTTTATCTTCATTATAGCAACCTGTTGTAATGCATGCTTGCTACTTAATTTTAATACTCTCTGTACTTCAATATTTACAATTATTTTACTGTTAGCTTCTCAACTTCTCAGTCTTTGAGCCTGACCAATCTGAAAGCAGGAACTTGCCACATACATGTGCTTAGTATTGGAGATAATAGCTCAGAGTAGACTAAAATATTTGAATGTATTAAAACTCATTCTTTAAAAACTACAAACATATAAAACTTCAAAAAGAAACACCTAAAACTTTATATGGATTATATTTTAAATTTTTACAGAACACCAATAACACTCATTTTCTATTATTTAATTTTCTTAACTCCACTACAATTTGGTTCATCTAAAAGCCTAGCTAATAAATCATTTCAATCTGTTATTTCCTTAATGAAAAGTCTCATAATTTTAAAGATTATTGAAGAATAATATGTATAGGACAGAGACAAGAACTCAGTTCTCAATAAGGGAGATAGCTGATTATGTTAATATCTGATAGTAACACAATAGGCTGTGCTAAATACTTTAGTAGAGCCACATATAAATAAGTTATGTTGTGAATTATTACACAACATATATTTTTTTAAAACAAGATATTATTATAAAACAAGCCAAAAGGCAGTGTTTTAATTAAATCAAAAGTGGCAATGATATGAATACTGTCATAATAATTGCAACTGTTTGTATTTAGGAAATATAATTAGGCAAAAAGTAATACCTTGTTTCTAAGAAATAAGATGTCTTATTTCTACTTATACTCAAAGGCATTCATAAAAGAATTACCTAAGATTGTCATGAAGTCATTGTTTTTTACAGCTGAGTAGTACTCCATTGTATAAATGTATCAAAAAAATATCTAATAGAAAAATAAAAATTAACTTAGTATAAAGTGATAATAGCATGACATTTAAAAAAGAATTACCAATGTTAGTGAAAGAAATAAAGAAAGGAGGAAGGAAGGTTCATTTAACAATGGAGAAGCAGTAGTGTATTTATCCAATGAATCATTATTCTACAAACTAAATCTAACCATGGGAAAATTGTTCTGTCCTCTAAGGACAGTCCTTCCACTTTAAACTTGCCTTCCTTTAGCTTTGCAGAAAGCTAAGGGATTAGAGAAGCCCTGGAGCCATGGGGTGTAGGTAATTGGCTGGAGAATGCTCTATGTTCCTCCAGGGGGAAGTTAGGTGAGGCTGCTGTGGCTCCACAGTTCCTCAAGAAGTGGTCCCAATGACACAAGAAAGTCCATTGGTTTTTACAGGCTTTAATGTCATGGCGGATGGTGGATGGATCTGGATGACTCCCACCCCTCCAACCCCCCAAAACCCAGGGCAGACCTGAGTTGAATAGGGAAGGAGAGAGGAGGGAAGAGCTGGGGAAGAATGCTTAATTGGCTCCACCCTCTGGCCTTCAGGTTCCTCATTAGTATGTAAATCTTTCTAGGGCCTGAGGCCTGTTCCTTGTGACTGTTGGCCATAGACCTCTCTGTGGGAATGGTTGTTGGAGGGCTGAAGCTAAATGAAAAGAACCAGGGCCTGGGAGCAGAGCTGAACTCCTGACATCCAATAAGGTTCTGGGGTTCCAAGCTCATGCTCGACCAAGCACCCAGCTGCTTCTCACAGCCCATTGCCCCACAATGGGGAACAGGCCTGGAGCACAAGTTGGGTTGAAGCATATCCAAATCCTGGAAATATCATCCTGAGATGGGCAGTGTTGTGATCACTTCCCCTCTCAGCTGCCCTAGGCCTATGAGTCCCAGCTCATGTAGACCTGTGCCCCTACCTTTGACCTTCTGTCTTTATTCTCCTTATAGCAGCAGATCTGCCCTATTTATTAATTTATACACATTCATTGCTCGTCTCCTGCTATAATACATATCCCATAAATAGTATATTATTTTTAATTTTAAGAACATGTATACATGTGTGTGTGTGTGTGTGTGTGTGTGTGTATCTATTTTTCTTGTAGCTATGTGTATTGTTGAAGGATTAGGCATTTATCTCCATTAGGCATTTAATGGAGATATTGGAGACCCAGCCAACTTCCCATCATGCTTATAGGGCAGAGGCCTCAAAAACCCTATGTGTTATGTGTTTCTTACATTAAAAACTTCTATTATTAATATTAATCTTAAAAGAAATGTCATGACTTGAAGACAGATATGGTCACTTTTGAATTCTTCCTGGTCTGGAAGGAAAAAGGAGGTAGGGAGGGAGAGGGTTGAATGAATGGGATACATTTTCATTCTAATGTGGAATTTTTTTCCTTTCAGTGGAGATACTTTATTTCTCTGCAATTGTCTCAATATCTTCAGGTTCTTTTTATATTTTTTTAAGATAGAAAAGAAAAAGACACAATTAATAAGCCTGAGTATTTTTCCAGACTGCCAACATAGGTTTCATAAAAAATGATGAGTTTCCCTTGACATTTCCATTTCACCTCCAAATTTTGGTTCTGCTATAACTGGCATTTTTATAAGTTCAAATAACTACTTTTTATGAAAAAATTAGAAGTGTATCATTTTACTATTCTATCCATAGAGTTTCTCCACTATTGTCTGTTTCTTATCAGTAATATAAAAGTCTTATTAGTAATTTGAGACACAGAAATAAACAATGTGTGAAAAATATGTATACCATTTAATTTCATGTCAACTGGACACAGCCTAGAATCATCAAAGAGTTGGGAACATCAAATAAAAAAAAATGCCTCCACAAGATGTGACTGAAAGGCATTTTCTTAATTAGTGATCAGTGGAGGAAGGCCCAGCTCATTGTAGGTGGTGCAATCCTTGAGCTTGTGGCTTTGGGTTCTATAAGAAAGCAAGATGAGAAAAGTATGGGTAGCAAGTCAGTAAGTAGCACCCTTTAGCTTCTACCTCCAGGTTTCTGCACTGTTTGAATTCCTGCCTTTGCTAAACTGCTATATGAAACTGTGACCAAAATAAATCCTTTCCTCCCCAAGTGGCTTCTGGTAATGATGTTTCACCATAGCATAGTTAACCTAACTAAGACACTATGTTTATGTTACTGTTAAATATACATAATGAGACTCATAGATCTGTAGCGGTGGCCCCAGGGGAGCACTTTCCCCTGATTGTGTCAGTGGCTCGTCAGAGTTTAGCAAAACTGTTAATTACCACCAAGAACCACAATGCTTAAGGAAGATTTGTACTTCCAACTACTGCTGTTGCTGGCAGCTCCAGGCTTGTGTTCTATTGGAACTCTGACAACTGTGCTGTTTCCTCTAGCATTGTGGGAAATTAGAGAGAAGGGGAAGGGATACAACAAGAGCCCAAGAAGACAAGTCTTACAGCCAATAGTCACTATTACCTTTTAAGGTTAGGAATATTCCCTAGCCTCTTCGGCACTTCCATGGCCACAGCTATCTCAATGCTACTTACTGGCCTTTGTCCTTTCATCTCTTGTTTTCATTGGCTTGCCACTGGGGTGGAGATGCATGAAACAGTATCAAAATTTCATACTTTCATCAACTTTATACTTCTACCCACTAAAACATCTGGAATCCCAAAGCATTTGTATTGCTCAAAATAGTATCTTGATTTTGCTCATTTGCCTTTGTTATAGAATTGGATTCTTTTCTGAGCTGGGTCGAAGTCTCCTGACAAGTATTAGGTCACAACCCTAACATATTTCATGAAAATGAGCACACTAATCTCATAAAAATGCTCTCAAATGCCTCCATTTTAATTTGGCTCAATTAACTGTTTAATAATAGTTATTTAATAATGTAACTGTTTAATAATAGTTATTGATTTGTATTTAATTGAGCAAAATAAAAAAATGGGAGATCTTGCCTTTTACTTATTGTTACTATCTGTAAACTGTTTTGATTGTAATCAAAACAAAGCCAAAAAGAATTACATTTAGCATCCAATCTGTTACACACTCACACAAAGAAAGAGAGAAAGAGAGAGAGAAAAAAACAAAAAGAGAAAACATTCATTATTACTCTGACCATTATATGAAAAGATAAGAAATGTACTACTTTATATTTACTTTATTACACAACAATTGAAAAACTTGTTTGTTATTATAAAATATATTAAACTGCAAATAGAGCATAATAAGAACAAAAGAAAGACCCATAAATCAAAAACTCTAAAAATATTTTAATTATGAATTCAATGAATGACTATTTTATAATTTAAGTGCATAAATAAATATTAATTTTCTATCTAATTTTAATTATTTTAACATAAAATAAGGAGCTTAGACCCATAAGAACAGTCAATTGATTTTTAAAATGTTTTGAAATGATGAGAGAATAGACATTATCATAGAAAACTGGGTTCTTAATTGAGAGGAAGTTATCTGTAGCACCCAAAAGATATACATGGTTGGAAGCAACATTTGGGGTAATTTTATTTGGAAAATATGAAGTTTTTCATAATATGTCAATATAGTGAGTACAATTAATAAGAAGTATAAAAATACTAATGATTTTGAAACCTGTATTAACTTCTATGTTTGTGAGACCAATGACAGAAATCTCTACAGACCCAGATTTCCTGACTTCTCTTTTTATTTTGACTACGTTCCAGTGTAAGAATCACCTGTTATCTTCTGATTATTTCTTAGAGGTTACATGGCCTTGTCTGGCTTTCCTTTTCACTGTGTCGTTAACAGAATAATGATTATGCTGTAATTTAACCCTTTTGTCCCTCTTGTTAATTCAGTGAAGGTACTAGAGATGTTTTCCCGGGGACTAGGGATTTTTTTTTTCAATTTTCTCCTAATTTAGAGAGAATATCAGACATCCTTAATAGTTCTCAAATAATATATACACTCCAAAAATAACAGTCTTTAAAAGTAGCTCATTCATTATATTGCAGTAGTGTATTCTTTCTAGAAAAAAATATACATTTTCTGCAAAAGTTATATTGGGGGATTTATTTGTTAATTTATTATGCAACTGCACTTGTTATTTTTTTCACCAAAATATCTCAGTGAATAATTTAAGGGAGGAAGGATTTATTTGAATTCATGATTTCAGAGAGTTCAACTCCAGTGGCTCTGTGCATATGAGCGAAGCATCATAGTTATATGAACATTGTAGGAAAGGTTTGTCACCTCATGTGGAAGATAGGAAGAAACTAAAGGCTAGCTATTACCTTCAGAAGCATACTCAAATAGGTTCTAACTTCTGTAATTTCCAGAATCTCCTGAAATCATGTCACCAACTGTGAATCAAACATTCAACACATAAGCCTCTAGGCAAAATGTCATAGCTCAATTGTAACAATAAAATTATACTCAAAATTCGCTAAGGGGAGTATAGCTCAATGGTAGAACATTTGACTGCAGAATTTACTGTATGCCATGTCTTTACATCATTGAATAAATATACACATACCTCCTCTCAAGTTTATTTTCTAATGAGAGGAGTAAGACAGAAGACAAATGAATGATTTATAGTGTCATCCAAATAATGATACATTCGCTGTGAGCACTGAACACAAATACATCATTAAGCTTGTAGAACAGAATCTCCAATAGCATTGGCTTATATGCCAATGCACTAGTGAAGCTAATGCCACATCTGGGCACATTTCTACCTTTGCCATAGTCATATCGTAGTATGTTTCAGAAAATCTATAAAGAAGGAGCTCAAGGAATAGGTCAACTGATGCTCCTGTAACTTAGAAAAATGGGGGAAGCAAATAAAATTACATCATTTTCCAATGCATTACAGAAATACATAACATAACTCCATTTATTAGTAAATGTGTGTGTGTGTGTGTGTGCATGTCCATGTATGTAAGTATCTGTCTGCAAATAACTACAAGAAAACATAACTATGAAATTTCACATGAACTGAAAATTTTATTTACTTAAGCAATGTATACTTATATACATTGTTTATTTGTATTTACACATGTATTTATAGGTGTATAAATAAGTTTTACTGAAATTTATAATAATAGTAATATGCAATGCAAAATGTTTTCCAACCACTAAGACAATGGGTTAATATTTTCACAAAGGAATAATTCATACTTCTGACCACACTAGCATAAAAGACATTTTAAAATAAAGCATGTCATTGGGCACATTTGTCCTATTAATTACAACTCTGCTCATGTATTAAAGTCTCTGTTTAGAACAAGTGGGAAAAGGGACTAAATTTTGAATTATTATTTTCTCCATGACTTCATTACTAGAGAAAATCAATAAGTAATAATAAATATTCTGAAGCACTCTAACAGCTTTCCTACAATATTAGACTAATGAGAATTTAGAAAGAGAAATTTAATCCACATGTTCCTGATTGATTTATAATTAAGCTAATTGTAAGAACCATTTAATGTCACAAGGTTGTATTACAAGATTTTAAGAAGTTTGAATTCTTTGAAACAAAAGAGCTCTTACTTCCAAGAGTAAACCAAACTTAAAGAGAAATCTAATTAACAACAACAACACAAACAAATGAAAAACAAAACAACACAATCACTTCCAAAGCAGGATAACAGTGCTTCACTGCAGAATATTCTCAGTGTTTGCTACACCCCATCACAACCCTGCCCACTCCCCCCCAAAAAAACCCCAACAACAACAACAAAAAGAAAACCCCACAAACAAACAAATAAAAAGCAGATAATATACTCTTTATGGGACCATTAACATTGTTAGATTTATATCTGAATTACTGGGTAATCTCATCCACTCATTTATAATTGGGTTGGATGATCGTGAAATTAAGGGTAGTATTTTGAAAACAATGTATATAGAGATGTTTGTAGGCCAAATTTTAACTGCTCATGCAGGAAGTAGTTTTAGTTCACCAAAACCTAAAAATATTTGTTTGAAATTTAACATAAAAAAAATTCTTATTGGTTATAAAACAAAATCAGAAGAAGCAAATAAATTGTGACCCTTTATATTTTTACCACCTTACTGTAATCATTACTAATTATCATAAGTGTAGAATTGATGTGATTAAATTTTTTACATATATTTACAGTTTTATAAATAGATATGAATAGATGCCAAATTGTATTTGACTATAAGAAAATTCATAAAAATTACTTTATAATTTACTCAAGAGGAACACAAATAGTTCGTGAATAAATAATTTTCTCTGAATATCAAAATTAGGGCACACTATACACTATTCTCCATACTTACAGAATATGAAACACCAAACATTTTTAATAATTCCATGAACTCAAGCTGATGATTTAGGAAGTCTTGTTTTGTTTCAAAGTGGGAGAGAATAAAAACTTTTAAACTTTACTCATAAATAAAAAGTGATTATAAAAATAGAGACTAACTGACATCATAACAGAATTGGTTAAGTTAGGAATTGTCAGTGAATTCTAGAATTATTAGATTAAAGTTTTGGAAGCCACTATACAAAGAAATTGAGTTGAAGACTCCCTTACTGAATTAGTAAATTTAACATCAATAGCATTGTAAAAAGTTGACTTCATATGTTTTGATTTATGTAATGAGTATACTACATCATATATGTTATAATTCTGTCAAGAATCTTGAACATTAATTAATCATAAAGAAGTATTAAAATTCAACAAATTCAAACTAAAGCACAGACTAAAAAATACTGGTCCAAATTCTGAGAAATACCAATAATATAAAAACCTCTCCTACCACATATATCATTAAAGGATAAGAAACTGTTCTAGGCTAAAAAAACTTAAATGTTTATTGAATGATACCTCCTTCCAATAAATTATGTGCTAAAGGAGAAATATACTTAAGAATATTCTGTTGATGTCATTTTATGTGAATATGATAAGAAAATGCAAAGTCCCTATTATTAAGAATATATATGCTACAATATCATCAAAAAAAAAAAGAGGCTAAAGGAAGAGAAGTAAAAATTGCAGCTATTTACAATGCATGAGTCTGGGTGTAATGCATATAGGCATTTGAATGTGGTAAGGAATGCAAAGTTCTTGTTACTAGGATGTAGGTGCTAAAATGTCATCAGAAATAAAAAGAGGCTAAAGAAGAAAAAAAGTAAAAATGGCAAAGTATTTACAATGCATGCATCTAGGTGGAGTGCAAATAGTCATTCTTTGTACTATTAGGCAATTTTTCAATGTTTTATTTTGAAATAATTATATTTGAAATATAAAAATGTTATTACTAAATATAATTTAATTATTTTGAACAATATAAAATTTTTTAATATTTGTAAAATTAATATTTGATATACATAGCAGTGCTCATAAGCCCTTCTTAATTTTCCTTTGTAAATTCTATCTCTTAAAATACTTAGCATGTGACTTCAATTACATTTGAGATCAATGATGGCCAAATTTATATTTTTGGCTCTATTTTGAACTCTGAATATTTCATTGTAGAATCTCCATTGTCTGGTATCTAGTAAATCTTCAAAACATACTCAAATGTAAGTATTTTTGGCTTGGAGGAGAAAGTGACAAGGCTATTAAGGTAAAATTAGCATTAATGGAAAACAACTGGAACTTGGGGGTTGTCCAGATAGAGCTGGCATAAAAGCTTCATACTGTTGATCCTGGGGTTCATGGAGATATTTACAGAGGTTCTACTTCAGTGGGCCTTTAAAACAAGAGCTAAGAAACAGAGATAATAGACATTCTCTGAAGAAAAGACAAACTGAAATACAAATTCAAAATGAAAATCACAGGAAAATCAAACAAAAAGATTTTTAAGAAAACCTTACCAATAAATTGAATCAAATGAAATGGAAATATTGGTCTCAAGGACCAGGCAGAAGAATTGAATCGTTCAGTCAAATAAGATTTTAAATTTAAGAAAACACAGGAACAAAAAGTGAAGGAAATCTAGGACACTATAACATTAGACTTATCAATGAGTAATATGTATAGAAAAAAGACAGAAAGCAAACAAACAACAAAACAGTGAAAGACAAAAGCATGGAAAATATTGTCAACAAACTAATGGATAAATTTTCCAAATCTAGGAAAAGCAGCCTCTGTCAAGTTTCAAAGCACATACAGAATATAAAATTGACAGGACCATAAAATAAACTCCCTGTGTCAAATAATAATCAAAACAGTAGAGGTACAAAACAAAGAAAGAATATTGAAAACAGTAAGAAAGAAAGATCAAATCACAAATAAAGGTAAGCCCATAAGAATAATGGCTGACTTTTCAATAGAGATATTTAAATCCAGAAAGATCTTGACTGCTGTGCTACAAATTCTAAATATCCCAACCTATACCATTATACCCAGAACAACTATCAGCCCTAATCAAAGAAGAAAGAAAATCTTTTCAAAATAAACAGATTCAAGGAATTTATGTCTACTAAGTCAGAACTAAAAGAGGATATAAAAAGAAATTCTTCAGCCTGAAAAGAAGTTTAAGCACACACAAGAAGCCATAAGACATGATCAAACAATTCCAGAAGATATTCAAAAGTGATCTAAAATGGCAACACCAACACAACAAAATGACAGTAATTAAATAAATCTTATTCAATAACAATACTCACAGTTATGGGTCTCATTTCACTTATAAGACACAGAGCAACAAATTGGGTTAGAAAACAGCATCTGCCTTTAAGCTGCCTCCAAAAACCATCTCACCAACAATGATAGATACTACCTTTCAGTAAAAGAAGGAAAAGGGCACTCCAAGCAAATATAACTCAAAAACAAGCAGAATAGCTACATTGATACCTGGCAAAAAAACATCAAATCATAACTAGAAAGAGAAAGGAAGGGCTTCTCATACTTATTAAAGAAAAATCCACCAAAAAGATTATAATTTTAAATAAATTCACTCAGTTGCAGAAAAGAAATAATACTAGAGAGAAAACTGCACATGGAATCCAACAGAGTATAAGTGTCTAACTTCAATGCCCTATCCTCACCAGTAGATATATTAACCATAAAAAAATCTAAATGCAGAAACTCTGGAGGTAAAATAAAAATCAAATGTATCTATAGAATATTTAAAAGACATTCTACCAAAATATTAAATAATACATTTTTGGCAGCCCATGTAACTAAAAGTATCAACCACATACAGGACACAAATCTCAAGAATCTTAAGAAAATTGAATTAACATCCTGTATTCTATCTGACCACAAAGAAATAAAGATAAATTTTAAAAACACTAAAAATAGTAGAAAGTATGTAAACTAAACAAAATACTTCTGAATGAAAACTGGAACAAGAGAGAATTAAAAAAAAATAAGTTTAAAATTCTTAGCATTAAATAAAAGTGAAAATACAACATATCAAAATTTATTGAATGTAATTAAGGAATTCCTAACTGCAAAGTTTATAGCACCACACGAAGTGCCTATATGAAAAAAATTCTGGCAAGGTCTCATAGTAATAATGTAACAATGCATCTAAAAGCCTTGGAAAAACAAAAACAAACTACTCTCCAAAAGAGAAGAGGGAAGGAAGGAAGGAAGGAAGGAAGGAAGGAAGGAAGGAAGGGAGGGAGGGAGGGAGGGAGGGAGGGAGGGAGGGAGGGAGGGAGGGAGGGAGGGAGGAAGAAAGGAAAGGAGATAGGAGGAAGGAAAGAAAGAGTGAAATTAATAAAATACAAAACAAAATATCAACAATACAAAGAACCAAAAAAGTCAAGAGTTGAAAAGATTAAAAAAAAGACATATTTTAATGAAATTAACTTTTTAAGAGAAAATTTTACAATTGAATAAAATCAGAGATGAAAAGAAACACAAGAGATGCTAAGAAAATCAAGAGAATCATGAGAATTAATAAATTACTTTTAATTTAATTGTATTTTATAAATAATAAATACTTTTAAATTTTATATTCCATAAAACCAGAAATATTAGTATATATAATCTGCATAAATTAATCAATATTATCCTCATACTAAACCACTCCAAGACTCAATCAAAAAGAAAATTATACGCAAAGATTCTTTACGAACATAGATATCAACCAATAGATACCTTCTTAAGAGCATAAGTATCACCAAGTAAATGATATTTAGATTACTTTGAGCTCTCATCTTAACCTAATCAGAACAGTCATTTTGTTTTGTTTTGAATTCAAGCACATATCACAAAGATTGTCCATCATGATCAAGTAGACTTCATTTCAAAGATGATTCAACATACATAATCAGTAAATATAATCCACCATATAAGCAGACCAAGGGACAGAAATCACATTGGATGCCTATCTGCATATATGCATCATATTTAGGTCAGATTTTGATGTTTAAGAAACATTTGGGCAAAATCTACAGGATAAGAAGATTGCAGCAAGTTAATATTAGAAAACACTAATGTAAAGCTTTGTTCAGTATGTTCAAAACATATAGTATACACAAAAAAGTCACCTGAAATCCATTGCTCTTTATAGTGCATATATACTAATATTTTTTGAAAACTATAAATTCTGTTAGTAACTTTCCTTTGAGATTTAAGTTTACACAAAACTGATTGAAAAAAATTGAATAATCTCCATTAAACTATTCATTACTTTCATAATAATGTATAACAACTTACATGAGGAAATGAAGAAAACAATATTCATAAAATTTTATATTTAAAAATTGTGGGGCTGAAGAGATGGACCCAGTGGTTAAGAGTACTTTCTACTCTTTCACACGACTAGAGTTCAGTTCCTTGCACTTACATCCAGTTCCAAGTAATTCAATGCTCTCTTCAGGTTTCCAAGTACATCCACACACATGTACATACATATAAAGACATAAATAAAATAAAAATTTAAAAGTAATTGTGGTACTTATGATAAAATAGTTACATGTGCAAAGTATTCTGGACCTTAATGATAGGAAGAAATAATGCCACTTTAAGGAATCTGGGAATGTGCCTCTAAAAACTAGAGAGAGAGATTTGGAGTTGATGGACAATGTACTGAGAAGCTATCATGAACTAATAGTGCAAATTAGCACAGCCAAATGGAACAGTAGAAAATATTTTCAAGATGCCTACAGAGTTGAAGAAATAAATGTTATGGTCTCGTGAGGAGGTTTTTTAAACAGAGAGAAAACTTGTACCATGCTA
This sequence comes from Arvicanthis niloticus, assembly GCF_011762505.2. NCBI lineage: Eukaryota > Metazoa > Chordata > Mammalia > Rodentia > Muridae > Arvicanthis > Arvicanthis niloticus. The sequence continues at coordinate 7,485,310 of NC_047677.1, forward strand.
AGGAAGGAGAAAAAGTTCTGAGTGGAAACTTGTATCTGACCCTGCCTTACAAACACAGTATGCCTATGGCAGAACAAAATTAATTGTTAATGTGGAGATATTTGGTACAAATTATGTCAAATACTTAAGGAAACAAGTTTCACCTCATCACATTAAAAATCTACACAACCTTTTCAAACTGTGTTCAGAATCCATAGACTTGTAAAGGTGGGAGGGGAATGACATTGCCCAGTGATGCAGTTATCGCTCCCGTTCCCTGAAACTTCATGATTACTGAGGGAGGGAAGAGACACTGCCAACTTTGGGCATAAGCAAGAAGGTGACGTTCTGTACAGTATTAAAAACAAACAGTACCAAAGCAGGACAAAGGCTGTGAGCACTGCACTCATCTTGACAAGAGAATCTTTTCCCCCCCAGTGGGTATCAGTTAATATCACAGGTACATAATAGGTCAAAATGCTAAAATGCTGAGAATTAAGTTAGTTGACTGTTTGCCCTAAATAGGACATCTGTATCACCCTCTCCAATATCACAGGAAAGGAGGTGAGCAAGATTTTAAGAGCTGGAGGCCTCATGAAATGTTTTCTTCTAGATGGGACATGGCTGATGTAATCACAAGTGTACAGCTGCTATGGCTACCTGAACAAGGCCTGAAGAAAAGAAAGAAAGAAAGAAAGAAAGAAAGAAAGAAAGAAAGAAAGAAAGAAAGAAAGAAAGAAAGAAAGAAAGAAAGAAAGAAAGAGACATGAGAGTAGGATGGGCTTAGTTGGGAAGAGAAAGAGGGTTTAAAGGAGCTATAAGAAGAAGGTAACTGGTGGGAAATATCTTCAACTTGTAGTATGTCATACACATTTATAAAATTGTCAAAACTTAAAAATGAAAGTAAAGCTGGTCAAAATTGATCTTATTTTCCATAAACTAGCATCTCTCTCTCCTCTCTCTCTCTCTCTCTCTCTCTCTCTCTCTCTCTCTCTCTCTCTCTCTCTCTCTCTCTCTCTCTCTCTCTGTGTGTGTGTGTGTGTATGTGTGTGTGTATCTTCCTCCTTCCCTCCCCCCTCCCTCTCTCTTGCTCCCTTTGAGATTATAATTAACATCTATTCCCCCATGTTTTTCCTCACTTCAACCTTTCACATATTCCTCTCCTTGCTCTCTTACAGATTCATGGATTCATGGCTCTTTTTCATTGTTTTTTTTTTTTAATTAAAAACTCTAAAAATATTTTATTTAAAATATAAATTACATGAAAAACTTCACCAAATGTACAACAAAACTCTGCCAGACTTTCAGACAAAATTCTGAGTATTCAATCCATTACCTTTCTGAGACCAATCAAAAGTTCTTAAGAGATTTATCAACTTCCTGAAGTTGTATTGTCAGAAAAGGAATATACTTAAAAAAATAGAAACGTCCAGTAGTATAGTACTAAAACTATTTTTAAAAAAAGGTCTAGAAGAGCAAAGGCAATCCCTGAAGACCATGAAACAAAATAACTTGGGCAGTCAGCAGTAGAAAAGTCTGTCAGTTCTGTTTCTGGTAAAGTGTTTAAGTCAAAGAAACTTTTATATAGGCTGAGACAAATATATATTCAAGAATATAAACATTTTCCTTTGGATTACCTAAAAACAAACTTCTTAAAGTATATTTCAGATGACTAAAAATATAGCCAAATCTGTCACAACACGACATAAAAGGCAACGTACATTTTTCATTGTTCTTAATGCATATATGTATATACATATATATTCCTAATATAACCTGTTCAGTGTGTATAATGTTACTTATACATGTGTTTTCAGGGATAACTGTTTAATGCTGGACAACCAATTGGTGTGTTTGTCCCTGTGGAAGACTATTTCTACCTCTCTCAACATACAGTAATAGTCTGTACTTCTTTGTGTAGGGTTGAGGCTTACTTTAAGTGGATGCTGTTGGCTTAAAGTGGATGAGGGACCAGCCACTTTAAGCCAACAACTATAACATACTTTCCCCAAAATCCTTGATCCGAATTCTGACTAATTCAACTGTAGTAGCCTTTACATTATGTTATAGTTCAAATGTGAACATTTTAATTCTCCCTAACATTAGTATTTTCTGTTTGACATGAAATTTAACAGAATTTATAGTTTGGCAGATAACTCTAAACCACAAAGAGACTCAAATACACAGTTGAAAAAAATAATAACAATGTGGAACTCTGTAAATTTACACAGTTTGTTTCTGTAACACCTAAGATCCTACAAAGTCTTCCAATTTAAACAACACAGTGAAATAAGCAGCAGTGGCTATGTAAAATTCTTCTTGTTTAAATTTTTAGTTTTAAAATTACTAATAAGGTTAATTTGCCAAGCAAAAAGTTTTGAAAACAGCTAGCCTGAGTCTTGAACAATGAACTATAGACACAAAGCTTTTTTTTTTTTAAAAAAAAAAAAATCCTTCCATGATTGAATCATTAAAAAATGTACATTTCCCCCTATGTCATAAAAGAATCAAATTTAATACTTTTCTTTTATTCTTTGTGGAATATTTTTTGGGGGCCATTATTTTCAAGTTACTACTGAAAGTCATTTTAATTATTTAGAAATGGCTCTCTGGGCCTTAAGCATACTAGAAACATATTATCTGCTCACACACTCCTCTGGTAATGAGTTCAAACATCTGCACTCATGGAAATCTAAGCCACAGAAGTAAAACATATCACTTCTCCAAATATATCTTCTGACAAATTCGTTCCCTAGACTTCATCTGTTACACTTAGTATAGTTGTAATAATTTATGAAAATAAGCAAAGTTTTATGAGAAATTGAGTATAAAAATTTTCAGAATGTTCGAAGCTCTAAAAATCATACATTTAGACATTATATAACAAAAGATGTTAAGTTATTGCCTGCGCCATCTTGAGATAATATCACTCAAGTTACATTTCATGCTGCTTTGAGAGAGTTTTAATCATAGAAGAGAAACCTGAGATTTTTTGCATCAATGAAAATGCTTGATCAAATAAGGCGTGAATTTACCAACCACAACAGAGAAGTATACTCTTAATAGATGGATGGCAAGAGGAAAGACAGACATCTACATAAGCAGTTTCATTTTATCTTCAGTAAAAGCAGTCTGGGAAGAAATCTAGAATATCTAAATGGACATGTTCTCAAACTACCTATTTCTAGCCTTCTGTGCTCAAACATTTTTAAACGTCTAGTTTTGAGATAGAGATTCAAAATTGACTGTCTAGTAGAAAGGAATTACTTAGTAGCTGTGTTCTGGAGAGTGTTCATGTCACTGATTATATTCAGAATTTTAATTTTCTTAGTGGTCCATATGGCTTAGGGGACCATATTCTATGTAGGAAACTATATTGAAATATTGGCAAGAAAAATATTTTATTTTGTGTGTGCATTACTCTAATGTAATGTAAATCTCATGTTTCTGTTATCCTGCTGCAGCAGTAGTGATAATTTTTTTCATAACTTTGAAGAGTTTTAAGGTTTTAATGTAAATAATCTCATTTCAAATTTCTTAAAATTCAGAGATATGTATTTAATACTGATGATGCCATTTTGTTTCCCACCAGTGGCAGACATTACTAATCCCTTTCATTCTAAACCCAATCTTTTTCAGTTGTGAGCAAATGTCCAGGCAGCCACTATCTAGCTGTTAGAGTCAATGTTCTAAGGGAAAATTTATTTTCAATATCTGATACCATACAACCCATCATCTGGCAGCTAAAGAAACATTTCCTAAATAATTTCACATTACATTAGTTATGGAGTTAAGATTAGAACAGGTCTTACGGACTGATTCTCAGCTTCATGTTCTTTCTACTGACACATTATGTAGGTTGTCATAACAGCCAAATGACTGATCAGATTCTGTTCTGAAAATACAAAAGATCACTTTTAAATTTAATAATTTGGAAAACCGTTCTAATAAAATGACTTTGGCCCAGTATATACACTTCCTCATCTGGCCACCATTCTTTACTCCCACCAAGTATCGTCAGTTATCTCTGGGGAAGACCATGGAGTGATTTTAGTTGAAATACACATACTTGTAAAGACTGCTACCATGTTCACATCTTACAGAAATGCACATGATCAATCCCCAAACATCATCAGCCCTTCAAATAGAAGGATTGTTGCTCTATGTGAAGGGTAGCTGATCAAAGTCAGCTAAGAATAATAAACATGAAAATGAAGGACCAGAGAGAAAGACAGATGCTCATGAGTTCATTTTACCATTTGAGACATCTTATAATTCTAACCATTCTGCTCAAATTGGACAACAAACTGATTACTATTGTTTTACTGATTAACTATTCTCCGTGCTTTTCCCCAAAAGACACCCTGGCAAACTTTGCTTAGTAAATATTGACACCTGTAAACCAAGCTGGCTAATGCTGTTGGCTCTCCAGCAATCTTCCCATCTGCTGCCTGAAAATTTTAAGCAATGTATTTTGGGACTCTTGCTCTCTTTCCATTGTAAACTGTAAAAATGCTACCCAGAAGCTAATCCGAAAGCCACATGGCCTGTGATAAGTAAAGGGAAGTATAGTCTAATATGTAAAATGCTATCCCACTGGCCTCCTCAGACACCTTGTCTTTAGTTAACAGCATGCTGGGGTAATCTGCTTAGTTACCAAGTGGGGCTTTTTTCCCTCTTCCCCATGAGATCACCCAGACCACGATCAAAGCCCAAACACTCTCTGCCAGTTCTATTGTTCCCCAGAGTGGGATTAATGACTAATTATGTCAGGTCACTCATCCAGATGGCCTCTCAGATGTTCCTTTGTCATTGTCTGACCTTCCATATGCCCCTTTGACCTTGAGGTTTATTTCCATGGAAACATGAAGCCTCAGTTTCCTTGCTCAATTGCCAAGAATTGGCCAAAGGGAGGGGTACAGAATAATCTACTCATACTTTGTATTCTGCTTCCATCTCATGCCTTGTTAAATCCAATGAATAGATAAAAAAATGCTATCTGGTCCCAGCTGAGTGATGACCATGGTCATGATTCTATGTTACATGCTATGTTTTTTAAATTAGCAGACAGCTTTGTACATGGAAACATGCATTCAATTTGAAGAACATCAATCACCATAATGTGATCTTTTTATCTCATTAATGTTAAGCAAGGGTAATAGAATGGAATTACAAAATATCACTGTGAAAGGAATACAATTCAGAGAATTATAGACATCTCCCTTTAAAGCCCTAGAGATGTTTGGATAAGCCAACTTGTTCAGTTTCATAAATTAAAGATTCTTTACTCACCACGTTTTCTGGGGTTTAAATTCTAGCCTCAGATGTTGATCTTAATCTAAAAAGGAACTTTAAGGTTGCTACAAAAGTAAAGACATTTTTTCTACAAAACTACCAAATAAGTAAATAAAAATAGGAGACTAACTCATGCAATTAATTAAATAAAATGATTGAATATGTGTTTGCATAGTCAATGCATTTGGAGGATGAAATGTATTTTCCTTCAAAGTTTAAAGACTAAGGAATAATTCAAATGTTTAAAATGTGGTGGCTAATTCACACCTTCTGATTTCATTCAAGAATATAAGGTTTCCTTGCTCTGTACATGAATCAATACAAATCTTAGGGGCCTCAAAGGAAATTCAAGCAGAGTGAAAAGTACTCACATGTTCATGTTTTCCAGACAAGGTGGTGATTGACATGCTAAGCACTTTTAATCAGTGGTCAGATTCTAACTGAGTTATCAGATCATTAACAAAATTAGAGGCTTTAAGTGAAAGAAAGGATCCTACTCCTTTTAATTACATTACTTATGTTTTGCTCTCTCTCTCTCTCTCTCTCTCTCTCTCTCTCTCTCTCTCTCTCTCTCTTGTGAATGTGTGTGTGTGTCTGTGTGTGTCTGTGTATATGTGTCTGCTTACATGTATAGGGAGCACACATGTACTAAGGCACACATGGGACAGAGGACAATTTGCAGGGGTAGGTACTCTCTTTTAACCATGTGGATACCAAGAACCAAACTCAGGTTTAGTAGCAAGTGCCTTGAGTCACTGAGCCCTCTCACCAACCTCTTGCACTGTTCTTGAAGACCTATTTTCCAATACTTATATATGTTCAGAAACTAAATCCTCAGTGTTGCCTGAAAAGATTCATGAGAGCTAGCTAGTACATAATAATCTATTATGTCAAGGGAGAAATTGCTGTATCAAAGAAGTTAAGAACAGTATGGTCCCAACACTGCTTGATGATTTTATTGTCCTTGAAATTGCTTTATAAGTAGATTTATATCCATTATAACAGTGTTGTGGAGTGTACATGTATATGTTGAGGGTGCTTGGTTTCTTTAAATATAATGATGGCTCCAAGTTAGTATTAACCTGGATAGAAGAATAAGAACCAAACCCACATGCCTAGAATAAACATGTCAGCTTCGTGGAAGAAGTAATATAAAAGTTGACTCCAGATAAAAGCAAGCCAAGAAAATAAAGAGAACTTGTAGGCAGAGGAAAGTGTTCATTTCATATCTTTCAGGAAAACATACGATGCATTCAGAGATCTGAAAATTGCTCAGTACGACTGCATTTGGGGGTATTGAGGTGAAGAAGGAGTTCATGGTAGTCTTATCTGTAAATCCCTCATGCTTTCTTTAAGGAACCTACAATACCAAGAGATCAAATCACACAATTGTAGAATGTCCAGATAGGCAGCCATTGTATAACTTGTGATGGAGTTCCAAAAGTCTTCCAGGTTACAAAGTTGTTACAAAGACTGCTAAACTATCCAGACAGAAACTTGGGTTCTGGGAATAAGATAATGAATGTAACTATGTTAATAATAGGCTAGGGAAAGGAAGAATTCTATAATTCCCTTGCTGCTACCCAGAGCTATTATAGAGATGAACTTCCAAGGGTCTGCTACACAACCCTAAGTCTTACTCTGCTGGAGAGAAGGATTTGAATTATAGAGAAGGGTCTGTAGAGCACTTGAGACCTGGGTGAAGCAGAGGTAGAGGAGGACAGATTTTTCTGCCTCCACATGAGACACAGAATCGAATTCTGGGTCTGGAGTAGATTTGCCATGCAACTTGAGAAAATTACCTTCTTAGCCTCTTTGAGTCTCCATATCCTCCTTTATAAAATGGGAATACTTATGTTTTCTTTGATAAATTGTTGTATGAATTAGACATGATAGAAGAAATGTGTCTTGCATCTAACAGGCACTCTATAATGGCATCAAATAAGACGTAACTGTTGGCGAGGATGTGTTAAATATTTTTTGAGAGCTATTGAAAAATTCAGGTGCATTCATTGTACACAATGACAGGTTTCATATCTACCACTTATAGTACTTTCCCTTGTCTTCTCACCACTACCAGACCACCTCCTCTTCCCAGACAGCCCCTCTTTGGCCTTCATATTTATACATTTAAAAAAAAAGCTAAACTACACATATAAAAGAAATGTGATATTTGTCTTTCTAGTTTGTCTTGATTTACTTAATATAATGATCTCCAGTTTCATGTTCTAGAAAATGACATTTTTTTTCCTTTTTTCCTTTGTGCTGTTGTATACATATGCCACATTCCCTTTCTCAGCCTATCTCTGATGTATACTTTGGTTGAATCCAGAAGTTAGCTATGGAGAATAGTGTGGCAATAAACATGGATGTAAATGTATCTCTGTAACAATCTATTATCTTTACATTCACTTTACCTGTATCTATTTGATGGCATTTTCCTTTGACTTTATTCAAAAAGGAAAAAAAGGATCAAAAAATATGGCTCCTCAAAATGCTGTCATAAGAACCATAGATGGCATGGAAATGGAGGAATGTGTACAAGTCATGACTATTCATACTCAATCAGTCTTATGGCTCCCAGACTATATTCAAGCTTTGTCTTTGTTTTCAAGTCTTTAAATTTGCTGGATTTGGAAGCCTTGCACACAGCTCAGAGTAACAGTTTAGCAAAGTGACTTTCAAAACAGTCAGTACAAAAGCAATCAGCCCCATATTGTGTACTCAGATACCAGGCACACTAGCACATGGCTGAAACTCCAACATTCTAGAGGTCAAGGCAGAATTGCTGGAACTTCAAGGCCATGTTGGCTACATAGTGAGCTTAACAACAACCTGATCGACATAGATACACCCTGCCTCAAAGCAAACGAACAAGAAAGCAAACAGAAAAATACAGAAAGAAATGATATTAAATTTCATTTTTTAAATGATGATGTCTTTTCTGGGTGGGTGGATAGTTTTGAGATTTAATAAAATTGTATTAAAATATTCTTAGTAGTAGGGTGAATAAAATGTAGAAAAGTACCAATTTTAAAGTAAATTTACTAATTAAAATAATATGCAATATCAGTTGTCTTTAATGTTTGGTATAGAACTAAGTCATTAAAGGAAATGTAATTAAATATTATAGAGTGGCATTTATATCTGTTTCTTTTCCCATATTGTACAGTAGGGTAACTTTGAATGTGTCTTGGCTACTCATACTCTTATTTGGTACTTAATTTGACCCATTGTTTAATCTAAAAAAACAGATATATATATATATATATATATATATATATATATATATATATATATATAATTCTACCTACAAGCCAGAAGAGAGCACCAGATCTCATCATAGATGGTTATGAGGTGCCATGTGATTGCTGTAAATTGAACTCAAGATCTTTGGAAAAGCAGCCAGTGCTCTCAATCTCTGAACCATTTCTCCAGCCTTCAAAGTCAATTTTAAATATACAAATAAGATAATTATTCTACAAGATATCCCCATTCCCAGATTTGCTAAAGCTCACATATTGAGATTCTAAAATATTGATATGAGTATCCAACTGCTTTGTATGCAATCAGATTATTGATTTGTTAATTTCTAATAGCTATACACATCCAGCAGACTTACCATTGGATTGATTTATGTGTAACATAGTCCATCTATAGAAAAAAAAGTAGCAAAAAAACCCCAAATTCTTAGTTATTTCTTTGTTCCTAGTATTTCAAAATTATTAGTTTGGATTAGTGAAAAATACATTTTATGTTTCAAAGGTAATACTATTTGTGATATGCAAACATCTAATGGAAAAGAAATATATGAATTACTAGTAGTAAAAGCCTCAAATCAAATTATTTATTTTAAACATGCTTGTTATTTGCTACCCATTTCTAGAGCATAAGATATTAACGTAGTAAACTCTTTTCTATTGTAGACTCTAGAGATGGATAACAAATGACTGTGTGTTTAAAATAACCAGTTTGACCAGTTTTATTCTATTCATTCAAAAATTCAAAATGTGTTTAAGACATTATTTTTCTCCAGACTTCAATTCAGAATGTCCTTCAATGTGTTGCAGATTGTTCATGTTAAAGGACTGCTTCAGATTTGCAACCAACACTAAACCCACTAAACAGATGCAAAAACCTGACCAGGCCCAACTCCCACCCTGCCTGGGCTCCTCTCCTCATCCGGACTAACTCTACTGTAAAGTCTCACCACATTCCAGGTTGGAATTTTAGATTCAGGTTGGATTTTCCCTGCTGTGGAAGAACACAGACATCTCCCTAGATTTCTCGCGCTAACTCTGAAGTATGATCATTTCTGAACTGGCTCCTTTCTTAACTGCCAGGATTGGAAGCAAGAGCATCAAGCCCATAGGATGCAATCCTCTTTAGTATTGTGAAGTAGCCCTTAATCCTAACTTTTAAGCAAAATCCCTTGGTCGCACTTTTAAGGTTTGGGTGTATGTGTGTGTGTGTGTGTGTGTGTGTGTGTGTGTGTGTGTGTGTGTATACGTGTATGTGTATATGTATGTGTATCTGTATATTATATATGGGTGTGTGTGTAGTTACCAACCTAAGAATAAAAAATTTGAACAACATACTTGAAGAATGTAATACTCAAACTCTCAGTGCTTCCTTATAATTTCTAATAGATTATTATTATTATTATTATTATTATTATTATTATTATTATTATTATTGGGTTTTTTGTTGGTTGGTTGGTCAGGTTTTCTTTGTGGGGAGTAGAGGGACTAGGTGTTGGGAGGGTCTTTTATTTTTTCCTCTGAAATAAAGCAGTGATGTTTTCAAATGAAAAAAAAAAAAAAAGAAGAAGAAGTCATGGAAGTCATGGTTCTTTCCCAGCATGCACCTTAGATCCCTGCTCCTTAAGTCACATCTGCTGTTCTTACTAAAGGCATAAGCCTCTGGAACAGAAGAGCTTACACTATTGAGGAGAAAAAGTACATTCTATTTTGCCCAGTGCATCATCAACCAACCTGTCAGCTACATTCCAAATGCAGAATCTTTATTTTGCATGATGATTCTAGGATGCAGAAAGCACAGCTTGCCTGACTGATCCCAGGTGGAGCCTGAAGTGCTGACAGCAAGAGAATTAATGTTTAGATTCATAAACTGAGTGAAGTTGATGTGGGAATCATTGCAAATGAATAAATATGGAGTTTTGCACTGTTATTTTTATCAACTCACTTTGCTCACTAGACCCCTTTCTGTGTAATTATTTGCAATGAATGTGAGTTGAACCTACAGCATACATATGCACCTACAACTGCCACATATGCATGAAATATGTAGCTCTTCAAAGGAGAAACACCAATTTTGTCAGCATACAGATTGCAAATACAAAACACAAGCCAGAATCCTATGTAATACGGAGGGAAGAATAGTGGCTTGTATAATTCATGTCCTTAAATGAGTCATAGAGTATTCATACCAGTGAGTGAAGATAAAACTGGTATCTTATTGATGGCATTATATGTTAAAATGTATATATTTTATAGGAAAATGGAAGTTAAATAAAACCTAAGACAAAGAAAAAATGGACTTTTGGGAAAGTACACTAATTTTCTTATCGACCAGAGTATATATATTAAACTGACTTACTGAAATTACATGGACTTAATTATATTTATGGGTGTAGTTGAAAAAAAATATGGTTTCTGGTAGTAGCCAATTTGATGTATTATTAATGCTTCATTTCATATATCATCTATATTTTTCCTTCTGATAGTTAATATTTTTATGTTTACCAGATATACTTATGAATAGTTGTATAATCTTTCTACTTAGAAAAAGTCATGAATATCTAGATTTCACTAATAATTCTTTTGGTGGGATAATATATTCCTTCTAGAAAGGATAATCATACCAATAGATGCTACTGGATCTCTGCTATCTGTGTTGTGCCCAGTTCATGCTGCTGTTCTTTGGCTACTGACAGTTTGGAAAGCCATTGCCAACATGCACAATGACAAGGAGAATGTGCTACAGAGCAGATGCTAGGCAACCCTAACTTTGATAAAAAGATTTTAAGATTGCTTGAAAGCTCATCCAAGGCATATTTTGCATTATTGTCACTAAGTGCTTATACAACCACATGTTGTATAACAACCATTTTCTCTTTCTAATTCTATACTATTATACACTAATTGAATAATACAAACACTAATTTAATAATATGGATAGAGTCATGAGGTTTTATAGACTATGCATTTGTTAAATATATTTATTCTTGTCACAAAAAAATCTTAATACTCTATAAAAAATGAAAAAAGTCTAAGCTCTTCCTACTTAATTTGAATTCATTAAATAAAAATATAAGTATATTTTGTTTTTTAGAGCATCACCTATAAAACATCTTAATAGCTATTCTTAGTCTTCTAAAACAAAAGGTTTCATAAAAGTTTGTACTCACCAAGAAACTGTAATTACCAACAAAGAATTGGTGTGAATTACATTAGCAATTGTTTATTTGAAAGTAATATAACTCACAGACCACATGAAGCTCATGAAGAAGGAAGACCAAGTATGGATGCTTCGGTCCTACTTAGAAGGAGTAACAAAATACTCAAGGGAGCAAATATGGATACAAAGTGTGGAACAGAAACTGAAGGAGGGGCCATCTGGAAACCATTCTACCTGGGTATTTATCTCATGTGCAGTCACCAAAGGTAGATGCTGATGTGGATGTCAGGAAGTGCATGCTGACAAGAGCCTAATATACCTGTCTCCTTAGAGGTCTGCCAGAGTCTGACATATTCAGAGGCTCACAGCTAACCATTAATCTGATTAAGGGGTTCCCAATGGAGGAGTTGGAGAGAAGACTGAAGGAGCTAAAAGGGTTTGTGGCCCCATGAGGAGAGCAACAATACCAACTAATCAGAGCTCCTCAGGGTCTAAACCACCAGCCACCAGCCTGGGAGCACATAGGGAGAGACCCATGACTCCAGCTGTATATGTAGGGGAGGATGGCCTTGTCCAGCATAGGTGGGAGAGGAGATCCTTGGTCCCATAAAGGTTAAACACGAGTGGGGGGGGGGGAATTTGAGGGTAGGGAGGTGGGAGTGGGGGGTAGGTGGGGTCACATCCTCATAGAAGCAGGAGGAGAGGGGATGGGATGGGGGTTCCTGGGTGGGGGGGGGAATGAGATAAGGGGACAAAATCTGATATGTAAGTATAATATCCAATTTAAAAAAGAGAGAAAAACAATAATATTCATTTTATGGGAATTGAAAATATTTTTGGTATTTTTCTTCTCTAAGTTAAATATTTGCCTTTCTAAATTTTCAAACTAGAAAATCCTTCTACATTTCAAGTTCATGTTAAAAAAATAATTAACATCTTATAAGGTTTTTTCATCTCCAAAGCCACATTGAAGAAGTTCACATTTACCTATTTCAATCTGGGATTAGACAACTTCCAAAAGCTTCAAAATGTAGTCAGCCTTACTTTCTGGTTGATTCTATAAAGCTACGTTCCGACTAGGGATATAGGAGTGAAGCACAATAAGGACACACATCACTCACATGGAAGGGAAGGCACCATGATATTTCTCTAAGTTTATTTTAGAAAGTGACTCTAGGAATGGCTCTGTGATTAAGAATACTTGATGTTCTTTCAAACATCCTTGGTTCAATTCCTCGCCCCACCTCTCATGCCTTGCAGCCCAGAATTATTTGAATCTCCACTTTAAGATATCTGATGCACTCTTAGGGCTTCTTCATGTACCAGGGATAGACATGGTGTACAGACTTATATGCAGGCAAGCATTTGTATAAATAGAATTAAAATAAATAAATCTTTTTTAAAAAAGAAAGCGATTCTAAATAGACATGTGCTTAGAGTCTTAGCCACTTTTTTATAACTAAAAACCATGCTAAAATTATTTGGTTTCTTATTCACAAGATGTGGTTTGAATGTGATGCCTCACAATCTTGCACATTTGAACATTTTGTTCCCCAGTTGATAATGGTGTTTGAGGTGTGAATTCATTGGAGGAAGTATATCACTGGGGGTAGCCTTCAAAGGTTTCAAAGGCCTTCTGTCATTCCCAAAGGGTTTCTGCTTCCTGCTTGCATCAAGATGCTACCTCTCAGCTTCTTCTCCAGCTGCCATGCCTGCTCCTTACTACCATGACAAACTCTTATAATAACCTCCACATAATAACTATATACATATAATATTCATATAATAACATAACTCTAGAGTTTACAATAAACTCTATAATAACCTCCAGTCCAATAAACTTTTCCTCTTATGTGTTGTCTTAGTCATGCTATTTTATCACAATAGAGAAGGAACACATGATGTCATAGCAATATTTTACTCAAAATATTACATGATTGGGAAACACTGATTTTTCTCTTTTAAGAACTTCTAAAAGAAGCTTTCTCAGTGCCCATGAAATAAACAAATGATGATCAACAATTTAACATCGTTAAATATATTGTGGGTATACATGAATTAATATGAAAACAAATTAAATTTGTAGGTATACTTTCTCTTTCACATCGAGAATGAAAGTCTAAGAAAAAAATTGAACTTTAAACTTAGGATTACAACAAAAGTATTCCTAGAATTATAAATGAAATTACTGAGTAGAGTTTTATTAAAAGTGTATTTTTGCAGTGAGTTAAAATGTCCTTTAACATAATTATAAGTCATATTTATTTTCACATTGTAAAATGTTAATCGGTTGAACATTTTAAAAAACTGGATTCCTTTTTGAGAATTTCATATATGAACACTGTATTTACATAATTTTCCCCTTTCTCTTCTTCCTCCCACTTTTCCCAACCCCCCATACTTTTTAAATACATCTTATTATTTAATTATTGTTTATATATATATATATATATATATGTATAAGTATATATGTTTATACAAATATTGATAAATAAAGCGTTTTGAAAAAAAAGTGTATTAGTATCTCTGTTAGTTATTCTTCTCATCTCTGTGACCAACTACTTGACAAGAAACAACTCAAGGGAAGGAGCGGGTTTTCTGGCTCATAGTCTGAGGGATATGGCCCATCAAGAAGGAGAATGCTCCATGATAATAAGAATGTGAAACTGGTCTCTTCAACCTCCTCTCATCTTGGCAGAACAGGAAGCAGGGAGTAGAGAGGACATAAAAAAATCAATTCCTAGAGCTTCTACAGCCCTCTGACCCCAAATAGTGCTACCAACAGTTTTCACCCACATGGGCCTGTGGGGGACATTTCGTATTTAACTCGAAGCAAAAGCACTACTTCGAATTATTTTTTGCCTTCTATCTTCATATAAGACACATGCTTTTGTTTTTGTATGTGCATACTTTTCTTTAAAAATTATTAATTAGGATGTTGAGTTATTAATCCTTTATGGTTGGATGGATCACATGTCTCAGATATTTATTTAAAATATAGATTATGTATACTATATTAATTGTAAGATGTTTACTTTCTTCAGAAACTCATACCTAAACCCTAGGGGGAAAAATGAATTTTTGTTAGACTTTGACAATCCTGACCAAAGAAATCAACACCAAATGAGTTCTATTCCATGTTTGGTTATCCAGACACTTTGAAGATTATTTACTATTTTGTTTAGAAGTAATACTGACATGAAAATAACCTGGAAAATGTTGTCATTAATTTTGTAGTCAGTATTTATGCCTTTGTGAAGAATTACAACCATTCTTAGCTATTATCACAGACGTCTGGAGTAACACTGGACATGTTAGAGCCTTCTATTCTACTACTGCTCCACAGGGCAGACAGAGGAGGAAATAGAGAATATTAAAACTGTGAAATGACTGTAGATCAGATTCCTGCCTCAAAATGCTTATAATCTGGATGGATCAGCAAGACAGGTGAGTGGTGATGAGCCATGTTAGCAAGAATAGGTTTCAAATGGATCAGGAGGAAGAGAAAAGACCTGTTTGTGGGAGGAGTGATCCTTCTTGTAGTGGGAGATATTTGAATCTCCAACTCGAATAGGACCGGTCAATGAAAACACAACTCAGTAATTATGAATATATCCTGTAAGCCTAGATTGGGCAGATACCCCTACACTACTCTGTTCCCCAGCTATGAACACTTATAATTTGAGGGTTTTCCAGACCCTCTGTCTGTTCTCCTACCTCCTGCTTCCCAGTCGCCCTCCATTGTCCTCTGCGGTCTTCTCTCTCCTCCCTTCTCCCCAGTCGCCCTCTTTCTCTTCTCTCCCAAGTTGTCTTCCCCCTCCATTGTCTTCCTCCAGTCTTCCTCCCCCCTGCTCTCTTCCCACCAACTTTTGTATCTCTACCTCTCCTTCCTCTGCCCAATCCCTGGCTCGAGCCTTTAGTTTACAAATTAAGATAGGCAGGTTCACCAGAAATCACCTGTGTAATGACTCACACCTCACACCTATGATATTTTATCATAATATATTTATTATACAAACCAATGTGTTTCATTATAACATAAAACAGTGATTTCATTGTGATATTTCATACACATATATGATGTAATTTTAGAAGACTTTAGACTGAAAATGTCAAGAATGTCAAAAAGATTGAAAGGACCAAGGACAGGGAAGGATCATAGCCAAAAAGTGAAGCCTCTTCCAAGGGCTTCATTTTCATACTCCAACATCATTTCCATATTGCCCTGGATCAGCAATTCCCCTCTCTGGACCAACAGTGCTGGCTTCTCCTGACTTATCTTGGTGACTATTTCTTTTCCACTACTATTAGAACAGAACCCGGAAATGCTGCTTTGATTTTCTTTGTGTTTAATTATAGGACAAGAAATTAGTTCTCAAGACAGAAATTTGAATCTTTAACTTTTTCCTGATCTTCATTTTATTCTAAAACAAGGTTAATCATGAAATCCCCTTGAATTGTGATTTAATATTCTTCCAAATATATCTATTTTCACTCTTTAATCTCCCATCCAAGTCTAGATGCCATCCCCCTCTTATTCCAGCATAACTCTTACCAGACATCCCTTCATCGTATAGTTGCATGCTTTAAAAATATTCTCCAAGTAATTGCCAGAATAATAGATTTAAAATACTAATACTATCATTATTATCATACTTTCCTTATGATAAAATATAAATGATTTTGTGATTTTTGAAGTTCTGCATAACCTAGTTTCTCACTTACTGCTTCTCTAACATCCCACACATTCTCTCACATGTTTCCCTGGACCTATCACCTACTTCCCATCATCTCTGCAATTGTCCTGAATTCTGTAGGGCTCATCACAATGTCCTTTCTTATAGGGGATGTTCTTGGCCCCTATTCCTAGAGCCTTGGTTAAATTTCAGCACATTCCTTCAGCACATTACTGTTTTTTTTCTTTATGAGGCCAATCAAATTTAGTTATTTCCATATTTAGATTGTCCCTGCTTTCTGTATTACCATGACCTCAGCAGTTAGCACAGTGTCCATCCAGATTGGGTACTTAATAAATACACATTTATTAAATGAATAAAAATCTAATTGAAATATGAATGCTTTCAACTATTAGCTAAAATATTTGTAAATTTCATTAAATATAACTGTATATTTCTGAGCTATTCCTTTCTTTAAAAATTAATTATCTTCAACATAAGTATGGAAATAGTGCACAGTGTCTGGAATTAATTAATGCCCCAAGTAGTCTGGGAATATTAAGTTGACAATGCTGGGATCAGAAAGCAGAAATATTTTTGTATTTTAAGGAAACCTAGTTTAGGAGAGAAATTTTCAGAAACCAGGATGGAAAAGTCATTGTTAGGAGGCATAGCTATTTACAAATCAAATTAAATAAAAATTAAACCTCAAAAAACTTAATTAGAGGTGGTATGTGCCTATTCTTAGGCTTTCCCTATTTTGCCAAGCAGGAAATGAACCCAGAATTCCCGTGGGGCCCTTGTTAGACAGAACCCAAGTCCCTGTGAGGCAATATAACTTTATATCATTTAAACACACCTGATTTACACTTTCTGTTCGGCCCTCTGCCTAGAACAGTTTTGTTTTGTTTTGTTTTGTTTTGTTTTGTTTTGTTTTGTTTTGTTTTGCTTTGCTTTGCTTTGTTTTGTTTTATACCATCTATGTGTTTGTCTCTGTACTCCAGAACAGCTTCCACTTGTACACTGTACTCTCTACTCTAGAGCCAGTGACAATTTTCCCTATCTAAGTTCCAAACCGAAGGCGATAATCCCCACGTGATTCGGACCAATGTGTTTATAAATCTTTCCTAAAAGCTAATAATCCCTGTATTTTAACTTTATACTTAAATCAGTAACTGCTCCACAGTGGAGGCTTATTTATTTGGCTCTGACTGCAACAGCCTGCAATTTCTCTCAGCAGAAGATCTGTCTGCCAGGTCTTCTTTGTTCAGGGTTTCCACGCTGGAGTCATATGACTCCTATCAGTGCCAATATCACTCACTTTATTTTTAAAAAAAATCACTCACTTTATCTAAAAAAATATACAACTTTTACTCTCAGGTGAATAGACTTAAATTTCTAGTGAATTCATGCCCAAAGTTAGTGCACCACTTCGTTGTAGTAATTATTTATAAACAAACGACCGCCAGTCAAGCCAACTGTCTAGGCTACAGCAACTCTGCCTAGATCAGGCGCCATGTTAGGTGGCTGGAGGCCATGTGTGGGCTGCAGCTAGAAACAACCAGCCAGAGACACCAGCCTTGCCACCCATGAGATGGCTCTGCCAGTCTTCCACACTGTCTCTGCAAGGCTGGGCATTGCCCAGACTATCCCGCCAACCACACGGGCTCAGTACAGATGAGACTCTAATGCTCAAATTATCCAAAGGCTTATATATTTAGTAATGATCAATAACAATATACCCTTACAATCAGAGGTGTAGCCCAATACCCAACCTAGATATACCAACTACCTTTGACTGCTACAGGCAAGCAAACATCAGCCTCCATCTCCCCTCTCTCGTTCTCCATCTCTCTCCTAGCTCCTCCTCTCCCTTTTCCTCTTCCTCTCCTTTTTTCCTCCTCTTCCTCTCCTTTCCTCTCCTCTTCCTCTCCTTACTCCTCCTACCTTAGCTTCTCTTACAATCCATCATTGAGGGAAGCTAAAGAATTCAAGGCTGGAAAATAAAAACAAGAACCTAAACAAAACCACAGAATTTGTGCTCTTTGGTTTCTTGTCCTGCTCAATTATAGCCTAGGGATTGCACCATACATATTAGTGATGTATTGTTGCTTACTTACAGAGAATGACTTGACTACGGTGACAGAGGAATGAAGAAAACACAAATATATACTGAGAAATACCAGGAATGGAAGGAGTAGAGTTTTTGATAGAGAAGCCATGCCACCCTGGAACTGTGTTTATTATATACAGCTGAATGAAATTGAAATCAGCTAAATCAAGAAGCTTTAGGAATCTCAGTAGGAGTAGTACTATAGAGGAGCAATTTTCAGGCCATAAATATAGTGTCAGGGAGAAAGCTGTGTTGAACATTTTCTGTGCACACTATCAACATTCAAACTTGGACAAGGAGTCTGGTCCACAGCTCTGCCTGCTATCCACCAAGGATGTCTGAAGGGCCCAAGCAACATCTGGATTAGACCCCGTCCTCCTAATCCTCTGCCTTCCTTGTCCACCTGGGACATAAAAGAGGTGAACCGTGTGCTGTCCCCTGACCTCCATCTTGATACCTATGGCTCTGGCTGCCTTCTTAAGGAAGCCTCTGAGCCCGTAGAAACATCCAAGTTAGACCCCCTCCTCTAACAATCCTCTGCCTGACAGATCCACCTGGGGAATAAACAAGGGGTGAGCTTCATTATGTCTCTTCATCTTCATCCTATGGCCCTACCTGAGAAGGCCTGCAGGGGCCCAGGAACATCCAGGTTAGATCCTCCCCTACCCCAAATCCTTTGACTGACTGGTTCATCTAGAGCACAGTCAACAGAGGTAACCTGCATGCTGTCTCTGACCTCCATTGTCTAGCCCAAGGTTCAGTCTGCCATACCAAAAAGGTCTGCAGGGCCCCAGGAACATTTAGGTCTACGTAAGACACAAACAGCAGACATGAGCAGCCTGCTGTTCCCTGAACTCCATTGTAGAGTCCTACAGCTCTGCCTGATTCCCCAAGAGGTCTCTCTAGTGTCAGGAATATACAACCAACACCAGGGATGAGATGGCTAAAGTCTAGCATAAGAACAAAATTAACCAGACCCAGCGCAGTATGGCACAAACAAAATTTGTTATAGTAAGTCTTAGATATCCTAACACACCCAAAGCTCAAGAAGATGACCTTATATAGAATTACATAAAGCTGATAGAAGCCTTTAAAAAGGAAATAAATAAATCCCTTAAAGAAACAGGAAAATAAAATCAAACTGGTGAAGGAAATGAATAAAACTATCCAAAGAACAAACAATGGAAATAGAAGCAACAATGAAAGCCAAAACTGAGAAAATTCTAGAGATGTAAAACCTAGAGATGAGAACTTAATTACAGACACAAGCATCACTGGAAACAACCTAGTTGTTTCTCAACTGAAGAATGGGAGTTTTTAAAAAATGTGGTACATTTACACGATAGAATACTACTCAGCTATTAAAAACAAAGACATCGTGAAATTTATCAAGCAAATGTATGGAATTAGAAAATATCATCCTGAATGAGGTAACTAGACCCAGAAAGATATACATGGTATGTACTTACTTATAAGTGGATATTAGCCAGAGTATAATCCATAGACCTAAAAAAACTGAATAACAACAAGGGCCCAGGGGGGGGAAGATTAAATCTCACTCAGAAGTGGATGTAAAAATAGAAGTTGAAGGTAAATGAAAGGAGGGAACTGGTTGAAAGAGGAGATTGGGAGGGGGACAAAGGTGAGGATCAGGCATGGTAGAGCAGTTGGGGAAAAGTGGAGAGATGGGAGAGAGAACTAAAATTGGTTAGGGGTGGGTATCTCTAGAATTATCTGGTTATCTCGAACAGGGGAGGCTCTCCGAGTCTATGTGGTGGACCTAGTTGAGACTTTTTAGCAGCTGGGGATATGGAGTTTGAAGTTGCCACCTCCTGTATCTAAGCAGAACTTCAAATACAAGGAGGGAGACCCTGACCACCTACAAAACTTTCCTCCCAAAATTTGTCCTGCTTACAAGATGTACAGGTATAAAGATGGAGCAGAGATTGAGGAAATGGCCTGTAATAATTAACATTTAAAAATTCTAGCACAGGGTTTCTTCCCTGCCTTTGACCATTTATGTTCCCAGATGAAAGACACACAGAGCCTTTATATTTTTTAATATGCCTTAGGCAGCACAATAGCTCGGCAGCTGCCTACCCTCTATGCTGTTTTAATCTTCCTTCCTAACTATAACCTGAATTATCACTTACTATGTTCTATGTTTCATCCAGGCTGCTCTTAGCTCCAAGAGGCCAAGCCCACAGGGCCACAGTTTTTATGGCTCAACTAATCCATGGCAGCTCTCTTGTCTTTTCTCCAGCTTGCTCTTCTTCTATTACCTGGTGGCTTCTCTCTCCTCCCAAACCTGCCAAACCTTAACCCTACCTTTATCTCTTCTTCTCCCAGGCTATGGGCTGCGGGTATCTTTATTCACCAATCAGAATTAACTTGGGAACAAGGTCCCAATGGCTACACATAAATTCTAGGTTTTAGGGGCCCCAAATTAGCATCAAAATACAAACATTAGGCCAAACAATGAAGCGCCTAACTTGAGCCCCACCCCATGGAAGAGAGCTAACACCTGATACTATTAATGATACCTTGCTATGCTAGCATAACTGTCTTCTGAGAGGCCTCATCCAGCAGCTGATGAAAACAGATTCAGAGACCCACAGACAAACATTAGGCAGAGCTCTCAGGGAGTCCTGTGGAAGAATGGAGGCAAGAATTGAGAGAATCAGAGACGTCAAAGACACCATAAGAAGAGTCAACTTACCTGGGACCATGGAGGCTCACAGACTAAACCATCAGCTAATGACCATGAATGGCCTGGACCTAGGCCCCCTACATATTTGTAGGGAATGTGAAGCTTGGTCTTCAGGTGGGTCCCTTACCAGTTGGAGTGGAGAGCTGTCTCTGACTCTGTGCCTGCCTTTGGATCCCATTTTCCCTAACTGGGCTGCCTTTTCTGACCTCAGTGGGAAAAGATTCCCTTAGTCCTGCTGTAATCTGATGTGCCTGAGAGAGTTGGTACCCATGGGGGAGTTCCCCTTCTCTTCAGAAAAGTGGAAAGGGTAATAGAATAGAGATATGTGAGTGTGGGACTGGGAGGAGAGAGTGTGTCTGTGATCAGAATGTAAAGTGAATACAGACAGACAGACAGACAGACATAAATTTTAAAACATTTTGAACAGGGAGGGAAATAGTTGCCATTTCCATAGATCTCAATCATTGAGGTCCTTGACATGGCTGTGCCCACATCAACAAC
This sequence comes from Arvicanthis niloticus, assembly GCF_011762505.2. Taxonomy (NCBI): domain Eukaryota; kingdom Metazoa; phylum Chordata; class Mammalia; order Rodentia; family Muridae; genus Arvicanthis; species Arvicanthis niloticus. Next base: position 7,507,004 of record NC_047677.1, read on the forward strand.
GTACATCCTCTCAGGACTTTACTCACTCCCTACATACACTCCCTTCTACATGTTTCAGTAATCAAAACCAAAAAAATGTTCTCACAGATCCATCTGATGAGAATATCCGTTGATGTTCCTTCTTCCCAGCCACATGAAGTTAATAATTGAGATCCCACCTCTTCAGAGAAGAGCAGAGTTCTCTTTGCCCCTTCCCAATCCATGACTGACTGCTGGTAATCCCAGTCTTATATAGGCCCATTACAAGCAATCATAACTACAGTAAGGCCATGATTCTATCAGCTTTATCATGCCCAGAACTCATAATTCCATAGCCTTTTTTTCTATTTTCTGGCTCTTATGTTCTACATGCCCACACTTCCAAAATGATCCTAAGGATTTAGTGAGGGTGATTTAAATATCCTGGTTAGAGCTGAGCACTCAAACATCATTTCCTCTGAGCACATTAAGAACCCATGAGTTCTTCCCTTCTCAGCAAATAGAGGCTGAAACTGAGTTGGAGGCTTCCTCCCTGCTGGATAGCTTTAGTAATGTTTATAGCTGCTATGCAGGCTGCTGGGGAGTTGGGGCATCAATGGTCTTACCTGGCTGTGAATTGTCTGTCCCAGAATAACCATTGGCCAGGCAAGATATGCCCAACTACAAAATAGTATCTGTAGTGGTTTGAATAGAAATAGACTTTATAGGCTTATTTGAATGCTTTGTCATTAGGGAGTGGTCCTGAGTGGTGCTATTTGACAAGGATTAGGAGGTGTGTTGTTGGAGGGAGAGAGAGACCTTGTTGGAGGATGTGTTGGATAGGCTTTGGGGTTTCAGAAGCCCAAATCAGGTCAAGTTTCTCATTCTCCTGCTTCCTGTGGATCCAAACGTAGAACTCCCAGTTACCTCTCTAGCACCGTGTCTGCCTGCATGCTGTCATGCTTCTTGCCATGAAGATAATGAACTAAGCCTCTCAATCTGTAAGCAACCCCAAATCAGTGCTTTCTAAAAAAAAAAAAAAAAAAAAAAAAAAAAAAAAAAAAAAAAAAAAAAAAAAAAAAAACTGCTTTACTCATGCAAAGTGATCTGCATCAGCAGTAAAAATATTTCGATTAATTTTTTACATTCATGAAAAAGTTTCAAAAATCTTCAATAGGGCTGTTAAAGAATATTGAACATCTTATGATTGTAAGACAGGTGTCTATAATGCTGTAACAGCCCCCCATCCCCCACTTCCCCACTGGAGTTTCTTCACAGGAATAGAACACTAAGACAAAAATATTTTTTCATACTTTCAAAACTTATATTTTATAGTTAGTATATAAAGTATTTGGCTTTTATCTATATGGTATTTAATATGTGCTTAGTTTTGTCTGACACTCTCCTCTCACCCAACTTACCCCATCCCCTATCCTGTTTAAAACACATGATTCCTAACATCCCCCACTTTCATATCACATGTTTTGTTTTACCCCTTTAATTAAATATCTTTTATTACAACCATGAATTATCTTGTAAGCCACATCATTTATGCTTCAGACAACTTTCCATCTTTGCATTTGATCTTCATTAACCATCATTTCAACACAGGATAACTTTTCAGTCACCTTTTGCAACCAACCAAAGTCGCCTTTCAAGAATGACATTTCCTCTTTATGGGAAGGTGAATCCTCCATCAACAGGCAAAAGAAGATACTTTGTAACTCCAACCAAATGAAGGATCTATACATTTTTATGCAGATAAAAGAAACTTTATAAAAGTAAACTATGGTATTATAAAACTCAACTATCTTTAAACTGATAGAAATGGCTATTAACTAATAATATTAAGTAACATTGAAGTAGATAAAATGAGATAATTTAGAAATAAAAAAATAAAAATTAAATTAAAAAATTATGGATTAGGAGATTCACACACTTAGATGACCAAGATGTTATAAACTCTCATAATTCTTTTTGACAAATTCCTTAAAGTTCCTGTCCCTTCCCTACTGAAATTGTCACAGTTCCCTGAATGAATTGCTGAACAGGGAAATTTTCTCTCTCAACTGTCATCATTTAGTCTCTTGTCTTCTCCCATGTCAACATAGGAGAGAAAAACAGAAAACTTGCCTTCCAATAGTAGTCATTGTCACCAACAGCCATCCAGCTGGTTTGACAGCCATCCAGCTGGGTCTTGTTTGAGAAATATTTATAGTGCCATCAATTAAATGTGAAATTAATCACAGTACAAAAAAGTAGAATTCTGTCATGAGAATCAATCAGCAACACTCCAATGGGGGTTTATAGCATTATAGACACCTGTCTTATGGTCATAAGATGTTCAATATTCTTTAACAGCCCTCTTAAAGCTTTTTGATGAATGTAAAATTTTAATTAGAATTTTACTGCTGATACCATGTTTCTTAACAGGGATGCAGTGATTGATGACTAAATGAATTATCCTGGCTACACGGATCACAGTATCACTGCACCACCATATGCCATCAGAGCTTAGGCCAGATACCAGTCATTCTTGACCTATGAAATCCTGACTTGTGATAGAGTGCCTGGGAGAATCTGTCAGTCCTAAATGTGATGATGTCATAGTTTCAGGCACCACAGTATTTAACTCTCAATAGTTAATTTCATGTATATCGGGCTTTGTTGATATATACTCATTTAGAGACAGGCGGTGCTTTTCATGCAAAGCACTTTTCACAGAGGACTGGATCTAAGGAAAATTGTCATCTGTGATCATTGGATTCCATCAATTTTAAATCAAAGAGAAAAGCAGTTCTTATGAAAATGTCACTAGGTATTCCTGATAGTTCTGAATCTGCTGCTTAAATACAAAACTGAAACCACCAAATGCATGTCAAGGCGAGGAGGTTGGGGGTGGGGTGGAAGTGCGGTCGGACTGTGGCCATTCAGGTGTTAAGACCTTTAGTCTCAGGCAAACTCAACCTTGGTTCACCTTAACATCTTGGAACTGCCAAATCTCTTTCACATATAATATTTCTTGCCTGTGCTTCCTTGGCGGTGATTGACAGCTTTACCCCTCCTCCCTCCAGGCCTGGGCAGCCCTGCTAGCTGTTTTGTCAGCTGTAACCTGCCTGTGTCTGGTGAGGCCACAGCCTGTCGCTCCACACCGCGGGAGCCCGGCTTGCCTGGCCTCACTGCTGCTCTAGCTAACATGCTGCCTCTGGGCCTAGGGAGACCTTTCCAGTCTACAAATAACGCTGGAGAATTTAGACTAATCGGTTCAGCTTCCCTGAGGCAAAGGGGAAAAAAAGGTTTCTTAAAAGCGAAAGGATTAAGGGAGAAAGTGAACAAAGTGGTTTCCACTTAGGGAATCTGAGAGAGTACAATCAACTGAATAAATGGTTCTCCCAATCACAGGGAAAGCGGGTGAGAAAACCTTGTTTTGTGGCTTTTTCCTTTGTAAGATCATTTATAGAATCATCTATGCATAACACATCATAAGGAAGTATTTTTTTTTTGACGTGGAAGATATTTTATTTTTCTTTAGTATTAAAAAGTCTTGAAAATAAATAAAAATATCACACACCAAAATTCCCCAGACTCAAATACACACCAAAATTTACCAATCCAATACAGCATGGTGAACTTACATACAGTTAGAGCTGGCATTCAACCTGGAATGCTGTGAAAACTAAATTTATGTCCTTATCTATCTACCAACCTTCCCAAAATTTATGATAGAATTAGAAAAGCAAATGTGTGTGTGTGTGTGTGTGTGTGTGTGTGTGTGTGTGCAGTCTTTCCTCATACCCTTATATTTAACATTTCTTGTTCCCTATACTCCCTATACTTTTCTACACTTGTTTACATAAATGCATATATTATTGGCTATAAATATTTTCTTTATTGCATATCCTGTCTCTGGTACTTTTTTGTTAATAGCTACAATTCTTCATTCTTCATGTGCACACACACACATGAACTCACACTCATACATATGCTCACACATGTATACATTTATATGCTCACACATGAGTGCACTTCATTTTTTTCCATTGTTCAACTATAGTAGTTAGATAATAGGTTAATTTAAAATAGGAACTGAGAAAATATTTGTGGTCTATTAGAAGGACCAAGAGACAGTAGATTCCATCAAGAAGGATCTCAGAGTAACCAGTCTGGGAGACCATGCACCAAAATTTTGAGACAGAAAGTAGCTCTCAGGGACCTCTTTGTGTTTGCTTTTTTGATATTGGCTAAGGTTTCCCAAAAGTTATACAAGTTACTTTATCTGGGGTTCTAAAGCTCACTTCCTGGTGAATTAAATTTGATTGGAAATTAGGCGTCCCAGTGAAACTACTTGCTAACTGTAATTAAATTTGAATCTCACTTAAGAAAGCATTTTCATTGGCAGGAAAGAAATCTTCAAGGGAAAAAAATACTTTCAGGTGTTGATTTGTATAACTAACCCCTTGCACTTGGTGGGTCATTAGATCTCACTAGTTTGTAATGCAATCAGAGTCAGCATTCTGCTCGTAGGGGTTGCTTGGTAATTTGCTTGTTAATATATTAGCACATAACATTGATCAAATGGCTAATCCAATCACACGCTTGTAATCAATACCTTATTGATTACCCAGCTTGGTGATCACTTTTGTTAGGTTCAGTCAATAGCAAATGCCAAGTAGCCTTTCACACACCCAATTAGCTTATAAAATAAACCAAACATTTTGTTTGGCCCTGAAAGCAAAGATCAATGGAAAGCTTTGGAGTTGAACTCGGATGATTTTTTTCATCAGCTTTTTTTTTTTTTTCTCCCCTGCAGCCACTCAAGTTCACATTAACACTCTCCCACTAGTTTTGAAGACATCTGAAAAGCAGCTGCCATGTCTGAGACAGTGAAGCAGCTGTAAGCTATAAATCACCAGGGTTAGGGATTCTGGGTTGCATGTTGGCATGTGGTCTGTCAGATGAGAAAAAAAATAGAGTCATAAAAGAGGCAAAGGTTAGAGGTACCTAAAGTTTAGAAGCCTGAACTTGTGCTGTCATTCATGCAAGGAAACTTTGCCATTGGTGGTTCTAAGTGCTCTTAAACATTTACTTACTTAAATGCAGTTGTTTCCAGCTTTACTCCCTGGATGGCCCAACTCCGATTTTTTGCTTCCCATCTTGCTGCTGTTAAATTGATCATCCATGTCATCAAAAAGAGATCCCCTTTCTCCAGTGAAAACTAGGTTAGGTAAGAAATATCCAGTGGTATCAAAATTAGCCTGATCTTTCCAAGACCACAATTGTCTTACACTTCAAAATGGAAGCAACATTCACAATGGATTGGCTAACACTTGTCCTGAGAGATGGGTGCTGAAGGCCTAAGTGTTTATAGAGTTACTTGTTAGTTCATCATGGGAAAGCCGGTGAGATGATTTGCTGGAGACCAACAACCACATAGTTGACTTCCCAAAGGTAGACACAGCAGTGACATTGGTGATGTTAAGTTCCAATTTATGAAACACACTGTAGGCTGGCGAAGCATAGGGTGTGCATAGGGTGAAGTGTAGTGTGACTCTGTTGGCAAAGTGAAATAAGGACTGAAGTCAAACACCGGATGTTTGTGTCTGAACTCCCCTTTCCCCTTTTGTGAACAGAGAATTCACTAAATACCAATTTAAAAAGAAAAGTGATCTTCAGAACGGATAATTTTCCTGAGGATTTAGGGAACCTGGATTACGGCTAAATAACCATCAATCATTCAAATAATCAAACTCACAGAACTAACAGTGTGGATTACCACTCTTATTTGTCAGGGAATGTTGATAAAAGTGGCATTTTCATAGAAATTGTCTAGATCAGTTGACCAAATATTTATCTTGCTTAGATGTCAAGATACATGAATTAAATAATATCAAAATTATTTGTTTTTCAAAGACTTCTTAAATATTTCTGTTTTATCTGCTTTTTAGAGTAATTTGATTTGAGCTAGTTAAGGGTATTTATTTTGTTTTGGTTGCTTATGTATTAAATAAAAAACATTCTAAATTAACTATATGTTCCATCACTTCATCTTTAAGGTGATTTGTTCTTATTTGTTTGCTTTTGTGGAACCAGTTCTGTGGGGCTCTGTTATTACTGTTGTTGCTGTCATTACCATTGTGGTTTGGTTTGGTTCGGTTTGATTGGTTACTCTACTGTTCGACTTGCTTGTTTCTCTCTGTGACATGCCCTATCCATCCCAGGCTAAGGATAGAACACAGGGCCTTGGCACACGCTAGCCAAGCATTCTTGAGCTGAGCTAGATATGCATTCCTTGAACCACTTTGTTTGTTTTGTTTGTCTCTTTGTAAACTGAACTGAATTAGAAAAACAGCAAACTTCAAGAGTCATTGCGTGCCTTAGCAGAGGTGAAAGAAAACAGATTTCCCATTCCTGAGAGAGAACATGAGATCAAGATGCTCTTCCCAGACAGAGAAAAGTGATATGAAGAAAAATTAAACTGGGTGGTGTGCCAGAGGTAGCTGCCACATCTTCTGAGTGGTTTCCCTCTACAGACTATCACCTTCAGATTTCATTGTTCCTATGAAAGTTCCCAACTGAGGAGATAGTACTGCTTAAGCTGTAAAACCAGTCTGCCTAGGTTCAGACCCAACTCTGAATTCAGTTTTAGAATCCATGAAAGATGAGTAACTGTAAAAATCTACCTCCTGGGGGGAGGTTTATAACAATCAAATGAGTCAACATATGTGAAAGCCGTAAACACTCCAGAAATGCTGGCTATCCTTATCAGTATAGCCTTCATAAAAATGGCTTCCCCTTGAAGTTTCTTCAGTCCCTGGTCGAAGGTCAGAGTCAGGAACCTGTTAAGGAAGAGCATCGTCAACTACAACTATGAGCCAGCAGTCCCTCATACTATGTGAACATTCATCTCAATCTCAACCTTCATTAAGTAGTAGACACACACAAAAACACAATGAAATTTCATAAATACTTTTGCCAGTAAGAAAAGGGTGACTGATAAAAGTTAAGGGTGTCATCCAATCCAAGGTGATTGGGAAAACAAATAACAACAACAACAAAACCCCACAACGAAAACTAAAACACATTTCTCAGAGGCAATAATGATGGTCTCAAATATCCAGTGCTCCATCACAAATTCTGACAATTGTCAGAAAATCAGTTTTCAGTACCTCACAGAAAGAGTCATGAAAAGAAAGAATGGGGCAGGTAAGATACTGCAAAGGTGCTTGCTATAAAGCTTGATAACTTGAATCCAATTCCAGGAACCCATATGGCATAAGGAGAGTACCAACTCCCAAAAGTTGCCCGGTTATCTCCACATACCTACTGTGGTATGCAAGCACACACACACACACACACACACATGCATATGTACATGCACACACTCAATGTAATTTATAAATAGTTCTTAAAAAGAAAGATTAGTCCATTTGGTCTTTAGGTTCCTGTTTTGCTATGTGACATCTACCACATGTGGCACTAACATTTTGATGCCACTGGACATGAAGACCTCATCAGGGCTGAGCCTCTGTACTGCCATGCTCCTCAACTCTCGGAAGTATGAAACAAATACACCCCTTTCTTTATAAGTCCACACATGTAAGTGTTTTGTCATAGAAATAGAATGAGCTAATTTAGCACTTTAATTTTAAGCCCTGTAACTACGAGTCATGAACTATATAACACTCTTCTGTGGTGGTCTATAAAGGTGTAACAGAAGTCTATTTGTGGTTTTGTTACACATAATAGCAAAGTACCATGCCTGAATTGAACTTCTGAAATTTTTTCCTCCTTCCCTCTCTCCTGCTCCTATTGACCCAGTGCTGTAAGACTATGGTTTGGTCCTTTCAAGGTTTAATTGTTTTAATTTTCACAGCACACATTGGTGAATTTAATCCAAAAAGTTATTACTTTTATAATTTTTTTATAGTATCCCATCATCTAATATGAGCATAATTAAATTGCATATTGATAATAGTCAAATAACAATATATAATTCCATTTTAAAGTGATTGGTTTAGTTTAATGAGCTAGCTTTACAGACCTAAACACGTTTTAAATCCTTAAATGATTAAGAAATTAATATTAAAATATTTCTTGAGAAACCAAAGTTGTAAGAACTCTGTAATGGTATAATCAGTAAGACCAAAGTGCCCACTTTAAAGCAATAAAACTTGGTATTAAAAAAAAAAATCTTGACATTCTTCTGAAAAAATTCTCTAATCAAATTGCAGACTCCTAGTTAATTAGACTCAAATATGTATCATAAAACAACTTTACTGAAGTGAATTATAACCTTGCATTAATATGTTATTAAAACATAATGTGCTAATAAGGAGATAACTGATAGTTCTCCTATAATTCATTATTTCAAATACACTTTATTTTTTTCAGGATAGAAATAAAATTTTCCAAACAGACCAAAAATAGTGTTTGCTTAAGAGAACATATATTTTAACCTAAAAGAGAATAACCTGTTATATCAGCTTGACTGGGCCAGTTCATAAAAGTGACACATGATCTCATGGCACTTTCTGGAAAAGTGATTCAGCAGTAAGGTCAAAGTGCTCACTCTGGAGGCCTGAGAAGGTGACCTTTGTACACCAAACTTACATGGTAGAGAAGATAGCTAGAGGGGACCTGATAGCCAGCTAGAAAATAAACATTTGTCCTTCTCCCTTGCCATCCTCATCTTTGAGGAGAAAGAGAGAGTAGGAGGAAAAAAAAAAAGGGGAGAAGCAGGAAGACAGTTTAATCAGGTAGTTAGTCAATAAACCCTACCCTGCACACGCACACTCATTACCAGCCACTTTACTGTACAGTTATTGAAGTAATAATACAGATTAGTGAAGATGTCTTTAAAAATCCAAAAGAAACATTTGAAATTCCAGCTTATGAGTTAGCAAATCTAACAAACGTATCTTTATCTTTCCTCTGTGTAACAGCATATTTGCTAAATGACATCAAGTACTTTATGTGTACTCTAATCCAGCGCTAACCTGCTAGGACAGTTTTTCCTATAGTACAAGTGAACTGTCTCTACAAAGGAATAAACTTATTCGTGTTGTAATTCACGCAGAAAGGCCATTGTCAAAGTATGCATTGAGAGCCTGCAAGGACTGACAGCTGAAGGAAAATTAATGATGTCATGACTCACTTTCAAATGGGTGACAAATTTGCTAAGACACTAGAGTAAGATTTTATGTCTCTGTCCCTGACACTATTCCTTTGAGCTAGTTATTCTTTTTACAGGTGATGGAACCGAGGCTTATAGAGGATAACAAAGTTGCCCAGATAAAATGGTACCTAAAGAAGCAAAATTTGAACTTAAAAAAAAAAACAAAAAATAATAATAAGCTCAGAAGATGCCCAGTGGCAAGCCTCCAGGCAGAGCTCTCTCTGGGTGCTTCAAGGAAATAAAAGGAGAACCCAGAGCCAGCAGCATTGCACTTCCTTGTGGCAAGCACGGGGCTTGCAAGGGTCTGATCAAGGTCCTCTGCACATATATTATAGTCATTAGCTTGGTGGTTTTGTGCTACTCCTACCAGTGGGAGCAAGTGTATCTCTGACTCTTTTGCCTGGTCTTAGGACTGCTTTCTTCCTGTTGGGTTGCCTTGTCCAGTCTTGATAATGAGGACTTTTGTCTTGTCTTATTGTGTCGTGTTTTGTCATGTTTGGTTGCTTAGCTGTTGTTGTTTAAGGGCCTATTCTTTTCTGAAGTGAAGCAGAGGGAAAGTGGATATGGAGAAGAGTGGAGGAGAAGCTGGTTGGAAAGGAGGGACAAGAAACGGTGGCACAGATGTATTGTATGAGAGAAAAATCTATAATAAAAGAAAGAGAGAGGGGAAGGGGAAAAGAGAGACACACACACACACACACACACACACAGAGAGAGAGAGAGAGAGAGAGAGAGAGAGAGAGAGAGAGAGAGAGAGAGAGAGAGAGACTGGTTCAAGTTTGAACCAAAAAGGAATGTCACATTCACATTACATCATAGTTAACTGGGAAACTGAATTAACTAGAAAGTTGTCTTGCTCACACATTCCTGTTCAACAAGATTTAACTGCTTGGGAATTCCACCAGACAATGGCAGAACTGGATAGAACCATCACAAACTGTGAACAGCATTTTATGCGATTTGGCATACATTTCAAGTTTTCGGTGAAAAGTTTGAGCATAGCTAAAATTTAGTTGCCACTTGGCATGTCAAACCATAAATAGAGCAAAGTGCTTGGTTAAAGAGCTGATAACTGTGGGTGGGAGAAATGCCACTCACAAGCATTCTTTAAACTGCATTGGGGCACCAGATATCTGCCAGTTTTATCAAGAGGGCAGCAGTAGAGGAGCTGCTTACCATCCCTTCTGTTCCATAGAAATCCTTACACATGAAATCAGGTGTGGTCAAATTCAGAGCACAGAATAGTGTGTCCTTTCTGAGACAAAAGACCAGAGATGAATAAATATTTGGGAGACGGGAAATGGAGAGGGATCACAATGACTGTTTTTTCATTTTAAATAAAATGACTACATCTCTATCCAGAGCTATTTCCAGTTTTTAGAAGACAACATGCCAGAAAGCTAATCCTCGGTCCCTATAACAAGATGAAGCCACAATCAAAGCAGGATGTTAGCAGCTATAAAGATCAGGATGTTAGCAGCTATAAACATCCTATGCTCCAGAAAGCACCTGAGGGACTGTCAGTAAGGTTTGTAAAAATTTCTTTACCAGGGCAAATTTCACACTGGCTTGAGCCTGATACCCCTCTGTTTCTATTACATTCTATTTACAAAGTAAAAACCCTAGATTACCATTTCAAGGATTTTCTTTCAGGGTGGAGTGAAGAGTGGGTATAGGGAAAGTTGTGTGTGTGTGTGTGTGTGTGTGTGTGTTTGTCTGTGTCTGTGTGTGTCTGTGTTTAACTACAAATTATCAAAGAAACAAAAAACCAAAAACACAGCTGAGGTTTCAGAGTAAAGAAAAAAAAAAAAAGTCTTTTCATAAGCAGCTGGTTTCAGGTCTGCAGGTACAGATTTATAGTACACATAGTAACTAGAAATACTGAATTTGCTTCACTTCCCTCCTCTTCATTAGTTGTATAACCTTGAATTTGTTCCTTCATTTATCTACTATACAGATAGGGAGTGCTTGCCTTTTAAGAAAGAAATAACCAAGCAAGGGCAGTTATGAAAGTACTTTGAACCTACAACATAATGGGTGTGCAGTAAATGCCAAGCTTGTAGTGAGTATGAAATAAAGGCCAGGGGTGTTTATGGCCTTTTGTAAGATTTCCAGTTATGTTGAACTTTACTAAGAGCTAAAGGATCTCCCTTTCTAACCAATCCCCAGATTTCTTCTTTGCCACCATATATGGAACTTGCTATCATGGATTACAGAATTCCTGTCAGGATGATGACTCTGGGAAGCTGAAATTCCATCAGAGTTGGCTCCCAGGAAAGATGCTGACTAAAGATAAGAGATTTCAATGAAGCAATGGTGGCTTTTGGATTCTTAGTGCATCAAAACATCCCAACTGCTTTTATAAGACATGTTCAAAATAATGTTGGGAGGGAAAGGTAAAGATAAATCTCAGAAAGCTAAGGAATGAATAATATATGTCATTCACAGAAAATCATTTTCACTTGGAAACATTTTAAATCATTCCAAAGAAATATCTGTGGCTTTCACGTTAAATTATTGCTTACTAATTTGGAAGATAAAAGGGAAATGGAATGAAAATATGACTTTCCAATGAGTGAAAATGACCACAAACTGTAGTGCTACATTCTTTGGTGCTTGGGATTCACTTATCTGCCCACATTTGTTTAATGAAACATAACAAGCCACAGGCACACTGTCTCTCACCAGTACTGTGTGCCAGAGTCTAAGAAAAGCATGAGTTCATAGCAGGGGGAGAATGGCCCTCTCTTTTTCCCAATAGATTTCACAAAAGCACTGAACTCTGCTTGGGATCATTAGTTTTTTTCTATCATACTATTTCTAGAATCCTTCCCCAGCTTACTTCTTTTATGCAACAAAACCATCACCCAGACCTGCTAAGATGTATTATCGGCAGGAGTCTGACATCTGCAGAATGCCAAACAGCTTCTCTATCTTTTGTGGGAAGGTTAAGCAAGAAAAGATTTGGTGTGAGAAAATAGGCCCAGAATTCATACATTTTTTAAAACTGCAACTAGGTGTGATTTAATTGATGTATAGAATGCAATGTAGTCTTAGAGAATAAAAGCCAATTGGGGAAAAAAAATCAACATTTTGAAGGACTAAAACTGACCATTTTCACAGTGGTAGACATTTTAAAACTATATGTAGTTGAAAAAAGACAGTAAAAGTGTAATATGAGATTAACATTATATTAAAATGAATTATCTATAAAACATTTTGAATATATTCTTTGACTTAAGAAATTGGTTATGCAGCTCCCTGCAGTACTGAAAAATAATCACAGTCTCTAATATGTCATAGTTTTTAACCAGACAAGCATATTTTTCTGGTAAATATTCCTTCAGGAGCCTATAAATTAACCACAGACACAATAAAATGGCCAGAGCTGGCAGGAATGGGAGAGAGCTGGATGGCATTAAGAAATTAAATGAAGAAAATATGCTGAACCTTTATCAACAAATATTTAACCCTAGGATTATTTTTATTAGAACTTTAAAGTGGAAAGTGTGCGTGACAGTAATACTTGTGTATCTGTGCCTTACCTCGTATTATTTATGCTAAATCTGGTTGACCTGTAAGAATTAACATAATGCTGCTTTCCCTGTACCTTTTAAGAACTAATGAAAATCAGTTTCCTTTCAAATTCAAATCCTAATTCTCGCATTCCCATTAAGAAACAACGGTTCTCCTCTAAAGGAAATGCAGGGACAGAGAGTAGCAGAGACTGAAGGAAAGACCATCCAGAGACTGCCCTATCTAGGGATCTATCCCATCTGCAGACACCAAACCCAGACACTATTGCTGATGCCAAGAAGCACTTGCTGACAGAAGCCTGGTATAGCTGTCCAATGAGAGGCTCTGCCAGAGTCTGACCAATACAGATGTGGATGCTCGCAGCCAACCATAGGGCTGAACATAGGGACCCCAATGGACGAGTTAGGGAAAGAACTCAAGGATCTGAAGGGGTTTGCAACCCCATAGGAAGAACAACAATATCAACCAACCAGACTCTCCAGAGCTCCCAGAGACTAAACCACCAACCAAAGAGTACACATGGAGGGACCCATGGCTTCATCCGCATACATAGCAGAGGATGGCCTTATATGGCATCAATGGGAGGGAGGCCTTTGGTTCCATGGAGGCTTGGTACCCCAGTGTAGGGGGATGCTAGGGCAGTGAGGTAGGAGTGAGTGGGTGGGTGGGAGAGCACCTTCATAGATGGAGGAGAATGGGAATGCAATGGGGGTTCACGAGGGGAAACTGGGAAGGGGAACATTTGAAATGTAAATGAAACCAATGAAAGAAATAAAAAAAGAAACTAATTATTTAAGCTAAACTTCAGCACACACAAAAAAAATGTTTTGATTTGGGAAAAGACAAAGATTTCTCTGGAATGACTTAGTTCACTTGCTGTGAAAAGAAACTACAACTACAGCAACTCTTATAAAGAAAGTACTTGATTAGCGCTGACTTACAGTTTCAGAGGTTTATTCCATTATCCTAATAATAAAGAGCATGCAGGCTGCCATGGTACTGCGGAAGTTGAGAGTTCTACATCTGGGTCTGCAGGAAGCAGAAAGAGAGGAGAGAAATTGAGCCTAGCTTGGGCCTTGAAACCCATCCCCAGATAGGTGCTCCCTCTATGGCCACAGCTACTCCAACAAGGCTCCTAATCCATTCCAAGTAGTTCGACTCCCTGATGACTATTCCGTCAAAATATGAGCCTATGGGGGGCATTCTTGTTGAAGCCACCACAATGCACAAAAGTCATTAATCAAAAATTAAAAACTAAAAATTTATAGCTACTGATTTTACTGCCCCTTCGAAAATAGTGTTAAGAAAGTAAAGAGGTCAGGGACTGATCACTTGACTATTGCTGGCCTAAGGCTGGGGAGATGACTCAGCAGTTACAAGCCTGAGGGAAGGGTAGCAGAACAGTATGGGGAAGTGGGGGATGTTTCAGTGGTTACATGGTGGGGAGTGTGTCTTAGCAGTTATAAATCAGGGGCATATGTGTCTCAGTAGTTACAAGAGGGCTGGGAGTACTTCAGCAGTTACAGATTGGGGGTCAGAGATGTGATATGGAGTAGGAGGAGTAGGATGCATCTCAGTAGTTGAGAGCACCTGCTACTCTTCTGGAGGACCTGAGTTTAGTTCTCAGCACAATCATCACTGGACTCTCAACCATTTGTAATTCCAGCTCCAGAGCACCTATCACACCTGGCTTCTGTATTCACCTGCACTTTTGTGCATATACACATATATTCACACCTAATTAAAACCATCAAAAACAAATCTATTTTTATTCACATTATATTTTCCTCCCAAAATAATCCCCCATTCCCCTTCTCCCCTGAGAGGGTGGTCTATCCCCTGGGTATCACCACACCCTGGCACATGAAGTCTCTGTGAGACTAGACACATCCTCTCCCACTGACACCAGGCAAGGCAGCCCAAGTAGAAGAACATATACCACGAACAGGCAGCAATTTTGGGGGTAGAAAAAAAATCTACCTTTCTAGTTGTTCGGGACCCACATGAAGACCAAGCTGCACGTCTGCTACATATGTGTAGGGACACCTAGGCCCAGCTTATGTATGTTCTTTGGTTGGTGGTTTAGTTTCTAAAAGACCCAAGGGTCGAGGTTTGTTGACTATTAGTATTCCTGTGGAGTTCCTATCCACTTCCAGGCCAGCAATCTTTCCTCCTACTCTTCATTAGAGCCCACGAGCTCCATCCACTATTTAGCTGTGAGTGTCTGCCTTAATCTTAGTCAGCTGTTTGGTTGAGCACCTCACAGGACAGACATACTAGATTCCTATCTGGAAGCAAAATAAGTGTCAGGAATTGGTCCTCGTCCATGGTATGGGTCTCAGATTGGTCTGGTTATTGGTTATCGGCCATTCACTGATCTCTGTCCCATCCTCCTGAATTTCTTATAGACAGAATAAATTTTGGGTTGAAAGACTTGTGCATGGGTTGGAGTCCCTATAGCTCCATTAAGGTTCTACAAGAGGTGACCTCTTCATGTTCTATATTCCCAATGCTATGAGTCAAAGCTAGGGTCACACACACACACACACATACACACACACACACACCCCTATTGATTCTTAGGCAGCCCTCTTATTCCGGGTTTCTGTCAAGTACTTGATATGTCCACACTAGTCTGTTGCAGATTTCCATTTCTTCTCATGGCCATCTGACCTTCTCTCCTGTTTCTCCCCACTCCTGATCCAAACCTTCCCATTCCCCTGCCTATCTGCCCTTCCACCTAGTTCCCTCCTTCCACCTGCCTTTTTATGACTATTTTACTCACTCTTCTAAGTAACATTCAAGCATCCTACTTTGTGCCTTCCTTCTTGTTTAGCTTCTCTGGTTCTGTGGCACTAGTGTGGGTATCCTGTGCCTAATACCCACTTATAAGTAAGTACATAACATGCATGTCCTTTTGAGTTACCATACTCAGGATGATATTCTCAAGTTTTGCCTGAAAAAAATTATGTCTTTGTTTTTAATAGCTGAATAGTATTCCATTGTGTAGATGTACCACATTTTCTTTATCCATTATTCAGTTTGTTGTTTCCAGTTTTTGGCTATTATGAATAAAGAAAGCTGATATGAACATAGTTGAGCAAGTGTCTTTGTGTGGTGAGAGAACATTTTTTTGTTATGTCCAGGAGTGGTATTGCTTGGTCTTGAGGCAGATCTATTTCTAGTTTTCTAAGAGACTGTCAAGTTGATTTTCAAAGTGGCTGTATACTATCAGTGTACTCTAATTTAAGAAACAATTAGAATATGTAAAAACCTTAAAACTGTGAGATACAGATCCACTCTAAATACTAGTGTAGTGATAAAAAACAATCTGATGAATTCTAGAAATGTATGGTATGTCTTACATTGTTAAATATGTAGTCACCATGTGACCCAGATGTTTACTCTTCTTTTACTCAATAGATATGAAAATGCATTCACCCAGAGGTAATTCTTAAATATTCAAAACACTATTTTTAAGATCCCAACATGTCAGATAGCCTAATTATAGATGTCTTAAGCAATTTGTGACACACATGCACATGTGTATACATACACATATATTCCCAAATTTGTGTGTGTATATATACACAACTTTGTTTATATATACATATAATATATATACATATGTATGCCCAAATGTATATTGTATATATTTATATATATGAATATATATACACATACATGCATATACATGGACACATATATATGTACATTATATGTACATATATATGTACACAGTAGAATAATATTAAGTCAAAGAGTGTCATTGTAAAACATTCATGAATCATACTACTACAATGCTATTATGCTGACCTGACCCAAAGACTGACTGACATAAAAGACTTTAACTGTATGATTACATTTACAAGAAATTCCAGAAAAGAAGTAACTTACTATGGTGTACTTTATAAATGTTTGGCTTGTTTATATGCCTGACAATGATACTGATGTATCCTTGATACTAGAGTCAGCATTAGTAGATGCTGGATCAAATGGTCATGAAAATTTTAAGGCTTTAGTATCCAAATCTATTTCTCCCTCAGAGCACCTGACAAGGGCTTTCTTCTACTCTAGAAATCAGATACAACTTTCTCCATCTTGGACTCAGTGATTTCAACATGAGAAGGTAAGCATATTTTTTGAGAAAGATATATTCTTTCTCTGTGTCTCTTTCTTGTTTTCACACATGCACACATGTGTACAAGTACACAAACACACACATACACACATATACACTTGAGTGAGACTCAAGAAAATTAAGGATAGGTAACAAATAACAGAGGTAAGATTTTAAAAAATCTTCTGATAACAACAATTCTTTTAGATGTAGAGCTTTAGCTGAGGTAGGAGAAAGAACTTTTTTGATGTTATATGCTCTATTGACTTCCACTAGACGTATTTGTCAGTGCCTAACATCAGGTGTTTAAAGGAAGATGTAGAAATAATTTATTACACAGGAGAAAGTAAAGGTTCATTTTTCACAAAGCAGGTAGTCTATACCCATTTTTCAGAGGAAAAACCCAAAAGTCAAGGAATTTAGGTGATTGATTTAATATGATAATTAAACCTGAAACCCAAAGCGAATGACTTAGTTCTATTCAACAGCAACCCGAGTCTTGTTTATAGATGAAAAAAATACTGTTGATGCTACAATGATATATATGGTAGAATTATCTCTAGAATAACATAACTATATAACAAACTAAAATGACTTACAATCTCAAACTGTAAAACAATTTATAGTGTCCAACCTTCATACATTGTGTTGAAATAGAAGACAAAATAATGTGAATAAGAAGAAAGTTATTGCCGGGCGGTGGTGGCGCACGCCTTTAATCCCAGCACTTGGGAAGCAGAGGCAGGTGGATTTCTGAGTTCGAGGCCAGCCTGGTCTACAGAGTGAGTTCCAGGACAGCCAGGGCTACACAGAGAAACCCTGTCTCGAAAAAAAAAAAAAAAAAAAAAAAAAAAGAAGAAGAAAGTTATTCTTAATCACTCAGTTCCAAAACTTCACATAATTATTAAGGTGAAAAGGAAACCATCTTTAGTAGGTTAATACTACCAGAATATTATATCAGCATTCACCAAATGTTGCTAAAACATGCAAGATTATACATGTTCTACAAAAAGAGTATCTGCCAGAGATGAGGTCACTTAGCAGCAATTGACTTTTCTTCATGCCAGACTGACCTGGCCTTAGCTATAATTTCTAATGAAGGAGTCAAAATCATGCCCAGTCATTTAAATACTTGGCAGACCTGTCTATTCAGTACAGGAAATTAATGCCATCCTATCAGCACTAGAAGGAGTGGCTCAGAGAAATTCACTGTATCTTTGTTCAGTACCCCACAAATATGATTTATTTATTTATTATAGAAAGCAAAAAAAAAAAAAAAAAAAAAAAAAAAACAACCCAACAACAACAAAAACAGCTCCAGAAGTTTTATATAGAATAAAGACTTTAGTTTACAAAGAAGAATTTGGATTCACTTCATTATTATCTGCATGAGTTTCATAATTTATTGTCAGTGTTCATGCTGAAGGAGTAAAATGTGGGACCAAGACTTAAGCAAACAATAAAAAAGCAAAGCAAGCATACAGATACCAACTCCTTTCACTCAGATTAGAGATCCCTGCTCATTAGTATTTGTGACTCTCATTGTGACAGTAAATAAGCCTATGCCCTTGGAAGATGCTGACTGAAGCTGCAAAATCATAAGTAGCAAAGACTAGACTCAATAGGTACCATTACAGTATCAGGGTCCATGCCTATTCCTGTTCTGACCCTTCTTGTTCTCCTGATCTTGAGGGTTGTCATACTATAGGGAAAGAGGAAAGTTTCCTGAATTGACTGGAATATTTTGCCATATAGTAAGGCATCATCATAGAAACTTTAAAAATATGGTTTTAAGAATAGTGAGGTGTCAGCTTTCATTCACATCTTGGCTTGTAGAAATTAGGAGAATTTTATTCCTTTACATTTATGTAAACAATGTCCCAACAATCAGTAGTGGCATTCCCATGAACAGTGGCAAAGTGCTCACTTACTGTTCTACTATTTGCATCAGTCCAACTTGACACTCCATAGTCACGTGCAGTGTAGAAAAACCAAACCAATCTCGATCTCAATTTTTGTATTTTAAAAACATAGTTTGCATAATACCACATCATGATGAAGCTCAAATGCCAACATTAACACTTTCTTCAGCTTTAAGGAAGTGCTACCTACTTAAATAATAGGACCCATCTTCAGAGAGGAAAGTGAATATTTCCATCTTGATTTGAAGAGCTCATGACAAACCTTACCTCCAGCCTTCAGCCTTCACCTATTAGCCTTTGTTCCTCTTTCATCTCTACTTATTCTCAAATTATTGACTTCTGATCCTATCCTTAATCTCAATTTTGGCACTGTGAACTTGATGTAAACATGGTCTTCCAGGGTATGACCTTGAATATTTGTCCCATAGAGTTTGACTTGACGTAGTCACTATTCTCATAGCCTTATACTATTTTGACATAACATCATCTATTTCAAGTCTAGCCCTACTAATATTTGTCCTCCTAGTTTTGATAGATTCTCAAATGTCTTGTCTAGTTATCCCTAGTGTCATGGACTAATAAGATTAGATAGGAAAAGGGAAGGGAAAGCTTTTGTAAAGTTATAAAGTAATTATTATTTCTCTAATGAACTTCCAATAATTAAAAGCAGCACACACACCTCTGTCGCCTCCAATCCTCTGACTTTTACCTCTAACTGCTCCAATAACTCTGCCTAATTACAATCAAATGTCTATAGATAGAAAAATCTCCTGAAGTTATTTTAGATTCTGACATTTTATGAGCATTTTGATAAAGGAATTTTGATAGAAGTCACATGGAATTAAAATCTTCACTCCTACAATTACAATCCATGATTTCTTTACCACCCAGGAAGAGCTGACAACATGTCACAAACAGGATTGCTCTCTTTGGAAAGGATGCATATCTAGCATAGGAGATGGCATACAATGACTACAATACCAAAATTAATTTTCCCCTATTCCACCTTTCTTTATTTCTCTTGTTTTTAAAATAATGGTAAGGATGGAACCAAATTGTGCTAGACAATTGCCCTATCACTGAAATATCCTCAGTCCCCAACTTTTCTTATATTTTTTCTTTAAAAAATGTCTCAAAATGTAGCTTTAGCTTGCCTGGAATTCGCTATGTAGACCAGGCTGGCCTTCAACTCACAAAGATCCATCTGTCTCTGCCTTCCAAATTAAATGTCAGTAATAGCATGCCCAAGGCAATAACTTTTAATAGTTTTCTAAGACTTTGAAATATCCAATTTTGAAGCTAGCATGGCTGGAAGTACTAATAGGGAAGCCACACCTCAGAGTTTCATTACATCCTTTTTGCCAACTCAGTATTCTTCCCTTAGGGATTTACTGGGGTATTACAGAATACTAATTGTACTTACCAACCCTTACCAACCCTTGCCAACACATTAGCAGTTCCAGCTTTGATATTATTACTTGAGAAGTAAGCACTTTAAAAAAAAATTCCTGCTTATATTTTACACTATCAGCTTTCTTTCTGAGGTGAGTCTAGTAAGCTTTTGGATTACTTGTACACAGAAGATGAAAGAGGAGAATGGGATGCTAGTGTTTTGCCAGAGTTACATTAACTATGAACACAAAAACTCCTGCATGCCATCCCCTATATTTATAAGATCAAAGTTGTAGATGGAGAAAGGTAAAGGCTGACCTGTGAGTACATAAAAAACCAAGGAGCACCTACTGGACCCTAAAGAATTGGAGCAGGACCTTCCTTCAAATTTTTAAAGTTATAGCCAGGATGGTGTAGGGAGCCGCGGCGAGCGGTGACAACAATCGCCATTACAAGATGGCGCTGGCATCCGGTGCTCCCACAAGTAAACAACTAAACTGCGCAGGTGCAAGAGGCAAAAGCACGCCAAGTCACTGCCCATCCCGGAGCGTAATATGGGGTGATGAGTGAACAGCCAATCAGAAGTGAACACGCCACTCTAGGGAGCATATAAGCAGTGCCTTTTCCGGGCTTGGGGTCTTCCACTTCAGCTGATACAAGAATAAAGCCTAGTTGTAGTAACTACCCGAACACTGCCTCCCATGTCTCTCTTGCGGGCGAGGGGACTCGGAAGGGGCGCGGAACATCTGGTGCCGAAAACCCGGGAACTTCAAGGCACCGTGGAGACCCGGGGCAGGTTAAAAGACTACAGGATCAAGGTACGTCTCTGAGAGGTATGTTTGGGGTAGAAGCCTTGGTTGTGAGCGGATTTTCACTCATTGCCGCCACTGCACTAGTTGGCCTCTTGATTGTGTTGCTTTCGTTTTTAGCTTATTTGTGTTGTGAAGATCCAGCTTGCAGCACAGCTATTAATGCAAGTCAAGAGGTTTTAGAAGAGGTCCACTCCAGTGTATCAGAAACAGAGCATGTTAGCCGGCATCAGGCCAAGGAGCCTGGGGAAAAAGATAAGGCCAAGGAGCCTCGGAAAGGGAAGCAGGCAAGAAGGCCTGGACAAAAGAAGCAGACCCAGGAGTCTGGTAAAAAGGGAGAGTACTAAAAAGAAACAGAGGCCACTGCAGGGCCTATTAAGAATAAGGACCCTTCACCGGCTGGTGAAGAGAGAGTGGAGGTCAAAAGGACCCCCCTTTACCCCATTAAGGAGCTTGCCGCCATAGACCTTAGCAGCTCCAAAGAAGATCTAATGCAAGGAGAGGAAGAAAGCCTAGAGGAAGAGGCAGCCGCCTATGAACAAAACAGATATGGACCAAAAAATAACCGTCCTGAGATAAGACTAAGAAAGACCTTGAGTCCCTTGGCCCCGCCCTTGCCTCCAGCCTACGCCCCGGGCAGTGTCTCTAATTCATTTCTCAGCCCAGGAGATCGGAGACAGCTACAGCTGGCATTTCCAGTCTTTGAAGGGGCAGAGGGAGCCTGTGTTCATGCCCCAGTAGAGTATAGGCAGGTCAAAGAATTAGCTGAGGCAGTACGTGCATATGGAATTGGGGCTAATTTTACCGTATCCCAAGTGGAGAGATTAAGTGCAGCTGCCATGATGCCAGGAGACTGGCAACATACCATCAAGGCAGTGCTTACCAACATGGGCCAATACCTAGAGTGGAAGGCCTTGTGGCACGAGGCACTACAAGCACAAGCCAGAATTAATTCAAACACTGAGGGACAATAGTTATGGACTTTTGACATGCTGGCAGGAGTTGGCACACATGCCAATGACCAGACCGCTCACCCTTGGCAGGTATGCGCACAAATAGCGACAGCTGCTGTTAAGGCCTGGAAGTCTCTCCCCAGGCGAGAAGGGAGTAATCTTTATTTGTCCAAAATAACTCAGGAGACCAGTGAGTCCTTCTCTGACTTTGTGGTCTGTATGACTGAGGCAGCTGGCAGAATCTTTGGGGATTTCAGATCCCAAAAATTTCAGAAATTGGCTCTTTTCTAGGAACGGTTATTTATCCAGAAAAAATAGTTCCTCAAAAATTAGAGATTGACAGAGACCATTTACATACCTTGAATGATTTTCAAAAATTATTGGGTGATATAAATTGGTTGAGACCATTTCTGAAAATTCCCTCTGCTGAATTAAAACCTTTGTTTGATATCTTAGAAGGGGATGCTCATATTTCCTCGCTGAGAGCCTTAACACCGGCTGCGAGCCGTGCTCTACAAGTAGTAGAAAATGCTTTACAAGATGCCCAGTTGAAACGCATAGATGAAACCAAAACCTTTGATTTATGTGTTTTCCAAACTAGATGCTTACCCACCACTGTATTATGGCAAGAGGGGCCTTTGTTATGGATTCATCTCAATGCTTCTCCCGCAAAGATTATTGAATGGTATCCAGATTCAGTCGCTCAGCTTGCCCTTCATGGACTAAAAGCAGCCATTACCCATTTTGGAAGGGAGCCTAAGGTTTTGATAGTGCCTTATATTGCCCATCAAGTCCAAATATTAACGGCAACCTCTGATGTTTGGGCAGTGCTGGTTACTTCCTTCAATGGTCAAATAGATAATCATTATCCTAAGCATCCCATCTTACAATTTGCCTTAACTCAAGCTATCATATTTCCACATATTGTGTCTCAGGAGCCACTCCCAGATGGAATGGTAGTTTATACGGACGGGTCAAAAACAGGAGTGGGTGCCTATGTGGTTAATGATAAGGTTACATCCAAACAGTACCATGAAACCTCACCTCCAATTGTGGAATGCCTAGTGGTGTCAGAGGTTCTGGAAATCTTTCCAGGTCCCTTAAATATTATTTCAGATTCCTTCTATGTGGTTAATGCAGTGAAAGCATTAGAAGTTGCTGGGTTAATTAAGACACCTAGCAGACTTGTAGAAGTTTTTCAAAAGATTCAGCTTACCCTAGCTAAGCTAAGATTCCCTGTCTTTATAACTCATATTAGGGCTCACTCAGGCTTACTGGGACCTATGTCCCGTGGAAATGACCTGGCAGATCGAGCCACAAAGTTGATTGCAATTGCCCTTTTGCCAAAATTGGATTTGGCTAAAGCCTTTCATAAAAGGTTTCATGTGACAGCTGAGACGCTACAATGTCGATTTAACATCACTAGAAAGGAGGCTAGAGATATCGTGACTCAATGCCAAAACTGCTGTCAATTCCTACCTGTTCCCCATACCGGAATTAACCCTCGGGGAATTAGGCCATTACAGATCTGGCAAATGGATGTTACCCACATCCCATCCTTTGGCAAATTACAATATTTGCATGTCTCCATTGATACCTGTTCTGGAGTTATGTTCACCTCTCCATTGACCGGAGAAAAGGCGGCCCATGTTATTCAACATTGTCTCGAGGCTTGGAGTGCCTGGGGAAAGCCTAAAATCCTTAAAACTGACAATGGACCAGCCTACACTTCTCAAAAATTTCCACAATTTTGTCGCCAAATGGAGGTGACACACCTGACGGGTCTTCCTTACAACCCTCAGGGACAGGGCATCATTGAGCGTGCTCATTGTACCCTTAAAACTTATTTGATAAAACAAAAAGGAGAAGTTGAGGAAGCTCTGCCCACGGTGCCATGGGTTATTGTCTCTCTGGCACTTTTTACTCTTAATTTTTTGAATTTGGACAATCAGGGCAACACTGCGGCTGATCGCCATTGCCTGGAACCAACTAGGCCAAAAGAAATGATAAAATGGAAAGATGTTTTGACTGGTCAATGGAAAGACCTTGATCCTATTTTAATAAGATCCAGGGGAGCGGTTTGTGTTTTTCCACAGGAAGAAGACAACCCGTTTTGGTTGCCAGAACGCCTGACGCGACACCTCACAGTTGTGGACGATAATTCCTCAGTGGGTTCCCCTACGAATGCTTTTGATCGCTACATGGATTCTCCAAGCTTGGGTTCCTAGTATATATAGTGAATTTAGATGGGCTATCCTATCTGCTTTTCCAAAAGCTATGCCCTTGCCTTCTTAAAAGGCAGCTAAACAGCTTCTGCTTCTGCTAAACAGAATTTCTTCTATACCTTTAACTATACCGAGCGAATTAATGCCTCACTCCAGTTTTTGTGTATCCTCCATTTCTTTTCATCTTATCCAACCACTCCTTTAATATTTGTACCAATGTAACTTGCTTTATGTACCAGTGCTGGTCTGCTCTTGTCTATAAGCAGGCTCTAATAGCCAGAATACCACAATAGATCCCTATCCCCGTTCAGACGTCTGGGACCTTGACTTTATTTCAACAGAAGAGAGATTTTGATATAACGGCAGCCATTGTCACAGCTATTATGCTCGGAGCAGATGGTGCTACCGTTGGAGCTATTGCCATGTTTCACCAAGTACAAACCACTGAATTTGTCAATATTTGGCAGAAAGAGTTAGCCAGGCAATGGCTACCCACTCTTCCTCCACAGCAGAATTGAAAGGAGGTATTATGATACTCAATCAGAGATTAGATTTGGTTGAGGAAAGACTGGATATCTTATTTCAGTTGACATAAATTGGCTGTGAAAGGAAATTCGGAGCTTTGTGTATTACCAACATTCAATACGAAAACTTTACAAAAGCAGCCAATCTCTCACGTAAATTGTCCTTATATCTTTCAGGAAATTGGTCTGAAAATTTTGGTAATCTTCTTGAACAACTTCGCAGAGAAATTATTCTTGTCAACTCTACCCCCCTGGATCCCTTCATCGTTAAAGGACTTTCTTCTTGAATTTCTTCTGCCTTTTCTTTCTTTAAGGAAAGGGTGGGGATAGGCCTGTTTGGTGCAGCCCTATGTTGTGGATTAGTGTTCATGTTATGGTTGGTCTGCAAGCTCAGAGCCCAATAAAAACGTGACAAGGTTGCTATCGCCCAAGCACTCGTAGCCTTGGAACAAGGATCTTCCCCTGAAATTTGGCTATCTATGCTAAGAAAGTAACTGATGACTGAGACCCTCAGTCGATGCACCCCAAGGGTTCAGCCCATTGCACTGGGTCGATGAGAGGTCTAAGTCTAGCCAGCCCTTGCCTGAATAACTGTGGTACCTGAATATTTAGAGGTGTTTGTGAGTGGGTACTCGACAGGGAATGTTCCACGAGTGTGGATAGATTTCCCGAAAGTATGCCTGATTGCACAAAGGTTTGATGTCAAGAAACCTCCTCTCCTGGTGTCACCCCAGGGTGGAGGCTCCCTTTCCCCAACAAAAGAAATCGAGATGGGTATGGGAAGTATTACTCATTGCACGACAATGAGAGAAGAAACTCATTACAATATCTCATTCTGCACAGGGGATCAGGCCTCTGCTTTCCCTCACTGAGTTGGTGCCACGCTTGATAGGCAAAAGGCTGTTCCATCTTAATAAAATAGAAAGGGGGGAGATGTAGGGAGCCGCAGCGAGCGGTGACAACATTTGCCATTACAAGATGGCGCTGGCATCCGGTGCTCCCACAAGTAAACAACTAAACTGCGCAGGTGCAAGAGGCGAAAGCACGCCAAGTCACTGCCCATCCCGGGGCGTAATATGGGGTGATGAGTGAACAGCCAATCGGAAGTGAACACGCCACTCTACGGTGCATATAAGCAGTGCCTTTTCCGGGCTTGGGGTCTTCCGCGTCAGCTGATACAAGAATAAAGCCTAGTTGTAGTAACTACCTGAACACTGCCTCCCGTGTCTCTCTTGCGGGCGAGGGGACTCGGAAGGGGCGCGGAACAGGATGGCAACCTCCATCCTCATCTCTTGGGGCAGCCATGTTTGTCCCTGCAACCACAGAGAATTGCCTTAAGGTAATTATTATCATTCGTAATACATTCCAGGGCTGTTTGCCTGATTAGGAAGAGCAGAGATGGTGAAAATGAAAGTCCTTAAATGAAAAGTTAGCATCACTTCCACACCTCTACCTGCTAAAGGGAAAAATAGAAGCTAATTCTTGCTAATCCTGTTGAAATATATGGTGAACTAAAGTTTTCTTTCTGTCTGACTTACATTACTATATTTTACTATTTACTTAGATAATTAAGTTTTTTAAGACAATGTTTTACTGTGTAGGCTAAGTTGGCATCAAATTCTCAATCCTCTTGCCACAAAAAAATTATGGGGATTACAAGTGTGTACCACTATGCCCACTTGATATTTTTTAAAAGATATATTTGTACTTTCCAACTTTTGGGAGTATAAACAATCAGAATTAACACTAAGCACAAATCTAAGTTTAAAAAAAACTCAATTTGAAATGCTTTAAATAAATTATAACAAAAAACGTGTGGGCTATTTGAACATTACTATCCCTTTGCTGTGTCTTAAAAGGTTGAAAAAAACCTAAATTACAAAGTGATAGCAATCCCTATTGAGTGGAGATAATTTACAATGTTTATACAAGCAGAGACATTAGTTGACTACAATTCATGAGGAAGGAGGATTTTGAACAATGTCCAGATGGTGTTGCAGTAGTAAAATGTACATGTCCTGCAGCTATCAGATAAACAGCAAAATCACTGAAGTCAAGCTCAGTGTACCTTGCAGGAATCAAGTTCAACAGAAGTCCAACTAAAATCATTTGGAAAACACTCATTCAATAGTTTAACATTAGAAATGTCACTGCTTATTTCATCACTTATTTTTAATATATAAATTATATATTTATCACAATAAAAAATCAAACGTGTAAATTCCATATTGGCATTATTCTAGCACACATAATTATAAACACACATTACTCACCACAACTGCAATCAAAGCCTGTTTTTAATTTGCATTTTTTTATGTAATAAAATACTAAATAAGCATCCAGTACTGTCATTTCTGCTTTGTTTCATAATATTCTAATTTATGTAATATGGAATTCAAATCTCCTTAAAACTTGCCAGGTAAGATAATGCCCTGAGTTTTTATTATTTTCATTATTATTATGAATAAAAAGACAAAGTATGGTTCAAGTAACCAACTCCCATCCCTTTAAAATATTTTTTCATAGACACCATAGTCTCTTTCAATGTCACAGCAAAACTCTAGTATGTGTTTAATAAATCATTTTTCTTTTATGTTTAGTGTTTCTCTGTATCTATCCTAGCCTCTCCACTCTAACATTTCCATTTCATAGACTATCTCCAAATTCTATTGAGCTCAGATGACTGCTCACAGTAAGTTTCATTTTACTTGGCTACAATCAATTACAGGAATATAGATGATTTACAATCCAAATCATTTGAGCTCATACATTTCACATAAAGTAAAACAGAGTTGACAACCTCACTTGAAAATGTTAAAAGGGTAGTCCATGCTTTCATGCAGTAGTAAGTGATTTCTTAGTTAAATCTGAATGAATTTGAATATGTAATTAAACCAAAATATATTGCAAGTCTGGATTTTGTGGAATGCACAGCATGAGATCATCGTCACTGAAATTAACTGTTTCGTTAATTAGCTAAGTCTCAAAACTTTCTTTTTCTTTTTGATTCAGTCGGATACTTCATCGTACTAAATCTTTTCTGGAAATAGGATTGTTTTACTGAGAACAAACAACATTTTATTTTAACTGTGAAAATAAATGTCTTTGTAGTTTCTAAATTGTATAAAACCTCACTTCATCTCTTATTTTCATATCTTACTTTAGTCCTTCCCAGAGGTTGTTCTTTAAAAGCGAGGGTAGAGAAGGAAGGTGTACTTTGTTACGTAGAGGAGATCAGGTGTATGTAAGGAGGGAAGACATACCTTGTTACATGGATGGGGCCAGTAGGAGAAACCTGGGCAACAAGATAGACTTGGGCAGCTTCTTACATTTCAAATGAGTATCACATAGGTCATGACAATCTCCTCACAACTTAATGCTTGAGTTGTTATAAACATACAATTCTGAACTGTCACAGAAAAAAAATGGTTAGCATGATAAGAACTGACTTCTTAAGAATTTGAAGAACATATTAAGACTTACTTCCAATGGGATGCCTGAGAAGGACAGGGACTACATGTCTTAACTTGGAGCTAGAATCAAGAAATTCAAATTTTGGAGCTAGTGAAATGGCTCATCGGTTAAGAGTGCTGACTGCTCTTCTGGAGGTCATGAGTTCAAATCCCAGCAACCACATGGTAGCTCACAACCATCTGTAATGAGATCTGATGCCCTCATAAGAGCAAGTGGGTCTGTAGCAAAAGAGAGAAGGGAAAGGACAAGGAAGAAAAGAAAATCAAATCTCTTATAATAAACTTGTATATCAAAATTAATAACAGGATTAAAATTCACTAGAAGAAAAGAAAAATATTCACACATACAAAGCTAAATATGAATATCAGTTTACTAATGTTGCTGTTATTAAGTTAATCATCACACTTTTATATGATGTCTTGTTGGGAATAAACAAAAAAATTGTTCTAAGTACTACCATTTTGTTTTCAGACTCCATTTAATCATAAGTTCAGCAGATATCTTAAGGACAACTTCTCCATCTTGCTGTCTGTGTCAATCTAAGTTCAGATTCCCAGGTCCAGGAACCTACTCCTGGCCTGATTGGTGAAAACTCCCTTGCTCAACCACTTATGACAAAACATAATTGGACAATGCTACAGCCTATCTGGTTCCCCCTTGCTTTGTGATGTCATCATTAAATTTGCTATGCAATTTTTCTTCAGAGTGGCAGTTCAGCTCCTGGGTCTGCTTTGAGTCCTTAACTGATCACTAGCTGCTTGATTACAATAAATTTTTGTCATCTTCATTGACCTAGTGTTTTTGTTACGTTGGATTTAAGTGGGCCCTACAACAGTCTAACAAGGAACAGAAGATTGTAAAAAATCAGATTCAGGAAGGATATTTGTCCAGCAGGCTAATTACTGAGAAAAAAAAATCTCTTATTAAATACATAATTCTGTCAAATTCAGTATTAAAATAAAAGAAACAATTTTCTTTACCCAAAAGAGAGATAATACATATTATGTGAAGTATTAGAGACAGCCATAGGCTTCAGGAAATTCTAATAGGTAAGATGGTGTCTGAGAAAAGAGGTCTGGACACACATCACTAGGATGCTTAACATAACACTCAGTGAAGTGTGTAATTCTTGCCTGTTTTTATTTTGTTACTCCTCATTTTATGTTTAACATTTCAGTGGAAATTATCACTGAAAATGCTGCTCAATTATTTTCAAGTACTCAATTATGATGTTTTCCAAGAATTATATTCAAACTACTTTCAGGAACTGCCTCATTCCTTGTTACCCACTTCTTTTAAAAGTTGTATTTCCTGACTTTCTCATGTTATATGTTTGTTTCTAATGCTGAGAACTAAAACCCAGGACCTTATGCATTCTGGTAAACACTCTATCACTGAACTACCTCCCCTGCAATGCATACATGTAGCAGTCTTATTTTAAATTTATTTGTTATGGACAAATAAAAGACTGTAATTTATAAATCTATCTTCTAAAAGGTAGTATGCCTGAACTGTTTTTAAATGCCCACATTGGTCTTGTCTAATAAATTTAATGATACTCAAGGTGAATTAAAGATTTATAGGTATTTGTTAATTACTAAGCAGTTGTACAGAAAGAATAAAAATTATGCTGTTTCCACAAGAAATAATAAATAATGATGTTTGTGACCTAATATTTTCTTGAGCCTAAGTTTCCTTCTTTGGAATTCCTAGTAAGAGAGAAGCCAAATGGAAAGGTGGGATGGCAGCATGGATTGACATATATTCGTGTTGAGTTATGCCAAGCATTTATGGCCCAGAAACGAGGAATAGACAATGCTATCCAAGATTTTTTCTGAAATAAAATGCCAATAGCCTTGATTACCCAAATGAGAAACACTACATAGAGAATCTGGGGAATTTAAACTTGATACTGCAGGACTCGGCATTCACTCATCAGCCAATTATTGAATACCATCTTGGCTTGCTGTCCTGCCAAGATGCAGAAGTAAACAAAGCTAGTACCTGTCTTCAGAAACTTTATCTGCTAAGGGACAATGATAAGAAAGTCCAGAATCCTATTTAAGAGAAATGATTGTCATGGTAGAATCCAGAATGAAGCTTCAGTTGTAGAGTTCACTGGAACCCTTAATTCAGGTGGCACTATTAGGAAGTATTTTCAAGACAAAATGACATTAACACCTCAAATAAGTGGCTATCACTTATCAATTTTTTTAAGGATAGCTCCTGTGCACACACTAGGATTACACTAGATGGACACACACCCACATTGTCCTGGCTCGTGAAGAAAGCACCGTCAGAAAGTCAAACACTGATTTGATAAAAATAAAAAGCTAAAGAAAATCAGTGGTTATAAAAGAAAATATTCCATTGTGAGGCATTGAATCAATTCTTTAAAATGTGATTAAAGAAGATACCTTAGCCATAAAGAAGGTACATTAGCCAGTATTCTGTAACCAAAACAAAATACCAGATAAAAGGGTACTTTATTTTAAGAAAGTGGTTTACAGGGCTCACAGTTTTAATGCCTGAAAGTTTAAGCAACATAGTGTTTGATATATTGATGTAAGTGCTAGATCAAACCACTTTAAACTGGATCATGAGATGGCATATGGCTTACTATGGAAGTACATGAGTGAGAGGCCATAAGAACAGAGATGGATGAGACAAGAGTCAATTAAATCATGATCTGTGTGTGTGTGTGTGTGTGTGTGTGTGTGTGTGTGTGTGTGTGTGTGTGTGTATGTGTGTCTGTGTGTGTGTATGTCTCTGTGTCTCTGTGTCTCTGTCTATGTCTCTGTCTATGTCTCTCTCTCTCTCTCTCTCTCTCTCTGTGTGTGTGTGTGTGTGTGTGTGTGTGTGTGTTTAGAGAGGAGAGTTTAGGGGTTATGTGGTAGATATTGGAACTGCTTCTAAATGCAAATAAATGACATTTGTGCAATTATGTGATGAAATTAGAGCTACAAACAAAAATTGTAGTTCATGTCTTTTTGTCAACTGTTGTCTTAATTCACATACACACTGAACATTAGTCATTAAGACTGAAAAGCTTAATATCATCCAATATAACTTTTTACTTCCAGAGATTAAGAATCGGGATGATATTTAACATTTAAAGTACTTAAAGATGTACCAGCTTTTAAAACACTTAGGAAACTACTTAATTTTTGGAACTGGGAAACTGAATAAAATTCTTTGGTGTCCAGATTAACAGTTGTTCATTCACTGTGCTTATTAGAAAGCATCATTAAACAGGAGCCAATAAAGGATACTATGATGAAATCAGGAAGACTCTGAAAGAAATTGAAGTAAATAACAATAAAGTCACAGTTTACCAACTCATGAGAACCTGGGTTAACCATAGTCAATACTCTAAGCAGCAGTTCTTTAAGTTTAGTTTATGATGTGAAATTGATAAATTTCACAATCAATAAAACTCAAAAATTTTCAGTTGTTCCAAGTTTAACCTTGTAAATATGAGTGTCTCAAATAAAGTCGAATGGATGAGCAGTTAATTGAGTAATTTTAAAGGGGGGGCATCAAATAGAGACTTAGTATCTATTATGTCTAGAAAGAGACAAAAGAGGGGGATTTATTGAGTCATCACCCCAGTGAGTGTCTAATTCCATATTATCAGAATTAATGTTCTATATTTTAATCTTATACCTTATTCTATTTTGACTACTAAAATATTATCACTCATCAAAAATAGCACTGGGCATTTCCTTTTCCTATTTTGATGAAGTCCTAAACCCAGAGTACATGGAAATTTTTCTCTAAATAAAACCTTCTAACTCAGATCGAAAGAAGTAGATGACTCTCATTTTATTTCATGTTAACAGTACTGGGTAGTGGGATTTATGTCTAAGAAAATTGGCTTGTTCCTTCAGGCAGTACCTCGCCATCACTGGGATAAAACTAACATCTGACATGCTGTCAGGGATACCTGACTTCTGTTTATTTCACAGGCAATTAATAGATATCTCTTATATTCTGCTAAAAGGGTCATTTCAAGAAGAAATAGAAAACATCAGACAAAGAAAATATGAGTTGATCTTGTCAGCAGCAAGGATTTCTCGGCGGGAGATCTCACTGTGGCCTTCATTATCACAACAACCAATAGGTGTTGCTATAGAAACCATACTGTTAACAAGCTAATGGAACAAGGCAGAGGCAAATAAATGATGAAACTGGGAGGGAGGGAGGGAGGAGGAAAGGGAGGGAGGGATGGAGGGAGGGGGAAGGGGGAGACTGGAAGGTTTGGTTCTTGTAAATGAGTCTCTGGTTTTTAAAATTTATCTTGTCTCTTTTTTTGTTTTGTTCTTTTTTTTTTTTTTTGCTTGTTTACTTTTTGTCTGTTTTTTTAAAGTTAGTACTACATGAATAACAGATAACCAGTAATAAGAACAATATAATAATTCAAATTCCCCTCTTCAGGTATGTTTTTGGGGATCTTTATAATTGAAAAAAATGAAGTTATAAGCAAGAATAAATGCATACTTTAAAATTTAGAACCTTAAACTCCAACATGATTTTTGGGTAACTAATGAAGTATCTGCGAGTCCTAATGGATTCTTTATCTTAGCAAGTCAAGGGTAGTTGAGAAGTTGAGGCAATGTAATAAACAAATAAAATACATCATCTCAGTACAACTAATGTGTTGAGGACCGCACTGCCCCACGCTTTGGGGCTACTATGTTGCTGTCCACACTGCCCCACGCTTTGGGGCTAAGTGCTCTGGTCAAGAGAGAGAGTGGGGATGGAGGGGCAAGAGACTCAAAGAATGGAGACAAGACAGAGTGTGTGGTCAAATCTCGTTTACTGTCTCCCATAGACTATAGTCTCCTCCTGTTATTCACCTCTATTGACCTTATTACAAGAAAATCCTGGGTATTTATAAGCACAAGCAGGAGAACACAGGTGAAAACATTTCACCATGCAGCTGGGGTGAAACACAGGTGAAACATTGCACCATGCAGCTGGGGTCACTAAACAGCAAAACAAGCTATGTGGGATAAACAAGATGTTTGTCAGAGTGTGCTTCAGCTGTTGTAGGCTATTGAAAAACAAGTCTCTATCAGGGTGTATGGTTCCAGATGGCTGCAAAGTTGATAGCTGCTTTCTAGCCACTTTCTGCTTAAAGTCAGCTCCCAACACTAATGATTAGGTATAAAGGAAGAAACTAATTCAAAATATTTTAAAGTACATCCCTAAATTAAAATATCATAAAAATTCCTAAGAAACCTCAACTTCAGGTAGCTGAAGGTATATTAATTTGACTTTTCTCCTACTAGCATTCAGGTAACACCAAAAATAGGAAATCATATCCAAAGTATGTAGAATACAAAGTGTATTTATTAGTCAAGTCCTCAGAAATTGTCACATAAAAATCTTTTCTCATTTTTTTCTTCAATAATTGCCTTCTAGTTTTAGCCTAAAACACTCACTGTAAAATTAATCTCTTATCAAGGGATTTCTGTGCATCTAGATAGAAATGTAATCATTTATTGTTAGCACTACTGAAAGGAGAAAAAGTAACAGTTATGCACCCTCCATTCTTAAGCAGCATGTGTCCTTCAACAGTCTGTGAATACAAACAAGGCTGAATCCATGCCTCATATTCACACCGTGACACATCATAGCCTCGATGCTGTTTCCCCATAGCAAATCTCTGTGATTATTTCTAGACATCTATAAAGCAGGTGATCACGTGTGATCACCAATGCTACCCTATGCTGTAGCCATAAGATGAAGCTTGTCTTTTTATTTTCTATTTTACTGGATTTCACTGTTTTTCTGCTCACAGTCACAATTAGTTCTTATTATGACCCCTATTTGTGGTTCTCTTCATAGGATCCCAGAGCCCATAAAGTGACTGGAAGAATGACTTATACCTCAGCTTCATACTTGCTTTCATTTATTGAATATTGAAATAAATGACTCATTGTTTATTCAAACAAGCCCTACTTGTGGCCAAACTTACAAAAAGTGTTACATTTATGGCTTCTACAGCTAAGTTAGATGGTATGTTAGTATTTCTTCTAGGTTCTACCCCACAGTTACCTGGCAACTGCCAGGTATGCCTGCCTTACTATAAAAGGGGCTGTTTGGCCCTTCCTTGCTCTCTTGCTTTTACACTCTCTCTTCCACTTTTCTCCCTAACCTTTTTCTCCCTTTTCCTTTCCCCATCTCTCTGTACACGTCTTCCCTCTCTCCCCCCTCGTCTTCCCTCCTTCCTCCCATCTCTACTCCCTTCCCAACTCCACTTAGCATGCCCTAAATAATAAATAGTATTTATTCTATACTATGTCTATCCTATAGCTTCCCCTGTACCTCAGGAGAAAGTGATGCCTCAGCATGGACCAGCAGAAACACCCCCTCCCACCTCACTGCACCTGGCTCTACTAAAACATATCCTGGCCCCTCTGTTTTCTTACAAAATACAACATGATAAGCCTTCTAAAACTGAGAGGAACAGGTAGGTGGGGAGAAAAACAGAAGATGTTACTCATTTCTACAAGGAGAAACAAAGTTAACTGGGCTTGTAACAATCTCAATCCACTTTAAAAAATAAAACCATACTGGAAAGCAGTATTTATAGGTCTGTGACTCTACTTACTTAGGCAGTATGTTTTTATTTGCAGCTTATGGGAGTCACTGATCTTAGGCACGTTCATTGTAGATATTATATTAAGTTTGAACCATAATGTCTCCTTTGAAGACTTGTCTTGATATAAAGGGCCAGTCTATCCACTCTGTATTCAAATCCCTCTTCCACTTGTAAAAAGAGAAATGGTTAAACTTTTTAAATAATGTTGTTCTGCTTCTACCTATATAGTGAAAGGTTTAATGCTTTTTAGTACACACTCAAGGCCAGGAATATTAATCCCTCCTGAACACTGTTTCTTCAAGATAGAAGAATCAAGTCATTGCAGTGATGCTGAGAGGACTTGGACAGAGCTCCAAAGAAAGAAGTCCAGAAGGCAAATAAATTTCTGAGAATCGTTTTCTTTTTGGGATGCACACATTTTGCCATCAGGTACCTAACATACATGTTTTCCCAAGGAAGGTTGTCTCAGGGCTGTCAAGCAGTTTCATGAATGGGTAGGTTCCCATATGGACTGACATACACATTGAAATTGAGTTTTAGTAGTAAACAGTCTATTATTTTTCAAAGGGGCAATAAATAAGTTCATTATAGTCATACAATGACTTTCTGTAGAAGAGTTTAAATGGCACAAAGGTACCACATATAAGAACATGTAAGTGCTATAATCATAGAATATTGAATGCACAAAAAATTTTAAGTTTTTTCAAAAACATTACAAGAAAATACTTATTATTTAAGTAAATATCTGAAGCATGTGTGATGAAAGTATAAATCCAGAAAAATAAATGTCAAATGCCTTAGTTATTGTTTTTTGTTGTTGTTGTGAAGAGATCTCATTACCAAGGCAACTTATAAAAGAAAGCATTTATTTTGGGAGTTTGATTAGAGTTTCAGAGTGTGAGTCCATACCTTTCACTGGGGGTAGGGAGGGATAGCAGCAAGCAGGTAGACATAATGCTGAAACAGAAGTTGAAAACTTACATGTTGTCCACAAGTAGGATATGTATGTCATAGACACACACAGATACAGAGATGGGAAGGGAGAGAGAGAGAGGAAGAGAGAGAGAGAGAAAGACAGAGAGGGAGGGGGGAGAGAGAGAGAAAAAAGAGGGAGGGAGGGAAGGAGGGAAGGAGAGAAGGCGGGAGAGAGAGGGAGGGAGGGAGAGGGAGAGAGGAGAGGAGAAGAGGAGAGAGAGAGAGAGAGAGAGAGAGAGAGAGAGAGAGAGAGAGACAGAGACAGAGACAGAGAGAGAGAGAGAATCTGAAATGTCAAAGCTTACCATAGAAGCACACTTCCCCCAACAAGGTCATACCTCCTATCCTTCGTAAAACAGCCCATCCACTAGAAACCAAAAATTTAAACAAATGAGCCTATGTGGACCTTTCTCATTCAAACCACCACAGCAAGTGAAGTGTACTTTGGTGAGGGAAAATGAGACTGGAATGGATTTTAAGTGGGCTTCTCATATTAGTAAGAGTTAGTCTATACTGCATCTGAAGGATATACCATATTGATATGCTATACAATTGATATGATCCTATTATTGTTTTATAGTTTGTATTTAAACTATTCCATAACTTATTTAAGATCTGAGGTCTAGTTTTAAAATTTTATAAAGAAGACACAATTTTAGACTCTATTTATATTTTTAAAAAACTCTTTGCATCTCACATACACAGCCCACATTACAGAGTATCTTTCGTAGTTGCACATTGTACAGTGAAAAATGAAGATAGACACTAGCCTCCAGATTTTCACAAAGAGACAGGTTCTGGTGAGACTCTATTGTTAGAGCAAGAGGCTCTTACCCTTCCCATTCCAGCCACTGAGTTCATCTGCCTCAGAGCACAGGCCCTCTGTAAGTTCCTGATGGCCTCAACTTTCTCCTGATTCTTTTTCTTCTGTTTTCAGAATCTCCTTGTGAAACAAGTCTACCCTTCTCTTCTTGGACATTTTTTGTTTGCCTCTACATTCCCTTGGTTCCCTAGTAGAAAATCCTAGATCCAGATACTGGCTTCTCCTTCAGAAGGCAAGAAATAGAGATCAAGGAATAAGGGGAACTAAGGCCTAAGTTCTCACATAGAGCTTACTACCACTTTTCTATTTTTAAAAATAAAGTCTACACATTAATTCAGGTTTTTGTTTTGTTGATGATGGAATATGCAGCATAGTCCTGGACAGAACACACGAGCAACAGGTCTCATGTGGGAGGTTTGATTGGTAGAAGCAACGTCTGAGGGGGGTGAGAGTGAAGAAGAGAAGAAAAGAGACAGTATGGGTAGGGGTACACATCTTTTATTCAGGTTGTGATCCATGTGCCTCATGCACAAAAGGGATGTGTGACAGGTGCCATGGCAACGAAGGCAGAAGCAGCACTGTCGCCTAGAGATGACATATCTTGTAGCTATGACAACGGAAGCTTGCTATACAGAGCTGGCTGTACACGGATGCACCTGATGCTAACAGTTGGTTTGGGGGGGGGGGGTTGTTTGATTTTGATCTCTCTAGGTAGTTCTGGCTGTCATGGAACTCACTCTGTTGACAAGGCTGGCCTTGAACTCACAGAGATCCTCTTGCCTCTGCCTCCTGGGTATTAAAAACATATACCACTCTGCCCAGCTATTGAGTCAGTTTTTAATTTGGTAAATATAACATAATATATATATGTAAATATATATATATAACATAATATAACATAAAATTTTTCTTCTGAGCCACTTTTGCTATACAATACAATAGCTGTTAGATGCATTACATTATTATATGGTTTCATCTAG
This sequence comes from Arvicanthis niloticus, assembly GCF_011762505.2. Taxonomy (NCBI): domain Eukaryota; kingdom Metazoa; phylum Chordata; class Mammalia; order Rodentia; family Muridae; genus Arvicanthis; species Arvicanthis niloticus. The sequence continues at coordinate 7,544,481 of NC_047677.1, forward strand.
CAAAACTTACTCTGTGGCTAAGGGTACATACAGCTCATTGTAGAGTAGTTTAATGGCATGCACAATGTCCTAGGTTAAGTCCCAGCTCTTCATAAAAGCTAAACTTAGTGATTTGTGCTTATGTTACCAGCACTTGAGTGGTAAAGGCAGGGGAATTGAAAGTTCAATGTGTTTTGGGCTACATTTCTAATTTAATGACAGGTTGGAATATGTGAAGTATATGTCTGGGTAGGGAGCGCAAGCAGTCCTAACTGTATCATCAAATAAGAGTCCCCTCCCCCCCTTTCCCTGAACTTGTCAACCACCATTGTATTTTCTGTATCTAAAAGTTTGACTACTATAGATTCCTCATACAGAAAGAATCAAACAGCAGTTTTGTTTTTATGATTGGTTTTTTTGAAAAAGACTAGCCTTGGGGGCAGAGCAGAAGACAGGAAGGAAAAAGAGAAAGGAGGGAAGAAAGGAACATTAATTACTTTCCTGGTCCCTGACAAACTATCTGAAAGAAGCATCTTGAGGAGGGGGGAATTTATTTTGACTCTTGGTTGAAAGGGCAATAGTCCATTCTTCTCCCTCAAAGACGGACTGCACCAAAAGAGCTCTTTCAGTGGCATCTTAGCAGTGGGATCTTGCTGAGGCTGGAGTTGCGGGGCAGGGCAGAGGCTGGAGAGACTTGTTAAAACTCAATAGATAAGGAAGCAGAGAAAGAAAGAGACAGAGACAAATACAGAGACAGAGAAGGCTACTCTGGTCATACTAGGCCTGTACTATAACTCTCTAGGTGTTTCCCTCAGTGATTCACTTGTCCCACTTTCGAAGGGTTCTACAACCTATGGAACAGTGACAGAAGCTAGTAACAAAGTTCTCAAACACATGTGACAATTGAGGACACTTCACATTCAAGCTCTAACAGGAGAACAATATGAATCAGCTGACATTGCCAAAAATGGGAAGTCTAAGCTAAACAGATCACAAGAATTCCACCTCTCATTTTCTTCTCCATCTTTGTCAGCATCACTTTCTCTTCTGCTCAACCTAGTGCTCCTCCAGGCCACTTCAGGCATGTTGGGAACCGCCCTGGAGTTACTGAATGACTTATATACTCAAAGGTCTATGGAACAAAAGGAAAAAAGCTTTCTTCTCTCACTTCTACCTTGAAACACCTTAGGAAAGAACTTTTGCTTTATCTCAAATGACCCAATCATACTTGAGACAGTCAATTTTCTTTAAGGGTATGGCTCATTGTAGGTGGCCTATGAGTCAGTAGATGGCCCAGTGCCAGACACACATGAATAGTACTAACTGGAGTTGAAGGATTAAATTAAAACGGAAAGGAATTATGGATGTAGGAATTAGAAATGAATGGATCTGAGAGGGGCTGAGGGTGAATATGATCAAAATACATTTTCTGAAGTTCTCAAATAATAAAAAAATATATTTATTTTACAGAAAGAACACAGGAGTTAGGGAAAAAGTAAACATTATATATCTGAGAAAACCAAAGGGAAATGGCAGGTCCGTAAACCTTGGGAACAAGATAAGTACATTATGGAATCCCTATGAGCTAAGGAGCCAGCCCAATTTGATCTACTCTACCCAGACTTTTTTTTTTTTTTTTTTTTTTTTTTTTTTTTTTTTTTTTTTTTTTTTTTTTGTAGCAGACAGTGTACCTTCTAAAAACTTTGAAAAAAGGCCCTAAAAAAGAACATGAGAGGTATGAGGAAAGTTCATGAGTAATTAACAGTATATTTATTTGTTGGCATCAAGGACAAAGGCAATGTTTATTTAGAACTCATTTTAAGGCTGAATAGTTGAAAGGTTAAAAAAACAAAGAAATGAATTAATTCTCCCACATACAGATTGAAGGCAGAGTGAAGGCAGGTTTCTGTGGAATTGTAATTTTTTTTTTAATTAACCCCCTTTGACTTTCTAGTGACATATATCCTGTCTTTTTTTTTTTTTTTTAACCCTTGAAACTATTATCCATGTCTAAGGAGAAATAGTCTTGGAAGAGATCATAGGGCCAATGTCTAGGAAAGTACCTCTCTTCAGTCTACTTATTAGAACCTTTGAAGAAGGATCAAACTGATTTTGAAAAATCTACAATGCCTATAGGTACATGGGTACCACAGTGATAGCTCCAATTTACAAAATACATGCTCAGAATCTTTCTGCAAACTCTAGTTTATGCAGGTCTGCATGCACACTAAAAGCAGTTTAGTCAGTTTTCTTATGTTGTTTCTTAAGTTATCATTGTATGTCAGCTACAAGAACATACATTATTAATATCATAATAGTTGACTCTGGGTTCTGGTTTGGACTGGCACTATGCCTCTATGACAATGTACACATTTGAAGAAAAAAAAAAACCTCAAGTTCCTTTCAATGTTTTTATTTAATAATTCTATATTGTGTGGAATCAAAGCATATGGTTGATACCAGGAGTCTCACTCCAAAGAGATATCGGCATCAGCGTGAGGTAACAGAGTTTGATTGGATTTTACAGAATGCCTTGACAAGCTTAGCAGATAGATGTTCAGTGGGCAAGCTAGGACAAAAGGTATCTGAACTACTAATTTGAAAAAAAAAAAATATGTTTGCCCTAAACTCAAAGGACACATTTATCAGAAATGTTTTTAAGAGATCTGAAGTAATTTTACTTTTATTTCCTTTACTTGAAGTCAATCATACAAAGTCACAGTTTCTAGGGTGGGTACAGAAGTGATCAGAATCATAAGGAGTATGGCCCGGTTTGTCTCAGGAGGTACAAGTAAGGAAAGCCTCACTGGGACAGCTAGAAAGACACAGGCCATCACACTAGCAGGAAGGTGATTCTACGTTGAGCATGAGAGCTGCCATGCAGTGCTCTGTGGCATACGGTTTTCAGTTCAGTCAGGTGGTCTCGCAGTAGCTAGTGAATTGACAGTCAGCTCTGCTGACTTGGAGTTGCCTCTCTGCAGAGGTGATGGATGCCCTCATTGGCTGCTCATCTTTTTCTAATCCAAACCTGGTCATCTCTGCCTATGGCTGAACTGCTTATTTGCCTTCTACCGGTTCTGTGTATCTCTCCTCTAAAACCAGATGTTCAATGACAAATTGTCTAGGGTAGTTCTAAAATACTGATAATTGCCCGACTGGAAACCAGTTCTTTCTAGGTGATTAGTTTCCCAAAACCAAAATGATACACCCTTACTTGAGGATCTCTGTGGTGATGGGCAGTAGTATCATGTAGTCACCACAGGGTTCCACTACTAGCAAGTGAAGGTGCAAGGAAGTTAGCGATAAAGCTATAAGAGAAAATGTGATGCGCATATTTTGAAAAATTTGCTACCAGTAATGATACTACCAGTAATGGTATGTCGTGTAATTGAGAGCTGCAGTCAAAACAATTGGATTCTGAATCCATGCAATAACAAAAGTACGTTCTGCCTCTACAGAAAATTCCTTTATGCTACATAGTTGGCCAAAGACAGTAGCTCTGGACCCATATCCACATATATCGCTATCACTTATCACTCTCCTTCAATAGCTGTAGGGCCAAGTAGAATTTTCACATGTACTCAAATATTTTACTGCTATGTTTCTTCTTGCCACCCAGGCTAGCTTTTCACAGACCTTTATATGTGTTTTCCATCCCATAATCCTCTTTGAAACTAACCTGAAAAGACAGAAATATGGCTTGCTTTATCTATTCCATCTTTTAGATGGCTTAAGAGAACATCATTTGTTCACCACTTGATGGTGGTAGACTTTTTGCCTCTACTGTAACTATTTTCCCACCCCTACCCTCATCATCATCACCTTTGATAATATTTCTATCTTTCTTCCTGAAAGCCAAAAATGTGATATATAAATGAACATTTTTATATCTGCATAAGAAGCAAAACTCAATTTAGGAATTGTTTAAACGTGAAACCCCTGAATTATTGATCATATAAACATGTAGTATGTGTGTGTTTATATATGTGTAGAACTTTCACACTCAAGATATCCTAATTTGAAAAAGAGTTCATCAACCCTTTTGGTTTTAAGTTTCACCTTTTGGTTTTAGGTTTAAGTCTTTTGGTTTTAAGTTTCACTTTTAATGGCTGAGCTATTACTCCTCTTCATCTGAGAGAAGGCAAAGAAGACAGCAAATGGTAAACAATTAAACAGATAATATTATAATACACTAAATAATATGGAGATGCATAAGCATGGAAGGAAGATTCAGGAGATCCAGGGAATCATAATTTTGAAAAGGGTGATCAGAGACTGGATTTACTATGAAACTAACAAAGTAGACGTCTCTGCAGTCCACACTCTTTTGTGTACCTCTTCCCAAATGCTTTTGTAAAGTTTGCAAACATATACTTTTGTTGTTTATTTTAAATATGGAACACTTCACAAATTTTTGTGTCATTCTTGCATAGGGGCTATGCTGATATTCTCTACATTGCTTCATTTTTTTTTTTTTTTTTCAAGACAGCATTTCTCTGTGTAGCCCTGGCTGTCCTGGAACTCACTCTGTAGACCAGGCTGGCCTCGAGCTCAGAAATCTGCCTGAGTCTGCCTCCCAAGTGCTGGGATTAAAGGCGTGCGCCACCACTTTCAATTTTGTATATGTGCTGCCAAAGTGATAAATTGTTGTAACTGAAATCAGTCACATTGCTGTCATTTTCTCTACTGACTCTCCTCCCATCAATTGGCTTGTGTGGCTGGCACTGAGTAGATTTTAGGCATGCTTTAGTTCACACTAAGAGGCAGTGAAGTTAGCAGTATTTTTACTTTGGGTTTAGTGACATATGTTTCTGTAGCTCATGATCACTTTTGCTTCTGGTGGAGCAATGAAGGTTTCACAAACCAGCAAACCATTAAAACTAGATGGTCAGTATGTCCAAACCCTCTGATGTTTGATTTTCTGAGACAGGGCCTCAGGTAGCCCAGAGTAGCCTTGAGATCTTCATGCTGTTGAGTGTAACTTTGAGTGACTTGAGTTTCCTGCTTTCAGTTTCTCAGTGCGAGGGTTACAGGTGGGTAACACTATGCCCAGTTTGTACAGTGCTGGGGATCAAACTCCAGGCTCTGTATATGCTAGCCGAATACTTCACCAGCTAAGCTACGTTCATAGGCGATTTCATGACAATTTTAACATGATTCATTTGTACTTTTTAATGTGCTAATTTTTCATTAAGAAATTTTCCATTTCTAACTTAAAGGCACACCCTCAGCCGCACACAAATATTTAAAGGCTCTCACACCTGGATTCAATCCATTGTATCTACTGATACAATGTACTCACCCAAAACCCAACTTCCCTACCTTCCTCTGACTCTGACTTCTCTTGTGATCTTCTCCCAGCCTTACATAGTCTTGCTGTTGAAAATTTATGAATTAATAAAGCATGAAATACTCAAAGATAAGCTGAAACGGTATATAATATGTCATTGTAATAACAGTAGCAGAGTTAAAGACTGTTTCTGTTCATTAGAGAAAGGATAAGAAAATTTAATCTTCCCTAAAATCTTACTGTTTTTATGGGATTCTTGAATTTGGGAAAGAGTGAGTCTCTGGTTCTTGGGCCTTCTCTTGGACTCTTTTCCTCCTGTTTTAATTTTTTCCAATGTCAATGTGATAGGTTTTGGTTTATGTCACTGAATTTTTTTGTTTATTTGCTAATGACAGAAATTTCTTGCATTAAGAAAATGTAGTAGAAGTTTTCTTAAATATGACAACAGTTCTAAAATTTTACATGAGCATTATGAATTGCAAGTTAAAAAGCTGAAACTTTTTTCAATTGGTGGATCTACATTTTAAGTGTGATTATGGCTAGAGGAAAGATTAGGGCACCTTTTTTCCCTTTACAGAAAACATTAAAAAATAAGAAGCAAGAAACATTTAGTAAGAACATTATATATGGTGATTGTGTTTTCTAGTGTATTCTTTTTTTTTCTTTTTCCTTTAATCCCAGTACTTGAGAAGCAGACAAACACAGATCTCTGATACTGAGACTATTCTGGTCTACAGAGTTAGTTTCCAGGCATCCAAAACTACACAAAGAAATCTTGTCTTGAAAAACAAACAAACAAACGAAGAAAAGAAAAAAAAAGAAAAGAAAAAATATTTTTCTTATATAACATGTCCAGATTATAGTTTTCCCTCCCACTTTCTCTCCATATTCCCTCCTGTCTGCATCCACTGCCTTTCTATCTCCCATTAAAATAGAAACAGGCTTCTATAAGGTAATAACAAAATGAAATAAAATAAAATAAAAACAAAAACTAACCTATTGGAATTGGACAAAACAAAAAACAGGAGAAAAAGAGTCTAAGAAGGCTCAAGAATCAGAGACCCACCCTTTCTAACACTCAGAAATCTCATAAGCACACTAAACTGGAAGCCATAATATATATGAAAAGGATCTGGTACAGACACATACAGACCCTCTGCATATGGCTTCAGTCTCCATGAGTTCATATGTGCATTAACCCTGTTGATTTAGAGGGCTTGGTTCTAATCTCTCTGGCTTTTTTTTTTTTTTTTTTTTTTTTTTTTTTTTTTTTTTTTTCTCCTCTTGTTCCACTGAAGCATGGGACAAGGATTTTGATGAAGATATCCCATTTAGGGCTCAGTTTTCCAAGGTCTCAAATTTTTCTACATCATGTCGGGCTGTGGGTCTCTGTATTTGTTCCCATCTGCTGCAGGAGGAAGCTTTTCTGATGATGGCTGAGCAAGGCATTGATCTATGAATATAGCAGAATGCCATTAGGAGTCATTTTATTACTTTTTTTTTTCTTTTTTTAAACAGTAGTTTTTGGTTTTACTTTAGGTTCCTGGGCAAATCAATCTCAGGTTCTTAGTCACCTAAATAGTGTCAGATACGGGTTCCATTCTATGGAATCAATCAGATATTGTTTAATTATGTTGATACAGGGTTTATGTCTGGGTTGATGTTTATGCTTCTCTTTTTGATGGCATGCAGAGTGCGTTTTAGTACCAAAGATATCAGAAAGAAGGGGTTAAGGCTCTATGTAGACAACAACTTGACTTTTCCATGTTCAATGAGTTGTCTTCATTGATGAGGCCTAGCTGCCAGTTTGTTGAAAGCAATCTTTGCAACAACCTGGGTTGTTCAGGATCCCAGTAGGGCCTCTTTGGCCAACAAATCAATTAGAGAAAGCTTCATATGGTAACAAGAAATGGACACTTTAGGCTGTGCCTTCTCATTGTTTGGTAATTTCTTTTAGATTGCTTTCATTAGGTCTCCATACTACCCCTAAAATAATCCTTAATTGTAGTTATCTCTCCTCATATTCTGTCCCTTGTTCCCTTCTCCTCTCCCCAGCTCCATTTGACGCTCTTGTTCCAGGTCCTAACTTTCACCCATCTGTAACTATTTATTTTATTTTCCTTTCCTAGGGGGAATCTATCTGTTTTCCCTCATCTCTTACTCTCTATATATGTAGTTATATGAATTGTAGACTGGTTATCATTGACTAAACAGCTAATATCCACATATAAATTAACACATACATATATATGTCTTTTGGATCTTAGACACCTGACTCAGGATGATTATTTTTCTAGTTCCATTCATTTACAAGAAAATTTAAATTTTTAAATAATTGAATAACATTCAACTGTGTAACTGTACCACACTTTGTTTATCCAGTCATTTGTTGAGGGACATTTAGATTGTTTCCAATTTCTGACTATTATGAATCAAAAAGCAATGAACGTGGTTGAGCAAACATCTCAACCCACCAGATGAAGTGTCCTTTATAATATCCTAGAGTGGTATAACAGTATTTTGAGATGGATCAATTTCCATCTTCCTGAAGAAACAACATAGTGATTTCAATACTGGCTGTACAAGTTTGCCCTCCCAACTAGCAATGAGTAAGAGTTCCCCTTGCTCCACATCCTCACCAGCATGAACTGTCACTTCTTTAATTGATCTTATCCATTCTGGTGGCTGCAAGATGAAATTTCAAAGTGGTCTTGATTTGCATTTCTCTGATGGCTAAGGATGTTGACCGTTAAGTGTTAGTCATTTGAGTTTCATCTTTTGAGAATTCTCTGATTAAATCTGTAGCCCACTTTTGAATTGGGTTGTTTTCTTCATATCCTTTTTTTTTTTACTGATAAGAGGAGAAATATAAAGTTTAAGAGACTTTAAAAGGCATCCATGTTTGAGTAGTACATTGCCACAGTAACTTAGCATTGGTCTGTCTGTTGGGCTTTGCCAGCCACAGATGTAATCGATTACACTACTTGCCTACTTTAGTTTTAGTTTCCATTTGAATCACTAACAGAACTCTGAGAGTATTTAGGGGCATTTGTGTGTCTGACTAAAAATCTTTTTTTCCCAACCTTCTTTGCAAAAGGTCAGATAATGTACTTGTTATTAGTCAAATCAAATGAGAGCTTCCAAGTGGGGCTTCTGAAGAAACACTTTTGACATGCTAACTCAACCTGGGGATTCATTTCTATAATCCTGGCAGTATGGAGGCTGAAGCAAGAGGATTGCCTAAAATCCACACCAAGTTTGTAAAATTAACTAAGTTAAAAAAGAAAACATATCTGGCTCAGTTGAAAAAAATTTCTTTCCTTGGCCTTTATATTTTTGTCTGAAAATTTTCTGCAGCCCTTCCCAACTGATGCAGAGACACTTACACTCTCTAAGGACAGCAAAGCAAAATCCCCAAAATAGATTGGGTCATCAGTGACTATACAGGAACTGCAGTAACCTAAAAATGCCAGTGTCAGGAATTCATTTACATGACAGAAAAGAAAATCTCCAGCTGTGCAGATCATTATGGTATTCAGAATGATCAGCTGGATACATTCCTAACTGGAATGTTGAGTAACAAAAGAAGAAGAGGAGAAGAAGCAGGGGAAAAAGAGAAAGGAGAAAAGAATGAAGGAAACCTAAGTCTATGCACATTTAGGTATTTCTTTTACAAAAACATCAGTGAAGTACAAACTCAGAATTCTAGTCACAAAGTTCTGCAAATGAAAAACATTTTGTGCCACATCTACTTTCTTGAAATAGTTTTTAGAGAGTTTCTATGAGGTTCAGGCTTTTAAAAATATTTCAACTGAACATTTTAAATGTAAACAGTATGATGGTAAATACTGGTGTTGAAATGTGCTAAATTGTAAAAGACGACATTCAAGAAGCTCAAATATCAGATTTCTTTTCCAAAGAATATAGAAGTATTTGTCACTGATAGCCTCACTGTTCAAAGATGGTGTGCATTTCATTTACCTAATTAATGAGTAAACAGTTGTTACTGTTTATAATTTAGTTGTTAGCACGTTACAATTTTTAACCATACATAAAAAATTTCCTTCTTACCCATATGCTGACATTAACTATGTGTCTCTTGTGCAGCCTTGAGCAGAGAACCACCCAAAGAGAACTCAAGCCTGTGAATGCAGAAGCACTTCTAGCTGTTGACATCAGGCAAAAATAGAGAGCAGGTCTCACACATGCACATACAAAAAGAGGTGAGACGGTAGCCAAGAATAGACTGTTAATCTGCTACTGAGGAGGAGCCCAATAGTGTACAGAATTGGTCACAGTAAGTAGCGAGATTTGAAACCTTTAAAGTACTATCAAAACACTTGCTTGGTGAAAAATGTCTTCTTGGCTTAAGTTTTAAAGGTAAAAAAGCCATTCACTGCAAGGGCTAAGGTGGTGGCCAAAAACCATGCCTCTGGCTGCTTTAAGTAGTGCCCCCTCACTGCAGATGTGTACCTTCTGCAGCAGTGATTTTCAGGCTCATTCTAAAATGGTTAAGAAAAAATGAGAAACATGGTGCAAGTACATTTTTGGCTCAGCATAAACCATTCATTGATTTGTGGGCTGCAAGTCCTCCAGGGGGTGTTACGAATCCATATGATAGCTAGATTTTTACATTTGGATCTCTTCTTTAGCTGATGGATGTGTAAAATTTCATGTTAGCCCGGCTACCCCCTATTGGCTACACATCTGAGGAGGTTCAAGTGTATGAGTTATTTCTTCCAAAGTCAATTGTAATTTACACTCACTAAATTGCCTCCAGATCCACCTTTTAAAGATAGTAGACTCAAAATTGCATTCATTTTGGCCCACACTACCCATTTGTGTTTAAACCACAGCCCTGCTTTGGAGAGCTGCCATCGCTAATGGAAAGACATTATGTGACTGACGATCCACATTTTCCACACAGGAGAGCAGAATGCTGGCAAGTTAAATGGCCAATGTACAAGCAGTTTCCAGCCCAGCAAAAGCTCAGCTTTAATATGAGCAGGCAGGCTCCAGGAGGAGTAAAGGCCCAGGATATCAGGCCTCAGTCTGTCTTGTGCCAGGAAATCAAAAGCACCACAGTTTCACACCATGAAAATTTACTCTTGGCCTGAAAACAGTTTTGAGATGGAGTAGCTTTGTCTCTCTCATTTAGTGCTTGTTTCACCATTAAAAGCACTCTTGAAATTTATTTTGCCTCGCAGTTTAATCCATCTTTCGGGTGGCCATTAAAATTAGCAGCATTCATATGAATACATGCCTTTCTAACTGCAAGCAAAAACAGCGACGCTGCTCACCTTTGTCCCTCAAAAGCCCAAATACCGAATTCCCACCCTCTGGAACATTTGTAATTCTCTTGTCTTCTACCTGATTGCTTCAGTGCCGGTTAGTGGAATGTAAAGTAAAAGTTTAGTAGTCTTGTCAAGTATTTGTTTCAAGACTAAAGTAAGTAAAATTATAAAAACAGGCACAAATTATTGAGCCATTGGTCCAACTAAATCTCCAATTTAAACCACTATGTACTTGAGGAGATTAATTCATCCCATGGCATTGAGCTGCATACAGGCCACATCACTAAAACCTGATGAGTCTGGGAAAGGTTGTTTTTCAGAAGAGAAGGGTGCTGTCAAGGAGTGTTTAAGTAGGCTTTCTCATTTTCAAATCTGGCAGTGCTGACTGGGCTCCAAAAGCACATTTGGGAAGAGAGCAGAGTAAATCAGGGAAACAATGAGCTTCTTCTCACCAAACACCTGACAACTCTCCCCACCAGCCTTGCCTTCTCCCTCCCAACAGAGTCTCTATTATGAGTCCTCTTTAACCCAATTAGGTGCCATCAATTTTCCACTCCAATCTCCCTGTAAACTCCTCCTCCCTCCCCATGCAATTTTTAAAAATCAAAGCTGAAATACTCCCTGTGAGTTCATCAGTCAGAGTTCATTGTAGAAATTCATATGGCCTGTTTACAAGATCAAATGAGTACAGCTGTCTTTCCAGTGAGGATTCACTTTCTAAATGAGCTTGTAATGTCACAATTTAGACAGCTCCATTTCTGACTGTTATCACCGGTAGTAAGTTGATAATCTAGGTCTGAGAAACTTACTTGCCCATCGGGAACCAAGTTTAAATTGCTGGCAATGTTACAGGTTTAAAGATGAAGGAGACAAGATCTATCAGTCAACCACGCTGACATTTGCTCCGGGGAGGTCCGATATAGTCTTAAACAAAAAGAAGTGGAAACATCTGGAATCTCATGATAAGCTTGTTTGTTATATTCAACTGCAGGGAAGCCTATAGTCCACATCCAAACCCAATGTAAAGTGAGCCTGCAGTCAATAATTTTACTCTTCAGCTTAGGACTGAAAAAGGAGAGACACTATATTATATCTACAGCAGTTTAGGAATAAAAGGAAAAACTCATAACTAATGCCGGGTTTAGAAGTCAGAGTTCCATTTTCAGCTTGAAAATAAAAAAAATTTTTCCTTCTGTCATTCATTATCATCTTTAATTTTTATTTTAACTAAATTTTAATAATCTGATAATAAATAATTAAATTCATTCAGTGTTTTACTCACTTAAAATACAGATACCTGTATTTATATTCTCAGTGTGTGTTGTGTCAACAAGATTGCATTTTACAAGATCCTTTGAATATTACAATGTGTAGAAACACAATGGAAAGTTAAATCACATGAGAAATATAGTGATTTATGTTTACCATTGTTATACCATTACCATTAAGTAAATTACTATAAATTAGAACATTAGTTCTTATTTCCCACTAGTGTATCATCTTTCCAGACCAAGATGATTGATTATATCACTATACCACCCTGTTTATTGAAACAGCTAAAATGAATGAAGACACTATCATGAAATGTATGGCTTTGTAAAAATTTTCAATGTTAACTACAAATGTTGGCATGTCAGACCAGGTAAATGGAAATTTATCTATATCCGCATCTCTATCTCTCTATCTTTATCTCTATCTCTCTATCTCTGTCTCTGAGACAGATATATATATATATATATATATATATATATATATATATATATATATATAGAGAGAGAGAGAGAGAGAGAGAGAGAGGAAAATAAAGGGACATTAAATTCTGGGCCTTTTAGTTTTGTTTCAGCAAAATGAGCAGTAAATCATCTATTACTTAAACATGTCCGAGTCTATTACTCTGTCTACTGTACTTGGACACACATACACAGTTTAAACTCTTCTAGATCTCAATAATAGTGTGCTCTTACCAATGGGACCTGGCCTGAAAGGGGGGAAATGGCTGCAGAATGTAAGAATGTAAAGTATGAGATCCTGAAGAGCCAAGATAAACAGAAACTACTGCAACCACAAGTTAAAGAGGCCAACCACTGGGTTGGAAAAGGGCAGTAAAATAAGAAAGAAAAATAAAAAATATCCTCAAAAAGGTTTTGTTCTGGATTTGCTCTACTGGTTATCAAAATATACCATAAGCTTTTAGTAATTAGAATGGTATGTGCACACAAACCATGAATGTGTCACTGGAGCAGTAATGAGTGTCTAGAAAAGACCAGTGAGTTTATGGAAAATTACAAAGATGGCATTTAAAATGTGAGAATGGTGTTAATTTGTTTAAGTCACTAAAGTTAAAACTATTCTTACTCAGTAAGAATAAATCATTTGGACTCTTATTTAAAATAATTTGCAAAAAGAATCCTAGTTAAAATGTTAGACAAAAATAAATCTGAAGAGACAGCAAAGTGAATGAGCCTTTACTAAGCAAATCTGAGTTCCAATCCCTTGCGGAGTAAGGCATGGCTGTTTATGTCTGTAAAACCAGCATTATGGGGAGGAGACAGATTGATCTCAACAACTTGTAGGTCACCCCTTCTAGCTGAAATATCTCAAGGCCATAAGTCTGAGAACAGTTGGGAAAAAAAAAAAGTACCCAATGTTCTGCTCTGGGCTCCATACATGCACCCTCAATATATACACTTAATAAATTAATAAATATTATATGTTCTAAAATATGAAACATAAGCATTTGTACTGTTTATGTAGGAAAGATTATAATCTCAGAATTTATGAATGAAAAGATTGACAGACTTGATAATATACAAGTAATATAATATACTTGATAATATATATTTTAGATACAGTATAATGAAAGATTCTGTAAACAATTGAAAAGACATATGAAAATTAAAAAAACAAAAACACAAAACAAAAAAAACTTTGCCACACTCTTTTTTTTTTTGTATATTTTATTTACATTTCAGATGCCATCCCCTTTCCCCATTCCCCCCGCAGCCAGAAAACCCCTATCCCATGCCCCCTTTTCCTTTTTGCTTTTATACACTTTTTAAAAATGTTAATCAAAGGCTTTATAAGTTTGGTAATGCTCAATCAGAAGTGTAACCCAATACTGAACCTTGATATATCCACTATCTTTGACTGGTGGAGACACATGAATATCTGCCTCCATAACCCCCTCTTTCTCTCTTTCTCTCTCTCATCACCTAGCTTCTCCTCTCCTTCATCTTCTCTCCTTACTCCTTCTCTTCCTCTCAGTACTCCTCCCACCTTAGCTCCTCCTACATATCACCCTTCCTGTTAAAATAAAACTTTTCTCTCAAAATACAATTAGAGCATAATTATGCCAATTTGTACCAGTGAGGTACAAGATAGTCCTAATACCCAGCCCATAATTTTGTTGACTAACCAGAACCTCTGTCATCTCTCCTAAATAAAACACTTAGTTCTGAACCTGGCTTTTTTCTTCCTTTGCCACACTCTTAACCAGCACAGACACTAGCTCTTATGTGAAGGAAATAATATATTAGGAAAAAATTGGAAGGGGAATTACTACACAATTTACAGAATAAATATACATACTGACAGAGGCACCGAATTTTACTAATTATCAGAGAATGGTAAATAAAAAGAGCTATTTTTTTTCTATAAATTAGCCAAAAGTAAAACATTTAGTGCTTCCAAAGTTATGGAGAAAGAGGTGGGATTGTACTTTGAATATTGGAAATTGGTACATTACTTTTAGAATTAATTGGCAGACCATTTTAAAATCTTATATACAAAATATTCATTGCAGGATAGTTGGGAAGAAGGAAAAAAGTCAAGGAGAATAAATGCTAGTCTATAAACAGCAACGCAGAGAGTTAAAAAAAATGTGTATTTATTAAAGGGCAAAATTGATGCCCTCACTTGGAAAGATGTGGGCGTTATTTTGAGAGGACTATGTATTTTAGTATGTGCATTTGAGTTATCAAAGAGAAGCATCACAAAGAAAGCATATCAAACTATTTCCAGTGATTATATCTAGGGAGTGAGTGGGGAGCAATAGGCAGATTTTTGCATCTTATTTTAGACCCTTTCTGTTTAGTTTGATTTTGTTACTAAAAGCATATGGTTGCTTTTGTCATTTAAAATAAGTAGCAGTCCAGAAAATTTTGTTTGATTTTTCTTCCATTTTCTAAAGTTGTCACTATTTGGTACTGGTATAAAGGCCCTTTCTCACAGACATTCATTTACTATTTTGATGTGCTAACAAATGCATCAGGTAACAAGATGGATATATATCCCCGTCCTAATGGAATTTATAATCTAGTTTGATCAGGCCAAAGTTGTATACTTTGTCTCTCCACATAAATACAATTTGAAAGTATTATCTGAGACTCTGAAGCCACTCAATCCTTTGTTTATGAAATGGCATGTGTATACTTATTAACTATTTAAAGCATATTATATTAAACATAAGGAACACACATCCTTGCACATGCTCTTGCTTTTAATTTCTAGTATCTTAGGTAAAGCCAAACGGCTCTGAAATTTAAATTTCTCTGAAATTGAAATAAGGTTAGAACCCTATCTTGGCTACACTGTAATCCTTAGTATAAGGATAAATTAGGTAAAGTTTAGAAAATAAACCTGCAAAAGCTATACTGCAGACCTATAAAATTTTATTCATTAGGATTATTGTTAACTTACATATGTCATAAATATTCCTTAGATAATAGGATGTTTAGAATTAAAGGAGGAAAGTGGCAGATAATTTATCTTATTTTTCTTTGTAATTTTCATTTTTTCTCTTTTGAACTTATTTCTCATTTTGTCATAAGATCTTAAACAAAAATACATTGTACAAAATTGTGTAGTTTATTTATTTGTAATTTTAAAACTTTAAGAATGTGTAACAGAAATTTGAAATTTTTGATACTTAGATTTTTAAAATTTTTAAATGCAAGGTTTCCTTTATAAGAGATGAATAAGTCATTTTAGTTTAAATGTGAACATTCCATGTCAGCGTTGCATCAGTAGATGCCAAAATGAAGAACTCAGAGAGAGCTGTAGCTGAGCTTGGAATATTAAATGAGACTAAGTAGGATTTTTTTCCCTTGAAAGTTTAGAGAAAATGCAACCTGTTGAAAAGTACCCATAAATTAAACACACATAAAAGAACAAAAGCATGATTACTTCTTACACATTTCAAAGAATGGTAGGAGCATGGAAACAATTTTAAGTGGAAGTCCTAAAAACACTTTGCTAGCCAAATTTGGAACTTTCAACCCCACAAACTACAAAGGTTTTAATCCATGATTTTTAGTGATAGCATAATAATAAATAGAAGAGATGAATAAAGAGGACCACCTAATACCTTAGCTAAAATGATCATCTCACAAATTATAAATCATAGTTATAAAGAGTATTTTATGACAACTTTAAAAGGGACATATGATTAGATAATATACCACTATGAAATTCCAAAAACACATTATACAATATATAATCGCGTTTTAGTCAAGGACAGACTAGATACAGGAGTGATCCTGTAAGGAAGAGAACATTGCCTAATCATGTAGCTGCCTGAGTTTATGCCAGCAAACTTCATTAAGTTTCTGCAATGACAAAAGACACCTAAAATCTATTTGTCTCAATGTACCCATTGTTAAGCTATGTACAATAGTAACAAACAGTATTGTGTTCATGTAAAAATAATTTGCTTGATCTTAAGTAAATGTACACAAAAGTATGAAAACAGTATTGCAATGTCTGCAGCTATCAAACTATTTTCTTTCTGTTTCTGTCTGTTTTCCTCTATGACGACACATATACTCCTAGCTCTCTCTCATATACACATATACCATAGCAAGAAAGAACTGTAAATTCCAGTAAACGGTTTTGTGGGTATTGACTGCAGTATTCTTTCAACTTGTTTGTAGGTTTAAGGTTTCTCAAAACAAAAAAAAAATTGAAAAGGAGAAACAAATGACTTAAGATGATATTGAGACATTCAATAAATATTTTACTTTAAATTAAAATATTTAATCATCTAAGTGCTAAGCTGATAGTATAAATCTATGTTTAAAACAGGGTTTTAAGTGGTAAAGTATGCAAGAATAAGATTTTGAAGAAGATAGAATCTGGCTTAGTAAATGCAGTTGAATGAAAAAAGCAAGAGTACTGGGCCATGAATTAGCAGTTTTGTGTGAGATACTCTTGTTTTGTGTGCCTTAATTTTTCTTTCTGAAAAATAAAGGCTAATTAATGTCTACAGTTGTTTTTTACTGTTGTGGATCTCCAATGTCATTCATGTAAGAATATACTACAACAAGCTGGGGAGATCATTCCATGGGCAAATTGTTTTCTGTACAAGCATGAGGACTTGAATTCTAATCCCCAGAAACACATTTTAAAAAGCCAGTCCTGAAAAAAATAAAAAATAAAAAATAAAAGAAATAAAAAAAGCCAGGCCTGATCTCCCATATCTGTAACTGTAGGTATGAAATCAGGCAGATCCTAAGTGCTTACAGATTAGCCTTTTTAGCCTAAATGTCAAGGACCAAGTTCAATAAGACACTTTATCTCAAAATATAATGTGGAGAACAATAGAGGAAGACACCCAATGTCAAGCTCTAGCTTCCACAGGCACACACACAAAGAGACACACACAGGTGACACAGGTGAGTACATGGACACACTCATGCATCTACACACATATACAATTAAACAAGAAAAACTGAAAAGCAAAAAAAAAATACACACCCACAATATATATGTATACACATAACTGTGAAAGAATTACAGAATATCAATAAATAATATATTATAATATATTCTTATAATATAAGGAATATATAGGGATATAATATTCCTCAAAAGTAAATTTTCTGGAAGGAACAAAATGTCATACAGAGAAAATTGGTTAGCATAGCAATTCATGCTGATAAGAAATTATATAACAAACATAGCAATACAGGGTATCAGTCAGTACAGGGGTTTGAGAAAATGTAATTGAACATACTCAGTGAGAAACTTCATTGAAATTCGCCTCTCATAGCCAATACGAACCAGATTCTGAGAGGTGACTTTTACTTAAAGGCTTAAAAAATACAAGTCAATGTTTATTCAAAGGAATTGCATAATATTTTCTATATTTAACAAATAGTAGCCCAAGAGCTCTAAATACATCATGTAAATGTTTTATATCAATGTGATGTTTCGTATGACAGCTTTATTTTAAAGGAAAATAAAACATAGAGCCTGGCATTTATAGGGAGCCAGATTTTATGTCATGAATTATTATATTTAATTTTTATAACTTGAAGTATATATATTATTTACCTCATCTTTGTATATGAAAACATTGAAAATAAGTTCAGTCAGATATCCACTAAAAGTAATTGAACAAGAGAAGCTATACTCGTACAAAAGGAACATAGCTTTCAAACGGTTCATTTTAAAATTTAAGAAAGCTTTAACTGTTATGCAAGAGGAATTGACTTCTGGAGGATTAATGGGAGCCGAGATTTGCTACTACAAGGGATTCAGGCTTCTTGGCTGAGACTAGCATCTCTGCTTCTGGAAATAAGGAGGCACACTCAAGGTCAAGGGACAACATCTGAGGTGTTATGCAGAATCAGGGCTGACTAGCTTGAGAGTCAGGAGAGCTAGGTTCTCCTTGAGACCTTCTCACCAATTAGCCCTGGGATCCAGAGAATGTCAGATGATCTTGGTTAGTTTTCTCATCATCTAGACCTTCAGCGTTAGAGCCTTTCCCTTCCTAAATGCTTCCCAAACTTGTTGAAATTGTTCACATCTATTAATTCATGTGACACTTGAAAGTTAACTTTTGCATTCATAGCTTTTATACTAATTTCGATTTAAAAGTATAACAGGTTAAAAATAAACTTTAACATTTTTTTTTTCTTAAAGGAAATTTACAATTACAATTGAAAGTCTAGGAGATGATTTGTGAGTGATGGGAAGAACAACATTAAATCAATGAAAGTATTTTCCAGCCCACAATTCTGCCTTCATTTCCAGAGGCCTTGAAGCACCAAAACCAACCAGATGCCTAAAGGTCAGCATAAGAATACAAACAACAAGAACCAAGGCAATATAGCACCACGAGCGATCTTACTACAGCAAGCCCTGTATATCCTAAGGCAGCTAAAGCACAAGAAAATTATTATGAATCCAATCTTAGAAAGCTGACAGAGGCCTTTAAAGAGGAAATGAATAAATCCCTTAAAGAAATATTGTAAAATACAATCAAACTGATGAAGGAAGTAAATAAACTGTTCAAAACTTAAAAATGGAAAGAGAAACAATAAAGAAAACACAAACTGAGGGAATTCTGGAGATGGGAAACCTAGATAAGAGAACAGAAACTAGAGACACAAGCATCACCAACAGAATACAAGAAATACAAGACAAAATCTCAGATGGAAAAGATACAAGAGATACACTGGCCAAAGAGAATGTTAACTCTAAAAACTTTCTGACACAAAACATTCAGGAAATCTGGGACACTATGAAAAGACCAAATCTATGAATAATAGGAATAGAAGGAGAAGATTCTCAGCCCAAAGGTCCAGAAAATATTCTCAACATAATCATAGAAAAAAATTCCGTAACCTAAAGAATGAGATGCCTGTAGATGTACAAGAAGCTTACAGATAACCAAATTGATTGGACCAAAAACCAATCCTCCCACTACATAATAACCCAAACACTAAGTGTACAGAACAAAGAAAGAATATTAAAAGTCACAAGAGAAAAAGGCCAAGTAACACACAAAAACTTGTTAGAATTATACCTGATTTGTCAACAAAGATTTTAAAAGCCAGAGGTACTGGGCAAATAGATGTCTTGAAGTCACTAAGAAACTACAGATGCCAACTCAGACTATTATATTCAGCAAAATTTTCAGTCACCATATGGCAGTGGCCATGCAGTATCAACTCAGAAAGGCCTGCAGACTGATACTTCACTGATAGGACTCCATGAGAAAAGGCCCACGGAGATCTCTTTCCACTTGGTGAAGACCTGTGGGTGAATTTTGGTGGCCTCTATGCATATTACCTAGATTTCCTCTGCTACAAGCTCTCCTTGCTTTTCACTAGGCTGTTTATACTCATAGTGATATTTAGTTTCATTTTGTCAGTCATTGGCAACAACAGGATCACACAGGTTGAAAGCACCACAGATGATTCTATGGTTTTCTCAAAATTCTTTCCAGAAGTAAAACTCTCCTTTCCTCCCTGTACCTCTGTAAATCTTCCAGATGTGACTATTTGGTCTTGGTTATTTGTGTCACATAATTAATCATGTCCCTAGAGAAACAGCTACAGTAACACTGAGTAAACCTGTATCAGTTGTGAAAAGTGATGATTCTCCTTGTATAATTGTTCTGGGCAAGTTGTGTCTGATCAACAGAGACTTAAAAAATGGTATTAGGAATTGATAGGTATATACTTGAAAAGATTTCTTGGTACAATGAGCACATTTCTATACATAACTAAAAATGTATAATGACAAAGGAGTGCTATTTGATGACTGGGAGGAAAGACTAATTTTAGATTATAATTTCAAAGCAAGAAGGAGATGACTTAGACACACAAATGGTTAATCTGTCTCTCACCTTGGACAACTGTGTATCTGCATTTACTGCCAGCTGAGTATGAGCTCGTGTCCATAGGACATTCCTGGCTAGATATTTATTTTTGGCTTGCCAAAAATGTGCTTTATAGTGTGAAATAAGATTGGGAGTCATTGATCCAGTGGGAGGAGTTATAAAAAAAAGGGAAGCTCTGGGGGAACTTATGGAACTTTTATAATGTTGATGCTATGACTTCACTGAATAATTAAAAAAAAATATAATAATAACCCTGCTCACATGAGCAAGATTGTGATTGGATAAATAAAGAAGGCCAAGCTATTCCGGACCATTTCATTGAATGTCAACTGATACTCAGTGACTTCTTTCTCAATGATGCCCCTTCTCTGTCTCAGGATCTGAAACTGCTGGAGCAGGACTCTGACAACCATAGATGAAAAAAAGAGATAGTCCACGACAAAACTAAAATTGAACAATATCTATCCACAAATACAGCCCTACAAAAGATACTAAAAGGAAAACTGTAACCCAAGAAGGTTAACTACACCCAAGAAAATACAAAAATAATTTCACATCAGCAAAACCAAGGGTATAACCATATACACCCATATACTCACATACCTCCCTACACACACTATCACCACCATCAAAATAACAAGAATTAACAATTGTTGATCTTTAATATCTCTCATCAGTGGACCTAATTACTCAGTAAAAAGAATCAGTCTATCAGAATGGATGTGGAAACTGGATCCATTATTCTGCTGTATACAAGAAACACACCTTAGCATCAAAAATAGACATTACCTTAAAGAGCTGGAAAAGGGTTTTCCAAGTAAACAGACCCCCCAAAAATCAAACTGTTGTAACTATTCTAATAACTACTAAGACAGACTTCCAACTAAAATTAATCAAAAGAGTTGGAGAATGACACTTCATATTACAAAAGGAAAAATATACCAAGATGATCTCTCAATTCTAAATATCTATGCCTAAAATTAAAGGGCACTCACATTAGTAAAAGAAGCATTACTAAAACTTAAACCACACATCTAACCCCACACATTAATACTGGGAGACTTCAACACACCACTTTCACAAATGGAAAGGTCATTCAGACAGAAGCTAAACAGAGAGATAAAGGAACTGAGACGTTATGACTCAAATGGACCCAATAGACATCTATAAAATATTTCATGCAAGTACAAAAGAATATACATTCTTCTCAGCACCTCATAGATCCTTCTTCAAAACTAACTATATACTTGATCACAAAGCCAGACTCAACAGATACAAGAAAATTGAAATAACATCTTGTATCTTATTAGACCACCATGGATTAAAGCTGGACTTCAGTAACAGAAACACCAGAAAGGCTACATATTTATGGAAATTGAACAATTCTCTATAAAATGATCTCTGGGTCAGAGACGAGAAAAAGAAGTTAAAGACTTTCTAAAATTCAAGGAAAATGAAGGCACAACATACCCAAATTTAAAAACACAATGAAAGCATTGCTAAGAGCAAAGTTCATAACACTAAGTGCCTCCATTAAGAAATTAAACAATTCTCATACCTGAAATTTAAGAGTATATCTGAAAGCTCTAGAACAAAAAGAATCAAAAACACCCAAGAGGATTACAGGAGGAAATAATCAAACTGAGGGCTAAAATCAATAAAATAGAAACAAAGAGAACAATACAAAAAAATTTTTCAATGAAACTACGAGTGGTTTCTTTGAGAAAATCAACAAGATTGACAAACCCTTATCTAAACTAAGTAGACAGCAGAGAGAGAATATCCAAATTAACAAAATCAGAAATGGAAATGAGAACAAAATAACAGACACCAAGGAAATCCAAAGAATCATTAGGTCTTACTTCAAAACACTAAACAAAATGATTTTTCTCTATAGATATCACATACCAAAGCTAAATCAAGATCAAATAATAAACCTAGAACTTCTAAAGAAATAGAAGCAGTCATTAAAAGTACTCAAAAAAAAAAACAAAAATAAAAACAGAAAAACAAACCAGGGCCTGAGGCTTTTTGAGCAGAATTCTAGCAGACCTTCAAAGAAGAGTTAATACAAAAACTCATTAAATTATTCTACCATATAGAAACAGAGGAAACACTGCCAAATTCATTTTATATGGCTGCAGTTACCCTGATACCTAAATGACACAAAGATTCAACAATGAGAACTTCATACAAATCTTCTTTATGAACATTGATGCAAAAATACTCAATAAAATCTCACAAATTGAATCCAAGAACGCATCAAAAATATCATCCAACATGATTAAGTAGGCTTCATCCCAGAGATGCAGGAATGGTTCAATATGTAAAAATACATCAGTGTAATCTACCATATAAACAAACTGAAAAAAAAAAAAAAACCACATGATCATGTCATTAGCTGTTCAAAAGCCTTTGACAAAATCCAATACTATGTCATGACAAAAGTCTTAGATCAGAGATACAAGACACATACTCAAACACGTTAAAAGCAGTATACAGCAAGTGAATAGCCAACATTAGATTAAATGGAAACTTAAAACAATTCCACTAAAATTAGTAATAACACAAAACTGTCTACCCTCTCCATATCTATTCAATATAGTACTTAAAATTCTAGGGAGCTAAGAATACTAAAGCAGATCAAGGGCATACAAATTGGAAAGGAAACAGACAAAATTATCACTATTCCAGATGATATGGTAGTATATATAAGTGTACTGGCTGGTTTGTGTGTCAACTTGACAACGAGCTGGAGCTATCACAGAGAAAGGAGCTTCCCCTGAGGAAATGCCTCCATGGGATCCAGCTATAAGTGATCAATTAGTGATCAAGGGTGGGAGGACCTATTGTAGGTGGTGCCATTCCTGGGCTGGTAGTCCTGGGTTCTATAAAAAAAGCAAGCTGAGAAAGCCAGGGGAAGCAATCCAGTAAGCAGCATCCCTCCATGGCCTCTGCATCAGCTCCTCCCTCCAGGTTCCTACCCTGTGTGAGTTCTAGTCCTGACTTTCTTTGGTGATGAACAGCAATGTGGAACAATAAGCTGAATAAACCTTTTCTTCCCCAACTTGCTTCTTGGTCATGATGTTTTGTATGGGAATACAAACGCTAAGACAATGACACCCAAATTCTACCATGGAACACTCACAGGTGATAAACATCTTCAGCAAAGTGGCTGGATGAAAAAATAACTAAAACAAAAAAATCAGTAGAGCCTCCTATATACAAAGGCTGAGAAAGAAGTTAGTGAAATAACACCCTTCACAATAGCCCCAAATAATATAATATTTTGGTGTAACTCTAACAAAGAAATCAAATGACCTGTATAACAAGAACTTTAAATCTTTGAAGAAAGAAATTGAAGAACATATCAGAAGATGGAAGATGCTTGTGGATTGGTAGGATTAATATAGTAAAAATGATTGTCCTACCAAAAGTAATCTACAGATTCAATGAAATCCCCATCAAAATCCCAAAACAATTCTTACAGACCTTAAAAGAATAGTTCTCAACTTCATATTGAAAAACAAAAACCCAGGATAGCTAAAACAATCTTTTACAATAAAAGAACTTGTGGAGGGATGACCATCACTGATTTTAAGCTGTACTACAAAGCAATAGTAATAAAAACAGCTTTATACTCTCATAAAACAGACAGGTTGAACAAAGGAATTGAAGTGAAGAACCAGAATTAAATCCACACATCTATGGGAACTTGATTTTTTGACAAAGAAGATAAAACCATACAATGGAAAAAAGAAAGCACCTTCAACAAATGGGGCTGGTCTAACTGGTTGTCAGCATGTAGAAGAGTTCAAGTAGATCCATGTGTATCACCCTGCACAAACACAACTCCAAGTGGACCAAAAAACTTGACATAAAACTAGATAGTGTAGGCTTAGATTTTTATTATTATTATTATTATTATTATTATTATTATTATTATTATTATTATTAAATTTTATTTTACAGTCCAGTCATTATACCCCTCCAGGTTCACCCTCCAACAGTTCCTTATTCCATTCATCCTCCCCCATCTCCAAGAGGATGGCCCCACCCCACCACCCTACCAGATTTCTCCACTCCCTGAGGCCTCAAGTCTTTCGAGGGTTAGGTGCATCTTCTCTCACTGAGGCCAGACCAGGCAGTTCTCTGCTGTATATGTGTCAGGGGCCTCATATCAACTAGTATATGTCACCTGGTTGGTGGCTCAGTGTCTGAGAGATCTTGGGGGTCCAGGTTAATTGAGACTGCTGTCTTCCTATGGGGTCACCCTCCTCACCATCTTCTCCCAGCCTTTTCTAAAGCCTAAAACCTACTTTAATAAGTGTCCTTAAACACTTGCACCCATCTTACACTTGTCAGAATGGGTAAGATAAAAACCTTAAAAGACAGCTCATGCTGGTGAGTATGTGGAGCAGGGGAAACACTCCTCCATTGCTGGTGGAAGTGAAAACTTGTACAATCACAGTAAAAAATCAATTTGGTGGTTTCTCAGAAAATTGGGAATAGATCTATCTCAAGACCCAACTATACCACTCCTGGACCACTAGAAGCTTCCAAAAGAAGCTCTGTTATACCACAAGGACACTTGCTCAATTATGTTCATAGCAGCTTTATTTATAATGGCCAGAAACTGGAAACAACCTAGACGTCTCTGAACTGAAGCATAAATAAAGAAAATGTGGTACATTATGTTACTCATCCATTAAAAACAAGGACATCATGAAATTTGCAGGCAAATAGATAAAAATAGAAAACATCATCTTCAATGAGGTAACCCAGACTCAGAAATACAAACATGGTATACACTCACTTATAATTGGATACTTGTCATAAAGTATAGGATACCCATACTACAAAGCAGAGACCCCAAAAAGCTAAGTAACAGGAGGGTTCAAAGAAGGATACTTGACTCTCACTGAGAAGGGGAAATAGATTAGACTTGAGTGGATGGATGAAGGGAGCAGACTGGAAGGGGATTGGGAAGGAATGGGAACAGATGTAGTTGGGTCCAGGGAGGATGAAGGAATAGAATACTGGAAGATAGAACTGGGTTTAGGTGCAGGGCATCTTTAAGAGGAGCTAGAAATCTAGGACAATGGAAATTCCCAGAAAATCTATGATGGTGACCTCTAAGAATGGATATGGAACCTAAATCAGAGTCCATCTCCTATAACCAGGAAGGTCTTCCAATAGAGGAAGTAGGACACCAACCCAGGCACAAAAAAAAAAAAAAAAAAAATAAAAAAAATAAAAAAATTTGGCCCACAGTTTGTCCTGTCTACAAGTTGTGTAGGGGTGAAAAATGGAGCAGAATTAGAGGGAAGGGCTAATCAAGAGTGGGCCAGCTTGAGACACATGCCATAAGACTGTTAATGATATTAACATGACACTACTAAAGATATTCTGCTATATTTGTAGACAGAAACCTAGCATAACTGTCATCAGAGCGGCTTCACCCAGCAACTGATGAAAACTGATGCCGAGATCCACAGCCAAGCATTAAGTGGAGCTTCTGTGACGGAGGAGCAGGGAGGATTGAAGAAGCCAAAGGAGTCAAGAACACCACAAGAATACTTATAAAATCAACTAACCTGGCCTCATAGAGGCTTATAGAGGCTAAACTGCCAACCAGAAAGGATGCACAGGTTGGACCTAGGCACTCTGCACATGTGAAAGAGTTGTGCAGCTCAATCTTCATGTGGGACTTCTAAAGCAGGAGCAGGGGCTGTCTCTGACGACATTTCCCGTTTTAGATGCCTTTCCCTTAACTGGGCTGCCTTGTAGATGTGCCTATTCTTACTGCAACTTGATATGCCAAGGCTGGTTGATATCTATGAGAGACCTTCCTTTTTCTGGGGAGGAGAGGAAAGGGTGGTGATAGGAAGGGGAGGTGAAAGGGAGGGACTAGGAGGAAAGGAGGGAAAGCTTCGATTCCATGTAAAATAATAAGTCAATGAAAAAAATCCTTGGAAACATAGCCTGGCATCCTTCTCAACCACTCATTTCTCAGTCTTCAAACTCCTTTCACAGTCATAGTAAAGGTATGAGGATATAGATTCTTAAGGACAAAGAGTATTAAGGGGGAAAAAAAAAACATCTGCACAAGTATTTAAAAAGAAGAAAGCAGAAGAGAAGACTGATGAAAGTGAGGCAACCTTCCCTTGAGCCACGTGAAGCTCTGCGATAAGAGGTGAGGTGAGTATGGTCAGTTAGAAGTCTTAGCTACACAGGGAAATCAACTGAAAAGGAGGAAGGAGGGTGGCACAGAGTTCAGGAAAGAGGAACGCTGAACTTGAGCTATATTGCATAAGCATTCCTGTGAGAAAGCAATAGAGCCCATTCAATGATAACTATCTAGATTACAGGAGAAGAGGGAAACAGGAAACTTTCTCCAAAAGGAAGGAGAAAACTTTGTGCTTTTGAGAATTGAGGGGAAGAAAAAAAACATAAGTAGTTTTATATAACAGACGGAAGGTGTGAGTTATCTCCATGAAATGTCCAGACCAGGCAAAGCCACCATGCTGGAGAAAGTAGTTTTATAGGACTGGAGGGCACAGCAAGGGAGTGAAAATTGACACAGTGACCTTTAAAGTTTAGAGGGTGATACCGAAAGTGTTCTGAAGCTAGGCCAGTGTAATTCTTGAAAATATCTATAAATATCTATTAAAGAGTACACCAAATACTTTAGTCAAGGGAAATTGTGTTAAGGCTAGTTCCCCTTCAAAGATTAAAGATGCTTAAACAAAGATGAATCTGGACAATAAAATCAGGGGTGTGTACTCACATGTTAAGAGTTGGATTGAAGATATCTTCTCTTTCAGATTTTGACTAAAAATGCAAGAGCAAAACCATGCAGATGCCCCAGTCAAGAGATTAAATGTAAGAGTCCACTTCACTTGTCACTAGGCATCTTCAGATGAGCCATTCATGGTCTTGATGTGGTAATGGTTGTTGTTTGGGTGGTATTTTGTTTTGTTTTGTTTTGTTTTGTTTGTTTTGTTTCATTCTGTTGTGTTTAGGGAATTATTCATTTGTATTTTAAGGTGAGAAAGTTGAGGCCTTAGAAACCTGAATGGTTTGCTCACAGTCAGAAAATAAAGTAGAAACAGGACTTGGTTTAACAGCTCTAACGATTTAATATGCCTGAGCACAGCTCCTCTCCCACAGAGCCTGTGTTTGAACAGTATAAAATACAGAACATGTGCTTTTAGGCAGAAAATCAGCTGATCCTGAGCGTATTTCAACCAATGCCTGCACATAAGGTTTATGTATATTTCATAACTCTCCTCAATTAGTTTTTAACACTGTGACACGTAAACTTCATTTGTGTAGCTTAGATAAATGCAAGGTGAATTCAACACGTAAAAGGTTATTAAGTAATATGTTAAAGTAATGCTTCAGATTAAAAAAATTCACAGGCAATCAGTTGATTTGATTTCAACTTCCTAAGACACATTTCACAGAGTCCACCAAACTATGATTTGCCATAAGACCAAAACTGCTGTACAAATTGGTTTTGTTCATAATTTATCGTTTATTCTGGATCACTGAAAGCATAGTTACACAGAAATGTATGTGTCAGCCCTGAATGTGGGTATATTCAGGTATACAGATACATCAACTATGCAGAAGAGCTGTGAGAGGGGCACAGTGATGGATCTGACAGTGACATGAGGCAGATAGAGACATCACGTCTTTTTCATATGATCTCTTCCCAAGAACAACCAAAATACCAGAAATAAACAGGTGCCTTTTAAGGCACCTCTATTAGCTCCTCTAGTCCCCCACACAGACAAGATTTGTATGCATTTATTTCCATAAGCCTTGAGAGTAATGCAGGAAAATGCTCAACAGACCAAGTATTTGAAATATCCTTTATCAACAACACATGCACATTTCCACTCCAAAGAGCTGCAACTCAATTTTAGGCCTTAACTGCAGAGCATCTGCAGCCGTAACTACCTTTCTTATGTTGACAGGCAGCTGATTAAAGAGGAAAAAATGTATTTTTAAGTTTGCTATAATGGAAATATATATATATATATATATAATATATAGAATATTATATATAGAGAATATTATATATATAGAATAATATATATATAATATATAGAATATAAATATATATTCTGTTCTATATATATAGAACAGAATAAAATATATTCATATATATATATATATATATATGCATGCCACCCTCTTCAATGGTCTGGACCTCATGATATTTCCTGGTCCTTTTCCTTCTGAGCAGTTCAATTAGCTGGAAATCTTGTTCTGATGGACTGAAGCAGCTTGAGAGAACGCCCGAGCGCTCAGCCAATTAGGCTCATTTGAAGTTGCAGAATTGCCTTCTTTGGTGTTAAAACCCCATGTCAAACACGGGGTCTAAGATCATTTGTGCTCCAAAATGAGATTGACAGAGCAGCTGCAACAGGGGGCATGCCTGCTGGACGACTTAATTGTGAAGCCTGAAGGGCCATCATGAACCGGCGTGCGGAAACTGCCTCTCCGCTGCTGCATTACAAATGCTCTTTATTAACAGGGATCTGTAATCAATGGGCTCAGGCTTTTTGCCAGAGCCCCCAAATCAGACAGGCGGGCCCCTGAGTCAGGGTGGGCGGAGCAATGGGCCCCACTATCGAGCTGAGTGGAGAAAGCTGCTTTGTCCCTGCCAGACTCTTGGGTGTGTTGCTAAATCAGAAAGGGCCCCTGGTAATCATTCCAGGGGCGCCCTTCTTTCTCTGCTGGTTGAATATTCATTAGCCTGGATGAGACTCACTGTACATACGATTACGTGTTATTGATGGGAATGAAATGAGTTGCTTTTGTTTCAACAAAGCCAAATGTTCTAAATCAGTTTAGCATTATGTGTAAGGGTAAACTTTGATCAGGAATATAAAGGCTCAGAAATATGTATTCATAACTAAATACACAGACACATAATTCACCAGGTGTTAGGAGACAGCAGGGGCTAAGAGAGTTTTGGTGAAGAAAGAAATATTTAGGTTAATTTCAGAACTGTAAAATCTATTTATTTAGACACAATCTGAAAATTCCTATACGGATTTCCCTTCCTTTAAAAGAAATCATTATCTGGCATTCTTTTGGGCAGAGCGGAATAAAACAAAACAAAACAGTGAACTGGTAATCATAGACGTGTGAGCTCTACCAGAATCACAGCCATTGGTCTGTGTAGCTTTGGGATAATCATTTAACCTCTCAGGCTACCCCGCCGTATTTGTAATGTGTGAGGGGCAGATGAGCTACAACTGTCCAGGAAGTTTTTTTTTTTTAATCCATCTTCTCTTAAATACGTTATTTCTTCTACTCTGTACTATTTGAAAGCCCTTTATTCTACTGTTAAGGATAGGAGTTTCTTAAGAAATAAAGAGTACAAATGAGACAAGAGACCCCTTTTGCTTCAGATCACAAAACCTGTTATCAAAGAAATAGCATTCTAGATACTCTCTTTACAAAGCTCTTTGTTAAGTGTCACAGAAGACAGGGAAGGACAGAATCTCCTAGGCCTTGCTTTCTAACAGCTCATGGGCTACTAAAGGGAGTAAAGGATCAATAAATAAATGATGTTCTAAGCCTTGTCTGGGTAGGTTTTTTGTTCACTAAGTAATCCAACTGCATCCCACACAGGGCCAATGCAAATGCATTGTTCAGGACTCATCTTAGGAACAAGTACCATATACAAAAAAAAAAAAAAAAAAAAAAAAAAAAAAAAAAAAAAAAAAAAAGAAAGAAAAAAAAAAAAAGAAAAAGAAAACCAGGTAAGTAGACTGGGTCTACAGGCATGGCTTCTCTGATGCTGTTATAACAGCCAACAAGCATCATATTCAACTACATTCTGAAAGAGAAAGCTTGACCTTCCTACTCATTGGTCAGTAGGACTAAGCTCTGAATATACATGAATAAAAGTTGAGGTTAATATTCAAGTAAATTATAAAGTGTAAAAGAATCAAGAATCACAATAGGTGAAAGTTGTCGAGAAGAGACCATGGCCTGAATTAAATGAAATAATATCTGCAAGGTGTTTCAAATTGTTTTTGAAAGGGAACATCTTAAAAACTGTTCATTTTCTTCCCAACCTTTTTTACAATATTCAATATGGTGATGATCAAATTTACTGTAAAAAGATTATTTTTGTTTGGGAAACCTCAGGAATGACTTACAAAGGGAATAGGATTTGATCTCAATCTTAAATCATTGGTGATATTTGCCCAACAAAATATTAAGTTATACCTTTCATTCAGATCTTCAGAAAATGTTGTTAAACTGGTAAGTCACCAGGATAGAATGTCCTAAGAACTCTTCTTAAATTTTTTTTTTGTTTTGTTTTTGTTTTGTTTTCAAGACAGGGTTTCTCTGTGTTGCCCTGGCTGTCCTGGATCTCACTCTGTAGACCAGGCTGGCCTTGAACTCAGAAATCCACCTGCCTCTGCCTCCCAAGTGCTGGGATTAAAGGCGTGCGCCACCACCGCCCGGCATCCTAAGGACTATTAGAGGTCCAACAGTTTCTCACTGGAGCATGCTAGAACTTTAAGCAACCAATTTTGGTCAACAGTAAAATTACCATTTATGCAACCTCCTGATGGGACCTCTTTCTTTATGGGTGAATATTTTTTACCATACCTTCAAATCCAATCAGAACAAAACTGAACTATCATACTTCAGCTCAGTGGACAAGGTATGAGTCTTTAAGAAAAGAAAGTAGAAGAGAAAGAGGAAGAAAATGAGGAGGGGGAGGAAGAGGAGAAAGTATCATCATCATCATCATCATCATCATCATCATCATCATTATTATTATTATATTTCAAATGCCTTACTTAAGAATAAAATTTGGCCAGAGTTGTGGTGCACACCTTTAATCCCAGCACTTGGGAGGCAGAGGCAGGCAGATCTCTGTTAATTCCAGGCCAGCAGGGGCTATGTAGAAAGACCCTGTCTCAAACAAACAAACAAGAATAAAATGTGAAACTTTTAAGAGTCCAGTCCTGTGTTAACCCTTTCAGGCCAAAACTACTCTTATTTCACAAAGGAAAGAACTAAGTGACAATGATTAATCTACCCAATATCATGGACTATCTTAGATGATAGACCTACCAAGTAGAGTTGGAATCTAAGTCTAGATAGCCTAAGAAAAGTGTCCTATCACATGCAACTTAATCCTGTTCTCTTCTTCTGGCTGAGATCCATTGTAGCAAAGACCAAGGTTTTGGATCACTTACAACTTCAGTTGTGAGTAACATGTCTAACAAATTGAAATTCCATAGCATTTCAGGCTAGCTCCACTGAATACTGTCCACTACATACAGCTGTCTACTCAAATTCTGACCTGACTTCCTTTTGCCAGTCTTCACATATTCAAGTAACTCTTTTCATTTCTTTCACTGTTTGTCATCCCCACACATCAACTTGCTCGGTTCCTAAACTCACAAACTCAGAAAATGGCACCAGAAACCAACCCAAACCAGAACTCAAAAGAATTATTCAAGATATTTTTCTTACAGTCCATTCTTAAAACAGATGATAGAGGGGAAATATTCGAATTTCACATGTGAATCTCCTGCACAAAATTGAATGTTTTTGATAATTTACAGGATTTATATCTGATCTCACTGCAAAGCATACAAAATTGTGAACATTTTAATCTCAGCCACAACCACAGTTTCAGATCACATCAACCTCTGATCTAGCCACAGTGCTGTTCAGATAGCCCTCTTCCTGATCCCTTTGGCTTCCCTATTCAGCTTGCCATCCATCCCTCCATATGCATATTGACCAATAGACCCTCATCAGGTTCCTTCTCACCATTAGCTTTCCTCTTAAAACCTCTGGCAACACTAGAAATCTTCATCTTTAGGTAAGATTTATGGTTGACACACCTCTAGCTTAATGATCTTGTAGGGTTTTTTTTTTTCCTATACAGAGGTCATAGACATGGTTTGTGAATCTGTTACTAACTTTAAGATAGGAATTTGAAAACAAAAACAAAAAAAAAATGTTCTCTTCTACTTTAATTATTTTTCTCCGTGAATTTAATATGTTGCTTAGTTTCTAAAAATAAGTAATACAAACTCAAACCCTTTCCTTTAAATAATTTTTATTCACACAGAAAATTTTGATCTGATAGAAAAAGAGGGAGTGATTCACATTTCAATTTAGTAATTCATAAGAAACTTTCAAAAATTAATTGCAGACACCTCTGCCCAGCCTGCTGAATGATCAGCCTTGGTGTATCTACTCAACAAGCAAGCTGGGCAGACCTGCTCAAACCTCTGAGGTCCGGGAATTCCATCTGGAGGCAGCGAAGACACAGCATCAGAGGATTGTCAATTTGCTCTTCCCTCCACTCCTCTTCTAATATCTCAACGCCCATAATCAGCTTGAAGAAGCTAATGAAGAGTCAGTGCCCCTATTCCCTGGGCTTGGGGACTAAGGGGGTAAATGTTGGGCTGTCTCTCTAGGGAAAAGTAGTGGTTTTGTTAGAATAGAGAGGATTAGCTAGGGTTTATTGCATAGCCATAACCTATTAGTAGAAATCTGTATAATTAATATCAAGATGAAGATATAAATTCTTAAATGGCACCAATTTACTTTGATTACAAATTTTAAGGTTTTCATTGGCATGAGCTTCTTAGTGATATAAGAGTGAGATGAATATTGTTACTCTCATAGGCATTGTACCAGTATAACACACTTAGGAATACAAAGCTTAGACCCAATCCTTCTTTAACTTTTTTTAACTGATTTGAGATGGTCAGCCTGTGAGTTAAGGGACTATAGCAAATTCATGACTTGGAGTTTATTATAAGGGTGTTCTCTATGTTTTATTTAGAAATAGCTGAGTGGAGTTAACAGGCAACAGTCCAGATTACCTTACATGGATAGCTGGCTTTCAAAACATCAGAAATCCTTAGAATTGACATGACAAACATTTCAGTATTAATGTTCATTTTCATTAGAGACCGGTCTGCTCCGGACAGCTTCCTATATTGAATTCTAAGAAGAAATTGAGCATCCTTGGAGTTACTCCAGTTGTGGTGAGACAGCCACTAGGCAAGAATTGCCACTTTCCTTCTACAGACAAATTACTGTCCAGAAAAGGACACACTTGCAGAATAGTCGACTGATTATATCTGCCTAGACAGAGTAATCAGCCCTTAATAATTCTGCAGCACTAAGGTCTGTCAGATGATCCTGGGCCAGAAGGCAGAAGAACAGATGCTCCAATGTTTTGAAGTAGAGCGAGTGTCCAGGTGTTCAGAGGTCTCTATAAATTGGCTAAGTTTTAGAAGCTATGCTTTGTGTTTCCCACAATTATAGTTAACTCAGTCATTCTGGATTTCTGACGGGGTTGAAAACTTATAGCTATTGACCTTAAGAGAAAAGATTTGAGTGGATGGTCGTCAGCTGACATTCATCCTAAAGCCAGGTTCAGAACTAAATGTTTTAGTTAGGATAGATGACAGAGGAGCTGGTTAGTCAACAAAAGGATGGACTGGGTATTAGGACTATCTTGTACCTCACTGGTACAAATTGGCATAATTATGCTCTAATTGTATTTTGAGAGAAAAGTTTCATTTTAACAGGAAGGGTGATGTGTAGGAGGAGCTAAGGTAGGAGGAGTACTGAGAGGAAGAAAAGGAGTAAGAAGAGGAGAAGAAGAAGGAGAGGAGAAGCTAGGTGATGAAAGAGAGAAAGAGGGGGTAGACAGGGAGGCAGATGTTCATGTATCTCCACCAGTCAAAGATAGTTGATATCTCTAGGTTGGGTAGTGGGTTACACCTCTGATTGAACAATTCCAAACTTATAAAGCCTATGATTAACATTATTTTAAAAAAATGTATAAATGCAAAAAGGAAAAGGGGGCATGGGATAGGGGTTTCCTAATGGGGGGGAATGGCGAAAGGGGATGGCATCTGAAGTGTAAATAAAATATCTAATAAAAAACTAATAAAGATGACCTTGCATCAAAAAAATTAATTGCAGGTTTGTTTTCTCGTCTCATAAGGCATCTTTATTAAGTGCTAAAATATGTGTGCTTGTTGAGAAGTTATTGTAACTACATGACTTTGGAAGTACTCTTTGTTTATAATTCTCAAATCTAGCCAAAATGTTTAGCACTAGATACAACAATTAAATATTCCATTCTGATTTTGTTTACTTACGTCAACAGCTATATGATCTGTAATCTTGCAAAATCAGGAAATACTGTTGTTTTTATCTAAGTCATCTTTCTAGAGCTTTCCAGAACATTGTTCTTTCCAAGAATATGCTTTGGCTAATCACATAGCTATTTTTCAAGCTCCAAAATCTATCATTTAAAATAGTTTAATGATTTTTGTTCTTAAATACTATCAACATAAATAAAAGAATTAGTATGGATTCCTGACACTGCTCATGCTAATATTTTATGCTCTAGATTTTTCCACACTAGGAAATCAAGTTTCACATCTTAAGGGAAATGCATATATCATCCCATCTTCCATGCACTGTAGTTCAAACTAATGTAATAAAAATCCTACACCTGCAAAATATTTAACTATTGTGCTT
This sequence comes from Arvicanthis niloticus, assembly GCF_011762505.2. Lineage (NCBI taxonomy): Eukaryota > Metazoa > Chordata > Mammalia > Rodentia > Muridae > Arvicanthis > Arvicanthis niloticus. The sequence goes on from NC_047677.1 coordinate 7,579,243, forward strand.
TTACTAAAAATTAATGACATTTAAATGCAGCTTGAAAGAGAGAACAACCAAAGTTTAAAGTGTGACGAACTTTGTATCCTGATCCTATACAGTTTGTTTTGAACAAAATATTACAAGTTCAGAATAGTGGTTGGTAGCACTAGAGAGTCTAACTTCATTCTTCTGTTTCAAAACACAATTCTATATGTCTTTAATTAAGGTACTAAATGTCTTCTCAAAGTTCTGAGATATACATAAAGGAGGAAATTAGGAAGCATGGAAACAGTATGTCAGTCTTTTCTCATATAGGTGATTTACACTTGGAGTTTGTCAGATATAAGAAGCTGGCTAGTGTAATTGGTAAACTAATAACTGCTTTGGTCTAAAACTCGAGAATTCTGCCCCAGCTGTCTTTTTTCATATGACTAACAACAACAAAAACCAAACCAACCAACCAAACAAACAAACAAACAAACAAGCAAACAAAAATGCTTTCAGAATTCTCATTGAAGCAACAACAGCAATGAATCCATACTGGATGGACACTAAGAAAGCAAAGGGTTAAACATGACCATATACCCAGGTTATTCAAATATATGTCATGACATTTGGTGCTGTATTCTAATGTTGCTGGGGGTTATTTGTTTCATTTTATTTTAGTCAGGGTCTCACATATCACAGGATGGCCTCCAACTCTCTATGTAGTAAGAATGACTTTGAACACCTGATTCTCCTGACTCCATCTTCAGAGTGCTAGGAATGCAATGTGTCCCTACACATTGTCTTTTAGGTGGTGCTGGGGATTGAACCTAGGGTTTCATGCACCCTAGGCAAATACTTTCCACCTGAGTTACATGTCTAGCACCTAAACCATAAAGTAGTTTAAAACAGTTAAGTTAAAGCCTCATTATTTGCTTTAATTATTTGCATGCACTTCACATACATTCACATACATTCATTGTATAATACAGTGAATGCACAGATCTTTAAAAATGTTATATCTGGGACAGATACCCATTTGTTGAAATAGTATTTGTTTCATCTTTGATGTCCCTGGTGATGAACATCTGTTTCAGCTCCTATACCAAACAAAGTCACAAATTTATCATCACTACACATGTTCTTGGGTTAGGACTGCCTTTGTGGCAGAATACAACAGTAAATTCCACACTGTAATAAGTTTGTTGAACAGAAAAATAACTGGCTTTATAGCCAGGATTTGTTGTGACTTTCTCCCACAGCCTGCTCTGGAGGTTATCCAGAAAAAGAAAATCTTAGATTTGCTTATAAAATATGCTAACAAGAGGCAAGGTACTTCCTTAGTTGTAGAGTTTAGTTAAGTATATAATCATTGAATATATATTTAATTAATTGTTACTTGAGAACTTTGGCTTTTTCTGCTGAATATATTCTGTTACAGTTATAACATATTCTGTTATTTTCTGTTAATTGCTAACTTTATGTAGCCTTAGGCAGAATAAAATTTTTTCTTGTAAAGTGAACATAAAATAACACCAGTCCCTCAAAGCTTTGCTGAGAAACCAAGGGAGAAAACATGACAGACAGTGATGAGTGTGTTCCACCAACCATACCAATGTTAATGTGAGTGACTCAGAGCTCACCTGTTCTCTATTGTGCATTGGATGATTCACCCATAGCAGAGAAATCCATGGAACAATGAAGTGTTGTGAGATGCTTTTGTAATTCAGAAGAGGGAGCTTTTCACCATTCCTGGTACAACCACACTAGTCATTAGGCATTGCTTATGTCCTGGGCCAAAGGGTAAAATGATGCTGACATTCAGATGTCATTTAATTGTCTACAACTACTTCACTACAGAAATATGTCAAATTACGTGTCTACTCAATAAATTTGGCAAACATTGGGCTCTTAAATTGTTAAACATTTGATTTTTTTTTTTACTTTAAACAAGCCTGTTTTGTCATTTCGCATGCTAAGTCTTACTTTAATAAGAGAGCATTTTTCACTTGAAATGAAACAAAAACATAGTATTTATTGGTGAAAATAATATAATGAATAGTAAAACATAAGGTAAAAGTAAAACAAATTTTATTGTTCAAAAATTTCCACAACTGTGTTTCTTTCTGAAACATATTTTGTGTGTGTGTGAGTGTGTGAGAGAGAGAGAGAAAGAGAGAGACAGAGAGACAGAGAGAGAGAGAGAGAGAGAGAGAGAGAGAGAGAGAGAGAGAGAGAGTTTTATGCATATATATGTGTTGATATGTGTACACAGGTGTGTGCATGTACTCACATGGGTCACAGGACAATTCAAAGTGACTTCCTTTATTCTCCATCTTACCTTTTGAAGCATAATCTCGGATTTGACCTGGCAACACTAGCTTTTGTCTTCATCTCCCTAACAGTAGCATGTTGCCTCAGTTCTTTGGGTTTGCTTGACAAGCACTTTGCTGACTAATTCATTTCCCTAATACTCCTTCCAGTGCTTTTAAGGGTTATTAACTATGTAGAATACAAATGTGCAGTTCATTATTTTCCAAAAACTTGAATGTTTGTTCTCGCAGATCTCATTTGCTGGATTTATCATGTTGGTGTCTTAGATGCTTCTACCCTGTTTGTATGACTGAGTCATGTTGTACACAGACAACTCACTACTAGCATATTTACTAATATGTGCAGTTTGTAATATTGAAACATTAAAACAATGTTTCAGTATTACAAACTGCACAGCATCCATGTATGTATGACAATATTATATTCTATATAACAGACTTCTAAAATCACAACTATAAACCAAATGGCATGTGTATTTTTTTTTTATTTTTGAAAGCACTGTTAGGTTGCTATGTAAAATATGTATACAATGTTTATTTCCTGAAGCATCATACTATGCATGTAATCTAAATATTAGTTAGTATTCAGTATCACTAAGCTTTCAAAGTACTTATTTATTTATTTGATAAGTAAAAATTGCATCATTATCACTTAAATTTGCATGATCACTATTGATAGTAAGCCTTTCTACAGCTTGTAATTTTTATTTTTACTCAGTAAATCATCACTCCTTTCCCTTCTTCTGAGAATTTTAATTTTTTAAAATTGATGGCAACCAAGTCTTATTTTTTAATTTTTCAACACTCCTAGCTATAAATGGATATATACATACATACATACATGCAGCATTTATGCTTGTTTTTATTTAATGTGTGTTTATTCATGTTGAAAATTTAAATAAAATTTTAAATTGTTAAGTAATCAAAAGCACCAGTCTCTTCTTATATTATTTCTAAGTTTCACTTCTTCCTGAAGAAAAAAATCATCCATACATCAATATTTTTGGTTGTGAGCCTAGCCTTTAACGGCTGAGCCATCTTTCCAGCCCTCCATACATCAATATTGTATAAATATTCTGCTCTACTTTTTCTAATAGTCTCAGGTGTATTGTTAGCCTTTTGATTAGTAATTGAATTTCACTAAATTCTTAAATATATAACCTTGTCAACTAGGCACTGTATGAAATTATTTTTGGAAATAATTTCATTAGCTCCATGTCATGTGACAGTTGCTTTAAAAAAGATACTGCTGATGAAAGTGCTATCTGGAAAAAGAGATTGCTCCTGTAAACTAGCAATTCTAGTAAAATGCATATGAGTGTTAATATTTGGAGTTTCTCACATGAAGAGGAATTCTACAAGTATTTTGGCCATCTTTATAGTGTGATCTATGCCACCACACAGAACCACTTGCAGTACATAAATAATATTTAATACTATTGTAGGTAAATGTGACTTTAATCTTACATGTTCTGATCATCTCACCTCAGGGTACATACAATATGCTAAACCTTATCTTGCAATTTATATGATCACGCTTTAAATAATGTTGGTAATAAAACCATATTAGATTAAAATCAAGGAGTTTTATTAAGAAGTACCTTGGACCAACTTAATGAAAAACCTTCCCACTAAAATTAACTTTTCTACTCAATTTACTACCTGTTCCCAGAATATTGCAATCTGAAATGCTTAAAACAGGATCAGAGACTAAAAATCCCTAGCATCTCTTGTCATCTGTATTGAAAACAAATGCAGAATTCTGTTTCATGAATAAATCTTTGCAATGAGTGCTCCTCCAGAAATCACTAAAATACTATAATCCTCCTAAAAAGCATTGGATGTCTAAAAAAAACATATATATTTTATTTCTAATGGAAGAGAGGACATTTTATAGACAACGTTTTATAAAAACTAGCTTATGTAGGTTCCAGTTTGCAACTGGACTTTAAATCTCTGATCAGAAGACTGAAATGGGAATCTTCCCCAAGGTCTGTGAACCACAAGTATGGTTTGTGGCTATGCAAAATTTTTTTAGACTTTTTGATACAGTTTCCATTATTCCAAAATGCAAAGATTTTAAACTCAAATACATTAAAATTTTAGTCTGTTCAGACAAAAACAGAAGATCTACCAGTACTGAGTCTCTGCTACAGCTTGCAAATGAGTTGTCGGATACTGGGTTAGTTTTATCAAGCAGGGCATAAATTCATTGCAGTATACACAACCCATATTAATTTTTAAGCTATTCTTCACACTTCTGTTACCAACCCACACCCTTTTAAGGGCACTTATAAATATTATTAATGAAAAACAAAAAACCAGTTATGTTGCTGGAGGATATGCCTTGGATAAAGAAACATAAATGATCTATTCTTCAGTACAGATATAATTTTACAAATTACATCAGTTTAAAACAAAACAACGGGGTTGAAGAGATGGCTCAGTAGTTAAGAGGACCAGCTCTTAACTTTGGAAGAAGATATAGAGTCATTTCCCAGGAGCCACATATCTGCTCAAAAACTTTCCAATGCCAGGAGAGCTGTATTGTATTAAAGAGATCTTTGAGCTATCAGCATTCTCAAGGCTAGAGGAACAAGCTTTGGGCTTGAAAGAGAAGCTGTGGTGGTTACCATGGTGTCCACTGTCAATTGTTTTCTCCCACTCTGACTGAATTTTAGCATTATCTCTTCCCTGATACTTCATGTATTTCCTGACTGACTTTTTTCTCTTCATTGCTTCACATTACTTAATGCTATGAAATTGTATTTTGCTTGTGGCATATCTTCTACTAGGACATCAGCTTCTTGAGAGAATAAACTTCCGCCTCTTTCATTCTCTGATACTCAAACAGTTGGTTGCTTTGCACAGGGAAAAATGAACAAATGGTTTCTTTGACAACAGCAGTTGAGACTGTGGAGGGCAGCTTGGTGGTGGTGGTGATGGTGGTGTTTTGTCTTTAGAGATCTTTTAAAACTTGACATGATGTGTGCCTAAGAAGAGACGCTCGCTTGAGCTATACTTTGGAACTTAAGACAATTGAGACGTCTTCTGTTTTAAAATGAGGTAATCTCATATTACTACAAAAGAAAGCTCTGACTATAAAGAATATATCATAGGTCATTCCAGTTTAGAGAAGATTATATTTTATCACCAAATAACCACAAATGAAGAGGCTAGAACCACATAGACAATTAGAAATATATAAATGGCTTCATGACTTGAATTTCTGAATGAGTGTTTAGTGACTTATTTTTATAATTAAAGAATCAATATTAACAGGGAAGACACATGAGACCTGAACCTGCGGACAGGATAGCCTAAGTCTATAGGAAAAAAAATACCTTCATCAGATCAGATCTCTCAATGATAGAGAAGCAAGAAATTTGGGGAGTTTTGCATTGGCAAGTGTCTTTCATAGCTGTATGGTTAAAATTATGTAAGTTACATGTTGCTTGCAAGTATTATATAATATTAAATCTTGAACCTACTCTTTTCTTTTTTAATTCTTTCATTGTTATTTTTATTTATTTATTTATTCATGTTATATTCTGTTCACTGCTGTCCTCCTGATCCCCCCTCCCACAATACTTCCCCCATTCTCTCTCTCCTTCTCCTTTGAGCAGGTCCCCCACTCCCACCCCTTTAGGTATCCCCTCACCCTAGCATATCAAGATTCTGTGAGGCTAGGCTCCTCCTCTCCCACTGAGACCAGACAAAGCAGCCCAGCTAGAAAATATCCCACATACAGACAACAGCTTTTGGGATAGACCCATTCCAGTTGTTAGGGACCCACATGAAAAACAAGTAGCTCATCTGCCATATATGTGCAGGAAGTTCTAGGTTAGACAAGTTCTTAATGAGGCCTCAACCTTACTTTTCAGATTTGTGACAGTCTGGTGAGAAGTATATATAGTCTCGTACTTTTGATCCCTGATGTACCACTCAAATTTAAAATATTTTCTTTTCTTGTCCTTTCTCCTTCTTCCACCTCCTTTCCCAAGACATATGCAGTTTCATGTGAACATTCTGATTGGCATGAAAGAATGGAAACCACTTGAGGGATTTCCTTCTCCTATTTCAAATAAACAACTGTTCTCATTACATGTCATAATTTTGTAAATTGTTAAAACAGGTTAGATTTTATATCTATATCCCAAATTTAAAACTAATAGCAATCATAACGTCTCTTCTTTAACTAAAATACTTTCTTCATTAATTAAAATTAATTTCTCTTAGGTATTTTACTGGATACACAGCAAATATGATCCTTTATTATCTGGTTAGTCATTCCTAAAATTTCTAGGAATTTAGCATTTAAAATGAGAGATTTAGGTGTTAGAGCAAGAGAGGACTCTAAAAGAGAATAGAAACTAGTGGGGGAAGCATCTCTGGGATGAGTCACATAGGGAATGGTCCCTGAAATATATGAGGATGCCCTTAGCTGAGACTTGTACCAGCTAGGGGTATTGAGACTAAAGAGGCCACCTCTTGTAGCCAGGCTGGACTTCCAGTGGACTTGACCTGCCAATAACTTCAATGGGAACAGCAATCCATACACAAAACCTTCTGCCTACAAATTTATCCTGACTACAAGATATGCAAAGATAAAAATGGAGCAGAGATTGAAAGAATGGACAACCAATGACTGGCCCAACTGGAGACCAAGGGGTTCTTCCACTGGAGGGAGTCAACCCCTAACTATTTATGATACTCTATTATGCTTGCAGATAACAGCCTAGTATAATTGTCTTCTGAGAGGTTTCATGCAGCAGCTGATGGAAACAGGTACAGAGACCCACAGCCAAATATTAGTCAGAGTTTTCAGAGAGTCTTGTGGAACAGTGGAGGATAAGATTGAGGGAACTGGAGAGGACACCACAAGAAGACCTACAGAGTCAATTAACCTGGGTACATAGAGGTTCAAGAGACTGAACCATCAACCAAAGAGCATGCATGGACTGGATCCAGGCATCCTACACATTTGTAGCAGATGTGTACCAATTGGAGTAGGGGCTGTCTCTGACTCTGTTGCCTGCTTTGGAATACCCTTCCCCTAACTGAGCTGCCTTGTCTGGCCTCTGTAGGAGAGGATGTATTTAGTCCTGCTGGACCTTGATATGCCAGTGAGGGTTTATACCCATGGAGAGATTCCCCTTCTCTGATGAGAAGAGGAGGGGCAGTGGAGGAGGGAGGCATGATGTAAAGTAAATAAGCAAATAAATCAATAAAAAAAAATCTCATAGATTTAGAAATATAATGAAAGACAAGTAAATTTTGTTATGCCAAGATTGTGAAGTTTCCAGAGACCACCAAGAAAAAAAAAACAAAAACAAAAAACAAAAACAGTGTATTCAAGCTTGAGCTTCACCCATTCAACCTCCCCAATTCAATGGATGGGTATGGAAGGTCCAGATCTGGTAAACCCTTGACTTTTTGTCATAGTCATAGCAGGGTAGGCAGCTTTCCCTATCTTAGCAGTTACAAGAGTGGCTAACTTGAGTAATCTATTTCAAAGCATCTGGAACATTGAGTATTTTCCTCTAAGGAACTGATTGGCTGTTTCTAAGGGTGAAGTAGCTGTTGTTAGGAAAGTTATGGCTGTTGATAGGGGTGTCTTGGTTCCTGCAAAGAGCTGTAGTTTTTTTTCCAGTTCAGCCTGGGGACAAGCTTAACAGAATAAAATTGAGTTTGTAATGCTAGGCCCTTCAGACTTCAAATCCTATTGCCTATGTCATAAACAAAAGAAAGCAAAGAGGCTTTCATCCCGACATCTTTATTATAATTTAATATTTTGAGTTATGTTTTGAGGTTATAATCAAATCAGTCACTTGGTTTATTTTACTAGTTGGCTTTGAGAGGTATTTTTCTCTTTATTATATGTTGGCAGGAACAGTTTGAAGTTTTTAAAGTAAGAAGCAAGCGGAGACTATAGTGATCAGCAACCATTGTGCATCAGCCAATGTTGTGTAGAATGAAGTATGATTTTTTCAGAAGAATGATTACGATATGTTAGGTGAGGCCCATACAGAAGTGTAGAAGTTGGGTGAGAACCCACAGTTTATAGACCATAAGGTAGTCTGTACAGAATGAGGCAAAACAAGTATTGACTAAGTCCAATCACTGATAAAGATTTGAGCAAATAAACTGAACTTCTATGCTCTTCTACTGTAAACTTCACATCCTGTTAGTATAAAACTGATTTCTTGAGGATTTATTATCTGAAAAGTCTAGTGTCCAAATGAATTTACTGATCTAGACTAAAGGTTCTCCAAGTAACCAGTCCTGTTAGAAGCAACTGGAGAGCATACAGATTTTGATAATTGCTTCATACAGAGCTGTTCTTCCAGCTAGTCTCCAACTGAATGCCCTGGTGACAATTTACAATTTAGTGTAACTCTTTTTAGGCAAAATGAGTCAACAGTTTGTTTGAAAGCTATTGAACTCAAAGCTCTCTACTCAGCTGATATTTCACACACAAACACACACACACACACACACACACACACACACACACACACACACACACTGCAAAGAGCCTATTTGGCTCTTTGGTAGCAATTTTGGTTTGATATAATTCTTGAATTTTTTTAATGTAAAATAAAATAATATATATTTTTATGCAATATATCACAGTTTTACAACGTAACAAATACAATGTGTATGTTATACATGTTATATGAATGTAAAATTATATATTACATATATTATATAACATAATGATTATTTTTAATTTTATTTATTTTTTATTGGATATTACATTTACATTTCAAATTTTATCCTTTTACTACATTCCCCCTACCACCCAGGAACCTCCTACCCCATCCATCCTCCCTATGCATCCATGAGAATGTGCCCTCACCTACCCACCCACTCTCTACCCTTGAACCCCACTCGGTGTTCAGCCTCCATGAGACCAAGGATCTCCTCTCCCACCTATGCCCAACAAAGCCATCTTCCTCTACATTCACAGATGGAGTCATGGGTCCCTCCTTATGGGCTCCCAGACTGATGGTTTAGACCCTGGGGAGCACTGATTGGTTGGTATTGTTGCTCTCCTCATGGGGCCACAAATCCTTTCAGCTCCTTCAGTCTTCTCTCTAACTTCTCCATTGGGAAACCCATGATCAGATCAGTGGTTAGCTGTGAGCATCTGCCTCTAAATGTGTCAGACTCTGGCAGACCTCTAAGGAGACAGCTATATCAGGCTCTTGTCAGCATGCACTTCCTTGACATCCACATCAGTGTCTACCTTTGGTGACTGCATATGGGATGGATACCCAGGTGAAATGGTCTCCAGATGGCCCCTCCTTCAGTTTCTGTCCACACTTTGTCTCCATATTTGCTCCTTTGAGTATTTTGTTACTCCTTCTAAATAGGACCGAGGCATCCACACTTGGTCTTCCTTCTTCATGAGCTTCATGTGGTCTGTGAGTTGAATCTTGGCTATTTCAAGATTTTGGGCTAATATCCACTTATCAGTGAGTAGATACCAAGTGTGTTTTTTGTGATTTGGTTACCTCACTCAGAATGATATTTTAGTTCCGTCCATTTACCTAAGAATTTCTCGAATTCACTTAGGTCTACGAGTTTTCCTCTTAGTACTGCTTTTGTGTAGTCCCACAAGTTTTGGTGTGATGTGTCCTTATTTTCATTAAATTCTAAAAAGTCTTTAATTTCTTTCTTTATTTCTTCCTTGACCAAGTCTTCATTGAGTAGAGCATTGTTCAGGTTCCACGTGTATGTGGGCTTTCCATTGTTTTTGTCATTATTAAAGACCAGCCTTAGTCCATGGTGGTCGGAAAAAGTACAAGGGATTATTTCAATCTTTTGGATCTGTTGAGGCCTGTTTTGTGACCAATTATATGGTCTATTTTGGAGAAGGTACCAAGAGGTGCTGAGAAAAAGGTATATTCTTTTGTTTTAGGGTGAAATGTTCTATAGATATCAGTTAAATCCATTTGGTTCATAACTTCTGTTAGTTTCATTGTGTCTCTGTTTAGTTTTTGTTTCCATGATCTGTCCATTACTGAGAGTGGGGTGTTGAAATCCCCCACTATTATTGTGTGAAGTGCAATGTATGCTTTGAGGTTTGGTAAAGTTTCTTTTATGTATGTGGGTGCCCTTGCATTTGAGGCATAGATGTTCAGAATTGAGAGTTCATCTTGGTACATTTTTCCTTTGATGAGTATGAAATGTCCTTCCTTATCTTTTTTGATTACTTTTGGTTGAAAATCAATTTTATTTGATATGAGAATTGCTACTTCAGCTTTGTTTCTTGGGACCATTTGATTGAAAGATTGTTTTTCATCCTTTTACTCTGGGGTAGTGTCTGTCTTTCTCACAGAGGTGCATTTCCTGTATGCAGCAAAATTCTGGGTTCTGTTTATGTATCCAGTCTGATAGTCTATGTCTTTTTATTGGAGAATTGAGTCCATTGATGTTAAGAGATATTAAGGAAAAATGATTGTTGCTTTCTGTTATTTTTGTTATTAGAGCTAGAATTATGTTTGTGTCGCCATCTTCTTTTGAGTTTGTTGGAAGATTACTTCCTTGCTTTTTCTAGGTTGCAGTGTCCCTCTTTGTGTTGGAGTTTTCCATCAGTTATCCTTTGAAGGGCTGGATGTGTGGGAAGATATTGTGTAAATTTGGTTTTATCATGAAATATCTTGGTTTCTCCATCAATAGTGATTGAGAATTTTGCTGGGTATAGTAGTCTGGGGTGGCATTTGTGTTCTCTTAAGGTCTGTATGATATCAGTCCAGGATATTCTGACTTTTATAGTCTCTGGTGAGAAGTCTGGTGTAATTCTTATAGGTCTTCCTTTATATGCTACTTTACCTTTTTCCCTTACTGCTTTTAGTATTTTTTCTTCGTTTTGTACATTTGATGTTTTGATTATTTTGTGATGGGAGATATTTCTTTTCTGGTCTAGTCTATTTGGAGTTCTGTAGGCTTCTTGTATATTCATGAATGTCTCTTTCTGTAGGTTAGGAAAGTTTTCCTCTATAATTTTGTTGAAGATATTTACTGGCCCATCAAGTTGGGAATCTTCACCCTCATCTATGCTTATTATCCTTAGGCTTGGCCTTCTCATTGTGTCCTGGATTTCTTGTATGTTTTTGGTTAGGAGCTTTTTGCATTTTGCATTTTGATAGTTGTGTCAATGTTTTCCATGGTATCTTCTGTGCATGAGATTCTCTCTTCTATCTCTTGTATTCTGTTGGTGATACTTGTATCTGTGACTCCTCATCTTTTTCCTAGGTTTTCTATCTCCAGGGTAGTTCCCTTTGTGGTTTATTTATTGTTTCTACTTCCATTTTTAGATCCTGGATGGTTGTGTTTAATTCCTTCACCTGTTTGGTTGTGTTTTCTTGCAATTCTTTACAGGATTTTTGTGTTTCCTTTTTAAGGGCTTCTACCTGTTTACCTGTGTTCTCCTCAAATTCTTTGAGAGTGTTATTTATGTCTTTCTTAAAGTCCTCTATCATCATCATGAGAAGTGATTTTAATTCTGAATTGTGCTTTTTTGGTGTGATGGGGTGTTCAGGGCTTTCTATGTTGGGAGAACTAGGTCCTGATGATGCCACGTAACTTTGGTTTCTGTTGCTTACTTTCTTGCGCTTGCCTTTCAGCATCTAGTTAACTCTAGAGCTACCTGCACTCACTGTCTCTGACTGATGCTTGCCTTTCCAGTTATCTTGCTTGTGTCAGAACTCCTTGGGGTCCAGATGTCTCTGTCGTCCTGTGATCCTGAGCTCTAGCTAGTCTGAGTATAGTGGCTCCTCTAAGATATCTCAGGATATGGTGTCTCCATGGTAGCAGACCAGCTACATTACCCTGCTCTGGGTGCAGTGTCTCCTCTTGGATGTCTCAGGATAAGATGTCTTCATGGGAGCAGATCAGCTAGGTGTTTGCTATTTTGAGTGTAGTGGCTCCTCTAGGATGTTTCAGGATATGGTGTCCACTGCTCTGAGTGCAGTGGCTCCCCTAGGATATCTCAGAATATGGTGTCTGCTGCTCTGAGTTCAGTGGCTCCTCTAGGATGTCTCAGGATATGGTGTCCACTGATCTGAGTTCAGTTGCTCCTCTAGGATGTCTCAGGATATGGTATCCGCACCGGAGCAGACCAACTTGGTGTCTGCCCCAGCTACAAGGCCCAGGCGAGTGGTGGAAGGGGAGTGGTATTCCGCAGGGGCGGGGTTTGTGTACCTGGTGTGTCCTGAGAGCTCCCTGCTGTAGTTCTGGGACATAGGGCAGTGGGTGAATGTTCTTACCTACAGCTCTGAGTTCAGTGGCCCCTCTAGGATGTCTAGGGATATGGTGTCCACATGGGAGCAGACCAGCTGAGTGTCTGCTCCAGCCACAAGGCCCAGGTGAGGGGATTCTTGAGTCTTTTAACCACATCCTCATTACGTGGTTTTCTTCAATGCAGAGTTATTTTCCCATTAAAATTGCATAACTAGATGAAATAGTCCATGAGACACTCTTCCTGGTAAGGTTTTTTGCACATTTCAAAACAACAAGGACCAGCAATACTGTGACAATGAATCATCAATCTTCTAGGTCAGTAAAACAAAGAACATTTTATTGTTTTCTCTGTGAAGTGCCTGGCAGTCAGTCACCTGGGAACTGACAACACATAGAATGACTCACTTCAATTTAGCTAATTCCTGAATCCTTGACAGCTTCTGACCCTCAGAGTTTCAACAGTCATTCCAAGGAGGAAGAATCAGGATTGGGAAAGAGAGGAGTCGGGTTCTAGATTACTGTCAGTTCTTATGAAGTTCCTCTTCTCTGTAAATGTTATGCTGAATCTAGACCTGTAGACATTCAGAAACTTTTGAACCATTAAAATACAACTGGGGCCCCTGATCAACCACAGGCCATGCCTGTCAAAAGATGAAGTAGGCAAGACTCCTGTGGATACCACAGACTATTTCCCACTTCTCTTCCCTCATCATTATTGTGACCCAGCCCCCAACACAGCAGATACCCTTGCTTAACCACAGTCCATGTCTGCCAGGAGATCGTGTAGGCTGCCCACCGACCTCCCCTGCTTTCTCTATTAACCAAGATCCAATTTTCAGGGTTACCTCTAGTGCTACAATAGAACACCAGCTGCTGCTTCCCCTCCTATTTGACCATGCCTCCTGTGAATGCAGCAGACAATTATTCCCTGTACCCCCTTTCCCCAGCCTCCAACACCAACAAGATTCCCCCATGAATATACCAGCCTAGAAGACCATTAAAACATGCAACCCTAAGCCAAAACACTCTCTGCAAATCTAGAAAGAAAACATAAACCTCCCGATCAGACAAGACAAACCCAGAAATCAGCACCTAGGCCAATAGTCATCCCAAATCCACATTCCTAAATGGCAGAATAAAAATACAATCATTAATAGTCAGCTCAATAAGTTATCACAAGAGCCCAGCTATCCTACCACAGCAAGTCCTGAATATTCCAATATACCTAAATTATAGGAAAAGACCATCAAAACAACCATATGAAAATAATATAAATCCTTCAAAGAAAGCCAGGAAAATACAAGTATACAATTAGAGGAAATAAAGAAAGTAAATAAATAAATAAATAAATAAAACTATTCAAGACCTGAACATAAAAATAGAAACAATAAAGAAAACACAAGCAGAATTTTCAAAATAAAAAATAAGCAATGCAAAAAGGAACTATAGTTTCACCAACAGAATACAAGAGATGAAAAAGAGAAGCTTATGATTTGAAGACATGGTAGACAAGCGAATAAATAGACACATAAGTCAAAAAAAAATGTTGCATCTAAAAATTCCTGACACAAAACATTGAGAAAATCTGGGACACTGTGAAAAGACCTAACCTAAAAATAATAAAAATAAAGGGAAGAGAAGAATACCACCATCTCAAAGACCCAGAAAATATTCTCAACAAAATCATAGAAGAAATGTTCTCTAACTTAAAGGAAGATATTTATAAAGATGACAGAAGATTCAGACTGGAGATAAATGAAGTGGAGATTTTTGGTTTCTTTAACAACTCAGTCATATCTTATGGTGCTTTTCTGAAAGCTGTTTTATGAGAAGGCATGTGATGTTTACAACTCAGCTGTGTCACATGATATTTTCTAGACGCTATCTTTCTTACTGACTCTGGCCAGTTCCTCTGACTCTAACAGATTCAGCAGATCCTCACTGTTTCTGCAGGATAAAGCCACTACTACTGATTCATGTTAGGTGTTTGGTATTGAACTGGACTGCTGATATCCTGACAACAAATAGTGAAATTGCCCCCCCCCCCAATTGCTTTTAAACAGGTACACAATCCCCTTTTCCTATTAACCTTCTTTTTCCCCTAGCTCTGTTCAGTGGGCTAGAAGACAGGTTGAAGCATTTCAGAACCCTAAATAAAGTAGGTTTTGAAAAAAAAAAAAAATCCAAGTCTACAGCCTAGCATAACTGTCCTCTGAGAGGCTTCATCAACCACTTGACTGAACCAGATGCAGAGACCCACAGTCAAACATTAAACAGAGCTTTCAGGGAGTCTTGTGGAAGAGTTGGGGATGGGATTGAAGGAATTGGAGAGGTCAAGGACACTACAAGAAGGCTACAAAATCAATTAACCTAAGCAAATGGGAGCTCACAGAGACTGAACCACCAACCAAAGAGCATGCATGGGCTTGAGATAGCCCCCATACATATTTGGAGCATATATACAGCTTAGTTTTCATGCGGGTCCTCTACCAATTGGAGTAGGAGACTGTCTCTGTTGCCTGCCTTTGGATTCCCTTCCCCTAGCTGCATTGCCTTATCTGGACTCAGTAGATATACTTAGTGCTGCTGTGACTTGATTACCAAGGCAAGGTGATACCCAAAGATAGTTTCTTCTTCTCTGAGTAGAAGAAGAAAAGAGTAATGAGGGGAAGAGCTTGTTATGAGACTGGGGGAGAAGAAAAAAGGGGTCTTCAATCTGTATGAACAGTGGGTAAGAATTTTGAAAAGTAGAATAAATGAAATTTTGTTGCCAAAAATGGGAAAGGGATTTAAAAAAAACACCCATAGACCATCAAAGATAGTAGCAGAAAAGACAGTCCTCTTGTTATAATCAAGAAATGCACTTCAACACTAAATATAAAGAACAAAAAAATTACAAGATGCAAAGATAAAAGAACAAGTACATATAAAGGCACACCTATTAGAATTGCACCTGACTTCTCATTGGAGACTCTAAAGACAAAGGGAATTAACACATGTGCTGCATGCAGACTCTAAGAGATCACAGATGCCTTTCCAGATTACCATACCCAGAAACAATTTCAATCACCATAAATGGAGAGAATATCATACTTTATGATACAGTCAAATTTAAGCAATATCTACATATAAATCCAACAGAAGTTTCTAGAAGTAAAAATCCAAAAGAAGGTTAACTACACACATGAAGACAAAAAACAAATGATCTCACGCCAGCAAAACCAAAAGAGGGAAATACACACACACACACACACACACACACACACACACACACACGCACACGCACATACATACACACACACACCATCTGCACCACCAACAACAATAACAACAAAATAATAGTAATTAACACTCATTCTTCCTTAGTATCTCTCAATATAAATGGCCATAATTCTCCAATTAAAAAATAGATTAATAAGTGGGTACAAACACAGTACCCATCATTTTGTTATATACAACATCAAGGATACATATTACCTCAGGGTAAAAAAATAGAAAACAACATTCCAAACAAATAGATCTAAGGAGCAACATTTTTAATATATAACAAAACAGAATTCAAACCGAAATTAATCAAAGGGACTGGAAAGGGCTCTGCATATTCATCCAGGAAAACTTCACCAAAATGACATTTCAGTCCTTACTAGTTATCCCATAAACACAAGAATACTCCCAAGAAAATTGAAATAGCCCTTCTACATTCTATTTTACCATCATGTAATAAAGCTGTACATCAACAACAAAAGAAACAACAGAAAGCTTTGAAACCCACGGAAACTAAACAACTCTCTACTAAATGAAAATGAGTCAAGACAAAAATTTAAAAATTAAAGACTTTCCAAAATTCTATTAAAATTAATACGCAACATAACTAAACTTATGAGACACAATGAATGAAGTGCTAAGTGGAAAGTTCACAAGTGCCTACATTAAAAGAAAGGGAGAGAGAAAGAGGGAAGGGGAGAGAAAAAAGAGATCTCATAGAAGCGACCTAAAAGTCCACCTGAAAGTTCTTGAAGAAAAAGAAGTAAGCACACCTAAGAGAAGTAGATGGCACACAATTATTAAACTAAGGGCTGAAGTCAAAACAGAAACAAAAATAAAAATACAAAGAATCAAAGAAGCAAAGAGTTGTTCTTTGGGAAAATCAACAAGATAGATAAACCTTAATCAAACTAATAGAAGACAGAGAGAATATCCGAATTAACAAAATCAGAAATGTAAAAAGGGAGACATAACAACAGACATGGAGAAGTCCAGAGCATCATGAGAACATATTTTAAGTATCTGATTTCCACCAAATTGAAAAATATAAAAGAATAGATGATTTTTTTTCAATAGGTACCACTTACCAAAGTTAAGTCAAGATCAGATATGCAATTTAAATAGAACTATAAACTCTAGTGAAATAGAGCCATCACCAAAACTTTCCCAACCAAAAGAAACCCAGGGTCAGGCAATTTCAGCACAGGATTCTATTAGATTTCAAAAACAAAGGTTAACACCAACACTATTAAAATTAGTTTTCAAAATAGGAACAGAATCAACATTGCTCAATTCATTTTATGAGGACACAGGTATCCTGATCACAAAATCACACAAAGACTCAACAATGAGAAATGCATCCAAAAAGACATCAAAAAGCTCATCAATTATGTTCAAGTGCTTCATTCCCAGAGATGCAGAGAGATGGATAAACATGTGAAAATTGTTAAATGTGATCCACTATATAAATAAACAGAAGGGAAAAAGAAAACCACATGATCATTTCATTACATGCCCCAAAAGCCTGTGACAAAATTCAACCCTACTTCATCATAAAAAGTTTGGAGTGATCAGGGATACAAGGGATATAACTAAACTTAATAAAGCCAGTTAATAGCAAGTATACAGCCAACATTAAATTAAATAGAGAGAAACTTAAAGAACTTCTACTAAAATCAGGAATAAGATATATCTCTCCATATCTATTCATTATAGTATTTGAATGTCTAGTTAGAGCAATAAAACAACTGAAGGAGACTGAGGGGATAAAACTGAAAAAGAAAAGTCAAAGTATTGTTATTTGCAGAATGAATATATATATATATATATATATATATATATATATATATATATATATATATTATATGAGACCCTAAATATTTTACCAGGAAAGTAGTTGATAAATACCTTTAGCAATATGGCTGGATAGAAGAAGATAAATAAGAAAGAAAATCAGTAACCCTAATTTATATATATATATATATATATATATATATATATATATATATATATATATATCAATGGACCTAGAAAGAAATCATGGAAACAATAGTTTCCACAATAGCCACAGAGAATATAAAATATAGTAGGGTATCTCTAACCAAGAAAGGGAGAGACTTGTATGTCAAAAACTCCAAGTCTTTGAAGAAAAAAATTGAAGATATATAAACATGGATACATGTCTCATGCTCATGGATCGGTGGAATAAACAGAGTAAAAATGGCCATCCTACCAAAAGCAATATACAGATTAAATATAATCACCATAAAAATTGTAATATAGTTCTTTATAGGCATTTAAGGTGCAATATTCAACTTCATATTAAAAAATCAAAAAACAGAATAGCTAAAACATTCCCGAACAATAAAGAACTTCTGTAGGTATCACCGTCCCCAATATCAACCTCTACCACTGAGCTATAGTAACAAAACCAGACATGATGATCAATGGAATCAAATAGAAAACACAGATATAAACTATGGTGTGGGGCCATGAAAGGATAGCTTGGTTCTTGGCTGGACACAGGCCTCGAACCCCGACCCTGATGGGACAATGGCAGGTGTTCGGCCACCCCCAGAACCCAGGCTCCTGACACACAGCCAAGATCTCCTTTGATCACACTTAGGACAATGCAGCCCCTCCAGAAGAGGTGTCACCTAACACAGGTAGAGGGTATGACTACAGGCCTCAGCCTCAAGAGATTTCCATATTAATGAGATACCTAAGGCCAGAGGGCATAGCTAATTACCCTCCTCCCCCCTCCCTCCCTATTTAAGTCAGGCCCGCCCTGACTTAAGTGGGGGTGCATCTGCCATGTCAGTAAAGCTTTTGGAACCCCGGACTTCCTTGTGTCATTGGGGCCTGCTGTCTTGGAAAGCTTCTCTAGTTTTCTGCCACGGGGGCCCACATCTTTAAACAAGCAGCCTTTCAGCCAAGGGAGTAACCAATTCCGCAGGGTGCAGTCAGGGTCTCTCTCTCTCTCTCTCTCTCTCTCTCTCTCTCTCTCTCTCTCTCTCTCTCTCTCTCTCTCTCTCTCTCTCTCTCTCTCTCTCTCTCTCCCCTTGTTTCCCTCAGCATGCCTGCACACTCCTAATCTCCATTCTGCCTGGGCACCTCACCCCGCCCAGTGCCGTGAGCAGAACCAACTCAGTCAAACTTCCCACAAGTGCTTCTGCCATGCTGAGCTGCAGTTCCAGCCAACTGAGCTATGGCAGACACGCGGGAACAACACAACTCAACACAACAGAGAACTCATGCCCGCACGCACTGGCACTCAGGCCACTCACCTTTTCCCAAACTCTGGGCACCTGATTTTTGAAAAATGCAAAAAATACACAATGGAGAAAAAGAAATGTTCAACAAATAGTCCCGGTCTAACTGGATGTCTGTACATAGAAGAAGACAAATAAATCCATATTTACCGCCCTGCACGAAACTCAACTCCAAGTTGACCAAAAATTCTCAGCATAAACAAGATACTGTACCTGGTAGATGAGAAAGTGGGGAATTGCCTTGAATGCATTGGCACAGGAGACAACGTTCTGTACAGAACATCAATAGTGCAGGCACTAAGATCAACAATTAATAAATTTCCAAGGACCAGCCTCAGCTTGGAGAGGAGTTATAAAAGAAGGGTGTTTGAGTGTGGTGACACAAATGACTTGAAGTCAAATTGTGAGGCCAAGTTGGCAGCTTATGCTCTACTGGAGACAACTTTCTAGGCTGCTTTCTCTTTGTTCTGCATTCTTTCTCTCTGATCTGCTTTCTCTGGAGATCTCTAGACAGCTCTTTCTGCAGCTATGTTCTGCTTGAGACAGTTGTCCAATCAGTTCTCTCTTGATATTCTAAACAATTCTCTGGATCTCTCATCTCCAGCAGATCATAAGCCCAGTCTTTTATCTTACATACCAATCCAGTCATTTACTTCAGATTTCCTTTTGATTATCCTAAGAGTCAGCATTTAGTGACCCCAGCCTCTTAATTATTAGAAGACAGCAGGCACACATTTCCTTTTAACTTTGCAAAAGAATTCAGAGATCTGCCTGCCTGTTAAGCACAGATACTAAGCTAGCTGGGTGGGACCCTGTCCTGAAATTAATTACTATTTTTACCACACATGGGCCTGGATTTGCTGTGTATCAGACTGACCTTGAACTCAGGAATTTTCCTGCCCTTGTATCTTTCTGACAAACTGGCTCATAAAGTAGCTACCTTTGTTCCTTTAGATTCATGAAGCCCCTCATAATTCATATTGCATCCTTATAATTTTGCATAGTTGAGAAATTATATATTTTTTAAACTTGTTGTTTTAGAGTTCTTCTCCACTGCCCTAAGGGCTGTCCGGACTCAGCATTTACTATTTTGCTGAGACATTAGCTTCATTAGCTGACACCTTAACCTCCTAAACTCATGCTGTTTCAGATTATCTTGGAGTCATTAACATGAACAGGGAGGACATCCCTTGGAGGAATATGAAATATGTATATTATTATACAAACAAGCCTTATGCCCATGGCAGCCATCAACAGTAGGGGGAGGCCCATGTCTGCTGGCCCTGTTCCAGGGGTAAGAACCCTGTCATTTTGTACCCACCAAGGACATGTAAGTGGGACTCCATTAAACTGAAATGTGTCTGTAAGACAAAGGACACTGTCAGTAAGACAGAGAGGCAGCCTACAGAATGGAAAAAGATTTTTACTAACTCCACATAGTCTTAGTTAAGGTTTTACTACAGTGAACAGACACCAGCGCAACTCTTGATTTGATTGGGGCTGGCTTAAAGTTTCAGAGGTTTGGTCCTTTATCATTGCGGGGGTGGGGGTGGGGGTGGGGGTGGGAAAGCATGGCAACATCTAGGCAAGCATGGTGCTGGAGCAGCTGAGACTTCTATGTCTTGCTCCAAAGGCCAACAGGAGAAAATTGACTTCCAGACAGCTAAAATGAAGGTCTTAAAGCCCATGCCCACAGTAATGCACTTCCTCCAACAAGATCACACGTCTTGATAGTGTCCTTTTGTTATTCTGATGTCCTTTTGATGCATTTTACTGAAAACAGATTCAGTAAGTCCCCTATATTAGACATGTAAACAGATTTCACTGCTGCCTCCTAACTCATTCTCATCTGCCCTGTCCCCACCCCAACTAAATTTAATATAGTGAACTATGAGAGAATTTCAGTGCCAGCTTTGCTCAGATGATGGGAGATCTTGACAGCAACTCCATCCTCTTGTAAAAACTCTCTGTCAGCATGAAAGCTACTTAGTATAATAAACACCACAGCATGAACTATTTTTGCAGGTGAGTTGTCCTGTAGGCAGCCCACCCATAAATTAGAAAGACAGACTAGAGCAAGTAGAGTAGCTCCAGCAAGAAGAGGGGGAAAACACTTTAGCCCCAAACCCCCGACTGATCGAAGGTCATGAGCCTGTTGAGACTGATAATTCATTATGATTTATTAGTGAGAGTATTTTTCCTTAAACCAGCAGGACCATTAGAACCTGACACATTACTTTAAAAACTCAATAGACACTGAAAATCTGTTCAAAGAGATAGAATACATGAAGAATCAGAAAAGAAAGGTTTATAGCCCGTCAGCAAAACTCAATTTTTTTCTTTTACAAACAAAAGAATCCTCCAAATATTATTGGAATCTCAACTGAAGAAGGATGAAATTACAGACTACTGAAAAATCTTCCTTTAACTTATTCTTGCTATTATGTCTCTGGCTTTATCTGTAAAGTATTCAGCAATAACGGATTGCTTACATCATCTTTAATGTGAGGGACTCCTAATTCTATTTCACCTGCTAATTTGAACTACTGTTACCAGTTTAATTTTAATATTGCAGTTGTCCAATGCATCTTCAAAAGATCATATATTAACATGCATTTCATTTAATACTGACATCTGAATGCTATTCTTCAGAAAACATAAATAGATTCAGTGGCTAAATAAGTTTGGTAAATCATCCCTTTGATTCTCAAAGCTCATTTCTACATTAAGAAGTTTTTTTTAGAATTTGTAGAAAAGACTTTAACTTTATTTAAACCATGAATAATGTTTAAGACTTTGTGTACACGGTATCTTTTAACAGCAGTTTCAGAGATTTTTTTTTAAAAAAACTACTTTAAAATATTTGTGTGGCTATCACAATTATTAAAAAGAACAAGCATTTTAAAACTGTGCATGGTCTAAGCATCACAGGCTAAGAAAACTAGTACAATATTGTTTGGTGGCACTGTCTTTTTCCAACAAATCTGAGTCTTAGTGGATTCAAACATGATAGAGGAGAAACAAGGTGGTGAAGCCCACAGACCACTCCACTAAGAACACCTACCTCTCCTTTTTCTTTATGAAAAAATAAATAGAAAAGAGTATTCCAAATTAGTTATTTTTCTATTGAAGTGATAAAAAAAATGACAAAATCAATCTAAGTGAGAAAGGATTTACCTTGGCTCATAGCTCTAAATTATAGGACATCATGTGAGAATGCTCATGGCAGCAGAAGTTTGAGGAAGCCTGTCTTATTGCATCAACACTCAAAAACCAGAAAGGAACCTTTCTTTGTTTACAGTCCAAGATCCCAGTCAGGGAATGGCATCACCAAAGACAAATGGGTTTTTCAATTTCAGCACTTGCTTGCACTCCCTCTCTTCTCTCTTCTCTTCTCTCCCTCTCCACCCCCTCTCTTACTCCCTTATTGTCTCTCTCTCTCTCTCTCTCTCTCTCTCTCTCTCTCTCTCTCTCTCTCTCTCTGTGTGTGTGTGTGTGTGTGTATTTGTGTATGTTGGGGGCAGAGAATTAAATATTTAATCTCGAGCCAGGGCTTCTACCCGACCTTTGATCATTCAGTTCCAGGATAAAAGACACACAACTTTTATTATTTAATTATTTATAATGAGCTTTAATTAGCACTAGACCTCAGCAGATATCTACCATATATGCTATTAGAAGCTACTTTCCTATCAAGAATCCTGAGTTATTATTTATTATATTTCATATGGGTTGCTCTTAACTCCCATTGGTCATTCCTCATGGCCATGCCTTCTTGATTCCTAATCCATGGTGTGTTTCTCCTCTCTCCACCTTCTTCTCTTTCCTTTGGGCTCCTCCAACCACCAGGCATGAGAACACCAAGCCCCACCTATCTCAATTCTGCCCAGCTATAAGCTGTTGGCATCTTTTTTCACCGATCAGAAATAACTTGAGAGCAAGGTCACATAGTGTCACTTAGGTCTAGATGCAGCCTCTCCAGTCTCTGGAACAATCAGGTCTTAAGAGCCCACACTTAACATTACAATTCATTCTCTCTCTCTCTCTCTCTCTCTCTCTCTCTCTCTCTCTCTCTCTCTCTCTGTGTGTGTGTGTGTGTGTATTTATTCACTTTACATTCCAATCACAGCTCCCTCCTTTTTCTCCTCTCCTTTCTAGTCCCAGTCTCACATACCCCTTCCCCAACCACCCCTTCCTCTTTCTCCTTAGAGAAAGGGAAGCCCCCCCTTGAGTACCAACCTGTCCTAGCACATCAAGTCACAACAGGACCAAGCATGTCCTCTTTCACTGAGGCCAGACAAGGCAGTCCAGCTAGGGACAAAGGATCCAAAGGCAGGCAACAGAATCAGAAACAACTCCCACTCCAATTGTTGTGGGACACACATGAAGACCAAGCTGCACATCTGCTACAAATGTGCAGGAGGTCTAGTTTCAGCCCATGTTCATTGGTTGGTAGATTAGTCGCTGTGAGTCCCCATGACAGTTTAGTTGACTCTGTAGGTCTTCTTGTGGTATCCTTGATCCCTTCAGCTTCCTCAATCTTTCCCTCACTCTTCTACAAGACTCCCTGAACTCCATCTAATGTTTGGTTGTGAGTTTCTGCATCTGTTTCCATCAGCTGTTGGATGAAGTCTCTCAGACCACAGTTATGCTAAGTGCCTTTTTACAAGTATAGCAGAGTATTATTAATAGTGTGAGGGGTTGGTTCTCTCCCATTGGCTAGGTCTCAAGTTGAGCCAGTTACTGGTTGGCCATCCCTTCAATCTCTGCTCCTTCTTTATCTCTGCATATCTTATACGAATTTTTGGGTAGATTTTGTGGATAAGCTGATGACTCCCTTCCCAACTTCTGGGGGTCACACTAGCTGAGGTCATCCCCATATACTCCAGGGAGCTTCTCCTGTTGAAGATCTCTGGCTTCTCCCAAAGATGCTCCCCTCCTCACCAATTTCTCTTTTCTCTGCCAGCCCTCCTTCACTAATATCTTCACTCCCAATCCCCACCTCCTTCCTGTCCTCAATACAACCCACCATGACTCCTATCTAGTTTCTTCCCTTCATCTGTCTCCAAGGTCTATTTTATGTCTTCTGAGTGAGATTCAGGCATTCCCTTTTGGGCATTCCTTGGTATTTATCTTCTTTGGGTCTGTGGATTATAGCATGGGTACCCCGAACTTTAATATTAATTTATAAGTGAATACATACCATGTTTGTCTTTCTGGGTCTGGATTACCTCACTCAGGGGGATATTTTCTAGAACCATCCATTTGCCTGCAAATTTCATGATGTCATTGTTTTTCAATGGCTGAGTAATAATTTATTGTGTAATGTACCACATTTTTTATCTGTTTTTTTGCTTAAGGGACATCTAATTTTTTTCCAGTTTTTGGCTATTATGAATAAAGTTGCTATGAACATAGTTGATGTATGCCCAAGAGTGGCAGAGCTGGGTCTTGAGTTAAGACTATTCCTAGTTTTCTGAGAAAGCACAAAATTAATTTCCAAAGTGGTTGTACAAAAATGAATTTCTACTAGCAATGGAGAACTATTCCCCTTACTCCACATCCTTGCCAGCATGTGCTATCACTTGAAATTTTTATCTTAGCCATTCTTATGGGTATAAAATATAATCTCAGGGTTATTTTAACTTGAATTTTTCTGGTGACTAAGGATATTAAATGGTTCTTTAAGTGCTTCTTAGATATTCCTTTGTTAAGAATTCTGTTTAGATATGCACCCTATTTTTAAATTGTGTTATTTAAATTAAATTGTGTTATTGTGTATCTTGAGTTCTTTATATATTCTGAATATTAGTTCTCTGTCATATGCAGAGTTGATGAATATTTTTCCCACACTGTACACTGCTATTTTGTCCTATTGGTAGTGTCTCCTGCCTTACAGAAGCTTTGCAGTTTCATAGTGTTCTATTTATTAACTGTTTATCTTAATGCCTGAGCTATTGGTGTTCAGTTCAGGAAGTTGTCTCCTACGTTAACATGTTCAAAGCAGTTCCCCACTTTCTCTTTATTAGAATTAGTGTGTCTAGTTTTATGTGAAAATCTTTGATCCACTTGGAATTCAGTTTTGTGCAGAATGATAAATATGAATCTATTTGCATTCTTCTACATGCAGATATCCAGTTAGACCAGCACTATTTGTTAAAGATGCCATCTTTTCTCCATTGTATGTTTTTTTTAATGCCAGTACCATGTGGTTTTTATTACTATTGCTCTGTAGTCCAGCTTGAAATTAGGCATGGTATTATCTCTAGAAGTTCTTTTATTGTACAGGGTTCTTGTAACTTAAAAGTACACTTAAAAGCTCTATAAGAGAAAGAAGGAAACATAACAAAGAAGAGTAGATGACAAGAAATAACCAAAGTTAGGACTGAATGACAGGAAATAACCAAAGTTAGGACTGAATAAATAAATCTAATCAAAATGAACAATACAAAGAATCAACAAAACCAAGAGCTAGTTTTTATAGAAAATCAAAAAGATTGACAAACTCTTGACAAAACTAGCTAAAAGGCAGAGAGATAGTAACAAAATGAACAAAATCAGAAATGACAGAGGGACATAACAAGAGACACTGAGGAAAAACTGAGACTCATTAGCCTATACTCCACAAAACTGAAAAATCTAAATGAAATGAATTATTTTCTTTATAGTTACAACTTTCCAAACTTAAATAAAGATCAGATAAACAATTTAAATAGTCTTAGAATTCCTAAGGAAATATAAGCAATCATTAAAAGTCTCTTAACTAACAAAGGGCAGGACCGGGTGGTTTTAGCACAGAATTCTACCAGACTTTCAAAGAAGAGCTAAAACCAAACTCCTCAACATATCCCATAAAATAGAAACAGAAGGAACATTGCTAAACTCATTCTATCAGGCCACAGTCACCCTTATACCTAACCCACACAAAAACTCAACAGAGAAAGAGAATTTCAGACCAATCTCCCTTGTGAACATTGAAGCAAAAATACTCAATAAAATACTTGCAAACTGAATCCAAAAACACATCTAAAACATCATCTGCCACGATCAAACTGGCTTTAACTCAGAGATGCAGAAATGTTTCAATATACAAAAATTTATCAATACAATCCAAAATACATTACAAACGAAAAGAAAATAAAACCCACATGATGATCTCACTAGATGGAGAAAAGCTTTCAACAAAATTCCACACCCCTTTATGTAAAACATCTTGGAGACATCAGTGATACAAGGTACATACCTAAACATAATAAAGGCAATATACAGTAAGCCAATAGCCAAAATGAAATTAAATAGAGAGAAACTTAAAGCAATTCCACTAAAATTAAGGACAAGACAAGGCTGCCCATCCTCTCTCTATCTATTCAAAATAGCAATTTACTGTCCTACATAGAACAGCAAAACAAGTATAATAGATCAAGGGAATACAAAATGAAAAGGAAGAAATCCAAGTGTTGATATTCCCAGATGATATAATAGTATAGATAAATAACCCCCCAAAATAGACCAGAGAACTCTCACAGCTAATATACCTTTAATGAAGTGGCTGGATACAAAATTAACTAAAAAAAAAAAAAAATCAGTAGCAATTCTATATACAAATGATAAAGAGGGGTGAGAAAGAAATTAGGGGGCAAAACATGCTTCAAAATAGCCACAAAGAATATAAAATATCTTGACATAACTCTAACCAAGCAAGTGAAAGACCTGTAGGATGAGAACTTGAGGACTCTGAAGAACAAAATTGAGGAAGACATCACAGGATGGAAAGATCTCCCATGTTTGTGAATCAGTAGGATTAACATAGTAATAATGGCCACTGTAACAAAACCAATCTACAGACTCAATGCAATTCCCATCTAAATTACAACTCAAATCTTTACTGATGTTGAAAAAACAGTTCCCAACTTCATATGGAAAAATGAAGATATTCTACTCCAAAGTCAAATTTAAACAATATCTCTCTAAAAATTCAAGCTTACAAAAGATACTAAAAGGAAAATGTTATCCCAAGGAGGCTATGTACATCCATGAAAACACAGGAAATAAATAATCTTACACCATTAAAACCAAAAGAAACAAAACCAAACACACATACTTCCACCTCCTCCAAAACAAACAACAACAAAATAACAGAAATTAACAATCATTAGTCATTAATATCTCTTAATATCAATGGATTCAATTCTTCATTAAAAGACACAGACTAACAGAATAGATGTGGAAAAGTATCCATTCTGCTGCATACTAGAAACATATCTCAACATCAAAGATAGACATTACCTTAAAGAGTGGAAAAAAAATTTCCAAGCAAATGAACCCAAGAAATAGACTTCTGTAGTCATTCTAAAATCTAATTAAGATAGAACTCAAACAAAAGTAATCAAATTTTAACACTTCATACTTGTCAAAGGAAAAACCCAACAAAATGATGTCTCAATTCTAAACATCTATGCCCCACATGCAAGGGCACCCATATTCATTAAAAAAATAAAATAAAATTACTAAAGCTTAAATCACACATTGAACACCTTATAGATTAATACTGAAATGCTTCAATACTCCACTCTCATCAATGAACAGGTCATCCAAACAAAAACTAAACAGAAATGCTGGAGCTAGCAGATGTTGTAAACCAAATGGGCCTAACAGATATCTCTAGACTATTTGACCAAAAAAGAAAAGAACATACCTTCTTCTGAAAATCCCAAAGAATGTTCTCCAAAATTAATCATGTACTTAATCACAAAACAATTCTCCACAGATACAATAAAATTGAAATAACTCCCTGTATCCTGTCATTATGGAAACTGAACAATTCTCTGCCGAATGATGATTGGCTCAAGAAAGAAAAAAAAAATTAAAGTCTTCCTAGAATAAAAAAGAAATCAATGTACAACATCCCTATAGTTATGAGACATAATTAAAGCAGTTATAAGAGGAACATTCATAGCACTATGTGCCTTCATAAAGAAACTAGAGAG
Organism: Arvicanthis niloticus; assembly: GCF_011762505.2. Classification (NCBI taxonomy): domain Eukaryota; kingdom Metazoa; phylum Chordata; class Mammalia; order Rodentia; family Muridae; genus Arvicanthis; species Arvicanthis niloticus. The sequence continues at coordinate 7,607,308 of NC_047677.1, forward strand.
ATCTTATAATAGTAATTTAACAGCACGCCTGAAAGCTCTAGAACAATAAGAACCAAGCACACCTAAGAGAAGTAGATGGCAGAAAATAATCAAACTGGGGACAGAAATCAATAAAAGTGAAACAAAAAGAACACAAAGAATCAATAAATTTAAAAATAAGAGTTGGTTCATTGAGAAAATTAACAAGATAGACAAACCCTTACCCAAACTGACAAAACAGTGATAAAAATAACATGCCTAACCATAATAAAAGCAATATATAGTAAGCTATAGCCAACATCAAAATAATGAAAACTTGAAAACAATTTCACTAAAATTAGGAACAATACAAGGCTGTCCACTCTCTCCATACCTAGCTACATCACTGAGAAAACTAAGGGAGATCAAGGGCATACAACTTGGAAACAAAGAATCACAGTGATACAAAACCAGTGATACAAATCCAGTGATATCATTGGTTGCAGATGATATGACAGTGACCCTAAAATTTCAACCAGGGAACTCCTACAGCTGATAAACACCTTCAGCAAAATTGCTGAATATAAGATTAACAAAAAAAAAAAAAAAAAACCTTAGAATAATTAAAAAAATATCTTGGTGATACACTAATAAAGCAAGTGAAAGACCTGAACAATAAGAACTTCAAGCCTTTGAAGAAATAAATCTAAAAGGCTATCAGAAGATGAAATATCTCCCATACTTATGAGTCAATAGGATTAACATAGGCAAAATGGCCATTATATCAAAAGCAATCTACAGACTCAATGAAATTTCTATCAAAATTTCAACTCAATTCTTCACATATCTCAATAGGAAGATTCTCAATTTCATATGGTAAAACAAAAAACCCATCATTGCTAAAAATAATCCTGTACAATAAAAGAACCTCTAGAGGTATCACCATTCCTAATTTGAAGTACTACTACAGAGCTACAGTAATCAAAACCACATGGCATAAAAGCACATGGTAATCAGTGGAATCAAAGAGAGGACCAAGACAAGAATCCATACAGCTATGGACACCTGCTTTTATATATATATATAAGGAATCCATAATCATACAAAGGAAAAAAAAGCCTCTTCAACAAATAGTACTGGTCTCCTAGATGCCAGCATGTAGAATGTAAATACATCCATATCTATCATCTTTCACAAAACTCAAGTCCAAATGGATCAAAGACTTCAACATAAATCCAGATACTCTAAACCTTATAGAGTAAGTAACATAGTTAGTGGGGAATATCCTTGAATACATTGGCACACAATATAACTTTTTGAAGAGAACACAAGCACTAAGATTGATTAATTAATAAATAGGACCTCATGAAACTGAAGCTTCTGTGATGCAAAAGACACCATTGATAGGACAAAACAGCAGTCTACAGAATGGGAAAAGATTTTTACCAAATTCACTTCTGACAAAGGGCTAATTTTGAAAATATATAAAGAATTTAATAAACCTACATAAACAAAACAAACAATTCTTTTTTAAAAATGGAGCATAGGTCTAAACAGAATTCTTAATAGAGAAATTCCAAATGGCCAGAAAGCACTTAACCATCAGGGAAATCAAAATCAAAATGACTCTGAGATTTCATCTTATACTGATCAGAATGGCTAGAATCAATAACATAAGTGACAGCTTATGCTGATGAGATGTGGAGCAAGGAGAACACACCTCCATTGCTAGTGGGAATGCAATGTTGGACAGCCAACATTTTGACAATCAATATGATGGTTTCTCAGAAAACTGGGAATAGATATACCTCAAGATACAGCTATACTACTCCTAGGCATATGCCCAAAGGACACTCCATTCTATCATAAACACACCAGCTCAGCTATGTTCATAGAAGTTTTATTCATAATATCCAGAAACTGGAAATTACCAAGATGTCGTTCAACCAAAGAATTGATAAAGAAAATGTGATATGATTATTCAATAAAGTATTACTCAGCTGTTACAAAAAATAATACAACAAAATTTGCAAGCAAATAAATAAAACTAGAAAACGTCATTCTAAGTGTGTTAACCTAGACCCAGAAAGACAAACATGCATGGACTCACTTATAAGTGAAAATTAGCTGTAAGTGATAACCATGCTACAATCCACAGACACAGTAAAGCAAAGTAACAAGGAGGGATCAAGAGGGAACATATGAATCTTCCTGGGAAGAGTAAATAGAATAGATATTGTGGTAACACTGGGGATGGGTAGAGATGGATACAGGAGGAAACAGTCAGAGAGGGTGGGGAGAATGAAGGGAGAGAGTTCTGGAAAAGACAACTGGAATTGGTGTGCATTTCATGGCAAGGTAAAAACTTATGCAATGGAAACTCCCAGGAATATACAAGGGTAACCCTAACTAAGACTCCTATTAATAGGAGATACAGGTCTTGAACTAGACATATCCTGTAACTGGACAAGACTTCCAGTGGAGAGATAAGGACACAGTCACAAAGCCTTCAACCTACAACTTGTCCTGTCTGTAAGATGTGCCAGGGTATAAAGGTGATGATGAAATTGTGGGTGTGGACAACAAATGACTGGTATAGCTTGGGCCCACATGCCATAAAGGGATCTAGCTCCTGACACTGTTGGGAAGGTCAGAACCCTGTCGCTGGATAGCCCAGAGAACTAAGATATAACCAAACAAAACTGGCATTTTAAAAAATCAGTGAAATGATTCCTAATAATATTCTACTATACTTATATATTGGTGCCTGGCCCAATTGCCATCAGAGAGGTTTCACCCAGCAACCAATGAAAACAGATTCACAGACCCACAAAACACATCAGGGGAAGCTGAAAGTTTCCTGCTGGATATGGGGAGGAAGGATTGTAGGAACGAGATAGGTCAAGGACAACATAAGAAAACCCACACAATCAACTAACCTATGCTCATAGAAGCTCGCAGAGAGTGAACCTACTATCAAGGAGCCTGATGAGACTGACTTAAGATCCCTGCATATATATTACAGCTATGAAGCTTGGTCTTCCTGTGGAACTCCTAACAGTGTGAAAGGGGCTGTCTCTGACTCTCATCTGTTTTGGGATCTCTTTTTCTTCTATTGGGTTGCCTCTTCCAGCCTTAATATGAGAGGAGGGGCCTAGTCTTATTGCAACCTGATATGCCATGTTTAGTTGATATCCCTTGGAGGCCTGCCCTTTTCTGAAGGGAAGTGAAGGAGGAGAGGATTGGAGGGAGAGAGGACTTAGAGAAGAGGAAGAATGGGAAGCTGCACTCAAGATGTAATATATGAGAGAATAAATTAATGAAAACATTATTTTGTTGTTACTCCATAGCTGTAATTATCCATTGGATATTAGTTATAATATAAATCTCTGATATGCAGGATATTTGATATGAAATCCCAAAGCAGTCAAAGCCCACAGATTGAGAACCCCTGATGTAAACAAAGTGAGGAAAACAAATGCACTCACATATGAGGCACTGGTAACTAGTCCACTTAAAGAAACTACCTGGAAATTTTTATTGCTTTCTACATTTTGCTGCATGTTGGTTCTCTTTAACATTATAATGTTTTAAGACATTTACCTCCCTGGACTCTGATAGACCCAAGAATTTTATATCAGTTAGAGTGTACATGCCAGACCATATATAGTAAAGTAAGAAATAATAGTATGTACTCTAAAATGTAAACCATGTTACTTGGTGTTAAAGAATACTACATTTCTGCATTGGTAATATGTTTAAATAATATTCAAGTAGTGACTTGAACAAAATGAAGCGGCCAAGAAGATTCACAGAGACACATATACAGGTTTTTTGTTCCTTCTCATGGTTACTCTGGCATCCTCAGAGTACCTTCCATCTCAGTTTTCAATATCATTCCCTGAGCTTCTATTAAACTCAGGAACTAGAGTTATAATAAGATCTTTCAAAATGTCAAGCTTTGTTCTCATTTCAGCAGTAATATACTAACATTGGAATGACATAGAGAATGACCCCTGAGTAGCAATCACTTGAAAACTCATGAAGAATCCATATATTTAACAGGATCTACCATTCAAAGGCATAGTGGGATAACTATAGATGATGATGATAATGTAGTGTATACTTCAGAAAAAAACATGAGATTTATTACCAATATGTGTTATTTAAGAAGATATAGACATAGAACTGACTATAAGATTATATAATTTATACACAATATTAAAATGTAACATGACAACTCATGAATATGTAAATTTTTAAAACAACTGAAAAAATACCAAATCAAACTTTGTTAATGGTATTAAAATGCTTGTCATTGCCCTTCTACTCCTTGCTTGGTCATTCTGGCTGGGACAGACACCAGGCTGGTCTGCTCCCCTGAAGACACCATGTCCTGAGACATACTAGAAGAGCCACTACACTCAGAGCAGTGGACACCTCTGGTCCACTCAGGCTGGTCTGCTCCCTTGATGTCACAATATCATGAGACATCCTAGAGGAGGCTCTGCACCAAGAGCAGCAGATACCTAGCTGGTCTGCTACCGTGGAAACACCATATCCCGAGACATCCTAGAGGAGCCACTGCACTCAGAGCAGCTGGACCTCAGGATCCAGGGCCACAGATACATCTGGAACCTGAGGAGTTCTGACACAAGCAAGATAACTGGAAAGGCAGGCAGAGACAGTGAGTGCAGGTAGTACTAGAGTTAACCAGATGGCGAAATGCAAGCACAAGAACATATACAACAGAAACCAAAGTTACTTGGCATCATCAGAACCCAGTTCTGCCACCATAACCAGCCCTGGACACACTATCACACCAGAAAAGCAGGATGAAGAATTAAAATAACTTCTCATGATGATGATAGAGGACTTTAAGAAGGACTAAATAATGCCCTTGAGGAAGTACAGGAGAACACAGGTAAACAGGTAGAAGCCCTTAAAGAGGAAACACAAAAATCCCTTAAAGAATTGCAAAACAAACCACAACCAAACAGGTGAAGGAATTAAACAAAACTGTCTAGGATGGAAGTATAAACAATAAAGAAATCTCAAACGGAGACTACCCTGGAGATAGAATACCTAGAAAAAAAGATCAGGAGTCATAGAAGCAAGTATCACCAACAGAACACAAGAGCTAAAAGAGAGAATCTCTTGCACAAAAGATACCATGAAAAACATTGAAACAACTGTCAAACAAAATATAAAATGCAAAAAGCTGCTAACCAAAAACATACAGGAAATCCAGGACACAATGAGAAGGCCAATCCTAAGGATAATAGGTACAGATGAAGGTGAAGATTCCCAATTTGAAGGGCCAGTAAATATCTTCAACAAAATTATAGAGGAAAACTTTCCTAACCTAAAGAAGGAGATGTCCATGAATATACAAGAAGCCTACAGAACTCCAAATAAACTAGACCAGAAAAAAATACCTCCCAACACATAATATAAAAACATCAAATGTACAAAAACAAACAAAAAATACTAAAAGCAGTTAGGTAAAAAGGTCAAGTAACATATAAAGGCAGACTTCTCACCAGAGACTATAAAAGCAAGAAGATCCTGGATTGATATCATACAGACCCTAAGAGAACACAAATGCCAGCCCAGACTACTATACCCAGCAAAACTCTCAATCACTATTGATGGAGAAACCAAGATATTCCATGACAAAACCAAATTTACACAAAATCATCCCACAAATCCAGCCCTTCATAGGATAATTGATGGAAAACTCCAACACAAGGAGGGAAACTACAACCTAGAAAAAGCAAGGATGTAATCTTTCAACAAACCAAAAGAAGATAGCTACACAAACATAATTCCACCTCTATAACAAAAACAACACAAAGCAACATTCATTTTTCCTTAATATCAATGGACTCTATTCTCCAATAAAAAAGCATAGACTATCAGTCTGGATACATAAACAGAACTCAGAATTTTGCTGCATACAGGAAATGGACATCTGTGAAAATGACAGACACTACCTCAGAGTAAAAAGATGAAAAACAATCTTCCAATCAAATGGTCCCAAGAAACAAGCTGGAGTAACAATTCTCATATCAAATAAAATTGAATTTCAACCAAAAGTAATTTAAAAAGATAAGGAAGGACATTTCATACTCATCAAAGGAAAAATGTACCAAGATGAACTCTCAATTCTGAACATCTATGCCCCAAATGCAAGGGTACCCACATACATAAAAGAAACCTTACTAAACCTCAAAGCATACATTGCACTTCACACAATAATAGTGGGGGATTTAAACACCCCACTCTCAGCAATGGACACATCATGGAAACAGAAACTAAACAGAGACACAATGAAAATAACAGAAGTTATGAACCAAATGGATTTAACTGATATCTATAGAACATTCCATCCTAAAACAAAAGAATATACCATTTTCTCAGCACCTCATGGTACCTTCTCCAAAATAGTCCATATAATTGGTCACAAAACAGTCCTCAACAGATACAAAAAGATTGAAATAATCCCTTGCAACCTATCAGACCACCATGGAATAAGGCTAGTCTTTAATAATGAGAAAAACAATAAAAAGGCCACATACACGTGGAAACTGAACAATGCATTACTCAATGATGACTTGGTCAAGGATGAAATAAAGTAAAAATTTAAAGACTTTTTAGAATTTAATGACAATAAGGACATATCATACCAAAACTTGTGAGACTGCACAAAAGCAGTGCTAAGAGGAAAACTCATAGCTCTACATGCCTACAAAAAGGAACTGGAGAAAGCATACAGTAACAACGTGACAGCACAATTGAAAGATTTAGAACAAAAAAGCAAATACACCCAAGAGGAGTAGATTGCAGGAAATAATCAAACTCAGGGCTAAAATCAACCAAGTAGAAACAAAAAGAACTATACAAAATATCAACAAAACCAGGAGCTGGTTCTTTGAGAAAATCAACAAGATAGATAAACCCTTAGTCAGACTAACTAAAGGGCGCAGAGACAGCATTCAAATTAATAAAATCAGAACTGAAAAGGGAGACATAACAACAGAAACAGAGGAAATTTTAAAAAAAAAATAATCAGATCCTAATACAATGGACTATATTCAACAAAATTGGAAAATCTCAATGAAATGAACAATTTTCTAGACAGATACCAGGTACCAAAATTAAATCAGGAGCAGATAACCCATCTAAACAGTCCCATAACCTCTAAAGAAATATAAGCAGTCATTAAAAGTCTCCTCACCAAAAAAAAAAAAAAAAAAAAAAAAGGCTGGGACAGGATAGTTTTACTTCAGAATTCTATCAGACGTTCAAGGAAGACCTAATACCAATTCTCTTCAAACTATTCCACAAAATAGAAACAGAAGGAACACTGCCCAATTTGTTTTATGAAGCTACAATTACACTCATACCTAAACCTCACAAAGACCCAACAAAGAAAGAAAACTTCAGACCAATCTCTCTTATGAATATCAATGCAAAAATACTCAATAAAATTTTCGTCAACAAAATCCAAGAACACATCAAAATAATCATTCATCATGATCAAGTAGGCTTTTTCCCAAGAATGCAGGGATGGTTCAATATTTGGAAATCCATCAATGTAATCCACTAATAAACAAACTCAAAGAAAAAAAAACCCATGATCATCTCACTAGATGCTGAGAAAGCATTTGACAAAATTCAACATCCCTTCATGGTAAAAGTCTTGGAAAGATCAGGAATTCAAGACCCATACCTAAACATAGTAAAAGCAATATACAGCAAGCCAGTAGCCAACATCAAACTAAACGGAGAGAATCTTGAAGCAATCCCACTAAGATCAGAGACTAGACAAGGCTGCCAACTCTCACATTACCTATTCAGTATAGTAGTGGAAGTCCTAGCAGGAGCAATTAGACAACAAAAGGAAGTCAAAGGGATACAAATAGGAAAGGAAGAAGTCAAAATTTCACTATTTGCAGATGATATGATAGTACACTTAAGTGACCCAAAACTTCCACCAGAGAACTCCTAAACATGATAAACAACTTCAGCAAAGTGGCTGGATATAAAATCAACTCCAACAAATTGGTAGCCTTTGTCTACTCGAAGGATAAAGAGGCTGAGAAAGAAATTAGGGAAATGACACCCTTTACAATCGTCACAAGTAATAGTAAATACCTCTGTGTGAAATTAACCAAGCAAGTGAAAGATCTGTATGACAAGAACTTCAAGTCTCTGAAGAAGGAAATCAAAGAAGATCTCAGAAGATGGAAAGATCTCCCATGCTCCTGGATTGGCAGGATTAATATAGTAAAAATGGCCATCTTTCCAAAAGCAATCTAAGATTCAATGCAATCCCCATCAAAATTCCAAATCAATTCTTTATAGAGACAGAAAGAGCAATTTGCAAATTCATTTGAAATAACAAAATACCCAGGATAGCGAGAATGATTCCCAACAATGAAAGAACTTCTGGGGGAATCACCATCCCTGACCTCAAGCTTTACTACAGAGAAATTAGTGATTAAAACTGCATGGTACTGGTACAGAGACAGGCAGGAAGATCAATGGAATAGAATTGAAGATTCAGAAATGAACCCACACACCTATGGTCACTTGATTCTTGACATAGGAGCTAAAACCATCCAGTGGAAAAAGGACATCATTTTCAACATATGGCGCTGCTTCAACTGGAGGTCAACACGTAAAAGAATGCAAATTAATCCATTCTTATCTCCTTGTACAAAGCTCAAGTTTAACTGGATAAAGGACGTTCACATAAAACCAGATACACTGTAACTAAATAGAAGAGAAGGTGGGGAAGACCCTCGAATACCTAGGCACACGGAAAAGTTCCTGAAGAGAACAGCAACGGCTTATGCTCTAAAAGCAAGAATTAACAAATAGGACCTCATAAAATTGCAAAGCTTTTGTAAGGCAAAGGACACTGTCAATAGGACAAAATGGCAACCAAGAGATTGGGAAAAGATTTTTACCAATCCTACATCTGATACAAGGCTAATATCGAAGGTATACAAAGTACTGAAGAAATTAGACTCTAGACAATCAAATAACCTGATTTAAAAATGGAGTACAGAGCTAAACAAAGAATTCTCAACTGAGGAAACTCGAATGGCTGAGAAGTACCTAAAGAAATGTTCAACATCCTTAGTCAACAGGGAAATGCAAATCAAAACAACCCTGAGATTCTACCTCACACCAGTCAGAATGGCTAAGATCAAAAACTCAGGTGATAGTAGATGCTGGCGAGGATATGGAAAAAGATGAACACCCCTCCATTGTTGGCGGGATTGCCAGATGGTTCATCTGCTCTGGAAATCAGTGGTTCCTCACAATATTGGACATAGCATTACCTGAGGACCCAGCAATACCACTCCTGAGCATATATACCTAGAAGATGCTCCAACATATGTTGGACATATGCTCCACCATCTATGTTCATAGCAGCCTTATTTATAATAGCCAGAAGCTGGAAAGAACCCAGATATTTCTCAACAGAGGAATGGATACAAGAAAAATGTGGTACAATTTCACAACGGAGTATTGCTCAACTATTAAAAACAATGAAATCTAGAAATTCTTAGGTAAATGGATAGAACTAGAAAATACCATCCTGAGTGAGGTAACCCAGTCACAAAAGAACACACATGCTATTGACACACTGATAATTGGATATTAGCCCAGAAGCTGGCAATATTCAAGATTCAACTCACAGACCACATGAAGCTCATGAAGAAGGAAGACCAAGTGTGGGTGCTTCAGTCCTTCTTAGAAGAAGTAACAAAATAGTCAAGGAAGCAAATATGAAGACAACGTGTGGGACAGAAACTGTAGGAGGGGCCATCTGGAGAACATTTCACCTGGGTATCCATCTCATGTGCAGTCACCAAAGGCAAAAGCTGATGTGGATGTCAGGAAGTGCATGCTGACAAGAGCCTGATATAGCTGTCTCCTTAGAGGTCTGCCAGTGTATGACATATTCAGAGGCAGATGCTCACAGCTAACCATTGATCTGATCAAGGGGTTCCTGGAGGAGTTAGAGCGAAGACTGAAGGAGCTGAACGGTTTTGTGGTCCCATGAGGAAAGCAACAATACCAACAAACCAGAGCTCCCCAGGGTCTAAACCACCAACCTGAGAGCACATAGGGAGGGACCCATGACTCCACCTGTATATGTAGGATAGGATAGCCTTGTCGGGCATAGGTGGGTGAGGAGATCCTTGGTCCCATGAAGGCTGGACACCGAGTGAGGGGGATTCTAGTGTGGCAAGATGGGAGTGGTGGTGTAGATGGGGGCACATCCTTATAGAAGCAGGAAGAGGGGGGATGGGATAGGGGGTTCCTGGGTGGGCTGTAATGTGGTAAGGAGATAAAATCTAAAATGTAAATATAATATCCAATAAAAAATTTTTAAAGTTTGTCATTTTGTAAACTATTACTTTAAAAGGCCATCATACTGACTTTCTCTGATATTCACTTTTATGCATATGAAAAGGCTCGAGGATTCAGAAGTAAAGACAAGAGGATCAAAATTATGACTAAAAAGTGAAGGCAATTTTAGAAAATTATGAACAATTTGATCCAAAACACCCACAGTATTTGAGTCCAGTATTATCTAAGAATCAGAATCCTTCCATTTTAGGAATCCTCTCAAAGTCTCCAAAGCTGTTTGTACTTTCTCATCAACATCACTGTGGTGCCACCTATCACTTAGGGTCTGTGTCTGGGGAAACACCACCCTTCACCAAAAGACTCTGATGAATAAAGCTACCTAGACAGCTGTAACCAGCTGCACACTCAACATAAAATAAGACATGTGGCAGCTGTGAGGAGTGAGCAGCCAAAATAATGCATTTGACTTTCCTTACAATAAGCACCTCTCCATCAAGAGGGATTGTGCAATATGGGTCCATATCATGCCCACAGAGAAGAAAAAGCCTAATATGGAAGGCTGCTTGGGTTATAAACTTTTGTCTAGGTTTCCCAGGTTCTTCTGAGAACACCCAGGGTGTGATATAAATGAGATTTTGTAGTAATCTGTATTGACTATCCTTGAAATCTCAGCTCAAAGTGTCACACACACACTCTGGCAAAGGATGTAAAAGACAGCAGCTGTGCTCTCAGTTCAAAAGAAGACCAGTGGCCCAGATGGCTATTACCAAGGATTAAGTTTAACCATATTGCTCTTTTTATTTTGATACACTTGAATATTTACTTGCGTGTGTTGTTTCAACAAGACTATATTGCTATCTCCAAACCACAGTTTTAAATGCACAAGAAACTAAGAAAGGCATGCTTCAAGGATGCTTTGATATATGGTATAGCTTAACTCCATTTCTGAGAACTAAGTCATTAATTTCACATGAGTTTATACAGCATTTTTTGTGGAACATATTTATGATGTAATGGAAAGTTCTTACTTAAGTTTATACATATAAAATGGGAGACCAATACAGGTACATGAACAGGGTAATTCATTTCAAACTTTTAGGAAAGAAGAGAATAACTTTGCATATAGTGGACAGCAAAGCACTGTCCAAGACCCACAAATTTACAAATCATAAAGAAAAAAAGCTGTTAAATCTTATAAGTAAAACAAAACAACTTCTTTGCAGCTACAGAAATATAAGGGACAGCAACACAGCTCAGGTAAAGCACTAATCACTCAAGCTTAATCTTATCAGGCACAATGAAGGTGGTTTCAAGAGGAAAGTTCATTTCACCAAGTGCCTACATTTAAAAAAAAAAAAAAAAAAAAAAAAGAGAGACCTCATACTAGTAACTTAACAACCTATCTAGAACAAAAGAAGAAATAACACCCAAAAGGAGTAAATACCAAGAAGTAGCCATTCCTTAAAAATCAATCTACTTCAAGATCCAGCTATACCACTCTTGAGTATATATCCAAAGACTGCCCATGCTACTACAGGGTACTTGTTCAGCTAAGTTTATTGTTTCTCTATTCATAGTAGCCACAATTTGGAAACAACCTACATGTCCCCCAACAATTGACTGCATAAATAAAATGTGTAATATGTATACAGTGAACTATTCTGTGGGTAAAAAATTAAATCCTCATATAAATGGATAGAATCAGAAAAAAAAATTTTTTTCTGAATGAGATTACTCTGACCCAGAAAGACAAATATAGTATATGTTCACTTATGTGTGGATAAGCTGTTAGGTAGATTTAAGGTGATAATCAAGCTACAATTCATAAATCTACAGAAGTTAGGAAATAGGGGGTAACAGATTTGACTGAGCTGAAATCAGTAAAATAGAAAGAATAAAGAATCAATGAAACAGAATTGGTTCCTGCCAACCAGAAAACCTACCTGGGACTGACCAAGGCTCTCTGCACATATGTTATAGTTATGTAGCTTGATCTTTATGTAGGACTTCTAACAGTGGGAGCAGAGCTGTCTCTGACTCTGTTGCCTGCCTTTGGGACCCTTTCCCCCTACTGGGCCACCTCATCTAGTCCCAATTGTAGAGGATGCACCTAGTCTTACTACAGCTTGATCTGCCAGGACTGTTTGATATCTGTGGGAGGCCAATCTTTTTCTGGAAAAAAAAAAGGAGTAGTAAATGAGGGAGAAGGAGGACTTGGAAGAAAGGAGGGAGGGGGAATTCCAGTCAGGATGTAAAGTTAATTAACTAATTAGTTAATTAATTAATTAATTAATTAATTAATAATTGGTTTCTTAAAAAATCCATAATTACCTAAATTAAATAAAAACAAAAGTAGGACATAGAAACAGAAAGCAAGGATATCTAGGTAATAGGGACACACTTGAAAAACCTGTACTATATCAAACTGAAAAATCTAAAAGAAATAGATAATTTTTTTGTACACAACACTTACTAATGTTAAATCGAAATCACAAAAGTTATCAAAATAGACTTAAAAACCCCTAGTGGTATAAAAATAGTAAATAAAATATTCCAACCCCCCCCCAAAAATCCTAGGATCAGATGGATTTATTACAAACAACAACAACAAAAAAAAACGAATTCAAATAAGAGCTAATACAAATATTCTTTAAATTATTCCACAAAGTGGAAACAGAACAAATATTGCCTAATTCATGAAGCTACAGTTACCCAATGCCCAACCACATAAAGACCAAACAATAAAAGCAAATTTTAGGCCCATTTCCCTTATGAACATAGACGTAAAAATTTTCAATAAACTATTTGCAAGTAAAATCTACATGTCAAAAAAATCCACCATAATCAAGTATGCTTCATCCCAGAGATGCAGGAAATGTTCAATATACATAAATCATTAAATTATCACATGTTCATCTCATTAGATGCAGAAAAAGTCTTTGACACAATCAAATACCCCTTTTTGATAAGTGTCCTGAAGAGATTAGGGATACAAGAGGAATACTTAAAAATAATAAAGGAAATTTACAGCAAGCCCAGGGCCAACATCAAGTTAACTGAAGAGAAACTCAAAGAAATTCCACTGAAATAAGATACAAGGCTAGGTTATCCACTCTCTCCATGCCCATTCAAAATAGTACTTGAAGTCTTAGGGCAATAAGAATAGTGAAGGAGCTCAAAGGGATACAAATTGGAAACGAAGTCAGGGTATCACTGTTTGCAGATGATGTAATAGTGGTTCCAAAAATTCCACTGGGAAACTCCTACAGCTGATAAGCACTTTCAGCAAAGTAGGTGAATATCAAATTAACTCACAAAAATCAGTATCCCAAAATATATACAAACGACAAACAGACTGAGAAAAAAATCAGGGGAACTGCACCTTTCATAATAGCCTCAAATAATATAAATTATTGGTGAGGTACCTCTAACTAAGCAGATGTGATATCATATATGATATATAAGATAAAATATTTAAGACATTGAAGAATGAAATTGAAGAAAATATCAGAAGATGCTCCCATTAATCAGTATGATTAATGTAATAAAAATAGTCAACCTACCAAAAGCAGTCTTCAGATTCAGTGCAATCCCCATCAAAGTTCCAACACAATTCTTTATAGATCTTGAAAAACCAATTTTAAGCTTCACATAAAAATACACTCCCCTCAAAAAAGAGATAGTTAAAACACTCCTGCATAATAAAAGAAATGTGAGAGGCCCACCCACCTTCAATTTTACTATGGAGCTATAGTGATAAAAACAGCATGATACTGGAGCAAAAATAATTAAACTGATCAATGGTGCTCACACACTTATGGACACCTGATTTTTAATACAGAAGCCAGAAATCTGAAGTGGAAAAACAGCAACATGTATGGTGGCTTGAATAAGGGAATGGCACTATTAGAAGGTGTGGCCTTGGAGTGCATGTGGCCTTGTTGGAGAAAGTGTGTCAGTCACTGTGGGGTGGGCTTTAAGACCCTCCTCCTAGCTGCCTGATTTGAATCAAGATGTAAAATTCTCAGTTCCTCTAGCACCATACCTGTCTGGATGCTGCCATACTTCCTGGCATGATAATAATAGACTGAACCTCTGAACCTGTCCAACTAAATGTTGTTCTTTAAAAACCAGCCCCAACTAAATGTTGTTCTTTAAAAAGTTTCCTTGGTCATGGTGTCTCTTCACAGCAATAAAATTCAAACTAAGACAGCATCTTCTACAAATAGTGACAGTAAGGCTATATGGCTGCATGTAGAAAAAGGCAAATAGATCCATACTTACTTACCACCCTACACAAAATTCTACTTCAAATGGATCAAAGACCTCAACATAAAACTATATACACTGAATCTGATAGACAAGAAAGTAGAGAATAGCCTTAAACTCATTAGCATAGGAAAAGACTTTATGAAAGTCTTTAGCACAGGCATTAAGATGAACCATTAAAATGAGACCTACAAGACTGAAAGCTTCTGCATGACCAAAGACACCATTATTCGGACAACAGCAGCATAGAGAATAGGAAAAGATTTTTCCCAACTCTACATCTGATAGAAGGCTAATATTCAAAATTTAAAAAGAACTCAAAAAACCTACATATCAAGAAAAATAAATATTTTTTAATATTATATAGAGAGAATTGTCAAAAAAGGAAAGTCAATTTTCTGAAAAATGCTTTAAAAATGTTCAACAGCCTTAACCTTCAGAGAAATACAAATCAAAACTACTTTGAAATTTCATCTTACATCTGTCAGAATTGTTAAGATCAATAAAAGGAAATGACAACTCGTGCTGGTGAGAATGTGACATGAGGAGAACAGTCATTCTTTACTGGTAGGAATACAAACTTGAACAGCCACTATGGAAATCAATATAGCATTTCCTCAGAAAGATGGGAATCAATCTACTTCAAGATCCAGCTATACCACTCTTGAGTATATATCCAAAGACTGTCCATGCTACTACAGGGTACGTGTTCAAATAAATTTATTGCTTCTCTATTCATAATAGCCACAATTTGGAAACAACCTACATGTCCCTCAACAAATGACTAGATAACTAAAATGTGCAATATTTAGACAGTGAAATATTATTCAGTGGATAAAAATCAAATCCTCATATAAATGGATAGAACTAGAAAAAAAAATCTTTCTAAATGAGATAACTCTGACCCAGAAAGACTAATATGGTATATGTTCACTTATGTGTGTATATTAGCTGTTAGGTAGATTTAAGGTGATAAATAGAAACTAGGGGAAACAGATCTCATTAAGAAAGGGAAATAAAACTGATAATTAATGGGTGAATGAGGGGGGCTGGAATGGGAGGATTATGTCAGGAGGATGAGTAAGGGAGGAGAAACAGCTAAAATTAAAATAAAACAGTTAAAATTAAGGACCATTTGAGGTGTGGTATGGAAACATAATTCAGAAGAAGCTCCTTAAAATATATATGTATATGAAGGTAATCTAATTGAAATTGCCAAATAATGGTGGAGACAGGGCCCAACAGGCCATCTGTTGTCACCAAATGAAGCTTCCAGTCTCAGGATTGGGTTACATCTAATTTAGTTGTTGGCCAAAAGGGTCCCATGAGACTCTTAAAATAGTTCATGCTGTTGTCAATACTATAGATTGTTCTCAAGGCAAGGCCTTGTTTCTAAAGACAACACTTACACAACTTATTGAACATGGAGAAGTCGACCTGATGACTTCACACCTACTTGCTATCATCTTTGATACTGTAAGGTATTCTGCACACTATCTAAAGAGAAGATTACATACCAAGCCAGTCACAAATTCTTGGATAGAAAAATGATGTCCTGCCTGCAAAATATTCTAGTGTAATGGTAGCAGAAAGCTTTGGGAAGTATCAACCAACATCTGATTTGATTTCCAGTCTACTTCAAAAAAATGAAACCCCAATTCCACACCATTTTCTTGACAAAGAACCTGAGATTAAATAGTCCACTGACCTAAGATAAAACCAAATACTACTGGTAACAACAACAACAACAAAATGTAGCAATTAAGTGAATCCTAATGATGTCTTGCTATACTTAGAGATCAGTGCCTTACTCAGTCATTATCAGAGGTTGATGCAGCAGATGAAAACAAATACAGAGATCCACAGCCAGAGATTTTTCAGAGACCTTGGAATGCTCAACCCTTAATAGGAGGTTGCAGGGCTGTGGACCCTGAAGAAAGCCTGGTATGTTTGAGCCAAAGGCTTGAAACTCCAGAGACCCTGAAGGGATGGTGGGAGTTTTACCTTTGCCTGTGCCTACTCCCCATTACCAGACCCTTGTCATGTAGCCCCAACCCCGCATGGAGAGCAACACCTGAAGCCCTTCCACATGTAGATGAGGCATCTCAGACCAAGACAATAGGAAAAGAGGTGTGACCACAGGTCACCTAGGCTCAAGATGGAGATCTGCATGTTAATGAGGTACCTAGAGGCCCAGAGGGAGTTGCCAATAAGATTCCCTTTTTCAGACATTCAGGCAAAAGACATTTAATCTCAGGCCTACCCTGAGAAGGTGGGTATGGTTTTACACATCCATTGTCTTCCATGACAATAAACAGTTTAAAACCATGGACCTGGACCATCTCTTTTCATCGAGATCTACCATGGAGAGCCAAGGAGAAGGCCTTCACCTAGAGAGCTGCAGTCTAATCTGTAGAAGCCTACATCTACCGCCAAGCCAACCACTGTCAAGCCAAGGACTCTCTTAGCTGGGACTGGCAGAGCTCTACTCCAACCCACACCCAGGTCCTAGGCTAGACACAGCTGGGGGCAGGGGGCAACTCTGTTCTCTGCTCTTCTGTGACTCCCAGCAGCACCTGTATGTCCAAGAGCCTGAGAACCTCAACCAGCTTTCCGATGACACAGACCGTCCTTTCCCATGCCTGAAGCAGTGTGTCAGTGCTTCCCTACAGCTCAACACCTGCCCAGCACCGCCCAACAGCTGGGTTGAGTGAGCACAGTCAAACTCCCTGGATTCTCTCCCCAAGTGCCTGTGCCCCGTGGTGGAGGAGACTGGGGAGGGGTGGGGGTAGGGTCACAACACTACAGGATTTCTCCTTCAAATCCCTCCCCTTAGTTCTCAGAGAACCCTGTTGAAGAAAAGACAGAAAACTCATGAGAGCCAGAGATGATGGAAGACACCAGGAAAATAAGTTTTTCTAAATCAACATAATAGAAGCTCATATGAACTCACAGACACTGAGGCAACATGCATAGGGCCTGCAGGGATCACACCAGGTCCTCTGCGTATATATTATGGCTTTCAGTTTAGTGTTTTTATAGGCTTCTTGAGTATGTGAACCAGTGGGTCTCTGATTTTTGTGACTTCTTTTGGGTTCTTTCCCTTCTGTTTGTTTTGCCTAATTCTACGTGTTAGATTTGTTTTTATCTCATCATATTTTATTTTGTTTTATTATTATCCCTTAGAAACCTGTTTGTTTTCTAATGAGAGAAAGAAAGTGTATATGCATGGGAGGGAACCTGGGGAGGAACTGAGAGGAGAGGAAACCAATGTAAACATCTATTATATGAGGAAAAAAATGTATTTTCAATAAAAGGGAAAAAATCTTTACTAAGAAAAAAATAGAACAGAAGATGTAGAGGCACAAGAATCAAAGTTAAGAGACGAATCCAAGACCCATAATAAATCATGTTTTAAAGACTAATGATGATAATGAGGGCGTGGGGACAGAGAAGGTCTATGATCAGTACATCTTTCCCCATGACCATTAGATTATAGGATAATTAACAATATAATTGGATTTGTTTAGTCTTGCTTTAAGCTTGAGTCCTGATTTACCTCCATAGGGAGTTCATTTATTTCCATGCCCCAGTTCCTGAGGCATTTCTCACTCTCTGTACTTGCTCCTTCTACTAGAGAAACATGAACTTACTAATATCACTGATTTCACCTTTATTTTTCTATTCTTATATAGGGTCAGTGACTCTGCTCCTTTTATAAAGGTGCTATATAAATTTGTATTAATTCTAAATCTTTACAATTCAAATTATTTTCATTGATTGAAAAAGAAAGTTAAATGAACTCCCAATACTTATTTTGTTTGCTTGCTTGATTTTTGAAAAGGTAGAGTTTTCAAAGAGCGCACACAGGCTAGACCTAGACTTCCCAACACATGTATAGCAGATATGAAGCTTGGTATTCATGTGAATCCTGAACAACTGGAGCATGGGCTATTATAAAAGCTGTTGCCTGTCCATGTTGTTCTTCTAGGTGGGCTGCCTTGTCTGGCCTCAGTGGGAGAGGATGAGTCTAGCCTCAAAAAGAGTTAATTGCCAGAGTGGTGGGATATGAGGGTGGGGGAAGCTGCCCAAAGGAGAAGGGAAAGGGGGTGTGGAGGGAAGGATTGTGGAAGGGTTGACTGGGAGAGGAACAGTGAGTGGGATGTAAAACGAGTAAATTTTTAAAAGATAGAGTTTGTAAGTAACATTTCAGTTTTATCATTTGAATCAATATTAAATCAATAATAAATGCTATTATCCTGTTTACAGTTTCAAATTCCATATACTATCCCAATCTACCTCCTAAATAGCATATAAATTGTCTTAGTTATGTCCTTCCACCAGGGAAACTTTGGGTTTTCTCCGTGTACTTCCAAGTGTAAGTATGAGCACTCTCTCAATTCTCAGAAACAATTTCCTCCCTAATTGAAATAGTTAGAATTTACTCCAGAAACCTCAGATTGTTAAACATTCTGGAGGAGGCTTCTGAGTATAAAATCCAGCTCCTCCCATGTACTAATTTAAATAACTTAATTAAGCTTCTCCCCTGCATAACGGGGTACTTCCTTCAGAAGAACCAACAAATTCAAACTCTACAATCTGATTTTTCAAAGCAATGGAGCACCACCTCCTGCATTTACATTCCTGTTCCTCAGAACGTTACCCACTTGCTTGCCTGATAGATTTAGTGGGGGGGGGGGGGGGAACAAGGGCCTATCTTGCTAGATAGTCACAGGGTTTTAAAGATTATAGAGGAGTAAATGTGTGGATTTCTAGTTAAATTTCTTAACAGTAAAGCTGACGCTGAAATAGATATTCACAGCAAAGAAGAGAGCCTAATAGGGAGTTGTAATATACGTCATTAGCTCTTGAACGGAACACTGCCTCAAGACAGCTAAGAATTGCCACAATGAACTCAGTAATCTGTCTGCCTAGATGTGGGGCAATGCTCTGAGGAAGAGCTGCAAACTAGAGCAGCAGACTGTGTTCCTGATCCTTAGAAGCTCAATTTTCTCCTCCCCCACCTGGGTGTACCTTCGTTACTTTAGTATATTGGTCTCAGCTTTGAGTAGTCAGACTTCTCAAACCCTATTATTATACACTTATTTCATCTGGACACGCACTGGATGTGAGGAGACTTGAAACTTACTGTGTTACTGCACAGAAAAAGCCATCGTAGAGTAGTAGAGTAACCTACCCTTGTCCCTTAAACGTTCACAGACTCCTCACAATAACTCCTAATGGTTCCAGCTTTAAACTTAAAGGCCAGCCAAAAGCTAAATAAGGAAGAGATGAAGATACATTCAGTAAAGAACTGAAGAGGGAATTCTTACTTATTTCTTCTTTTTTTTGAACCCACTACTTCATAATGACTTCATTTCACACAGATTTGCTGTGGATTTTTTTTTTTTTTTTTTTTGCATAAACATTATTGTCTTAGTTGGGGTTTCTATTCCTGCACAAAACATCGTGACCAAGAAGCAAATTGGGGAGGAAAGGGTTTATTGAGCTTATACTTTCACATTGCTGTTCATCACCAAGGGAAGTCAGGACAAGAACTAACACAGGGCAGGAACTTGGAGGCAGGAGTTGATGCAGAGGCCATGGAAGAGTGCTGCTTACTGACTGGATTGCTTTCCCTGACTTGCTCAGTTTGCTTTCTTATAGAACCAAGGACTACCAGCCCAGGGTAATCACCCACAATGGGCCCTCCCTTCTTGATCACTAATAAAAAATGCCTTACAACTGGATCTCATGGAGGCATGTCCACAAGGGAGGCTCCTTTCTCTGTGATAACTCCAACTTGTGTCAAGTTGACACATAAAACTAGCCTGTACAATTATTATAGGTGAAGTTCTAAGAATATCTGTCAAATTAGATACATTCACATATAATATAGTTTTTTCTCAATATTTCTTACAGATAATAAGTGAATATATAGCTTGAAGATTAAGATAGTGTCCAGAGAGAAAAATAACTATAGTGCTGAGTTAAAAAAAAAAAAAAAAACAAAACTATGAATAGGCCTACTTGAAGATGTGAGGGAGTCCTAAAATTCAGAAGAAAGTGACTACACATGACTGTTTCTAGCAATGACACAGATAGCACGAATACCCAGTGTATCAGCATAGTATTAGTTACACAGAGAGAAATAACCACTCCTATGTCCTACAGTAGATATTTCAGTAAGAATGAATACAGAATATATTCATTCAGTAAGAATGAATACAGTAGTTGTTGTGTCTCTCCTTGAAAGTAAATTCGAAGATGTTGCTACTATTGCTGTTGTTGTTGTTGTTGTAGTTATTTTTTAAAAAGACAACCAATGACAGACATTAATTTAGTGAGTTTAAACAAAAGAATTTTTCACAGAATGAAAAAAAGAAATAAAAAGGAAAGGACATGACTGCTCCTAGGTATGGTGGGGGAGATAGTTTATTGTAGATATAAGGAAGAACATAGCCAGATGCAGACATATCTAAGATAATCCAGAATGGTCATGACCCTGAGCCATATAAGGACAGGGAGGAGGATGGGTAGAAAGGGGATGAGAAAGAAAGGAACCAGTTTCAGGTGTATCTTTAGACAGGAAGCTAAAAGTACTAAAGAGATGGGTAATCAAAATGTCTGGATTGTATAGAGAAGAGCCACCCAGCCCAATGGGCTGGAGACTTCAAGGTAGCAGGTAGGGTCTGCAAGTCATACTCTGTGAAAGGAAGAAACAAAAGGATCTTTGGAGAAGGTGGAGGTCAGGTCTGCTTTGATATGTTAAATAAGCATCTTAGCTGTTTGCCTGGTGTGTGAAACTTAACATCACCTAATTACAGAATTTGGAATATAGCCAAGCCACCAATGAGAAATGGAAAAGAATCAATATTTCATGTCCAGATTCTCAAGTTGAGGGACTTATATCTGTCTTAAGCTGTTCCACTTTCAAGCAAGAAAATATGATGCCATCATTGGCTTATAGGCAAGCAAATTAAAACTCCAAAGAAGACATAGAGACATAACTTGAAACACAGTTGGGCTTTAAAAAAAAAAATGAAGGCAAAAGGAAATATTCTTCAAGATAAACCTGTGATACCATTTAATTCCATAGCATTTCCATGGAGTGAGCTGCTGTCTTCAGAACTGAAGACCCCACTGTGATGATTTGAATAAGAAAGTTCCCCATAGGCTCAGAATTTAGTCATCAGAGAGTGGCATTGTTTGAGAAGGAATAGAAAGTGTGGCCTTTTTGGAATTCTTGCAGCCTTGTTGGAGAAGGTGTGTTTTTGTTGCAGGATGTATATTATGGAGTGGACCTTGGGGTTTGCCATTTGCCAATCTCTCTCTCTCTCTCTCTCTCTCTCTCTCTCTCTCTCTCTCTCTCTCTCTCTCTCCTCCTCCTCCTCCTCCTCCTCCTCCTCCTCCTCCTCCTCCTCCTCCTCTCCTCTCCTCCTCTCCTCTCCTCTCCTCTCCTCTCCTCTCCTCTCCTCTCCTCTCCTCTCCTCTCCTCTCCTCTCCTCTCCTCTCCGCTCCTCTCCTCTCCTCTCCTCCCTCCTGCAGATCCAGATGTAGAACTCTCCAGCACCATGTTTCATGTTTCTTTCCCTCCTTGCAGTCATGCTTCCCACCATGATAATAATGGACTAAACCTCTAAAACTGTAAG
Source organism: Arvicanthis niloticus (assembly GCF_011762505.2). Lineage (NCBI taxonomy): Eukaryota > Metazoa > Chordata > Mammalia > Rodentia > Muridae > Arvicanthis > Arvicanthis niloticus. The sequence goes on from NC_047677.1 coordinate 7,629,582, forward strand.
CAAGCAAAATTAAACGTTTCCTTTTATAAGAGTTGCCATGGTTGTGGTGTCTTTTCACAGAAATAGAGCATTGACTAAGACACCCACGTTTCCTGAATTGCCTTTAATCAAAAACACTTGGGCTCTTAAGTTGACCAAACTTCCTACTAAATTCAACTTTCAAATCAGGTATTTTGTGCCTTAGAGATTTATCATTACTACAGGTCTATATGTGTGGATTTCCAGTGGAAAGAGACAAGTGAGAAAGCCCTATAACCTTGAAGTTTCTCACATATCTTCTCTATGGAGCAGCATTAACAGCTTCTCGGGGAACTTCTTCACACGCTGAGAAAGGTGTCATAGAGATCCCAACTGAGCAACGAGTCCCTGCTGATCCTAAAACATGAAATTATAAAGCAAAGTGTGACATGAATTGTTATTTGTAATCCCTTCCTCCTTTCCATCTGCTCCAACTCAGCCTTGACCAGTCCTCAGACTGAACATATGTGGTAGCCACCACATCTTTAACACCCGTCTTAATTTTAAGCATTTGTTATTCCAAAGCCTTATCTCTGCCAAAATAAGGACTCTGCAAAAACAAAGACAACTCTTACTTCTTTACACAAAGATCACATGATGCTGTACTTATCTTTCAGGGTCTGCATTCCATCTGCTACCTGGCAGAAAAAAAAAAGACACTTACAATGTGTCTTAATCTGAGGTGGGGTCCACTATTGTCCTGAACAAATTTAATGGTTGTCCATGAAGTGTTTAATAGCCAACCTCCCTGTTCTTTTACTGATCTAATCTATTCAATTCTTCTCTAATATTATTTCTGATTTTCAGATGTGTGCTTAGTGCAACTGATATATGCTCAAATCTTTAACATCACCATTCCACATTCTTTCATACTTTCTTCTGTTTGCTTTTGACTACAAGAAAATGTCCAGTCTCTTTGTTGGTATCAGGATCCAAACCCAGTGACATCACATCTTGGTGACCTCCACATCATTGCCAAGGCAACCACCATACATTCCAGAATCCATCTACCTCCCACTCTTACCTGAAAGAGGCTATGTCACTGCCTCTTTCACTGCCATATAAAACAGGCAGAACCCCCTGACCTCTCTCCTTCCAACTTCTTTCTCTTCTTCTCCCCACCCCCATCTTTGCCCTATCTCCTGAATAAACCCCACTTGGAACCGTTTGGTCTAGTATGGTCTGTTCTAAGTTACCCACAGGCGTATATCATCCTTGATCCTCCATTTCCTTTCAATCAACCTATAGTCCTTTTCTTTGCTATCTCTTTAAACTTGTCAGCACCTTCTCTGCCACTCTACCAATAAAAACTCAACTGTAGACTACTCCAAACATCTAATATTCTCTCTCTCTCTCTCTTTCTCTCTCTCTCTCTCTCTCTCTCTCTCTCTCTCTCTCTCTCTCTCTCTTCTCTCTCATTCTGTGGTTCTATTATAAACTCAAAATTTCTTAGCAAGAAACTAAGCAACTTTAGAAAATGTTGATAACATATGAATCCTTGTAGAAATTATACCAATACCCTAGAAAATATTTTGGATAGATTCATGTACACAAGAGTTCAATGAAACCCTGCTATAAGCAAAAATGTATAAGTAATCCAATTGCCAAACTAATTTTATTACCTGTATTTAAACAATACAATAGCTAAAACTTATGGTTTAAATGAATCAATATGATAATATAACAAAAAATTGATTAAATTTGCAAGACTATAAAAAGTTGAAGTAACATCAACCTCACTCCATATAATATATAAGAAAAATATGTTAATAAAAAAGTTTTAAGGGGGCTGGAGAGATGGCTCAGTGGCTAAGAGCACTGCTTGTTCTTCCAGAGGTCCTGAGTTCAATTCCCAGCAACCACATGGTGGCTCACAACCATCTGTAATGAGATCTGGTGCCCTCTTTTGGTGTGTCTGAAGACAGCTACAGTGTACTCATCATATATATAAAAAAATAAATAAAGTATTAAAAAAAAGTTTTAAAATTTATAGCATTAATGTATACGCTCTCTAGAAAACAGAAAACACAAAAGAGATGGATGATGAAAAGAGAAAAAAATAATATCTTTCCTTCAGGAGCCTGATGTAAATATTAGAATACAAATTAGATTTGGTAATGCCATGATTTTTAAAAAAGTTTGTTAATAAGTTTTATGAAAAGTATTTTAATCATATTCATTCTAAACTCTTCACTTTAACTCCCCCCAGATCCACCCCATTTCCCCACCCAGCTACTTCATGAGTATTTTCATTATTGTTGTTGTTGTTGTTGTTGTTGTTGTTGTTGTTATCCCACCAAGAAGCTAGAGAGATGACTTAGTGTTTAAGAGCACTTGTTGCCCATTGTGGTTCATAGATATCCTGAACTTCAATTTCAGTGTATATGATGAACTTTTCTGACCTCTCCAGGCACTAGGCTCACATAAGGTGTGCATATGTGCATGCAGGCAAAACACTCGCATGCATAAATTAAATAAATCTAAAAAATACAACCCTTCAACTCCAATTTGTGCTATCCCTATACTTCTGGGTATTGGGCCATTGACTCAGAGTGATTGACCTATGAGGATGCACATCTTCAAAACAAAATAAAACAAAACAAAAACAAATAAACAAAAAACTTGGACTCTTCCTCTCCCAGAACCCTTTAACTGTCAGTAGCTCCTCAGGAATCAGTGCTTTTGAACTCTTTTCCTCTCCATACTAGAATGTAGACTGAGAAACATGATTTTGATTTAAAATACCCATAAGCTACTCATGGTCAGGCCCTTCCCATCTAAGCATTATCCATCCATCTTCCTAAGGAAACAAAACCAAAAATATCCATTTTCTGCCCCATTCACACCTAAAAATCTTTACCTTTTGTCATTCACATCTTTCTTAGATTACTATAAGGATCATCTTTTCAGTTACTTCATTTTTTCCTCATTAATTCCTTGGGTATCTCCATCCATTGATATTCCCTATTTCAACTTTACCCCCATCAGCTTTAGCAAATTCTTCATCTTAGCTCTGTTTTCTTATAGAAATATGCCAGATTATTACAAAGGGTCTCACAAAATGAAAATATCTCAAAAATAAAGCTAGGCTAACAACCTCTACTTGCAGAATTGGAGGAAGACAGAGCAGTATTAAGTTTTTCTGCTTGCCCAGGGAAAGTGGGAAGGTATAAACAGAACCAATCTAAAAATGGCTGATATTACCCAAGCCTGAAAAAAGGTCCCAGAAGAGCCAGTCACCCCTTCTAAAAAGCTTAATAATGGCACCTTAACAGAGCTCCAAAGCAGGCACTGGGCAGCTCAAAATTTTGTCTTCTGGTTGTTTTCTTTCCACTTAGACCCTATGTGGTTCAAAATTAAGACCTAGGGCAGGATGGACAAGGTAGCTCTGGGAAGAATTCTCCCAGCACCGCTGCCCTAGGCTGGTGCTGATTCCTACCTAGTCCCTGGGTAGGAGTTATATAGTTCTTCATTTTTCCTCAACTTTTCAGATTTTATATTTTTTATTCCTCTTTTTATTTATATAAAATATATTAAATATAATGTCCCCAGAGACTCTTCGTTTTAGTTCTTTATCCAGTAGATAAATGCTATATGCTGAGAGGCCCATTTCTCTCTTAGGCACTTCCACTTACTGTCTGATGTTACTTCTCTTACAACCAACTTTGAAAATTGCTTAAGACTTTTCCTTTCTCCTTTCATCGCAAAACTTACATATTTTAAAAATGAATGTATTCAATATTTTTACTTGCTTTAACCTATTACTGTATAATACATTGAAAGTGTCTCTTTGCAAAACCAAATGTAGATCTTGTTATGTGATACAATGAATAGTTTTGATCTTGATTCTTCATGGCTCACTGACCCTGTGAACTTTCTGAAACTCCCTCCTTAATATGAATGATGCTATAATTTTCTGGATTTCCTCTAATGAGTATTGCCACTTTTCTTATACTATTCAGATATAATATTTTATATATTAGTTCTTCAAGTGCTTTTGCAGACTTAAGTTTTGTTGAGAAACACGTTTACTACAATACTCTCTGGGAACTTTTATATATTTAATTCCTGGCTACAATATAAATGCCCGTCTTAAGTTTTCTCCTACATAACCTAATGAACATTGCCACTTGGCTTGGTGCCAGAAAGCAACACATCCAGTGCACAATTCTAAATCTCTAGTTGATAGGATTATAACACCAAGAAAATAACTAAAACAATCAATCTAAAATACCTAGAAGTGAGCAACACAGAGAGATTTTAAAGTGATGCTCTTTATGTTCAAAGCAGCTTTCCTCCCCAAAACATCTTGTCAAATCACAAGGCCAAATAAAAAACAGCAATGGAGGGAAGAATGAAGAATGAAACATTTAGAAACTAAATAAAAAACAAGACGGATAGTGTATGAAGTTTTAAAATTATACAACTTCCATGGTATTTGAAAGACAAAAGTTGACATTCAGGACTCTCCAAATGAGGATCTTATTTGTTTGTTTGTTTGTTGTTGTTTGGTTTTTGGTTTGGGATATTTTTTTGCTGTGATGATGGTGGTGGTTTGGTTTGGTTTGGTTTGGTTTGGTTTGGTTTGGTTTTGTATTTTAGGAGTAATGGCCAATTGCAAAAGATTAGGACTCAGCCAAATCAATGTGACTTTTACTTGCAACATCATGTTGTCAGAAGAAAGTGAATTCTCATATGCAGGAAGATAGCACTATCCACAATCTTTATGATTTGTTGTGGGATGTATATGTCCTAGCACTCAGAAAGCAGAGACAGAATGATCTCTGTGACTTCCAAGCCAGCCAGAGATATATAGTCTTTCCAAAAAACAAAACAATAATACAAGATGAAACAGGACCCAATGACTAAAACTAAAAAGAAAGGCAAATAATATAAGTGCATCAAAAGGCAATATAAATATGGCAGCTTACAGAACACAGCCATTAAAATAATTGTTTTTAGTATTTCTAAGGAAAAAACACATAAGGGGAGGGACTAAAGGAACCCAACTCTCTTAAAATGGAATTTATAAAAACTGAAAATTATAATTAAAAAAAAAGAATTAAAAATTGTACATGGTAACACAGAACTGTAGCACCAAGGAACTAGTCTGGGTGACAGAGAAAGTACCACCCCAGATTGGGAAGTAGGTAATAGATATGCCTATAATTACACAATAATTTATCTATTGACTCAAGAAATTCCATAATCTATAGAGAGAATATTTTGTGTCTGTATGTGTTTGTGGCACCTGTCAATAATAAATCTGATGGCCTATAGATTAGTCAGGAAATAGGAGGTGCAACATCAGACAGGCAGAAAGGATTCTGGGATAGTGTCAGGGAGGGAGATTGACCGGGGAAAATGTGATGTGATGCACGCATGGTACCTGATCACAGGTAACCAACCACGTGGCAGAATATAGATTGGAATAAATATGTTATTTTAAGTTATGATCTAGTCAGAGAAGAGCCTAGCTATATGGCCAAGGTATTTGTAATTAAATTTTAAGTCTGAATCTTATTTCTGGGAGCATGGGGCTGGGAGAAAAACCACCTAACATCTGCAACTATCATGCAAACAGAGCCATAGCTGGGGAAGTAACCAAAGGTGGGGGGATTTTTTTAAAAAGTCATGTTAAGACAGAAACCTAATGTTTCAGTAGGAACTTCACCACTGCAAAAAGAAAAGTGACTGAAAATCAGACTCTAATGGCTGAAAAGAGTTTCTTAAGAGTAAGGCAAAATAAAAATGTATTTAGAGAAAAGTTTAGAGACTTCTGAATCAGGATGTATGAATAAAAGAAATCTTAAGTCTTTCTGATAGAATAATAATGAATAATAGTAACAGAATAATAACGAATGGGCTGCAATGCTCAAAGAAACACCAAGGACTGGTGAGGCCCAAGCCAATCTTCATGGATTTGTTCTTCAAAGCAAAAGTAATAATATGTCTTAGGATCTCTCCTAATATAAAAGTTAATTTGTGACAATAGCACAAAGATAAATATTAAGAAAACTAAGTCATTTAAGTTTTTTGCAATATATATATATATATATATATATATATATATATATATATGCCTGATTAAAATTTAATGTTAGGTAGGCACTTGTAAAGCATAGGTGCATGCTGTAAGCTAGAGTAATAATTAAGCAATGCTATAATGATTAAGCACCAGCTACAACAAAGAAAAACGCAAAGTAATTTTTAAAAATTTGTTACATAAATAAATCTCCCCCCAAAAAGTAAAGAAATGTATGGACACAATGGTGCTTCTAAAAAATGGAAAATGTAAATAAGACTATGCCAGAAATTATATTCCATGAACATAGGATACTATCAGTGAACATTGGTAATTGATATAAAAAGTAATACTGGAAGTAAGAAGAGAGATGAAAATTGAGTTGAGCATGGTGGCATACATCTGTGATTTCAGCCCTTCGGCTGTGGAGCCAAAATGTCAGGAGTCCAAGCCCATCCTGACTTACATGAGACCCTATCTCAAGAAATTAATCGTAGATGAAAATTGAGGTCTACGTATGCAGCTCAGTAACAGAGTGTTTACTTAGTGTCAGACAAGCATTAAACCCAGGCCACAGCAACACACACACACATACACACACCACAGAGAAAGAGAGAGAGAATGTAAATACTCTCTAATTTACCATATTTTATACCATATAGGTTTTTAATCTAATCACATAATATACATTAGATTATATATATCAAATATATATATCAAGTCATTATATTTAAGATATAAATGAGTGACATTATATTTAGATACATATATATTTATATGTACATGATCTGTAGCATGTATATCATGTATGATATATAATTTTCAGAAGAAGCATACCTTAATTACTATGACATAAATTTTTTGATATAGAAGGATAAAAGAGATATGCCATCCAACAGCAAGTTGAAGTAAAGTTACTATGGCTATAAATACCAGATGAAGTAAATTTCAGAAAAACAGAAATTACTGAAAATAAAGAAGGGTATTTCACAGGAGCAAAAGACTTGATTTAGCAGAAGACTATAGCAACCTATAATGTGTGAAACAAAACTTCACATTAAAAGAAAAAAATGAATTCATAATCATCATGAGAATTTTACATGTTCTCAATGACTTATAGGAGAAAGAAGAAAAATAATCACTATATCTATAGATTTGAACATGATTGATCAAATAAAACTCATTGGTTTGATTTTTAAAAGGAAAAAATGATCAAAATAGGCCAAAAGTTAAACCATAAAGCAAATCCAAAAAAATTTAAAGTATTGCAAATGAAGTCTACGTCAGACATAAAGTCTAGATGTGAACAAAATGCATGCTTAGGATTTATACAATAGTGTTCTAAATAACAATAACCAAAGAACAAAATAAAAATGTGAAACTGAAGTGTATTTTGAGAAACTTTTAGACAATAGATTTATGCCAAGATCAGAGGTTAGTTGCCTGGAATGGCATTAGGAGTACTATGTAATAGGAAAGGAAAATGCACAACTTTGTTCCTGTAAATTCTAGTCTGAAAGACAGCAGTCATTCACGTAATGAAAACAATTAACAAATTTCATTAGTCTTTGCAAGTTTAGAGAAACTGATGGTTTATGACATAATCATAAATTTCAACATAGAAATGTAAATACAGGAGGTGAAGCTAAGTGAGGGAGCACTCACCTAGCATGTGTGAGGCTCTGGCCTCAATCTCTTGCAATAGTACACAAGCAAGAAGGAAAGAGAAAATCAGGGAAGAAAGGCAAACCAAAAATAATATGAAGAAAACATATACAATCAGACATAGTAATTTGATGATAAAAATAATAATGTACTTTTAAAACAAAGATGCACAAATGGATCAGTGGAACACGGTTACATGAAGAAATCTACTAGTATATGCCTTCCTGACTCATGTTGAAGGTTACACTGAATTGTGATGGGGGAGACAGCATTTTCAAAAAACTATTGATAACATATTCAGTGAAAGCAAAATGAAAGAGGATTTTCTCCTTTTTTTCAATTTTTATTGGATATTTTATTTATTTACATTTCAGATGTTATTTCCATCGCTTCCCATAAACCTCCTATTCCATCCCTTCTTCTCCTTTTTGCTTTTATACCATTTTAATTACATTCAAGTGTTAAGGTCAGTTCTAGGTTGATGAACTAGTAATACAATAGATGCAAATAGTCAAGGAACAAGCAAGATAATAAACACAAATAAAGAACAAGCAACACAATTAACAAAGTCCTGTGATCACTATTTCTAAGAGCTTATCAGGATGACCAAAATACCTGAGCCTACTTCCCTGTCCTAGCCCAAAGTCATTTTCATGACTGAAACCAACTTCTTTGCTCTAGCCTAAGATTTAGATTTCTGCCTAAAATTACTTCTTCATTCTAGCCTGATGTTAGATTCCTGCCAAGCAGCCCATTTCCTTGTTCTTGGCTAATGTCAGATTCCTGCCAAGCAGCCCCCAAAGCTCTCCACATCTCCCCTTCTTTTATTTCATAAACAAAACTGAGCCTGTCTTAGGTCATTCTGACAAGAATGCCTTCCTTGGATATGCATTATCAAAAGCAATGCACTTATATCTTAGGTTCGTAAGGCTCTGTGCAGAAGAAGAGCATTTTCAAATGCTAAATACACTCACTATATCTCCGAATATTGAAATGTGACTGCCATTCCTCACGATATACAGAAAATCCAAATCCAGATTATGACAGAGGAAAAAATACAACAGATGAAAAAAATACCAAAAAAATATTGTAGTGGGTATAAGCAAGTATTGGTTACAGGAGAAAAGACAAAGGAAATGGATCTTGTTGATACTTAGAACATCTGTTCACCATGGGTTCATCACAAATAACAGAATGAATGGCAATCACAGAGAAGAAGCAGAAGAAGCAGAAGAAGAAGCAGAAGAAGCAGAAGCAGAAGCAGAAGCAGAAGCAGAAGCAGAAGCAGAAGCAGAAGCAGGGGAAGGGGAAGGGGAAGGGGAAGGGGAAGGGGAAGGGGAAGCGGAAGCGGAAGCGGAAGCGGAAAAAAGAACAGGGAAAGAGGGGGAGGGAGAGGGAGGGGGAGGGGGAGGGGGAGGCGGAGGGGGAGGGGGAGGGGGAGAGGGAGAGGGAAAAGAAGAAGAAGAAGAAGAAGAAGAAGAAGAAGAAGAAGAAGAAGAAGAAGAAGAAGAAGAAGAAGAAGAAGAAGAAGAAGAAGAAGAAGAAGAAGAAAGGAAAGAAAAAAGAAATCTAAAAAGACAACAAGCATTCCACAGGATCATCTGCAAACTACAAAGTAACACCAATGAATGTCTACTGGATTTTTAAGTCCACTTATTTTTGAGTAACGAACATGTGCTTCAGCATCAAAAGAAACTGTAGTATGGATCTAATTCACTTAATGCTGAGCATGTTTATAAGCCATGACTAACACACCAATTCTTGTGTCCCCAAAACATGTACAAGCATATTTATGTACCGTTAGATTAGCACAAAAACAATGAAACCACAGGGCTAATCAACAGAGCTAAGTTAATTGTGATAGAGTAATGCAAAGGCTATCAATCACAGCAATGAAAAAGGACAAATGACGGCTGCAAGACATAATGTAAATACTGAGTTAAAAAAAAAAATCCAGAGTCCTTCCCTGAAAATATGTTATTTTATATACAACTTAAAGCATTAAGGTTAAAGTAACCAGAGTATATGTTCACTAACTTTTAAGAGAGACATCTCTAAGTACTATTTTAACCATTGAAATGGTTGTCATGCCTGTCTTCTCTTCTGTTTCTACTTCTATTTTTGGAGCTCCAGGTCTATCTTACTGGGAATATTAAAACTCTATTAAAAACTACCTTCTGACTCCAGCTTTGCCCCACTGCATTAATCTTGTTAGATTAATTTATGTTTCTTGTGTTTTCTGCTTAAACTCTTAGAAGTCTGAGTCTTTCAATTGAAAAAAAAAACAAACAAACAAACAAAAAATGGAAACAAGAAACAAAATGGCGTCTTTAGTAGGGCATAAGAGGCAGCTTATTTTAAGCTCTATTTCCCCAGATTTAAATCCTTTACTCCCACATCCCATACTCAAGCATGTAGTTTCAAATTACATCTATTCTTTCTCTATCCTTGTGCTCTTCTGCGTGTGAGATCATAAGCACAACTCCCCTCTTCCTGAATATTTTCCACACCTTCAAATTTCAGATGCCATCTTCTTCAAGATATCTTCCTTGTCTGCTACCCTCCTGATAGAAATCTTCAAACTAAGAAAGATGGGTAATTATTTTAACTTAGACTTTTGATTATTTTAACTTGACTTTGGTCTCATCTAGCTCATATTTATAAGTATGCACCTGATTTCATCCAACAAACTGAGGGATTAAGATCTGCAACACTGTTCTTTCCTTCCCAGTATCAAGAGGCTGCAGAAAGTGTGCTTTCATTTAACCAATGAATAATTTATTTTCATTACCCTTGCAAAGCAGAGAAGGATAGGCCTGGAGACCTGCTTTAGCAGGCAGAGTGAGAACTGGAATTCAGGTCTCTAGCACCCATATAAAAAACAGGGTGCACTATCCCTGCACATGGGAGACAGAGTGGACGGAAGAGCCTTTTTTAAACCTACAAAGCCATACAACTTTCCATGTAAATTTAAAGCTAATCTGTAAACAATAGGAAAAAGTATTAAACAACTAAACTGTTTTCAGGATTTTATTCTCTTCTGCCCATAATACTGGTAGTTTAGAAGTCTAACATAAAATGGAAATTGCATGTCAGATTCGAATCAGGTATCTGGAAAGTTAATGAATGGCTGTGTAATAAGACTGTGGGTCCCAAGATAAATCTATTTTAGGAAATACAGAAACTAAGACTGGTTGTTATTTAAAATTCAGACAATGCTGAAAATATGACATCAAAAGTATGACTCCCTTAAAAAATAAAACCATTAATTTACTTTAAAATTTGGCTTGCATGGTGTTTGATTTAAACGATGCACAAATTAAATGGCTTACTAAACTCTGAATTTACAAAAAAATCACAATCTTTGCGTTTCTAAAACAGAGTACTATACATAGCAAATGGCTGCAAGCAATGTCTTCCCGACATTTCCAACAATCTAAGATTTAATACTTCAAGATTAGTAATGAACAATAGTGAAGTAAGAATCATAGTGATGTACATGTAAATGACCTCCAGATTTTATTGGTAGGAAAAATAGTTTTGATTTTTTATAATATCTATCAATTGTATAAGAAACATGGGGATGGAATGAAGAAGAAAGATAATAATTTTCACAAAGAATAAATAGCAAAATTAATCTGAACTAAAATTTGATCTTATTACTTTCCAGAAAGCATTCCATAATAACAATAACAAACAACTGAACAAAAATACAAATGTGCTTATATATTTATCTTGAAATTTATACAAATACAACTTAAAACACATCTTTTGCATAATGTCCAGTATCAGCTTTGCCAAGCTTCCCACATGAGATAAGATTCTTCTGCCAATTTTTCTATGTTTTGATTAAGACAAAAATAAACTTTGGTAATAATCTTGTTTTTCAACTTTTTTTTAGTACATATTTAATATTTAAATCTCCGTTGTTTATGTCCTTCAACATGCATTGGTCCAATGCTACACAACTTTTTGAAAACTAAAATGTTCAACCAATTTATTGTTTTAGTTAAAATCTCTTTAATTCTTTAAAATGACTAGTCATTTTGACATATTTTAAACATAAGCTACAACTGTATCACTTTTGCCAACAAAACTGCATCACAGAAGTAAATCAATATTTATATGCCTAATATGTACATACTGTGTTTTAAATATAAATCATATTTTAGTATACAAAATTATTAAGTAATAATGTTTCCAAAACTCAAAGTATTTGGACATGAATTGAGGAATTCAAGAGAAAGAGTGAAACCATTTAATTACATCTGAATGGGTGTTTAGAACCAGAAGAGACTTTGCTGCCTGATGCAGATGGTCTTCATATTGCATATGAAGGCAGACCAGACTAGGACAAGCAAACACAAGATTATGAATGAAATCATGTTGATTGAGAAAACCTTATATCTTTAAGACTACAAACCACATGCAGTCTCTTTGGGTTTATCCTTAGCTTTTAGCTCCTTTTAACAGAGTGCTTCCACACAGCCACCAGCTCAGCAGCACTTTTCATGTGAGAAAGTCAGCAGAAAACAGGCAGCCTCCTAAAGTGAATCTCTGAGCATCAGGATTCCAGACCTCAAGCTTTGTAACAAGCGACTCTCCTCACCACACAAAAGAAATAAATGAATAGATGTAAAAGCAGAAAAGAGAAAGAAAAACAGAATATTTGGACCTATATAAACCGCTCTTTTACATGGCCCTAAAAAGCTAAGTAACAAGATTGTTTAACTCCATATTCTACATGTTTATATTCTTTTAATATAAAGCTTATTGTTAACATTTCAAAAATTAATAAAAGAAAGTATGAGGATTATAGAAATAGTATATAACCAGATTACAAAGCAGATTAGTACATACCAGATTTCTTTAAATTATTGGTATAGAAAGCAAAGCAGAACAACACAGAGAGAATTCTAACTCTTTAGACAGGTAAAAACTGAGTCATGAAACAATCCTTCCTCTGTCCACAATCAAAGTGTCTCTATCTAAAATAACTTTAAATTTTTGATATGTTCACAGATACTTACATCCGTGTCCAAGTTTACACAAACTAAACAACCTGTCCATGACTTATAATGCTTTCAATTTTTAAAGTGAAATGTGGGTTGAAGAGATGGCTCAGCGGTTAAGAACACTGACTGCTTGCTCTTCCAGAGGTTCTGAGTTCAATTCCCAGCAACTACATGGTGGCTCACAACCATCTGTAATGGGACCCGATGTCACCTTCTGGTGTGTCTGAAGACAGCAACAGTATACTCACATACATAAAATAAATAAATCTTGAAAAAAAAAGTCAAAAGCAAAGTGTATTCACTTCATTTTCAGAATTTGTTTTGTAGAAAAACATTAGTATTATCTTTATGATTGCTTCACTCATATTTTGCCAAAATTCATAGTTTTTTTAATTGGACATTTTATTTATTTACATTTAAGTTGTCGCCTCCTTTCCCCGTTCCCTCCTTTGAAACTCCCTATCCTATCTCCCCTCCTCCTTTTTGCTTTTATTACCATCTTAATTACATGCAAGTATTAAGGTCAGTTCTAAGTTGAGGAACCAGCAATACAATAAATGCAGATTTGAAATGAATTCTTAAATTGTATAAAGTTTTTTTTTAATTGAATGTGGTTCCTGCAACTAATTCTGATAAATTATAATGTAAAACATGCAAACCTCCATTATGACATTGAGAGAATTAGCCATACAATTCTTAATATGTCTATAGGAAAAATAAGTCAAATAAAGCTTCAAAACCTCATGTTGTTTTTAAAAAATATTAAGAGAAAGACTAATTGTGGGGTTTTAAATTTGTACATAAACTAAGAAAGTTAATAAAATAAAATCTATTTTAGAAGCCAGTACTTAAAATAATCTTTAGAAAACTGGGTTTGTCTTCACTGCTAATTCTGAACTGAAATTAGGAAAGAAATCTAAACCTTTCAAAATTGGTAACCACATCTCCTTTAATATCATAAATATAAAATATTATATAAATAAAACTCTAAAGAGTTCCATCCAAATTATTTTGAAACTAACTGCAATTAAAAATTGTTTTCATCATTCTCTTTAGATTCCAAGATATAAAAAAAATTTTAAAAAATAGAAGTGAAACACTGTCCACTGAGAAATTACAATATTATATCTTCATGGTCACAAATTGGACCCATTTGCAAATTGTGTCCAAATTCAGTTAGCCAAAATCCTACTGAATCTTTGTAATAAAATTAAAATATAAAAAATAGAAATCAAATTCATTTTATTTGAATTTCCCTCAAATTGAATTTTATCTATAGTCTACTTTATTAAACATATTTAAATCTTTCTTTTAAATAGTTCATAATTTTGCCATCAGTTTTAACTTTTTAGAAAGATCTCAATTCTGTTCGTTTAAACAAAGAAGAATTATTGTTTCATTTCAACCTATTCTAATCTGAAATGATATATTTGTCAAAAATCATGTTATTAGGAAAGATACAAGTTTTATGACTCCAACAGTAACTCTACCATAGCACAATTTATTTCATATGAAGGGAAAATATTCTCCAACTAATTCTTCATTTTTATATTATTGGTAGTTATTGTTCAAGAAAACTCACAACATTGTCACAGATTCAATATCAGTACAATGGCTTATATTACAGGCAAAATTAAATTTCTGAGTTAACATTTGTTTTCAGAAACTTGTGCTGGTAGCTACTTTAAGCTTCTGTAAGGCAAAGGACATTGTCAATAGGACAAAATGGCAGCCTTTAGAATGGGAAAAGGTATTTACCAACCCTACATCTGATAGATGACTATTATCCAAAATATACAAAGAACTTAAGTTAGACTCCAGAGAACCAAATAGCCCTATTAAAAATGGGGAACAGAGCTAAACAAAGAATTCTCAACTGAGGAATCTCGAATGACTGAAAAGTACTTAAAGAACTGTTCAATATCCTTAGTTATCAGGGAAATGCAAATCAAAATGACCCTGAGATTCCACCAATCAGAATGTCTAAGATCAAAAACTGCAGGTGACAGCAAATGCTGGCAAGAATGTGGAGAAAGAAAGACCCTCCATTGCTGGTGGGACTACAAACTGGTAAAACCACTCTGGAAATCAGTCTGGCAGTTCCTCAGAAAATTGGAAATGGTTCTATCTGAAGACCCAGCTATACCACTACAGGGCTTTTACCCAAAAGATGCTCCAACATATGTGTGTGTGTGTGTGTGTGTGTGTGTGTGTGTGTGTGTGTGTATAAACATATGCTCCACTATGTTTATAGTAGCCTCATTTATAATAGCCAGAAGTTGAAAACAAGCCAGATTTCTCTCAACAGAAGAATGGATACAGAAGATGTGGTACATTTACACAATGAAGTACTACTCATTAAAAACAATAACTTAATGAAACTCACAGACAAATGGATGGAACTAGAAAATATCATCCTGCGTGAGGTAACCCAGACACAAAAGAACACACGTGATATGTACTCATACCATGAATAAGTGAATATTAGCCTAAAAGCTCAGAATACCCACGATGCAACCCACAAACCATATGGAACTTAATAAAAAGAAGGAAGACCAAAGTGTAGATGCTTCAATCCTACATAGAACATAGAACAGGAAACAAAACAGTTACAGAAAGTAGAGAGAGGGAGGGACCTTGGAGGAAGACAGGAGGAGGAAGGAAAAACAGGGGCAGGATCAGGTCAATAATAGAGAATCAGGAGAGAAGTGCAGAGGGTTAGGAAATTGAATAGAAACATGTAGCAGTGAGAAATGGGGAACTGGGGGGGTATCCACTAGAAAGTCCCAGACTCCAGGGAAGCAAGAGGCTTCCAAGACCCAATGTGGATAATCTTAGCTGAAATACCCAAAAAATGGGAGAAATAACTTGAGACCACCTCTAGTAGATAGGCACGGCCCCCCAATTGAGGGATGGGGACATCCATGCCTCCCAAAATTTTTTTAACCCAGAAATGTTCCTATCTGAAGAAAAGACAGGGACAAAAAATGGTACAGAGACTGAAGAAAAGGCAATCCAGAGACTACCCCATCCAAGGATCCATCCCATCTTCAGACACCAAACTCAACACTATTGCTGGTGGAAAAAGCACTTGCTGACAGGAGCCTGGTATGGCTGTTCCCTGAGAGGTTCTACCAGCACCTGACCAATACAGATGCAGATGCTCACAGCCAACCATCAAACTGAGCCCAGGAACCCCAGTGGGAGATCTAAGGGAAGTAATAAAGAGGCTGAAGGGGATTGCAACCCCATAAGAACAGTATCAACTAACTGTAACACCCAGAGCTCCCAGAGACACCAGACACTAAACCACCAACCAAAGAGTATACATGGAGGGAGCCATGATTCCCGAAACATATGTAGCAAAAAGATGGCCTTATCTGACATCAATGGGAAGGGAGGCCCTTGGTCCTGTGGAGGTTTTATGCCCCAGCATAGGGGAAAGCTAGAGCAAGCAGTGAGGTAGGAGTGGGTGAGTGGGTGGAGTAGCACCCTCATAGAGGCAAAGGGGAGAAGTGAGAGAGGGGATGGGATAGGGGTGTTGTGGAGGGGTAACCAGGAAGGGGGATATCATTTGAAATGTAAACTAATAAAATGATTAATAAAAAAAGACACCAAATATACAAAAGATCATACCAAAAATATAAAATAAAATACTATGTTATTCATAGAAAAAAAAAATCACTTGATGAATGGGACAACCTCTGTCAGAGGAGAGAATTACAAGTGGTCCCTGAAATCGGTCATAAATAATAAAAAGTAAAAGGACAGCATTTCAAAACAATTTAGAAACCAGATGTATGAGATTTTAAACTCCCTTTCATGTTTAGTGATTGGACTTGCTCTCCAACCAAAACGTTTGAACACAAGTGCATTAAAAAGTGGAAAACATTTCCTCTGGAGTATGCTCATCATTCCCTTCCTTTCTGTCCCTTTAAAAGTAAACATGGAGTTCTCTGGTGGAAGTTTTGGAGTCACTTAAGTATACTATCATATCATCTGCAAATAGTGAAATTTTGACTTCTTCCTTTCCAATTTGTATTCGTTTGACCTCCTTTTGTTGCCTAATTGCTCTGGCTAGGACTTCCAGTATTATACTGAATAGGTAGGGACAGAGTGGGCAGCCTTGTCTAGTCCCTGATTTTAGTGGAATTGCTTCAACTTTCTCTCCATTTAGTTTGATGTTGACTACTGGTTTGCTATATATTGCTTTTACTATGTTTAGAAATGGACCTTGGATTCCTGATCTTAATAGCTGAGTAGTACTCCACTGTGTAAATGTAACACATTTTCTGTATCCATTCCTCTGTTGAAGGAAATCTGGGTTCTTTCCAGCTTCTGGCTATTATAAATAAGGCTGGTATGAACATAGTGGAGCATGTGTCCCTGTTATATGTTAGAGCATCTTTTGGGTATACCCCCAGGAGTAGTATAGCTGGGTCCTCAGGTTCAATATTCTATGTTCAATTTTTCTGAGGAACTGACAGACTGCTTTCCATAGTGGTTGTACCAGCTTGCAAATCCCACCAATGTGAAGAACATTCTTGCCAGCATCTACTATCACCTGAGTTTTTGGTCTTAGCCATTCTGACTGGTATAAGAGAGAATCTCAGGGCTGTTTTGATTTGCATTTCCCTGATGACTAAGGATGTTGAACATTTCTTTAGGTACTTCTCAGCCATTCAAGTTTCCTCAGTTGAGAATTTTTGCTTAGCTCTGTACTCCATTTTTAAATCAGGTTATTTGATTGTCTAGAGTCTAATTTCTTCAGTTCTTTGTATACCTTGGATATTAGCCCTGTATCAGATGTAGAATTAGTAAAGATCTTTTCCCAATCTGTTGGTTGCCGATTTGTCCTATTGATGGTGTCCTTTGCTTTACAGAAGCTTTGCAGTTTTATGAGGTCCTATTTGTTCATTCTTGATCCTAAAGCATAAGCCATTGGTGCCCTGTTCGGGAACTTTTCCCCTGTGTCCATGTGTTCGAAGCTTTCCCCCATTTTCTCTTTTATTATTTTCAGTGTATCTTGTTTTATGTAGAGGTCCTTGATCCACTTGGACTTGAGCTTTGTACAAGGAGATAAGTATGGATCAATTTGCATTCTTCTACATGCTGACCTCCAGTTGAACAGCACCATTTGTTGAAAATGGTGTCCTTTTTCCACTGGATGGTTTTAGCTCCTTTGTCAAAGATCAAGTGGCCATAGTTATGGGGTTCATTTCTGGGTCTTCAGTTCTATTCCATTGATCTTCCTGACTATCTCTGTACCAATACCATGCAGTTTTTATCACTATTGCTCTGTAATATAGCTTGAGGTCAGGGATGGTGATTCCCTCCAAAGTTCTTTTATTGTTGAGAATAATTTTTGCTATCCTGGATTTTTGTTATTCTAAATGAATTTGAAAATTGCTCTTTCTATCTCTGTAAAGAATTGAGTTGGCCTTGTCAAGCATCAGTGGAAGAGGAAGGCCTTGGTCTCTGAAAGTCTACATGCCCTAGTGAGCAGGGAGGTGGGAATGGGTGGATGGATGGGGGTGCATCCTCATAGAAGTAGGAGGAGGGGGGATGGGATAAAGGGTTTGGGGGGAGAATGGGAGAGGGGATAACATTTAAAAGGTAAATAAATAAAATATCCAATGGGGGGGAAAACAGATCATGAAACTAGAAAAAAAAAAGCAAACACGGAATAGAACAGATCTTTGTCCAGGACTTTAATGAAAAAAGAAATAACAGTGAGCTGATTATTCTACCAAATTGACTTACACATTTGTCCTGACACCCTCTTATGATTAACATTGTCATTTGTAATCAAGGATGAACTATTCTTTACCCACTAACAAAGCTCTACAACAACAACAAAAACAAAACAAAACAAAACAAAAAAAACTGATGCATATGTGGGCAAAGAGAGGTTACCTGTCTTTTACAATTTACATAAGTGGTAACAACTTTTTTAAAAGAAAGAAATATTTAGCATAAAGTTAAATCTTCTGTTTTAACACCTCTGCACTAGTTCTGCTCAGATACATCACATAATCCTTCCAGTTTTGAGGAGAGCCTGTAGCTGTTCCATGTTGCCCTTCACTTAGTGGTCTGCATTCCTGAACAAGATAGAGATGCTTTGCCCCAGGTTCATGGTGAACCATATGCTCTGGGTACTTTGTCACTGTGAAACATCAGCATCTCTGGCTTCCCTTGAGGAGAACTGTGAGTTGAGAGAAAAATTTTTCCCATCATAAACCAATTATTAGTTATTAATGATAAGGCACTGTGGCCAACAAGGAAGCAGCTTTTCACACTTTCTCATTTCCTGCCTAACCTGCTTTCTCTTTGCAGACAAAACAATACTTCTTTCAGGTCTAGAACTTTCCACAATGTCAGCACCTACCTTTGTTCCTTTGCCTTTTCTTTTTTTTATTTTTTAATTCCTCAAGAAAAAAAATTTCTGCTTAAATTGATAGCCTGGACTTTTAATTCTAACATTTCAGTGCATGGACTAAGGGAGATTATATATGTGTCTTGTGTTTCATGGACTTGTGGTTGTGATAATTTAAGTCTAGGTTGCTGATAATATTCAGGCCTTACACAATATATAGTCTGGCAGTGGCCATAAAACAGGCATTTGTTACTGCACTATGCTTTGTGCTGCTTAATGGTATCCACAAATATTTGCAAAACATAAAAAATACTGATATTTTAATGATGCAGTAGAATTACATCAAATAAAAGGCACTTTAGCTATAGCTGTATGACAACAGAATTTACTGCACAACAATGGTAGCAGAATTTAAATGAAAAGTTCTATAGAAAAGAATAGCCAGCTTTTCAAAGCTGTGTGTGTGTGTGTGTGTGTTTTATTGCTGTGCTAAATTGATTCTATGCAGTAAATGGCACCATTGCCTTTACATAACATTTTGATAATATACAGATGGCTGGTGTTTTTATTTTACATCAGAAGGTATTAATATAGAATAATTTTCCCGTTTCAAAATGTGACATAATTACAAGTCTCAGCCAAGATGAGCACTACGACTATGCAATGACTGTTCTTCACACAAATGAAACATTTATAGACATATTTGCTATTGACTGTATAAAATCACTTTGTGCCTAACACTCACACTGTTGGTGGTGATGACCCTCCTGAAGACACAGCCATTGACAAGCAGATTGTTATCAGCAGCAACACCTGCCCACTAATATCCCTTTAACAAGCTAAAATTTCAAACATTTTTTCTTTGTTCATTTTTTTTCTTTCCCTTTAGAACTCTTGGCTTGAAAGGAATGTGGCCAAGGTGTCTGATTTCCCAGCAGTCCACTAGCCCAGCCTAGCATTTGATACGAAATCTCAGTGTTTCTTCTGCAGACCCTGTTCACAGCGATCTCATTTCAGCTTGGTGCACAGTCTGTACTGCCTTCCATGCTCCACACATGCCCTCCCCGAAGAGCTTGTACTGCAGACAGATTTGCCACAGGGCACAAAGCCTGGCTGAGATCCAGGAGCACACTGTGGGTTATCTCAATTTGCATTTCATGTTAAGTGGCTTTTCTGGATATTGCTAAGGGAATGCTCATTTTCTAGCAAAAGTTATATCCAACTTTTTTGCGTCCACACTGCTGTACCAGAGAGCTTCCATTTGGTGTGAAGATGGCTGCTATATTTTCTCACACTTGTTTGTCTCATGAAGTACTTGCAGCTAGTGATACTGATGTGATTATCTTTGCTGAGAAAAGCAAATAATCTAAGTAGAAAATTCACACTGTGTCTCCGATATGCTAACTAGTATCATTTGTCCCACATTTTCATTTTAACGCACAAAATCAATAGCCTTCTAACAAATCAAAAAGTGTACAACCTTGTCTTATTCTGGGACTGTGTAAAGCACAATGGGTAGTTACATTTTTCTCTTCTTGAAGGAGTTGCTGAAAACTTCAGATATCCACCACCATTATTTTATAACCTTGTGTGAAAGACAATGTATCTACTTTAGCCATTTAATTTTTTTGTTTAATGTGTAACTTGTTGTAGTATAATATAATATAACCTTGTAAAATATTCAAAAAGAACCATA
Source organism: Arvicanthis niloticus (assembly GCF_011762505.2). NCBI lineage: Eukaryota > Metazoa > Chordata > Mammalia > Rodentia > Muridae > Arvicanthis > Arvicanthis niloticus. The sequence goes on from NC_047677.1 coordinate 7,650,377, forward strand.
CAGAGCTACGTCTCATGTACCTACAAGATATAGGTACCTACATACACACATACCTTTTTGCATACTCATGTTCTTTCTAAAATGCTTTAATGTGTTGGTTGCATGACATACATTGATATGCATTTTTAAAATATTAAACATATGAGATAGTTGTAAAATTACCATTGCCAGCAAATGTATGAGTTGAAGTATATGCCCCCAAGTGATATACTTCAGAGAAGACTCTGGAGAGATTTAGACCCAAAATTATATTTTGAAGCCTTGAGATATTTCAAACACTACAAATGAAAAAGAATAGCATATTTAAAACAGAGATCATATGTATAGTGTTAGTTTTCAGGAGACATTCCTTAAAATTGAAAAAAAATGCCAATAAAGTGTCATTTCTTTTAGCTGAAAAATGGTGCCATGATACATCAATAATAATCTGGGTTAAATCCAATAAGGTCCATCTATGGTAAAGAACACTCATCAGCTGTGGAAAAGAAATACTTAATACATGTGAGCCTGGAAGGATCTCTAAAATAGATTGAAGTAAAAAAAAATAGTGTTTTTATATATATACAAAAAAATATGAAGCATCATTGGGATATAGATGTAGTAAACTTACTATTATTTCACACTCTGCATTTTTTAAAGCAATCAGCTTACAGCACTTAAATAAATAAATAAATACTGTAAATTTTGAAGGGAACCGATATAGTGGGCTTATAAGTCTTTATTTAGATTACATGAAGGATGATCTATTTGATTGGATTTTGAAAATATACCCCCAATAGACCAAAGAATGAAGACATATGAAATCTATGTGTTTTTTACTATAACCACCAAGAGAGACTAAAACCAAGGTATATAACTCAAATTCATTTTTAGTTAAAAATAAAACCAGAGCATCAGACATGAGCCTTCTGTCAAGGTAGATCATCAGCAAGTTTGCCCACAACCTGAAGGCCTCCCAGGAGACCTGCTGCACCCAGGGCAATAGCCTGGGCAGATTATCAGAGTATCTGCCCCTCTGAAAACCCCCACAATCTGAAGGCCTACCAGGAGATTTGCTGAAGCCAGGGCAACAGATCATTGGCGTGTATACCCTTATAAAGATACCCATAGTGTGAAGGCCTCCCAAGAGATCTACTGCAGCCAGGGACACAGGTCTCCCAGGAGACCTGCAGCAACCAAGGGACACAGGAGGTAGGATCCAGACAGAGACACCCAGGGAAGTTAATACCAGATGCTAGAGGCAAGCTCAAGGCCATAAGCAATAGAAGCCAATATACTTTGGCACCACCAGGACATAGCTCTCCCACCAAAACAAGCCCTGGATACACCAACACACCTGAAAACCATGATGCTGACCTAAAATCCTATCTCAGGAAAAAAATTGAGTCCTTTAAAAAGGACATAGATAACTCACTAAAAGAAATACAGGAAAACACGGGTAAACATGTAGATGCCCTTAAAAAAGAAACAAATAAATTCCTTAAAGAAATACAATAAAACACAACCAGACAGGTAAAGGAATTAAATGAAGTAGACAAAGACCTAAAAATGCAAGTGGAAACAATAAAGAAATTACAAATAGAGGCAACACTGGAAATGGAAAACCTAGGAAAAAGGCAAGGAGCTAAGATGCAAGCATCAACAACATAATACAAGAGATAGAAGAGAGAATCTCAGACATAAAAGATAGCTTAAAGGATATTGACACAACGGTCAAAGAAAATACAAAACATAAAAACTCCTAACTTAAAACATCCAGAAAATCCAGAACACAATGAAAATACCAAACTTAAGAAAAATAGGAATAGTCTGCCCCTTGTTTGGTCCTTTTGGCTCAGGCAGACAACTACCTGATTGGCTCCCACAGAGACACCATATCTTGAGACATCCTAGAGGAGCAACTGCATTCAGAGAAGTGGGTAAGAACCCTCTACCACTACCCTACGCCCCAGACCTATAACTGGGAGCCAGGGGCCTCTCAGGACCCATCAGCCACCTAAACCCCGTCTCACAGGAATACCACTCTCCTTACAGCCCTTCCTTGATCCTTTTGGTTGGAGTAGACACGTAGCTGGTCTGCTCCTGTGAAGACACCATATCCTGAGCCATTCTAGAGGAGCCACTACACACAGAGCAGCAGAATTTCAGGATCCCAGAGGCAGCCTGAGTCCCAGGAGCTTTTCCACCCAGGAGCTCGGATCATGGAGACATCTGAATTCTAAGGGGTTCTGACATAAGCAAGATAACTGGAAAGACAGGCTGCAATAAGAGACAGTGAGTGCAGGCAGCACTAGAGTTAACCAGAGGGGGAAAGGCAAGCAAAAGAACATAGGCAACAGAAACCAAAGTTACTTGGCATCATCAGGACCCAGTTCTCCCACCATAGCCAGCCCTGGAAACCCCATCACACCGAAAAAGTAGTATTCAGAATTAAAATCACTTCTCATGACAATGTTAGAGGACTTTAAGAAGGACATAAATAATTCCCTTAAAGAAGTACAGGAGAACACAGGTAAACAGGTAGAAGCCCTTAACGAGAAAACACAAAAATCCCTTAAAGAATTACAAGAAAACACAACCAAACAGGTGAAAAAATTAAACAAAACCAACCAGGATCTAAAAGTGGAAGTAGAAACAATAAAGAAATCTCAAAAGGAGACTGCCCTGGAGATAGAAAAGCTAGGAAAGAGGTCAGGAGTCATAGAGGAATGCATCACCAACAGAATACAAGAAATAGAAGAGAGAATCTCATGAGCAGAAGTTACAATGGGAAACATTGACACAATTGTCAAAGAAGATGCAAAATGCAAAAAGCTCCTAACCCAAAATATACAGGAAATCCAGGACACAATGAGAAGACCAAACCTAAGGATAATAGAGATAGATGAGGGTAAAGATTCCCAACTTAAAGGGCCAGTAAATATCTTCAACAAAATTATAGAGGAAAACTAACCTAAAGAAAGAGATGTCCATGAACATACAAGAAGTCTACAGAACTCCAAATAGACTAGACCAGAAAGAAATACCTCCCGTCACAAAATAATCAAACATGAAATGCACAAAACAAACAAAAAATACTAAAAGAAGTAAGGGAAAAAGGTGAAGTAACATATAAAGGCAAACCTATAAGAATTACACAAGACTTCTCACCAGAGACTATAAAAGCCAGAAGATCCTAGATTGATATCAAACAGACCCTAAGAGAACACAAAAGCCAGCCCCGACTACTATACCCAGCAAAACTCTCAATCACTATCAATGGAGAAACCAAAATATTCCATGACAAAACCAAATTTACACAATAGCTTCCCACAAATCCAGCCCTTCAAAGGATAACTGATGGAAAACTCCAACACAAAAAGGGAAACTACAACCTAGAAAAAGCAAGAAAGTAATCTTCCAACAACCCCAAAAGAAGATAGCTACACAAAAATAATTCCACCTTTAATAACAAAAATAACATGAAGAAATAATCATTTTTCCTTAATATCTCTTAACATCAATAGATTCCATTCTCCAATAAAAAGACGAAGACTATCAGACTGGATACATAAACAGGACCCAGAATTTTGCTGCATACAGCAAATGCACCTCAGTGACAAAGACGGACACTACCTCAGAGTATAAAAATAGAAAACAATTTTCCAAGCAAATGGTCCCAAAAAACAAGCTGAAGTAGCCATTCTAATATCAAATAAAATCAACTTTTGACCAAAAGTAATTTAAAAAGATAAGGAAGGCAATACATACACATCAACAGAAAAATCTACCAAGATGAACTCTCAATTCTGAACATCTATGCTCCAAATGCAATGGCACCCACATACATACAAGAAACTTTACTAAAACTCAAAGCACACATTGCACTTCACACAATAGTAGTGGGGGATTTCAACACCCCACCCTCAGCAATAGGCAGATCATGGAAACAGAAATTAAACAGAGACACAATGAAACTAACAGAAGTTATGAACCAAATGGATTTAACTGATATCTATAGAGCATTTCACCCTAAAACAAAAGAATATACCTTTTTCTCAGCACCTCATGGTACCTTCTCCAAAATAGACCATATAATTGATCACAAAACAGGCCTCAACAGATACAAAAAGATTGAAATAATGCCTTGCATCCTATCAGATAACCACAGATTAAGGCTGGTCTTCAATAATGACAAAGACAATGGAAAGCCCACATAAACGTGGAAACTGAACAACTCTCTATCATTGATGACTTGGTCAAGGAAGAAATAAAGAAAAAATTATAGACTTTTTAGAATTTAATGAAAATAAAGACACATCATGCCAAAACTTGTGGGACTCCATGAAAGCAGTGCTAAGAGGAAAACTCATAGCTCTAACTGCCTACAAAAAGAAATTACAGAAAACATACACTAATAACTTGACAGCACACATGAAATTTCTAGAACAAAAAGAAACAAATACACCCCAGAGGAGTAGATGCCAGGAAATAATCAAACACAGGGCTGAAATCAACCAAGTAAAAGCAGAACGAACTATACAAAATGTCAACAAAACCAGAAGCTGGTTCTTTGAGAAAATCAACAAGATAGATAAACCCTTAACCAGACTAACCAAAGGCACAGAGACAGTATCCAAATTAATAAAACCAGAACTGAAAAGGGAGACATAACAACAGAATCTGAGGAAATTCGAAAAAATCATCAGATCTTACTACAACGGCCTATATTCAACAAAATTAGAAAATCTGGATCAAATGGACAATTTTCTAGACAGATACCAGGTACCAAAGTTAAATCAGGAGTGGATAAACCATCTAAACAGTCCCATAACCCTTAAAGAAATAGCAGCAAAGTCTGCCCACCAAAAAAAAAGCCCAGGACCAGATGGTTTTAGTGCAGAATTCTATAAAACCTTCATGAAAGACCTAATACCAATTCTCTTCAAACTATTCCATAAAATAGAAACAGAAGGAACAATACCCAATTCATTCTATGAAACTACAATCATGCTCATACCTAAACCTCACAAAGACCCAACAATGAAAGAAAACTTCAGTACAATCTCCCTTACGAATATCGATGGAAAAATATTCAATAAAATTCTCACAAACCAAATCCAAGAACACATCAAAAAAAAAAAAAATCATCCTTCATGAACAAGTAGGCTTTATCCCAAGAATGCAGTTATGGTTCAATATTCAGAAATTCATCAATGTAATCCACTACATAAACAAACTCAAAGAAAGAAACCACAAGAAACCACAAGGTCATCTCACTAGATGCTAAGAAAGCATTTGACAAAATTCAACATCCCTTTAATGGTAAAATTCTTGGAAAGATCAGGAATTCAAGGGCTATACCTAAACATAGTAAGAGCAATATACAACATACCAGTACCCAACATCAAACTAAATGAAGAGAAACTTGAAGTAATCCCACTAAGATCAGAGCCTAGACAAGGCTGTCTCTCCACTCTCTTCCTACTTATTAAATATAGTATTGGAAGTTCTAGCCAGAGAAATTAGACAACAAATGAAGTCAAAGAGATACAAATAGAAAAGGAAAAAGTCAAAATTTCACTATTTGCAGATGACATGATAGTATACTTAACTGACCCTAAAATTTCCACCAGAGAACTCCTAAACCTGATGAACAACTTCAGTAAAGTGGCTGGATATAAAATCAACTCAAACAAATCAGTAGCTTTCCTATATTCGACAGATAAACAGGCTGAGAAAGAAATTAGGGAAATGACAGTCCTCACAATAGTCACGAATAATATAAAATACCTTGGTGTGAATCTAACCAAGCAAGTAAAAGATCTGTATGACAAGAACTTCAAGTCTTTGAAGAAAGAAATTGAAGATCTCAGAAGATGGAAAGATCTCCCATGCTCCTGGATTGGCAGGATAAATATAGTAAAAAAATGGCCATCTTGCAAAAAGCAATCTACAGATTCAATGCCATCCCCATCAAAATCCCAAATCAATTCTTCATAGAGATAGAAAGAGCAATTTGAAAATTCATTTAGAATAACAAAAAACCAAAGATAGCGAGAACTATTCTCAACAATAAAAGAACTTCTGAGGGAATCACCATCCCTGACCTCAAACTGTACTACAGAGCAATAGTGATAAAAACGGCATGGTATTGGTACACACACAGGCAAGAAGATCAATGGAATAGAATTGAAGATCCAGAAATGAACCCACACACCTATGGTCACTTGATCTTTGACAAAGGAGCTAAAACTATCCAGTGGAAAAAAGACAGCATTTTCAACAAATTGTGCTGGTTCAAATGGTCAGCATGTAGAAGACTGCAAGTCAATCCATTCTTATCTCCTTGTACAAAGCTCAAGTCCAAGTGGATAAACAACCTCTACATAAAACCAGATACACTGAAACTAAATTAAAGAGAAGATGGGGAAGACTCTTGAATACCTAGGCACAGGGGAAAAGTTCCTGAACAGGACACCAATGGCTTATGCTCTAAGAGCAAGAATTAACAAATGGGACCTCATAAAATTTTCAAAGCTTCTGTAAGGCAAATAATGTTAGGAGCCACGGTGAGCGGTGATAACATTCACCATTACAAGATGGCGTGGACATCCTGTGCTCCCACAAGTAAACAATTAACTGTGCAGGTGCAAAAGGCAAAGCATGCCAAGCCACTGCCCATCCCGGGGCATAATATGGGGTGATGAGTGAACAGCCAATCAGAAGTGAACACACCACTCTAGGGTCCATATAGCAGTGCCTTTCCCGGGCTTGGGGTCTTCCGCTTCTGCTAATACAAGAATAAAGCCTCACTGTAGTAACTACCTCACGTGTCTCTTTCACAGGCGAAGGGGACTCAGAAGGGGCACTGAATATCTGGTGCCGAAACCCGGGTATTTCAAAGCGCCGCGGAGACACACCCCCCCCCCCATTCGGGGCAGGTTAAAAGACTACAGGATCGAGGTACGTCTCTGAGAGATATGTTTGGGGTGGAAGCCTTCATTGCGAGCGGATTTTCACCCATTGCCACTGCTGCACTAGTTGGCCTCTTGCTTGTGTTGCTTTTGCTTTTAGCTTATTTGTGTTGTGGGGATCCAGCTCGCAGCACAGCTATTAGGGGAAGTCAAGAGGTTTCAGGAGAGGTCCACTCCAGGGTATCAGAAACAGAGCATGTTAGCCGGCATCAGGCCAAGGAGCATGGGGAAAAAGACAAGGCCAAGGAGCCTGGAAAGGAGAAGCAGGCAAAAAATCCTGGGCAACAGAGACAGGCCAAGGAGCCTGGTCAAAGAAAAGAGTACTCAAAAGGAACAGGGGCCACTTCAGGGCCTGTTAAGGTTAAGGACCCTTCACCGGCTGGTGAAGAGAGAGTGGAGGACAAAAGGACCCCCCTATACCCCATTAAGGAGCTTGCTGCCATAGACCTTAGCAGCTCCGAAGAAGAAAGCCTAGAGGAGGAGGCAGCCGCCTATGCAAAAAATAACCGTTCTGAGATAAGACTAAGAAAGATCTTGAGTCCCTCGGCCCCGCCCTTGTCTCCGGCCTATGCCCCTGGCAGTGTCTCTAATTCATTTCTCAGCCCAGGAGATCGGAGACAGCTACAGCTGGCATTTCCGGTCTTTGAAGGGGCAGAAGGCACCCGTGTTCATGCCCCAGTAGAGTATAGGCAGGTCAAAGAATTAGCTGAGGCAGTACACGCATATGGAATTGGGTCTAATTTTACTGTATCCCAAGTAGAGAGGTTAAGTGCAGCTGCTATGACGCCAGGAGACTGGCAGGACACAGTGAAGGCGGTACTTAACAATATGGGCCAATACCTAGAGTGGAAGGTCTTGTGGCACGAGGCACTGCAAGCACAAGCCAGGATTAATGCAAACACTGAGGGACAACAATTATGGACTTTTGGCATGCTGGCTGGAGTTGGCGTACACGCGAATGACCAGACCACTCATCCTTGGCAGGTCTATGCACAGATAGCATCAGAAGCAATAAAGGCATGGAAGTCTTTCCCTAGGAAGGAAGGCAGTAATCTTTATTTGTCCAAAATAACTCAGGGGACCAGTGAGTCCTTCTCTGACTTTGTAGCCCGCATGACTGAGGCAGCTGGCAGAATCTTTGGGGAACCAGAGCAAGCAATGCCATTAATTGAACAGATGATCTTTGAAAATGCCACAGCTGAATGCTGTGCAGCCATTGTTCCTCAGAGAGCCAAGGGGCTACAAGACTGGTTAAGAGTCTGTTGCGGCTTGGGAGGTCCCCTTACTGATGCCAGACTTGCAGCAGCAAGCTTAGAAATGGCTGCAGTCCTCCTTAAAGGTCAGAATCATGGAAAATTCCCTTCAAAACATATGGCCTGATGCTTTGCCTGTGGGAAGGCAGGACATATGAAGAAAGAGTGCCCAAATAATCAAATACCATCCAAACTGTGCACCAGGTGTGGAAAGGGCTATCATCTGGCTCGGGATTGCTGCTCTGTTAGAGATATAAGAGGTCACATCCTCCCTCCAAATCCCTCAGCCATTAAGGAAGAAAATTTTTCAAAAAACGGATATACAGGCCCAAGATCCCAGGGCCCCAAAAGATATGGGACACTGCTGAACACTCAGGGGACTCTTTTCACCACAGGAATGGATCTCCGTTCCACATCCCGAGTCCTACTAATGCCACACATGGGGGTGCAGCCGATCCCGGTTGATTATAGAGGCCCCCTGCCAGGGGGAAGTGTTGGCCTTATTTTAGGCCACTCCTCTCTTACTTTAAAAGGACTCATGGTACACCCCAGTGTAATAGATCAGGATTATACAAGAGAACTTCAAGTTCTCTGTTCTAGCCCACAAGACGTATTCTCCATCTCCCCTGGGGACAGGATTGCTCAATTGGTTGTCCTTCCAAGCTTGCATGATTGTTTTCCATCCACCGAGAAGCTTAGAGGTGCTCACAGGCTTGGTTCCTCAGGAACTGACTTCGCTCATCTGGTGGTTGACCTTAAAACTAGACCCACATTACAATTAGCAATAGAGGGGAAGAACTTTACTGGAATTCTGGACTCAGGAGCGGATAAAAGTATTATTTCTTCTAATTGGTGGCCTAAGACATGGCCTGTTACACGATCGTCCCACTCCCTACAAGGATTGGAATATGAGGCCAGCCCCGCAGTCAGTTCTCACTCCTTGACTTGGCAGGCACCAGAAGGTCAAACAGGAAGTTTTATACCTTATGTGCTTCCTCTCCCTGTCAATCTCTGGGGAAGAGACATCTTACAAGACCTAGAGCTAGTTCTGACCAGTGAGTACTCCCCACAAGCTATAAACATTATAAAGAGAATGGGATTTAAAGAAGGGAAGGGTCTTGGCAGGAACGAACAAGGAAGGTTAGATCCTGTCTCACAAGAATCAAACACAGGAAGACAAGGCCTGGGTTTTCCCTAGTTGCCATTGAGGGTTCTATGCCCATACCCTGGCTCACAGAGGAGGCCATGTGGGTTCCTCAGTGGTCCCTATCCTCTGAAAAATTGGAAGCTGCTACAAAACTAATTAAAGAACAAGTGCAGCTCGGTCATCTAGAACCTTCTACCTCTCCCTGGAATACACCCATATTTGTCATTAAAAAGAAATCTGGAAAGTGGAGACTTTTACATGATTTAAGAGCTGTCAATGCACAGATGCGACTATTTGGCTCTGTGCAACGAGGCTTGCCTTTACTCTCCGCCTTGCCTAAGCAGTGGAAAATCATAATTATAGATATTAAAGATTGTTTTTTCTCAATTCCTTTGTGTTCACAAGATAGACCAAGATTTGCATTTACACTACCTACTATTAATCATTTTGAACCTGATAAAAGATGTCAGTGGAAAGTTCTGCCTCAGGGCATGGCCAACAGCCCCACTATATGTCAGCTGTATATACAAATGGCCCTCGAGCCAATTAAGAAACAATTTCCCTCTCTGCTGCTGGCCCATTACACAGATGACATTATTATGTGTCAAAAGGATTTAATTACTTTACAGACCTCATACCCCTTATTATTAAACACCTTGAAACAGTGGGGTCTGCATGTTGCTACTGAGAAAGTTCAAATATCAGAAATTGGCTCCTTCTTAGGGACAGTTATCTATCCAGAAAAGATAATTCCAAGGTGCCATAACACAGTGGTGGGTAAGCATCTAGTTTTGAAAACACATAAATCAAAGTTTTTGGTTTCATCTATGCGTTTCAACTGGGCATCTTGTAAAGCATTTTCTACTACTTGTAGAGCACGGCTCACAGCCGGTGTTAAGGCCCTCAGTGAGGAAATATGAGCATCCCCTTCCAAAATATCAAATAAAGGTTTCAGCTCAGCTGAGGGAATTTTTAAAAATGGTCTTAACCAATTTATATCACCTAATAATTTCTGAAAATCATTCAAACTATGTAAATGATCTCTACGAATCTCCACTCCCAGATGGAATGGTAGTTTATACAGATGGGTCAAAAACAGGAGTGGGTGCCTATGTGGTTAATGATAAGGTTACATCCAAACAATACCATGAAACCTCACCTCAAATTGTGGAATGCTTAGTCGTGTCAGAGGTTCTGGAAATCTTTCCAGATGCCTTAAATATTGTTTCAGATTCCTTCTATGTGGTTAATGCAGTGAAAGCATTAGATGTTGATGGGTTAATTAAGACATATAGCAGACTTGTAGAAGTTTTTCAAAAGATTCAGCTTATCCTGGCTAAGCAAAGATTCCCTGTCTTTATAACTCATATTAGGGCTCACTCAGGCTTACCAGGACCTATGTCCCGTGGAAATGACCTGGCAGATCGAGTCACAAAGTTGATTGCAATTGCCCTTTTGCCAAAATTGGATTTGGCTAAAGCCTTTCATAAAAGGTTTCATGTGACAGCTGAGATGCTACAATGTCGATTTAACATCACTAGAAAAGAGGCTAGAGATATCGTGACTCAATGCCAAAACTGCTGTCAATTCCTACCTGTTCCCCATACCAGAATTAACCCTCAGGGAATTAGGCCATTACAGATCTGGCAAATGGATGTTATTCACATCCCATCCTTTGGCAAATTACAATATTTGCATGTCTCCATTGATGCCTGTTCTGGAGTTATGTTCGCCTCTCCATTGACTGGAGAAAAGGCAGCCCATGTTATTCAACATTGTCTCGAGGCTTGGAGTGCCTGGGGAAAGCCTAAAATCCTTAAAACTGACAATGGACCAGCCTACACTTCTCAAAAATTTCCACAATTTTGTCGCCAAATGGAGGTGACACACCTGACGGGTCTTCCTTACAACCCTCAGGGACAGGGCATCATTGAGCGTGCTCATCGTACCCTTAAAACTTATTTGATAAAACAAAAAGGAGAAGTTGAGGAAGCTCTGCCCACGGTGCTATGGGTTACTGTTTCTCTGGCACTTTTTACTCTCAACTTTTTGAATTTGGACAGTCAGGGCAACACTGCGGCTGATCTCCATTGCCTGGAACCAACTAGGCCAAAAGAAATGATAAAATGGAAAGATGTTTTGACTGGTCAATGGAAAGGCTGGGATCCTATTTTAATAAGATCCAGGGGAGCAGTTTGTGTTTTTCCACAGAAAGAAGACAACCCATTTTGGCTGCCAGAGCGACTGACGCGGCGACTCGCGGTTCCTGAAAATGACACCCCCCCCCCCCCGAAGGATTCATCTGCAGACGCTCTCAGTTCTCACTTGGACTCTCCTAAATTGGGTTCCTAGTATATATAGTGAATTTAGATGGCTATCCTATCTGCTTTTCCAAAACCTATGCCCTTGCCTTCTTAAAAGGCGCCACTTCTGCTAAACAGAATTTCTCCTATACCCTTAACTGTAATGCCTCACCCCAGTTTGTGTGTATCCTCCATTTCTTTTCATCCTATCCAACAACTCCTTTAATACTTCTACCAATGTAACTTGCTTTATGTCCCAGTGCTGGTCTGCTCTTGTCTATAAGCAGGCCCTAATAGCCAGTATACCACTATGGATCCCTATCCCCGTTCAGACATCTGGGACCTTGACCTTATTTCGACAGAAGAGAGATTTTGATATAACTGCAGCCATTATCACTGCTATTACCATCTTTGCAGCTGCAGCTGTGACAGCCGGCATAGCCTTGGCTAATCAAGTTACAGCAGCTACTGTTGTTAAGCAAATTTCAGAAAAGACTTCTGAGGCTTTGACAACTCTACAGAAAGTGGATGCACACTTGGCATCAGACATTCTGTTGGTCAATCAGAGAGATGATTTGCTCCAAGCCCATGTAGAACAACTCACAGATGTGGTTCAAATGAGCTGCGTGTCAGCAACCCCACATCTAGGTATTACACATCTGAGATTTATGAATGATACATATATTCAAAGCCATAAACTTTCTGTTTATTTACAAGGGAATTGGACTAGGGAGCTGGACCAGATGCAGCAGTGATTGCAGATCCGGATTTCGAGCCTTAATGGAACACAAGTGGACCCTGTTACCCCTGGCGATTTTACTTCTTGGCTTACCTCTGCCTTTTCTTTCTTTCTTAAATGGTGGGGATAGGCCTGTTTGGTGCAGCCCTATGTTGTGGATTAGTGTTCATGTTATGGTTGGTCTGCAAGCTCAGAGCCCAACAAAAACGTGACAAGGTCGCTATCGCCCAAGCACTCGTAGCCTTGAGCAAGGATCTTCCCCTGAAATTTGGCTATCTAGGCTAAGAAAGTAGCTGATGACTGAGACCCTCAGTTGATGCACCCCAAGGGTTCAGCCCATTGCACTGGGTCCATGAGAGGTCTAAGTCTAGCCATCCCTTGCCTGAATAACTGTGGTACCTGAATATTTAGAGGTGTTTGCGAGTGGGTACTCGACAGGGAATGTTACACGAGTGTGGATAGATTTTCTGAAAGTATGCCTGATTGCACAAAGGTTTGATGCCAAAACCTCCCCTCCACACATGGATGGCCGCCAGGCGCTCCAGAGTGGAGGCTCCCTTCCCCCAACAAAAAAGCATCGAGATGGGTATGGGAAGTATTACTCATTGTACGATGACAAGAGAAGAAACCCATTACAATATCTCATTTTGCACAGGGGATCAGGCCTCTGCTTTCCCTCACTGAGTTGGTGCCGCGCTTGATAGGCAAAAGGCTGTTCCATCTTAATAAAATTGAAAGGGGGAGATGTTAGGAGCCGCGGCGAGCGGTGATAACATTTGCCATTACAAGATGGCGCGGACATCCTGTGCTCCCACAAGTAAACAACTAACTGCGCAGGTGCAAAAGGCAAAAGCACGCCAAGCCACTGCCCATCCCGGGGCGTAATATGGGGTGATGAGTGAACAGCCAATCAGAAGTGAACACACCATTCTAGGGTACATATAACAGTGCCTTTCCCGGGCTTGGGGTCTTCCACTTCTGCTGATACAAGAATAAAGCCTCGCTGTAGTAACTACCCAAACACTGCCTCACGTGTCTCTTTCGCGGGTGAAGGGGACTCAGAAGGGGTGCGGAATAAATAAGACTGCCAATAAGACAAAATGACAACCACCAGATTAGGAAAAGGTCTTTACCAATCCTGCATTCAATAGCGGTCTAATACCCAATATATACAAAGAACTCAAGAAATTAGACTCTAGACAACCGAATAACCCTATCAAAAACGGAGTACAGAGCTAAACAAAGAATTATCAACTGAAGAAACTCAAATGGCCAAGAAGCACCTAAAGAAATGTTCAACATCCTTAGTCATCAGGGAAATGCAAATCAAAACAACCCTGAGATTCCATCTCACACCAGTCAGAATGGCTGAGATCAAAAACTCAGGTGATAGTAGATGCTGGTGAGGATGTGGAGAAAGAGGAATACTCCTCCATTGTTGGTGGGATTGCAAGCTGGTACAACCACTCTAGAAATCAGTCTGGTGCTTCCTCAGAAAATTGGACATAGCATTACCTGAGTACCCAGCTATACCACTCCTGGGCATATACCCAGAAGATGCTCCAACATATAACAAAGACATATGCTCCACTATGTTTATAGCAGCCTTATTTATAATAGCCAGAAGTTAGAAAGAACCCAGATGTCCTTCAACAGAGGAATGAATAAAAAAAAAATGTGGTACATTTACACAGTAGATTATTACTCTGCTATTAAAAACAATGAAATAGGGAAATTCTTAGGTAAATGGATGGAACTAGAAAATATCATCCTGAGTGAGATAATCTAATCACAAAAGAACATACATGGTATTCACTCACTGACAATTGGATATTAGCCCAGAAACTGGCAATATCCAAGATTCAACTCACAGACCACATGATGCTCATGAAGAAGGAAGACCAAGTGTGGGTGCTTCGGTCCTACTTAGAAGGAGTAACAAAATACTCAAGGGAGCAAATATGGAGACAAAGTATGGGACAGAAACTGTAGGAGGGGCCATCTGGAGACCATTTCACCTGGGTATCCATCCTATGTGCAGTCACCAAAGACAGAAGCTGATGTGGATATCAGGAAGTGCATGCTGACAGGAACCTGATATAGCTGTCTCCTTAGAGGTCTGCAAGAGTCTGACATATACAGAGGCAGATGCTCAAAGCTAACCATTGAACTGATCAAGGGGTTCCCAATGGAGGAGTTAGAGAGAAGAGTGAAGAAGCTGAAAGAGTTTGTGGCCCCATGAGGAGAGCAACAATACCAACCAACCAGAGCTCCCAGAGTCTAAACCACCAACCTGAGAGCACATAGGGAGGGACCCATGGCTCCAGCTGCATATGTAGAGGAGGATGGCCTTGTCGTGCATAGGTGGGAACAGAGATCCTTGTTTCCATGAAGGCTGGATGCCAAGTGTGGGGGAATTTGATGGTGGGGAGGTGGGAGTGGGAGGATATGTGGGGGCATATCCTCATAGAAGCAGGAAGAGGGGGAATGGGATAGGAGGTTCTTGGGCAGGTGGGTGGAAATGGGGTAAGGGCATAACATCTGAAATATAAATAAAATACCCAATTAAAAAAAGAATAATAGGAATAGAGGAGAGTGAAGATTCCCAGCTTAAAGGGCAAGAAACTGTTTTTAACAAAATCATAGAAGAAACCTTACCCCAACATAAAGAAAGAGATGACCATAAATGTACAAGAAGCCTACAAAACACCAAACAGAGTAGCCCAGAAAAGCAATTGCTCCTATTACATGATAATCAAAACACTAAATGCACAGAACACAGAAAGAATATTAAAAGCAGCAAGGCGAAAAAACAAGGTAACATATATAAAAGCAGACCTATCAGAATTACACTGGACTTCTCAACAGAGACCCTAGAAGCCAGAGGAGCCTGATCAAAGGTCATGCAGACCCTAAAAGAACAACAATGCCAGCCCAGGTTACTATACTCTGAAAAACTCTCAGTCATCATAGATGGATAAACCACAATAGTCCATGACATAACCAAATTTAAACAATATCTAATTACCAATGCAGCCCTACAAGAGGGTTCTAGAAGGAAAACTTCCATACAAGGCAGTTATCTACACTAAAGAAAAAAACACAAAATTAGTCATCTCATAAGAAATCCAAAAGGAGAAAATCACATACACATGCCACCTACAACAAAAAACATAACAGGAACTAAAAATCATCTATCCTTAATATCTCTCAATATCAACAAACTCAATTCCCCAATTAAAAGACACAAGCTGCCGGGCAGTGGTGGCGCACGCCTTTAATCCCAGCACTTGGGAGGCAGAGGCAGGCGGATTTCTGAGTTCGAGGCCAGCCTGGTCTACAGAGTGAGTGCCAGGACAGCCAGGGCTACACAGAGAAACCGTGTATCGAAAAAAAAAAAAAAAAAAAAGAAAAAAGAAAGAAAGAAAGAAAAAGAAAGAAAGAAAGAAAGAAAGAAAGAAAGAAAGAAAGAAAGACAGACAGACAGACATAAGCTAACAGACTGGATATGCAAACAGAATCCAGCATTTTGCTGCATACATGAAACATAACTCAATGACAAAGACAGATACTACCTCAGAATAAAAGGTTGGAATAAAAATCTTTCAAGCAAATGCATTCCAAGAAACAAGCAGGAGTTGCAGTTCTAATATCCAATAAAATACATTTTCAACAAAAAGCTATCAAGTGAAATGGGGAATGACACTTCATATTCATCAAAGGAAAAATCCATCAAGAGAAAATCTCAATCTATACTCAAATATTTCAGAGAAAGTCTGAACATCTATACTCAAATGCAAGGGTACCCACACTCATAAAAGAAACGCTACTAACGCTCAAAACACACATTGACTATGACACAGTAATAGTCAGAGAATTCAACACTTCACTCTCACCAATAGACAGGTCATTGAAACAGAAACTAAACGGAGACACAGTGAAACTAATAGAGGTTATGAACCAAATAGGTTTAACAGATCTTATACACACACACACACACACACACACACACACACACACACAGACAAAACATTCCATCCTAATATTAAAGAGTATAACTTCTCAGCACCACATGGTACCTTCTCCAAAATAGACTATATTATCAGTCACAACACAAGCCTCAACAGATACAAGAAGATAGAAATAATCCCATGCATCCTATCAGATCACTATGTTTCAATAACAGCAAAAACAACAGAAAACCAATGGAAACAGAACAACTCTCTACTCAATGATAGCATAGTCAGGGAAGAAAGAAAGAAAAAAATTAAAGACTTCCTAGAACTCAATGAAAATGGTGATACAGCATATGCAAATTTATGGGATACGATGAAAGCAGTGCTAAGAGGAGACTTCATCACACTAAGTGCCCTCCTAAAGTAATTGGAGAGATCCTACACTAGCAATTTAACAGCACACTTGAAAACTCTAGAACAAAAAGAAGCAAACACACACAGCGAAGAGGAGCAGCGGGCAGGAAATTGTCAAACTCGGGGCCAAAATCAACCAAATAGAAACAAAGAGAATGATACAAAGAATCAACAAAACCAAAATCTGGATCTTTGAGAAAATCAACACGATAGATAAACCCATAGTCAAACTAACTGGAGGGCACAAAGATAGTATCCAGATTAACAAAACCAGAAAGGAAAAGCCTATACTCAACAAAAGTGGAAAATCTAGATGAAGTGGATGATTTTCTCAACAGATACCACATACCAAAGTTAAATCAAGAGCAGGCAAAGTATCTAAAGAGTCCCATATCTCCTAAGGTAATAGAAGAAGTCATTAAAAATTTCTCAAACCAAAAAAAAGCCATATGGCTGTAACATAGAATTCTATCAGACCTTCAAAGAAGAACTAATACCAATACTCCTCAAACTATTCCATAAAATAGAAACAAAAGAAACACTACCTAATTCATTCTGTGAAACCACAGCTACTCTGATACCTTAACTACACAAAGACCCAACAAAGAAAGAGAACTTTACACCAATATTGCTTATGAATATTGATGCAAAAATACTCAATAAAATTGTAGCAAACCAAATCCAAGAACACATCAAACTCTTCATTCACCACGATCAAGTAGGCTTCATCCCAGAGATTCAAGCTTGTCTCGATATATGAAAATCCTTTAACATAATCCACTGTATAAACAAACTCAAAGAAAAAAATTACATGATCATCTCATTAGCTGAAAAAGTCTTTGGCAAAATACAATACCCCTTCATGCTAAAATTACTAGAGAGATTAGGAATTCACTACCCATACCTAAACATAAAGCAATGTGAAGCTAACCAACAAGCAGTATCAAATTAAATGGAGAGATACTTGAAGCAATCTTACTAAAATCAGGGACAAAACAAAGATGCCCACTCTCCCCCTATCCATTCAATATAGTACTTGATGTTCTAGCTAGAACAATAAGAAAAAAAAAAGAGATCAAAGGCTTGGCAAAAAAAAAGTCAAGGTATCACTGTTTACAAATGTTATGATACTATACATAAGTGACCCCAAAAATTCTACCAAAAAAGTTCTACAGCAGATAAACAACTTCAGCAATGTGGCTGGATATAAAATTAACTCAAATCAGTAGCCTTCCTTTATACAAGTGATAAAAGGGCTGAGAAAGAAAATAGATAAAGAACACCCTTCACAGTAGTCACAAATAATATAATATATCTTGGGATAACTCTAACCAAGCAAGTGAAAGATCTATATGAAAAGAATTTCAAGTCTCACAAGAAAAAAAAAATCAAAGAAGACCTCAGAAAATGGAGAGCTCTTCCATGCTCATGGATTTGTAGGATAGTACAAATAGTACTATTTGTAAAATTTGTAGGATAGTACAAATAAATAGTACATAGTACAAATGGGCATCCTACCAAAAGCAATCTACAGATTCAACAAAATCCCCATTCAAAATTCCAACAAAATTCTTCTCAGACATGGGAAGAACAATTCTCCATTTCATATGAAAAACAAAAACAAAAAAACAAAAAACCCAGGATAGTTAAAACAATTCTCAACAATAAAAGAACTAACTTCTGGGGGAATCACTATCCCTGATCTCAAGCTGTAATACTGATTTAAAACCTGCATGGTACAGAAACAGACAAGTCAACGAATGAAGACCCAGAAGTAAAACCATGCATTTATGATCACTTGATTTTTGACAAAGAAGCCAAAAATAAACAATGGAAAAAAGAAATCATCTTCAATAAATGGTCCTGGTCTAACTGGTAGTCTGTATGTAAAAAAATGAAAATAAATCCATATTTGTCACCTTGCACAAAGCTCAGGTCCAAGTGGATCAAGGACCTCCACATAAAAGCAGATACGTAAAATCTAATAGAAGAGAAAGTGGGAAAGAGCCTTGGACTCATTGGCCTGGGAGTAAATTTCTCCACTCCAGTGGCTCAGGCTCTAAGATCAAAATTTGATAAATGGGACCTCATGAAACTGAAAATCTTCCATAAGGCAAAAAAAAAACACTGTCAATACAGATTGGGGAAAAAAAATCTTTACTAACCCTACATCCAATAAAAGGCTAATATCCAAAATATATACAGAACTCAAGAAGCTAAACGCTGGGGGTGCACATCCAGATTCAACCATCATCCATCATGGCAATAAAGCCATTTTGAAAACCCAAGGACTTTTCTCCTGTCATTGGGGCCACTCCGTGAGGAACTGTGGAGAAGGCCTTTAAAGAACCACTGTAGCCACAGCTGCAGTGCCTAACTTCCCGCCTGGAGGAACCCCCTGCATTCCAGCCAACTACCCACAGCTGGTGCAACCAACATGAGGCACTGCAACACAACTTCAGAAACTGATACTGGGGGTAATCGTGGAAAAGTTCTCAACTATCATGCTGCTGCTGAGGAGAACTTCTCCGCGTTCCAGCTACAGGGACAGCCCTCTTCAAGCAAGCTAGCCAGGCCACCGAGTCTGCTAAGTGAGTATAGTAACCAAGTCTCTCCCAAGGGGTGCTGCCGGGGGCCTTCCTTCTCTCCCCCACCCCATTTCTCTCGGCTGTGGGCCGGCAGGTCATGTGCCACATGCCCCCAGTCTCCGTCCTTCTGCGGCCTCTCAGTGGCATCTGAGAGCCCAAGAGTTCTGCACCCCTGTGGAACCAGACTGAGTGAAAATTCCCCATACCAGGCTGGGCCCCGCCATGCTAGCCCAGTGCTGTGCAAAATAAACTCAGCAAAGATTCTGCATGCTCCTGTCATACTGAGCTGCAATCCCAGCCAACCACATCGTGGTGGCAGATGCACAGACCCATAACACAACAGAGATTCATGCGTGGGCCTACATCACTCTCTACAGATGGTAGAGGACTCGACTCGTATAAAGCCAGCTCCAAGAACAACCCCCGCTGGTGCCCACAGAAAAAGCCTCTCCATGGGACAGATCTCAACGACAGACCTTGAAGTGCTTGCTCCCAAGTAGCCTAATGCTTGCTACACAGCCTTTACAGACATCCCCCTGCCAGGGTGCTGCTTCCCTGTTGTGATTATCCTATTGGTACTCCCACAAGTCTAGCAGAGACAACGCCATCTCCTGGAACCTGCCTGGGACGCCAAGCTGCCTTCTTCCAGCCACCTCATCTGACTGAAAACCCCAGACATGCATGCTGAGACCCAGACGCACACACTGGGATCCAGAGACACACACTAAAGACTCCAGAGACACACTGAAATCCAACAGAGACAATGCCACCTCCTGGAATCTGCCTGGGACGCCAAGCTACCTTCTTCCGGCCACCCCGTTTGACTGAAGACTCCAGAGACACACGCTGAGTTCTACAGAAGACAGATCCAGACCTTCCAGCTACAGATAAACTCTTTTGCCAAAGTCAAATAGCTAAAAGTTACATGTTAGTAAGAAAAACATGTCTATCTAGATTAATCAGATGTTATTACCCTCAAACTTTACCACCTGTGTTTAATTGATCCCTTGCCTTCCTAACCCCCACCCCCAGCCCCCTTATCCTATGGCTTAATTGTCTCACACCCTATGGCCTCCATAGTGTTTTCTTGTGACTTCCTCATCCAAAATTTTCACTACCGATGACAGTGACCACCTTCTTTTTTTCAAGAAGAAAACAGGGGGAGATGTAGGGTCGTGAAAGGGGTCTTGGTTTTGGTCAAAGCACTGGCTGGAAAGCTCGGAGACCCAACAGGTGTCCATTGCCTGTAAGGGACAGGCATCTATTCTGCTGCGCTCCCAGAATCCAGGCTCCTAACATGTGATGTTCAGGGCAATGCAGCCCCACTCAAAGAGCACAGGTAAAGGGCATGACTACAGGCCTCAGGCCCTAGAGAGATTTACATACAAATGAGATGCCTGAAGGCCAAGGGGCAGAGCCAATTAATCATTCTTCCCTAGCCCCTCCACCCTCCCTCCCTCCCTATTTAACTCAGGTCTGCTCTGAGTTTGGGGGGGGGGGTGCACATCCAGATTCAACCATCATCCATCATGCCAATAAAGCCGTTTTGGAAACCCCACCACCACCACCCCCAAAAAAGAAGAAGCTAAACTCCCAAAACCCAAACAAACCAATCAAAAAATTGGGTATAGAGCTAAACAGAGAATTCACAATACAGGAATGTCAAATAGCTGAGAAGCACCTAAAGAAATGTTCAAAGTCCTTAATGATCAGAGAAATGCAAATCAAGACAACTCTTACACCAATCAGGATGGCTAAGATAAAAAAATAACTCAGGTGACAGCACATGTTGGTGAGGATGTGGAGAAAAAGCAACACTCTACTGCTGATGGGACTGCAAACTGGTACGATCTTTTTGGAAATCAATCTGGAGTTTCCTCAGAAAACTGTAAATAGATTTACCTGAAGACCCAGCTATACCACTCCTCAGCATATACCCAAAAGACGCTATACTATACCACAAGAACACATGTTTCACTATGATCATAGAAGCTTTATTTGTAGTAGCCAGAAGCTGAAAACAATCCAGATGTCCCACAATGGAAGAATAGTTACAGAAACTGTGGTTCATTTACACAATAGAATACTATTCAGCGATTAAGAATAGGGACATGGGTTTTGCAGGCAAATGGATGGAACTAGAAAATATCCTGAGTGAGGTAACTCTGACCCAAAACAGCATGTGTGGTATGTACTCACGAATAAGTGGTTATTAGTCCCACAAAAGGACAGAATACCTAGGATACAATCCACAGAAATCAAGATTAACAAGCTGAGGGGCCTAAGGGAGGATGCTTCAATCCCACTTGGGAAGGAGAAGAAATCAATCAGGAGAGGCAGAGGGAGGGAGGGAAATGGATTGGAGAGGGAGAGGAAAAGGGGAATACCATCAGGTATGGGGGAGGAGGGAGACAGGAGAGAAGCCCTGAAGGGCAGCAGAAGCAGGGAAATATACAACCTCAGTAGGGAGGGGGCCTCTAGAAAGTACCAGAGACTTGGGAGGTGAATGACTCTCAGGACTCAAAGGGAGGGAAGGACCTTAGATGAAATGCTCACAAATGGGCAGTGGGAACTCATAGAGTTTACCCCCAGTAGAAAGATGGGGCATCAAGTGGAGGGATGGGGTTGCCATCTCACAGTCAAAAATTCTGACCCAGAGTGGTTCCTGTCTAAAAGAACTGCAGGAACAAATATGGAGAAGAGGCTGGGGGAAAGATGGTCCAATGACTGGCACAAGTTGAGATCCATCTCAAGGGGAGGCTCCAAGGCCTGACACTATTATTGATGCTGTGGTGTTGTTACAGACTGGAGACTAGTAGGGCTGTCCTCTGAGAGACCCAATAAGCAGCTGACTGAGATAGAAGCAGATTCTTACACTAAACCATTGGCCTGAAGTCAGGGACCCCTGTAGTTGAATTAGGGGAAGCTAGAAGATACTGAGGAGGAGGGCTACCCCATAGGCAGACTAGCAGTCTCAACTTAACTGGACCCCTGAGGTCTCTCAGACAGTGAGCCACCAACCAAACAGCATTCATAAGCTTATCCAAGGCCCCTTGCCCCCCCCCACACACACACACATATTGCAGAGGACTGCCCTGTTTGGCCTCAGTGAGAGAATATGTGCCAAACGCTCCACAGACTTGAGGCCCCAGGAAATTGGGAAGCCTTGTCAAGGAGGGACATCCTCTTGAAGACAGGGGTGGGGGAAGAGGAATGGGATGAGGAACTGTGGAAGGGGGGACCAGGAGTTGGGCAATAGCTGGACTGTAGAAAAATTATATATATACATATACATATACATATACATATACATATACATATACATATACATATATATATATATATATTCTGGATATATATATATACACACATATATATGTATATACATATACATATACATATACATATATATATATATCCAGAAATCAATAAGAAAAATATATATCAATGGACAGTGATAATGATGTGCTGTCAATAATTCATGACAGCAATTTCTTCCACACTGGTTACTGGTTGAAATTCAACCTTATCAGAAACAACAAATTATTCTAAAATCACTGTTCTTTGAAATCTCGCTCCCATTATAAGTTTCTAATAGGAAACTTATATATTATGTCTAGAATGAATCATCACACATATAAGTGAAGGTGCTTTTTCAGATAATGACTGTATTATTGGTGTCTAAGAGTTCCTAAATTGGATTTTGTGACTCTCATCATCCTGTGCATCTCTTTTAAAAATTATCTTGATTAAAATTAAGTCCATAGGGGCTAGAGAAGTTAAGAGCACTAACTGCCATTTCAGAAGTCCTGAGTTCAATTTCCAGTAACCGCAGGATAGCTCACAACCACCTGTAATGGGATCCAATGCCGCATCTGATGTGTCTGAAGTCAATAGCTACAGTGTACTTATATAATTATTAAATAAATACATATTTTTTAAAAATTAAGTTCACACATATTTCTATACATTTTGTCAAATATTGCATAAAGCAGTAAGCTAATTTCCATAGCATTGGAGATTGTCTTTATAGAGATTAAAGTCTAGGGATCACCTCCTGAGCATTTATGAAACATACTAGAGTCCAATGACTTTGGGCAAGGTAGACAGAAAATTGGCTTTGTCCTTTCTATTCCTATGATTGTAATCTAGATGCTAACACAACAAGCCCTTCATAGAAACTGGAAGAGAAATCATTGTAGAAAACTGGTAAATATTCAACTCTATACTTTTTGTTTTTAGCTTTACTGAGTAAAAGTCTATCTAAGAAGTGTCATTTTATATTTATTTATGCAGCCTTTATCAGCACACTATTAAGAATGTTTTCATACTTTCACAGACTAAAATAAAAAAAAAAAAATACTGTGTAGCTCTCCTGTGCATCTGAGGCCTCATTTGAGTGGAAGTGATTCTTGCAGTTCTGACTAATCAAAATTTCTATATTTTGATACTTTCTTTTTTTATTGGATATTTTATTTATTTACGTTTCAGATGCCATCCTCTTTCCCCATTTCCACTCCCTAGAACCTCCTTATTCCATCCCCCCTCCTCCTTTTTGCTTTTATACAATTTTAATTACATGCAAGTTTTAAGGTCAGTTCCAGCTTAAGGAACTAGCAATACAATAGATGCAAATAGTCAAGGAACAAGCAAGACAATAAACACAATAGTCAAAGAAGAAGCAATGCATTAAACACAGTTCTGGGAACACTTTCGTGATGACTGTTTCTAAAGGCTTATCAGGGGGGCTGGAGAGATGGCTTAGCGGCTAAGGGCACTGCTTGTTCTTCCAGAGGTCCTGAGTTCAATTCCCAGCAACCACATGGTGGCTCACAACCATCTGTAATGGGATATGGCGCCCTCTTCTGGTGTGTCTGAAGACAGCTACAGTGTATTCATCATATATATAAAATAAATAAATAAATAAAATGTTTAAAAAAAAAAATAAAGGCTCATCAGGATAACTAAAATATCTGAGCCAACTTTCTTGTCCTAGCCCAAAGTCATTTTCATGTCTGAAGCCTACTTGATTGTTCTAGCCTAAAATTTATATTCCTGCCTGAAATTACTTCTTTGTTCTAGCCTAATGTCAGATTCCTGCCTGAAGCCCACTTCCTTGTCCTTGGCCAATGTCATATTACTGCCAAGCAGCCCATTTCTTTGTCCTTGGCCTATGTCAGATTCTTGCCAAGCAGTCCCAAAAGCTCTTCACTTCTCCCCCTGTTTTATTTCATAAACAAGACGGAGCCTGTCTTAGGTCATTCTGACAAGAATGCCTTCCTTACCTGTCATGGAATATGCATTATCAAAAGCAATTCACTGATGTCTTAGGTTGGTAAGACTGTGCAGAATCTTACCCATCCTTGGCTTGCCAGCCTGTTAATTTAATAACTCTATCTGGGGGTCCATTTTCAGGTTCAAGCCATGTATTTTGGCTGCCAACATGTTGATGTTGTTAAAGACAAGCTTTAACATGATGGGCAGAAATAAAAGTATTCCCAGGACAAAAAGGGCTAGCATGATCAAGCTATATATGCCATTCTTGAAGCTTGACCAAAATAGAAATACTGACCTTAGGCCATGGGTAATTTTATCAGCAGTATCTGCCATGTCAATGCCAAAACTTCTACCAAAGAACTCCTAAACCTGATAAATAACTTCAGCAAAGTGGCTGGATATAAAATTAATTCAAACAAATCAGTAGCCTTTCTCTACTTAAAGGATAAGCAGGCTGACAAAGAAATTAGGGAAATGACACCATTCACAATAGTCACAAATAATATAAAATACCTCGGTGTGAATCTAACCAACCAAGTGAAAGATCTGTATGACAAGACCTTCAAGTCCCTGAAGAAAGAAATCAAAGAAGATCTCAGAAGATGAAAAGATCCCTCATGCTCATGGATAGGCAGGATTAATATAGTAAAAATGGCCATCTTGCCAAGAGCAATCTAAAGATTCAATGCAATCTCCATCAAAATTCCAAATCAATTCTTCACAGAGTTAGAAAGAACAATTCTCAAATTCATTTGGAATAATAAAAAACCCAAGATAGCAAAAACTATTCTCAATAAAAGAACTTCTGGGGGAATCACCATTCTTGATCTCAAGCTGTACTACAGAGCAATAGTGAAAAAATACTGCATGGTATTGGTTCAGAGATAGGCAAGAAGATAAATGAAATATAATTGAAGACCCAGAAATGAACCCACATGCTTATGGTCACTTAATCTTTGACAAAGGAGCTAAAACCATCCAGTGGAAAAAAAGACAGCATTTTAACAAATGGTCCTGATTCAACTGTAGGTCAGCATGTAGAAGAATGCAAATCAATCCATTCTTATTTCCTTGTACAAAGCTCAAGTCCAAGTGGATCAAGGACCTTCACATAAAACCAGACACATTGAAACTAATAGAAGAGAAAGTGGGGAAGAGCCTCGAACACATTGGCACAGGGGAAAAGTTCCTGAACAGGACACCAATGGCTTATGCTCTAAGATCACGAATTGACAAATGGGACCTCATAAAATTGCAAAGCTTCTGTAAGGCAATTGACACTGCCAATAGTACAAAATAGCAACCAATAGATTGGGAAAAGATCATTACCAATCCTACATCTGATAGAAGGCTAATATCCAATATGTACAAAGAACTCAAGAAATTAGATTCCAGACAATCAAATCACCCTATTAAAAATGGGGTACAGAGCTCAACAAAGAATTTTCAACTGAGGAATATTGAATAGCCAAGAAGCACCTAAAGTAATGCTCAACATCTTTAGTCATTAGAGAAATGCAAATTGAAACAACCCTGAAATTCCACCTCACACCAGTCAGAATGGCAAAGATTGATACTTTCTTATATGATAAAGTCTATTGTCTCTTTTTTCCTCTGCAAAGTATGGTGTCTCTTTTATCGTTGTTATAGTAATATAATTAAGTTTCCTGGCCATATTTTCATCTTAAAACTGTACGTAAGGATCATATCAGAAGCTACAGAAGTTGTGGTACTAAATGGACCCAATGCACCTGCCACATTTTCTTCTAGATTATTATGTCTATGCCCATGAATTATGGCCACTGTCAGCTTTGGTCAGAAAAACTCATTTTTCGCAGTGAACAGTGGTAACTGACAAGGATTACTATAGTAAGTATAGTAATAAGTATTGCGGATAATTGACTATTGCATACCATGCCATAAATGGGATAGAAGGAAGGAAGAATAGCAAAAAAGGTGGGAGGAGGACAACAGAGGGCTAGAGAAATATGACCAAAATATATCGTGTACATGTATGGAAATATTGCAATGTATAATTAATATGTAATAAAATATTCTAAAATTTATATCAAAATTAAATGACAAACTATAATGACACATCAATCTTTGACTACTAGAATAGTTAAAATAAAATGTTAATAATGTCAAGTGTTAGTAAAGTTATAGGATGGCAAGAATGAACTCAGACGCATGCCTTTTATGATATGAACAAGCTGAGAAACTCTAGTTAATAGTTTGCCCCTTTTCTACAAAGGTAAATACTTGCTTTTTATATAATCCAGCCATCTATTTTTAAAGAAAATATCTAAGAGAACTGAAAACATTTACTATCAGAAAGAATTTTTAAATCAACTTTATTAATAGTACCCAAGAGCCAGAATCATCAGACATGTTCAATATCGGAAGGAACAATAAAAAAAGTTGTGTACACATTCTGCATATAAAGAGCAAGCTTACTAATACACACAATATAGGAAAAATAGAAAAAGTATTTGTCAAACAAGATAAGACAGACAAAAAAAGATATAGACTATACAGTTTCAGACTATTTGTTTTGGTAAAACAAAAAAAAACATATTGGTGTTTTCACGGGGCCATAACACAAGAAAATAAAGGGAGCCACTAAAAGACTTTGTAACTTGATTGTAGCCAATTGTATGACTGCTAATAAAATTGTCAAGTTTTCTTGACTAGCTCACAGTGTATCTTGTTAGAAGAGTTATACTTCAATAAAGTTAGCTTTTGGAAAACAATGTAGACATACATGTACAGATAAACTTCTAAAACTGGACAAATTATGTTGAAATTAAGAAACATACTACAGGAGGGTTGGATATTGAAAAAAAACTGAGGGATCAGATTAGGCCCGTTTCATCAGTAGTACCATTATCAGAAGCACATCCTGAAATCATTAGGTAATTAGAAAAAC
This sequence comes from Arvicanthis niloticus, assembly GCF_011762505.2. Lineage (NCBI taxonomy): Eukaryota > Metazoa > Chordata > Mammalia > Rodentia > Muridae > Arvicanthis > Arvicanthis niloticus. Next base: position 7,677,939 of record NC_047677.1, read on the forward strand.
ATGAAATTCAATGTCAAGAGTAAATATTATTTACAGCAATAGATGAAAATTCTCAAAATACATCATCTCCATTATTTTCAATAATAGAAAATTACTATGGAAATCTTAATGTGTCAATTCGCTAACAATATCATTTAATGATTAAAAACCCATGAAGACTAATAAAATATTGTTGTATATTAAATATTGCAGATTTCTGTTTATGTGACATCCATCAAGATTGTGTTCATATGTAACTAAAATCGGAGGACTATTGGGGAAAGTTGTTGTGTTTGTTAAGGCAGTAATATCATAAAAAGTTTACTTCTGTCATCTATCTTCTATCATGTTTTTCTTAGAAAACAATAACAAAAATGTCTTACACAGCCAGGGAAGGCCTTTGCTGTGGCAAAAATAATAAGCAACTCTAGGGCTTCTATGCTGCTTACAGCAGCAGGAGCAAGACAGATGGATGTCTTGTTGCACGCAGATGGATTTAGGATACAGTTGGTGCACACTTATTAAGTGAAAATGTAAGCCATGGTTTTCTCTTCATCAATCCAAGGTTCATGTAGAATGTCTATTTCTTCCACTCTCCCTGGTGTCATTTACTTAGCAATTATGTGAGTTTTCTTCAATGAAACAGCAAATGCAAAGCTGAAATAATTCTTCCATTTCCATGATTCAGAAGTCTAAGCATGCCATTGCTGGGTCTCTATGTGGAGTACAAAGAAGCAATGCATTATGCCATTTTCTGGAACATGGACTCTCTTCAAAGTTTACATATTGTCTTTGTTAGGGTTTTACAACTGTGAACAGACACCATGACCAAGGTAACTCTTATAAGAACAACATTTAATTGGGCTGGCTTACAGGCTCAGAGGTGCAGTCCATTATTTTCAAGGCAAGAGCATGGCGGCATCCAGAAAGGTATGGTGCAGGAGGAGCTAAGAGTTCTGTCTTCATCTGAAGGCTGCTAGTGGAAGACTGGCTTCCAGGCAGCTAGGATGAGGGCCTTAAAGCCCACACCCACAATGATAAATGGACTTCAACAAGGCCATACCTACTCCAACAGAGCCATATCTTCTAATAGTGCCACTCCCTGGGCCGAGCATTTACAAACCATAATACACATCTATAAGCAGAGTTTACTTCCAGGCCATGTCCAGTTTCACCCAGCCTTGAGTGAGAATGTGAACCACGTTTTCCTCTTTACAAGTCTAAAATCCACACTGAAGTCCCTGCTTTCCCAATGGCTGTCACCCGAGGTTGATCTCAAATCCTAGAGGCTGCTTTTGGGGTACAGCTCTTTCTCTTGCAAATCCTCTTAAAACACAGTACTTACCTCCTTGATACCAGCAGTCTATCTGCTTCTTCGGGAAGGATCCAGTTCTCTAGTTTCTCTGATGTGGACTTTCACTTTGTATTAGTTACTTTTATATCACTATGACCACATTTATGCCAGCAGCAACTTAGGGAGAAAGAAATAATTTTTAGCTAACAGTTTGGTTTAAGCAGAATCAGTTCATCATGCTGGAATGCTGTGGTGGCTGGATGGTTCCATTAATGAATGGGACTCTTGCAACACAGCTTCTAAGATTTTGCTAAATTGGGAAGCAGAGACCAGGAACTAGAGGCAGTCACTAATATTTTCAAGGTTTATCACTGTCAACTCTACTGAAGCCACAGTCCCCACAGTTCTACTCCAACCTCCCAAGATAGTACCAACATGTAAGAACAACTGTTCAATCACATGAACTGGGTGGGAGGGTAGAGATCTCAAATCCAAACCATTAATATACTTGAATAAGATCTCCTGCCTTATACTAACTCCATCAGTAGATTTTGATCCTTAATTACATCTACAAAATCACTTTACTTTTGTCATAACAGAATATCATCATAGGGATGACATCTGTATTCATTACTTTTCTCTCTTCTCTGTGACAAAATACCTAAGCAGAGCAACTTACAGAAAGAAAGATATATTTTTTTTTTCAGACCATTGTGGTGGGAAAGGCATGTTAGGGGAACATGTGCCAGAAGGTCACCACATTTTGGCAGATCAGAAGTCAGAGAGATGTTAAAAGAATGAACCAGAGATAATATTTCCTCAAAGACTTTCTCCTAGTGATCTACTTCCACTGGCCAGGCCCTATATCCTAAAGCTTACATACGATCCCAAAACAGCATTGCCAGATGGGGACCAGATGTTCAGACACATGAGTGTGTAAGGAATATTTCAAGTTTAAATCACATCACATATATTCAGATGTCCTTTCTGCAAGCAAAGGAATGGAATTATATAAGATGTGTGTGCCAAAGGGCAGGGAATCTCAGGTGCTTATAAATCAGCTTGGATGCTGATATCATTTTATTTACACATTATATTTGGTATACAGAATAGGGGACAATCCAAACTGAGGTTAAACCCAAACCCCAGTGTATCCACTACAAGGTGTGGAAGTTTTGTTTGAAGAAAACTAGAATACATACAGTAAAAAGAACCAAAATATATGATAAGAAAAGTTGCAGTTGTATGAAGGTCACCTATTTATAATAAAGCCACCCCTATTATACCCAGAGCCAGCACACAGGCATTTAGAATCCCTTCACTCAACCTACGTGATCTTCAATTAAGATAAAAGTCATTAATGGATACTATCAGAAGTTTCCTCAGCTCCTGTTCCATCTCAGACACAGACATCGCCAACCCATTACCTCATTTTGTTCATATACAACTAATCCTCAGCACAGTTCCTTAAAAGTCTTTAATAACCAGATTTCCCACATAAAATGAAACTACTCAAAAAAAAAAAAAAATACCACTCAAACTGGCACAGCATATCGCACTGGCAAATGACTTCAAGGGGCTCATATCTTGCTCTAGAAAGATGTTCATAACCCATGTGGGATTTTTTTTCCAACTTTTTATTGAATGCTGGCAGGAGGCAAGGTCAGCTCTCATGCTCTCATGATCTCAGAGACAACTAACTGGCACCTCTGCCTCCAGAGACAGCTCCACTTGCTGCCTAGTCCAGGGGCGGGGTTCACACTCCCAAGTGCTGCAGCCTGCAAAGCAAGGAGCTGGGCCAATTCTTCTTCACTCTCATCCTCTGGGCAGACTCACTTGAGCACCCAGAACAACCAGGGATAGCTCTCTTCTGCTACTCAGGCAAGATGTAGGACCTCGAATATCATAGTCAGTGAGGGGCAGGGCCAGTTCTGCACATCTATGTGGTCCCAGACAGCTACCCAGACCAAGGAGTCCTCACAGTTTCTAATGATAATATCAGTCATGGATACTCACTGATTCCTGCTGCTTTGTGGCCGCAGACCTAGACAAGTAGAAACACAGACTAGGACTTCACCATGGCCTCAGGTGGTGGGGCTGGCTTCTCGAAAGTAACTATTCCTCTCCAGCCTCCCATTTCTAGATTCATCTCTCTTCATAATGCTCGAATTGTTCTTCTTCTCTTTCTCTCCCATCTGTCCATCACATACTTCCACACTATAGTGGCTCCAGCTGTAGAGGTTGGCCACGAGGCTGGCAGCCCTCTGGGTGCCCGTCTCTGCCCCCACTGTATGAAGTGGCAGCAGGCAGGCCTCTGTGTGTCTACCACCCACTTGTGCCTTGCCGCTGCAAGCCCCATGTGATTTTTTTGTAATTCAAGTGAACATTCATTGATTATCTTGAAAAATAGCAATATTTGATGTTATTTAGGACATTAATTGACTTTTGACAGACAAAAATAAGTAAGAAAAAATGTATTTTCTCATAGTTACTAAAACAGTGTTTGAAACATAGTACCAGGAAGACAAATTCCTTATCTTCTAGCCTGTGTCAACTCTAAATTTTCAAAGTGGTTTCCTAGGTATGAACTGAATCCTCACAGTAAGGCTGCAATATAGGAATTCTTAAAATCTTCAGGTTGAAAACAATTCAATGTTAATTGATAACTGCCATGTCATTTGCCCAAGATGAGTGTTCCCTGCTTAAAATGTGTTGCACTTCCTTGTAATTAAATTCATATTTATTGTCTGACAAGGAATCAATCATGAAAGAATGTTTTAACAAAACAATTCTGGCTATGGACAGTAGCAAATTCAAATTGGTTTAAAACAATCAAGTATCTTGTTTAACAAGCAGCTGTGTGTTGATTACATGATGTAAGTCTGAAGTTCTTCCTGTCCACCTGTTCTGCTGTTTTCAGGAACAATTTTCTTCTAAAATTAGTCTCCTTCATTATCTAAGGGCCACTCCAATAGGCTGTGCTTTCTTTTTCATGAGCCAGCAAACCTCTTTTTTATACATATAATAGATTATTTTTAGTCCTATTGAATTTCTAAGATCACCAGTAACAACCACCAGGAAAAGTCACATGAATGGCTAATTAATCAGGCTTTACTTACCTGTCTCTGGGATGAGTTTCTTACTGTGGTTCAAATAAGAATGGCCCCCATACGTTCATATGTTTGAATAAGGGATTTTTTTTTTTTTTTAGAACATGTCTTTGTTGTACACTTATCCTGTTCCCATTGGTTAGGGTGTTCAACTGTAGCAGGGAACTTGCCTTGCCTAACATTCATGTCTTAACTTGCCAACCAGATGCTGGTTACCCAAGAACATGTCTCTTTCTGCAAAGCAGGATGTCAGTTCCCAGGGAGGTCTTGGGAACTAAAACTTTACTCAACTTCTCTTGGGAACTTAAACTTTACTCGACTCCTATGCAAAATGGAAATCTTATTCCAAATAGGTTCTTATATTGGTGCGGGCGTCTCTCTTATGTTGGAGTCCATCCTAGGGGCAGCGTATTAAGACAAGAAACCGTGAAAGTGCATACATAGGTGCAGGAAGTGCTGCCGGGTGATTGGTTCGGGTCTAAGCTTATTGTGACTAACTGTACAATGCAGTTCCATTGTGGTTGATTTCTAAGAATACCAAAGCGTAGAACATACTAGTAACAGCAGTAACAGTATTTGAGAAAGCTTCTTTATGACATTAGTAACAGCACAAAATGGCCAGCTAGACAGATAACAATTGCTTAGGCCTTAATAGTTTACCTAGGCCATAACTGGTATTTACCTCCTCTTTTCTAAGACATGGCTGAATCTGTACCCATCAACCTCAAGTACAGAGAACCAAACAACTTGAAGCAACAGCACCGGAGCATCTATGAAGGGGCCGGAAGCTCTAACCACGCTGCTTAAAGATTCTGAGAACCCCAGGACCCCCAGAGCCCCCAGGGCCCCTCACCTGTTAATTTCCTGTGACCTCTAACAAGTGACTGAAGATATTTTAACTCATAGATTCAGCAGTCATAAGTCTAAATGAGGAAGAAAGTTCATGTCAGGGGAGAATCTACATTCCTCACTTTCGTAGAGACTTCCTGTAATCTTTAGCTCATAGTTTTTCATCCCTCTTGTCACCTTTGTCATGAAGTCTACTGACACACTTATTTTATTATTAATATTTTAGATCAGTATACAAAGAAATAGGTCTTATTATGGCATTCTCATACATATGTTATCATACTTTGTTCTCCTTTAATTTCCCCCATCTCTGCTCTTTCTCATGCCTCATCTATTTCTCTTTCTTCCTCTCATTATTCCAAACTTTTTCTTTCTTGTTACATGTGTTTGATGATCATCAGAATTTCTCAAATCTCTTAAGATTTCTTTTTCTCTTTTCATGATGGTATTTCTAGTTTTATGATCCATACAAAGACATACATGAATACATATTTATATGTATAATTTTAATCTAAATTCTGCATACGAGAGAAAATACTTTCTTATTCTACCCTAACTTCTTCTTGAAAAAAAAAAATAACATTCTGAGTATATTGGACCCATTTAGATAACCCAAGATAATCTTCCAATAATTCCAAGATAATCTCACATGTAGGAAGGGGTTCTCGTTTATCATTAAGCCTCTGGGAACTGAAACAGAGGCATCTTTGGAAGAAGGGTAGTTTTATCCAACCTAACACAGAACTGTCCAGAATCATAGTGTCCCTGTGCTTAATACAAAGTATTCTGAAAAATATCTTCTGTATTCAAGAGGCCTGTTTCCCCTTACTTGGGCTAGTGTAAATCTTCATTTGAAAGTAAAACCACAGGCTGAATTATAAAATAAGTCTCCTGCAGCTGGGTGGTATTCCACCTTACATTAAGAACCCAGAACTCCTTTGTCATCCTCAGTGGACCAGAAGCCAAGGAAAAGCAAATAAGTATAGAAAAGAACAAAGGAAAAGGTACAAAGCGATGACATCACCAACAACAGCAGGAAAGTGATGGAGAAGTCCAAAAACAGCAAAATGGACATAGTGGTGTGCCTAGGAAATTCACAGCCAGCGCTCTGGCACCTTGCCTTTCAGACGTGCACCATCTGTGGAAGTCATGGATCATGCCCTATGGCTCAAGGCCTGGATTTAGCTTATTCCAACATCTCAGAATGCCACGTACTACTGTTTTACGTGATAGAATAAAACTCATTTTATAAGTCGCATAAATTTGTTTTCTAGAAAAAATTATACATTTCCAAGAAAACATTCACGTATTCAAAGAAGAGAACAGAATTTTACAAAAAAAAAAAAAAAAAGAAAGAAAGAAAGAAAGAAAAAATCAGCACCACAAGCAGAGAGCAGCCATAAAAATAGACACATTTTAAAGATTTTATTCTATTCTCTAGGCTGTCTCCTCCTTGGACTGTTTCCTCTGCTGTTCACCTTTTCATTTCGCTTGGCCCCATTAGTCAAATGTTGTAATGACTTTCTGTGCAACTAGTATTGTACTGAGAGAGTCCTCACCCATACCCATGCTTTAAAGTGTTTTGTCCCTTTATTTCTCTTCTAATAGTTTCAGGTTATTCATCCACTTTCGGTAATTCCAGATGCAGACATCAGACTAGTTGACACTAAATACCCTTTACGTAGTGTGGTAGCTGTATAACCTAAGGGAAGTTTGTTTATTAGTGCTGTTAAATTGCTTATATGGGATGAATAAAGTATGAACATTGCAGGGTCTATCCCTACAGTGCTGTTCCACAGACAGATTGGTTTAGTCAAATGTTTTTTAAAACTATTTGAACTGCTTCCAAAAGTGTGGAAGTTTAAAAAGCAATAGCTTCAGATGCAATTAAATAAAAGAAGATTGTGTTCTAAAGAATTTCCCCTTTTCATTTTTTCTCCAGGAAGGAGATATCATAGAGAATAGGATAAGGTGGGTAGCTATCTAAAATGAATTAATATCTATAATATAATGATGATTTTTTAAAAAAATTAAAGAACAAAACATCAAATTATTCAAAAGATACTAAAAGAATAGATAGCTTTCAATATGTGAAAAAGAAATTGCAAATGAACAAATCAAAAAAATGTTCAGTCATAACCATCAGAAAAATGCAAGCAAAAACTACAGGAAGATTCTATCTAATTCTAGTAGGTTGGCAGTCATTAAAAAATAAGTGATGACTAAGATACAGACAATAGGAAACCCTTACCTACTGCTGATAGGAATATAAATTACTCCAGCCACTATGGAAATAAGTGTGAAGGTTCTTTGAAAACCAAAAATAGACAGACATACCTATTATCAGAACACCCAAAGAACAGTCAACATACCACAAAGAAACTTGTATATCAGTATTTACTAAAGCTCTATCCATAATAGCTGAGGTAAAGAACCAGCCTATGTGTCTATCACCAAAAGAATGGGTAAAAGAAATTGTACAGGAGCTAGAGAGGTGACTTAGTGATTAAATACGCTTTCTAGAAGACTAGGGTTCAGTTGCCAGCACCTACATGAAGGCTCACAACTGTCTATAATTCTAGTTCCATAAGGCTCCAACACTTTCTTCTGGCCTGCTCAGACACCAAACATGTACACAGTACATAAATGTGCATGCAGACAAAACACACATCCTACTTAATATTTTACAACTTAGTAATTAATTTAAAATTAAAAAAAAAACAAGAAAACTGAACTGATTCATTTTTATTGCCAACTTGACATAATCTGAGGCCACCTGGGAAGCAGAAGCTTCAAGTGAAGAATTGCCTTGATCATGTTGAATCAAAGCTCTGTCTGTGAGAAATTATCTTGACTGATGGTTGATGTGTGAAGGCTCAATCTACTTAAGACAGTACTAGCCCTAGGAAGGTGGGCCCTGGCTGAGTTATATAGGAAAGCTAGTTAGAGAGCAAGCCAGGAGGCAGCATTCCTCCATGGCTCCTGCGACCAAGTGGCTGTCTTGAGTTCCTGTTCTGACTTCCCTAAGTGATGTACAGGGTAAGCTGAAATAAACCCTTTCCTCCTCCAAATTGTTTGTAGCCAGGATGTTTTATTATAGCAACAATAAACCATAATAAAAACAAAGCTATAATATACATACACTCTGAATTTTTTTTCAGACATAAAGAAGAATAACATGTCATTTGCAAAACACAGACACAACTAGAGATCATCACATTAAGTGAATTGAGTCAGTCTCAGAAAGACATACATACATTTTTCTTGTTTTCAGTTTCCAGATCTTAAATAGACTAATAAAATTATATATGTATATATGGCATGAAAGTAGAAACAAATTGTGGGAATAAAAAGAATTGAGAGAAAATAAGAAAATTAAGAAGAGGAGAGTAAGAAATTATGAAGTACTTTATATGTGTATGAAAATGTCCTACACTGGAGAAATGGCTCAGTGGTTAAGAGTACCGACTGCTTTTCCAGAGGTCCTGAGTTCAATTCCCAGTAGCCCCATGGTGGTTCACAACCATCTGTAATGAGGTCTGGTGCCCTCCTCTGGTGTCTCTGAAGATAGCAATGGTGGTGTACTCATATGCATAAAATAAATAAATAAATCAAGAAAATGTATTACTGTATTTGATGAATATATACAATAAAAATTTATTAATTATTTACTTTATTTTTTTAGATTATCATTATACCATTTCCCTTTCTTTCCTCCAAATGCTCCCAAATACCTCTTCTTGCTCTCTATCAATTCATGGACTGTTTTTTTCATTAACTTTGCAACCTGTTCAGTCGATATAGTGTTATAGATATTCAGGGCTAACTGTTTGCCTGCTTGATACTGGATAAACAATTAGGGTTTTGTTTCTTAGGGAAGATTTTCTTCTGCCCTCTTCATTACTCAGTTGCCTGTAGTTCTTTGTTTAGGGCTGAGGCTTCCAGACCTTTCCCCTGTCCTTTGTTCTTGTTTAGTTCATGCTTAAGAGGTAACACTTAAGATTTTATGGGTAGAACTTCTGATATTCCTAGGAGACACAATCTTACAGCAAACCTCCTATTCATCTAGCTTTTACAATCTTTCTGCTCCCTCTTCTGCAATGATCTCTGAACCTTAGTTTATATCATATATCATAGATGTATCATTTGGGGCTGGGATCCACAATTCTGTATTTTGATTAATTGCAGTTTTCTGTAATGGTCTCCATCTGTTGCAAAAAAAAAAAAATGTTTTCTTGATAAGGGATAAGGACTAAATTTATTTCTAGACAGGACAAACATTTAGAATGTGGTTAGGAATCAAATAAAAAGAATCCATTATAAGGATAGTGGGAATAATAGGATACAATAATCTGATTGGGGAGATGGAAAAAATGGGAACCCTAGCTAGGGATGGGGAAGGAGATAAACATGAAAAAAAGGGGGGAGGATAAATGACAGTAAGGAAGAAATAAATCATACTATTAACTTCTACCTTGAAATACCTATAATACTCACAAATTGATGGGTTTAAATAAAGAATTTCTGTCAATGCTCCCTGCAATACCCACCAAAGACTATCTAACAAAAACCCCAAGGTCAGGCCTGAGAACCCTCTTTTGAGTTGGTTAGGGTTATCCAAGAGACTCCCAATTGTCAACTATTGCAATTGTTTTCATTGCTCTCCAGAGACAGAAGGTAGGTCCTCATAACTGAAAGCACCATGTATTTCAGAAACTGGGGCCAGAGTTCCCTGATCTGGAAGTGACCTGAAAGCTTCCTCCATGAGTACTTGCTTTAGTGGTACCAGAAGGTACCATTCAAGCTTCCAAAGGATAGAAGCAACCAACAGTCCTATGAACAACATGACCAGCATAACACAATAACACTATGACTGTAGTAGTGGCACATATACCCTGGCAGTAACCAATAGCTCTCTAGTTTGTCTAAAGATCAGATCAACAATCCTAGCCAATTACCCAGGAATACAGAAATCATGGGAAACCAAGAATTGCCATATTATTAAACCAACAAAATCCTTAACTAAATGAACCAAGCAAGAACACCAATGAATTTTTAAAAAATTGGCCACTTTAGGCTTTGAGCTAGAACAGTTGTATAAACACACACACACACACACACACACACACACACACACACGGGATGGCTTTGATGATACAAATATTTAAATTCTACTCCATGGTTTGTGTGTCTGAAAGGAGGGAATATATTTTTGTGTGAGTGCATTTGTGTACAGCATGTGCATGCACATGTTTGTAAAGGCCAGAAGTCACTATTACAGAACATTTCTCAAGAGCCATCCACCTTGTTTCTGAGACAAGGTTTCTCACTGGCCTGGAGTTTATTGGTTAGTCTGTGTTAGCTGGCCAAAGAGCCCTAGGGATCTGCCTGGCTCCCACCTTCCCAGCAATAGGATTACAGATGTCTAGCAGCACACCTGGCTTTGTTTTCTTATTTATAACTGTGAGTGTTGATCTTAACTTGACTGATCCTTGAAAACTTTAAGAACCCTGGGGTATGGGTATACATTCATAACCATGTCTATTGACTCCAGTGTACGATCAAGGTTGAAAGTTTCGGCCATGAATTGGAGAGGCATTAGAATCTAATGGGAAGAAAATGGGTTCTGTAGCCAGACAAACTAGTTCAAAATCTTGGCTTCTGTACTTAAATAGAAGGAATGCAAACAGCAATTCTCAATGCAAAATAGCTCAAGATCCTGAAAGAATGTTAAAGATGTAAAATCTCAGGCTTCTCCCCAGACCTACTGAGTCAGAAACTTCCAGAATCTAGCCCAGCAATATAAATTTTGAGAAATGTTCAAGATCACTCTAATCTTCTAAAGTTTCAGAATACTCAGCTTACATTTTTTCTTTCTGATCTTCACATGTATGCTGCTGCATGAATTTTACAAGTAGTATGTCAGAAGTAGAATATACTAAATACTGAACCATTGTCTTTTGAGTCAGAGAGCCATAGTTACGAAGGTATTATAATTTGGATAATGTAGATGGTTTGGGAACCTATCCTCCAGTGAATAAATTTTAAAAGCACAATTTTCATTCGGTATATTCAGAAAATATATCTGTCGCAGAGTTTAGAAAAATATTGTACAATAAAATTTCTTAAATATATTCTAGATTAGAGATACAGATCAATATATATCACTCTAGGCAATAGAGTGCTTGCCTAGCATTCATGAGATACTGGGTTAGATTCCTCCTACTAAAAGTAAAATCTTCCTTTTCCATACCTATGGCCTCTATACAGGAAGCAAAGCTGACTACCCAGAACAAGTCACCCAAATCTGCCACCTTTCCTTTCTCCCTGAGTTCTTTCTTCTTTCTTTTTATTCTTTCACATCTTGAGTAGACATTTTACCCCTATAGAGTTCTGTCTTCATCTAGTAGAAATAGTTCTCAGTCCTTTTCTACTGTTCCTTGGACATATGATCTTAGATGGTAGAACTTATCATCCTATTGAGGTACTTACAAGATATAAGCTTTCCAACATGTTTGCACAACTTTTGAAAAACATAGATATTTCCTGGGCAGTAGTAGTGCACACCTTTAATCCCAGCACTCACGAGAAAGCTAGTTGAGGGGAAGGGGGGCACAAAGGCAGGCTAGTGTGAGTTAGAGACCAGCCTGGTCAACAGAGCTAGTTCCAGGACAGCCAGAGTTATGTAGAAAAATAAAACAAAACAAAAAGGAAGGAGGGAGAAAGGGAACAAAGAAATGTACAAAGAAATAAAAATATACGTAATTAAATTTTAGACATTAACCCACAAACTGATTAAGCGTCATGAGCTATACTCTAAGAAAATGAAAGCAGAAAGAGAAAGTAGAAAAGTACAGTGAACTGGGGGAGATATACAAATACTAGAGCTTCCCTATTGCCCAGGAGAATGTCCAGCCCTCACTGAGGGCTGGTTCTTTAGTGTTTCCTAAGCTCCTTATCTTCCTCTGGTATCCTAGGACAACATCACCACTGAGGTCCCAGAACATGCCTTTGCAACTTGAAAGATAAAATATTTTGATTTTGTGAGGTGAAATTTATGATTATTTCTCAAACTTCTTAGCAGTCATTTCCCCCTCTCACAGACATGAGTGTTAAAGAAATCAAATCTGCTAGTATTGGGAAGATAAGGCTTAGTTTCCTGAATAAACTTTGGATATCAACTACCAGAAAAGGAAAGAAATCTCAAACTAGAAAGAAAAAAATGTACTTCCCATTTTTCTTCTCTTCTTCACTCTGCTTAAATAATGTTCTCAGAACAGAATTACACTATTTGCCATAAAAGAACATTAAGGTTGCTGTACTAAACTATATACTAAAATATATACATGTATTTATACAGCAAATTGCTCAGTTCTATTTAAGTCATTTTAGACTTTACTTTAAACCATACCAACTACACAGCATTGATCTAGAAGATGTATGCAGCATCCCAGGGCCCAGAAGACCTGAAAAGGTAGGCTTGATATCTAGTAGTTATGGGTTCAGCGTTTCTTTTCTAAAAATGCTCACCTTCTAAAATTGTTTCTGGAGGTAAGTCAGCTCCATTCTGTGAAACCATATTTAAGATCATTCTCATCAAGTCTCTGCTCCTAGATGGTGACAAATCAATATAAGTTAAAAAGATAAATAAAGACTAAACGGATTCTTGTAGCTACAACATGTGACTTGCATGTATGCTTTTCCTCTGTTCCAGTGGGTGGCAGAGATATATTTGAAGTACTTAAAAAAAATGAATCAGGAACCAATCAATTGATCTTACTTTACAAGAAAGAAAACACCATTTTATACTGGAGCCAGTTTCTAATATGTAATCTATACTTGCTGCTACTTAGGATTTTATCCAGTCCAAACAAAAACAACAAGCAAAGTTAATTTTCTTTCATCCTGTCTCTGTCTCTCTGTCATGTTATCTCCCTGTCTGCATCTCTGTCTGTTTCTGTCTCGCTGTTTATCTCTCTGTCTCTCTCTAGCTGTCTCTGTCTCTGTCTCTCTCATGCATGCACTCACGCACATGTGTGCGCACGCACACACACACACACACACACACACACACACACACACACACACATCTGCATGTTGGAAGCTTGTAATTGTATTAGCTGCCAACAGTTTCTATTGAAAAGATAACTGAGTTATCCTGAGATAGGAAGCCTTCTGTTACCTTCAACACCTGCATAAAAGTGTCAGGAGTATTTATAAAGCAAGTGGCCTTGTACTTATTTCCTAACAGCAACAGTATTAACTGCTGAAGCTAGATAAATAACACATGACACAAAGGATAATCAACATTCTGCCAGGGTCTTAGATAAATCTGGGTTTACAAAGATTAAGGCAGATAACACCTGGAAACTCAGCAAGCAAAGAAACTGTAGAGATAATACCTTCCAAAAAGTCAGAAGTAATGAAAAATAAATAAATAAATAAATAAATAAATAACCAAGTACAATATAAATACTTGTAAAACAAAATTAAACATTGAAAGGAAATTGTAGATATCAAAAGAATGCATATCCATGTTAAATTAACCCCATCTGAACATGGAGTTTGTTTTGGAAAGTGTAAATTTAAAACAAATCTAGTCTTTAAAATGACCTAAAAATTGATAGTTGCAAGTACTGGAGAGGGGGGAATAAGATTTAAGAAGCACTAAAATCTAAACTTTGAAAATCTAAAAGTAGTTTAAGATACAAAACCACAATTTGGAGTTATCACCTCTTAGTGTATAGGAACACCCACATCCTGTACTTCTTTCTCTTCCTGCCCACAGTAAATGTAGAACTGCATATCCATGATCCCCACTCGTCAAATAAACTAATACCAATCCTTAGACCAACTAAGGATAGTTTTCTTCTAGAATCCATATGACCTGAAAAACCTAAAATAGTACTTTGACTCAAAAGCTTGTCATGTTTAGATGCATATCAGAGATCTACTTTTAATCTCCCAACAAGTGTTTTTCTGAGAACTTGCTATATTCCAAAATCAGTCCTGGACAATAGAAACACAAAGACAAAGAGCTGCCAGGAGCTAAAAAGCCTTTTTAGAATGTGTTTAAGATAGTCTTACTAGTGTGAAATAGTAACTCAGGTCACACAAAGAAAACCAAATTTTGATTATCTAACAAAAATATTGACAAAATTAAGCAAATTTCAATAGATATTGACATATTATTAAGAGAGTAGGTTTTACCTATAAATACATATTGCACTTTAAGATGCATTTTAAAACCCAGATTTTCAACTAATTTCCTCTTCCACAATTTTTGTTCATGTTATCACTGTTTGATACCTTACAATTTAATAAGATCTAATTTTATTCAATTCAGTTTCTCTCTAAATAGTAAAAACGTTCACATAAGGGTCAAGCTCATGTATTTTTTTTCCATTCTGCTGTTGAATGATACTTATATCTCTTCTAGAATGCGTTTCTATTTAGTCTTTAGTCTTAATGATTAGCTTTGAAGAGGTCTGGCCACATGGAAATATTCAGTGCTTCAAATGGAAGATTTTCCTCATAGACCAGAATATAAATATTGACATTCTCAGAAAAAAATTGAAGAGCCCAAGAAAAGAATGCAAATGAACATAATTCCAAAGACTTTATTTCTTTAAAATGTTCAGTGCTCTTAATAGCTATATTACCAAAAATTCTTAAGTCATATTGCTAGCAGCAGAGAAATATATACCTGGCTTTACTGTTATTTTATTATTGAATTATTAGAAAACTTTTATTTGTTGAACCATTTTACATGAAAGCAATTGAGCCACACCAGGGCATTCATTATTTTAACAGAAATTTTTGCTGGAGGAAACTTCTGCAAGAATGTTACCCATATGCAAACTGCAATCACATGTTTAGTTACCAGAGAAAGCAGAAGCGATATGATGCTAAGAGTTAACTTCCTTTAGAGCCCCAAAAGGAGGTTTCTTTTGCCTTTATAGCTTGAAAGCAAGTGAAACAAGCTTTCACCCTCCAAAGAATTCTTGTTTAAAACACTCTGCAATTTAAATTCACTTCCCAGAATGTAAAATCAGATCATTTAAGAGGAGAAAAATGATCCAAGAAAAAAAGCCATGTGTCATTAATTCAGTTATAAATTATTAGCCAAAAGCAGCTTCTCAGCATTTGTATTTGATGAACAAAAATTGATTGCTTCAAGGGCATTTCAATCCTTTGATGTTCCCATCTTTTAGCTCACCACAAATCTGAATCCTTAACAGAATGATTATAGCATTATAGTAATCCTGAGAGCCAATACTAAAGGATTTGCAAGAGCAATGGAGATCAATAGTTTGAAAAAAAGAATGTCCTTTTGAATTGACAGTGCTGTCTCGCCTGATCGTGAACCTGAACAAAATAAACGGAGTCTAAGTACACAAGCAATCGCACAGGCTGAGCTGAGCTGCTACGATGAGCCAGTTTTCTGAGCTCTTGAATAGACCTGAGCGCTGAATATTTCTAAAGGATTAAGTCCAAACTAATGGCAACCCAAAGATATTTTGCAAACAATCAGTCTTCTGCTAAAATAGTTAAGATAATACATTAAGGGTCTTGATTTGGTATTCAAAACAGTGAGTTCAGCCACAGATTCAAACATTTGCCTTTGCATAGTTTGAGATTATGGGAAATTGGATTAGAGGTAACATTGTATTAATGGTCATCTACTTTGGACAACTTTGAAACTGAGAATCCCTACAGCAGACCAAAATGGACTGGAAAGGACCACATCCTTAACGTATAACATATTAGAAACCTAATAGTCCAGAATTGTGAAAAGACACAATTGCCCACATCAATGGAATTTCCAAATTGTAACATTATTTGATGCCTCAAAAGACAGAAAAAGACAGCGAACTGTTAAAGACTCCTTGAACAATTGAAGGATTAGCATAAAATTATACAGGAGGGTTGGACCAGCCATGCACTTGCTTACCACAGTGGGGGCATTGTTACTTAACACAAATGGACTCCGAGTGTGATGGCATCTTAACATCGCCTAAGGACCTGCATGCTTGAACGTTGATGTATATATTCTCCAGTTCTTTGTTTCCTCAACAAGGGGTCAGCTTTGTCCACTGGAAAAAGAAGTCAGGAGTCTCAAATGGCACACATCTGGGGAACATCCCATGGAAAAATTGTGAATGGCTAAGTAATCTCTTTCAGAACCAAGACAAGGAGTGGTAATTTATGGTTTAACAGACTGCAGAACCTGCCATTAATTCTAACATACAGACTTTAAACCAAATGATTGGGAAACGGTAGAAGAGGCAACAGCAATGAAGAGAAGCAAAACAATTCTGAATAACATGAGCTCCACGTTGTCTTTTGAAGGTGAAAGACTTTTCTATGACAGAACTTGTGTTCCTGGCTACTATATGGGATAGCTTTGGTGTGAGAGCATAGTAACCCACATTCCTGGCATCTAAAAGAGTGGCTCAAACTAAAAGCCTTTTAAAGTCAATCCCTGAGAGCTGAACAGGATAGACACGGGCACACATGATCCCTAAAGTTAACCTTTTTCTCAAGCTGTTTAAAATGTTTTGTAGCTATTCTTGTCTAAATGAATCAAAAGAAGAATAAGCAGGAACTAGCATAAATAATAGCTGCCTTAAAAGGGAGCAGCAAAATTGATAGCTCTACAAGTGGCAGCCACCTGTACCAGGAAAACTCAAAGAAAGAGGGTAAGGATTTAAGGATTTGAAGAGAAAGAATAATTGGAGATGTGACAGCAAAGAATAGAAATCACTCTCCAGAAGGTGTTTAAAAAGCTCTTCTCTCTCCTACTTAATCACTGTTCCCTTAAGCCCATAAATTAAAATGCAATGCATATGTTATATGCATTATGAGTACGAGTACCCACATAATCTAAAGCATCTTAACTCTGCCCAGATTGTTTTCATACCGACAGCCTCAATCCTATTAATGATGAAAGAATAACAAGCTCTTAAAATGACCTTTTCTGCATCACATTCTATTATTATTGTCTTGAATTCTGGCAATAACGATATGGTACAAAAAGTGTAGGTGATGTTTCACTAAATGTAAAAGAAATTTGCAACTGAATAGGGCAGTCTTTTGTGACTTCCACATTAACTTGGAGACAATTCAGTAACACCTTTATTACATTCAGATAAATGCTTTAAAAGAGAATATTCTTGGCAGAAGAATATGTTATTCTAGCTAAAATTATTAAAAGAATGAAAAATACGTATCTCTAACTTTTCAATAATTCAGTTTAACTGGTATAATTAGTAACAATTTGCCTCACAGCAAAGACCAAAGAGAAATAAAGCACTCTGAGGAGTTTTAAAATGTAGTCAGGGTTGTCCAGGTAGCTCAATGTGGGCCTGTGCTGTGACACAAGAACATGGCTAGTTCCTCCTCAGATCTGGCATGGAGCTTCTAGGAGCCTTTGAATTTCCTGCATAGTGCAGTGGTTTTTCTTATTCATTCTGACTCTCTTTGATCATGCCTGGGTTTATACTGAGATTTCTCCTATAAATGGACCATGGTTGAGACTGGTTTGGTGAGCAAGAAGATCAAGTCTTTAGATGATGGAAGCCTTCAAACCCACTCACCACAAAAGAAGGGGAACTGAGATCAAACTAAAATTTCTTGGTTCCTGAGTAAGATTTGATGAGCAAACACACGGAGGCACTGGGAAAGGCCAGAAAGCTTTCTGCTACACCTTCACCTCTGCATTCTGTCCATTTGGCTGTACATGAGTTGCATCCTCTGTAATAAATTTTAAATGTAAATAAAGTATCTACCTGAGTTCTGTGAGCCACTCTAGCAAATAACAGAATTTGAAGTGGAAACTCTTAGTCTAGGCAATCGGTCAGAAGTTTGCCTGGCAGCTTAGGGCTTATGTTTGGTAGCAGAAATGGAAGCAGTCTTGAAAGACTGAGCTCTTTGAGCTATATGACCTGACACTAAGTCTAGGTAAACCATATCAGCATTGACTTGCACTGTACAACACTCTGTCACAGAGAAGTGGAGAGTGGCACGATAAATTATGAGAAAACCATACAGATTTTTAATCTCAGAAATGATGGTAACAGAAAAGTAATGTCTTTCCAGTGACAGTACAATTATTCCTCTGCCTTAAACAACATCAAGAATATTTTAAAACCTGTTTATTCTGAGGGCTTTTAACACCATATACACATGAAAGAGTCATATACAAACAATATGAGAACAGAGGAAACCTTGCACACCAGAAACTGTCAGTCTTCCTCAGATATCATTTAAAATATACTCACACCATGATCTATGGGTAACTAGTCTAGAAAATGTTTGCTATAGAAAAAGGATTCTACCATCATTTCTGTTAGAAATTACTATAACAATACAACTCTTCAAGACCACACTGTGTCTTTATATAAAATCTCTCATCAATAAAAAAAAAAAAAAAAAGACCTTAACTCTGCTTAAATTGAGTATTTCACAGCATATTTGTTTATGGAGCACCCATATTAACTGATTAATTTGTTACACCACTAATGTCTCTAAGAGCAACAGTTCTAAACAGTGCCCCTAGGAAATTTCACTGTGGATCAGTCAGTGTTGGCTCAATCAGGTTTGCCCAGATGGCTCAAAGTGTGACTGTGCTGTGACACAAGTACATGGTTAGTTCCTCCTCAGGTCTGTAGAGCTTCTGGAAGCCTTTGAATTTCCTGCATGGTGCGGTGTTTTTTTCTTATTCAGGGATGAAGTGTTAGGATAGACCAAAGTAGAGATTCTTTACCTCTGAGTTTCAATTTCAATTTCTATCAAAAAAAATTAAGCAAGCTCTTTCTCAGACATGTGTTGGTGCAACATATTTTAAATATTCTTCACAGAATGTGTAGCACTGAGACAGATAATAGTCCGATTCTGACAATAGACAGAGAAGAAAAAGGCCTCTCTGCATGGAATGGCATCATCCATTGACCCAGTAGAATTGTATCAACAAAAATGTTGGCATGTGGATCAATTTAAATTCTATGACTACATCCTTACACTGTATTTCTCCATTTCTATGTATATTAGGTACTGCACACAGTGCTTCCTAAATGGCTATGATATTGCTCAGATCCTTATCCGATTGAGAAACTCCCAGATTTTGTTTACCTTGCTATTGTGTATAACCAGCCCAGTTCTCTACCTGTAAATATATATAACCCTTAAAACTCCACTCTGAGATTGCAAAGTTCCCTGGGGACCTCTCTGCATCAGCTGGGAGCTTTCTCTCTTTGGTCTTTTGCATATTAACATCCGCACTACTTATTCATTCCTGTTCTTGTGGTTCAGCCCTTGCCAACAAGACAAGGGCTCCAAGAGCAGAGAAATCTATGAAACTACATCAGGGGTAAGTGAATTTAATCAACTATTATTCCTTAAGCTTCTAATACAGTTATAAAATTAGACAAATTTTGGATTTGTACAACAAAAGTAGAAATACTCTGTATTTTTGATGCTTAGGCTAATAATTGGTTTTTTTAATTGGATATTATATTTACATTTCAGATTTTATCCCCTTATCCCGTTCACCCCACCACCCAGGAACCTCCTATCCCATCCCCTCTCCTCCTGCTTCTATGAGGATGTGCCCCCACCTACCCCTCCACTCCCACCTCCCCACCCCCGAATTTCCCCCCACTCAGTTTTCAGCCTTCATGGGAACAAGGATCTCCTCTCCCACCTATTCCCGACAAGGTCATCCTCCCCTACATATACAGCTGGAGCCATGGGTCCCTCCATATGTGTTCCCAGGCTGGTGGTTTAGACCCTGGGGAGCTCTGGTTGGTTGGTATTGTTCCATTCCTCATGGAGCCACAAACCCTTTCAGCTCCTTCAGTCTTCTCTCTCACTCCTCCATTGGGAACCCCTTGATCAGATCAGAAAAAAAAACAAACAAACAAAAAAAAGAGACCAAGTTTGAATGCATAGAAGCCAAACACCACAAAGCCAGATGATATTTGGGGATGGATAAACTTGTGTTCTGATTTGATGATGACTAATGAAAACCAGAAATAAAGCAATTTTTGTTGCTCGGCATATTAAATACAAAGAGAATTAATTATACAGATGGACAATACTTCATAAAACTAAAGGGCAAGAATGAGCTGAAAATGCCACACCAAGAACCCTGGAACTTGCTCACTTCAAACCTCTCAAGATTATATCTTCTTTTCTGTCTGCTGTCTGCTCCATTCATTTCTTCTTTGATAGACAGAATGTCTCTACTTTTCTCCATCTAGTCTCCCAGATTTACCTAATTACAAAATACAGTTCCAGCTTCATGCACTAGCTAGATGTCTCAGACTTAATGCCAAATTGTTTGGGAGAAAAATATGATTGGTTCAGCTTGTCAGTTGTTCAAAAAGCCAGAGAGAGAGTGGGGGTATGGAGAGAGACAGGGAGAGGAAAAGGGAGAGGGAGGGGGGAGGGGGGAAGGGAGAAAAGGAGAGGGGAAAGGGGAGGGGAAGGGAGAAGAGGAGAGGGGAAAGGAGAGGGGAAGGAAAACAGGGGGAGGGGAGGGGAGGGAGAGGTAGAGAGACAAACAGAGAAAGAGAGACACAGAGAGGGACAGAGAGTGAGTCTTCACAAGTGTCCACTGCAGGTTTTTCCGGCTGTGATATAGCAAGTTTTCTTCTACAGAAAACAGAACAGGCATAAACACCATGGATGTAGGAAGATTTAGCCATAATATTGCTAACACTAATACTGAAAAGTACCAAGTACAAAATTATTGATAGTAAATTTGCAATGGTCTCTGAGATGCTAAGATGTCATCAAGATATGGATAACAGTTCATCACATCTTACCATATGAATGAATTTCAAGTAGCAAAAAATGGTTGGTATCCTTCAGATACTTTTTTTATTTCTTTTTTTCCAACCTATTAGTTTTATGGATAATTTGAGAATTTCATATAATGCACCCTGATCACATTCACTTCCCAGCCTTTTCAGGTCTGCTCTACTACCCTTGAGATCCTACCATCGAAAAAGAAAAACAAAACAACAACAACAACAACAACAAAAACTAAGTCCAATTTGTGTTGGTCAAACTCCCAGTGACCAACCCCTTTATATATAAAAAAAAAAAAAAAGAAAGAAAAGAAAAAAGAAAACTGAGTCCTTTCCTTCTTCATAGGTGACAGAAACCATCAACTGTGAAGAGTTACAGTTTCAGCATCTCTATTACAACTTTTAAGAGTGCTATTCAATGACTTTCTGCCTACACTGTTTTGTTTGGAGGGATGAGCTTGTCACAGAAGCCTTGTATGTCTCTCATTCTACACTGTCAGTCTGCAGTCATTAGCGGCAGCACCAATTTTACGTTGTTGCTGATGACAGCATGGACCATGGACATTTGGCCGCTGGCATGGACCATGGACCCCAGTATGGTCTCTAGTGGCAGTACAGACCACAAATGTCAACATAGCCCATATCCCACAGCACAGATTACAGACACCATCATGGCCTTCAGTGGTAGCACAGGCCACAGATATCAACATGGCCTCCTACAGAAGCACAAACCATGAACAGCAATGCTGTCTTCAATGAAAACATGAACTAAAAACATCAACATGGCTTCAGACAGCCACACAGATCACAGACATCTACATGGTCTTCAGTGGTAACACAGACCACAGACATCTGCATGGACCCCAGGCATAAGCACAACCCGGGCAGCAGCACAGACCATGGACACCAGAAGGTCCCCTGTCTGTGGCATGGTTCATGAATACCAATATGGTCTCCATAGGCAGCATGGACCGTAGAGGTCTTTCAAGAAGGCCCAGTCCAGAAAGATCTCCATCTCTGAAATCCTGCTCAGAACTGGGCAACAGTACATTTGGCAACATGTACTTGAACAACAGAGTCTATGAGAGATCCAGGTTGCTGCATACCACCTTACCAGCCCTACGCCACAATGACATATTCGTCTGTTCACTGAAGCCTTCCATACCAGTCACCACTGTTGGGTCTCTAGTTCCACTACCATGGCACAACTGCCTCTCCATCACATGGTTGTTCAGTAAAGTGGCACTGGAAACTACAGTATGTCACATAGAGTATTTTTCCCAAACATCTGTACACTCAAATACTCACTGCAAGGAGTCAATTAGTCTGGTTCAAGTTTTCTGCTATCTGATGGACCATAAATACTGTACCATCGCCAAGACTCAACCCTGATATCCTGCTGTTGCCTAGAGTTAGGGTGATCTTCCGGGGGGGGGGGGGCAGGATCTGTGCAAGCTCCAGGCTACCACACACTTTATGGCATGCCCTCAGTGACCGTGACCGCTGCCCCAAAACTCACTGAGCTCTACCATTGCAGTCTGCTGGAAGCACTGCAGCCCCTCTTTCTCCTCCCAGCAGGGTGAGGCAGTAGCAGCACCATGCTGTAGGCTAGCTTGAGCAAAGGGCCAAGGACTATCACTATTCAAAAATGCCATATTCTTTGCTGTGGCCTCCCACACCCTGTTCAACTACATCTCCAGTTTTGCCATTCTTTGCCGAGCAGGTTGCTCTGCTCCACCGTCTTATCTTCTGATTTCATGAATCCACTTTTTTAAAGGCTCTACCCATAATACCTGGCTTTTTGTAGTTGTTCCAGAACTATTGAGTGCTCTGCAGACTCCATCTCAAAGCAGAGCAGGGAAGCACAGCACTTCTCACATATGGCTAAGCAGCTCGGACGAGTTGGGATATTCCTTACTTTCCTTGTGAGATAATGTAGATATATGAAACTTGTAAAGTGTAACTTAAGGGACTGGAGAGTTGGCTCACTAAGAAAATGTGCTTACTTGCACTTTAACCAATGAAGACATGAATTTGAATTCTCAGCGTGGGTATAAAACGTCAGGACTGGTTGCATGTGCCTATAACTCCAGCATCCATGGGGATGGAGACAGGCAGGTTCCTACCACTGACCGGCCAGCTAAACATAGATGAAATGGTGAGCTTTACATCAGTGAAGGACCCTGTCTCCAGGCAAAATAGCAGAGGATGATTGAGGAAGATACCCAACATTTTGCCCTGGCTTGCACACACACATGCACACACACACACACACACACACACACACACACACCAAAACATAAATCAATGTGCCAACAAAAGCTGCAAAACACAAAATTCACCAAAAATTCAAAACAAAAAATTATGGCTCCTAAAGGCAGCCAGCCATATGTGCTTTACATCATCCAAGAGACACACTTAATACCCAGGTTCTAGGAATTAAATTCTTCTTTCGTTTATGTAAGTTGAGAAAGAATTAAAAGAGTTTTTGTTAGAGGAAAAAGCTTTCCAACCAGGTTTTGCTCACTGAAGTTAGAGAACAGTTAATTTTAAAATATGTGCACTTAAGAGCAGCGTTTGATCTGCCAACAAGTGAACCAAGAATTCAGTAAAATGGAAAAAGTTTTAAAATCTGGAAGTGATATAAAATTGTCTTGAAAAATAAAATGCTTCAGTTGTGTGATAGTGGCTTAGTTCCAAGTCTGATGTAAGTATAGAACCCAGAGATTTCCCAAACTAGGGTTATATAGTTAGAGAAGTGTTACATGTACCAGTGAGCTCTGAGAGGCACCAGCATTTCAGCACTGACCCATTACCAGTTTCTCCTAAGTGTTAGGAGTTTTCTTACTTCCAAGGTGGCATTAGTGAGCTACCCTAGGCCTTTCAAACTCACTGTTGTTATTTCAAGACAAACTTCCCCATGACTTGGTAAGGCCTCAAGATGCTCTCAAATACCACATACAAGTTCCAAAGAGGAAATTGTTATAGAACAATGTTATAGAACCCACTCTGAATGGAACTGCAAAGGTAACAAAAATGTCAACAGATGTGAAACAAGTTCAGAGATTAGGATAAACTGGAACTGAAAACAAAGGCAAGAGAAGTCCTATAGGGATGAGCATAAGCATTTAGTAGACGAGAAATCTGAATGTGGTTATCATGGCACTTTCTGTGGGAAGAGGTTGTCTGGAATTTGAGGGAGGAGAGTGCACAGTGGGAAACCCTAAAATATGTTTTTTCTCTCTGAAGTCAGCAAAGAAGCCTTGACATCCTCCCCAGACAGCACGGCTTACTTTGCCAAAAGTTCTACTTAGAGATGAGATAAGAAGGGACATAAGTCAGAAACCCAAGAGTTTATTGAGAACAAGGTCTTCATAACATTGTTAGAAATAAAGTTAACAAATTAGTCACAGCTAATAAAATACTCTGTTAATTATGTATGCTATATATTACAAGTTTTCAAATATGTGAATGCATATCCTGCTTAAACATGAGTTGGCACAAACTATTTCAAGCCTTCTTCACATGCATGTATTATGTTTATTAAAGTGACTACATTTTTCTTTCCCTCAGTGGTGTGGGAGGCCTCTGAGGATCTCATTCTGTGGCAGGCACAACATCATTTAGCACCATTTATCATTTAGTTGAAGATGTGTGAAATTGCTAGTTAACACAATTCCCTTTGACAGTCTGTCATATGAAAAAAAAAAAAAAAAACCAGTTTCCACTGTTTGCAATATGTGTTCTCTATTATGACAGAAGTCTAAACCGCAGCTAATATTGACATTACCATCTATTAAGTGAATGCCCATTAGGTGTTAGAAACTCCATGTTGCAGGCCTACATAGATGACACCCGCACTCTACCCCCTCTGCTCCAGCAGGCTCTAAAGTTACCCTTTAGCACACTGCTATCTTTCTACTTTTTAACTTGGCCAGCACTTCTTATTATGCCTTTCTTATATTCATCCTATGGACTGTGGCAGATACTTGTTAAGATGTGAAAATAACTCAAGAAGTGAAACTGACAGAATTTGATAGAGTATTAAACACCATGGGAAGAAGGGAGGATCTAATAGTTTGCAGGAAAAAAAAAATGTACCTTCTGTCCCAGCAGATAACATACCCCATTAGCATTCTAAGCAGGCTGTGTGAAGCTTTCAAACAGTGAGGCTGAACTGGCCCCTCTCCCCATGCGCACACATCCCAGGAGTGTCTCCATTTGGGGGCGGGGAGGCTCCACACAGGAAGCTGGCACAGCATCTGGGGTTTAATCACCACAGCAAAGAATAAATCTGGACAGACCTTCTGCTGGCTTCTCCAAATTTTTCTCATGACTGAATGGTTTGATATGTATTAACTCACATGGTTTTCTTTGTAGTTGATTTTTGCAGATATTTGGTCTTTTGACACATTTGTGTTACAAAGGAAAACATATGTCCCTGCCAACTATTTCTTTAAGTATAGGTTCCAGAGTTTTCATATCCTTTTGTTTCTAAGTTAGCTTTTTTTATTTTAAAGATAGCTTTCTATAAGGGCCATATAACAGTCATGTTACTTAAAATTCCTTAAGATCAATGGCATTGTAGCAAGTATATTTTTACTTAGGAGATAAATAATGATCTTTAGTAGAATTAACAAATATGACCTGTGAAGAAAAAATCCTATGGATTAAAAACATAGACGGGTGTGTTATGTCTATAGAATGGCGAGGCTTCTTCTGGCATTTCTGCTACTAACCCACATTCACAAAGCCCATTTTCTCTGACAACTTGGAGTTCAGAAAGAAAGGTAAATGATGTGAACCGGTATAATTTTTAGAAAGTAAGTCAGACAGATAAAAAATTAGAAAATCCTAAAATGCTATGTCTTAGCTAAGGTATCCTGGCCCTCAACGCTTGACCTGAGGTGCATTTACGTTATTGTCAGTGATATAATAGTTACTCAATTATATAAACTATTTTCAGTTATGAAAGTTGTAGGCCCTTGTAGCCATGTATAGTGTTTTGTGGCGACTTAACCTCAAGATTCTTTAAATGATTCCAAAAACCTGAAGTTCACTTCATCATGTGATTTACTTCTGTAATCCATTATGAATATCATGGGTTCCTTGTTGTTGTAAGATTAAAATTCCTGCTTATATTTCTGACTATCAGTGTAGAGTCTGTTCACTCATAAAAGCTTCTCATTCTTGGATATGTAGCTCTGACCATCCTCAAACTAGCCATGGTGCACAGAAACTCTTAGAACATCTGCCTTCCTCTCCTGGCACCAGATAGAGAGAAAATGGTAATTTAAAAGGGGTGGTCTGAGTGTGTCCAGACCACTAAACTCTCTATTATGTGAGCATTAATTGACTTTTAATTACATCTACAAAATCCCTTTCACAGTAGGATATGGATTTATTCAAGTAAGAGTGGATGGAAATTTTGATGGATTCTAGGTTCGCATCTTTAATTCTGCCTACTAAAGAAAGTTTCAAAGCCACCATTTTGTAACACATTGAATCAGGCCTTGGCTCTCTGCTCAGAGGGTTTGAAAATGTTACTGCCTTGTAAAAGTTGAGACACTCAATGCTTTATT
Organism: Arvicanthis niloticus; assembly: GCF_011762505.2. Classification (NCBI taxonomy): domain Eukaryota; kingdom Metazoa; phylum Chordata; class Mammalia; order Rodentia; family Muridae; genus Arvicanthis; species Arvicanthis niloticus. Next base: position 7,704,568 of record NC_047677.1, read on the forward strand.
AGAAATCTTAAAGTAGCTGGCCACACAGTTGGTAAAAGGAAGGATATGGCCTCAAAGTGTTAGATAGGATCAGGAGTAGACAGTTTTCTGTTGTTGCAAAGTTAACCAGAAGACTCTGTTCAGATTCTAGGAAGAGGTCCAGCCTCACAGGCCTAGCTCCCTCAAAGCAACATAGGCCTCAGAACATCCCAGTACAAATAGATCTATATAAGTCCTTCCCCAAACCAATTTTTCTTCATTTATTATGTTTCTACTACATGTCCCTAGTTCCTGGGGACATTATCAAACTTTTCAATGGAAAGGAAAGAAGTATGAACTGGTTCTCCCTCGGGCAGAGATGCTTGGTGAGGCTGTGGTGGGTTTTGTTTTTTTGTTTTTTTTTTGTTTGTTTGTTTGTTTTTTTTTTCTATAATAGCTCCTAAGAGTGACCCACTAGCTGGAGCTTCAGGTCCTAGTAACAGGAACAGGTAGAACTCTCTAGACCTTCCAATGCCCATTGCACAGATCTCTTACTCCACACACCTCCTCAAAGCCCTGTAAAATGAGCACATTGTGGGAACAGTTTTTCCTCTCCCACCTCTCAGCTACGTCCCACATATATGTTCTGTGAATTGTTTTTTTCTCTCACCTCCCAGCTATGCCCCATATATATAATGTGCAAGTAATTTAAATTATGAATTTCCAAAAAAAATGTAATTTTCCAGGACTAAGGAGAAAACCCTGTGGTGTGTGTATGTGTGTGTGTGTGTGTGTGTGTGCGCGCGCGCGTGCGCACGTGTGCATGTGCCTGTGTGTGAGTGTCTTTTGTTCTACCACCTAACGTCCAACCCTTAGACTTGTGAGACATGGTCTTGCTGGCCTTATGGTATTTGCCTCTATCTCTTCTTCTGTCCCCCTCCCCAGTGCTGGATTATAGGTGTACACCAGTGTGCAGAGCAAGACAATTTTTTAAAACAAGAAGCCAGGTAAGATAAAAAACTCTGTCTCATAATACAAGCAAACAATACAAATTATTTTTTTTCTTTGGTAGAATGTATCATTAACATAATTTGATGTCATTGACAGAATTTCTCAACTCTCCCTCACTAAAGCACAGAAGAAAATTTAGAGTAGTATTTTTATAGAGATTGGTATGTGGGTATAGGGAATTTGGGCTTTGGTTTCTGCAAAACGGTGGTGCAGGTCATCAGTTCTGGAAATTCAACCACATCAATGACTATTGTGAGAATTCAAGCAAGAGTCTAGCCTCACCTCCCTGGTGTGTTTGGTCTGTACAGTTCCAGTAAGAGTGGAACTTAATTCACAGGTCCATAGTGAGGAGCTGAGAACACTGCCTTAAAGTCTTCACCAGTGTTTTTCTCACAGTAAGCGTCTGATAATTATTCATCATTTTTTATTAAAAGGTTAGATAAAAATACCAAAGTGCCTTCCTCTGCTAGTAATTCATGATGAATTAGCATAACATGTTGTCATTATTTCTGTTTCTTAAAATCTATTTTAAGCATTTAAAATCTCTAATTTATTTCAAAAAATTTTTAGCCAGAGTCTACAGTGAGACTGTATTTCTCATCACCTTGGAGATGGCAGAAAAAAAAAAGTGACAAACCTTGAATTGTAGAGCAGGTTTGCAGGTTTGTAAGACTACAGAGAAAGGAAGAGAAGTAACCTTAAGCTGACCGGATAGCAGTGTAACAATCACATCAGAGATTCATGCCCACATAATCTTGATTACAGCACCTCCAGTCTTACTCCACTTGATGGGGGAGCATAATGAGCATTCAGGAGCGAAGAGGGCAGAATGGCTGCTCCAGTAAGCACTCTTTCCCTTCCCCCAGCCCTAAGTGTCGGCAACACTCCAGCTCACAGGCAAGCTGCAGAAACGATATGCTTTCTTGCAGTATGGGATAGATGAATAACGGATGGATGACAAAAGAGGATATTCAAATGTTCTTCATTCTTTTTACTTTTCTCAGTTGGTGTTTGCCATGCAAAGGGTGAGAAACTTGTTCTTTTTTTTTAGTCCGCTGAAGGGTATTAACGTTTTATGGAGAGAAGATGGATTGGTCTTTTTGAAGTGCTTGCTTTGCTATTATTGCTCAAAGAAAGAAATCAGTTCCGCATTAAGCCCAGGCTCTCGTGGTAGCCTGGGAGGCCAGGGGGATGTCATGTTTCCACTTTCTGAACTCAACACACACCCAGCTAAGAGAAAGTCTTGGGCTTCCTCTGGTCTGCTTAGAGCCACTTGCAAATTAGTGTCTATAATTGGATCAACACTACCCAGCTGTGTTTGTTGCTAAATGGGTACAGAGAGAAGAGGCCCTTCTACCCCCGGTGGAACTATCAGAGAGTGGGGGTAAAGCCTCAATCAGACTTCTGATTAGACAAATAGTGATGTGCTCTCTTGAGCACCAGAGACTCTGCAGCTTTCACTTAAACTTTCTCTCATGCAAGGAATTGAGAAAATTGTGGGCAGCAACGTCAGGCATGCACACATACACTCACATTATTTTCACTGGGCTTCCAGGTCATCATGTCTGAAAACTGGGTGCTTTTTCCTTGCTGTAGCTAAGCGGGCTACATTCCAAGAAGATACATGACCTATTCAAGTTATCTCTCCTACCCCGTTCTCTCCCTGAAATCTCTCTGGCCATTCTCCTAACAGCTCCAGTGCTAATATTGTCCTTATAGTCGTTTCATGCTTGACATATGCTCCTTGTACCACAACTGCTATGTCAGATTTGGTTTTCCCACTGCTTTCACGCAGAAGTCTAACACTTTATTCCCAGAACCTAACCCCAAACTATCTGACATCGTTATTAGCCGATGAAAAGTCTGACTCATGACTCAAATAACCTAGGATTGGTCATTGAAAAGCATTAAAGTTTAAGTGTCTCCATCAGTCCAATGGGGGATAATAAGATACAGGGGAAGAGCAAATATTAAAAAGTGTCCCAGGCCCCTGTCCCTTTGTCCATTGCAAGGGTTGCCAATTCCATGTTCTGAACACTGGAATTCATATATGCTGGGAAATGTATCCATCCAGAATGCCAAGCACCATTAAAGACATTGACCAAATCTTGCCTACTTATTTGGACTTAAAAGATCATTGTTTTTCTCTTTTTTATAAAATTATTTTATTTATTTACATTCCAAGTGTTGCCCCCTTTCCTGGTTTCCCATCCCAGAATTGTTCACCCCATCATCCCTCCCCTTTGCCTCTGAGAGGGTACTCCCCTGCCCACCCACCCACCTCCTTCACCTACCCACTGCTGCCTCACACCCACCTCAGCATCCCCGTTCCCTGGGGCATCAAGTCTCTACAGAATTAGATGCATCCTCTCCCACTGAGGCCAGACAAGGCAGTCCTCTGTTACATGGCCAGGGGACATGGACCAGCCCATGTATGCTCTTTGCTTGGTGGCTTAGTCTCTCGGAGCTCTGCCAGGTCCAGGTTAATTGATAATGTTGGTCTTCTATGAGATTGTCATCCCCTCAGCTCCTTCAATTCCTCCCCTAACTCTTCTATGGGGTCCCCAACCTCATAGAACCTCATACAACCTCATGATTGGCTATAAGTATCTGTATTTGTCTCGATGAACTGCTAGTAGGGCCTCTCAGAGGACAGTCATGCTAGGCTCCTGTCTGCAACCACAACATGGCATCAGTAATCATGTCAGGGTTTGGTACCTGCCCATGGGATGGATCCCATGTTGGGCCAATCACTGGATGCCCTTGCCTTCAGTCTCTGTTCTATTTCTGTCCCTGAATTTCTTTTAGACCGGAATAATTCTGGGTCAAAAATTTTTCAGGTAGGTTGTAGGCCCCATCCCTCCACTGTTTATCTACTGGAGGTGGTCTCTTCTGGTTCAATCTCCCCAATGTTGGGCATTTCAGCTAAGGTCATCCCCAGTAAGTCCTGAGAGGCTCTCCCATCCCAGGTCTCTGGGACTTTGTAGAGGTCTCCTCACCCTGACCCACCACAGCTGCATATTTCCATTTATTCTCCCAGCCTTCTGGGCTTCTCTTCTGCCTCCTCCCATACTTGACTCTGCCCCGTCTTTCCCCTTCCTCTCCCCTCTTCCACCCAGGTCCCTCCCTCCCTCTGCCTCCCCTGATTATTTTCTTCCCCCTTCTAAGTGGAATTGAAACATCCTTTCTTGGGTGTTTATTCTTGCTAAATTTCATACAGTCTGTGAGTTGTATCACGGGTATTCTGTACTTTTTTGGCTAATATCCACCTCTCAGTGAGTACATACTATGCATCTACATTTGGATCTGGATTACCTTTCTTAGGATGATATTTTCTAGTTTCCTCTATTTCTCTGTACAATTTATGATGTCTTTTGTCTTAAAGTGCATGATTTCAGCGAGAGAGATTAAGTCTCGTGAAGTTGGAAGACAGGTTAGTGATGTCATTCCTTCAAACTTCACTCCCTATAAAGGGTTTTATTCACCCTTAGCTAAAACAGCTAAAACAACAGTGTGTCCTTTAGAGGACTCTTGCACTGGAACCTGGAAGACACAATCTTGTACCTCACTGCTATTTCCCATTTTCCTTCAGAGGGTTTGGGTTTGCAGCTTCCTCTGGGACTCCAGGTCAAATGTAGCAGTAGGAAATGGTATATTTCTGCTTTCCTTCTGGGCACCAGAGCAGCATATTTTATAGTGAGCCACAGATGCTAAATTGTTTGGATCCTTCTTCAGATGTTGCTAATTTACATTGTCTGTGGCAAATAAAAAGATAAGTACAATCATATTGCAAATACATCATGCTATGATAAATCTGTAGGCTTCTTTCTCTGAGTCTTCTCCACCTCGTGGAATTTATATGGCAGTCATAATAATGTCAGACCTACACTATGAATATCCTCCTGCTAATTATGCCTAGTTTGTAAAACAGTCCCCATTTATGAAGACAGCATTATGGTATTCTTGATTATCCCCTAAATAATTCTGTAAGCATAAAACATGCTGAATAATGCTGGGATTCCACTAAAGAACGGCAATAAAAATAAAGCTATCACATACATTATAATGTTGTTTTCCTTTCTACAAAGAATGCTTTCAATAAAATGCAACATAGTCTAAACCCTCCTTAACTAACAATCCCACAAATTTCAATTCTTTCAGGGCAACACTAGAAACAGACATTGCAGAATTTAGACCAAAAAAAAAAAAAAGTCAAAATGATATTTCTAATGATTAAAATAATAATTGCAATAAATGTTGTTTATTGAGTTAGAACTTATAATCTCTCAGGTAATGTGCTTCCATGTTTTGATGACATTGTTTTTATTATTCTTTATTAATTCTTCAAGGTAGATATACTCCTCCTCCCTGTATTAAGGTTGAGGAGACTCTCTTGTGTTCTAAGTACTTTGCTAAGGCCCATTGTCGGCATGACAAATTAAAATAAGGTCTTGAGATCATATGTATTTAAGGTATGCAAACTAATTTTTCAGATTCCAAAGGCCCCCAAAACAGAAACGGAAGACCATTTCCATAGTTAGGCTCCCAGCCTATCTACCCATCAACTCTTTTTTATTTTCATACAAACAAGAAAGACCTTGTAAGAAGAGTTACATTCAAGGATTTTATACTCCTTATGTCAACTTCATAAAGTCTATGCATTGTTCTCTAGTCTACCTCAGCTGCTTTGGTCTAAAAAGGCAATAATAAAGCCACCTGCAAGACCCTCGCAATAGATCTGACAACCAGCCCTTCCTTACCTCATCTCAACCACAACTTCACTGCTGAAGGATTTCTTAGAAAGGTAACCATAGCAACAAAGTTCACCCTCTAAACATGGTCTTTGATGACTAGAGCAACCAAAGAGCCACTTTGCCGTCCAAACAGTTCTGGCATTTTAAAGCCTTAATTAGGTTTTTTAAAAAAAAAAAGTTTAATTGACATGCAATTTGGCAGAACGTACAGTTCTAAAAACATATGTGGATCTATAGCCTGGAATGGAGGATAGGATTGTCACTTCTCTCTCAGAACAGCCACCTGAATGTGAATCTGGAAAGTCCTATGAGTTCATGGGAATGTCAGTGCTGGGATCAGATCACTCAGAGTAGGAGATTCAATTTTATTCAAATGATCCTAAACACATTAACAATTATGATACACATAATATCATATGAAGAGGCTAGAGGTATAATTGTTATTTATTATATATCAAAAAGGACAGATCACAGTTCTCTATCATTTAAATTTTAAAATCTGGTGCTATGAAAAAATTGAAAGGCTAATAGCATCATTAAAACCTACAGTTATCCCCACAAAAATAGTCTTAAATCTTACTTGATATAATTAAGCTATCTGGTATCTTCTATATAAAGCAACCTGAAATTACATGAATAGCATTTACGTTATCCCACACCCCAGGACATCACCACAAACAAAATCTCACACTTAACAAAAAGAAAATTACTCCATGTGCCTTGGAAGAAATAGGAAACATTAGCACAGATCTGTACAAATGAATGTTTTTCTGATCAATTATAATTTATTAAATGAAATTTGGTATGAAATTAATATTTCAAGGTTTATGGTATTCTAATTCTTTAATATATAAAAGATTTATATTTATCACACCCTTCAGGGTTTTTTTTTTTTAAGAGAGAGAGAGAAATGAAACAGAAAACCCAGTTCAATTCATTTCTTCCAATATAGCCTTCTTGGACTGATTTTAAACCACAGATAAAGTCCCCTCTAGTCTCTTCCTCCCTGGAGCCTGAATCCAGAGAGAATCTCTCAATGTATGCTCAGCCACCAGCTACCGAAAGTCACTTAAGTAAACACATGGGCACCTTGGTGAAAGCAATTGCATGGTCTGAATACCATCAACTGACACTTCTAGTCAGTGACCCTCTCAGGTCTCAGAAATGGTCTTTTCAAATTCCGGGTCTTGAGGTATTGATTTCAATCAGCAGCTTTTCCTAAGAGCATCATTTCAAAAATAGCCCTGTCACAATTCTACTATCTCATCTTCACTTCATCTGGGCTTTGTATTCCTGTTTGAAACCATTTCATGAGATGACACCAGAGGCTTTTACTGAGACATTGATTGAGCGTGAATCATACATGAGTAATAGAATTTACTCTCCTATATATGAGAAAATGTCCATATTTTAAGTTTAGTGGAGGGAGGTTTAAGACTTAAAAAATGAGATTTTTTTATCTTAGGAAAATATAATGTTGACATTAAACTACAGTCATAAAACTTGCAAACTTGTTGCTGACCTGGTGAAAAGTCAGCATCAGTTTTACCTTTATGTGACATATAAATGACATTCAAGAAAAAATCACCAGAAAGATGTGTGTGTGTGTGTGTGTGTGTGTGTGTGTGTGTGTGTGTGTGTATTTTCAATATAATTTTTTTCTTACTGGTCATCACCTCTATACTTTTTCTGAAGTTGTAATTATAAGCTATCCAACAAAGATTTATTTGATGGCAGTGATAAAAGGGATATTCATAGACTTTTATTATGGCCATGCAGAAGTTCTAAAAATTCTTGTCTTGCTTTTCTAACAATAATTTCCTGGTAAAAGAAAATTTAAACTGTTGTTTCTATTTAAAGCAAATGAGCCAAAAGTAAATGCTTTCTACGTCCTATGAATACCTTTGAAAATGTAACACAATTCACACATGAAGAGACGGGTGTAATAAATGGTTTTTCAGGAAGGAACTAAAATCCAGGTCTTCAGAGAACAAATATAGGCACAAATTTTTTATCTACTGTTTTCTGACATTATCTGTGGTGTGATGCATTGGTGACTGAATGGTAGGTATAATGTGCCTGTCCATATGAAAATAAAGTCAACAACAAGGAACTGAGTTACAACTAACAGTGTAGTGAAAAATATAGTTAAATGTACTGAAATGTAGAGAAATACATATATTGTACATGTGTATGTATATGTATGTATGTATGTATCCAAAGCTCTTCGTAGTCATATAAGTATGTTTATGTCACAAAGCAAGAATGTTTCAGCTTAGGAAAAAAAAATGTTCCAAGTTAAAAAAAAACTATTCTGTATGCCAAAAAGAATTTCATAAAATTTAAGCATCCACCAATAACCTAAAATAATTTATGATTTAAAAAATATTAAGGTAATACATTTTAAAATTGTGAAATAAGCACTGCTGTTTACAGAGAAAAATCAATAAATGAATTGAAACTGTTAGGAATCATATTTTAACAGATATGATTAATGTAAGTTAGTTATGCAAAGAAGAGCACTTTCTGTGTTAAGTCCAAATTAAACAAACAAACAAACAAACAAAAAAAACAAGAGAGAAAAAAATCTATGTGATCTTAGTAAAGACCTTAGAAGAAATTTAATAATCCAAAAGCTAGGGAGATGGTTCAGTATCCTCTAACTTGATGACTCTTGCTGCTCTTGTCAAGGACCTGAGTTCCATTCTCAAAACCACATGGCAGCCCAAAACCTTCCATAACTTCAGTTCCAGGGGATCCAACACCCTACTCTGGCTCTGCAAGCATGCAGCAAATATATGGCGCATCACGTACATCTAGGTAAACTCATACACACAAAATAAAAATTTTAAAATGTACACACATGTATGTATATAAATATGAACCAACACAAGAAACCAATCACTCATCACAAGAGATTTCTGGAGACTTCCCTTTAAAACCCCAACTATAAACCAATGGAGTTTTCAGTCTCCACCAGAGAAGTTTGTGCAGTGTATGATAGCACAGAAACTTGCAACTGGTCAAAGTGCAGAAAATAAGTGCTCAGCTACAAATAAAACATCTATATCATACGCTTTCCCCAAAGTTCAAGGGTATCTGAAAAATATCTTAAAGTACTAAAAATGTGTCCCAAAGTACCTTCAGAAGAAATAGTAGAAATATTATAAAAAGCCAAAGATTAGAGATGACCAGAGCCAACTAGTGTGTTTTGGACATGACACGACTCTCTACACTCATGAACTCATAGCAGTTGTGGTTTCTTATTATAAAATCTGTACAAGATCAACCGAGTCAACATTCTACATGAAGTGAGAAAGAGCTTATAAGCCTCACTCTAACTAAGGAGCTATGGGCAGTTGATAGATTCCAGGGAAAGAAGAGTCACTTTTCTTTTAGGCAGGGTGTGGCTCCTGGTATGCTGGTCACTCTCCAGTGAATAGCCTCACACCCAAGATATACAATATAATGATATAAAACAGCAAAAGGGAATAATGAAACAGTAAGAATTAAATGGGTTGGACTATGAAAATGCAGAGTAGAGGAGGGATACGGGGAGGAATAGATACTATTAAAGGCATTTTGTAAAAGACATATGAAAACCTACTTCCTAAAATATATATTTATACATATAAATAGAGAGGTTAAACTGAGTTATCCTACAACAGGGGAGCAGTTCCCCAAAATGACAACACATGTTAGAAAATAAAAACCCCAGTACTACAAATTGGTTACCTCTTCTGAGTTGTTGACCAATGGAGACCGATAACCCCCAAATATAGGCTATTGCCACCCTGCTCTTTTCTGCCCTCCAAAACTTGACAATAAAATTCTATTGCTGAGGATGCCATATATTTGAATCACAGAGAATGGAAAAATCAAGCTGGTGCTGACCTCAAAGCTTCATCTCTACTTGTTAGGTTTCATGGTGCTGGAAGGTGTTATTGAAAAGATAAAAATTACTATCAATCTTATCCAGTTGAAAACACTGTGAGCTCCAAAAATGATGAGTTTGGCAAAACACACCCACTGGTGCAGTCATGGTATCAATGGTATGAAAATACCAATCATTTTCTGATTAGATTTAACTCTTTCTCCATAAGATGGAACCCATACTTAACATTGTTATCAAAGAACTTAATGCTACCTCGTTAGCAATAGACCCTAGAGGGGAACCTTCCCCTATTACTCTGCTAAATGAATATTGTTTTGAACCAATGAACATATCCTTAAACCCATAGGCATATATATCTTAATCCTCATCTGAGAAACTTCTTTTTGCAGTATACAGCAATTAACATGGAGACTCAAAATTGGTCAACATGCAGAGAGTAAGAGCCTGCAGAGTGGCCATAAAAAAAAACAAAACAAAACAAAACAAAACAAAACAAAACAAAAACAAAACCTAGACACTGTTGCTGATGCCAAGAAGCACTTGCTGATGGGAGCCTGGTATAGCTGTCCCCTGAGAGGCTCTGCCAGAGACTAACCAATACAGATGTGGATGTTCTCAACCAGCCATCGAACTGAGCATGGGGACCCTAAAGGAGGAGTTAGAGGAAGTACTGAAATAGTTGAAGGAATTTGCAATCCCATAGGAAGAACAATGATATCAACCAATCAGATACCACCCCCAGAGCTCCCAGAGACTAAACCACTAACCAAAGAGCACACATGGAGGAACCCATGGCTCCAGCTGCATATGTAGCATAGGATGGCCTTATCTGGCCTCAATGGGAGGGAATGCCCTTGTTCCTGTGGAGGATGCCCCAGCACAGGGGGAATACTAGAACAGTGAGGCAGGAGTAGGTGCATGGGTGGGGGAGCACCATCAAGGAAGTAGGGAGGAATGAGGATGGGATAGGGAGTTTGCAGAGGGAAAACCAGGAAGGGGAATAACATTTGAAATGTAAATAAATAAAACAACCAATTAAAAAAGGAACAGCTATATACCTTCTCCTTCAAAGCCTTGGGAAATCATCCAGGAATATCAACCAGAAAGATTATAAAATACAGAGGGTGGAAGATAGTATGATAGGGGATGGGGCTGACACACAGAGGAGAGCTACCCCTTCTCAAAAGAGTGGAATTGGCATAAGACTGGTGGGATAAGGTACCAAGAGGAGAAGAAGGGAGGGACCCATGGCTCCAGCTGCATATGTAGCAGAAGATGGCCTTATCTGGCATCAATGGGAGGTGAGGACCTTTGTTCTGTGAAGGCCTGATGACCCAATGCCCCAGCATAGGAGAATGCTAGGGAGGTGAGGTGGGAGAGTGTGGGTGGGTGGGGGAGCACTCTAATAGACGCAGGGGAAGGGGGAGAGGATGAGGGCTTGCAGAGGGGAAACTGGGAAAGGGGTAACATTTAAAATGTAAATAAATAAAATATGGAGAAAAAATTTTGAATCCAATTATTCCGACTGCTGTTCTACATTAGTCTTCCTATTACCAGCAAAGTTGATGACCTTTATACAAGGGGGTATCCAGATGAAATAATGTTTTAGAAAAAATTGCTGCTTAGAAAATTGAGAGAATGACTAGAGAGATGGCTCAGTGGTTAAGAAAAATGAGAGAATGTATAAAAACTGAAGTAGACAATAGAATGTATCCTAAAAAACAAAAACAAACTTGGTTGATAATAGAAAGAGAGTTATAGATGACAGTCATCCTATTTGGGTAGCTATTTGGATATTTTTAAATTTTATAAATACTGAGGTTCCAAATTATTTCAGGAAGATAAGGGCTATAACTACTGGAGAATCCTAAGAGCAGAATTCATGTTGCTCTTGGGATTTTAAAAAGCTGTGACTGGGGTCAAATCAAGAAGTTTACCAACAGGCTTCAGTGTATGTTGCCATAAGTGTAAATAAGTATAAAAAGACACTGGCATGCTTTAAATCTGGGGAGAAACTAAGGTGGCCAAAGAAGAAAAAAAGCACTGAAGAGGGCCTGGGGAATTACTAATAGGAGGTACGTTTTTGTTATATAAGCATACACACCTGAGGTGGTTCCACTAGAGCCATTCCAGTGCTGGGAAGGACAAGCAGGAGGATCCTTGGGAACTTCTGACCAGGCCAGTCTAGCCAAATTGATAAACTCAGGTTCAGTGAAATACTGTCTCATAAAACAAAGCGGGAGCTCCTGAGGAGGTACAACACTCATAGTTAACTTGTGTCTTACACACACACACACAACACAACACAGAAGCTGAGAAAGAGTACAATAGAGACTTTATACAATCAGGACTTTATATCACAAAGTTTCATGATTGATCTGAATCCTCTCTTTATAATTGTCCATTAATATATAACATATAAATGGATAAAGAATGAAATTGTTATGTCGTATGGCAGTTTTCTGCAAAGTTAAAACCCTCCATATTGGAGAGAACTCTTTAGGATATAAGATAGGAAAAGGAAAGTGAATCATATTTTAAGACAGAGCATTTACCAGAAGGTGAAACAAAAGGGTGTTCTAAGGGGAGGTGAAACAAAACAGCTTCAAGAATTCACTAAAGCCATTCAGAATATCTACAGAATATCCCAAGCCCCAGTATTGGTGCTGAGGGGATGGCTTATTTGGTAAAAATGTTTGTCATATAAACATGAAGACCTGAGTTTAGTCCTCAACATCCACATAAAAGCCAAGCACGCTAGTGTTCATTTGTACTCTCTTCAATTAGAGAAGTAGATATAGGAGGGTTTCTGGACCTTTCTAATTAGCCTACTGATCAGGCTAAAGGGCAAGAGACCCTGATAAATGTGATGATGTGAGTGACATCCAAGGATGTACTCTAGGCAAAAGGTGTGCTCACAAACACATATGGGTGTATACACACACACAGAGAGAGAGAGAGAGAGAGAGAGAGAGAGAGAGAGAGAGAGAGAGAGAGAGAGAAGGAGAGAGAGAGGGAGGGGGAAGGAGGGGGACAGAAGGAGGGAGAAAGGAGGAGAAGAAAAGGGAGAGAAAGGAGAGAGAGGAGGAAAGGGAGAGAGATTGGGAGAAGAAGTGGGAGAGATAGAGGGAACTACGAAAAATACATTTGATGCTGACCTATCCTAGTTCTTGAATCAATGAGCTTAGGTTGTGCTTCTAAAGATTTTTAAATTATTTTCAATTATGCATATGCATGTGTGTGCGTGTGTGTGTGTGTGTGTGTGTGTGTGTGTGTGTGTGTGTGTGTGTTTGGGATTGTACATGAGTGCAGGTGCCACAGAGGCCAAAAGAGAACATTAGATATCCTGAAAATGGAATTACAAACAGTTGTGAGCTATGCTACATAAGTCTTGGAATCTATGAACTTGAGTCCTCTGGAAGAGAAGCAGTTTAACCACACTGATCCATCCCTCTTTAGCTGGATTCCTTCCTTCCTTCCTTCCTTTCTTCCTTCCTTTCTTCCTTCCTTCCTTCCTTCCTTCTCTTCTTTTTTAATACGTGGTTTTTCAGTGTAGTTCTGGCTATCCTAGAATTCATTCTGTACACCAAGCTGGCCTCAAACTCAGAAATTTGTCTGTCTCTGCTTCCCAAGTGCTGGGATTAAAGGCATCTCCCAGCTTTGTCTGAATTTTTATCCCAAGTAAAATGAAAGTTTTCCATGAACCAAAACACTCTTTAGTGGCAATCATAAAAGGTAATGCTTACATTTGAGCTCATAACGTAAAAATGTATAATTCCAAATTACTATTTATGTTAATTATATTTTGTTAATTGAAAATGCCACCAAGAAAACAAACATGTATCAGGGGCTAGGGACATGGTTCAGTGGCATAGTGCTTGCTTAGCACACACAAAGCTCTACCTAGCATCACAATTTTTTTTTATCACAATTTTTTAAATCAAATATCATAGGGAATCTGTGACTACAGGCATATTAAACTCTAGACATCAAAGAAAGGCAGAATGTGTTCAAGGGGATCACAGGATTGGCCTGGCTCTCTTGTTTGTTTGTTTGTTGGTTGGTTGGTTGGTTGGTTGGTTTTTTTGGTTTTTGTTTTGTTTTGTTTCCATTTTTATTGGATATTTTATTTACACTTCAGATGCCATCCCCTTTCCCCATTCCCCCCCTTAGAAAACCCCTATCCCATGCCCCCTTTTCTTTTTTGCACTTACACATTTTTTAAAATGTTAATCAAAGGCTTTATAAGTTTGCTATTGCTCAATCAGAGGTGTAACCCACTACCCAACCTAGATATATCAACTATATTTGACTGGTGGAGATACATGAACATCTGCCTCCCTGTCTCCCCCCTCTTTCTCTCTTTCATCACCTAGCTTCTCCTCTCCTTCTTCTCCTCCTCTTCTTACTCCTTCTCTTCCTCTCAGTACTCCTCAAACCTTAGCTCCTCCTACATATCACCCTTCCTGTTAAAATGAAACTTTTCTCTCAAAATACAATTAGAGCATAATTATGCCAATTTGTACCAGTGAGGTACAAGATAGTCCTAATACCCAGTCCATCATTTTGTTGACTAACCAGAACCTCTGTCATCTATCCTAACTGAAACACTTAGTTCTGAACCTGGCCTTTTCCTTTGGCCTGGCTCTCTTAAGGCTGGTGCTTGCATCAGTATAACTGGAGAAGAGCAACCAAGCACTTAGACAATGCACAAGGGCTGCTGGAGTCACCTTTTATTGGACTGACTTACTTGCTTTATGAAGCCATCATTTAGACAAGGCTTTCCTTCCATATATGTAGTAAGATTGTTATTACATATAGAAGGCAGAACAAACCACAGTATTGTTCTAGGTCAAATGTGCTAGGTTCAAATTTTCATCTCTCCCACTGCCAAGCTTTGTGACTAAGCAACTTAAGTAATCAGATCTCTATTTCTTCAGTAATAAAATGGAGAGCACTGGAGTCTGCCTCTCTGGTAGGATCTTCTCACTAACTTCTATAGTGATCTAACTGGTTTAGCATTTGATACACTATAAGTTTGATACGCAATAACTGACCAGTGCTCTTTTTAAAGATAAATTTATTTGGAATAAAAATATAGAGTCATTTCTGCCATTTCTTCTGGGAAGAGGAAAGAGGTCTAGGCAAGAATCAGAAACGTTGATCCCTCATAGTACACAAGAACTTGCCTTGATATGAAAACTTTCCCTGGTAACAGTGACAAAACCCAGGTGGTAGTTCCAATCTGTGCCATAGGATGAGACAGGGAATATTTTCTTTTATGATTTTTTTAAAAGAACTTATATATTTTCAAAGTATGTGAGAAAAACAGTTATCTGAGTGCTTCTACGCTTACAATGAGACCCTATTGGTCTCTATCTACTTTGTCATGTCCCCTATCCTCCTGCCTTATTGGGTTGTGAATCTATTCAAGGGGTGGGCCTGGGAGAAAGTACTGCAGTCATTCAACTCCAGCAAGCTTGTGCTACCTTGCCAAGGCCTCATCTTAATGGAGCCAAATGATTCTGAACAGCAATCAAGAGAAAACTAACAGAAGCTTTCTCTTTATAAACTGTTAGTCTTGCGTGTTTGTCATTGTGGCAAAAGGCTAACACAATATTCAACAAATATTATGGATTAACTTGGAAGTGCAGTGATTTTGGAAAACAGGGTAAATAAATATAAATTTATCATTGCAGTCAAAAACACTAAAACAAACATTTTTTTAAAAAATGTTGAAAATATCTGATAAATATTTCACTGGTGATAAATACTATATTGATAGTGATGGTATTCTGGTATTTTATTTAGCTTGTTTTTTTTTTTTTTTAAGCTTGAAAAAATACAAGCAACATCATTCCCACTGAATTAAAACAGCACTGTCTAGGTTTGTGAAACTGGCCAGTAACATTATCTGGAACACACTATTACAAATTATAAATTTTGGGAGATAAAACAAGGAAACCATGAGAATCACAAAAAAAAAAAAATGCTCAAGAATTACCTCGAAAAGAGTATTTGTTTTTAACTCCTAGTTTTTAATTTTCAAAATGCTTGGAATACCAAAACCGAAATTTTACAGATATGATTTTTCATGTGCTTTTGAATGACAACATACTAAATCATCTGAACAGCATAGGTTCCCCCCACCTTAGGTATTAAAGAAGTAACCTGTACCTTTGAATATTCTACTTAGTAAAGCAGAGTAAGAGGCATTGCTGATGCAAAGGGTCTGCACGAGGTGGGATCCTAGAGCTACAGGAGAAGTGGATACATACCCCACCCCTAGCCCAGAAGCAGTCTACAATTGATAACCACATGCAAATGAAAATTTAGTTTTCTCCAAAGGAGTTACACTAGAGAAACAAACCACTCTTAACTGTCCAGCAGTTAAGTGGTCAATAGATCAATGACACAAAATGAACTCCACAGCATCTTTGCAGGTTCTTTATTTTCATACTAAGTGTTTCTGTTTTTGTTTCTGTTTTTTTTTTTGCTTTTAGTTTTTAGTTTGGGGAATTCCTCACCCTCATATTATAGGACCTTCTTGTGTATATTATGGCTTCTGGTTTTATGAGATTTCTTTCCTGTGTATGTGAATGTGTATGTCTCTGTATCTATGTGCAATTCTTGTGCTTGTTTATCTTATTTTATTGTATTATTGTTCCTTGAATGTCAGTTTGTTTTCTAATGAAAGACAGAAAATGTGTTGATCTGGATGGAGGCAAGGTGAAGAGGAATTGAGAGGAGTTGGGGAAGGCACAATCAGAATATACTATACAAAAAAAAAACTATTTTCAATAAAGAATAATAAGTTCTGATGAAAATATCCTGAGGACACACTAAGAAACCATGCTCTGGAGTCTAACAAAATAGATTCTTTGTGGAATAGTTACTCTGGGTATATAAGCTTGTGTTCCTGTGTCTCTGTGCATAGTGTGTTTGCAGAGAGTTGCCCAACCCCGCCAAATTCCAAAGCTAAAATACCTGTCATTTCTGTAGATCACCAGTCTGGCTGACAAATCTCTTTTGTCCTGTAAAGAATATTTTCTTGATAAATGACTCAGACTCAAACTGCATATTGGTAACTATATTTTAAACCAAAAATTCCTCACATAATAAATACATTTTATGCACATTAACTTCAATTTTACTTCAGAAAGCTATTTACAATATAAATAATTATAAATGGGGACACTTTGCAAGATATCATTGACATAGCTATTATTTTCTACTTTACATTCCAAAGTAAAAGTTCAGATTACAAGTTTATACTACAATATCACTAAAAACTATACATTGCAAGAGGGTATTTCTAACCAGTATCTTCTCTCACAAATATAATCCTTTTTATATCATGTCAGTCAAAAAACAAGCATAAAATATTTTATCTTTCTTGAAGTGCCTCTGGGTTTTCTTTCTTTTTGAAATCTGTTCCTTTGAAAAGAAGTTACAATTACTGTAAAAAATTTGTCCATGCCAATTTCACTTCTTTTGAAATGTAAACACATCATAATTATTGGGTAGAAGTTGATGATATATGTCTAAGATTAGTAGATTAGGACAAAGTCCTCTTACCTAGGTTATGAAGGCAAGTTCACATAGCAAATCCCAGTACATAAAACTACGATACTTAGATTAAAATTATCAATTAGAATTTCTTGTGCGAATCATCATACATTCACATTGCATATAACACATTTTTAAATCCTCAAAGTAAGATAGAAGTCATAGTGTGTGTGTGTGTGTGTGTGTGTGTGTGTGTGTGTACTTTCTGCACACAGTTTTAGAAAAAGAATTTGAAATAAATGTCTATATGAAATTGAATGTCATCTTACCTTTTGAATTTAAGCACTACCCGTACAACCTTTGTGCACAAGATATAAATACCACACAAAACTTTCCCCCAAGAATATTTTCTATTTATGATACACTTACATGTATCCACAGCTGTTCTGACACCCACTTAAAATTTAGAATGTCATATCCACCATGTATTTTCACAGTAAGAGCTAGCCAACAGATTTTACCTACAGTGAAATCCTTATTCACAAAATCCTGGCATTTACATGAATTCTCAATTACATATTTGGAGGACTTACTTTCTTTTTTTAAGTCACTCAGAAAATTGGATGTGTGTCTACATCTATCATTTGAATGAACTAAGAGCCCAAATCCAGACATTCAAAACTTTTTAACAAGGATTACTGTATCATAGTGGTAAGATGAGTGATTCCCAGTCAAGTACTCAGTTCTCACTCTGTCGCTTCCAGTTTCTGCTAGTACTAGTAGATCACACAAATAGCTTAGTCATTAACAGGTTTTGAGAGAGAAACAGACAGAGAAATATGGAGTAAGAGATAGAGTTATAACATAGCAAGTCTGTATTCAGAGTGCTCCCAAGTATACTATCACATTATCTAGATGTTTGGTGGAGAAAATTTTCATTTTATTTTAAAATAGCTATTCATATTTTCCAAATAATCTTGTATCAAAATTAAACTCCATTTAAATAAAAGAAAGGGCAATGGAACATATTATCTTTTTTTAGGAGATCTCATTAAAGTTTATTTTAAGTGGGATTCTCTGCCCAAAGGCAGTATGTGGCAGCAGGGTACAGACAGCATTAAGAACAGTACTTGCTGGGAATACTCTAGCCCTATAAACTATAACTGGGAAATAATAAGTGGCTTTCTGTATAAACACTGAAGGAATCATTTATTACATCCTGTCTGGTTTTGCATGTCTATCAGTTCTGTCGTGGTGTCTTGTACAGGCAACTAAGGTTTTTAAAACACTATCACATTAGATTTTGCATGTGATGTCAAAAGATTTGTGGGACTGAAGCACACATAAATGTCTGACCTACAGTGTCTCTGACCTTAAAAATATATCAAAAAAGAATCCATCAACTGTATGTTCTCAGAAATAATTTTAACAGAATTTCCCCAAGGAAAATTTGGGAAACATGTATTTCACTGGTCATCCACAGGTTTAAATTTTATCTTGGTAAAACAAGCAAGTGGGTATCAGAGATATTCTTAATATTTCCAGATAGAATGGGCTTCGTGGAGACTAAGGAACTGTGTGTAGTGTTCTTTATAATTGTATATAACATATGGTTATGAATCCCTAGACTGGTAGAAGGAAACATGCTTCTCAGGCTTTCCATTTTTTAGTAAAGATAGGAAAATCAAGAATAAAAGATGAAGCAAATTTAAGTTTAACATTAATTGATTAAATTACTGGGATTGTATTTTACATCCCATATTTTTAAGACAGATGGCACATTCTTTATGAGCAAATATGTTCCTATACAGAACAAAATAATGTAGGTTACAAATTCATTTTATACATCTACACAAACAATAAGAAGTCACCTAGTGTAAATATCAATTAATTTTGGGTCATTTATAGTAATCATGCCATTCTGTAAAACAATGTAAGCTATATATATATATTGTGAGTTCATGAGGCATTATATGAAACATTATAAAATCGCCACTGCAAAATTGACATTTTTTTAATGGTTAATGTATTTTAAATGGGCCAATCTACTAAGATTGTTAAGCAAAATGTAATGGAAATGAATCTATCTCTTTTAAAAATATTCCTTATGGCATTCTGGGAAGCATTGTTCCTCCTTTTTAGGCTTTGTCTGTAGAGGTCACAATTTATTCTTGTGTGAGTTATTCTCTACATAAAAACTCTGCTGGAATTCCTTTAGTGACAAGCATCTCTCAGAAGGTACCTCTGATGCACCAATGTATACCTACCCAGCAATAGAACCTACTTGTAGAGATTTTCTGCCCAAAATAGATACTCATCAGATATTTGTCTGATCTATAGGATTCTGTAAAACCTTCATCATCCTGAAAACCTCCTTCATCTTGACATTTTATTCAAATCACTTGTCCTGTGAGTTTCTTTGACACAATTTTCCCTAAATTACTGAATATTTTTCTTAGGGAGTTAAAATTTTCATTTTCATTTTCATTTTCCTTTGAATATTTTTGAAAGTATATTTGAGTACATAAACTATATTTCTCACTGATTTGCACATTTCCTCATTTTCATTGACACTGTTGTTCTATTATACCCAAGTAGTGTTTAATTTTATGTAGCCTCTTCTCTCATGTACAAACAACCCATTATTCACCTCTCAACTTACTGTCACACAGACTGTCACCAAATGATCCTGTTGAGTGATGAAAATACAGTACTAATCCCTGAGTGTCCAATGTTATGTAATATTTTCATAATTATCAAGTCCATCCTCCCTCTTAAATATGACAAGAGTAAGAGGCATGGGAATTCTAAAAAATATTATCTTATGAAACTTTTACAACCACGCATGTTATTTCCTTTGAATACTAGAGAATAGTGCATTAAATAAATTTTACTATTTGTCTTCCCTTTCATAAATTTCTAGCACCTACATTTGGCTGCATCTAAGAGAAAGTTGTCTGTAACTCTTCCTTCCTGAAAGAGCCCACACTTGGCTTAAACAACAAAGTATCTAGACCTCTACTTGTGAATGGAAAATCCAGAACCATCAGTCTTGAAAATTTATAGCAGAGTTTTAACCGCTTACAAGTTTACTTTCAGCCTACCAATAAATCACTGGACCATGGATAAGAGCTGCCTGCAGACCAGATAACTAAGACCCACGGACTGTGAGCATCTATGAGCTCCGAATTAAGTAAAAGACAAGGTCAGAATGAAGACCTTGGCATACAGTTCACTTGACTTTCTACTGTGCCACATGGACATATGAGCAAGTGTGCTATTTTCTTAGTTTACAAACAGCAAAGAAAGCCAACATTTTCCCTGTGCCTTCCCCAAGCACCCATTGAACCACTTGTCCCTCTGCCTAAACTTTTATCTTAGACTCTCTCCTGAGGCTTTCCGCATACTGACACACTGGCCTATCTGCTCTGAGATGTTCTTAAATGCTTATCCTGTTGTCATGTAGTTCTTTACAGATCTTCTTTGGTTACTTTTGTGCTTACCAGCATTTTGTCTGTGTGAACTGATTAAATTTCCTATTAGTGTCTTTTTCACACTAGCTGTCAAAATGTTGTTTACCATACCTTAAAAGTTGTTTGGAGATTTAGTATCACTCTGCTCTGCCCTTTCCTTTACTGAGCCACATAAAATTAAGTAGACCATATTTTTTATGTATCTCCCAACATATCAGTGGTATGACTTGGAAAATTCCTTATTGTTGTGCCAATGCAATTCTGGTCTATGCCTAATTCAAAAGCAAGTGGAAAAATCACCTTTTCCTGATTGCTTGTAATGGATACCAGGTAAAAACACATTCATGTACCACAGGAGAACCATTTCTGTAATTTATGCCTGAACCAAATGAGTGGACTAGTTTGAGATGAAGAAGAGAAAGTTAGTTTATGAGACACATCCCATTCTTCCTTAGTTATTTTGGGAACTGATGTTTCTTTGTGATCGATAAGGAAAAGAAGCCATTTTGTATATTTATGTATGAGAACTGTACATAGCAGTTTGTGAGCAGCATATGGTCTGTGTGTATAAGTTCTACTAGATTGTCATAACACAATGGTTTTATTTATCAGCCCTTCTATGTGGTATATATGCTTAATTTGCATTAAAATCCTTCAAACAAATCAATTATAGTTCCTCTATAATATGTGGGCAATTTCTGTATTCATTTTAGCTCATTTACTTGTGTATAACCTTGAATGTTGGTGCTGTATTCCCTTTGATTTCACTGGAACTCATATCAAATAACCCTAAAATTTAACTTAGACTTTCTAACGATCTGTGGCATAGTAAATGGTGCAAATGGGGGATTAGACTATAAATATGTTTCAGAGACCCTTGAAGAACAAAATATTTTAGAAAAACATCAACTTCCATTGGTTATTATAACAGATGTTCCCTTGTGTCCTTGTGCTGGGTCTGGCTGCATCCTTAAATGGGAAGTGACATCAAAATGTGAACCATTACAGCCCAAGGAATAGTTTCTAATAGTCTCACTGTCGTATAAATGTTCCAGGGCATAACCAGTTAATGTATAGGCATGCTTATCAAAATACTGCCGGTGGGAGCCAAAACAGTTTGGAGAGATGGCAGGATGATCCCCTGCTGTCTGATGAGGAGACATATCTGAATGTAGATAGTCTTTAGCCAGGATTAAACTTGTCTTTGTAATGCGATCAGAACTGGGACTACTTATCCGAGACAGTGCGGTGGGGCTGTTGTCATAGTCATGTTCATGAGGGCTGAGCATCTTTCCCTCTCTCTGTTGGATATGGTCACATGGTGAAGTGCTGGCAAGAGCCGAGCTGTGGCAGACGTCACCTGACGGTGGGGGCTGTTGATAGTTTGCAAAACAGAGGGAGTGTTTTTTCCCAGCTCCATTAATGGAAGCCAGTTGGTCTGGAGGGGCTTTCCTTAGCTGTAATCTGTTCTCTTCCTCTTTAATCATCTGCTGGGTAGC
The DNA here is from genome assembly GCF_011762505.2 of Arvicanthis niloticus. NCBI lineage: Eukaryota > Metazoa > Chordata > Mammalia > Rodentia > Muridae > Arvicanthis > Arvicanthis niloticus. The sequence continues at coordinate 7,726,667 of NC_047677.1, forward strand.
TCTTATGAGAGTTTCAATTTTGCTAGGTTCCTGTGGGCTATTTTGATACTGTTCAGTGCGGTATCGGTCACCGGATTCACTGGCTGACCCAGGGTCTGGAGAGCTGACCACACTATCTTCATCCCAGTGACCTCGACCTACATCACAAAAAGTAAAAAGTAGGTAGTGTCAAAATTCACACACAGAAGTGCATTTCTTTCCTAGAAAAAAAAACTTACATCTGTCATTTTAATGCAATATTAGAAATAGAAACAGGTCTATATATGACAGAATATGGGCATTTGTACTAGAATTCAGATGCGTGTTGGATTCAAATGTAATCAGTGGGTTTTAACTAAAGATAACATTTATAGAATTTTTTATAAGATAAACCTCAGTCATGAGTTGAGAATATTAGTTAGTGAAACAGTAAGTGCATTCATATTTCTCCTTATGTTTTAGACTTACACATCTAAAAGCAATATGAGAAAGATAAATACAATTTGCTTTATGCTATTTTCTAGAGCACTCTTATTTTACATGGATGCATAGAAATTCTTTTCAGTTTACTTTAAAGAAGACAAGTGCATAAGGTGAACTACTTTAAATAAGTCATAATTCTCAGTTTATTTTAAATAAAGCTCTGTTAGTTTTTAGAAAATTAGGAGTTCACAAAAATGTTTGTATATGGGTATATGGATAGATGATTTAGCTGTAAAGATATGTTGTCATAATCAAAAATGTAAATACTTTGTTATCGATAGTAGATTAAGCACATTAGCTTCAGAGGTAACAATGGAAATCCTGGTTATTTCTGAAACAAAAACATATCTCATTTCTGAAAAAGGTTCTTGAACATTAGTATTTTTCTGTAACAATCTGTTCTAAACCAAAGATGCAAGTCTAACTAACCCTGACGAGTAATACATGCAAAATGCATTTCATAAACTGAATTACCCTCAATCTGAAATACAATTTTAAATAAAAAGAAAAGCAGGTAGGGACATAACAGCTTTGCAAACTGCTTACGACTGAAGAGGAGCCTTGTATCACACGGACCATAACTTCCTTTCTTCTTGTTTTATTTCTAACATTTTCTTTCAAACCATATGGGGTAAGCCAGTTTTTCTTCTCACCTTTATCTACCAAGTAACTGCCTTTTGTCCTGGATTTCCATTATCAGACTACCAAAATGGTCCTTGGTGTATAACAGATTGTTTTCTCAAAGGAAAAACAGAAAAATAAGAGGCAGCCATAGAAAGAAGCTAAAATTGTTCACAGAAGTATCTGCAATGGGAACCTGGGCAAAGGGACATGGTTTCACACTGCTCTCATGTTAAGAGCAGGGGAGTATTGAAAGGGCCTTCATAATGTCACTGACTTTTAATAAATGGGGACATTATCAAAGATCCATCTCCATCCACATTCAGAATTTCTGGAATAGACTCCTCTTGTTAACACACTTTCTTTGAAGAAATTAATTACTAAAGTAATTCAATTTGTAATTTACAGAATAATTTAGTTTGGAGAAAGCAGTACCAATTATCAAACCTCTAACCCTAATGTCCATTTCTATGGGCTGGGGAAGCTGTGTATCTATCCCAAGATGAAAATACTGGTGCTTTCTCTACCTTTTTTTCAACTTGGTGCTTTGGTTGTCATAGTGATGGGAGGCAGTTACTGGTAACTGATTCTTTGAAAATCTCAACATCTATGAGCAAAGCTATAGTCCACTAAGCAAGAACTGTCGTTTCCAACATAACATTAGTGCCCTCGCTGATAAACAGCTGCTGTGTGAGGATACTGAGGTAAATGACACGGGAAAAAAATCTAAATATGACCACAAATTAAATAGATTTATAAATCACTGAGGCTTAAATCATATTTTTTATAGTTTTTAAAATGAGAAATGCATTTTGTTCTCATCTGTCATAAATACGTTAACACTACCAAAATAAATATACTTAAGCTTAATAGACATAATGTACATTTCACAGCCTCCTGCTGGGAGTCTGGTGACCTTCAAGCTCTTACCGCGGATTCTGTGGACGGAGGTGATGTGTGGCATGCTGTTCTCATAGGCTTCTCTGCTCTCCGGGGAGGCCTTGGTAAGCGGCAAAGCTGCTCGGGAGCCCCACCAGGGATCTCTCCCAGCAGGTGGTGCTCCCAGGAAGTACCTGCCTGCCTCACACCGCCCTCCCTCGCAGGCTTGGGTGTGGAAGTGCCTGTCCTCCACCAGCCTGGAATGGTCCAGCGCAAAGCCATAGCAGAGAGAACTGCGATCTGGGAATTGCCTGTATGCACAGGACAATTCATGCTGAGAGCCAGGCCTCTCTGGGTCCAGAAGCTGTGGGGAGGCAGTATCAGTCAGGGGACTTCCACCCCATTGGCTGTCATGGTCAGATTCCGATCTTTCAGTGTGGAATCCCGAATACTGAAACCAAAGGGACAACATCAATAATAAATAAATGAGCTAAACAAAAACAGCCTTCATTCTCTAAGCACCAAAGGTCACACAGGCCTAAAGCAGCCAAAATAAGACTCGCTGTATCATTAAGGTTCCCATTAACTTTGAACAATTTAATTAGCTAATGCCTATACAGAAAATCCCCCTGGCTATTGGAAGAAATAAAAATAAATAGCAAACATCAAAATCCTATGCACTGAATTAAGTGAATTACCCCAGGTAGTTCTACTAATCCTTCAGTGCAGTGTCGGTGTCCTCAATGGTATGGATAAGGCACAGAATAAAATAATTGGCCAAGAATACAAGGAATAACAAAATCAAAACTCAAAGCCAAATTCTTTACCACCACCCTAAAACGTGCTTTTTCATGTTCCTTCTTAGAAAAAGATAAAAACTAAAGCTTAAGGTACCAAGGGTTCTGAGCCTTAATCTTGTCATTAAATTCTTTTTATTTATTTATTTTTAATTGTATGCGGGAGGAGTGTGGCATATGGATGAGAGTATAAGGGCCTATGGAGGCCGGAGGCCTTAAATTCCCTGCAGCTGGACTTACAGGTGGTTGTGAGCCAAGCAACATTGGTATTGGAAATTGAACTTCAGTCAGCAAGAGAAATATCATCTGTTAACCTTCTCTCTAGCCCCTGGATAAGTTGTGCTAAATGGTTAACACTCTTAAACCTGTGCCAGGAACATCATGAATACAGAAGAATAGCTACTAAATGCTGCCCTAACTCAAGTGCAACGTAACTTTGAACGCCTTGTCCCATGGAAGCTGGATTGGTTTGCAGTTTTGCTTCTGAAGTACAGTTACACATGGGACGTCTGGGAGGAACACAGGTCATTTGTCTTAGTTGGAACTCTGTTGATCACCTTCTCTCCACTATAGCATCAGATATTAAAACAAAATGTCAAATTCAAGGCAGGAGGATGGTTCGGCGGGGAAAAGCATTTGCTGTCTAGAACTGAGTTCAATCCCCAAATTCATGGCAGAAAAAAAAAAAAAGAAACAGTCCCTACATGTTGTCCTTCACAACACAAACTAAATGGTATTTTTTTGTAGACTTTTTGTCTCATATTGCTTTATTGGCTTTTTAAAATCTTGTTGGTGTTTTTGCTTTACTTGCATATTTTCGTTTGCATTATTTGTGTGTGTGTGTGTGTGTGTGTGTGTGTGTGTATCTTCCTTGTTTTATTTGTTTTTGTTCATTTATTTTTTAAAGTGAAAGAAAGGGCATGGACTTGGGTGAGGGGGTGGGGAAGGGTCTGGGAGGAGTTGAAAGAGGGTGAAAATATGATCAGAATATAGTGTATGAAAAACTTGTTTTCAATGAAAATAAAGAAATACAGAAAAATGGCAAAAAGAAATTCATAAAAATGGTAGCATTTAATTCCTGACAGAGATTCCTTAATACTAGCCATAATTTAGATAGAAGAGATTATATGGCATGATAATTTATTGAGAACTTGATATTTGTTTGCTGTATGCTAATGTCTACCTACATTTATCATGTGGTTATCTCCATAACCACTCTAATGCAGATATTAAACATCTCTTTTTAATATGTGAATAAACTGCTCCAGTGTTTTCATTCTTGTTTTTCAAAGAACCTGGACTTCAAAGCACAATTTTATACTTGAAGTCAAGCACTGTCATTAAAGACAGGAGATGGCCAGGAAAATGGTTCAATGGATAAAATGTTTGTCATATAAGAATGAGTATCAGAGCTATAATCCCAAGAACATATAAACAATACATGCAACACTGCATATCTGTTATCCCAGAACACACAGAAGCAAACAAGACTCTTCCCAAACAAGGTAGGATAAAGGTGTGAACCAACAGCCAAGATTGCCCTCTTACTACATATTTATATTGTGGGATGCATTTACCTGCACATACATCTGAATACACACACACATAAAATCATACACACATATAAAATCATACACACACACACACACACAAAATCTTACACAAAGAAAAGAAAAAAAAAAGAATTGAAAGAGGTGAGAGAAAACAGGAACCAATATTAAATACAATGTTATATATTCAGACAGGAAGCACTGCTTTATAGATGCTGAAAGTCCATGGCACACTTTCTCTCCGAGCCCACAAAGGGACTAGTGATCCATGGAGATGTGAGCTCCTCACTAGTTGGTTGAACAAATAACCTGTGCTGAGCCTTTCATATAACAAAGTGAATGTCCCATCTTTTACAGGCCCATCCTGAGCATGACTGTTCCCACCTGAATGCAAGCAAGCAACTCTACTCAGGCCTCTTGGGAAGAGAGATGAGGGCACCCAGGTTCTTGTCAGACAACCAAAAACTATGTTAATAGGGGCCAACTCAGGACAAATCTGAATGCAAATTCCAAGTTCAAGAATTCCAAGAATAAGGAATGGCAATCCTAATTATTATTTTATTTCGATTATTTCCAAAATTAACAATCAGAGCAATCAAGCATTTTCCGCTAAGAAAAAGAAGTTCAGCGTGTCTCCCAGCAGGACACCAAGGCAGCCTAAGTTCTGGTCCCTATATCACAACTTCCTGCCACAAACCTATTCTCCCAGACACACCAGTGTCTTCCCACAAGATAGCAACTACAGCAAAGGAAGGATGAAAAGTCCTGTTCTTCCTGAGTTGGGGAGCTAAATATGACATTTGTGTCTTGTTCAGGAATGCTTACCTCGGAGAGGCTCTGCTGTTCCAAGCTAGGGGTCACCCAGACATCACTTGTTTTTGTAAAAGTATAAACTAGAGGTTTTTTTTTAAGTACTCCAGTCAAGATTTCTGAGCCCTGTCGAGTGGGCAAAGCTTTCCTTGAGTGTATATGAGAAAGTAATATCACAGCAGAGAATACTCTATGTAGTGCTCATGAAGAGAATCCAACAGGAGGCAACCCAGGCATACATGAAGTACATATTTCAATAACACCTGAAAAGAATCTGAGAGGAAACCCCTTGTCAATAGCCTGGAAACTACAACAGTAAAGACACTGCCCTGAGCCATTCAAGCAGCACAGCAGGGTGACACTCTTAGCCCATGAGTTTAAACTGCCTTGACACTACAGATGAAGTACAGATATAAATGTTTGCATTTTAAGAAAAATGAGTGAACTTTTACCAGTACACAAAAATAAAACTCTGACCCACAGTTACTCCTTTTTATGTTTTACGTTGTCTTTTGTCTGAGTGTGTGTGTGTGTGTGTGTGTGTGTGTGTGTGTGTTTTGTTTTGTGAGATAGGATCTCACTATATAGTCCCGAATGTCCTAGAACTCAACATGTAAATCAGACTGGTCTGCAATTCAGAGACCAACCTGCCTCTACCTCCCTAGTGCTTGAGTGAATACTAGCACCACCATTTCTTGCCCCGATTTCTTTTTAAAATGAATGGCACTCAATATTAAACATTGTTCTGAACACTAAAGCCCCATTGTTTGATTTGAAATATTTCTTTTTTTTAATTTTTGAACAATTCTCAGCCATTATTTGATTAGAACATGTGTCCCAAGTCAAAGCATGAAAAAATTGGGAGATGATTAAGCTTCATTAAAAAAAAAAACCCTTGTGTGAAGAAAACACAAAAATGGAAATACAAATATCAGAGTAATAAAATTCTAATCAAATAATGCTAAAAAGAAAACATTTAAGGCATCATTCTAAATTGAGTTAAATAATATAACCCAACATATGGAGCTACATATATAAACACAAACATACACACATTGCCGCACATGGAATTAGGTGCTACCTGGAATTAGGAATCTGACTTAGATCCACTTAGAAATGGACCACAAATACCTACCACATGGCTGGGGTTGTATTCAGAGGCACAGAGCTTAAAAAATGAGTATGTGTGTAATTCCTTGGGTTTCACACCCAATTCCACAATACATAAATAAATATTGTGAAAAATGAAATAAATTTTAATAAAAAATTTAATGAAGGGAACTGAAGATAGGATAAGACCACCTAAAAGAACAGAAATTAAAAGAAATAAAGAGAAAATGGTTGAGAAGTATTTTAAAGTTTGATAGTTATATATTTATGTAAATAAAAAAAAGGAACTAGAATTGTTAAAAACTGGAAAAAGAACAAATTAAGATAATCTGTCTACCTAACATCAAGACACACTGTATCACTACTAAAAAAAAATTCTAGAGATATAGGTTAGAGCCCTGGACAGGAGTGAAGTCATGCAAGGAGAAATCTGAGTGTTTGTGAAAAACCTCCAGAAAAACCAAGACAAGTCCTGTGAAGCCAGTTTCTTCAAAAACACAAAATTGTTCTTGGTATGTGTTTTCATGACGCCCCCAAGTGTAGTGGATAAGAGTGAATTTGCTTCAAATTATTCATATTATTAACAATTGGCTGTTGTTGTTTATATGCTTCTATGGAAAAACATGCTTTTGTCATAGACAGTTTGTCTCTACCTGCACCTGATCCTCTGAAGAAAGTAGGCTATTGCCTGAGGCTTCAGTCCATTTCATGTATTGGGCCCATTCTCCTAGGCCCCTAGTCTACAGCAATAAACAAGGGATCAGACTAACGAACATTACAGAGTACACAAAAGTAGGTCCACAGAAATATCACCAATTTATGTTTGATGGACTTCTGACCAGTGTAAATGGTGTAGCATCAAAAGCAAAACCAAATGAGCCTTAACCGAAGAGATACACTGACAATTATTTTAAAGAATAAGTCTATGGCGATGGAGAGATGACTCAGCAGTTAGTAATCTTGCAGAAGATCTGGGCTCTGTTTCCAGCACTCACATGGCAGCTCATCATTTTTTATAACTGCAGTTTCAGACAACGCAATGCCCTTTTCTGGCACCCTCGGGTATCAGGCACACATGTGACATATATTACATGCATGTATGGATGCATACACATAAAATACATACTAAAAAGATAATCCTCTACCCTAATTTCCAGTCCTCTCCCATTGTTCTCTTTCTTTTAAAATTATTTTTATATGAATAGAACGTACCCATCTTACCAAGTATTAGCTGAATAGTTTGGTGGCATTACTGTATTTTCACAATTCTGTGGCAGTGTCTGTGTGTGTGTGTGTGTGTGTGTGTGTGTGTGTGTGTGTGTGTGTACATGTGCACGTGAACATTCATGTGCTTATCATAGCCATTGCAATGAATGTGCAACTGGACTCCTTTATTTTTGAAAACTGAATTCCATAGCCACTAAGTGATAACTTCATCTTCCTTTCTATTCCCAAGCCTTTGGCAACTGCCATTCTACTTTCTACCTTTATTAACATGAAAATAATAAGTATCTTAAACATGTCTTTTTGTGACTGGGTTATTTCACTTAGCAAAATATCCTCAGGTTTATCCATGTTGTAGAGTGCATCACAACTTCCCTACACATTAAAGTTGTAAGATAATTTATTGTTTGTTTATATGGCATTTTACCTGCCCCTTTATTTACTGATGATTTGGCCAGTCACACTTTTATAATAAACCTGCATATACAGAGATCTCTGATCAAGGCTCAATAACTCTTACATAGACCTCATTTCATTGGGAGGTGTTGTGAACAAAAGTGGGGCTGCTAAATGATATGAAAATTTCACGTTTCATTTTTGAAAAAATTACCATGCTATTTTCCAAAGAAGCTATATACATTATGCATTCCTGCTAACACCACACACAAAAAGCTTGAACATTTCTGCACACTCATCAACACTTGGTACCTCCTCTCTGTGTGTATCTGTGTGCATGTGTACATGTCTGTGTGCAGGAATATGTGTATTTGTGTGCATGTGCATATTCAAACTCATGTGTTTATCATAGCCATTATAGTGAAGGTGTAAGGTTGTATTTTATTGGGATTTTTATTAGGATTTCTGTAAGATTGGTAATCTCGAACTTTTACATGGCTGTATTGATCACTGTCTCTCTTCTTTTAAGAAATATTAAAATTTTTTGCCTATTTAAATGATTGCTTGGTTTTAGTTTGAGTTCTTATTGAATATTTTTTTCTCTTTCTTTAATTTTTCTTTTTCAGAATTCTAGCCAATCATTTTATGACTGGTCTGTATCTAAAATATAGCTCTAATTTTAATATCCCCAAACTAGAAATAAACCAATAATCCTTCAGACTGTGAATGGCTAAGTAAAACATAGTATATCTCTACCATGAAACATTATTCAACAAAAAAAGGGAATGACATATTGATACATACAAGAACATAGATGAATTCTAACGAGTTATTCTTGGGACAAAGAGAGTCAACCTTATGGGGTTGTATAATTCTAATTGTATACCATTTTTGGTTATTATTTATTTTCTCAGAACTTGAAATTAAATCCAAGGTTTTATGCATGCCAGGAGCTGTATCTCTAGCCCTTTTTTTTTTTTTTACTTAAAAAAAAAAGACAAGTTCTTATCATATTGCCTGGTTTGGTCTTGAATTCACTTTCTACCCCAGGTATATTCTGACATTGCAGTCCTCCTGTTTCAGCCTTATGAACAGCTGAGGTGACAGGGCTGAGATACCAGTTATAGCTATGTAACATTCTCGATGGTAAGATTAAAAATAGATACAAAAAAATCTATAGGTGCTCATTTAGGTTTAGGTACAAAACAGAAGAAAAATCACTGTGACTATGAAAAGGAAACTTGTAAGACCCCTGTGGAGTTAAATGTTCTGTGCCTTGGCAATGATAATGTAGTGTCATAGTTATAACATACCGCAGTTTAGTGAAATGTTATCATTATAAGTATCTTGACAATTCTGCCACAATAGCACATACATTTACAATTTTGTCAATTACATGCCGCAATTTCATATTAACTTATATTTGTATCAAAATTAAATTTTAATTAAACTATAAAATAAATCAGAAAATATAAATAAATATACCATATAGTATCTGTAGTGTAAAATAATATGACAATGTTGAAAAATATATCAATAATGACAATAAGTTTAAATCAGCTTACATTACAAATAGGAAGAAATGAAATTTTTAAAATTGATTTCACAGTACTAAACATCACTCTATGATGATGATAGACAATATTTCAAGTACTGGAGACATAAAGTCTGTGGTGCAAATTGAGGATTGGAACTCAAATCCCATAACTGATATAAAGTTGGGCCTCATCCTGTGTGCTTGTAAGTCACTGGGACTTGTTGCCCATCAGCCTAGCTCCAGGTTCAGTGAGAGCCCCTATCCCAAGAGAATAAGAAGAGTAACAAAACATGGTGCCAAAACCATCACTGTGGCCTTCTTGTGTGCATGGTATATATACACTCAGGTACATATACATGTGCCATACATGCCACATACAAAACACACACACACACACACACACACACACACACACACACACATATATATATATATATATATATATATATATATATATATATATATGCATATATATGCATATATATGTATACATATATACATATGTGTATATATACATATATATACACATATATGTATATATATACATATTATATATATATATGGGCTAGATAGATGTCTCAGTGGTTAAGAGCACTGACTCTTCTCCCAGAGGTCCTGAGTTCAATTCCCAACAACCACATGGTGGTTCAAAACCATCTGTAATTAGATCCAATGCCTTCTTCTGGCATGTCTGAAGACACCAACAGTATACTCACATATATAAAATAAAATTATCTAATATATATGTATATATTATATATAATAAAAAATCTAATATATATGAGATACTTATTAGATTCTTGTGTATATTATTAGATTATATGTATATATAATATATAATTCTACCTTTCATGTAAATATAGAAGTAAAACATGTATATCTTCTAATTTTTGCATAAAGAAACACAAGATGTATAAACCAAAATAAACAAGCAAACTGGTTCCTTCCAGGAAGATGACTGACAAGAAGACAAATAAGAAGCTAACTCCCAGCACTATCTGCTGAAATGGGCTAGAAGCAATGATATGCACCCAGCGAATAATCACACTAAATATCCACATCTTTGTTTCTAAATATCATTCTCTAAAGGAACAGAGATTGTTGGAGAAATTACTCCTTCCAGCATTGGGGCAGATAAGAGGGGAGTCTGAAATACCTTGGAGAGGCATTAAATAGGAAAGTGCTCAAAAAATAAAATTTTGGAGATATGTCAAAAAGATATAGAAGCCAATTTTAAAGAAATTCCACTGTCAAGATAGAGAAGATTTGGCCAGGCAGTGGTAGTGCATACCTTTAATCACAGCACTTGGGAGGCAGAGGCAGGCAGATTTCTGAGATCGAGGCCAGCCTGGTCTATAGAGTGAGTTCCAGGACAGCCAGGGCTACACAGAGAAACCCTGTCTCAAAAAAACAAAACAAAACAAACAAACAAACAAACAAACAAAACAATAGAGAAGATTTAAGCAGAGGCAAACAAAAGCCATAACAGAAGACTGCAGTACACAAACATAGTAACATCAATGAGCCTATGATAAGCACAGAAACGGCCAAACAATGAGGAGCAGGAACTTCTCCACAGGATAGTGCCAATCAGCTATGTGTGGAAGGACTATTTCAATTAGAAAATATAAACCAACCTAAAACCAACCTAACAAAGATTTCTTTAGGCTTAAATGATTACCAATGAGGAATCAAGAGAGTTTTATGAGGAATTAACAACTTTTAGGGTCTTCAAGAGTCTAACCAAGAAATTCCTTTCCATTTGAAAAAGACAAGAAGTGGTTATGTAGTAGAAAAAGCAGATTATACCTTTACTAGGTAATAAGCATTGACATCTTCAAACAACTTGATGGAAGTCAGAGGCCTCTAGAGGAACATACTCTGGTGATGGTGCTCACAGGAGCACTTTGGAGATAACAGGTAATTGGACTGAACAATGTAGATCCAGCACAAACTCAAAAAAAAATACATAAAACAACTGTGCTTTATTCTCTAAAACTGACAGTAACATAGAAGAAAAGTAGCAAAGACGGGGGTCTATTTAAATTTTAAAAATGTAATGTGCAACAACTACGTGCAATATAAAGTCCTGGGTGGGAATATGTACTGCTGGGTAATTACAGACATTGTGATAAACCACACTGTCTTACCTTACATCTATAACATGAGACTAAGTATTTTACCACTGTAAGGTTCCTCAGACTAACAGTTATACTGAAGTTAACTGGAAGAATATCCATATCCAGATAAAATACACAAATACCAAGGTTTAGGTAAGATGCCATCATGTACGTATCTACTTTCAATTAATCCAGAAAAAAAAAATAAAATGAGAGAAGGAAATAAATCATGTTAAAGAAAATTGAGGAGACAAGTAAGTATTGGGAATGTAAACAGTGTGTGTGGATAAACTATAAGAGCACTGTTGGTTTTCTTAAAATATGCAATAATTTCAAAACAAGTATATGAAAATGCAAAAAAATCTTATGTGTCTTATTTTTATAAAATGATTTGAAACAAAGCTCTTTATAAAATTGTAGTTTTTTCCTGAGTAGAAACCAACAAATCTTAAACTTAATTGCTCAAACATCTTCATTCTCATTAATTACTATGATCATTGATCATAAAAAGACAATTCAAGGGGCTGCAGAAATGGCTCCGCAGTTGAGAACACTGACTGCTCTTCCAGAGGTCCTGAGTTCAATTCCCATCAACCACATGATGGCTCACAACCATCTCTAATAGGATACAATGTCCTCTTCTCGTGTGTCTGAAGACAGTGACAGTGTAATCACATACCAAAAACAAAACAAAAACAATTCAAACTTATCAGATGAGAATTTGAGTAGAAACAAGGGTCGATCTATCACAATGTGATGTGACTTATACAACCCATACAGGAGATCTCTATCCCCATGTGTTAGTTTTCCCACATGTAGAAGAGGAACAGCAGAACACTGTGCTTCACAGGACTGCAGTAAGATCAAGGAGGAGGGCTGGAGAGATAGCTAAGTGGTTAAGAGCACTGACTGATCTTCCAGAGGTCCTGAGATCAATTCCCAGCAACCACATGGTGGGTCACAACTATCTGTAATAGAATCTGATGCCTTCTTCTGGTGTGTCTGACAGCTACAATATACTCATACAAAAAAAAAAGTAAATCTTCTGTTATGGGACATCTGGGTTGTTTCCAACTTCTGGCTATAACAAACAAGGCTGCTATGAACATAGTGGGACATGTGCCCCTGTGGCACGGTGGAGCATCTTTTGGGTATATTCCCAAGAGTGGTATTGCTGGGTCTTTAGGCAAATCTATTTCCAATTTTTTGAGGAACCTCCAGATTGACTTCCAGAGTGGTTGTACCACTTTGCAATCCCACCAGCAATGGAAGGATGTTCCTCTTTGTCCACATCTTTGTCAACATGTGTTGTCACCCAAGGTTTTGATCTTAGCGATTCTGATTGGTATAAGGTAGAGTCTCAGGGTCATTTTGATTTGCATTCTCTGATCACTAAAGACTTTGAACATTTCTTTAGGTGCCTCTCCGCCAATTCAGATTCCTCTGTTTGGAATTCTCAGTTTAGTTCTACGGCCCATTTTTTGATTGGGTTGTTTGGTTTTTTGGTGGTTAGTTCTTGAGTTCTTAATATATTTTCGATATTAGCCCTCTATTGGATATGGAGTTAGTGAAGAATTTTTTCCCAATTTGTAGGTTGCTGATTTGTCTTATTGACAATATCCTTTGCCTTACAGAAGCTCTCCAGTTTCATGAAGTGCCATTTATCAATTCTTGATCTTAGAGCATGAGCCACTGGAGTTCTGTTTAGGAAATTTCTCCTTGTGCCAATAAGTTCAAGGCTCTTTTCCACTTTCTCTTCTATTAGATACAGTGTATCTGGTTTTATGTTGAGGTCCTTAATCCACTTGGCTTTGTGCAAGGTGACAAATATGGGTCTATTTTCATTTTTCTACATACAGAATGTGGTTCATTTACACAATGGAATACTATTCAGCTATTAAGAATGAGGACATCCTGAATTTTGCAGGCAAATGGATAAAACTAGAAAATATCATCCTGAGTGAGGTAACTCAGACCCAAAAGGACATGCATTGTACATACTCACTAATAAATGGATATTAGCAAAAAAAAAAAAAAAGTACAGAATATCCAAGATACAGTCCACAGAACTCAAAAAGATCAACAAGCTGAAGGGCTCAAGTGAAGACACCTCAGTTCCACTGAAAAGAAAAAAGCAATCACAAATGGGAAGGGGGGGAGGGACCTAGGAGGGAAAGTGGATGGTGGTTGTGGGGAGAGGGAAACCTGATCTGGTATTGAGTGAGAGAAAAGGCCTGAAGCCCTGAAGGCCACAAGAAAAAATGGAAACAGGCAACCTAGGGAGGTAGGAGGTTGGGGGGACCCTCCAGAATGCACCAGAGACCTAGGAGATGATGAAATGCCCAACAGTAGGGAAAAGGAACTTACAGAGCCTACCTCCAGCAGGAAGACAGGGCATCAAATGAGGGAGGGAGTTGCCATTCCACAGTCAAAACTCTGACCCATAACTGTTCCTGTCTGAAAGAACTGCAGAGATGGAAATAGAAAAGAGCCTGAGGAAAAGAAGGTCCAGCAACAGGCCCAAAGTTGGATCCAGCTCAAGGGGATGTTCCAAGACCTGACACTATTACTGAGAATATGGAGCACTCTCAAAAAGGAACCTATCATGACTGCCCTCCAGAAGATTCAACAAGCAGCTGAAAGAGTCAAATGCAGGTATTTGCACCCAACCAATGGACAGAGTTGCTGACCCCTGTGGTTGAATTAGGGAAAGGCTGAAAGAAGCTGAGGAGAAGGGCTACCCTGTAGGAGGACCAGCAGTCTCAATTAATCTGGACCCCCGAGATCTCTCAAACACTGGACCACCAGAAAGGCTGCATACAGCAGCTGATATAGGCCCCTAACACATGTACAGCAGAGGACTGCTGGGTTTGTCTTCAGAGATGATGTACATAGTCCTCAATAGACTAGAGGCCCCAAGGAGTTTGGAGGTCGGGTGGGGTGGGGGTGAGGGTGGGGGTGGAAACAGCCTCATGGAGACAAGGAGTGGGTTGGAGGTATGGGATGTGGAATAGTCGAAGGGTGGACAGGTTGGGGAATAAAATCTGGAGTGTAAAAAAGTAAATAAATCATAAAAAGAAGAGGAAAGGGGAGAGGGAAAGGGAGAGGGAGGAGGAGGAAGAAGAGGAAGAGGAGGAGGAGGAGGAGGAGAAGGAGAAGGAAGAAGGAGAAAATGAGAAAAGGAGAAGGAGGAGAAAAGAAGGAGAAGGAAGGAAAAGGAGAAGGAGAAGGAGAAAAGGAGAAGGAGAAGGAGAAAAGGAGGGAGAAGAAGGAGGAGGAAGAAGGAAGAAAGAAGAAGAAGAAAAGAAAAAGAAGGAGGAGAAGGAGAAGAAAGGAAGGAGAAGAAAAAGAAGGAAGGAGGAGGAGGAGAAGGAGGAGGAGGAGGAGGAGGAGGAGGAGGAGGAGGAGGAGGAGGAGGAGGAGGAGGAAAGAAGAAGAAAGAACCATGCTTTTAACCACAGTAATCCAGAAGCACAGGTGGGAAAATCTCTGTAAGCTACTGATCTATATAGTGAGTTCCAGGTCAGCTAGATCTAAAACAAACAAACAACATCTTCCTGTAAAACTGTGTTATCTAGAGGTGGTATTTTCATTGTACTAAGAACATTACAGGCATACAAAAATATAAAATATGCATTCCCAACTGCAAAAGGAAATCAGACTACTACCCAATCCCCTACTTTTCTTGCCACAATATACTTTGCCCCCAGTGTTTCTCAGTTTACACACTAATAAAAGTTTAGAGACACATTGCAAAAATAGAGAAGAGACATAGCATGTGTAGTGGTTATATTGGCCTGCTTATCATATTTACATGCTTAGTCCCCAGTTGATGAGCAGTCAGAGGATTAGGAGGTGTGGGCTTGTTAAAGTGGGTGTGGCCTTATTGGAGAAGTTATGTCACTAGGTCTTTGAGGTTTCAAAAACCCACTCTCAGTCAGCATATCTCTCTCTCTCTCTCTCTCTCTCTCTCTCTCTCTCTCTCTCTCTCTCTGTGTGTGTGTGTGTGTGTGTGTGTGTGTGTGTGTGTGTGTGTGTGTTTGATGCCTGTGGATAAGGATGTAAAGCTCCCAGCTGCTTTTCTAGCAACATGTCTGCTTGTATACTGCCATATTTCCTATGATGTTGATGATGGACTAAATCTCTGAAATTGTAAGCCCCCAATTAAATGTTTTCCTTTATAGGAGTTGCCTTGGTCATGATGTCTATTCACAGCAAAGAACAGTGACTAAGAGAGTAAAGATTGAGAATCATACATTCATGGGGTCACATACCAGCTTGTAGATGGTTCCCCTAGCCATTCTTGCTGTCTATACATCGTCAAGTAGAAGCATGATTTATAAGCTACTGGGCATCTATCTACTCTTGTTTGAAAAGTAGCACTGTGTCCTCTTTTAACTTAAGTCTGAGAAACTAAATGATTGAATTTCCTATTTTAATTAGTTTACATCAATCAGAAAAAGTTCACTGAGAATTAATTTTGGGTTAATTTTACTGGAATGTCTGTTTTCATTTCTTAGAAAACATATTGTCATTCTGGGTACACTACATCTTAATTAACCCCAGACTTTTTAATTTCAAGACAAGCATTAATATTTTCACATTTAAAAACAAATCCGATGAAGAAAATCCTTGTTCTCTTTAAACAGGAAACCATATGCCACCACCAGCTCCCCTTTGGGATTCAGCTAAAGAAAGAATTATTCCTTCCAGAAGAGACTGTATCTCAAAAGATTAAAGGTCCAAGTCATCAGTTTAGTCTTGTGTGCATCCAGTGAAAACTATTTACAATGAAGTCTGCCAGCTGATATGGAAAATAGAGTCACCATTCCCTCTTAAAAGTATTCACTTTAATGATGCACACATGATTGTGCACATTGATGCAGACTATAATCTTAATACGTGATAAACGATAAGACCTGAATAGGGAGATCTCTTTGATACTTTGAGTTGCTGCAGTAGGTAGATGAATTTTGATTTAGAGACCACATACTCTGACTTGCATGTGTTAACTGATGCCCATTACAGTAGCTACTAATAATTAAGGTATTATTAATCTATTCATTGTCATAGAAAAATGGCTTGAATTATTAATATATGCCCAAGGTGACAGGATTATGAAGTTTAAGGGGGAAAAAGAAATCCCAGAATCCTCTATTTGTCCACTACCCCCTTAGATACATGAAGATTAAAAAAGAAAAAAAGTAACAGTATCTTTCATTTAATATTTACACAAAACAGGACTATTTCCAACTGGTACACCCTACTAAGTGACCTTCACACTCCTTGGGTGGTGTCCTACAATCAGTATTACTCTCAAAAAGTTACATGCATAGATATTCCTTCTTGTGCTATCAGTGCTAAAATACAGTCTGCTTCCACAGCATGTTCCAGACAAGTGCTCTGCAATCCAGCTCAGGAAAAAAAAAAAAAAAAAAAAAAAAAAAAAAAAAGATGCCGGTTGTTCCAACAATAGATGTTATAGTTATCTAGTTTTATTCTGGCAGCTCATTGAGGTTTTATCATTTTTAGCTGTGAAGCGTATTAAAAGACCCTCTGATGGTGAAGTTCTGTTTTCTGTGAGAAACTTTCACGCAGTCAGGCATAAGCAGCTTTCTTCTTGATTTGTGTCTGAATTATGAGAGAGGAAAAAAAAAATCTCAGATGCAGACTGTATTGTATTGAGAACATATGCATGCTTTTAAATCACTTTTATCTTACTTTTATTAATGTAACCCTGAAACATAAAATATGTAATTTTTTTCACTCGCTGTTATGGGAAGAACAGATGGTGAAAGAGCTAGATTAAAGTGGTCCGGCATGTCCATTAGAATAAGGCCACTGCTTGGGATGCATCTCTTAGTCAGGAGTCCTGTTTACTCTAAGGAATGACTGTGGATTACACAGATTGGGAATGCTAGAGGTTTTCTTGGTGTTGAGGAACAAACAATTTCTAAAATGAAAATAATGCAAGTTACTCATTTGAGACTGACTGAACTCAGGATCACGTAACTATACAACAGGCAAACAATGGAGTACTTTTCTAACTTGAAAGAATGTGAGGCTTTGAAAACATAACTGTAACTGTGAGAAGAACACTAAGTTTACCTCATTTTTACATTCCTGATATCTTTCTAGAAAAGTATTGATACTACTGCTTTGACTATAAATCATTGTCATAATAATAAGTGAGAAGAATTTGTATAAAATATATACCTAGAAAGGTTAAGTGTAATGTGATTGCTCTATAAATGTCATTAATATTTAGCTTTGAAAAGATTTCTTTGAGAAATTATTTAACTTACCATATAGTTCCAAGGATATTTTTAAAATAATTTTTAAAAAAATTGATAGGAAGCAACCTTCCAGTCTGTGCCTTCCACCGGGACAGATCATCAGCATGTCTGCCCCTCTGAAGACCCCAGAGTCTGAAGGCCTCTTAGGATACGTGCTGCACCCAGGGCAACAGGTAAAGGACCCTTTCAAATAACCACAGCATCTGGGACCCCTGAGGAACCCAGCAGACTCTGGACCAATCTACTCCCCTGGAACTTGACCTCCCTTCTGGTCTGAGTCTTCTACCAGGGCAGATCGTCAGTGTGTCTGCCCCTCTGAAGACCCCACAGTCTGAAGGTATCCCAGGAGATCTGCTGCAGCCAGGGCAACAAGTCTCACAGGAGGCAGGCTCCAGACAGAGATACCCAGGCCAGTTAACATCAGAAATAACCAGATGGTGATAGGCAAGCACAAGACCATAAGCATCATCACACCCCAGTTCTCCCAACACAGCAAGCTAAAGATACCCCAACACCTGAAAACAATAATGCTGACCTAAAATCCTACCTTAGGAAGATAATAGAGTCCTTTAAGGAGGATATAGATAACTCACTGAAAGAAATACAGGAAAACACAGGTAAACAGGTAGAAGCCCTTAAAGGGAAAACAAAACCCTTAAAGAAATACAGAAAAGCAAACAGGTGAAAGAATTGAACAAAGCAGTCCAAGATCTAAAAATGGAAGTGGAAATAATAAAGAAATTACATATAGAGGCAACCCTGGAAACAGGGGACCTAGGAAAGAGGTTAGGTACTACAGATGCAAGCATCAACAACAGAATACAAGAGATAGAAGGCATAGAAGATACCTTGGAAGATATTGACACAACTGTCAAAGAAAATTCAAAACATAAAAACTCCCAATCCAAAATGTCCAGAAAACCCAGGACACAATGAAAAGACCAAACCTAAGAATAATAGGAATAGAGGATAGATAGCAAAGATTCCCAGATCAAAGGACCAGAAACAGTTTTGAAAAAAAATCATAGAAGAAAACTTCCCCAACCTAAAGAAAGATATGGCCATAAATGTACAGGAAGCCTACAAAACATCAAACAGATTGGACTAGAAAAGAAATTCTTCCCATCACATAATAATCAAAACACTAAATGCACAGAACAATGAAAGAATATTAAAAGCTGCAAGGGAAAAAGGCATACCTATTAGAATTACACCAGACTTCTCAACAGAGACCCTAAAAGCCAGAAGAGCCTGGACAAAGGTCACACAAACCCTAAGGGAACACAAATGCCAGCCCAGGCTACTATACCCTGCAAAACTCTCATTCATTATAGATGGAGAAACAAAAAGAGTCCTTGACAAAACCAAATTTAAACAATACCTATCTGTGGGGAGTGGACAGAAGGCGGCTATCATCCTTGTAGCCATCTTGAGCCATATACCCTGACAAGAGACTTGATTACATCAGCCTACAACAGCTGAGCACACTCTGATAACATCTTGTTTTAGATACCCAGGATCTTCCCTTGGGTGTGTGAGACTTAGAAGTGTGATTTAGAGCTGAGGATTAAGGGTGTGACTTAGAGATCAGATTTAGAGACAAGCCCTAAGGGTATGACTTAAAGGCATGACTTAGAGGCATGGCTTAGAAGTGAGACATATAAAAGGCAAGAGGCAGACAGAAGAGTTCAGTACAACTTGGAACTAGGAATTAGGTTAGAGAGTACAACTTGGAGTACAACTTGGAGTAGGAAGTAGGCATTGAGAAAAAAGACACTTGGACTAGAAAACTCTGAAGAGATTATTATTAGGTATTAGGTACTAGGCACTTGGAGGAAGAGCTTGGAATTAGACATTAAGCACTTAGCACTTGGAAGAAGGAACTTGGAACTAGGGACTAGGAACTAGGGACTAGGAACTCAAGACTTGGGACTTGGAGAGAAGAAGAGAGACTGAAAAATAAACGGGATTGAATCACACTCTGTCTGGTCTCCATTCCTCACGTACGTACGTCCTCACTTCCTCTCTCTCTTGCTGAACCCCAACCCAAAGACCGGAGCTGCTTGGGGCAGTGTGGGCTAACAAGTTAGTCCCCAAGGCTTTTGGCAGTGCAGGTTCCAACATTGACAGAACAGTCCAAGACATTTTGGCCCCCAAACGTGGTGTAGTGCAGTTCTCAACATTTCTGGCCCCCAACTGTGGGGCAGCTTGGGCAGCAACACCTATCTACCAATCCAGCCCTCCAGAGGATTCTAGAGAAAAACTCTAACACAAGAAGGTTATGTACACCAAAGAAAAAACAAGAAATGAATCATCTCATAATAAAAGCAAAAAGAGAGAATCACATACACATTATGCCACCTACCTCAGGGTAAAATGCTGGAAAAAGGTCTTCCAAGCAAACAGTCTCAAGAAACAAGTGGGAGTTGCCATTCTAATATCCAACAAAATTTCAACAAAAAATTATCAAGCAAGACAGAGAAGGACACTTCATATTCATCAAAGGAAAAATTCACCAAGAGAAACTCTCAATTTTGAACATCTATGCTCAAATACAAGGGCACCCACATTCATAAAAGAAACTCTGCTAAAGCTCAAAATATACATAGAAACCCACACAATAAAAGTCAGAGACTTCAATACCCTACTCTCATCAATAGACAGGTCATTGAAACAGAAATTAAACAAAGACACAGTGAACCTAATAGAGGTTATAAATTAAATGGATTTTAAATAACAACAAAAACAACAGAAAACCCACACACCCTTGGAAACTGAACAATTCTTTACTAAATGATAACTTGGTCAGGGAAAAAATAACGAAAGAAATTAAAGACTTGCTGGAATTTAATTAAAATGAAGATAAAGCATACCAAACTTATGGGATAAAATGAAAGCAGTGGTAAGGTAAAAATTCATAGCACTAAGTGCCCTGGTAAAGAAATTGGAGAGGTCCTAGTAGCAATTTAACAGCATACCTGAGCCCTAGAACAAAAATAAGCAAACACAACCAAGAGGAGTAGAGGGCAGGAAATAATCAAACTCGGGGCTGCAATCAACAAAATAAACAAAAAGAGAGAATGATAGAAAGAATCAACAAAACCAAAATCTGGTTTTTTGAGAAAATCAACAAGATAGATAAACGCCTAGCCAAACTAACTAAAGGGCACAGTGATAAATAGCCAAATTAACAAAATCAGAAATGAAAACAGAGACATAACAACAGAAACTAGGAAAATTCAAAAAATTATTAGATCCTACTACAAAAACCTATACTCAACAAAACTGGAAAATCTTGATGAAATTGATGATTTTCTAAACAAATACAGTGTACCAAAGTTGAATCAAAAGGTAAACTAAACAGTCCCATATCCCCTAAGATAATGGAAGAAGTCACTAAAAACCTCCCAATCAAAAATATGCCCAGGGTCAAATGGATATAGCACAGAATTCTAATAAGCCATCAAAGAAAAGCTAATACCAACACTCATCAAACTATTTCATAAAATAGAAACAGAAGGAACACTACCTAATTCATTAGATTAAGCCACACTTACTCTCATACCTAAACCACACAGAGACAAAACAAAGGAAGAATAATTCAGACCAATTTCGCTTATGAATATCAATGCAAAAATACTCAATAAAATTCTAGAAAACATAATCCAAGAACACTTCAAAGCTATCATTCTTCATGATCAAGTAGGCTTCATTCCAGTGATATAAGGTTGGTTCAACATAGGAAAATCTATTAGCATAATACACTATATAAATAAACTCAAAGGAAAAATTCATGTGATCATTTCAATAGCTGCTGAGAAAGCATTTGACAAAATACAATACCCCTTCATGTTAAAAGCATTGGAGATATCAGGAATTCAAGGTCCATACCTAAACATCATGAAAGCAATATACAGAAAACTACCAGCCAATACCAAATTAAATGGAGAAATACTTGCAGCAATCCCACTAAAATCAGGGACAAGACAAGGCAGTCCACTCTCCCCATACCTATTTGAAATAGTACTTGAAGTTCCATGTAAAGCAATAAGACAACAAAAGGAGATCAAGGGGATACAAATTGGCAAAGAAGTCAGTATATCACTATTTGCAGATGATATGATAGTACACATAAGTGACACCAAAAATTTTACCAGAGAAACTAATAAACAACTTCAGCAAAGTGGCTAGATATAAAATTCACTCAAACAAATCAGTAGCCTTTCTTTATATAAGTTATAAATAGGATAAGAAAGAAAAGAAGGAAACAACACTTTTCCCAATAATCACAAATAATATAAAATATCTTGGTGTAACTCTAACAAAACAAGTGAAAGATCTGTATGACAAGAAATTCAAGTCTCTCAAGAAAGAAAGTGAAGAAGATCTCAGAAAATGAAGAGATCTTCCATGCTCATGGATTGGTAGGATTAACATAGTAAAAATGGCCATCCTACCAAAGATAATCTACACATTCAAAGAAATCTTCAGCACAATTATTTACAGACAAGGAAAGAGCAATTCTCAAATGCATATGGAAAAATAAAAAACCCAAGATAGTGAAAACAATTTTTAACAATAAAAGAACTTCTAGGGGAATCACCATCCCTAACCTCAAGCTATACTACAGAGCAACAGTTATAAAAACTGCATGGTATTGGTACAAAGACAGACAGGTTGATCAGTGAAATAGAATTGAAAACCCAGAAATAAACCCACATATTATAGTCATTTGATCTTTGAAAAAGAAGGCAAAATATACAATGGAAAAAAAGAAAACATCTTCAAGAAATGGTACAGGCCAACTGGCGGTCTGTATGTAGAAAAATGAAAATAGATCCATATTTGTAACTGTGCACAAAGCTCAAGTCCAAGTGGATCAAAAACTTCAACATAAAACCAGAAGCAATGAATTTAATAAAAGAGAAAGTGGAAAACAGTCTCAAACTCATCGACATGGGGAGAAATTTCCTAAACAGAACTCCAATGGCTTGGGGTCTAAGATCAAGAATTGATCAATGGGACCTTATGAAACTGAAAAGCTTCTGTAAGGCATAGGATGCTGTCAATAGGATAAATTGGCAACCTACAGTTTGGGGGAAAAAGGTCTTCACTAGCACCACATGTGATAGAGGGCTAATATCCAAAATATATAAAGAACTCAAGAAGCTAACCTCCAAAACCCAAACAAACCAATCAAAAACTTGGGTATAGAGCTAAACAGATAATTCACAGTACAGGAATGTCAAATAGCTGAGAAGCACCTAAAGAAATGTTCAGAGTCCTTAGTCATCAGGGAAATGCAAATCAAAACAACCCTGAGATTCCACCTCACAGCAATCAGAATGGCTAAGATCAAAAACTCAAGTGACAGCACATGTTGGTGTGGTTGGGGGGGAAGAGAAACACTCCTCCATTGCTGGTAGGATTGCAAAGTGGTACAACCACTCTGAAAGTCAATCCTCAGAAAGTTGGAAATAGATCTACCTGTGCATGCCTAAGGGGAGTGTGGGGAAGGTTGGGGAGGAGACATCCTCTTGGAGACAGTGGGGAGAAGGAACATGATGAGGAACTGTGAGAGGTCAGACTAGGATGGGGACAACAACTGGATTGCAAAATAAATAAAAGTAGTAGTAATAATAATAATAAGCATTCTCTCTCCCTCCCTTTCCCCTCCCTTCTTCCTTTACTCTTTAGTATATGATGCCAGTTATAAAATTCAGGTCATTGCTCACGCTAGACACCCATTCTACCACTGAGATCAACAGTCCAGAGAAAAAATTTTAAAGGAAAAATCGTATTGAATTTGAAAGTGTGTAGTAAGTAAACCCATTCACGCTACAAGTGATTTTAAAGCTAACACTAAATTAAAATTAAATTATTAAAAAGTAAATGTTTGGGTTATTTCTTTCTTCATTTTAGAAAAAGGTACAACTATCAACTTTCCAAAATCAATATTTAGAAATGGCCTAACAAAAATTTCACTCATTATTTAATTATTTGATTCATTTCTACTATAATCTATTATTATCTGATTTTTTAAAAACTTATAATCTATATTTTAGTTATATTCATCTCAAATTATACAATATATTCCCATAACAGTTTCCCCTCCCCTAACTTCTCTCATATCCTTCCCACTTCCTCACCACCAAATCCACATCTTTTCTGGCCCTCTCTCATTAGGAAACAAGCAGATATCTAGAAAGAACAAAATAAAATAAAGTAAAAATTAAAAAACCAGAATAGGATAAAACAAACAGAAAAATAAAGAACTGAAAAGAAACAGACACAGATTCTGAGACACACACACACACACAGGCCTTCTTGAAATGAAGAAGGAAGACCAAGTGTGGATACCTTGGTCCTACTTAGGAGTAACAAAATACTCAAGGGAGCAAATATGGAGACAAAGTGTAGGACAGAAACTGAAAGAGGGGCCATCTGGAGACCATTCCACCTGGGTATCCATCCCATGTGCAGTCACCAAAGGTAGATGCTGACGTGGATGTCAGGAAGTGCATGCTGACAAGAGCCTGATATAGCTGTCTCCTTAGAGGTCTGCCAGAGTCTGACACATTCAGAGGCAGATACTCACAGCTAACCACTGATCTGATCAAGGGTTTCCCAATGGAGAAGTTAGAGAGAAGACTGAAGGAGCTGAAAGGATTTGTGGCCCCATGAGGAGAGCAACCATACCAACCAACCAGAGCTCCCCAGGTGCACATAGGGAGGGACTCATGACTCCATCTGTATATGTAGGAGAGGATGGCCTTGTGGGACATAGATGGGTGAGGAGATCCTTGGTCCCATGAAGGGTGAACACCAAGTTGGGGGTAGGGGGAAGAATTCGAGGGTAGGGAGGTGGGAGTGGGGGGGTTGGTGGGGGCACATCTTCATAGAAGCATGAGGAGGGGGGATGGGATAGGAGGATCCTGGGTGGTGGGGGAATGGAGTAAGGGGATAAAATCTGAAACATAAATATAATATCCAATAAAAAAAAAGAAAGAAAGAAAAATTCACCCCCAGAGACAAAAGCTGTTGCTGGGATTTAGTCCTTTGTCCCAGAAAAGTGACCATGATAAACATTCCATCAGCTGTCCAAGTGATATGTACCTGAAAAGGTATCCGTATGCCAGACCAGGGCTATGTTTCCTCCAGGTGTTTTTGTATAAGGCATTTCCCATCAGGTACAGAACTCCCAAATATGAGATCTGTAATCCGTCCCTTTTGTAAATTCAAAGACAAATTCCTATGGACTTATAAGCATTTTCACTGCACAGATAATTTTAAACAGGTAGGAATAAACATGAAATAAATGTTTAACTAAAGCTTTTAAATCAAATAAACTTCAGCTGTAAAGACTGTGGATGTACCAATTTGCTCTGGTAACGTGAAGTAGCTCTAGCCCAATGAG
This sequence comes from Arvicanthis niloticus, assembly GCF_011762505.2. Taxonomy (NCBI): domain Eukaryota; kingdom Metazoa; phylum Chordata; class Mammalia; order Rodentia; family Muridae; genus Arvicanthis; species Arvicanthis niloticus. Next base: position 7,751,886 of record NC_047677.1, read on the forward strand.
TAAATCCTGGGTTTCCAGAATCACTAACATTAATTTGAATGGGAATTATGGAAGTAAAGGGTATGACAGCCAGAATAGCAATGTATGCTGACTGATCTTCCATATGTAGGTGGCAGATTAGTTGGATTTTAAATTAGGTGCATACAGATTGTGCCACCTGCTCCAGCTCCTTACAGCAGCTTTGCTTGGTATATTCTGCTTTATTCTGGATCTAGAGAAAGGAAGCATTGCCCAACCTTCTCTTGACTGTGCCCTACAACTATGCCAATATATTGGTAAGATACCAAAAACTTGTGCACTCTCTACAAGAAGATTTATCATATTTGTAGCTCTATAAAAAGAAATTGAAGTTTGAAGGCCCTCTGCTGAGTTAGCTCAGTTCACTCTGTAGACTTAAACAGAAGGGCAGGCTTACAGTTTCTTCTTCTAAATATAGAGAAGACTCAAACGGTACAGATGAGATAGCAAACAATATACAATTCTATATCTTAGTTAAACATCATATATTTAAGTCATATAACAAGGTAAGTGCACATTGTAAAAGTATTACCACAAGCAAGTTTGTTAATATATCCATCAATTCTCTTGGTTAATTATTGGTATCTGTTATGACAACTTAAATTTTCTTTCAACAAATATCAAGCACACTCTATAATGTTATCTACAATCATCATATTTAAGATTACAATCCCAGACATATCCATCTTAGGACTGAAACCTTAAACTAACCAACAGTGCCCACCCTTCAGCATCTGACAGCCACAGTCCGCTCCAATAAATATGACTAGTTTATATTCTACCTACAAGTGAAAACATACAGTATTTTCCATAGTCTGCTATATTTCATAAACGGCAAGGTCTCCTTATTTTTACATTAAATGATATTAGGTTACATATACATTTCTTCAACCGTTAATACACTTAGGTCAACTCCATTTCTTCACTATTGTAAATAATGTTTCATTACAGTTTGAGACACTGATTTACTTTTCCATTCATAGAACTGGGAAATGGGATTACTAGAGGATGTGGTTGCTCCAATTTTATTTTTTTAAAGAACTAGACTGTTTGCCAAATAACTGTTCTAATTTGCGTTTTGCTAGGGGCACACAGTGGGCACACAGTGGGCACACAGTGGATACTTTGGTTTGAGTCACATCTTCAACATTTTCCATCATTTCTCTTACAAGCTTTGTAGTCTATTGTTTTTCACTTAAGTCAAGCTACTTCTGTATTTGATAGAACAGAAGTCCAATGCACTCTTTTGATATCAATCAAAAACTAGATATCCAAATCCAGTTTTCCAAACATTGCTTACTAAAAACAATTTCCTGAGTGTGTACTTTTGGCATAACAATCAAATATTAGCTAATCGGGTAGACATAATTTTATTTCTAGGCTCGGTTTTATGCTGATGTAATGATTTCATGACTGTAACTTTGTAATATAGTTTGAAATCAGGAAGCATGATGCCTCCAGCTATGCTATTCTTTCTCCATATGATGCTTGCCCTTGCTTTAGAGATCCCAGCTCAGCACAAATTTCCTCAGCTTATATCGTGTCTTGATACTGATCTTTTAAATTTTTATTTGTATGTATCAATTGTATGAAATAATGGGTTTCATTATGACACTTTCATACACGAACTTTAATTATACCAAAAAAAAGTGTTTGGCTTTTGACATGAAGTATGACACTAGCTGTGGCCTTATCAATTTGTTATCATAAGACTGAAGGGCATTTGTTCTGTAACCATTTTTTTTTAGAATTTTTTCTAAACACTGCTAAAAACATGCTAAATTTTGCTAAATTGCTTCATTGCCCTTATTTTGGTAATCATATAAATTCTAAGCTCCACCATTTACCACAGTCACTAATTTGTCCCACCTGGTCATTTATGATCTTTTTAATGTGCTCATCAACTTAGTATGTTAGTAGAGCTGAAAAGTCTGCTTTTTTGTTCACAATACTGTCTTCTTGGGGTATCTTTTTCTGGCTGTGACATAAGTAAAGAAAGAATCTGTCCTGTCAAATTAGTTTGGAGGCTTGTCTTCAACTTTTTAGACAACTCTAAAAAGACGTGCATATAATTCTTCTGTAAGAAAATCATAAACTTGTCTTCCTTGGGAGATTGGCGGGTGGTTTGGTTTTGGTTGTAGTTGCTTTGTGTGTGTACTCTTTGTGAGGATGTGTGTCATGTATATGAGTGCCCACAGAAACAAGTAGAGGGCTTTAGATCCCCTGATTGAGAATCACTACATGTGGGTGGTAGGAACCAAACTCTTGTCTTTTCAGAGTGGAATAAGTACTCGTAACTGCTAAGCCATCTCTCCAGCCCTCCACGGTTTTCTTTAAATGCTGATTCAATCTTCTTACTTCCATAGATTACCTGCTTCTTAATGACTCAGTCTTAGTAGGTTTTATCTTCTAGAAGTGTATCCATTTATTCTTAACCTAGGCAATTTTTTCATATATAATTGTTCAATCCTCCATATTTCCATAAATGTATAAATATCTGGTTGAAATGTCTCATTGCAGTTAAAATATATTCATATTATTTCCCATATTCATCCAGCCAATGATTTGTCAGTTTGGGAAGGCTCTATTGCCAAAGACACTACTTATATAAGTGAACATGGAGAAATTGAGCTGGTGCCGAAGACTACCAACCATGGTGTTTGAAGGTACTCTGCATGCTACCAGGGGGAAAAAATAATCATCAATATCACCCAGCTACAACTCCTGAAATCCTACAATAATAACCTGCCTGTAAATTATACAAGTACAATAGCAGCAAAATAGTATGTGAGTTACCAACCAATATTTTAAAATTGGCCCAGTTCATGAAGATGAAAACTGTACCTAACACTGCTAAAGTGATCAAGAACCTAAGACTACAAAGGTCATGAAACCTAAGGAAAAACCTACAATTATTATTTTCCTAAAAGAACATAGCAACAAATGACTCTTAATGACATGCTTCTATGCCCATAGACCAAAGCATCACTCAGTTCTCATCAAAGAAGCTTACAGTAAATGGTATAGAAAACTAAAGATGGACAATATGCAAAGAGTGAGATACTTTGGAATATTTAGGCCTAAATGTGATGTCTATATTAAGCTTCTCTCAATAAAGTTCAGGGAAGAGTAGTGAGATTGCAAGAGCCAGAGATGATGGAAGATTCCAAGGAAACAATACCTTTTAGATACAACAGGACTGATACACATATGAACTCACAATAACTATTACAGAATACACAAGACCTACGTAAGTTCAAGCCAGTTAGAATCTTAGTGCAAAGGAGGAAAAAACAATGAGCAAAATCCATGAAAGTATGTGCAATTAATACCTTATTGTAAAGGAAATTCAATTTTCTCCAGACTCCAGGATAGGCCCCATGCTCATAAGTAGTTGGCCAACACAAAACAAACTTTATGGTTTTGGTTTTTATGTCTTGTTTGAATATTTTTGTGTTCTCATTTTTTTTATTTTTATTTATTTTTATTTTGTGTTCTCATTTTGAAAAAAATGAACATGAACTCTGGTGAGGTGGGAAAAACCTGGGAGGATTTGGGGGAAAGAATATGATCCACATATATTATATAGAATCAAATTTAAGACAATAAATAAAAATAATAAAGATTTCTCAGTTTGTCTGATTTAACTGTGGTTTTCTCTGTTTTATTTGCTTGTAATCTTCACTTTCTTCTTCTTTCTGTGAACTTCATCATTAGGTATAAATATAAATTGAAGTCATCCCATTTGTTTGTATTGGTTTGGGGTTTTGTGGGGCTGGGTAATAGGCCCAGTGGCAAATGCTCTGTCTTGAGCTACACTCCAGAGTCTTATTCTTTTTTACCAAACTCTTTATACTTATAAATCTTTTCTTAGCGTTTTTCTTGCTCTAGCTAGTAAAGCTTGCCAGGTCTTATTTCCATTTTCATCTGTTTCAAGATTTCTCTTAGCCTTTGTTTCTCTTTGATTCATTGCCTGCTCAGAAATATGTTATTTAATTTCCACATATTTGTGAATTTTTTCAATTTTCTTCCTGTTATTGATTTTTTTGGGGGGGTTGATATCATTGTGGTCAGAAAAGATATTTGATATGATTCCAAGCTTCTTGAATGAATTAAGGGAAGTGTGGGCAGAATCCAATAATCCTGAATACAACTCTCTTCCTCTCTGCCAGACAGTTACCAAGGGAATGATACGGCAGAAGCTTCAACTGACCACATCTTCTAATTCCAATCAGGCTAGTTTTGTCTATCCACCTTCATGGTGGACATAGTTTCTAACACACGCACCTTCAGCACTTTATTGCCTACCTTAGGTGTTTAAGTAAATAAAGAACTTGACAGAAACAAAAAAGCAGAAACTCAAAATGCATAGGGCTCAGAATACTGAAAAAAAAAAGTATTTTCTAAAATAATACTGGTCCTTATATGCTACCTAGCTTGTCATATTATGTTATAGTAATAGAAAATGGATTAAAGCAGCATATATAAGGCAGGAGAAATTATAGTGGAAGAGAGGACCACACAGACAATGGGGGGAACCTCATGCCCACTAGGCCCAGTGTAGGCATAAGAAATCTCCGTGTAACCCCAGCTGGCCTCACACACTTGCTGCACATGGAGACATTCTGCTCCTTAGTCAGCACTTAAGATGATCCGAACAGTATTCTCACATAAGTCTTCTTTCCTTAGTCCACATTAGATCAAACATTAGGCCCAGTGAAAACAGGACACGTGTCAGTTGCTTCTCTCTAAGTCAGGAGTGCAACAGAGATATACAGGAGGTAAAAGGGTGATCTGAACCATCATGAGAACTAATGCAGACTTCAGAGATCTCAGATTGAAATATAAACACACTTTAAAATACTGTATTATTTTAAGTGTATAGGTGTGTTTTGCCTGCATGTATGTCTGTGTACCAAGTATACATGTCTGGTACTCATGGAGGCTAGAGGAAGTCTTTGGATCTCCTGGAACTAGAGTTACAGACAGTTATGAGCGCTAGGTAGGTGCTGAAAGTGAAACCTGGGTCCTCTGGAAGGGCAGACAGTGCTCTTAACAGCTAAACCATCCCTCTAGTCTCCAAGCCTCTTTGAATTCTAGCAACTTAGTAAATAGCACATGAGAAAAAAAAATCATTTAAAAACCTCAATTTTGCTGTACCCTATTTTTTTAAAACAAGATGGTGGGTTTCAGTATGTTGTAGGAGGAACTTAGCCAAGCAGGCCTAGCCACTGATACTCCCTGAGCCAACCTGCCAACCTGCCAACCTGCCAACCTGCCAACCTGCCAACCTGCCAACATGCCAACATGCCAACATGCCAACATGCCAACATGCCAACATGCCAACATGCCAACATGCCAACATGCCAACATGGCTAGAGACCACTGAAGCTGGATCAGGTGATGGAGCAAGCCAATGGGGGGGGGGCAGAGACAGAGACAGAGACAGAGACAGAGGCACAGAGAGAAAGACAGACAGACATCTGGCTACTTGATAACCAATGATTCTGGGAGGGGAGTATAAATTTTTGCCCAGTTCTTGCAGAAAAGGAGTCTGCTTTTATCACTTGTCTCTTTCCTAGAGTCTCTGTCATTGACTCTGCCTTCCTACCCCAGCCCCCTCAAGTGTCTTGGTTGGGGTCACAAGCAACAGTATGTCCTTTTCATACATGTATATAAGGTACGTTCATTTTACCCCTCCTCCTTCCTCATACTTCCCCTTCCTCTCTCCTGCTGTCACATTCCTATTACCTCATATCCCTTTCTAATGGCCTCCATGTCTCTTTTTCTTCTACATTCCACGAAGGAGAGGAGACTCGAGAGATCTGTATTTCTGAGTATGGCTTATTTCGTTTAAAACAGTGATCTTTATCCCTAGCCCATTTCCCATGAACAACTGGTTTACTGATGGAACTTTTCTGCAATGATGAACTGTAACTTGGAACTGTAAGCTGAATAAACCTTTTCTCCCCTAAAATGATGATGATGATGATGATGATGATGATGATGATGATGATAATCACCAGTTCATATATAAAGAAAATCTAAAATCTCTGATGGCTAAAGAGGTAGCAGCCTTATTCCTTTCTGAAGAAATCTAGATGGGTTAACAAATAGTTGAGCTCAATGTTGAAAATAAATCTGGTAATACTTAATGATGGGTTATCCTCTAAAAATTGTCTTGAGAAGAGAGGACATGTCTGAATTTGATATTTCCCTGTTTTCATGCATACCTCTTACTTATAGGGAGTATGTAGTAAATATTATATATCAAGAAGCAGTAGTTTCTGTTGTGGAATGTATTTCATAGTGTATGTATATAGACTGATCAGTTTCTGATTCAGCCATATAAACATCTTTTAGTTCATAAAATGATCTCTACTTTAGTCTATTTTTTCTTGTTTTACTAGGTGTGCTTAAGTAAAACACAGATTAAAAAATCTAAACTCCAAAAAAAAAAAATTTAAACTCTACCATATTCAATGTTTGTGGCAAAGGAATCTTTCACAGTCTGACAGAAGCTAGATCTGAAGGAATGTGAGTCTTACAGTTTCTCATAGAATAGGACAGTATGCACACATGCATTGCAACAGAGGGGGAAAATTTTTGCCTTTGGCCACATACAGTAGATGCCTTCTGTTTGAATGTGGGTACATGTCATAGGGTTTTACTCCTGTGAACAGATACCATGACCAAGGCAACTCTTATAAGGACAATATTTAATTGGGGCTGGCTTACATTATCATCAATGCAGAAAGCATGTCAGCATCTAGGCAGGCATGACACAGGAGGAGCTGAGAGCTCAACACCTTGTTCCAAAGGCAAACAGGAGAAGACTGACTCCCATGAGGCTAGGAGCAGAGTCTCAAAGCCCACCCCCACAGTGACATTCTTACTTCTCCAAAGCCACACCTACTACAACAAGTGCCACTCCTGGGCCAAGTATCTTCAAACCACCAAAGTACATTTGTAACTGTGATTTCCACATTGCCTCACTGCTGTGTACATAGGTATAATTGTGTGTACATTCAGCAATGTCTGTATTATTGTACAGGTTGTCATTGTAACTTAACTACATTCTTTAATTCTATTATTGTCACTGGTTTTACACTATCTTTATCAATTCCGAACTGTGTTTTCAGTGTCCATCAAAGAAATTCTGAACATAAATTTGGCTCCAGTGAATGGCAAATGATAATAAAATATAAAAAATATTAGTCAGGTTTTAGGCCAGTTTCCTTTCTTGAGTCTTGAATTAAAATAGAATGTGTAATATAAACAGCCAGATTTGGTAGTTGTTGGGGCACTCAAGGACCTATAGAGGAGGTAACTTGAGACTGGGCTTGACGTCGTGATAAGCCAATGAGATCACCTGTGATTTATTTTTGTCCTAGTAAGGTGGTATTGCCTTAGAAATTTGAATGCCACCCCAGGGGAAGGTTCTAGTTGTGATTTAGTTGGGTCTATATGCTTCAAATGTGTATCTGAAAACATGGGCTTTAGGATTTAAGTCTCTCACAGCCCCTTGGTAGATTTAATTATCAACTTGACACAACACAGGGGGAAGAATCTTAGTGTGGGGCTATCTATGTTGTATTAGTCTTTGAGGAATAACCTTAGTTAATTGACGTGGCAAGACGCAGCCCACTGTGGATGACACTGTTTTAAGGGCTGATACCAAATGAAAAGCTAATTAAACTTTCCTCATGGGTGCATTTATTCATTTATTCTCTTTCTACTTTTAGCTATGAAGTGACTAGCTTCATAGCTGAGTTTCTGCCTTAACGTTTCTGCAATGGTGGACTCTAACTTGGAACTATAAGCTGAATAAACCTTTTCTTCCCAATAATAATAGTCAGCAGTTTATATACAAAGAAAATCTAAAAAAAAATTATCAAAATTGTTGTAATAATCTCCTGATATTTCTACAGAAGAAGACAAGTCCTAAATTTGTATGTGGCCTAATCCTAGTATTATAAACTAGCCTGCATTGTATAAGACTTTCTGTAAAAGTAGATCGATTTTTATACAAATATATTAGTATATTTTAAAATTACTAAAGAAATTCATGGCTTCATGTGATACATAAAGCATCAAATGAATAATTTCTAAATAGTAATGATAAAAGTACTATGTGTAATGGAATTACTTTCTTACAAAATTATTGGTATTTTTTTTTCCTGTAATGTAAAATGTCAGGTTTCCAGTGCAGTAATCACCAGGGTATTGTTAAGGAAAAAAAAAAAAAACTGTTTCCAAGAGGGTTTCTACCTTCACCAAAAGGAATCCAGACTGCTGGTAATGAAAATTAAGAGGGCTCTGTGAAATTGTTGAAAGGAACAGATGTCAAATAAAACTTGCAAGTGTTACAGTGTGTCTGTAGCAAATGATTAAACACTTTCAAATTTCAGAAGCATCCACAGTGTAATACATACATCCTTATTAGCGATGACACGTGCATTGGTTACTACTGATTAGAGGAAAAGTGAGAAGAGAACAGGATGATGCAATAAACTCAGCTGGCCCGCACTGACTGTATTAAACACAACTATAAACCTTCCAATATAAAAATTTAAAAGGAAACTCTGAAGTCAGGAGACAATTTACTGATGGCTGACATGGTAAACCATGGCAAGATAACTTTCAACTGGTATTAGAGTAGTCGGGGCTATTTAAAAAAAAAAAAAAAAAAAAAAAAAAAGGTGGAAAGCATACTACCAATGCATTAACACATAAGGTCTGAAGAATAAATTCTATAAACTCCATAGCTCTGATTTAAAAGAACTATAAAAACAACATTGTTATTTTTACAAATATAAAACAAGTAACATTAAATTACTTCAGTGCTACGACAGGACTTCAGCCACACAGCAGCCCTGGATCTAGGTAGAGAATCTTAAGAAATTAATCAGAATATTTCCTATCACAGTTTTTCTAAAAATCATTCAAAACAATTCTATTTTGACCTTTACCAACTCAACTAATACACAGGGGTGCAAGGGTGATTGAGTCATTCATTAAGCAGCCATAATGTAATCAAGTCTGAAATCATTCCCAAGGGTTTCTAATTCCAAAGGACCCGAGAGTTCATCTACTCCTGCACCCGATCTAGGGGCTGGGAGTGAATTATAATTTGTGCATATCCTGACTGTCCATAGAAGAGTATGTAAATAATTCAAAAAAGCTTTGCTGCTTTTCATTAGATATCTGCTAGAATATTTTAATGTACATAATATACATTAATAAAGGGGGCAACAAATGATATAGAATCATTAAATCATCATTAAGCTAATAAGAGGCCTAAGCTATTGCTCTGTAGGTCCCATTTTGCTCTGCAATCAGCCTTCTGAAACATCGAATGATATTTGCAGACAGAAGTAACAAAGAAAAAAGAATACTTTGAAAAATGAGCAGGTGGTATTTTTATTTGCAGGTTCTTTACATTAAAGTTTTAATTAAAAGCTAAAATAAAAGGTACTAAAAATGGGCAGAGGTATCTAAAATGTAATTCAAGCCATTGTCCCATTACCGTTATTTATTTATTAATGCCCATGAAGGGATTCAATATAAGTTTGACTTGAAAAACTGAAAACAAGTTGTAAAAGCAAATTCTCAAAATAATAATATAAATATGACAAATACATATATATGTATATATGTATACATACAGAAGAAAAGATACAGAAGTCAGGATAAAGAAAAGTAACCATTCTTTCCTATAATTTTAACAGGTCTTTATCAACTCTCTTCAGAGTCTATGTGAATTAGTCCCCTGAATAATTTGGCTGGTTTTACCATATCAATCTCACATCAAACCAAAAAAGCTTTACTTCTTCTCCACAAAATACTTAAACTTCTTGGCTTAACATATATTAGCACCAATGTATTTTTCCAAACATATCACTCACTCATTCAGAAATGCTGTCCTCCCATACTCCATCCCCAGACCCAGTCACACTAATGACACATGGTCTTGCCTTTCTCAATCTTGGTCTTCCTGATTCATCATTCTGCTTTTTCACTTCCATATGCCTGATTCTACCTCCAAAGTTAGATCATGCATACTTTTCAGACACCAATTCACAAAATCCTCTCTCTCTCTCTCTCTCTCTCTCTCTATATATATATATATATATATATATCATCTCTCATTACACTTCTGACTCTATTGTATATGTCACTACTTTACTGAAAATTTTAAGAATATTTTATACAACTTAATTATATTTTATCCAGCCAATATTCCCCAGACCTCACAATGATTACCATAGCATCTTTCTGAAACAGATCCTCAGCTAACACACGTTATAAGAACAGGGAAATCCTATAAGAACAGTGCTGCAGCAAACCTTACAGACTAGCTATTCCTAAAAAAATAATTTTGGAGGACTGGAGAGATGGAGAGAGCACTGACTACTCTTCCAGAGGTCCTGAGTTCAATTCCCAGAAACTACATGGCCGCTCACAACCATCTGTAATGGGATCTGATGCCCTATTCTGATGTGTCTGAAAACAGTGTATTCATATACATAAAATAAATAAGTGATTTTTTTAAAAAAATAATAATTTGTATCAAATATTTTTGCTAGGATTTTTTTCTTTAAGACTTTCGAGGATTTAAGTATATCTAAGATGGGCTGATTTTGAAGTTGTTTTCTTCCAGCAGAAAGAATGATGAGTTTCCTCTGGTTGTCACACTTTTCCAATGTGTTCCTGAAAAATACTCTTACATCAAAACAATAATTAATGGCAAATGCTTGTTATTGTCAACCTGCACAAATGGCATTTTGAAGGTAGAAATAGTGGGGGGCTAGAGGAATAGTTTAGTGGTTAAGAACATTGGCTGCTCTTCCTGAGGACCCAGGTTCAATTTCCAGCACCCACATGACAGCTCACAACTGCCTGTAACACCAGTTCCAGGAGTCTGACACTCTCACACTGGCATATATGCAGACAAAACACCAATGAACACAAAAGAAAAATAAATTAATTAAACTACCTTTAAAAAAGAAAGTAGAAATACTGTGTTACTAGGAACATACATATATTAGGTAAACTTAGTTTACAGTCAACTGTGCTGCTTAAGAGAAGGCATTCACCTAAAATTCTAAGTACTGGATTTATCCAAGTATTAATACACAAATAGAGAAATCCTGTCTAAAAAGTGTATGTAATTTTTGCTTTGTCTTTATATGTGACTTTATACATTACAAAACATCATTGAAGAACATACTATTCTAAAGAAAATAACAAAGAGGAGTTTTCTCCTTTCCACTTTTATATTTTTAACTACATAATATGTTTAACTTTGAAATTAATTCCTCGTCAGCTAAACACACAAGAAGTCATCTAATGGGAGAACATCTACTGTTCGAGTGAATTGATAGAGATTTTAAAGATTAAGAGATGAGCATGACGGCAAACAAACCATGCAATGAAGTTTAGAACATTCAACAAGGGGAGTGCGTGTGTGTCTGTGTGTGTGTGTGTGTGTGTGTGTGTGTCCACATGTGTGCTAATTCCTATAAAATAAAGAACAAACTCCTTAATTTAGTATTTTCTAATTTAAGTTCTTCTTTCATCTATGTATCCAACATTCATATATATTTGAGAAAAGAACTACCCAGAGGATAATCCATTTCTTAAAAGGAAGCAATAAAACTTACTTTCCAAATCACCAGATGGTAATATAAAAAGCTCCTCACAGAATCCTAGAGAAGCAGCAGGTCTCGTTGGCGGTGTATTTGGTTATTTTATGTCTCAACAGTAAAGTACTCAGCTATCCTGGACAGAGTTGTGCACTAAAAAACATGTAGGTCTCACCCATCTCCCCCTTTTGTCTGAGTAAAGAAACCCCATCTTCTATGAAAGATTTCATAGAACACAGCCATGTGACCTAAATCTCCTGGTGGCAGAAGTCACTGTCATCTAATGTTCATCCAGACATTAAAATAATCTATCTAATAGTAGCTTTATAATGACTGAGTCAATGAAAAGCATTTTTTCAAATAGTCCACAATTATAAATACTGACAAAAATTACAGCTCTAAAAAGAACAAAAATAATCATTTCAGTATCCTCCAGATTGGCATTTTTAATAATAATAATTTTGCATAGTACCTCAGAAAGTCCTTTAATTTCTTACTAGCCCAAGAATAATTTTCTGAGTTACCCCCAGTGAGATGCAAAAAGTCTAGCAATCCATCTCCAGAAAGGAATGAAAGTCAAGTGGCCACAGGATACAGGGAGTAAGGAATCCTCAATCTAGAGTCAGAAAGATGTACACACACCTTGCCAAAACATAGTTTCTGTTTATCACACAGTAGTCACAAAAATATTCTTTTCCCTCCAAAAAATATTTCTCTTAATTCTACCTTGCAATATTTCAAGGATACCTCATTTGTGTGTCACCATTTCACACTACCCTGTAGAGAGACTTGTTTCCACCTTATCATCTGGGAAGTTCTATGTGTCCCATTTCTCCCATATGCAAACTGGGCAAATTTCATGCTGAAGCCATTCTTTAGTCTTAGCTTTAACCTCTTATAATTTTTTTTAAGTTTTTTTGTTGAGCCTTTATTTCCTATATTTTATTATGTTGGCTAAATCTTCCAAGTTAATCATTGTTGTAAGTTAGGGAAAAGAGGAAGTAGAATCAATTGAAATAGCAAAGAAATTTTGATGATGAAAACTAAACTCTCATGAACACAGCAAACAGCAAAATCAATTCACAATTTCTCTTAACAGTTTTAATCTGTCAACAACACATGATTAGTTCAGTTTTTCACCTCTTCCACATCAAGATCAAACCAAGTCATGAGGGGGAAAAAGTTGTAAAACATCCAGTACTTACCTGGGGATATGGGGAGGTTCTGGATTTTGACTTGCTACTCGAAAGCCTTGACTTGGCCCCCTTCCTGTTGTCAGTGATAGTAGGTGTAGAACTACCGGTATAGGAGAAAGTGGGCTTAGAGGCTGATATCTGGTCCAGGGAGAGCTGCAGCCCTTTGTATTCTGTGTCCCTGTGGAGGTGAAGAACAAAGTCTTTAGTCAGCCACCATAAGGAATAGATTCACGTGTTCTCTCATCAGGAAAGACAGTACTCTTTATATACAGAAAGAAAGAAAGAAGAAAGAAAGACAGAGAGAGAGAGAGAGAGAGAGAGAGAGAGAGAGAGAGAGAGAGAAAGAAAGAAAGAGAAGGAAGGAAGAAAGAGTTAGTCATAAAGCCAGTGTACCCAAACAGCTTTATTATTCTTGAAAAAAACTCACATTTAATTAACAAATGTGTACAAATGTGGTTTCCATCCATTGATTTTATTAAATAGAAGATAAACCTCTCATTTAACTACTCAGATAAGTATTTTTAATTAAAATCCAAACAGTAAGTATAAAGACTCAGAAAGTCCTTTGGCTTTCTAGGAGCCCAAGAGAAATCTGCTGAGTTAACCCAGTGACTCTCAAGTCCGGCAGCCCTGTTCCTGAAAAAGATAGGTGCTAAGTGCTAAAGTGAGCTTTTGTGCCCTGGACTGTGAGATATGAATTATTAAACTTGCGATAAAGGCTTCCATGTGAGTGAACTCAATAAACAACTGATGGTACCAAATCATCAGCAACAACATCATTGTGATAAACATTCTAAATGTTCTTATAGCTAACTAGCTAGCTTTGAGGTAGCTAAAAATCCCTTTCAACAGGCTGAATCAGCCTTCTCAAGAGTACATTTGATCACCAGGGTTTTTTTTTTTTCCATTTCTTTATTCATCTAATAAACATTTATTGTGCTCCAGGTAAACCAGATTTTGTGCTAGGTAGAGACATGAGAATGAAGATGATGGCTATAATGTGTAGTGTGTTATAATCCATTCAGGAGAAAAACATATATACTGATTTTAGACTGATATGAGAAGGACCAGGAGCTTGTGTTATGAAGTCTGCTTGGTCATGCCCACAGGCACAACCTCGAGGCCTTCTAGATACCATCAGATGTCACTTGGTACCTCTAATTTTGTTCAGAGAATATCTATTTCTCACTTGTCCCTCAAAATAACTTTTTCAAATAGTCTTTTTTAACACCACTTATGGGAGAAATTTCTTATGGATTCCAGAACTAACTGAAATGACAAGGTAACTGTTTTTACTCTCTAGAACACTGTAAACTTTTATTTATTTATTTATTTATTCATTCATTCATTCATATCTCTTTATAACATATATATGTATGTATATATATATATATATGATATATATATATGCTTAATAAATCCAATAATATATCAGGCACGTTCCATGAGTGAGCAATATTTACTATTCTCTTTATTCTCTTTCTAAGAGACTAGCAAAATCAGGTAAATAGAAAACTATACTTAATTACTTCAAAATTACTGTGAGAGATGATTCTTAAGTGTCCTTACCATGAAAAACATACATTGTAAATATGTGAGCTAGTGCATTCACAAAGTATGCTTGATTTAGCCACTGCACAATGTATACGTATATCAAGAACGCCACCATATGCTATAAATACATGCAATTTACTTATCAACTCACAAAGGCAAAAATCATAATTCAGGCCAGGAGTCTTTGAAGTGAGTAAGAGCGGAAACCAGCTAAACCAGTTTCAGTACTATCCCAGGAAGTGCAGTGACACGTATCAGCAAACTACAATAGCATGCCATCATACACAGTGAGCATCTTCATCTACAAGTTACACATCTGTGGAGCCAAACAACATTGTATTGAGAATATTTTTAATTGCATCTGTCCTGAACCATGTACAGGCTTTTCCCCCATTGTTCCATAGACAATAATGTACAACAACTGTTTATACAACATTTATATTATTTTAGAAATTTTAAGTACCTAGGAAACATTAAGGCATACAGGGAATTGTATGTAGATTGTATATAAATATTCCATTTGATATAGAGGACTTCCCAGACTTGTGTGTCTAAGGGGAAATCCAGGAACCAGTACCCTTTGGAATCTGACAATGACTATTCAAATCATTCAATAAGAGTAAAAATATTCTTCTACAAGAGCAACAAAGATTCGAAAAGAAGTCATGCACCTCGTCTTCCCCATCACTGTCAGTATTTCTTTAATCACGTCCTTCTGAAGACAGTGTAGACTCCTCAGTCAGAAATCCAATGTGGTCCACAGTACAACTCCTGATTGGTTTTTCTTCTAATATATTGTTTTCCTTCTTCA
Source organism: Arvicanthis niloticus (assembly GCF_011762505.2). Classification (NCBI taxonomy): domain Eukaryota; kingdom Metazoa; phylum Chordata; class Mammalia; order Rodentia; family Muridae; genus Arvicanthis; species Arvicanthis niloticus. Next base: position 7,767,113 of record NC_047677.1, read on the forward strand.
GCCCCTCACTTCATCTAAACAATAGCCCTTAAACTTAGCTTTTGATTTCTGGGCTGTCTTTTTCCCCCAGCTTACATCCCATCTGTTCCTATGAAGCTCTTCCTGCCTTCTGAGATCATACAGTTTATACTTACTGAGTGCAGGCTCTGTTCTAGAGGGTGTGTAGAGATCAATGAACAGAAGGCCTCTATCTCTCAGGAAGAAGGCACTGGGGCTAATCCCGAGGGAAGTACAGAGGAGACCAGAAAAAAATGTCCTACTCTAACATGACTTTATGATTATGATTTCCCCCAATAAACTCTTAAGTTCTGGAAGACATAAGCAAAGAGATATTTTGTTGCAATATGAAAGCAAATGCACAATATATCACATAACTGGAAAAGGAAAACAATGACACAACTTTAAAAAGAGTTTTTCTCCACCCAATGAGTACTAATAACTTAAAACCAGCAGATTTTTCTCAATGGGAAAAAGACACTGATGGGTTACAAACTGTGTGACCTGCATTCCTTTAGAAAACAGTAAGCCAGGCACACTAGATTCTGACAGGAGGTGGGGCTTCCACTCTTGACCACTCTATCCAATGGACTTCTGTTCACCAGATACAGAAAATCCATTCAGGCCCTGCTTTGCATCATATACATAAATAGCAAGAATGATTCCCTGTTGCAAATATGAATAAATAAGATTTATTTTTTTCTTTTCTTCACTCATGAATTCCAGAAAGCACACACTTCCACTATCAAATTATACAACGGCTTTCTGAAAAAGGAACTCATTCTATGCTACAAACACTACTCTGATATTCAAATCAGACAAAGATACAGCAGTAACATACACACACATACACACATACACGCGTGCGCACACAACCTACATACCACTGTCCCTGATGAATATAAATCTATAATCTTCAATGAAATACCAGCAACCCCAAGCTAATAGCACAACAGAAAGATCAAACCTGGGGGTGGGTAAGATGGTGTGGCGAGTGAAGATGCCAGCTATGAAAACCTAATGACCTGAGCTCAACCCCAGAGCCAACATAAAGATGGAAGTGGAAAACTAACCCCAAAACTTTGTTTCTGGCCTCTGTACATATGCTTGGCACATGTTCTCACACACAATGATAATAAATAATGCGGATACTTGCAACCAACCATCGGACTGAGCACCGGGACCCCAATGGAGGAGTTAGGGGAAGGACTAAAGGAGCTGAAGGGGTTTGCAAACCCACAAGAAGAACAACAATATCAATCAACCAGACCCTCCACCCCCCACCCCCCCCCGCTGCCAGAGGACTAAACCACCAACCAAAGAGTACACATGTAGAGACCCGTGGCTCCAGATGCTTACTTATCTGGCATCAATTGGAGGGGAGGCCCTTGGTCCTGTGGACTCTTGATGTCTTAGCATAGGGGAATGCTAGGGTGGTGAGGTGGGTGGGTGGGTGGGGGAGCTCCCTCATAGAAGCAAGAGGGAGGGTGATGGGATAAGGGGTTTGTGAAGGGGAAACAAGGGAGGGGGTAACATTTGAATGTAATAAATAAAATAACCAATAAAAAATTAAGCCAGGCATACATTTTTAATCTCAGCACTCAAGAGACAGAAGCAGGTGGATCTCTGTGACTTCAAGGTCAGTCTCATCTACACAGGGAAATCCAGGACAGTCAGAGCTACATAAAAAAGAGACTTTATCTCAAAAACACAAAAAGTAAAAAATATTACGTACCAGTTATGTGATATACTATGCATTTGCTTTCATAGTGTAACAAAATATCTCTTTGCTTATGTCTTCCAGAAGTTTAGAGTTTACTGGGGGAAATTATAATCCTTTGAAAAGTAATGTTAGAGAAGAACATTTTTTATTGGGCTCCTCTGTACTTTTCTCAGGATCAGCCCCGGTGCCTTCTTCCTGAGAGATAGAGGCCTTCTGTTCATTGATCTCTAAAAACACTCTAGAACAGAGCCTGCACTCAGTAAGTATAAATTTTCAACTAATTAAGTATAGAAAGGAATATTTCTCAACACAATAATACAACAAACACATAGTCAAACTTACTTCCGGGAGAAAGCTGAAGACATTTCCCCTAAGATCTGAAAGAAAGAAAGAAAGAAAGAAAGAAAGAAAGAAAGAAAGAAAGAAAGAAAGAAAGAAAGAAAGAAAGAAAGAAAAAAACAGGGTCTCTATTGCCGTAATAGAACACCACAAGCAACTTGTGGAGTAAAAGACTTATCTCACTAACAATTCTACATCATAGTCCACTATCAAAGGAACTCAGGTCAGGAACTCAAGGTAAGAAGTGATACAGAAGCCAGGAAGTAACACCAGTTACTGGCTTGCTCCTCAAGACTTTCTCAGCCTACTTCCTTACACAACCCAGGACCACCTGCCCAGAGATGGCGCTGCCCACAATGGGCTGTGCACTTTCACATCAATCATTAATCAGGAAAATGCTCCACATGCTTGCCTGCAGGCCAATCTTAGAGAGGCATCACCTCAGTTTAGGTTCCCTCTTCTCAAACGGCCCTAGCTTATGTCTAACTGACAGGAAAAAAAAAAAAAGAAAGAAAAGACAGATATCCACCTCCATTACTCTTATTTACCATAATATTGAAAATTTCAGCCAAAACAAGAGAACAAAGGGAGGAAAGAAAGGGCATATGAGTAAGGAGGAGAAAAATCAATTACCCCAGTTTGCAGACCACATAAAACATGGAGACCCCATGTGAAGACTGTCAGGACTGGTAAGTAGATCCAATAAAGTTATATGATCCATAATCAGATTTATAGTTAAACATAAGTTTTACATCCTAGGCTCATGCGTTTGAATAACTGGTCCCCCAGTGATGATATTGTTTTGGAGATTGTTGACCCTTTTGGACTGGAGTCTAACTAGGAATACTAGGTCCCTGAATGATACATAAATTTTGATTCTGGCCTGAGTTTTCTATTTCCTGATCTACCCATATTCAAGGAGCTGCTTCTTCGTACTCCTACCTCTAGGGACAGAGACACTCCAGCCACTATGCCTTCCCTAGTATGAGAGACTGTTTCCCCTTTAACTGAAAGCTAAATGTACTTTCCTCCTTTAAGTTGCTTTCATCAGATTTAGTTTTAAAAAAGAAAGAGAGAAACTAAGGGAAACAAAAGAAAAGGAAAGGAATGAAAAGAGGGAAAAAAGGAAAAGAAAGGAAAGGAAAGGGAAGAAGGGAGGGGAGGGGAGGGAAGGGGAGGGGAGGGGAGGGGAGGGGAGGGGAGGGGAGGGGAGGGGAGGGGAGGAAGGGAAGAAGGGAAGGGAAGAAGGGAAGAGAAGAGAAGAGAAGAGAAGAGAAGAGAAGAGAAGAGAAGAGAAGAGAAGAGAAGAGAAGAGAAGAGAAGAGAAGAGAAGAGAAGAGAAAAAATCTGGTTGGGTGTGGTAGATTGTACCTATAATCCCAGAAGTTGGAAGGAGAGAGCAGGAAGACTCCCATAAATTCAAGACTAGCCTAGACTACAGGGTAAGGCAATGGAGAGAGAGAGTAACAGAGAGAGAGAGAGAGAGAGAGAGAGAGAGACAGAGAGACAGAGAGACAGAGAGACAGAGAGACAGAGAGAAATAGAGGTAGAGAGAGACACACAGAGATTTTATACAAATCATTAACTAACTTGCTAAGACAGAAATCAAGTAAAGTAACCCTATCTGTAAGAAATATTTGCCAAGTAAAATACCTAAAAGTAAACTTAGCTATGGAAGTGAAAGTCCTCTGTAATAAACGTTACAAAGAATTAAACAAACAAATTGAAGAAGACACAAACATAGAAAATTCCCTGACATTCAGGTAGTTTTGTTATAATAGCCACAGTACTCAACATGATTTAGAGGTTCTGTACAATGCCACAAAAAAAAAAAAAAAAAAAAAAAAAAAAATACCACTAGTGGGCTGGAAGTATAATCAAGGATAGATCATTTGCTCTGCAAGATTATGAATCTGCCAAATGAAAGAAATTATTTGCCCACTATTCAGCTGACTAATGATTGCTACCTAGAGAAACTTATGAGAAATATATGAGAAACCTTATGACAGAAACTCGCAAATAAAACAATTTAAAAATGGGCAAGTCGGCTGCATAGAGAGTTCTCAAGACAAAAACTAGAAATGGTCAACAAGCACACAGGGAAAGGACTCAATATCACTATCATTAAGATCACAAAAAGAATCACTCCAGTCAGGATCATTAAAAAAAACAAAACAAAAACAAACAAAAATAAAATATTCCACTGAAAGTGCAAGAAATGTGAAACTTTACACGACCACACTGCTGCTGAGAGTGCGAATTAGTAAACAGTATGATGGATCCTTAGAAAACTAAAAATGGGACTACATTATGATACACCTATCACACTTCTGAATAAAGGTCTAAAAGAAATGAAACCGGCATATCAAAATAGGTACCTGAATCCCTATGCTTATTGCATCACTAGTCTCAATGGCCTATAGACAGAAGAGTCTATACACAGATGAGTGGCTAAAGAAAATATCACACAGGAACACACATGCGTGTGCGTACACACACACACACATTTTGCCATACTAAAGAATGAAATCTTGTAATTTGAAGCAACATGGATGGAACTGAAAGACATTATGTTAAGTGAAAACTCCGAATGGTAGGGCTAGGGATGTAGCTTAGTGGGTAGAGTTCGTGTGAAAATCATGAGTGAAAACCCTGCAGCACAATGCCTAGAACAGCAAATACTCCATCAACAGCATTATCTCCTCTCACTACACAACTCTACATCACTTTAGATGCATTTCATTATAAACACTGCTTTTAAAGAGAGAGTAACAACAAAGGTGAATATGTAGGGAGATGGGGGAGGATCTGGGAGGAGGTGGAAAAAACACAATCAAAATATATGGCATAAAGAATAAGTAAAAAATGTTTTCATTTTAAAAAAGAACTCTTCTTATATTGTATTTCTTTCCTTTTCATCCCAAATGCGTTTTAATTTGGTCTGTTACATTTCCATCTTTAAGCTCTACTGCATGTGGTCAAAATACTAAGGTAAGTTCCTTATTGCTAAGTAAGCACATGGAATCGTTAGAGCAACACAGTCATCCAGTGTAACTCAGCCCTCCTGTTTCTCTATTCAAAACTCCAACAGCTCCATAGATATGTTAGGATGAAAAGCATAATAAAAAATTACCCACTTACAGACATTTCAAGTGCGGTTGATGTGCTGCCAAGAGTAGCTCTGAATGGCAGATTTGGGAAGAACACAGCATTTGTTTTACTTTTAGACTTCTATTAAATTGAGAATTTCATTTGTATTGCTTAAAGGGATAGATGTTCATGGGAATTACAAGTCTCAGTTCCCTCCTCCAAACTTGGACACCAAAAGAAGAAGTCTGGCTCTACTTCTCTCCTTGTCTCTAGTGAAGCAAATCTGGTACCACACATGTACTCAAGATTACATGTATGCTTAGTGAAGCCATTTATTTGACACTTCCCTCCTGATGAAGGACAAAAAATAGATAAATAAACAAATACATAAATAAGAACATAAATACCTCAGCTACACAGACACTGGATTCCAAAGAGCAAAGAGTTTTGTGAGGAATATGAGTTGGGTAATTTTTTTTACAACAACAAAAACCATGGTCTTGGTCTTTAAGCTTTCTTGAGGACTTCTATATAATTGGAGCACCACACTTTATCTTTTTAAGGGTAAATAGTATATTGAAAAAAAGAACTACTGGCCTATAGAACTTGATATATTCTTCAAAAGGCTATTGAGAATGATTTACATTTGATTTTCTCCTCTTTTAATGATTTTGTACAGCAGCTACAGACATCCTTGGGTACCCAGAAGCAATGTGAAATGAGTAGCACACAGTCATTTGGATTTGTAGCTGTCAGTCTCACCCATATTTGGAGACCAAAGTAATCCTCTTATTCCATTGTACAGTCAAAAACCATTGTATTCAGAATTAGTCATTTAATATACTTTAAACTTTATAATAACCATGTACATATTTGGAACGACTCAAATTTCCATAGTAAAACATTGGGCCACATTCAATTCACTGGCCTTCCTCAGCCATCACTTAACAACACACCACAACCATTCATGAAATCAATGCCAACTTGTCATATGAAACTCTTGTAAAGCTAATGAAAGGAACTTTCCACTTCAGAGAAACACGTTAGCCACATTTCAACCATTGCAACCAAGACACTGTACCTAAGAGTCACAACCTTGCAATCTGTGTACAAAGAAAGCCAACATCACTGCTGAGGTTGTTTCTAGATTTTTTTACGATTCTTTTCTCCCCAACGCCACACTGTATCCTATTTTCTTTTTAGAAAACTGATCTTTTGCCTCTGATACAGCAAGTTTGGATCTGCAGGTCATCCTGGAACTTCTTTGGGGACATTATGCTTCAAGGCAATTCTGAAAAGATGTTGCCAGACTTCCGAACTGAGCTATTTTTTAAACAGCTGAAATTGATCAAATTACCCCAGGCAAAACGTGGAAACAGAGACACGCAACTGATTTGGCTCCAAAGGCACTGGTTGAAATAAGCAGGGGATTGCATTAAACTGTGATCAGATTAAGTGGGGATGACTGTGCCTACACGAAACTTTTTAATTGGATTCTGGAGTCACTCTTACACATAGTGCATGACCTTCTTTGTATTCTGGCAGAATTGCTGCCTCACCTCCAGTAAGTCCTGGCAGCAGAGAGATGTGCTTTATATTTCATATTCAGGCTCCTACAGAGTCCAACAGAAAGCAATGATAAGGAGGATTCTGTACTCAGAAGCTCAAACACAAGCTGCTCGAAAATTAGGCTAAGGCACTGCTGGAAATGAAATGGTCTCACAAATGTGCAGATTCGTGTTTATTACATTGTCATTTCCCCCAAACTCTTTGCTTTTAGAAAGAGTGCCTTTTCCTAAAACCCCTCTTTCTCCACCACTTTGAAGGCTCCATCGAACACTGTGTTAGATGGTAACACAAGAGGAAGACAGTGCTTGAGAACAAAGTATGCTGTTGCATGTTTTTATTTCAATAAAGCTCTGAATGTAACCAGTAGGCAAACAATACCAAGCAAAAAGTAGAGTAAAAGCTGTAACACACGGAGATGTGTTCGCCCCCCAGCAAAGACGTTTGGTATTTCGAATTATCCGTGGAGCATGCTGAAATAGTATTAAGTGCAGACCTGCCATCACACTGGGTTTGTTCTCTTAACCCTACAGACCACAGTGCTTCCTCCTTTTCCTTCTTAGTTCACAGACTGATCACTCTCTCAATCACTCTTGTCACTTCCTTCAGTCTGTGTCACTGTGTGGTGAATATCATGTCTTGACAATAAACTACTAAAGCCCTTCTCACCTAACAACCCTTATTGTCTAATTAACATATCTTAGTAACATATCTCATTGAAATCAACTTTCACTCACCTCAAATCCAAGTGATCAAAAATTCAAAAATACTATTTAACTTTTCTAAATAAGTACAAGGTATCTATTAAGTAAATTACTTTATGTGAGACCTTTTTAAATTCCAGGTTAGAATTAATAATGATGACTCAGCAATCCTGTGAGATCCTAAGTCAGAGTCAAATCCTATTTTATTCTTGTAATAAATTAAATTATTTTATCAAATTGTAATTCAACGAGATATAATATTTAGGAAAACTAGAATACTAAAGTCATTTCATCCTAAACTATTTTTTCTAACACAGTTATATGAAAAAAGATAGGAAAAATAAAATTTTAATCCCCAAAGAAATAAATTCTACAATCTGATAATGAATGCAATATTTCCATAATAGTAAGAAAAGAATGCACAAATTGCTTAGAAATATTTCAAAGGTTTAGTCTCAACAATCTATAAATTACTTTTGCCTTTAATTTGGCAGAGGTATTTCTACTGACAAGTCCCAGTGACATACAATGGAATAAGTAGACATTCACATTTTTACTGATAAGAGAGTAAACCAATCACATCTGTCAAGAGTCTTGAGAATGCTCATATTTTAAGTCCAGCAATTTTACCTTTAGCCATATAAGTATATTATAAGAAAATAGAAAATAATCAAAAATAAATATCATATCTATACAAGATATTTATTGACAAAATTTCTTATATTTACTTAGAAGTATGAAATAACCAAACCTAGAGGAATTACTAAGTTATGGTATAATCTTGTAATAAAATTTTATATAGCACATTAAATGATTTGACTTTAATTGTGAAATATACAATAAACTAATTTTTTTCTTAAGTTAAAAAGTACTATGTATTCATAATGAGAGGAAATGAACTAAAATGTTAAGTGCAGATACCTAGAAAACACAAGCCACTCAAGTTTGGCTCCAGAATAAACTATATCTTATTCCCTTTGAAGTGAGAGTTATTTTGTTTGGGTTAATAATTCCTATCACCTAACCTTTTATATTTGGCTTAGTTTCCATTCTAATAGAAACTTTTTCTCATCTAGTTCTAAACCCTATAAATATCCTCCAGAAGAGCACATAAAAGTAGTTCAACAATTTTTGACTCCAGGAAAGAAAGAAAAAATATCTCTAGTCAAAAGACTATAATCTTTCCATCACCCTGAGAAGCGTGATTCCATATTCAAGTCAAAAGGGTCCCCAAATTCTACTGCCACAACGTCATGTGAGGAGAACCAAGAAGCCAAATGCATGGCACTGTTGGGAAGTCCTCCCTGCTCTGTACATTACAAAACTGGAGTTTGTGTGTTACAAAGCCTCAAACTTTGTACTCTCCAGGAAAGACAGCAGAAATGATGGCATGGCGCACTGTGCTAGGATGTACAAGTTGTTGTTTGTTTTACTTAAATATTTTAAAGTATGGCATTCTTTTATGACATTTACTCTTGATTAACCCTCTTCTAGATAGTTAATCATTAATGATTTCTTTACAATAGCTGTGTAAACAGTTCACTCCTGTCGATGATACATCAAATCTCAGGGACATGTTCTTTAATTGGATTCATTTATTTCTAATCTCCTTAAGCCCTTACTACTGTAATGCTTGACTAAATATACATTAAGCTCCATTATTTAAACAGCTAAAATAAATTTGAGATGTGTTTTATGAATAAAATTCATAATTCATTAAATGTGTGCCTTAGGCATCATTTTAAATTGTCTGGCCAGGATCTTGTGTTAAATAAAGGTTTCACTCATTGGTAAAAAATTCGAGCTGCACACTGAAATGACTTATTTTCATTTTGTCTAGTTGAAGACAGCCATTACAATGCTACACAAAATATGCAGCCATCAATAGATAAAAAGGTAGCTGACTATTGTTATAATCTATAAGATTTGAAAGGCTTCCCTGACAATATTTGTTTCAAATGCGGCTAAAGTTAAAGTACATTTATTTCTTTAGTCTTAGATATTTGCCCCAGAAAGAGATGGTAGCATATTTTCCATCTGCAATTTTGTTTGATCCAGCTTGAGACGACTCCTCTGGACACAGTAGCCTCCAACTTTCAGCATTCCTCAGAAAGCACCTAATTGGTTTGTTCAAAACCAACCCACTGGACTCCACCCTTTTTCACGTATTTACAGGCTAGGATGCAATCTAGAAATCTGCATTTTGACTTTTTCCCCAGTGGTGCTGATGCTAGGAGATAAAGAGAATACTCTGAAAACCAGAACAGTTGCTATCTGGGATATAAAACAAAAAGAAAAGAAGTGAAGAAAGCAATCAGGTGGTGGATGCTCACAGCTAACCATGGGGTTTCCGATGGAGAAGTGAAAAAGAAGACTGAAGGAGCTGAAAGGGTTTGCAGCCCCATGTGGAGAGCAACAATACCAACCAACCTGAGTTCCCAGGGTCTAAACCACCAGCCTAGGAACACATAGGGAGGGACCCATGGCTCCAGTTGTATATGTAAGGGAGGATGGCCTTGTTGGGCATAGGTGGGAGAGGAGATCCTTCGTCCTGTGAAATCTGGATACCCTAGTGTGAAGGAATTGGAGGGCAGGAAGGTGGGAGTGGGTGGTGGTGGTAGGGACATCCTCATAGAAGCAGGAGGAGGGAGGATGGGATAGGGGATTTCGGGGGGGGGGGGTGGGAATGGGGAAAGGGGATAACATCTGAAATGTAAATAAAATATCCAATAAAGAAGAAAAATGAAAATAAGTAAATTAATTTTTAAAAAAAGAAAGAAAGCAATCAGGTGAAAGGGGACTGCAGAAAGATGAAAAACCAGTAGCGAAGAAAGGAGCCTAGGATTCTTTCTCAGAACCTGATTCTTTGTTTTCACTCAAGCTGCTGTTCTGCAAAGCTCCTGCTCTGTTCCCAAGATGTCATCTAGTCACAGGTGATCTTGTTCCATTCTGACATTACATTCCACACCTGGATGATCTCCAATCATTATATAAGACCTTTCCACTCTACCAGTACTGAGTATTTGACTTTTCCAGGCACCTCCAAGTTAGAAACCCCCAACACACAACTATGTTTGCTGCCACTGCCTAAGAAACTGCTTTATCCCACATGGTCCATGGTGCTCAGACTGAAACTTTAGGTGTTCTTGATTTCTCTCCTCTTATCACACTGTACCTAATATTTCTGCAAGCTTTCCCTGGTCTACCTATAACAGACATTTAGAAACTTGAGCCTTCAAAGTTTCTAAATTATGGATAAAAGCCATTCTGTAATTCTTTGTCACATCCGGACCTACCATAAAGCTTGGCATACAGCAGGCACTGGGGAAATATTTGCTGAGTATTTATATCATCCCCTTAATTATTACAACAGAAATTAATCTGATTCTCAGAACAAAAAAAAATTTCCATAATAAAATTCCTATTGAGTCAACTGAAAAAAAAAACACACTAACAGAAAAGAAATTAAATTGTAAAATGCTCTGTGTTGTCTCTAACATTTGCCCTAGTTTTCACCTAGCTTTGACAATAGAACACTTCACGCTCTGCTAGTGCATTGCATGCTCTAACTGAAGGAGTAGAATCAACTTCCTCTCCACCCTTACCTTTACGTGCCTCATTCTTTCCAGCATTCCTGACCTCCATCGAGTCCAGAACCCAAATACAACATAACAACATAATCAATGCTTCATTTTGGCAGGACTGTGATTTCCACAGTAAGCTAAATACTGTGACTTCCAACATTATGAGTTTCCTAATAGCTTGGAAATTTTAAAATAAAGGTTGAATCATTAGATTTAGATGGGGGGGGGGGAGTTTTTTTACCTGCCACATATTTTGACAGCAATAGTAACTAAATGGTTAGCTGAAGGAAGTAAATATCCTGGGTTTTTACCCTTCAGTCACTAGAACACCTTATACGCACCACAAACTCAGAGAGTAAACTAACTGAACAGTAGCAAGCCACAAACCCCTGAACTCAGAAAGCCACAGATTCTAGCTGGCAGTGCTCGGGAGAGCCACACTGTCTGAGGATACATTACCAGAGAATGACGATATTGTTGATGGAATGTAAAAAGTGGCAAGGGACTTGGGTTTAAAAGTACAAACACTGAAGGATTCCTACCTTAATGGATACCTTTATTATATCCAGTTCAGTATAATGAGGCTATTTCCAAGATCTGGCCAGTAGTCTGTATTAGCACAGCTTTACTGATGTGGATACAACAAATTCTGTTTGAACAAGAAATCCCTAAGAAAGAACCTTTCGAGGGCTCTATCCATTTTACATTCAATCAAAGGAAAAATATCCTTCTGGCAAAGACAGCAGCTACCATTGAATCCTGATAAATTTTAGATGTTCTAAATAAAATGGTATTCAATGGGAGACATTTCTCAACCGCTATTTAAAAAAAAAAAATATTTCTTTTGAAGTTTAAGTTGGGTGATTGGATTGGGTCTGGGGTGTAATTGTATTGAATGGAGCTGACTAGATCCCAGATCATACAAATTATGTCCAAACGACACACTTTGTAGAGATCCTAAATTAAAAAGAAGGAATAATTCTATAGACCTTGGTGAAATATCTGCAAGATATCACCAGTTATTTCATAAAAAGCCAATGCTGGGCTTTTAAATATAGAAGTAGTATCTTCATTTTGCTCACCCTAATACATCACTGTTTGTTTGTTTTTTTTAAGTGTACCAAAATGCCATCCAATGCAGTTCAGGGTCTAGGGCAGTATGCTGCTTCAATATCTAGTGTAAGGCACTGACTGAGTCAGCTGCTCTCACTGAGCCCCTTGCAGCAGCCATGAACTCCAACGGGAGTCCATTTTTCTTCTCAATCTTCGTGAGCATGGCAGTTAACATTTTCTCAAAGACAGAAGCATAGCCTAGGAAACATCCCTTATAAGGACAATCATTTTTAAAATAGTACAGAAACCAGATAAGCATGGTGTCACATGCCTTTAACCTCAGCCCTCTGGAGGCGGAGGCAAGCGCGTCTAAGGCTGGAGAGCAGCATGCTCTACAGAGCAACTTCCAGCACAGGCAGGCCTACTTAGAAAGATCCTGTCCAAAAACGAGCGGTAGAAAGAAAGAAAATTGAAAAGCAATTACAGGAGCTACTTGTAATTATTGATAGTATTCTGAAAATGCAACAAATCTACAAAGATAATCTAGAGTGATTTTTTTTCAATGTACATATTCACCATGATTAATAATCCTAACAGGTATCAACCACAAAATAGTGAGAAATTCCACTTAAAACAGAATAAAAATCAACTTAACAGTCCAGAAGGACTAAAATCAACTCAGGTGCAGTGACTTTTTTTTCCCCCAAAGTAATGAGATACAAATGGGCCACAATACCCCTGTGAGAATTAGGACTAAGTTCCTTAGCTTGTCGCCAGGGTGCCTGTGGCTATGCAATTTGGAATTTTGAATTCTCAGTCTCTCTCTCTCTCTCTCTCTCTCTCTCTCTCTCTCTCTCTCTCTCTCTCTCTCTCTCAGACACACACACACAGGAGAGACAGAGAGACAAACAGAAACAGAGAGAAATCATTTGGGGGTCCAGGGGACAAAAACATCTCCAAATAGGCCCAACTCCTAGCACTGCCTCTAGCAATATCTCTTTTTCCTCCCCATCACCTGGTTGGGAAGGACTCTAACCATCTGAGATGCTCACCAGGGATGAACCAACCTGGCACTTTGGTTCTCTTCTTTCTTTACAGAAAACCACTTCATTGGCAGCAGGCCTATAGGGAAGTTAGGCAAAATCACATGCCTGTACTTGTACTTTTACTCTCCAAACCCAACCCCAAGACATTTGCCACTCATTTTTGTGTCCCTCAGACTTGGCATCAGCATCTGTCATATACCAGGTGCTCAGTAAATCTTTTATAATGTTTTATAATTTGTCATTTATAAAGACTTCTAAACAGCTGAAGGATCTAACAATGAATCAAAATAACTACTGATTTATTATTCTTAAGAAAACTCCTGCCTTCCTAAATCGAATTCTTTCTTCTTTCAAAGACCAGAGATTCATAGGTATTTGTTTTGGGCTTATTAGTGTCCAAAAAAAAAAAAAACTTTTTATTTCACTAAAATAAACACCCTACTAATAGATACTTTCTCAATGTTACTTTGAATCAAGTACAGTTCCAATATATGCACACATTATTTCATTTAATAGTCAGAATGACTCTAGAAAGTAAATTGCCCACATTTTACATATTAAAAATGCAAACAGTAGAGTTGAGCAATTTGCCAGCTCACAGAGCTAGTGAGTGGCAGCACTGGGAATAATCACTAGACTCTTGGCTACTATGCTATCTTTCTTGTATGATAGATAATAAGTAATGATAGCTCATTTTATAACACATTTTTCAAATGCCTTGTCAGGAATTTCCAGGGTTGGAAACATCCTAATAAGAAGCCTAGGGGTTAGACTGCACCATCATCTCATAAAAACGGAATTAAAGGGGCAAATGCAACCCTGCAAATCCAGATCAAGTCACACACAGACCTTGTACTTCCCTGTCCTCACATTTTCTTTTCTGACAAGTAATTTCAATATGAAACTACTATACATGGCAGTACTACAGATCCTCACAGCCTTCTCAATAATATTTACATTTGATTCAGAATACTGATATCTCAGACTTTCAAACCTATTTTCTGCTCATAGTCCGAAAAAATCATTATTAAATCCATGTTGAAGGTGTATCACCAATAATTTGGAAAAGGCAAGATCTTTGAGAACAGCTTCCAATTCTGAGAGCGAAGGCCTAGCTTCAGCTAAACTGTTCAGAGCAAAGAATGGTAGAAAACCTCACTTCCAGCAATAGCAGTCAAACAATCAGTGTGCATCTTGTGTCCAAGTACTTACTGAAAAAAAAAAAAAAAAGCTATGCTGCTAGTCACTGGCCTAGGTCAAAAGAGCCTGACCCTGTTTCCAATCCTTTAAATCCCTTTCCCTGGAGCTCCACTCTCACCTTGAGTTCCTGTTCACTCTGTGCCCTCAGCAAACAGTGCAAGCGTTCCTAGCTCCATCTCACACTGGTGGGTCTCTTCTGTTTGGCTAAGTCAACTATAAACTAACTACATGAGCTTGAGTGATGCTCAGACTTTTGTTTCACATGTAGCTGTACACAGGCCATGGAGAACAAACGAGGACAAAAGGCCCCACTGAATACTGTCAAATAGGCAAATGTTTCATGTTTTATGCACTTGAAATTATAGTAACTAATATCAGGGAGTTATAGTTACTAACAAGGCACTGGTCCCAATTAAATGAGAGACCTAGTAAAAGCTCCATTCCTCTAAATGTTCTTTTTTCCTCTGGGAAAGTAACCTCTATCAGGTACTCTCAGACATCTTGGCACAAAGGGGGCACTGAGTAAATTCTGGCTTCCCTCCCCCCAAGCAAGTGTCTCTCCTGTCTGTAAAGTACACGAAGGTAACAGCAACAACTGGTGTGAGCCTAAAGGAATGGTGGAAATCACACACATGGAACACAACCTTTATAGGGTAGAGTTAGGTAGGGAACTGTGCTGAATGGAGAAGTTTATAAATACACAAGTTATTAGGCCAGACAGACCCTAAGTGATGTCAGTATCCTACAAAACTAAGTCTCCTCTCATCACTCTCAGCTTTGCCATCACCATAGACAATCCCTTTCCTTTCCACATTCTTGGACCTTGGAATGCACAAAACACAGGAAAGGGAGAAGGTTGGCTACCCCTTCAACCAAAACAAAATGTACAGGTTCTTCATTGTGGGTATTCTCCAGGAATTGCCACATTTCATTTAAACCCCAGCCAAGCCATCTTTGTATAATAACATAAACACAACACAGCACTTTAACCCAGTGAATTTTCTATCACCACCTGCTAGTCTGGAAAGACATCAAATATCATAAGCCAATGGGGAAAAAGTACAGAGAGAACACTAAGAAGAGCAGTAGTGACTTTTAGTACATTACTAAGGTATGCCTGCATAGCCACACACTGAGGGTTGAACCTGGGCCTCAGGCATACTAGGCAAGCACTTTACTACTGGGATGGATTTTATTTTGAGATAAGATTATCTCAAAAATTATCTCTAAATTATCAGGGCTGAACTTGAACTCATCCTGTAGCCAAGATAGGCCTTGAACTTGTTCCTACCTGAGCTTCTAAAACAGCTATGACTGCAGATTTGTATCACCAGCTCCAGCTACACGTTCAGAGCCATGCTTTCCTATAATTGCCATAAAGATCCTTTTGATTTTTGAACCACTTTTGCATGTCTTAGCCTCCAAATAAGGCAATGGTCCATGATTTCCTATTATATGACTCAAAGATCAGAACCCCTTCCTGTCAAAAGACAAGAAAGGCAGAGGAGAGGTGAGGCTGGACATCACCTAGACAACAGAGTAGTCATCATCCAGAAAGAAGGGGAAGAACCTGTATGTCTATATCCTTTACATCACAGCAGCAATAATGGGAGGAGTGAACTCAGAAAGAAAAGAGGAAACAGGCAGTTCCAAGAGATCAGAGGATAGCACAGAAACTGAAGGAAGGCTTGGAAGTTCCCAGCTCTCAGGTATGAGACCACAATGGACAACTGCTGTCACTAAATCATCTCCATTCTTCTCAAAGAAAGAAATAGGAACACCACACACACACACACAGAGAGAGAGAGAGAGAGAGAGAGAGAGAGAGAGAGAGAAATCTTGAAATACCCAAACACAAAAGGTAATTTGTGTAAAATCTGATAAACAGGATGGCTTGTTTTACCAATTCCCTAACATCTGATTTAAAGCTTTTGTTTTTACAAAAACATAAATATAGCTCTCTCCTCCAGCCGAGCAAGATGCCCAAAGGAAAGAAGGCCAAGGGGAAGAAGGTGGCCCCGGCCCCAGCCATCATCAAGAAACAGGAGGCTAAAAAGGTGGGCAATTCTTTGTTTGAGAAAAGGCCCAAGAACTTCGGCACTGGGCAGGACATCCAGCCCAAAAGAGATCTAACACGCTTCGTTAAGTGGCCCGGATACAGGCTGCAGTGGCAAAGAGCCATCTTCTATCAGCAGCTCAGATTCCTCCTGCCATTAACCAGTTCACCCAGGCCCTGGACAGGCAAACAGTTACTCAGCTGCTTAAGCTTGCCCACAAGTATAGGCCAGAGACAAAGCAAAAGAAGAAGCAAAGGCTACTGGCCCGTGCTGAGAAGAAAGCTGCTGGCAAAGGGGACGTCCCAGCTAAGAGACCACCTGTTCTCTGAGCAGGAGTCAACACAGTCACAACCTTGGTGGAGAACATGAAGGCTCAGCTGGTGGTGATTGCCCATGATGTAGACCCCATTGAGCTGGTGGTTTTCCTGCCTGCCCTGTGTCAAAAGATGGGGGCGCCCTACTGCATCATCAAGGGAAAGGCCTGGCTGGGTCTCCTAAACCCCAGGAAGACATGCACCACTGTTGCCGTCACACAGGTTAACTCGGAAGACAAGGGTGTTCTGGCTAAGCTGGTGGAAGCCATTAGGACCAATTATAATGGCAGATATGACGAGATCCGCCGCCACTGGGGAGGCAACGTCCTGGGTCCTAAGTCTGTGGCTCGCATTGCCAAGCTGGAAAAGGCAAAGGCTAAAGAACTCGCCACTAAACTGGGTTAAAAATGTACACTAAGTTTTCTGTACATAAATATAATTACAAAATTTAAAAAAAAAACATAAATATAAAACCCAGTAGTAGAAATAAAATGAGTAACAGCAATAACATTATCTATAATAAAGTGAGATGCAGGAAATCAGAAAAATATTGGACCTACATTATTAAAATAATATTGTAAATGTCTTTAATAAGGCTTAAAGGGAAAACTATATGTTGTTAATTAAATATCTCTGATAAAATGTCATCACTATGCTTTAGAAGCAAAATATTAATATATGAACAGACAGTTCTGAAAAAGTGATGCCAAGGCAGCTTTGTAATTTTTCATAGTAAGTTCACATTAAATCCCATTTTGAAGTTGGATGGGCTGACCCCCACAGGCCTTCCTCACTTAAACTCAACTCTCCCCCTCTGACTTTTTCTCCCTTAAACCAACTTAACCATCATCCTCATACAGAGAAAGGTAGTATGCTGTCTTAGTCAGGGTTTGCATTCCTGCACAACAAATTATGACCAAGAAGCAAGTTGGTGATGAAAGGTTTTTTTTGTTTTGTTTTGTTTTGTTTTGTTTTGTTTTGTTTTGTTTTGTTTTTAGCTTACACTTCCACATTGCTGTTCATCACCAAAGGAATTCAAGACAGGAACTCATACAGGGCAGGAATTTGGAGGCAGGAGCTGATACAGAGGCCTTGAAGGGGTACTGCTTACTAGATTGTTTCCCCTGGCTTGCTCAGCTTTCTTTCTTAAGGAACCCAAGACTACCAGCCCAGGGATGACACTATCTCTCCCACTTGTTCACTAATTGAGAAAATGCCTTACAGCTGGATCTCATGGAGGCATTTTCTCAAGGGAGGCTCCTTTCTCTGTGATAACTCTAGCTTGTGTCATGTTGACACGCAAACCCAGCCAGTAAAAATGCTATCACTGACACAGACCCTTTAATTCTAGCTTCGGGTGAAAAAAAAGGAATGAGGACAGATTATTCTATGGGCATGAGGTTATAATTAGATAGGAATAATAAATTGTGATGTTCAATTACATGATAGGATAGTTACAGTTAACCACAATGTGTTTGATATTTCAAAATCTCTTTAAGATAGGATTTTTAACAGTGTCATCACAAAGAAAAAGAATGAGCATTTGAGATAATGATAGCTCACCTAGCTAAGAGCTCTGAGGGCTACAATAACGACTGGTCTGATAAGATACTCCAACTAGTGCAATCGTGGCACAGATGTTATGGGAGTAACATACTACTTTCTAATTGAATCTGTGGTTTACTCCAAAAGATGGAACCCATATCTGTCACTGTTATAGAAGCTAAGAACCTGTGGCAAGATAGGTCATAAGCCCTAAGGAAAAAAAACTAGTAATATTATTCTGCTAAATAGGCTTGCTCTTAAAATGACTCCTCATTACTTATTGCTCTGCCCACAGATCAGAGCATCTTTCAAGCCCTATCTTGTAGTGGGTGACAGTTAACACAGAAACCCTAAGACTGTAGAACATTCAACCCTAAGTGAGACATACATATACTTACCCACAAGCCTAGGGGATCTTTACAGAGAATAGGACTGAAAGATTGTCAAGAGCCAAAGATGGTGAATAAATTCAAGAAAACAATGTTTTCCAGACACACAGCCAGGCATTTGCACATACAAACCCATGACAGTTGTGACAGCATGCACGAGAACTGCACAAGCTCAAGCCAGACAAAACCCCAGCTTGTGTGGAGGGAGGGAAGCATCTGATCCCATCACTAGTTTAGGAGCTACTGGCTCCTTTAATAGAATATGCTGCTGCAAGAGGAACAGTCAAGTTTTCTTTAGGAGTATAACAGATGGGTAACACAAATTGGGCTCAAAGGTTTGGTTTTTTTTTGGGTTTTTTTTGGTTTTTTGTTTTTGTTGTTTTGTTTTTAACAATAAATGAAACCTCTCTATTTGGAAGATAGGGAAGTGAAGGAAGAGAGGGTAGACTTGGAGGGTTGGGGAAATGAGGATGAATATGATCAAAGAAACTGTCAAAGAATGAGAACTGGTTTGTTTGTTTGTTTGTTTGTTTGTTTGTTTTTTAATTCTTGGTTTTTGAGGGCTGGAGCGATGTCATAGAGGAACTGAGTATGATTCCCAACACTCACAAAGCAGTTCACAAGTTGCTGTAACTCCAGTCTCAGGGAAAGCAATGCCCTCTTCTGGCCCCCACGAGCAATGCATGTGCGTGGTGCATGATACTATAATAGCAATAGAAATAATAGTTTTAAAGATTAATAAATCTCTAGCTCCATCACTTACCATATTTGAGCCTCAGTTTCCTCACTCTGGAAATGAGAAGTGTGATCTATGATCCAACCACTACTTAGAACCCTCAAGAAACAAATCCAGCAACTAAGATGACACTTTGAAAGAAATGTATATTTAGTGTTTGTTACTTTAGAATACACTAAATTTTCAAGTTTAAAAAAGAATAATTCAAAGCAGATATGGCTAGGGTCACATTGATATTCCAGCATTCAGGAAGTTGAAATAGACATATTGGGTGTTTGAGGGCTACTCAGTAAAACCTTTTAAAGGTTAAAAATCAAATAGCTGGGTATGGTGCTGCACCCATTCATCCCAGCACTCTGGAGGCAAAGGTAGGCAGATCTCCAAGTTCAAGGACAGCTTGGTTTACAGATCAAGTTCCAGGACAGCCAGGGGTGCACAGAGAAACCCTGTCTCAGGAATAAAACAAAACAACAACAACAACAAAAAAAATACTCAACCACAACAAAAAGGCTGATTTTAATTAACGTATAGTAGAAGGCTATATTTTATGAAGGTTAAGATTACAGTGACTAGTAATGCTGTGTACATAAAAGGAAGACTAAATCTCACAGCTCTGGTGCTTTCTTAGGTCTTCTTTTTAATAGAATGTTTTGGTAGTTATAAATTACTATTAATACCAATGTGCCTTCAATCTGTTTCACTGATTATTAAAGTTCATAAAGAATCATCTGTGAACAAATTTTATGTTCAATGTTTTGTGATAGATATTAAATACAATTAAGGATGGAATCTATTTTATGGGTATACATGAGTGTATGGTCACTATTTTGAATCATCAAAAAGGTTAAATCTACACAAGTACTCCACAAATCTGAGGCATAAGAGGAAACTCTTTAATATTTACTGTAGGTCAGTAAGTCAACAAAGGTCTTTCTTCATCTGGCAGCATAAAAGAGGAACAACTTTTGAAGATTATATTGTTTACCAAGTTTGAAAGTTATTTTCTAAATTGTATTAACAATAGGAATGTCACTGGCCCTTAAATAAATATAAACAAATTTAAACATTAACACTGAAATTAATTCAACACCACCGAACTTGCTAAAAAAAAAAAAAAAAAAAAAAAAAACCAAATGAATTTGAGAGTTTTTGAAACATTCACTGGTTAAAGGAAGGATATATAAAGTTTTCTATTCACCAGATCTGTTATCATTTTAAAATCCTTTTTAATTGTGAAAACTATGAGGCTTCTCACGGTATTTAACTGAGAACAGTGTGCAAACCCAACAAGGAGCTTGGGGCCAAACGTTAACAACAACATGGAGCATTTTTCTCTGAGGTGAAGTATCTCTCCTTCAGCCCTAGCCAACGTTTCTACTAACTCAAAGGGATGTTTAGTACATAGCCACTAATCTGGCTTGTCTCCATTTGTTGTTTTTAGTAACAGAGATTGAAGTTTTTATGTTGAAAACTACTTCCTTCTATACGACCTATAAATGAAAACTACTTCCTTCTATATGATCTATAAATTACTTGACAACACTACTTGAAATTTCCACTAAAAAATGCTGTTCTAAATTCTAAATTTAGTAACAAGCAGGAAAAACCTCTTTACCAGCAAAAAAAAGGAGGGTGCTGAAAATTTTAAATCTGTCAGATACCCAAAATTGAATTTTTCTTTTATTTTTCAAGCATGATATCAGAATAGTATTAGTCTATAATTCTTACTAGAAATTGAGTTTAAAATATTCTATTCTTTGGGGCCACAGAAGGCATCACGAAATACTGAAAATACTGCCTCTCTATAAGCTTTGCTAAGGTCATCTATCAATGAACACTTGAAAATTATTAGTGGTAGACTGATTTTAATGGCACATATAAACTAATACTAACCTATACTTTTGCTAGCTTCAACAGACAGTAATTCTGAATCCTAAAAATGGGCCATCATAGGTGGTACAGTAGCTATGCAGGACATGTAAGGATGTAATAACCACAATGTCCATAACTTTATTTGGAATTATTTAGTAGGAAATGTATGCCTAAAAAATCAACTGCATACAGTTATAGAGAAACACAAAAGAAGAATGACAAGTATCAACAGTGTGCTGTTCTTTCAACATTTAAGTCTGGGGGAAAAAATGTTATGATATTTTAAGATTTCTCTTAAAAGAAGAAGAGTATTTTTTAATTTTAAAATATAGAAAGTCTGTAAGTATAAAGAGAACCAGAATTTTCCATTTTCCTTTAAATTACTTTTCATACTTTATTGGGTGCTTCACATTTTCAATTTTTTTCACATTAAATACTAATGTTTTCCATCTGAACTAGCTGCGAATAGTTACTACTACCAATTAAACTGAAGTACATATGAATCCTAGATTCAAGTCTTCATACATTGTACTACCTTTTGTATTTTACACTCTCGGGCCTGTCCTCAGCAGTCACTGTAGCTGGTTACCTTTTCAATTTATCTATCCTCCTAATACTAAGAACAGGGTATCTCTAGAACTTAGCACACATTTTAAAGCTGTGGGCACTCATTATATAAGGTTTTATGTGGCAGAGAACTCTCTCAGATTATGCATGTCTTATAAAAATCATAAACTAGTTGTGGTTTGCTTTTATCATGGAGTGATGCTATGAAAACACTATTGTTCCATTGAACCTCAGGCACTGGAGAAACCAAAAATATTTGTAGCTATGGTGTCTTCTCATCTTTCTCTCCAGATCTGCTAAATAGAGTGTTCATATGGAAGCCAGTAAGGCAAAAGGTATACAATACCTTTTCTAAAATCATCTACCCTTTCCTACAAGCACTACTGTAGGTGCTTATTAAAGTGGGGTTAGGGAAACTTCTGTTCATTGGTGATTTTATTCAATAATAATGACTGATTTTCCTAAGTATATTTTAACAATACATTTGCCATCAGGAAATTAGAAAAAGAAATTTCTCATGAACATAGCTTTCACTAAAATATCACATTCTCATTTGATCATTAGTTACTTAAAATTTCCCTCTACTTTCATGTCATGAAAAATCACTTCAAACTGTACACTATATAAATGTTTACATTTGGAAAACATCTGGAGTGTCAAGTTATCTCAGAGCTTACTTAGTGTTTAAGGGCACTTTGAGGTAGTGTGTTTGGAAAGGATTCACTTTACCAGTCTCTGGTTGCATGGAGAAGTAGCCCTAAGAGTAAATGAGATGATTCACTACTATCATAAAGAACCAATAGCTATCTGTTTAATCGGCTAAGACAACATTAACTTAGTAACTTCCAGCCAGATGTGTGATATACACATCAAACAAATAGCAACCTGTTCGTTATGGAAATTCTGTCAACACACAGAGAGCCAACTGATGGCATTTCATCTGAAGCAGTTTCCCCATTTGCAGCAATAAAAATTGTTCTGAGGATTTTTATACAAGGAATTGGAGCTAAGACTCATTTAAGAAGGGGGGAGACGGTAACCGACTTCAGCTTTCCATCTTGGGTGCCTGTGCATATACACTTCTGTGTGTTCCCTTCTATTTTCAGTTGAGGTGAAAAAAAAAAAAAAAAACAATGTTCAGCAAATGTGTGCCACACTAGTTTTCCTTCTATAAATCATGTATTTATGCTTATTACATCCTTTTAATCAGATGTAAAGTTGAGGGTCTAATTCTACAGCTCTAAAGAAGTACGTAAAGAATGACATAGACAACAGAAAAAAAAAAAAAAAAGAAGAACACTTACCCACTGGAAACATAATAGAACATTTCAAAATGGCTGCTAAAAAATTAGGTTTACCCATTAGGAGGTAAAACTTGCATTTGGATCTCTTATACAGGTATGTGTGACTATATACCCTGCTGTTTGATAAAGAATAAGTACTAGCCACAGGCACCACCAGAGAACAGAAGTTATATTCAATGCTTGTGATGTCTCAGACATACAAAGCACTTTCTTTAAACTGTTTTTTTTCTTTTCCATGGTAAGCCAATTTCACCCTCTGCTACTTCTGTTTCACAAGTCATCTTATAAATTATGCCTTGCCAATCTCTTGTTTATTTTAATACTATGAAAAACTGTGGCCACTAGATAGATGGCTTTGTTTTATGATATCCAAAATAATGGTATGTTTTTACTCTGTAAAAACCATAAATTACCTTTTTGCTATTACAAACATCAAATATTGCTTTTAATATGGTTTACCAAAAAGTGAACAATTAAAATATGCTAGGTAGCCAACTATTATTCTTTTTTCATCTATTATTCTTAAATAAGCAGTCCTTACTTAAACCAAATTCATTTTCTCAGTGTGCTGAATTAGAGTTTCTTCTTAAACAAAGCTCTGAGTGTTATTGCTAAGTATATTTCCAGCAACTATATTTTTACTTGACAATTTAAAGCAATATGGAATGAATCCAAGCCTCATCATGTCAACTCTACTCCATTCCAAAGAGCATCCTTTAGCCAGCTTCCTAATGTCAAATTTTCTGCTAAGTGTCTGGTCTGTTAATGTTTCCAAAGTAAAGAATTTCTGAAGGTCCATAAAATCACAAGTTTTCACCTCCTTTAAAAAAAAAATAAACTGTACACACAAAAGATTTCTTTATAAAGATTTCAGCCCTCTGCAACATGACTTTCACAAACACTGTACAGAATATGCTTTCTTCAACAGGCACATACTAGACCACGTGATCAGCTGCAAGGCATGGTTCAGGAAAGAACTAGGATTCAATGCAGCTGCAGCAGCTGCCCTGTCTGTTACACACACCCCGCAGATCCAGTGAAGATGCACTCACAAATACTTGTAGAGTAAAGCCTAACCTTTACTTTCTAGGAGTTAAAGTTAGACTCTCTTGGTCACTCAGGCCCCCTTTGTGGTTCAAGAGGAAAAAAATACTCTTTCGGAATTCTAACTTTCATTGGAGACTCTGTTTAAAATTAAGAACTTCAAACCCCAGATCTGAAAAAGTGAAACAGATGTCCAGTTTGTTAACAGTAAATGGCTCCGTACGTCAGATCCTTTCCTCTCCCCCCCCCCCCATTTTCTTTCTGTCGCATCCTTTCCTCTCTCCCTCTCTTTTCTTTCTGTCGAATTACATTTTGTTTAATGTGAGGTTCGCTTGGAAAGGTTAAGAGAAAAAAAAGAAAGCAAATACGGACAGTACTGGAGGCGGGGGGGGGGGGGGGGGGGGGGAGGGGGAGCTCCTAAATCTTTTCCTAGAAAGGGGAAACTTCAAAGTCTTTGACCTGCGGCTGTGCAGAACAACCAGCATCAAATCGGAGCCTGCACATGCACTCAAAAAAAACCACAGGCTCTCTGTCAGAGAAGGTAGTCCCAGGCCGGCACTTATGGCACTCACGTGAGGACGTAGTTGACGCTGACGATGCAGTGTGGCCTGGAGGAGCGGCTGTTGTGTACAATGGTGGCGTAACTCTGCACCCAGACCCAGCCACCGTGCTTCGCCAAGAATCTGTAGTACTTGGTGGTCACTTGTCCCTTCACCAACACTGAAAGACAGAGGCAGATGATGATGAACTGCTTGTCCAGACATGTCCCAAGTGCTGGGTCGTTTGAGTGCAAACCCATTCTGTGCTGTAATAACTGCGCCAATGCAGGTGGGAGAGATTGCAGACAAATTGCCAATCAATTGATTGAGTGCCTGAGTGCGGAGCCCCACAAACAGATACCTATTATATGCCAATTGTTGGTATGGTCTCTCCCTATTGCCCCAGTCTTCCACACCAGCAAGGGGGAAAACACTGAAAGTTAAGGGTTTTCCCAGACTGGCTTTCCCTACTGCAGAAACCCAGCCCCAAATCCTCCCCCTGGGAGATAAAAGCCAGGTGAGTTAAAGCGCATGAGAAACTTAGCCTAGGTTGTTTAAACAGTTCTCGTCTTTAGTGATGTTTGCAGGTGAAGAATAAAACCCCACTAGGGGAACACCCCCATCGCCCCTGTCTCCATTAGTATTAGCAGTTCCATTAAGTCAGAAGTACCAGACGGACACAGCAGTCCTTTTCAGAGTCTCTGTAATGCTACCCCCTCTACCCCTCTAGGGAGAACTATCAAGCAATCTGCTTGGACTCCCGACCACCACCACCATGCCGCTCTGTTGAGAGTAGAGTGGGACCTTACGTAAATGGTGTGCACAGCGTAGGTGGAAGGTGTCACAGCCATGCACATGATGGTACAGGGTCTTCTCAATCAAGTCCTGAGGTTCATACCCAGTCAGCTCTGCCACCCTGGAAGGGGGGAAACACCCTAGGGATGAATGCAGGACTTTCCATCACCCTTTACCTGGCTGGGTTCCTGCCCCCATTTCTCCAAACCTGGTTAGCTATCCCACCGTAAAATGGGTTACTAAGATCAAAGGACAGCTCTCCCTCGCCAAATGCTGCGATTGTTTAGTGCTGCCAGTGTTCAGATCTCCTTCTCAGCTTCCTACTCACCTGGAGTCCAGGAAAATAAGCTTCATGTCCAGACTGGCTCGGAACATGAACATGTTGCTGTGTAGTTTGATCTCTGTAACAGCGCTCGGAGGCAGGGAGTGACCCACAGCCACCAAGCCTACATTTTGGTAGCAGCCATCAAAGGGAGACATATCCAGGCTGTACTGGCGGATCTTCAGGTAGCCGCTACAGTGAATGACCTGCGTTGGAGGGGGAGGGGCAAGAGATTGGGAACTGCTCCCTAACTGAAGCAGAGGAGTTGAAACAGGTAAGATTCCACTTGGCCACAAAAGCTTAGGTTCTTCATCCCCCCCCCCCCAAAAAAAAGTGACCGCACAGCCATGGTGAATCACGTGGGAACTTGTAAAGAAAGAAAATAAAGACAGAGATGCAAGTGGGTGGTTCCAACCAGACAGGTGAATCAGGGTAAAGATCCCGCTCTCCAGTGATGCTGGCTTTCAACTAGAGAAACCCAGCTAAGGCTTTGGTTCTTAACTTCCATGAGAGCCAAATGACTGAGGGGCCAAAACTTTACAGTTTTTGAACTGTAAAGCTCCTCTCTAAGGCAGCCTAGTTTCCTTTCCTTGCAGAGTCCTAGTCTTTTAAGTGTCCTCCGGGTTCCCACAAAGTTTTAAAGACCATAGTGAAGCTTTGAGGGCCTCATTACAAAGTCCTGGACACACAACTGTGATCCTTGGGCCAGGAACTAACCTTTCCTGCCCCAGAAGCCTAGTCCTGCCTGGCCACCCTTGGAGTGCACCTCCAATCTGTACCACACACCTTGTAGCCACCGCAGGTGAGGCCAGCGTTCCGCTTGGCCAAAACACACTTCATCCTTAGAAAGAAGGAGCGTTCGATCTCGTACTCTGTGAGAAAGAAGAGGAAGGCTCAGGAGGAGAGAGGGGCAGCCCCCAAGCAACAGTCCCAGCGAAAGCTAAATCAGGGAAAACCCCCCCAAGCTGACAGGCAGGAGCAGAAGCTTAAGGCCTGTCTGCCTTACCCTGTACAAAGTGAGAGTGGTAAGGTTGATGGGCTGTCAGCACTGCTGTCATCTCATCATGGTCAGCCGGGTGGATATATTCATAGATGCTGTTCCCAGTCAGCTCTACCTGCAAAGAGGAGAGTGTCACTATCTCTGTAGTGGTACAATGCCCCTGAAAGAAGCTAAAAACTTGGATCAAGGGGTCAGTGGGACCATAAAGAAGGAATAGGCTCAGTTACTTGCTGCCTGGTGTATCTTATCTGTCTCTCAGCTTCCTTACCTGAAAAATAATCATAAATATCAGTAGCAATGAGAACAATGATCATTACAGTCACATCCCTTGTAAGGTCTGGTAAACTCCTCCCACCATGTCTGGCTTATTGGTAAGAATTCCAAAAAGTTGTGATTGTTTGAGTCTGCAATAGATGCTAAAGGCTGAGGGCAGTCCAGGAGTGGAGCTATTGAGTCATCCTGTCTGTCACCTAAGATGTTTTCAGTGCCCAAATGCCCATATAAAATGATTGGGGAAGCCCTCCCCCACAATTCCAGCTGTGAATTGCAGGCTGGACTGGTGAACCACTCACCTACCTGAGAAAGGCCCAGGTGAACTGAAGCTGTCTCTGAAATGTACATGATCTTGCCATCTGGGGCCACCACGAAGATGAAGCCATCCAGAGTCTGGGGAGGCAGAAATAGAGTGAGAGATCTGAAGAAATGAAGGAAGGGGAACAGTCAGTTCAGAAAGATGAGACTGTGACAGACTGTCCAGAAGCAGGGCAGAGAACAAACACAAGCATCTCCTCCTTTGAACCTCCCAGGTCTGTAAGTATTCAGCACACTGACAGTTCAGAGTGAGGCTACGGACAAGGCTAATGCCCTGAAATGGAAAAAGAAATCTGTGGCAGATGCACACAAAAGCTCTGCGTATGAGAGTTGAATTTCAACCTCCAACAGAAAATAAGTTCAGCCCTGAGGACAGTGGTTTCTGTAAGAACCTGTGTCAGTATTGAAGGGCTCCATATTGGCAGTGATCAGCAAGCACTGAGGGGATCCAGAGCAACGGACACTGGTTGACATGAGAGAACTGGCAATTTGAAGTTATAGACAGAAGCAAGCTGGTGAAGACACTCTGGAAAAAGTCAGAAGAGGGGGGATTTAGGAGATGAGTGGCTTTTCTGAGCAGCCAGTCTGTAAAGTAGCGTTACAGTGTGTATGTTTGTATATGTTTACACAGATGCACCTAGCTGGCAGGCTCTTTGTAAAGAAACTTCTTAGACTGTTCCTGCCCCTTCATCTTTGTGAATAAGGCCATGGAGACCTAGGATAACTCAGACTGCTCTCAGGGAACATAAATGAATGCATTGACCACACAACTAAGTAGATACTGCTAAGCAGGCAAGAGAGCCAGAAACTCAGCACTACAGAGGCCTCACTTTGGAGCTTCAGCAGACCCTTGAAGAGGGTCTTCAGACATCTCAAGCAGAAAAAATGATGCAATGAAATCAAGGACTGAGGGGGTGGGTTGATTTGGTGTGTTAAGAACTGGTGAAACTGCTTTGCCATAGGGCCACATAAGTACATACTCAGTGGAGTTTTAGAGTTTGGAATGTCAATGAGACCCTGCAATTGTTCCTTCAGACATAGTGATTCCAAAAGATGTTCTAACCAAGAAAATAATATATTTTTATGTTCCCTTTTTCTAGCAGAATGACCTAAAGGAGTCCAGGATGAGGAGCCCATGTCGCACAAAGAAAGGGGAGAGTCTAATTTAATGATGATACTGAATCCAAGTTTTAGAATAATTTGGTAGCAGACAGAGAAAGTGAAGTTGATTTCCTGGTTTCAGTAAAGATATTAAGCAGAAGACAGCGCCATTAACCAAGGCTGAAAACTTTGAGAAATTGAGATTTTGTTGTGAGTCCCTGTCATCTCTTCAATTGAAAATCCAGATGTTGTGTAAATACAAGTCAGGAAAGGGAGGTAATACATTCTTGTCTTAAATATGTCTAGTTGGCAATGGGAAACAAAAGTTAGGAGCCCAGGAGGTAGTCTAGACTGGAGACCAGCTGGGATCAGAGAGGCTAAACTGTCCAGGTGACAAGTGCTAGGTAGATCCTTCCAGAAGCTTTGGAGCTATGAGAGAAGAAACACACAACAGTCAATAGTGTAAAGTTGTTTTTTTTTTTTTTTTTAAGAGACAAGAAAGAAGAAAAGATAAACTGAGGAAATTACGTTATTGTAGAAACACAGGACCAAGTAGAGCGTTGCCATCAGTGTTCCCTCCTTCTGGTCTTTGCCCAAAAGACACGTTTGCTGCTGAGCATTCTCTAATCGAAAGGAGGCCTCCTCTTTCCCTATCTTGTTTTTCTCTTATTTTTCTCTGTAATGTCTGTAATGGTCACAGCATCACTAAAAATGGACACATCTAAGACTGGAATTATCAGGAGGGTGGGCTTTTTGTGAGGCACACAATTGACTTCCAGTGTCTGTTGGTTGAACAAATTCAGGTAAAGCCTTGATATGTGGAGCCTGTGTGGAGCCCAGTGATGGAAGAATCAGACTGTAGGGAAGTGGTGGCAATGGAGAGGGGAGTGAAGAACCCCTGAACTTCAGAGCTTTAAGGAAGAACTGCCAGAAGCTTAGTGAAGGGAGCAAAGAAAGCAGGTCAAAAGCTGTTTCCCTGCTCACACTGCTAGGAAAAACATAACAGGAACAAGGCTATTCTGAGGTAAAATGTTACAGTGAAGAGAGCCGTGGGCTTTTCTAGATAAATTCAAAATGGAGGCTAAATTAGTGGGGAAAACATTCACAGAAGCTCTCTCTTTGTGCAGTAAAGCTAAAATCTATTTGGTGTCTAGGAGAAAGAGGAAAAGTAGCAATGAGAAGCTTCCTGG
The DNA here is from genome assembly GCF_011762505.2 of Arvicanthis niloticus. NCBI lineage: Eukaryota > Metazoa > Chordata > Mammalia > Rodentia > Muridae > Arvicanthis > Arvicanthis niloticus. Next base: position 7,796,781 of record NC_047677.1, read on the forward strand.
TGTCTTCATAGTTCCAGGCTACCACTCTAGAAGACCCCAGTGGACCTGATAATAATAGAAGATGTGGGGTGGAAGACAAGTGTCACACCTAAAACTGCCACTGGGAGTTATTATTTAAAATATTTGTTCTGGGACTTAAGCGGACAATGAACAGTTAAAACCCCTGTGTACTACAAATAACCAAGTAATGGTCATCTCATAGTGTTTAAACTGTGTGTGTGTGTGTGTGTGTGTGTGTGTGTGTGTGTGTGTGTGTGTGTTGGATTTGCACAGAGCTTGGACCAGCCTAAAGTGAGGAGCGCTGGCAAAGGGAGGACGCCTGGGAACTACTGGGAAAAGATGAAATGAGTTGCAGACGCAGCTGGATCTGGAATGCGCCGGCTTAAAGCACTGAGGGCATTTACTGCAGATTCTGGTTATTTCCTTTGCAAATTCTTCATTTCAGATGCTTCCCGAGCCCTGCCTCCCAGACCTGGCACAGAGCATTTCGGTTTTCTTAGCTGAAAAGCGACAAACGGAACCCCCTCCTCTGGACAGAGCCCCTCTGGGGCCTTACCAGCCTGATTTGCAAACTCAAAGTCTTAGTTGTCACATTGCCTCGCTTTCAGCCTCGAGAAGCAGGCACCACTGGCTCATCCAGCTAGATTAAGAGCTCAGATTTAAAGAGAGCTATTGGGATGCCCCCTCAGCTGTTTTTTCTTTCCCCCTGAAAAGCCAAAAGCCCGGATAGTGCCCGGGCGGCCAAGAGTCTTGTGTCTGTACCTGGAGTAGATGAGAGCCGAGTTCCCGACCAACGTTGTCTAACGGGCTGGTACGACTGGTGTGGCCCCACGCCTCGCCAAGCCCTGTGGAGACACACAAACTTTAGCGAGAGAACCCGGCCCCTGTAGGCAGTCGGGGGCTGGAGAGCCGGAGTGGCGTGGCCCCTTTCTAGAACTGATCTACCGGGATGAGGGACTGGGTCAGCTCTTGCCTAAAAGTTCTAGTGACAATCCCAGCGCTATCTTTGAATGGGTTCCTATTCTGTTCTGATTAGCTCAGGTGGGGGTTATTTCTCATCCCAAGTTTTCATTTTAAGTCCTTAAAAGTCGTCCTTTTAAGCAGACCAAGAGATTCCTCAAACTTTGTCAACGCAACTGACACCGCCTCCCCCCCCCCCAAAAAAAAAAAAAAAAAAACCAGAGGCCACCGGCCGCATAGGTTCAGTCCCTGACAGCCTTTCTGATTGGCTGCAGGCCTTTCTAGACATCGGTCCCCCCATCCCCCAGCCTGACCTGAATATTTTTGGAGAAACTTGTTTGTGGTTAACTTCCTGCTCAATCCCTAGGTAATCCCGTCTTTTACTTTTCCGTAGGAACCCAGGCCTTGTCCCATATCCATATCTCCCTCCCAAAAGAACTCCAAGGACTTTTCTGGCTATGTTTGCTCTATTCTGGACCCAGAGAATCAGATTTTTTTTTTTTCTACTCTAGTACCATCTAGCAAAAAAGCCAGGCCTTTTTTCCCCTTTGTCTTGGCATGTTAACCTTTCAAGCCTTTGGGCATCTAAATATGCTTTAAGAAATATTTATGTAAGATTCCTTATATAGTTATATATAATATGGTGTATTACCCGTATCAAGAAAGAAGCAAAAATGACCTCAAAAAGTGCAAAGGCAAGTTAAATTATTTATGGTTATCTTTTAACTGTTGCTGATAAAATTACTACACTAGCTAAATCTTTCGTTTTTATATCACAAAACACAACGTAGCTGGTTTTAAAGGTGACCTATTTCGTTAAGAACAAATAGTCTGAAACATACATCATGACAAACATGCTGGATTTGTAATATGGGAAAAAGAACGAGTTTTTCACAATAAAACATTCGGTTAGATTTTTGTAGGTGTTAGCTAGGACCTGGTTCCTAAGCAAGCGATTAAAAAACCCTGACAACGACTAACAGTTAGTGCCCCTTAGGCTCAAATGGGGTCTTTCTGGGTGTTTGCACACCTAAATAAATCTAACGATTTCCGCACCGCTCTGCAAATACAGCGGCTCCACTCCTATGACTGCCCCTCCCTCCATAGCTCCGCGTGATCCTTCCCGATGCCCCAGCACGCCCAGCTCCCCTCCCCGAGTGACTCTGTGATTCTAGCCTGGGTTATCCCGGTGAGCCAGTAAGTACTGAAGGGTCGGGTCTCAGCCATCTATACGCACCCCTTCGTGTTGCCGCCTCCCTTTCTCCCCTCCCAACTCATCCTCCTGAATCTCCAATCTAGAAGTAGCCGGAGTTGGCCACACTAAGGAAAAGAGAAAGGACCTTGCTGAGAGTGCCGATGTCTTGGTTGGTGTCGGCCTTGGGCCCCCACAGAGCCCAGAAAACCAGAAGCTTCTTGGGATCAGAGGGCAGGACATTCCCGCTGGTCCCCTAGAGACCTGAGGCTGCAGTTGTCTGGGACTAGTCCTAGTAGCCCCTCAAGCTTCCGAAACCTGCGTTTTTAGGCAAACAAACGTCTTTAGTAGAAAAATTTGAGGGTCGCCTGAAGCCGCCTCCAAATCAGTGGGTGGGGTCGCAGGGTTGGAGTTTGGCGGGGGCGTGTAAAACGATCCTACCGAAGAACTCAGGACGCCTGCTCTGCTCTGCTTTGCCGAGTTGTGCCCTCATTAACATGCGCCTACAAGGGAAAACAAGACTTGCCCACAGGTTAATAAGCAGCCAGAGCAGTGCGGGAGCCAGTGCGAGCTGACAGGGGAGTCCCTCTCCCTGCTCTGCGCCCCCCTCACACCTGGGAGGAAACTTGTTTTCACAGAGGCTGCGTTCCCTTTTGTAGGCAGAGGAAACTTGTCACACGGTTGAGTCTGGGTTAATGTTTTATGAGGAACTGACTGCCCGGCTCTACCGGTGGCTCTCTGCTAAGGAAGGAGCTCACCCTCCAAAATGTGGAGGACACCTCCCCAAACCAGATTAAGGTTCCCATTTTCCAAAGTCTTAAAGTGTTGCCAAGGACCCTATCTCACCTCTTTCCTTCGGTGAAGTTCCCCAGCACCCAGCTTCAGTTGGCAAGGGGGTAGCTGAGATTTCGTTTCTGCACTTGACCTACCGCAGAAAATTCGCAAATCCTTTGATTGTCTGTTTAAAATGAGGAGGAACCAGCTCCTTTTGCGGCGGGATTACAGTGAGAACAAGATCTAAAGATTCCCTTGTAACTCGGTGAGGCAGAGGGAACAGGGTTTTGCAAAGGAGAAAAGGCTCTCTGTGAGGGAGGCGATAACTAAATCAGGTTTCAGACAAAGGGATTTTCCCCAGCTAAAGTGGCTGAAGACAAAGGAAAACATAATCTATTTTGGAAGATTTCCAAGATATGCCACATTAACCTCAGCAGATACATTTTGCTTCTCTCAGGCCCCTCACTTTCCTTAAAATCTGGTTTATCATATTTACATAAGTAGTATTAGAAGGGGTGTATCTATTATGAATCTAAAGGGCTAGCTCACATTTCATGTGAAAACCCAAGCAAGTTTCACTGTTGCTTTACCCTTGGTGCACGGTTGAGCCATTTCCATTTAAATACCCCCTGACCCAAGGATTACCTCAATGGACTGACTGCGCGGGTTTTGTAATTTCCTGAAAATGAGATTTCGATTTATAAAACAAGAAACCAATTAGTAACCAAATGAGGCGAAGTAGATCCACTAAAATTGACCTAATCCCACAGGCACCATTTAGGCCCGTTCTTGGTGAATGAATGATGAGTCCCAGCCTAGCGCGCGCTCAAAGCATCATCCAGCTGTGTTATTGCAGGAAGCAAAAATAAATTGATCGGGCTTTTTCTTCGAATGAATTTCATGCCCTTGACAAAATACAGATTACAGGCCCGGCATCTCCGCCTCCTTTGCTGGCCGGAAAGAGAAGAGTTTGTTGTCCCTACTTTCTTTCCTCCCTTATTAGCACGGCGTCTCCACAAAAATGTGTCCTTCCCACAACGGCTAGTGTGTCTCTGAGGCCATAGGGAGGTCTCCTGTGACCCTTCTACAACCGAGAACTGGGGTGATACAAGCCCTTCCACACCACATCCTTCTAACTTCAGGTCCCCAGAGGCTAGTGGTTGCTACTTAGACGGAGTGTGTGAAGAAGAAAACCCAAAACCCCAAATACCACGAGTGTGCGCCAGGGCTGAAAGTCCTGCCCTGGCATTCCTGGGGCTGTAGCATCAAGCAGCCTCTGGGTTCTGGTTTGTCGCGGGTCAACAGCGGAGCTCTCTGGGGAAAGAGAGGGACAAGGAATGGGTGCTCTGCGTCGGACCAATTCCTGGTGCAGTTCCAGGGCAGAGCACTTTGTCCAACAACGAGGCGCGGCAGTGTCTCCGCTAGCGCTAGCAACTGTCCCAGATCCCTGCATGTGACGGGGCTCTAAGGCTCCAGCGATCCACCTCCGCAAGGCCTGCGCTGTACCGCTCCGTGGACCTACAGCGTGTGCCCTGCCCTCCTTGCCTGCCCGCCTCTCCCGGGCCAGAGCAGCGATGGCTGTGCCAGGAATCTTCTAAGTTTTATTCGCAGCTGAAGGCCACTAGTTTCTCCGGCTTTCTCCCAACCCGGTGTTCGTGCTTCCGGTTGGGGAACAGTAGGTGCCAACCTGGCTTTGTAACCCAGCCCGCACCCACTGAGCGTTGTCCAACACTACAAAAAATTGGGGTTTCCTCAGATTTAGCTTAAAACCCGGGGACAAGTTTTCTGCATGGAGGCTGAAGGTGTCGTCTCAATGGAGTTTAGTCTTCAGGAATTCCCGGTCTTGGTAACGACACCTCCGTAGAAGACCGTCGCCTCCGAAGCAAGGCAACCCCTCACCTGGAGACCTATGGATCCCGCCCTCCCGGGAATGAGGGACCGACCCGATCTCCTTTAATCGTATAACTAACTACCCTGGGAGGATAGTAGTGCTTTGTACAGCACAAAGGACGAGTCTCATTACGGTGCCTAGCAAGGCCTGACCTTTAGGTAGGGGTTGAGATGTCGCCAATTCTCTGAGAACTTAAGACCGCGTTGGTTTGGAAACTGTGCCCAGACTTCAAGAATAGATGGTACAAAAAGAGGATCCGACATATCGCTTGTACCCATTGAGCTAAGAGCTTTCCGCGGTGGAAAAGGGTATGGTAAGGTCGGAGATAAAAAAGTCTGAACAGAACCACCAGAGTGTCAAACCTGCCAGCATGTCAAACCTGTGAAAAAAAGTTTACCTCATTCTACCTATTCCGTTAACACCTTCGGAGTAACCGGGCTGATCCTAAACAACTGGTGGTCCAAGGTACTGGTAAAGTGACCCACCTAAAGAATCGCTATTGTTATTGTCCGTCTCCTTGTCGTGAAAAATACCTGGACGACAAGGGAATAGTGCAAGAATCCAGGGGTTTGCATTCGGAATTTGCATCTGACTGTAAAATTCAAAGATACCAAGATCCTCCCCCGCCCCCATGATAAAACAACCCACCTAAAAATAAGATCTATCTTTTACGTTTAAGTTTTAGTCTTAGACGGATGATTGCCCTCCCCACCCCCACCCCCACCCCCGTTTGAAAGCATCCTACCATGGCGTATGATGTTCCCGTTGCTGTTTTTTTTAACTTGTGATACATCAGTTTTCTTTTTAAAAAAAAAAATAAATCATTGATTGAATCTACTCGTTCTAGTCATAAATCTGCTTGGCACGCAGTTTAATTCTGCACCCACTTAAACCGAACATCAAAACTAGAATTGAGCAGAGCAAACCAGACTTGAGCATAAGCTGTGTTTAAATGGAGGCTTTAAATGAGAAAAACTTGTGTTAGAAAATAAACATGGAAACCCAATGCTCAATCATTTCCCTGAGCAGCAAGAAAAACAGCCTTAAATCACACATCCACGTGGGAAAGTGGGCTTTTTTTTATTCTTTAGGGTTTGTTTTTTTGTTTTTTTTTTTTTTGAGTTAACAGAAGAAAGAAAAACAATGATTAGGATTTCAGGTTTTAGACGAATGTTGTAGGTCTTGGGTATTATGTTTATAAATATTTACTAATTTCAACTCTTGTGATTATTTTTATTTTCCATAGACATATTGACAGTAAAGCATGATGATACTACCAAGATTAAAAACAGTTAAAGATCTGAAGCCATATCTGATCTTTCACTTACTCTGTGTTACAAAATGCTCCTGGCCAAAACTACAGTAGAAATGGATTAAAAAAATATATGTAAGTTCCAACCATGACTTTCCTTTTAATTCCTCTTGCCAGAGATGTATCCAATAGAAAGCAGGAAACTGCCTGATTGCTTATTTTTGCTAGGTATAGATTAGACATATAAACACCGTGCTAGGTGAGCTACATAATCATTTGTCAAAGGGGCCACAATTTCAACTTCTCTGAAAGTTGAATTTGTCCTGTTTTGCACATAAATAAAGTTACGTTTTTAAATACTTTAATACCATCTCTCTAGTTTTGATAACGACAAAGATTTGTACATTTTTACATCCTGTGGGGTTTTTTTGTTTCAAGTCTATTTTTAGATTGAATGTGATTAAACAGAAGATATGCATTTTCAATGATCTCACAGTGCTCTTTTTTGATCTTTCTTTTTAAAAATTTAATCTATAATTCTGATCCAAAGCTTGTTCCTTCCCCTTCCTCATCTTCCTCCACCAGCGCCTCCACATCTGCTTCTGCTTTGAGCCTCCACCTCTAAGAGCAAGGACTGCAGGTGCGCACCACCACACCCAGTTTTATATTAAAGTCTTAGTTACTCCAAATACCTGCATCGTTATCTCCATGTCCCTTTCTTTCTTCTTCCTGCCCTCATCTCTCACTCAACTGTTCAGTATTGCCTATTGTGAATAAACACACCAATGCTCAAACATGGACCCAGACAACAGCTACTACAATGTTAAGGGGGGAAATATACAGAGAATGACCTATTTTTTATACTCACTCCACCTCCTTCAGATGAGTGTGGAAGAATTTTTTTGTTCACTTACCATATAGTCATTGGGCACTGCACAGTAGTGTAAATGAAGTGTGATATGTACAAAAACAAGTTTTACAACATTGCTATGCCTATAGCCATGCCATCGGATTAGACAGTTTATAAAACCTGTGTCAAATGTGATAGGATACTTACCATCATAAAACAGCGATGTTTATTCTTAAAACAAAACTTTATTGATGTTAAGTGGGGGGAAACGCTTTAAGACAGGTAACATAACTTCAAGTTCTATTTAGCATCACCAAAAAGATTACAGAGATGTAAGTGTTCAGCTCACCCCCATGCTTAGGTTGAACCCTAAGTAAAGGCTAAATCCAAATTTGGCACCACCTGCAGGTAGTGCCTGGTTTTGCGGCTTGTCACTGTTTTGCTTCTTCGAAAACGGGCTGAGTTTTATAATTGTTTGCCGTCGTTGCTGTTTTCGTTAATGTAGTAAAGGGCTGTACTTCGATTTAGTGTTTTTGAAGCTCAAACAATCTCGAAATTAAAACCTCATCCCTAGGTGCCAGCTGTTCTGACGATCCTGTCTAACTCATCGAGTGGAGGCTGCGGGTGAGTTATGAACTCCACAGAAGCTTGGCGAAATAAATGATGTGCCCAGAGTTCACACATCGTCCATCCCCGCCCCTCATAAACTCACACTCATCCGTAGAAGAGAGGAGAGGTGGGAGGGGCCAGAGTTCGGTGAGAAAGAACTGTAGAAAGCACAGTTGTCTGTTAAAGTAGCCAAAGGGGATGGCTTAGCTAGCCATCAAGAGGACTTCATAAAGGAGAATATACTTTGAGCCCTTCTATTTCTTTATAACACAATTTTTAATTTTTAAGAGTTAGCGCCTTCAGAGGAAAGCTTCTTATCTTAAAATACAAAAGTAAAACAAACAAAAATATCCAGTCCGATCCTCTCAGAGACTACCCCGGGTCTGCACTGAGTAGACTAGGGCCTCTCGCCTGTTGGTTCCCCGGCTCTGTTGAGTGACTGCTGGGGAAACCAGCCCTCTATTCTTCTCCTGCGGTTATTCGCTGCCCCACTAGCAGCACCATATGCTGCTTCTGATCAAACAGCGAGCGACATCGGCACCAATAATTGACGAGACCCACTAGAAATCACGCAGAAAGGGAGCCTACTGAGACCGCAGTAGCTGACAAATCACTGCTAATAATCCTGTTAGGAACAGCGCAACAGCGGAGTTCGAAATAGCTTTATTTTTTATAAAGTAGGCGCTGACAGTATAAAAGACAGGGAGATCTCTTTTTTAAGCAGAAGGCAGTGTGGTATAATGGTGATTCTCCTATCAGCAATTCTTAGTACAGGTTAGATCTAAAGTGTTATTTTTAGATTTTTACAGCCGATTCTCCTTTCTTCGTAAAACAAAACAAAACAAAAACCCCTTTAAGCTATTCTAAACCATAATTTCTCTCCTCCATGGATTTCAGAGTGAAAAGAGATGTTCAGGGAACTATATTATACTACTGACGGCTTTGAGGATAGAGATAAACTATTTAAAAGGTTTTTGTGGTGGTCCTGACTAGTTTGCAGCTCTTTTGCAAGTTTTAAACAAACACCAAGTGAAGAGAAACTTTATTTCCAGCAATAACTAGCCCCCTCATCAAAAATAACACCCCTCAAACACCTAAAACCAACAACAGGTCAAAAAGGAGTTCTCATTTGTCTCATTTGAAAATAAACAAACTTCTTTCTCTAGAAGTTTTGTTTGTCTAGTAATCATTCTTTTACATTCTTAAAACTTCCTCCCCTAACAAAATATTTTTTCTATTCTGTTTGTTATTTGGGTGAGTAAGGGTGAACAAATGGAGGATCAAAGCGGGCCTTCCCTGGCGAGTATTAACTTTTTCCACTAGGTAGAAATGATTTCACACAAGACCATGCTCTGTGAAGGCCGTTCTGCTTCTCACAGTGAGAAACTGTGGTAGACTTGGTAACTGAAATTCCAATTTAAAATCATATCTGCTGCTGTTATTCTAACTTCTAGGCCCTATGAGAGTTTGCCTCGATTTGTCAGCCATTCCTGAGGACATTTCTGTCTGCGCTACTTTCCTCAAGTCTTGACTATTTTGAGACAAGTTTATGATCTTACAGATAACGCCAAGGCCAGAAATACAAGTCACGGAGCTCCAGTTTAGGAATCTCTTGACATCTTTAAAAACTGAGAACCAATGTATTATAAACAGCCAAGAAACTAGTAGAGTCAAGGCATACTGTTCGCACACATGTCCGCTCTCGAGAAATTGTGGCCCTTTTGACAAATTATTATCCAGCTTTACCTAGCACCGTGTTTATACGTCTAATCTATACCTAGCAAAAATAAGTAATCAGGCAGTTTTCTGCTTTCTATTGGATACATCTCTGGCAAGAGGAATTAAAAGGAAAGTCATGTTTGGATTAACACTGCTTTCAACTGAGCCGAATGTTGGTAAAAAGCACTGTTGAGTTGTTTCACAACCAAACAGAGAGAGAAACAGAGAGAGAAAAATACAGAGAAGAAAAGAAAGACTAGGAAAGGCAGAGAAAGCCCTTTGGCGCCGACTGCTCAAATAGCTTGGTTAATTTTCCCTTTTTAGAGAACGTAACCCACGACGGCAAACACAAGTACATTTCTGTGCTGCTGGGGTAGGCTTACTCCTTCGAAATTCAACCTAGGCACAGCCGCTTACCTTCTGGAAAGACCACTCTCATTTTGAGATAGCTGGTCGTGAGTCTGATGATGGATGCTTTGTCCAGCTGCGAGGTGATGGCTGAGGGTAAAGGCAGTAATTTAGCCAGTTCATAAAATTCACTGTTTTCTTTCTCCCTCCTCGTCCGGGCAGCATTTTTAGACTTTTCTTTCATCGTGTCTAGGGCTCCCTTTCTTCTTACACCGTAAACTCCACAGACTCATCCAAAACCAAAAGTTAACTTTCAGTTAGAGATCACACTCGGCAGAAACATAACTTTAAACGAGGAGGCTGAAGTTTGCTCGGGAAAGACCCGAGGGATGCTAGAAGCAGGACAACGCAGCAAACAAAATACTTTCTTGAAAACGTGAGGTGTAAGTATAAAAGAAAGCAGCTGGTTCACGGCAAATCCGGGCAATCCTTTGGAACTTTAAGTATGAAATGCCGGAAGGACTCTGGAGGAGCCAACCTTTTCATCTGATCTGCAGTGGGAACCCCGGTCCTTGGGAAATCGACATAATAATACCCGACGTTTGCTTTCCAACCCCTCTGGTTTGAGCCGGCTTGTAGAACTCAGGAGTCGTGGGTAACTTCTTTCAGATCACTAAGAAGACAAGAACACCAGGGAATAAGATATCTAGGGCTAGACTCAAATCCGCTGCAATTCGGCAAAACGGCCCCAAAGGGTCTCTGCTCCCATACTCTGCTCGTCGCAACCCGGGGTATTTAAAACTTGGAGAAGTCGGCCCCAGGACAGCCCGGGCTTTTCCGACGGCTAAACAAACGCACGCCTGCGGAGAGCTCCGGAGGCCGCGCGCTCCAAGCCTGTCTGTCCCGGCCGTGGAAGCGAGATTCCGCCGTGCAGAATTCCTCCACTGCCCCGGACTCCCCTGTCTCTTCCCCCCCGGGGCTCACGTCTGAGGGGTTCCTCGAGAAGTGCGGCTTACGCATCAAACACCTCACCGCCCCCCCCCCAACCCCCCGGGACTCCCGCAGTCGCACACAGGGCACCGCAGCGCAGGGTTAACAGGTGGCACGCGCGACAACCCCTCGTGGGCATCACCTGGCGCTCTTGGCTCCTCACCTACCTTCCGTCCTCGAGAGCCGCGGAGGCTGCTGAGACTCCCCGCCCCCTAACTGCTCTCAAGCCTGCGCTCTGGCCGAGCCACCGCGGCAGCCTCCCGGCTGTCACCCGCAGCCCGCAGTGTGCCTTGGCCGCCTTCCCATGGACACGAGTGGGGGAGGGAGAGGTAGCAGCGGGAGGAGGACACAGGTTGGGGACAGGCGAGGTATTTTTCGAGTCCGAGTCCTCCGTAGTGGTTAGGAGTCGGTACTGTTTCTAATTGGGAGCCCAAAGCGCCCCACTGTAACTTCTTTATAGCTTACCGGGTTTAGCTTCAACTTAGCTCCCAGGTTCCCTTTCTCCCGCCCTTCTCAAAATGCCACTCATAAATTTCCCTCTTCCTATTGGTCAGAGGCACCCAAGGCTCGGCGCTCATTGGCCAATAGGGCTGAGTGACGCGAATGCTTCCCTGTGCCTCCCTCCCCCCCACGCGACTGGGCTCGCGGCTCGGGTCCTACGGTGAGCCTAGCAGCTCCGCTCCTAATGAGCCCCGGGCGCGGGGTCGCCGCTGCCCCGCTGCCGCCGCCGCTCCAAACCCCGAGGCCTTCCGCGTGCCGTGTGACACTCGCGCTCCCTAGACTCGGGAGTCTGCGCACAGCTTGCGGCCTTGCCTGGGGACTGGCTCGCCCGGGCTCCAGGAATGCGTGCGATAGCATCCCAGACAGTGGCCAGGATTTCCCCACGGCTGCGTGCCTCATGCCTGCAGGACTGGGTGAGGGAAAATACGACGCTGGACTTTTTTTACCCTAATACCACTGTGACAAAATTCATCGCCAGATGAAATAAATATCTGCCTTTAATTCCAAAAAGGGCAACTTTTTTTTTCCCCCGAAATGATTCGGGTTTGTGACTGATGCACGATGGGTCTGCTGGGTCGTTTCCTATGGGATCCAGCGAGTGGATAGTCAGAAGGATGCGATAGAAGAAGTCCAGAACTCTGGAACGACTAATATCTCAGAGTTATTATCTAAACGTTGGGCAACTCTGCGGGTTTTATTTCGAGAAACAAAAGACCAGCATGAATATTCCTTCTAGAGAGAGCACAATAACTGTGTGAACTTGAAAGGCGTACAGTTCCCCATCAGTTCTCAAACGAACTGTTCTCCAAGTCCTGTTTCTGGGGAAAACAGTAGTTTAGAGAGCCTCCATTTTTTTTTCCCCGCCTTCTCTTTGAGTCATGTCATCAGAGGCAACAGATCGCCATGAAAAAAGACCAAATTTCTCTTAAGACAATGAAAGCTCACAGACTTCATCCCGGGCTTCACCCGCCTTAGAAATCAGTGCACCAGAAACCGTGCTCCCTGCTCCTCCTTTTGCCTTTGAGAAAATAAATGAAAGAGTCGTGTGCTATCCTGATACCTGGCTCACCTTTGAGAGTGTTCATTGAAAAATAAGACATCTATAGCCTCCTTGTCCCCCAACTCCCAATGGCAGTAAGAACATCGGGAGCTCCTAGGACAGTGGGAAACGTTCTGGGGTCTGGGGAATAATTACACATCTCAGCGACACCTGGAAAAGGGAAAGGAAAAGAACGAAACTAGGACTATATGGTGTTTCAAAACCGGAACCACTTAGCAGGGTTATAATCCAGAACTGAGTGGTTTCCCCAGTAGTTGTGGCCACTTAGAGGCCTAATTCTGGGTGGGCTCCGGATCGTAGTCCATCTAATGATACACTGTCAATGGGAGGTAGTGATATCCTGTGGCTCTCATCAAGAATCCAGAAAGGCCAGATAACGTCAAGTTTCTTGTTGGGGTGGTAGTGGTGGTGGCGGCGGCGGCGTCGGCAGCAGCGGTGTATGAAAACCCTTTGGTGACTCCCTTTTCCGATAATCTGCAAAGAACTCAAGATGAGAGCAACCACCAGACTAAACAGTGGTAGGTACCTTAAGGTTACACAGTGGTTTTCTGTTCCGACTGTGCCCTGGACAGGATTTGTGTAGCCTGCCTTTACTTCACACTCCATCTCTACTTCAAACGAGGCACAGGCTGTGGAAGTGCCTCTCTGGGATCTGAAACCTGATCCTACCCTCTGTGGGGGTTGGTGGAGGAGTCGGCCGCGCAAGCCAGGCTTTTCCAACCAACGCCTTTGAAGAGGCTCTGGGTATTTTGCCTCAGTGCAAAGAGGGACAAAATGAGGGTGGGAGTCTTGAGGGCAAAACATCTGTACTGAGGATCCCGACAAGTTTCTCCCCACCCCCCACCCCCGAAGCTCAGCTGTTCACCAAGCCGGGACACCTTCTTTAATATAGTTAATGCCGGGCCGAGAGGTGACGGCCCCTCGCTAAATCTTTAGCAGATAACTAGCAGACCGTCGTTTGCTGAAAGACTGAATTAGCCAGGCAATGAACCACCTGTTTTTCTAATCTTTGAGCTCAGGTTGGAGCTGGAACTGGCCTCCTTGTCTTCCATGCCAGGCACCTGAACTCCGTCCGCCAGGGCCGCCCGCGCTCCCTGACAGCCCGGGACACCAGCTGGGAACCAGAACCTCGGATGTTACCCACGTGCTCACGCTTGCCTCCGGCGTGGGAAACAAATTTCCTGAGTCTGAGGGATAACCCTAACTACTTTTCCAAGAAGAAAGCGTCTGACAAACAGGAGCCACCAGTGCCAAGCCGTCTAGTGGCCTCCCAGAGCACAGAGACTTCAGGAGCATTCATCTCAAAGCCAAAAGGCACTACTCCCCTCTTTTCCTGACCCAGGAGCAGCCTTCTCTTCTGGGAGTCCCTCTCTCCAGGGGAGCCGGGAAGCTGGCTGGCTGGAGCCTGGCGTGGGGGCGTGGCGGGCTCTCTAGCTACATTAGCAGGCACCCAGGACCGTGGCCGTGTGGGCACACTAGGATCCCTGGGTGGATTCGGGAATTGACGGAGCTTGCGCTGCCAGCCAGTGCAGAAAGCCTGGGAGGAGCCTCAACAACGAGGGCGGGCTAACCTTTCTTGGTCTTAGAAAAGGTCCTAAGTAGACACGCCAAATCTGAGATTGTACAAGAAGTGAACACCGGAGGGAGTGAATCCCAGAACAGGTTACCAAGGTGGATTTCAGCGCAGCAGTCTGGACCTGCATTGACCCCTGCTCTGGTACAGACTTCTTTCATGCCTCCCCCTAAGCCTTAGCGCCACAGTTATTTCGACATCCTAGAACCAAATCCGAGGATTCCTATCAGACTGCCAGAGATACACATGCACTGTTACATACATGCACTGTTATTACTGTGAGTACAGGTTCTATCTTCCCAGATGTACAAAGAACATAGATATGGATTTTAATTAATGGCGAGATTATAATGAAAGGCATATTTATAATCAATACAACATCTGGAGATGGGCACATGAGGCAGACTGTGTTACAAGCAGGGTTCAACCCTCTACCACAGAACAGTTTAGAAAAATACTAAAGTCTTCAGAAACCCAGAAACCGTAACATTTTTCTTTCACGGACACATGCTGATTTTAATTCAGTTTCTACTTTCAGGTAGATTTTTGACAGCACTGGTGAAGTTGCTGTATTGTTGAAGGACTCTTTGAGCCTCTCTTGGGACAAGCCTGTCATTAAAAAAGAAAGGAAGGAAGGAGGGAAGGAAGGAAGGAAGGAAGGAGGGAAGGAAGGAAGGACAGACAAAGAAAAAAATCTCCAAAAGGAGTCAAAATTAATATTTTAGAAATCACAGTAAATGTTACTTCTCTAATCAGGAAAGTGGACAGGGAATGTGGAAGGGGAAACAGAGAGAGAAGTGGACAGATAGTTTCTTGAGTTGTTACCCAGGTATCTGCCTTAACTGACCTTTAAAATATCAGAAAACTGTTTAGTTCACTGTCTACAAACTGGAAAATAACACCAACTTGAGAAACAAGAACGATGCATGCAAGTAAGGATTTTGTACTGTTTCTCTGAATATTCTGGGTATTTTTCCATCCACGTTTTGAAACCATAGCCTAAAATACAACCTTGAATTGGCTGCTGAACAATGACCACTGCTTCTATTGTTCATCATTGTGTAGGCGGGCACAACTTTTATGCTTTAAAATGAAATGTGCTAAAAACCTGTAGCTGCAAAGAAAACAGAACCTGTGCGTTCTGAAGCTGTAAGCTGATGGGAGCCTACGGCTCAGGGAGCAGATACTATCGGCCTTGCTTCTTTACAGAAATTGAGCTAGGAATGATGCATACCTAATTCAGCAATCCCAACACTGGGAAACTAGAGAAGCGGACCCTAACCCTCTTCTTAATGGGAAGATCTCTAAATAAGCTGGCGGACGGACACAGGCTAGTGCCTAGGAGCAAGGATGGACTGCGCATGGTCAGTGGCCCGGGAAAGGGCGAGGGGTCCCCGAGGTTAGGCAGCTCTAGTACTTCAACGCCAATGTCTCAGGGCTTTGAGTGTCTTTGGACTAGCTTTCTAGGTTTTCTCCTTCCCTAAGCCCCAGTTTTTTCTTTAGAGCCAGTGCACCCCAAACATAGTTTGCTATGTTGCCGGCCTAGCCCTGAGCTCTTTAGAAAATGTGGGTAAGGAATTTTGGCATGGTGGATTCCTTCAAGTAAGTAAAGTAGCTGCTTAGTTCCAGACCTAACCAATCCTCTGTGGTAGAGCTGGGGACAGAAGGAGACATTCAAGTGTGATCCTCTAGCCCCACACTGATTTAAGAACATAACACTTTATGGCATGCCGTGTCATATGGCCTGCAAATCTCATGGGCAGAAAAAGTGATGACTTTAGTTAGGGGCATCAGTTCCATCCTCACATTTACGGCTACTGGGACCAGTGTGGATACTAGGAGACTGTCATTACTTAATCTAACTAGGGGTACTGCCCTAGGACAGGAACCTGGAGTAGCCCTCCAAAGGCAAGTACCTCACTGTTGACATAGGGCTGAGAGTTAATCCTTTCCTGGATAGGGACTGCCTTTCTGCTTCTACCACGGGAGTGCCATCTCCAAAAGGCTCCAGACAGGTTAATTAAAATATTGAATTCCAAGACCACTCCCATGGTAATTAATTGTCACTTACCAATTGCTGCTGCTGTGGTTAGCAAAGAAACTACAATTGGAAACCCCTTGTCTTAGTCTCCCGAGAAGCTGTAAGGGGTGGAGGGTTTGGAATGATAGTCTTTTTTGGGGGGGGGGGGAATAATAAGCATAATGTGACATGGTTGTCTAGGTGAGACCCTTGAGCAAGGAGAGATTCTCTTCAGATAGCCCATTCTGGCTGGGTGTTGGCTACTGCATCCTCAGAAAGGAGGCAAGCCCCAAAACAAGATCAAAAAGTACCAAGCCATCCATGCAGATCATCCCCCATCCCTCCCTCTCTCCCTCCCTCCCTTCCTTCCTTTCTTCCTTCTTTTCTTCCTTCCTTCCTTCCTTCCTTCCTTCCTTCCTTCCTTCCTTCCCTCCCTCCTTCCCTCTCTCCTTCCTTCCTTCCTTCCTTCCTTTCTTCCTTCTTTTCTTCCTTCCTTCCTTCCTTCCTTCCTTCCTTCCTTCCTTCCTTCCTTCCTTTCTGACAGGGTCTTACTATAGAATTCACTGTGCAGACATCAAACTTACAGAGATCACCTGCCTGTGCCTGCAAAGTTCAGGGATTAAAGGCCTGCACCACAACCCCAGAGCAGATCGCCCTTCTGTCAGGACTTTAGTGTTAGGAAAACAGGGATATGCTCAAGGTTTCATCAGAATGTACCAGAGCTCAGGATTCTCAGCTATGCCAAAAGGAAGACAGAGAATGTGGGGCAGGCCCATCTGAAACACACTGAAAAGATAGCAGGTAGCCATTGTTTCTCTGGATGAGCTCGTTTCTTTACTTTAAGGTTTTATTTCTTGTGCGTGGGTGTGCACAGGTGGAGGTTAGAGGGAACTTAAGGGAGTAACTTCTTTCTTTTCCATCTCTTAGGACCTTGTGATTGAACTCAGTTCTGCAGGCTCAGCAGCAGGCTCTTTTGTCCTCTGTCCAGCTGGTTTTGGTTTTGTTTGTTTGCCCAGTTTTTGCAGTACAGTCAATTGAACTCAGGACTTCATGTATTCAAGAAAAACACTCTACCAACTGAACTATATCTCCTGCCCCTTCCCTGTGTTTTAAAGAAAAATAAGCAGTGAAGTTTCCCAAGGGTTTGCCTATGGTATTATAAGCGGGGAATTGTTACTGAGGAAGAAGTCCTGCCTTGGTGCATTGGTTTTACATCTCCTCTGGAATAGCTGCAATCCCCTCATCTCACATCACATTATGACAGCTGAACTTTATTGACCTGTAGGTATTTTTGTCATGTTTTCATGACAGTAAGAAAATGTGTGTGTGTGTGTGTGTGTGTGTGTGTGTGTGTGTGTGTGTGTGTGTGTGTGATGGGGTGGTGAGATGGCTCAGAGGTTAAGTTCAATTCCCAGCGACCACATGGTGGCTCACAAACATATGTAATGGGATCTGATGACTTCTTCTGGTGTGTCTGAAGACAGCTACAGTGTGTGTGTGTGTGTGTGTGTGTGTGTGTGTGTGTGTAACCAGGTAGTGGTGGCACACACCTTTAATCTCAGCACTTGGGAGGCAGAAACAGGTAGATCTGAGTTTGAAGCCAGCTTAGCATATAGACTGAGTTACAGGACAGCCAGGGCTACACAGAGTAGCCTACTCTTGAAAATCCAATAAAATAAAATAAAATTTATATTTTATAATTATATTGATACGAAGATGGATACAATTTAAGGTAGATTCATTATTATATAATTGCTATTCTTCTGTTTATTTTTTCTCTGATTGTAAAAAAAGTTACAGTTAACATATGTACCTTCTGACCCTCCTCAGTGGTCCTCTAGAGAGGTAGGTGCAGGGCAAGGTTATTTGTTCAGAAGCCAGAGCGCTCCTACTGGGATGGAACCTGTCTGCCCCTTAGTGTTCCTCCTATAATGTCTATTCATCCTGAAGCCAAGTGAAAATCTAGACAACTAGGTTACCAGAATCATTGCTTAACACCCACCCTACCTGGAAAATCAGATTATTAGATGTCATTTAAAGCAAGATGCATACCAGCAAATGCACCTTTAGACTGCCAGTTTGTGTCAGATGTTACACAACTATTTTGCCTTTTAATATTGGAGTTTCCTTATGGATATTTAAGAAAACATTAAGATTGATTTTGACATATCATTCTGCACCTTAAATTTTCATTTTCTATGACAGTATTCAGACAGTTTTCTCATTCTTTCCTTTATAAACCTCCATGTAGCATTTATTTTAAGGATATGTACAAGTAAAAATTATTTAACATGTCACCCACATGGGCATTCAGATTTGTTTTCTCTTATTATCACAATATTACCATGGACAGCACTGTGCCCATACCATTTACCTAGCTACAGTTTCTTAAAGGTAGAGTGGCAGGGTCAAGGGGCACACAGATTTGTGCCTGTGATCAACATTGCTAACTTGCTTTCCAGGAATGTTGTCCTAACTGACGCTCCCACAAGCAATGAAGTGGCACAACCCTGTAATGAGCCACATTTTAACTCTTTCTTTGATGGCAAGTGAAAAACAGCAGTCAGCATTTGCTAGAGAGATTCGGTCTAAGAGCTCTTTGAGTTTGTCTCCTGTAAACTGTCAACTCAGAAATATTGAAGGATGTCGGCTTCCTGGTTCTCAGGGAGTTCCATAGGTAAGAGAGAGAGTGAAAAAAGACAGGACCTAGCTTTAAATTGAGATAAAGGTGTTTGAATACATGAGAAGAATGCTTGCTAGTGACACTGACAAGAAGACCCAGGAACGCAAGTTCAAAGTTCAGAAGTCATCAACCCACTCTTAAAAAAACAAAATACACCACACTTAACATTCTTTAATGCAAAACACAGAGTGAGATAAATATGCAAACATAATTCCAATGTTTCTTCATTCAGCAGATCTTCTAACTAATTATAGTCAATTACATCATACATATGCTAACATACTTTCTCATTTTTTAGATAGATTCTGTGTGTTTTGAAATTCAGTTGTCCCAAGTGAACATTTGATCAACCTATTTCTGTATTTTACTTGTAACCACATGGGGACTTCATCATAAAAATAACTCAAGGATTAGCATATGGCACGCTACCACTTCTCGTGATTAGAACGAATGACATGAAGGATACAAGGGGATAGCTTCATCCTGTCAAGCAGTTTTACTCGAAGAAAAGCCATCATGGCTTGGTTACGAATCTAAGTAAAAATGATACATAGGAGAGAAGAGAAGAAAACACATGCATGGCAAATGTGCAGCCTGTCAAGGCTCAGATCTGCTTTTGTATTTATTTTCTCTCCTGGAGATCCAATAACTTGTTTGTGATGATAAATATCATGCCATAAGCCATCCTGTGTTCTCCCTAAATAATTCAAAACCACAGGGAAAACAAAACCTCTGTAGCAAATCAGACAGCAATGAAATGGATATTAGAATTTTCTACTATCTCTTCTTAGGAATTTTTAATTGTTTCTTCTGTTTGGGGTTGTGAGTACATTTGAGTATAATCCAATTCCTTATTAGATACTGAAGAATGCTCTTTCTCTTTCCCAGCCCAACCCCTCCCGTCAGAAAGACATGATAATGAGAAAGTATTCCAGCAGGAGGAGCTGGGTTAGCCACAAATGGATTCCATGGCAACTCCTGACTCCACATGACTTCTAATAACTGGCATTTCAGTTGAAAATTGTCTGTCTGATATTCTGTCCAACGCTGGTGCTTTATGTGGGGGCTTCCCTAGTTTGCATCTCAGGAACAGAGTCTTAATCTTCAGTTTCACGGATAAGCAGCTGCAGCAGGGATACGTCACCACCTGTAACCACGAGGCAGCTGGTGATTTGTCAAGTATTTCTGGCTCAATTTTCAGACTAGCTGACAGAGATGAACACTGAATGAGAAATGCCCAAAGCTGCTACCACATCATGTAGAAAATCTGGGGGTGTTTTGCACTGCAAAATGACAGAGTTAAATGTTCTCATTCAACTGCAGTCCATGCATTGAACAGGCTTCTGATAGCAGGTGTTGGTGTTGACATGCTAGTGACAGACCATTGCACTGGAGAAAAGCCATGTAAGACATGAGTAGCCAACATTACTTTCAAAAAAGATAGAAAAAAAAAGTGATGTTGTGCTAAAATGGTGGAATATGCTAGTGACTAATACTCCTATGAGTATGAGTATATACTCCCTGGCATGACTGTGAAGAACTCTGCCTGAGGACAGGGTTGTAAGACCTCATGTCTGTTTTATAATTCTTTATTGTCCTGGATGGGTGAGTAACTTGTATCTCAAACAACTCAAGCAATCTCTTTTGGATATATTGCAAGGCAATGATGGAATTGTGTGCAGCGGTAAAGACGAGCCAAGCTTGCGTTCCTGATCCATTTCCGGAACTCCCGGGTACTATTGGGAAGGTTATGCCTCTTCTGTAGACAGAAGCTGGCCTTTGTCTCTGCCTTATTAGTTCTGTATTCTACTCAGAGTGTGCATTTCCCCCGAATTTGTATGAAAGCACTGTCTGGTTTAATGCCGGCCATACTGGTGCCTCCTGCCTTGTTCCAAGGCTGTATGTTGCTTGGGAAGTTAACATGCAGGAATTTCAGTTGTGAATGCATAAACAAGAGACTTTTATTCCAGGTGGCTGAAAAAAAATAGAAGTGACTAAGCAAGTTGTGAGGGAATATTCCAAAGAAAACGGGAAAATGAAAAATAGCTGTTATAATGAAGAAAAAGAGACAAGCACTTGAATGTGGGGAACACTGACAAAAGTGTCTTACCCGGAGCTGTACATCATCATATGGAAAATGGTTTGAAAACAGATTGGCCAAATTCAAAGGAAAATACTTTCAAAATAACCAAGTATGTCTATTTTGAAAATGCTACTAAATAGTTTATGTACTTCTAAAATGTACTTCTAAAATGTTCTCTCTGACTTTGAATAATTGGAAATTTGAGATCAAGCAGAGTTGACTTGTAATTGACAATGTTTCTGTCAGCCATCAGCTCTTCAATGGTCACTAATACTATCTATGGCTTGTAAGGGACTTTCAGATCTTATAATGAGCTGAACCCTGACCAGTGAAATCGTGTGCTGAGCACACACAGGGGGATGGGAAACTATGGGGTGCTCAAGAAAGAAGGGTTTACCTGAGATTTTCACACAGAAGGAGTTGAAGCTTTTGTGAACCTGCAATCCTGAGAAAAGGGGAACAGAGGATATTTCCCCATGTTTCCGAATGGGACCGGAGGACAAAGAGTTTCTTAGAACATATAATGTAATAACCACAATAGTCCTGAGCATAATTTTTGCAAAATTAGTCAAACATTTCTACACAGACCCTCCAAAAGTTGTAGAAGACCAAGTGGAAAGGAAGTAGATGAGCTAAAAAATAGAGTAACTAAGGTTAACACCCCAACTAAAATCAAAGAAGCAGAAACATTTATGACCTGAAGGAAGAGGCATGGATTTCTTCCTAAAGCTTTTTTTTCCCCCTTAACTTTCATTTTGAAAATAATCACAGATTGATAGGAAGTTGTGGAGAAATGTGTAGAATTCGGTATACCTTTCATCTATCCTAGTCCAGTGTTAACCTCTTTTATAGCTATAGTGCAAGTTGACATTCATACTATTCACAGCCCTTATTCAGCTTCCTCCAGCGACATCATGGTATGCGCGTGTGATGTGTGTGTGTGTGATGTATGTGTGTGTGTTTCATGCAGTTTCCTCATATTGCTTCTTCTTTGGTTATATCTGTACCTGACCCTGTTTCTAACCCCAGTAGCCTTACTTTGAAAGTTACTTTTTAAAAGACACAGGACACCATTTCCCCTAAAGAAAGCGTGACTGTGTCAATACTGCAGATCTGTTTTCATCATTGCAATCGTGAAAGCAATAGAATTTCAATTCAACAAACATTTATTTATTATCTCCCACATACTAGGTCCTGCTCTGGGCATTTGGAGATATTCAGCAAACAAAATAATAAAGCCTACCTATATGATAATTATATCTCACTGCAGGGAGCAATACAACAAAGCTAGCAAAAGCAGATAATTATCAAACAACAACTAAGTGCAGCGGGCAAAGAGAAGACGTGGTGATGAAGTGTCTGAAGAGTAGATTTAGGAAAAGGATACAATTTGAACCAACTTGAAGGAGGTAAAGGAGTTAGTCAAAAGGATTATCAGGATAAAGGGAATATCTGGACCCAAGGTTCTAACATGTGTGCAAAGGGGTATCTGGGGTCTCAATGAATTACCAAGAAGGTGGATTCCTGGACTAGAAAGGTGAACACAGTTCAAAAAAAAAAAAAATACAGAGGAGGCAGGGCAAAGGGCGTGTATATGAATCACCAATGAGGACCCTAGAAGTCATTGTAAGTTTTCACTCAGAAAGGACAGTTTGTAGGATCTTGGGCAGAAGGCTTGCTTGAAAGATCTAACTTGATTTCAACGGGATCATTATGGTTCTTATGTTGAGAACAGTTTGAAGGGAAGTGAGATTGGAGATGGCCGCTCCAGGAAAGAATAGAGCTTCAGCCTCAAGGAGCAACCGTGGTGCTGAAAAGTGGAGAGAATCTGTACATACTTGGCAGGATATCCAACAGGGATTTCTAATGAACTACATAGATTTGGTGTTAGTGCGAAGGAAGTGAAAACATGGGGTAAGATGACCCCGGGTACAGGAGGAAAGCCAGAGTCAGGGAGGGAAAGACAGTGAATAGAAAAGACATTTCAGCCCTTGGAGAAAACAATCTAACAATCGTCAGTAAAGTTTAATCTGAATATATGCTTTGGTCCAGCAAATATTTTAAAAACTTATTCTTCAGTAACACACACAGGTGTGGCTATGTAACTCTTTCCTGATCCTGTCTCTAAGTCCCAAGTATTGGGATCATAGGCATATGACTGAAGCATCTAGCTTCAATGCTGTGCTAATGAAACATATTTAGCAAGATGGTTATATTTTAAAAGTGAAGGTAGGATGGGGAGACTCCTTACTGTTTTGTAAAAAGGTTTCCAGGAGGTCCTGTCCCTCACTCTGGGAAAAATGTGTCCACTAGTTAGGGAGTGAGTGTGGTTGGCTAGGGTAAAGACAGGTCTTAGGTCACTAAGCCCATTCAAATCAGGAAGGACCAGCTCACCTCTTAAAGTGATGTTCCAAAAAAAAAAAAAAAAAAAAAAAAAAAAAAAAAGTCATAGCCTTACCCACAAGTTCTGAATCCCTTTGTGCCTTTCTGCCTCTTGTAGCACAGAAAAGATCTACAATGCAGCTAGACTACCTTTGCCCTGGAATTTCTGAGCTTTGTGCTCTCATCTGTAAAATCAAAGATAGCAGCTACTGTCAGAGAGGGCTTGTACTGGGCATGCTTGTCAGTGGAAGGCCTAGGGTGTCTGGGTTCTCAGGTAGGAGTGTGTCTGTTCTACTCCAAGCCAGGGGATGCTATTTTGTAGGAATGCTGCAAACTATATTCTGAATGAATACATTTGGATAATTCCATGAGGTTATTTGGCTGAACAATCTAACAACCTTATAAATTATTGTGTGCTTTTTTTTCCCTTTCAAGTTCACGTGACACTTTTCCCCCCATATTCTTTTAGATTTCTCCTTTTCTTTTCTCAAATTTCACTCTTGACTCCATCCCGAGTGGCATTTGTTAGGAAGGGCAGGGGACAAGGACTCCACAGGAAGACCAGCAGAGTCAACCAATCTGGACCCTTGGGGGAGTCTCCCAAAGACTGAATCACCAACCAAAGAGCAAGTTAGGTTGCACATATGTAGCAGATTGAGCAGTTGATTTTCAACAGGAGCAGCAGCTGTCCTAGAGCCTGTTGCCTACTTGTCTGTCGATGGATCTCACACCCACCCCTAAATGGACACCCTTGTCTGGCCTCAGTGGGAGAGGATGTACCTAGTTCTGAGGCAACTTAATGTGTTGGGGGGGGGGAGTTGGAGGGACAGGGATGGCAGTGTGGGGGATTGACACCCAGAGTGAGGTTTCTCCTTTAAGAGGAATTGGGGAAGGTGTTATGTGAGGGGATATTGGGAAGAGAGGAAGGGCTGATATTGGGTTGAAAACAAACAAACAAACAAATAAATTTAATGAAAACAAACAAACAAAAAAAACCAAAGAGGGTGCCAGCAGTACAAGCTTGCCACCTATAGGTGGACACTTTCATTACAAGGTTTTCCCTGTGACAACAGAGAGAGAGAGAGAGAGAGAGAGAGAGAGAGAGAGAGAGAGAGAGAGAGTTTTCCCTAGGCCAACCTGTCAAGCTTGCTGTGTTTTTACCCATTTTACATCTCAATAAGCAATGTCCCTGTCTTTTTTCTTTCCTTTTAAGGGTTATTTATTTTATTATCTATTTATAAGTGTTTTGCCTGCATGTATGTACATTACATGCATGTCTGTTGCCCTCAGAGGCCAGAAGAGGATGTTGGAACTGGAGTTTCAGATAGCTTTGTGCTATCATCTAGTTGTTGGAAATTGAATCCCAGCCTTCTACAAAAGCAATTAGTGCTTTAAACCATTGAGCCATCTCTCTAATGTTTTCTTATAGTCCCATTGGAAGTGGATAGAAGAATGTTGCTATTACCATTGGTTTAGGCACAACAGAGTTGTCCAATCTGGTAGGCTGGTGTGAATCAAAGAAGGAAATTGATCTTATTCATGCTTTGGGATCTCCAATAAACAAGTGGAAATTTTTTCTTTATATTTTTTCCTTTTGTTTTGCTAAGGAAGGAATTCAGGGCCTTGCACAAACTGCCACTGAGCCATGTCCCTAGCCCTAAATAATATTGTATACTATTCAGTGTTTATCGAACACTTAACTTTCCCTATAGGAAGAAAAAAAGAGGTAAGGTAGCATGTGCTGTGTGTTGGAGTAGTAGAGATTACGGAGGGAAAGCTAAGGTCAGAGAAGCATGAACTCAAAGCTAGCCTGGTAAGTCCCTATTGTCTAAAAGCAAAATGCGCGCGCGCGCGCGCACACACACACACACACACACACAAACTAAAACCAACCAACTAACTAACCCCAAAAAATCTTTCAAGAAATAAGAGAGTTCACCACATCCAAGTCAAGAAACTACACACGGGCAAAGCACAGAAAAGCAAGAGTCAGGAAAGTAAAGGTAGTAGAGGGGTTGTCTCTGGAGTCTGTGAGAGAGAATGACATATATAGTATGGAAGACTACGTGGAGGAAGATTGTGTGTTGTTTCAGGCAAGAAGAAATTTCCGTGGTAATAAAGATTGTTGCATGCCAAGGTGGTCTTATTCCAGAAAAATCCACATCTCCTGTATGCTTACTGAGCTCTTGGGTAAGGGTCTTTACACTCAGGTGTCCGTCATTTCCCCATTCCCATGTCTATCCACATTTCCTTCTTGCTCAGGGCCCTCCAGACCTGAATCCAAATACACACCTACTGGTACTTTACTTTAGGGGCCCTCGATTCAACATGTGCACACACAATTCATCTGCCCCTGCAGGGTTTTCCATTTCACTTCATGATTTCAGTGTAACAGATGTTAATAGGACTCCAGCAATCACAGGTGTGTCTTCCTTGGTGCCAGGGTTAGACAGACTTGAATTTGAATTCCTACTGTCGTTATTAGTTGTGAAGCCTTGGCCAAACTACTTAATTTGGTTAGGCCTCATTTCAACCATCTGCAAAATGGGAAGGCTGCCCATTACTACAGAAACTCAGTGAGCTAATGAATATAACAGAATATCTTGAAGTATCAAGTGTGTGAATTTGCATCTTTAGTGTTAAGTAACTGATGTAAATGATAGTTAGTCTGAAGGTGTCTAATGAATCTCATGATAGTAACACAAGCTCCTTCCCAACCAATACTGCATTAGATACATTTTCGACTCTGCTCACACACTGAACCTATCCAGACTTCTAAGAAAACTAGGATTCCCTTCAGGTTCTGGCTGAGTTTTACAGTGGGGAGTAGGAGAGATAAAGGTTAGACTGTTTATTGCTATGGGTTGTCCTCTTACTGAGGTGCTTTTGAGCAACCATGCTCTTTCTAGTCACAGCTATGATGGCTGCCTCTCACAACTCTTTCAATCTAAGGAGCCTCTTCATTTCTATTGGTATAGCAGTCCCAGGGCAAGAAGACATTATTGTGGCTAGTCCCTGGGTGTTTTGTCATCCTTTGATGAAACTTATACTTCTGTTCTTTTTGAAAAATTATATTATATAATTATTTTATATTTTAAATTATAAATTTATAATTATAATTATACAATTATAATATTAAGATATTATAATTTTAATAATATGATATATGTGTTTGAGTGTGTGCATTCACATGCCTCAGTGGACATATGGCAGACAGAGGACAACTTTCTCAATGTGGTTTTTTTTTTTTTTTCATTCTATCATGGGATCCAGGGATTGAACTCACGTCATCAGGATTTTACAACAAAAACTTTTACTAGCAGAGCCATCTGACAGGTCCCTTGTTCTATTTCTGTATAGAGTTTTGTTTGTCATTAGATAATTTTTAGTTACAAACTGTGCTTATGTACATGTGATTCTTCTGTAGTCTGTGTAGAACAAGATTTCTTTTGGAAACAAATAATCACATGGTTACCCATAGAGTGGACCAAAGGAATAAAATCATTTTAAGAGGGAGCACCACTGAGTGGGCCAGAAGAGGCAGTGAGTGAAGGGTGGAAGAGGGCAGGTGAAAACACATTCTTTATTCTGTCTAATTTTCCTCATGGCCTCATTGTCTAGATGACATGTTTATTCACTATATATTTTGAAAGACAAATATCACTTTTGAATGTCTTAGGAATGAAAAGACAAGTTCAAGGACCTAGGGTCTGAGTGTTTCAGATGAAGCATTCATTCTGTTTTGCCTGCTTTCAAGTTCATGCCTGCCTCAGGTCTACTTGTAGTTGACTCTGTACTAAATTGGGACTGAAGTCTCTCTCTGTGTCTCTGTCTGTGTGTCTGTGTGTCTGTGTGTCTGTGTGTCTGTGTGTCTGTGTGCCTGTCTGTCTGTGTGTCTGCTTGTGTGTGTGTGTGTGTGTGTGTGTGTGTTTATACCAGAATGGGATAATTACTCTCCATATACTCTTCACAGATACACCAGTTTAAGACTGATGATACTGACTTTGAGCAGAGACTAACTATTTGAGCAAATTTTGATTCTATTGTTCCCAGGCTCTGACCTGTATGCTCTGTTTCCATTCTGCAGAAGCATAGCTGTGTATTTCGTTGGAGGAACTGGCTGGAATATAGATGTGGCAAAAGTAAATGGCAATGGATTCCAAACTGTGGCAGAACCTGGTCATGGCAGGTGAGTTAAGAAGGGCTTTGAGTGGCATTTAAGGAAAGTGAACTTTAGAATAAAGCTGGTAATACAGGGTGCTCCCTTTTGTCAGGATGCCACAGTGTACACAGGAGGAGAGAGCCTAGCTTTTCATGCATGATGCTTCCATACCTTTTAGGAATTAGGGCACTTTCTCTAACCCTGCAGAATTGTTCAATAAGTTTGTTTTTAAATAAATGATTTCATTATTAAGCAGTGGTGGATGCCATTAATTCAAGTACTTGGGAGGCATAGGCAGGGAGATCTCTGTGAGTGTGAGTCTGGTTTACAGAGTTCTAGGACAGCCAGGGCTACACAGAGAAACATTGTCTGGAATCATCATCACCATCACCACCACCACTACCACCACCACCATCACCACCAACACCACCACCACCACCACCACCAACAGCAACAACAACAACAACAACAACAAAAAGGATTCATTTACTGTTCAGCCTGTTGAGCTAGCTGAAGAATTCTTTGCAAAAGAGAGACATTGAAATATTTTATTCTGAAAAAAAAAATGGCTGTACATCTTTAAGGATTTCCCCCCGTCTCTTCTAATGACTGTTAGGAAAATTGATGATACATTAAAAAAAAAAAAAAAACAGAGCCTTATTTATATTGTAGTGGCTGGACTGAAATTCTCTATATAGACCAGGATAACCTGGAATTCAGTGTTGGCATTAAAGGAGTGTGTTAGGGCCTCCACGCCTGATGATTATACATATTTTTACTTGGTGAGGATCCATGATAGATTTCTGTTTCCAGCAGACACCCACAAAACACGTAAGTGTACTGTTTGTAATTGGTTTCTTAGGCATCTTTCCTTCTCAGGAATAAAATGTATAGTTTATTCATATTTTTAAATTTCCCCTTTAAGCACCTAACTCTAGTTCCATTCCTGAGACACATAAGAACTCATTATGAAATGAGGGGACTTGGTCTAGGTTGTCTGAAGCTGTGGGAAATCTGGTCAGTGCTCAGCCCCGTGATGTCACCAGATGCCTTCCCATAGCGGTGACTTTTCACTCTGCACATTGGACGTGTCCTCCCTAACTACAGTATGCTTCATACGCCGTTCCCTTTCTTCTGGCTTTATGTACCTTCATGACCCTTTATGTAGAAGCAAAGCTTGCCCTGGAGAATGTGTAGCAATAACAGGAATCACAGGCAGTACGCACATTTACACTTTCTAAACCCAGACAAGATTTTTCTCCCTTTCTGTTCCCCTGGCTCACACCTCTGAATTTCAGGACTAGGAAATGCATTGTAAAGTCTACTCCAATTCGTTCCTGGATTAAAAGGGAAGACCTAACAATGCTGTGATAATCTCGAGAGGAGAGTGAGACCCTACCCCAAGTAAATTCTTTCCTTTTTGTTTTTCATGTTATGATCTGATGAGCTTTCACTAGGCTCCATTAAAAACAATGGCACCATCTTCAAAGGGAAACATCAACCCTGAGAATGGGCTAATTCTGCTCCAGGTTCCCGCTATCTATCTGCCCTTGGCAAGCTTCAAGAGAAGTCAACAGGTGCATGTCCAAATATAAATGAACAGGCTTAATGAGAAAACATTGCTGTCTGAGGGGTTTTAGAAGACTTTACTCTGTGGTTTGGGCAGTGACTACGCATTTCTTTGCCAGCATAGAGAGAAACTTGACCCGTGTCTCTTATGAGTTGGAGATTATCATGTCTACTGTTGATACATAAGATCTATATACCTCTCCTCCTTTCCAAGGACAAAGGATAGCAAAGCAATACTCAGTGAGTCTGTGTTTCACCCTTTTCTGAAGAACACATTTATATATGTCCAAAACAGAGGTATCTTCATGTTTGGGTGGAGTGGGAGCAGAATATTTTGCACAAGAATCTATCTCAATTGAACTTTCTCCATATTGGTAATTGTATGACAAACCACTGCGGTTATTTGTGTTACAATAGCATATATTGCTCCCAACAGCATAAATTGCTACCCTTTGCTCATGTATGGATTGAGACAAGAGACATCAAGGAGTCCTAAGAAACAGCCCCCACAGGTTGTAACATTTTATCTTTTCGTGTGGAGCCTTCTCTCTGTACTTAACTCACTCACCAGAGGCAGGTTGTGTGATCAATCTTACAGAAAAACTTAAACTCCAGACAAAACTGTTTTTCAAAGAAGATTCTGTTGTTTCAAAGCCATAGTAAACTTGTCAGTAGAATGGGCCTAGGCATTCAGTTCAGGATCTATATTTATATTCCTCAACATCCTGAGCCAGTGACTCGTGTGAGACTAGTTAGAATAACTAGTCTTCATTTTCATTTTACTAAGACATTTCAGAGGCTGCAGTTTCAAATAACCGTCAAAAGAGACAAATAGGACAATTTCCCCCTAATCTAGAGGCAGAAGCTTCAAATATAGGAAGAAAAGAACAAACATATGGGCTCAACTTACTTATGATAATAATTAGACAATTGCGAGTCAATAAACATCTCCAGGTTAACTGTGACAACGGTAAACACTCACATTAGCAGTAGGTCAGTGTGGAGCTTTCCATTCTTCTTGTCCAGAGACCAAAACCTTTTGATCCTCAACCCTTAAATATTGGGCTGGGTCAGAAGAGGACCAGAGACTCCTATCTCCAGTAGCTGCCATCCAAAGGCTCAAGGACAGTTGGTTCTTGTCTCAACGGGAGTTTTCTAAGATGCCTGAGGCTCCTCCTATGGTACCCTCCTGTGATATAGCCCAAGGGAACACACACCCTGTTTTAGCTTGGCTAGTTTCAGATGGGGTTATGACAGCTGACCACTGTCCTTCAGGCATCCCTGGTAGCCTGGGTAACTCCAGTGTGTTCCCAAACACTTAGCCAGGATCCCTTCAGCCTGCTGAGACCTTAGTGGAGCAGAGTGTGCTCCTGTGCTGTCTACTCTGTGTGATTAAAGCCCTCTGGGTGGGACAACGGGGAGGCAAAACACTGAGATGGTGCTGCAGAAATGGAAGCAAAAGCATGTATAAACACTGTCTGCTTTTCAGCACTTGCAGCGATACAGCAGAGTACAACACTTGGTCACCCTGGTAGTTGGGCTCTTGGGAAGCAAGCAAACGTCCCCTAATGAGCTCCTAAATTAGACAAAAAATGGGGGTCCAGCTAACCTCCACAAGCTGTTGGCCTCAGAAACACAGGAAAGCAACAACTTAGTGCTAATCTTAACAGCTTATGAATGCCAGAAAATGGTGTAAACCGAAGAGTAAGTCTACCGGGCTAACCAGAAGCGCCCCCAGCTAGCTAATTGGCTGCACCAACATGAAGAGAAACCAACTTTCTGCACTAGAAAAGAAACAAATCGCTGATCCCAGGTGACAGGGCAGAAGTAGCATCAGTTATGAGTGTGTAATCATTTTATGATGTGGAAAGTGCAAACAGAGGAGAGAGAATCTGGCTCATAGAGAAAAGAGTGATTTTTATATCATCTAGCAAACAACTTCTTTCTTGGGAAGGCAGTTCTCATTCCAGTGAAGCTGCCATTGAGGAAAACACGTTTTCAAAGTTCTCTTTTGGAAATAATTTCAAATAAATTACTAAGAAATCTTAGTCTCATTTTATTTTTAATGCAAGTGTTTTGTTTTCATTGTAACTTGGCTTAACCATGTCAGCTTTTAGACATTCTACAAAGTCTTTTTTTTTTTTTTTTTTTTTTTTTTTTTTTTTTTTTTTTTTTTTTTTGGTGGTGGTGGTGGGTTTTTTTTTTATTTTTTTGAGACAGGGTTTCTCTGTGTAACCCTGGCTGTCCTGGAACTCACTCTGTAGACCAGGCTCCTCCAGAAATCCTCCTGCCTCTGCCTCCCAAGTGCTAGGATTAAAGGTGTGCACCACCACTGCCCGGCTGCTTTTAGACATTCTAAAACATCAGCTTCTCCCTTGAAGAATAAAAATATGCTACCATTGGAGAGAAATATATTTGAGGTTCAGAGGAGACTTCAAAAAGATGATTTCAAAAAGCAGGTAGAAAACAGTGAGTCCTGGGAAGAGAGCAGTCAATGGGAACATCTGCTCTAAGGGGAAGAGCGGCTATGGAAATAGTAGCTACTGGTTTTTAAAGTGAGATTTCTCCATCATCAGTCAGATTCATGAAAATCATTTTTTAATTAAAGAAATGTTGTTAAAATGTATGCAATTCTCTTTAAAGACGAGGAAAGGCATGCTAAAAGTTACTTTTAGCTCTTTCATTTTTATGGAAAGACTTCCAATCCCTGGCTGTGGCTATAGTTAACGACTAAAAAAAACTAAGTTCCTTGCAGGCAGGTTTTCTTCATATCTTCCATTATCCATATTTATTTTTATCTTGTGTGTGTGTGTGTGTGTGTGTTTTCATGTGAGCAGTTCCCAATCGGAGCCAGGAAAGGGCATTGGACATTCTGGACCTAGAACTACAGGTGGCTGTGCACTACCTGAAATGGGTAAAAGGAGCCAAACTCATGTCCCCCGGAAGAGCAGAAGAGTAGCAGACACCCTTAATCATTGAGCCATTTCTCTAGCCCCAATTTTAGAGAATTTAATTGCTTTTTTTCCTCCCTCCCTTTCATTTATATCAATAGTTTCTTTATTTTTAACACAAAGTCTTGCTACATAGGTTAATTAGTCTGGTCTTAAAATTATGATACTCTTGCTTTTGCCTTCCAAATGCTAGGATTATAGGTAGGTACCACCACTCCTAGCTTGCAATTATGTTCTTGATTTTTTAATTCAAATTAAAAAATATTTTTAAAATAATTTTTCTTTAATTGTATCATCACACACACACAAACACATATATAAACACAACTGCTAAATCCATTTTGTGTTGCTTGTATGAATATGATGTCAGGGCTGGCCACTCAGAATTGGATAAACAGTTATTTTCCAGGGTTAATTTCTAGGGGAGGTTGATTGTTGCTCTCTGAGCATTGCTTAGTTGCTTGTAGTTTGTTTGTTTTTTTCTGGGGGTGGGGTCCCAGGAGATTTCGTTTTTCCATGGAACCATGTTATTTATTTAGTATCATTTTTTTCAGGTCTTGTTTGGGCAGCAAAATTGCTGAGATATCAAGGGTATTGAAATAACTTTCTTGATTGATAGCACTCGTCTATATGGGAGGGTAGGAACCATTTAGGGGCAAATGAAGATGACAAGTTCTAGGGGAAAAGGGGGACATATGAATATGTCTATGAAATTTTTTTGAAGATGTTTTCTTATACCAATATTAATCATAGTAATATAATTACTGATTTTGACTCTAAGTAATTCTTCCCATTCTTCATCTCCACCATATCAATGTGGTCTTGTCTCTAAAAGTAACATTGACATTTCTAGAATTACTGGAAAAATTTCAAGGTCCTGAAGTTTTTCAAAGTGCTGGTTTAGGTAGCGCAGTTTCTTGGTGCACATTTACAGAACTTTCCCACAAGTTTCCCATTCATGTGGTAAACCAATCAGTATAGACAAAATTATTGTACAAAGCTCTGATTCTTACCCCCACTATGAAATCACCAGTTCAATAACACACACACATGCAGAGAGAGAGAGAGAGAGAGAGAGAGAGAGAGAGAGAGAGAGAGACAGAGACAGAGAGAGACAGAGACAGAGAGAGACAGAGACACACAGATACAGAGAAGAGAAGACAAGACAAGACCTTGTATCTCAGAATATTTGGGTGGAGGAAGAAGGAAATGGGAGGGTAGGTATCAGTAGGTAGTTTCATGGAAGTAAACAGGATTGACACAATCTCTTTATATTCTACTGTGGTAAAAATAACAGGTCAAAAAAGGCTATTTGGGTCTCAAAGGACAGAAAACATGAACAACTGGTAAGTTTAATGTTGCATTTATGAAAGTGTCAGTTTCCACTTGTTAAGTCCTAAGTGGTTTCTCTTTAAGGTCAGTGTGCTGGGATGCACACTCTGGGTCAATATTTTGAAATTGCTGTAAGTTTGTCGCATATTTTTAGGAGACTTAGCTTCTTCAGGAATCTGAGTATAGAGAGGGGAGAAGTATCATTTGTTGGCAGGAATCAAAACTGTAAGAAATAGTGTGCATGAGCCATTGCTTTGTACCTCCAAGAAAGAAGATGCTATTATACCATACAGCAAAGATCCACAGGACAGAGCCACAAAGGTAGTAAGATGCACTGATGCTGTTCTATTTACAGGCCTGATTCCAAGTCCTGTATTTTTCCTGATTCCCATGGGTGTCGTGTATGTTAATGTCTCTTGAAGAAGATTCCTTAAAACTAACAAGAGAGGGGAGTAGGAGAGTGGGGGAGAAGACAGTCTGTGGAAGGCATTGGTGTTTTATGGGGACATGCTGGAAGAAGAAAGATGTGTTTTCAAGCCCATGTCCTTAATGCCAGCCAAGGTCAACCTGACAACAATCTGCAGTGGAAAATTACACCTAGCAAATTCCGGAGTCTGATCCTAATTCGGTAATCTCTTATTAGGTAATATTTTTCTTTATTTATTCACTTTGGGATGGATCATGATTTGTTAATGAAATTGTATTAATATATGTTGTCTTATAATTTCAAAAGAAATGGCCTTTTATTTCTAACTTCTTATTCCTTCCAAATCATTAGTGACTTAAATACATTCTGTAAGTTTTATAATAAAGTCTTGAAGAATGAGACCATCTACTCCTCCCTTTCTTCATATCTGTGCAAACTTCATGGTTTTGTGGTTTTGATTCAGTGATTACTGAGATCTTTCATTCATTTCCCAACAAACCTCGAATGCAAGTGTCTGAAGTAGGGGATGCAGCTCCAAAGAAGCTTAAAACCAGATGAAATCAAGGCAGACTGACATGCAGACAAGTGGGTTAATGGGGGTAAAAACACCTTGGGATGTACAGATTTGCACCCTAGGTCTGATGCCGTGCCCGGGGTTCAATTCTTACCTTTGGCTCCTTTGTCTTATGAGGTTCCTAAGTGGAGAAGAGCGAGTGTTTAAGGAGTTCTAGAAACACACCACATCCCATTATCCATTTCAGTGACACGTTTCTCAATATAGTCTACTGTAGTACTGGATTCAGACTCTTGGCTCTTAAGTTGGAAGCGGTTGAAATGATGTGGCTGTCCGTTGCGAGAGGATAGAAGGCAGGTCTACTAAAGAGCAACTGTGTTTCCTATGTGCAAGGCTGTGGAGTAAAAGATGAAGAGGACATCCATCCTAGATGAAGGTTACTCTCCTGGCCAGAGGAAGACCCAACTTCAGTAGGAGTAGCCATGGATGGACAGACAGAATGAGTACTTAGGTAGCCTAAGGTTAGCCTCTGACTGACACTCATGGATAAGAGAGAAGTCCACAGCCAAGAAAAGATCAAAGTCTTTTCCAGTGTGGAAATCGGCAGGCCTGGGCTGGGATGTGCATGAGGACCCAGGAGCACTGAAGTGAATATGAAGCATCACAGCTGAGGCAGAGATTGTGGGCTCCAAATCCTGGAGGTGGTTGAGGGTCTGTGACACCTACAAGACAGAAGGAAGAACTCCGTTAGTTTCCTATGGTTTCTGTTAAAGCATATATGACATATGGATGCCTACTGAAAATTATTGTTCCCAAGTCCGGTGGTAGTTAGAAGCCTAGAATCAAGGACTAGGGAATGGGACTATGATTTCTTTCCCATGGAGGGAGAATCCTTTCCCCCTTCCAGGTTTATGAAGCACCATGTGTTCTCTGACCAGTAATCTCCTTGTTCACATGACATCATCTTTGTGTGTCTTTACAAAACTCCCTCTAAGTATGTTCATGTCTTCTGCAGGGAGAGTATCAATTACTTTGGACCAGAGATTACCCGCATGGCCTAATTTTGCACAGCTAATCAGCTGAGTTACTACTTTATGGGCATGAATGAGAGAGAGAGAGAGAGAGAGAGAGAGAGAGAGAGAGAGAGAGAGTTAGTTCAGTGGTTAAGAACACTTACTGCTCTCCCAGAGGATCAGGGTTTGATTCTCAGGATCACAACCATCTATAACACACCAGTTTCTGGGTATCTGACTCCCTTTTCTGAACCTAGGTGACTTCCAGCAGGTACTGGGCACACATAAATAATCTTAATTTGTGGTAAAATGTGATAAAATTGTAGGTAAGCATTAATATATAAAAAAATATATTAAAAAATGATCTTTTAAAAACAAACTTAAACTTCTTTTGTGTTTTTCAACAGATTATGACATTTTGCATCTCTCTATTTTATCCTCATTTCTAACTACTTAACTGGAAAAGTACTGTGTAAGCCTAAGTTAACAAACAACCAAAAAAAAATTCAAAGCTTACAGTGTTAAACATTAAGTTTCTCCCTCCAGTTCACCCCTCCAAAGTCGCTGCTCATAAAACTTTTGTATATAGGCCTTCTGAATTATTCTATAGAGGGCATTGGGCTCTTTAGACAACACACATTTAGCAGGAAACATACTGTTAAAGGAATCAAAGTTTGAGGTGGAGGCTGTAAAAATATTCCCCAACAGGTTCTGTTAGATATCAGGAATAGACTTTTACTGTTGAACTCGTTACCTGAAAAATACCTTTAATTTCTAAGATTCTGTCCCTACTTTGCTATCAGCTTTCCTGTCTCAGGAAGACATTTATCTACCTAATGACAGGCAGGAAGGATATTCCATAACCTCACTTTGTTCTGTTGACCTTCACTGGAGACCCCTCAAACGATCCTTTTAAGAGAAGATGGGACAATGAAAATAATGTGTGCTTGAGAAAGCT
The DNA here is from genome assembly GCF_011762505.2 of Arvicanthis niloticus. Lineage (NCBI taxonomy): Eukaryota > Metazoa > Chordata > Mammalia > Rodentia > Muridae > Arvicanthis > Arvicanthis niloticus. The sequence goes on from NC_047677.1 coordinate 7,832,594, forward strand.
TTAGTTACCTCTGTACTTTCGTATGCTTTAATGCCCAAGTTTAGTTATTACGTTTACATATATTCTACAGATCGTTTTCAAGCACTCCTTATGCACATGGTGAGCTAGGCCACAGGAGTCCTGACAGAGACTCGTGCTGTGTAGACTGTGCTGAGGCTACGCATGTGACTTGAGACGGTGCAGAGAAGGACCACAGAGACATTTCACTGCTGACCTTTGTTGGCTTTTCTGTTCCGAAGTATCTGCACAGTTCAATTTTAGTTGAAGACTACACTTAGTATATTACTCTGTTGATGCACATAAGATTTGCCTGTAATACATCTTTTTATTTATTAATCTATCATCTACTCTTTATCACATGTTTATGTTTACATATGCATACTGAGAAAGATACAGGTTGCTTCTAAGGTGATTCAAATAATAAAGAAATTTTATGTGATTTATTTTTTTCTTCAATAAATGTTAATTGTGGTGAGATGTTTTCTGACGTGTTTGGGCAAGTGTCACATCCCTTTAAATAGAGGTGGCATCTCACTCTCATCTGAGTATGCACCAGAAATACAGTCATTTGCATGTCTAGTTAGAGCCAACTTTTCTTTATTTAGCACTTTTATGTTCAGCAAGGGTAGTGATGATATTGGAGGTAGCTTCTTTCTATGTCTAAGCTAAAATGAGAAGGTAATAACTCATTTGATTTTTTCCTGACATTATGAGAAATAGAAAAATATAAATATGGCTAGTATGAGTAACCAAGTCTGCTCCCCCCCAAAGGAATATCATTTTACCAATTCTACTCTAAGAAAAGAACAAGTTTTAATGTCAGCCTTTAAAGTCTGTAAGTCAAAAATAGAAGAGAACCTTTTAAAACCTCTCTCCTATCGCAAATCATGCACACATGCTAGTTAATTCATGATGACATTTTAACCATCCCTGCTTTGTCAGGAGTGATAACACAGGGCCTATTTTAATTTCTTCAGAGGTTTACAAAGAGTCCCAGACAGCCTGGTAACTCTATTGCTGGTCTTCGGGGCCAGCCTTGTACATCTGGGTAGGAATGCAGGGTAAATGGGTGTGGGCATAGGTGGGAGAGGGCTCTGTTTCTAGAGAACCCTCCTGGGAGGAAATCTCTCACTGAACTATAAAAGGAGCAGCACATTTTGCAGCCAAACCAAAGTGCAGTGTTGCAGTCATGGAAGCATGCTAACTAGCTCAACTAATGCATTCAGGGAAAATTCATGAGACACTGCTGACTTGTTTTATAATTGTGTAAGCTTTAGATTTTCACTTCTGTAGCAAAATCCACAGTTTTATCATGATAGATTGTCGTCAAAATGGGCTGGGTGCATAGCTCAGTGGTGCAGTGAGCATTGGTTTAGCATTTTCAAGGCTCTAGGTTCAAGTCCCATATCAAAACAAAAAACAACAAAAACACACTTTACTAGTCTAGGCAAACTTTATAGTTTTCATCTCTTATTCTACCTTACGGATTGAATTTTTCTGAAATTAAAAATTGATATAAGGAATAGAAAAAATATTTGTTGTGGCAATTATTTGTAGTGAAGTGACAGGAAAAACCCATTAACTTAAAACAGAATAAATTGTGATATATTCATAGAGCAGAAAAAAGACTAAAGCTGTGTCAATGATAAAATATGCATGAAAAAAAGTTTAGAAATGTGCAAAACACTTATATATTTAGTTATCTATGGCTGTGAAATAAAATACCCCCAGACACAACAGCATAACATAATACACATCAGTTATCTTGTAATTTCTGTTGGTCATGTATCCAGGAGTGGTCTGGTTGGGTCATTCTGGCTCAGATCATTAATGAAGCCACTCGCAAATTCTGTTGATGGCTGTTGGTAGACCTTATTAGGTCTACCTGCGTAGGGTTGCCTTAGGACCGAGCAGGGCACAGCTTGCTCGTAAGTGCTTACTCTAAGAATGAATAAGGGACAATATCAAATATGAAAATTATGGCCACTTAATTATCTGATATTTAGATGTGTGTCTATCCACTCGACATGATCTCTAAGTCCAGCTAACACTGAAAGAAAAGGAATTCCCCATGGGTGAAGACAGATACACTAGAAGACAACATAGTAGCTTCCTGTGGGTTCATGTTTCGCACTGCTGCTGGGGTGTGGGGCAGACAAAACACAGCATTTACCCTGAGCTGCCCCTGTTGCGTGTTGGGCTCTAGTAAAGCCCTGATACAATGTTCAGAGGGTTGGAAAAACACAGTCTAAGATGTGGGAAGCTGTAGCTGGGGTTCCCATGTTCCCGGGCATCCAGTTGCTGCTGGAAAATCACATGGAGGAGTCAAGAATGAAGGGTTGCAATGAAATCTTAGACATTGAGGTGCCACTGGGTCTGCGAGCCAGGGCGTGGGGTAATGGGGAAATCTGGCTTAGCTCATTTGAGATTGTCCTTAGCTTATCAGCAGTTTTCTGGGAGCGCAGAGAGGCCTTCTGCAGAAGTCTTACAACTTTGTAGGTGAAGGCCTTTTTCATGCTCCCCATGGCAGTTCTTGATGAAAGAGACAGTCTTTGGTTCCAACCTGTTTATTCATTGTTCATTGTAGAAAATGGGTGCATATCACCTCAGGGTGAACCAGAGATTCAGGGCCTCTAGATACCTCATTAGTATGGAGAACTCTGTTCTGGGATACTGACCAATGAGGGGAAGTGTGGCCTCATGTTCCAGGCCAGGAATCTAGCAGGGAGCAGGGAGATGCCTATCGCCTACCATTTCAGGTGGGTGCCTGGGTGCCAGGGTCACAGACCCAACTCAACCTTTCCAAGTTTCCTCGCCAAGTCCGCTGTCCCACAGCTGCTTACATAAATGTAACATAATATCTTCCTCCTCCCTATATTCTCCCCCTTCTTTTTGATTCATGCGTATTCGTGTACTGATTAACGGATCTCATCAGGACATTTTAAAATTTCAGATAATGTGCTTCTTCCTTTCTCTTTCTTTTACCATCCCTTTTACCTGTCTTTCTGCCATCCTTCTTTTACTATCTTTCACTTTTACCTGCTTTTTCTTTTACCATCTCATTCCCTCTCCTCATGCCTCATTGCTTCCTCTTCATTTTTATTTTCATAAAACACTAGATTCTGTATTTAAGAGAAATTTCGATTATCTGAATCTTTATTTTTTGCATAATCTGTTTTCCATTTCTTTTCTTTTTCTTTCTTTTTTTTTTTTTTTGGTTTTTTGAGACAGGTTTTTCTGTATAGCCCTGGCTGTCCTGGAACTCACTCGGTAGACCAGGCTGGCCTCGAACTCAGAAATCCGCCTGCCTCTGCCTCCCAAGTGCTGGGATTAATGGCGTGCGCCACCACTGCCCGGCCTCCATTTCTTTCCTGTAAATACCATCATTTCATTCTTTATGATTGGATGCACTCAACTGAGTTGTTTATAGTATATGTGTAAGTTGTATGAACCATGACATAAAATTATGTAGTAAAGTCATGAACAATATGAATCTACAGGCTAAGGAATAGCTACTGGAATGGAAGGAGGGGGAGAATTAAGAGCAGTGACACTGCTGCTATAGAAAATGTTTCAATTCAATATTTATGAAGCAGTGCAGAAATGCATTTTGATAGGCTTGAAATAGCTCATTAAAGAAGGAATTAGCAAAATGTGAATAATTAAAATCCTCTCATCTATTTCCTGTGAGCTCCAAAAGTGAAGTCCAAGTGCAAATGTGCCAACAGGTGGGAAAGGAGCTCTGGTTCCTCCGTTTGCCGTTTTGCTTGAACAGCACTTTATTTGCTATTTGGGTTTTGTAAGGAGACCACTGAGTCACCGGTACCCATGTTTGTTTGTTTCTGCTTTTTGAGATAAGGTTTCTCTGTGTGACCCTTACTGTCCAGGAACTCACTCTGTAGACCAGACCTTGGACTCATAGAGATTAACCTGCCTCTTCCTCCCGAGTGCTGGAATTACTGCCCAGTGACTCACTAGTAATTTTTAAGCATGTGTCTGGAATACTGGCCGTACTTATCCTCTGATAACCTCATCTGACCTAGTTCAGAGTTATGGGCCATGTCAGGAAAAGAAGTAATGGAGTATGCTTCAACAGAAGATAGTCATTTAAATAAGACCGCAGATAATGCCTTTGAGCCTGAATATTTTAGGTTAGTGAAGTGTATTTCCAATCTAGAAGAACTAAATGTTGGGATGTTTATTTTTGCTTGTGTGGGTAGCTGGTGCACACTTTACTGTCTTGACCTTAATTTCTGTTGTTCTTTATTTACATAATTACTATTTTTCAGTTTTTGTTCTTCAACAATTTCACATTTGAATGTCATTTACTTTCCTTATAATTTATCATTTTTGACCCAAAGTATCTTGACTTTTAAAATAACATGTTTCCTCCCACCATCTGACTTCTATGACTGTTGTATTCCCCCTTCCAAGTGAAATTCAACAATCCGTGCTTGGACTTTTCTTCTTGTTTAGCTTTTTTGGGTCTGTGAAATATAGCTACCTGTACTTTATGGCTAATATCCACTCATGAGTACATCCGTGCATGTCCTTTTGGGTCTGAGTTACCTCAGTAAGGATGATATTCTCAAGTTCCATCCAACTGTCTGCAAAATTCATGATGTCTTTGTTTTAAATAGCTGGATAATAATAGTATTCCATTGTGTAGAGGTACCACATTTTCTATATCCATTCTTTAGTTGGGGGACATCTAGGTTGTTTCCAGTTTCTGGCTATTATGAATAAAGCTGCTATGAACATAGTTGAGCAAGTGTTCCTGTGGTATAGTGGGGCATATTTTGGGTATATGTCCAGGAGTCCTATTGCTGGGTCTTGAGGTAGAACTATTCTGATTTTTTCTGAGAAACTGCCAAATTGATTTTCAAAGTGGTTGCACAAATGTGCACTCCAACTAACAATGAAGGGGGATAGGGAGGGGAGCGGGGGAGCATTCAGGATCAGGTGTGGAGAGAGACAGGAGGGCCAGAGGGCCAGGAGAATGAATAGAAATCTGCAGCTGGTGGGAGTGGGGAGTGGGGGGTATCTCCAGGATATGGAAGAGGGTGACCTTAGCTGAGATGCAAAACAGTGGGGATATGGAACCTGAATAGGCCACCTCCTGTTGCCAGGCAGGAGCGATAGGGACACCAACCCACTTACAAAAAAACTTTCTACTCAAAATTTATCCTGTTTACAAGAAATACAGGGATGGGGAATGGAGCAGAGGCTGTGTGAATGGCCAAGCAATAGCCAGCCCTACTTTAGCCCCGTCCCATGGGCAAGCACCAATCCCTGACACTATTAATGATACTGTTTTAGACATGATCCTAGCATAACTGTCCTCTGAGAGGCTCTATCCAGCATCAGACTGAAAGAGATACACAGACCCACAGCCAAACATTGGGCAGAGCTTGGGGACTAATATGGGAGAGTTTTGGGGACAGATTGAGGGCCCCAAATGGGATAGGAACTCCATAGGAAGACCAACAGAATCAACTAACCTGGACCCTTGGGACGCCCAGAGATTGAGTCACCAACCAACTAGCATACATGGGATGGATCTAGTCCCACTCCCCTGTTATATGTAGTAGATATGCAGCTTAGTCTTCATGTGGGTTCCCCAACAACTGGAATGGGGCAGTCCTTAACGCTGTTGCCTGTCAGTGGATTTCCCTTAACTGGGATGCCTTGTCTGGCTTCAGTGGGAGGATGCCTCTAGTCCTGTACAGACTTGTTGTGTGAGGAGGGTGGGGGGATACCCAGGTGTGTGTGTGTGTATGTGTGTGTGTGTGTGTGTGTGTGTGTGTGTGTGTATGTGTGAGACCTGGAGGCAGGGCAGTGATTGGGATGTAAAGTGAATAAATAAAAAAAGATGAAAAACACAAAAAACAAAGAGTGCTAAAAATACCCAGTTTTTTTTTGTCTTAAGATAAAATAGACATAAATATACCATTTAAACCTTTTTGTTATAGAGTTTAGTAGTGTTAAATGTAGTTAAATTCCTGTAATCATTACCAATTACCCAGAGCTCTTCATATTGCAGAACTGAAATTCTGTATTGTAGAATGCAGTTCCTCTCCTTCTTTTGTTTCTATAAACCGGGCTGCTTTACGTAGTAATCAGTATCAATAAAATTGTGGCATTTTTGTGCTTGGTATTGGCTTATTTGTTATCAGTTCATATTTTTTATATACAAATAATATTCCATTGTCCGCAAATGAGAACAATGTTGCTATAAACATGGGTAGACAAATACCTTTTTGAGACCCTCCTTTGACCTTTGGGGAGCACATATCCAGAAAAGTAGAACTATGTAATTAGTATTACTATAGTAATTCTACTCTCCCCTTTTAACTTCCACCAGGTTTTCAAAACAGCAGGTATGCAACTCCCATCAATAGTGTAGAAGAGTTTGGATTTTTCTACACCTTTGCTATTGCTTATTTTCTGGATTTCATTAAAACAGTAGCCATTTTAGGGCTGGAGGGATTGCTCAGGGTTAAAAGGGCATACCTCTCTATCAGGGGACTGAAGTTTGGCTACTGGCATCCACACTGGGCACAGCACAACTGTTTGTAACTCAGCTCCAAGGATCCTGCTGTCTTTGGGACTCCATAACTACCTGTACTCAAATGAGTGAAAACACACACACACACACACACACACACACACACACACACAATTTTAGAAATGAGTCTTAAAAACAATAGCCATCTAAATGAGCATAGAGTGGTGTTGTACTGAGGATTTGACTTGCACATAAACATCTTTTCCTGAGCTTATTGGAGCTGTGTATTTTCTACTTCTTCATTCATTCTCTTCCTTCCACTCCCTTCTTCGTATGCAGCTAGCTGAGTTTGTCTTCAACTTACTATGGAGCCCCAGGACGGACTTTAATTCAAAGCCATCTTCCATTGGCCTATTGCATGTTGAATTCTATTTTATGTCATCACTTTGGCTTATTTTCTTTGGAGAAGTGTCTGTCAGATACTTTTTCCATTTTAAAAATCAGGCTGTTTTTGTTATTCTTAAATACTAAGGAGTTCTCTGTGTGTTTTGTATGTTAATTCCTTTTCTGATATATGATTTAAAAATCTTTACTCTTTGTGGGTTGTCTTATTATATCAACAAATATATGTATCTATATTATTTTCATGAAGACTGTTTTTAAATTTTATTGTGTTTTTGTTTTCAAATCCAATAACTTCAAGTTCAATGTGAGATGTTTGATTTTAATTACGGTTGCCACTTTTCTGTTTATCAGGTGGAACAGATCTCATTTTTCTTGTCTGCTGAATTCATAAAACGTAATTATAGCTTGGCTGTACTTTATATTCCCCCTTTTAACATTTCACCATTTTTATGTCATGTTCATCTGACTTTATTGAAACATTTTTGTCTTGAAGAATTTCCCTAGTTTTAAAATTATTATTACCATTACTGGGACCCTATTTCTGATTCTCTTCAGCTATTCTTGAGTGTTCTGATTGCTGATTCATGGATTTATTGGACTGTACATGCAAATTCCATGTCTGTAAACATTTAGTTATCTTAAATATGGGAGGACTGTCCTCGGATTTTTCCAATAAATGCGAATTCAAATCAACTTACTTAAATTCAGTCTCAATGACCTCAAAAACCTGTCTTTAACCATTCAATATTGATACATTGCATCCTCGAGGGCATTTCTAATATATTGTTTAAAGATGAGATCAAGCCTTCAAAAATAATTAACACAGTGGGAAAAGATTTTAAAAAAATGACAAAAAGCTGAAATAGAAGGAGCAATACAATAGAAGATGAGACTACAATCATTCTCAGCCTTTAGAGTAACAGTCAATTCAGAGTCAGTCTCTCTAGGCAAGACTGTTGCAAACAGGAGCAGGTTAGCTGCTTATGACTTGTAGCGTTTTATAAGATGGACAGAAGCCAGGATCATCACTGGTATATCACAGGAACTGGGATTGTCCATGGAGATTGTTCTTTAGTTTATTGATTTCTTCAATGTTTCAGTTTCTCTGAAGACTACTTGTAGCATAATGTGTTTTTTTTAGAGAAATGTGTTTTTCAAAAGATCAGAAAATAAGGTTGAGGTTTGCCTAAGATATCTATATCAGTCTCTTTGTTTCTGCTAAGAACACCCCTATATTAGAAGCTAGGGGCAAATTTTATTTTTACTACTTACTAATTAAAATTAGGTTTCAGAAGTTGGATTAAAATCGTGTAAAATAGCTATTTGATGAAACATCAAATACTTGCTTATTTAGAGTGTGTGTGTATCTGTGTGCATGCACATGTGTACCAAGGTGCACATGTGGAGGTCAAGGCACAACTTCTAGAATCCTTTTATTTCATCATGTGAGTTTCAGGAATGACACTCAGGTGATCAAGCTTGGTGACAAGTAACTTTACTAACTGATTCATTTTGCCAGCTCCAAATCTTGCTTTTAAAGGCAGCATTTTTTTTAATTGCATATACTTAAATTGATTTTTCTGCTTAAAAAGTGTTGGAAGAGCAGAAGTCCTAGGAAGTTTTTGGTACTGCTTGCAACAATAAGGAATGTACAAAAATGCTTTAACAGAAATTATAGCATTTGCTAAAATCACTTTATTTAGCTCTGTTGTAACATACATTATGGTTTACATGTTCACCCAGTGTGAAAGCACCTGTGATCTTGTTGTCAGAAATTGTTGTTTCTTTAGTGGTTCTTGTTTCTGCTGATATGAAACAGTCCCTGGCATATTTGTCCTCAGAACCCAGAATGCTCAGTGTCTGGGTATTCTGTCCCTAACACCTGATCAAAGCATGCCCTAGGAAGCACACTCAGAATGAACAACTCACATTCCCAGATGTGTTGAACTATACCTAAATTGTAAATTTTCATTCTGAGAAGGAAAAAAAAAATCAGTTTGTACAAAGAGTTCATTCAAGAAGGAACAAAATGGTGCTGGAGAAACGGCTCAGCAGTTAGGAGCACAGATCCTGCAGAGAATCTGGGATCCATTCCCAACACCTACAAGGCAGCTCACGTAGATGAAACTCCAATTATAGATCTTTCCAGGCTTCCTTAGGCACTAAGCATGCACATGGTGCACGCACACACACACACACACACACACACACACACACACACACACACACACACACACGCAGGCAAGTAAATAAAAAATATAAAAAAAAGCACACCCAGCTTTTCTTTACAATCTGTACCTGCTGCTTTTTGATCTCTGCGGAAGTTGCCCTAATAAGCAGTAGACATAATTGGTGATAATGGTAATGTGTTAAAATAACAACTGGTAAAAAAAATACTCATTCCTGGTAGACTGCTCATCATTAGTTCTGTTCTTATACCTTCAAGAGCTTATTTGAAAGCTCAATTGAAATTACTGGCATTCTTTGTTAGAATATCTATTAAACACTTTGATGCAAATGAATGGATAATATCCATTTATTTCAAGAGGTATGTTATGACTGGTTTTCAGTCTGTTCTCAACTCTTGTGAAGAGAAAAAATATTTGATAATGAAGATTATCACTGGTATGTCCACTGGTAGCTTTCTTTCTGTGCAATAATTTTTAAGGATAACACAATTTGTCTTTTCCCATTCTCACAAAATCTTCTCTTGTGCAAATGAAGGCGATTTTATTTAAAAAAAAAAGCTTGTTTTAATCTATATAGAATTACTATACATACTGATTAGGCAGCATACTGAACTTACATCTATTCCCACATACATTTATTATTTCTCTCTACGAGAACAGTAAAAACCTTTCTTTTATACCCAGTTTAATACTGTTTCTTTAGTACAGTACTGTGCAATAGAACATTAGAATCTGCTCGCCCCCCCCCCCCCATTTTAAATGGACAAATAGGGCTGGAAACTGGATGTCCATGTGTAGGATGAAATGGGACCTTACCTCTCACCATATATAAAAATCAATTAAAATATATTTAAAACTTAAATGGCAGATAAAATAACCACATTTGAGATATTTTTTTTTATCTCTACTCTTCTCAGTTTCTTTTTAATTACCCACATGCATAATGTTACCAAAAGCAGCCACAAACCTAGATTCACAGACCCTTTTCAGCTTTAGAATATCTATATAAATGCTCATGTGATACCAAGAACGTTTTTTTAGAACATCTCTTTACTGAAGTCTTTGATATCTAATTTATTAAGTCACAAGAACAACAGTTCCACTTTTATTGTCTATGAATTCTATATATGCCTATAATATGATAAATCTATCTTAATTCCTTCTCTCCATCCCTGTTTTCCTACCATTTTCCCCTCCTAATTTTTTCAGGAAGAAGTCCATTGAGCCAACTTAGTGTTCCCTATATACAATGCTCCGGGCCTCCTGTTTTTAAGTGTCCCAGTGTTCCTGTATCTAAGTGTTCTAATGACATAGGACAATCTACTGAAGCACAGGTAGCTTCTCAAGGTCTACATCCTTGGAGAAAACTAACTCTTCGTCCACAATTTCTCAGCTAAAGATGGGACTTCATGAGACCACTCCTAGTCTATGCTGGGATTTTGTCTGGCTTCATCTTCTTCAGGGCTTGTGCATTCAACCACATTGACTTTTGAGTTAGTATGTACAGTAGCTGTGTCATGAATGACAAATACTCTTGTTAGACACTGCTCCCTCTTTTTTTTTTTCTTGCAACCTTTTCTCCTCATCTTCTGAAACCATCGATCCCTGAGTTTGGGGAGGAGGGGACAAGAAATAGATACCTTATTTTTTGAGTTGAATACTCTAAAGTCTCTTATTCTCTCTGGGTCTCCATTAATTGACATCTACTGCAAAAAGCAGCATTTCTCATGAGGGCTGAGTCAACGGGCATAAAGATAAGAACTTGGGACAGTTTCTTATTATCCATTTAGCAAAACAATAGTAGTACATTTTCTTCTAGCACCCATGATGGAGGTAGCCATGACTTTTTGGCCTAGTTAATAGTACTAGGCATAAAATCCATTGTATGGAGTGAGCTTCAATTGAATCAGAAGTTGGTTGGTTACTCTCAAAACATTGGCGCCTCTATCACATCGATGGGCATAATTTGACAGGCTGGTTGTTGTAGATCACAGGATTTACAGCTAGGTGAGACTGATGATCATATTTCTTCCACTGTAGAGATAAGGGTGTATATGATATGCTTGTGTGTTCAGAAGTGAAAGTTTCAGGGAAAAATGCTGTGATGTTTCCAAAAGAAATCCATTTGAGCCAACGTAAGAGTTAGTAGGCTTTAATGTAACCCCAGCTTCTTGGGAGGCTGAGGAGGTGAATTACAAGTACTAGGCATGATGGGCTGCAGAGTGAAAGTATCTCATCCTGGCCCCTTCTAGTTTGTTGCTCTCTGAGTCCTGACTGCTATGAAGTAAGCAGCTTTGCTTTATTCTATTTTATTATGGTATCCTGCTTCATGACATTAAATAAATAATGGAGCCATCTTACCATAGACTGGAAACTCTGAAACAGCCAGCCACAACAAACATTTCCTCATTTTAAATTGTGATGGTATTTGTTACAGTGATGCTGAACTAGCACATATCACAGTTCATTGCTGGTGACAGTTGGGATATTTACTGAGAGAAGCCAGTTATTTTCTTTTCTTTACCAAAATTTCCAATGCGGTAGTCACGCTTGAAACCATTCTCAGACAATCAACACACATGTATGTAATAATAATAAAGAAAATTGTTATTGATTAGAGGGGGGATGGGCATGTGAGGGGTTTGAATGTGGGTAGCTGGGATAAGCTAGAGGTAGAAAAGGGAGGAAGGAAATCGATGTAATTCTAAAATTCATTTAAAAACTTAAAAATCCCACGAAATGGAAAAAATATAAAAAATATTACTTTTGGATTATCTGATCCCTTTTCCAGAAAAATATATTCTGCCTCCTCCCCAAACTCTTCCCAGATCTTCCCTACCCACCCAAGTTTGTGTCCTTTTAAAAAATTGCTTTTAATGTTTAAAAACACACCAAAACAAATTTATGCAAATTTTGGATATGTGGTCTTTCCCTGGAGTGTGATCAGCACACCAGGGCCACAGTATATTTATTCATTACCTCTTCTGTTTTATTGGCTACTCAGGTTCTTATTTCTTATACTCTAAGCTTTCTTCTTTAAGATCTTTTTAATTTTTACTTTTTAGATTTCTGAACTACATATATTTTGAATATAATAATCCTGTCCTCAACTCCTCCTATAATTATCTTCTTATCCCACCCAACTTTGAGTGGTTCTCTCATTGAGTCTAGTTTGTATATCCAACTTGACAGTATTCCTGGGCCAGAGTGTGACTAACTTACAAGAGGTGACACCATTAAAAAAAAGCCCCTCTTCCCCTAAATGATCAAATACCAATAATGCATTGACTAGGTACAGATTTTGTACCTTTCCCTTTCTCTGTTGAGATTTTGTCTCACTCTCACAGGTCTTTCTTGTGTATATTGTCATAATCACTGTTAAGTTCATATGTGCAATTGCCCTATAGTGTCTGAAAAAGGTTCCCTGATGTTAATGACAACCACTGGCCCCTACAGTCTTTTCCTCTTCTCTTCCATGAAGGTGCCTGAGCTTTGAGGGGTGTGGTATATATGTAGGACTCAGCACTCCACAATTTCTCTCTCTCTTTTTTTTAAAATAAGATTTATTTATTTTGTGGAGGAGTGCTGTATCTGCATGTACACCTACAAGCCAGAATAGGTCATCAGAACTCATTTTAGATGGTTGTGAGCCACCATGTGGTTGCTGAGAATTGAACTCAGGATCTCTGAAGAGCAGCCAGTGCTCTTAACCACTTAGCCATCTCTCCAGCCCCAAAATGTCTTTCAAACAAGTATTTTTAGCAGTGTGTGTGTGTGTGTGTGTGTGTGTGTGTGTGTGTGTGTGTGCTGTCAGAGGCACTTGATCTCATGCCCTCTGCAAGAACAATACATATTCTTAAGTGCTAAGCCATCTATCTCTCCAGCTCCACTCTTATGGGTATAGCGTAAGTTATAAGGAAACATTTTAATAGTATGTCTATGTCGCAGAATAGCACTGGGTTCTCCTCTAGGGCCTATGACTTATCTAGCTGCTGGGCCTGGGCCCCATTATCAGCACCAGGTATGGGTGTTATCTCATGGAGTGGGACTCAAATATAATTAGAAAGTGGGTGGTTACTCCCATAACATTCGGGCCACTACTGCACCAACATCTTGGAGGGTAGTTATTGTTGTAGTTTGCAGGGTTCACAGCTGGCGAGACGGTAGTTATTATCTTCCACTGTAGTGAACATTGCACCTTCTACCACAACGAAGACAACCCGGTAGGAATGAAACTTTCAGGTGAGTACTAGTTTGATTTCTGTTTGGATCAGAGGCCAGCTTCACAGGAGGGAATTCACGCCTAGTACCATCAGCTGTTCAAAAGCCCATGGGCTAGGCTCTTTAAAGAAATTACTACAATTACTACTATGGTTCGTTAAATGGACTTGTATGAAACTGCTTTCTAAATTCTTATGTTTATGCCTATAGACAAGTGCTACTTTCAGCACTCATGAAAGCAGCTTTTGGTTTTTCCAACAGTGATTTCTAAGGCTCATGGTTAATCAATAACTGAGAAGTAACTGTTGAGAACTTAGTCTTACCTGGGACAATTATATCACCCCTACGCTTTACAGGGATCATCATGGAAGAGGAGGCAGAGAAATCTAAGAGCTAGAAGAGCTGTGAGACACCGTCTTCAAGGCCATTATAACCATGAATTCACAGGTTGCATGCACAAGATTGTGTGTATCCATATTCAGTCATGGATAGAGGAGGGGCTCATAGAACCTTAGCCTTCCCTAGGGAAGGCTGTTGATACTGGGCAAGAGGGAGCCACTGTTGAGTTCTTATGCTCTTGTGGCTAACCCTAAACCCATGCTCATCTAGACAGCCCTGGGTCCAGTCAGTGCATGGCTAAGGACTAGCAGGGAAGGAGGGTGATGGTGGTGGCCAGCGTGTGAGACAGGATGGGACTGAATGTAAGCAGGATATACTTTATACTTGTAGAAAATCACCAAAGAGTAACGTTAACAATAAGGAAAACTCTCATTTGTAAGATAGATCATGCAATCTTTTCATCATTGTATATTTTCTTAAAAAACAACTACCAACACCAAACACTCTGAAGTTATCGACCAAATTCTCCTAAAAATTAGGTGTGAGTAATTTTAAACACTGTCAAAATTCTTGGCCTTTAAAAGTGGTAAGAAAAACAAAGAGGAAATAATGGGACAGTAACCGGAGAATAAAAGATAGCTTGTCTGGAAGGAGCACGCTATATACTTTATTTCCAACAGTTACAGTGTTCACATTTTCCAAGATCAGTGTATGGTCTTTGAAAAATCATCATTGATCTCTGTAATATAATATCATATATTACTATTATTTATAAGAAATCTGTGAATCTATTTCTATATGTGATCAAATCAAAGTATGAACTTTGCTAATAAGATCAACTTTGTATCACGTCATAGAGCTATATATTTTAAGTTGGTTAAACTTTTAACCCTTTACACCACAATGTAATTTTCCTTACAAAAAGGAGTAGCTGGTATTCATGTAAACAGTACATCAAGAGATGCAAAGTTTGATAACCCATAACTCTCACCTCCCACATACACAATTTAAAAATGATACTATATGCTTACTTATCTTACAGGTAAAGAAACCCACAAATCTGTTACAAAAGGCAGCAGTTTCTTAAAGGCCTCTGTGGCTAACGTTGCTGGAATCATTACTGCAGCTGCTGTCAATTTCCTAGTTGTTTTGAGGTTTGAAGTTGATTCTGCCAAGGCTGACACCAAGGAATTCAACTCGTCCAACGACTGAACAGCCAAGACTCTCAGCGTCTTTGTTCAAATGGCCTGTTTGGGTCAGGATACTATACTGCCAAGTCAGTGAAGACATCAGAGACCTTTGTGTTGATCTGTGTGGACATGTCTGCTTTTGTGACATTGAGATAAATGTCATACTGCTGGTCTAGGCCGAGGTAACAGTCACTCATGAGATACAGGGTAAAGATATATCTGAAAGATAAAGACAAAAGTACATGATACGTTGAGAAGGCCTTTATGAAATATATCACTGTATATAATATGCACCAAATAAAAAAATCTGGAGATAAAACGTAAATTTGCAGCCAAGTTTTAATTTTTATTTATTTTTTAATTAATTATTTTATTTATTTACATTCCAGCTGTTCTCCTGGTATCTCCCCTCTTCCCCCATGGTCTCTCACCCCATTCTCCCTACCTCTTGCTCTAAGAGGCCTCCCTTTCCCTAGGGCCTCAATTCTCTCAAGGATTAGGCGTATCTTCTCACACTGAGGCCAGACCAGGCAGACCTCTGCTATATTTGTGCCAGGGGCCTCAGAGCAGCTCCTGGTTGGTGGCTCAGTCTCTGGGATCTCCCAAGGGTCTGGATTAGTTGAGACTGCTGGTTTTCCTATGGGGTCACCTCCCCTTCAGCTTCATCAATCTTTCCCCTAATTCCTCCATAGGTGTCTCCAACTTCAGTCCAAAGGTTGGGTATAAGTATCTGCATCTGTCTTGGTCAGCTACTGGTAGGGCCTCTTAAGGCTTTCCAGTGACTGGCCCAGCTTGGAATCCGTCTCATGGGGTGCACCAAGGAATGATTTTATTACAATCATTTTTTATTTTAAGAAGCTAAGTCTGGATTAAGAAATTAGTTTGAACATGTATTTAAGCATGAGCATTAACAGAGGTGTAGTGGAGAAGGTCAACAGTACATATTCTAACAAACACAGGTTTCTCAGGACAGAAAAATCACCACATTGAAACTTGTAGAAAGTTCTGCTTACCTTCCAGGTGTTTCAGGAGTAAAGAAAGAGATGGAAGCATCATGATGAGTTCGAACAAATCCTACTCGTTTTACAGCCATCAGCTCTCTCTTATCTACTTCTCCTAATATCAAAAACCATCCTTCATCTTTTAATTTTGGAAATCGAGGAGTAACTGCATGATTCTCATGTTTTCCCTGAAAACCAGAAAAAGAGATAAAACATTACAATAGCTATATTTTCTACTCTGCTAGCTATGGTTACAAGGTTATGCTGTTTCACTTGAAGGCCATAAATCCACACAACACAAGCACATCTATCTGGATGTTCTACCATTCCTTTCTCATTTGGTTTCAAACTAACAAATGAATAAATAAGCAAAAAACAAAAACAAACAAACAAACAAAAAAACAAAACAAAACTAATGACCTAAGCCCAAGTAGGCAAGTCCCAACAAAGAAATAATAAATATAAAAAATCCTGGCAATGTGATTTCTGGGAAAAATTGTCAATTCCAAAATAACAGATCCAAAGAAAAGTAAATTAGATAAAATCCTCTGAAAGATCATTTAAATGAAGGATTCTAGGAATATTTAATGATATAAAATTCTTGAGGTCATCAAGTAATTTTATGTCACTGAATACATTAAAAATAATTCAAACAAGCTGCTGAATGAATTAAGAAAGAAAGTACAGGATGTGACAGAGGCACTCAAGGATGGAGAGATTATGAAGATCTGAGTTTGGATCTCTAGTATGCTTGTATAAAAAGTTGGGCATGGTGGTACATGCTTTTAATCTTAGAACTGGAGAGGTGGAGACAAGAGCATCCTCAGGGCTTGCGAGCCAGCTTAGCTACTCAGTAAGTCCCAGGGCCAGTGAGAGACCCTATTAAAAAAAGTGACATGGAAAATAAGGTGGATAGCTCATGTGGAACAGATCCAAGGCCTCCACACACCTCACATATATCCATCTCACCAGTTTGTATATGCACATGCAAACCATTATCCACTTTCCAAAATATAACACAAAAATTGAAATTTTTTTGAAAATTAAATAAGTCAATTAAATTCAATGTAAATTTTGCCAATAGAATGGACTAGGTGTAAGAATGGCAGAACTACAAGATAAAAGACAAATTAGTGATCTGTTCAGGAACTTTTCCCCTGTGCCCAAGTATTTGAGGCTCTTCCCCACTTTCTCTTCTATTAGTTTATGTGTATCTGGATTTATGTGAAGGTCCTTGACATAAAAGTCCTTGATTTGGACTTGAGCTTTGTACAAGGAGATAAGAATAGATCGATTTGCATTCTTCTATGTGCTGACTTACTGTTGAACCAGCACTATTTGGTGAAAATGCTGTCCTTTCCCTCTTGATGGTTTTAGCTCCTTTGTCAAAGATCAAGTGACCATAGGTGTGTGGGTTCATTTCTGGGTCTTGAATTCTATTCCATTAATCTTCCTGCCTGTCTCTGTACCAATACCATGCAGTTTTTATCACTATTGCTCTGTAGTACAGCTTGAGGTCAGGGATAGTGATTTCCCCCAGAAGTTCTTTTATTGTTGAGAATAATTTTTGCTATCCTGGGTTTTTTGTTATTCCAAATGAATTTGCAAATTGCTCTTTCTATGTTTATGAAGAATTGATTTGGAATTTTGATGGAAATTGCATTGAATCTGTAGATTGCTTTCAGCAAGATGGCCATTTTTACTAAATTAATCCTGCTAATCCAGGAGCATGAAAGATCTTCCAATGGCTTATGCTCTAAGATCAAGAATTGACAAATGAAACCTCATAAAATTGAAAAGCTTCTGTAAAGCAAAGGACACTGTCAATAGGACAAAACAGCAACCAACAGATTGGAAAAAGGATCATCTTTACCAATCCTAGATCCGATAGAGGCTAATATCCAAGATATACAAAGAACTCAAGAAATTAAGCTCTAGACAATCAAATAACCTGATTTAAAAATGGGCTACAGAGCTAAACAAAGAATTCTCAACAGAGGAAACTCAAATGGCCAAGCAGTACCTAAAGAAATGTTCAACATCCTTAGTCAACAGGGAAATGCAAATCAAAACAACCCTGAGATTCCACCTCATTAGTCAGAATGGCTAAGATCAAAAACTCAGGTGATAGCAGATGCTGGTGAGGATGTGGAGAAAGAGGAACACTCCTCCATTGTTGGTGGGATTGAAAGCTGATACAACCATTCTAGAAATCAGTCTGGCGGTTCTTCAGAAAATTGGACATAGCACTACCTGAAGACCCAGCTATACCAACTCCTGGGTATATACCCAGAAGATGCTCTAACATATAACAAGGACACATGCTCCACTATGTTCATAGCAGCCTTATTTATAATAGCCAGAAGCTGGAAAGAACCCAGATGCCTTTCAACAGAGGAATGGATACAGAAAATGTGGTACATTTACACAATGGAGTATTACTCGGCTATTAAAAATAATGAATTCATGAAATTCTTAGGCAAATGGATGGATCTAGAAAATATCATCCTGAGTGAGGTAACCCAATCACAAAAGAACACACATGGTATGCACTCACTGATAAGTGGATATTAGCCCCAAAGCTCCCAATATCCAAGATACAACTCACAGATCACATGAAGCTCATGAACAAGGAAGACCAAAGTGTCAGTTCTTTGGTCCTTCTTAGAAGGGGTAACAAAATGCTCATGGGAGCAAATATGGAGACCAAGTGTGGCACAGAAACTGAAGGAGGGGCCATCTGGAGACCATTTCACCTGGGTATCCATCCCATGTGTAGTCACCAAAGGTAGACGCTGACGTGGATGCCAGGAAGTGAATGCTGACAGGAGCCTGATATTGCTGTCTCTTTAGAGGCTCTGCCAGAGCCTGACATGTACAGAGGCAGATGCTCACAGCTAACCATCAAACTGATCACAGGATCCCCAGACTGAAGGAGTTGAAGGGGTTTGCTGCCCTATGGGGAGAGCAACAATACCAACCAACCAGAGCTCCCAGGGTCTAAATCACCAGCCTGGGAGCACACAGGGAGGGACCCATGGCTCCAGCTGTATATGTAAGGGAGGATGGCCTTGTCATGAATAGGTGGGAGAGGAGGTCCTTGGTCCTGTGAAGGCTGGATGACCCAGTGTGGGGGAATTCAAGGGTGGGAAAGTGGGAGTGGGTGGGGCCACACCCTTCATAGAAGCAGGAGGAGGGGAGATGGAATAGTGGGTGTCTGGGAGGAGTGGATAAAATCTGAAATGTCAATAAATAAATAAATAAATATCCAATTTAAAAAAAGAGACAAATTAGAGTACTGAGACAATGACAAAGCGAACACACAAAACTCTATGGGATACTATCAAAAGACTAAATGTATAAATCAGGGACACAGGAGAAGGACAAGCGAAAGGTATAAAAATGTATTATAATACATCAGCACATTTTCCAAATGTAGGGAAAGAGATGTCTATGTAGATATATGAGACATTTAAAATGCCAAGCAGACAAACAAGGAGCTTTCCGATGTCATATTATAGCTGACATATTAAATATACAGGACAAAGAGGAAGAACCAAGTCACTTATAAAGTTGAATGTATCAGGACAACTGATATTTTCTGAACAGAAATCTAAAACCTACTAGAATATATAGGAAGCTACTTTAAGTTCTGAAAGACAGTAACTGTCAATCCATGTCACAATATCCAGCACCTTTTAGAGTCAAAGTAAGAAAAAAGGAAAAAGGAAAAAGTTTCCATGACAAACACAAACTACAGGGATTCGTTGAGGGAATCCTTTGGTGTACAGGATGATAAACACATCCATGGGAAAACTATAAACCATGCTAGAACAGAAGTTAAATAATAAATACTATAAATAAAGCACTAAACAATACAAAAATCAATGAAGTGACAGGAATATATACCCTTTAATAGTAACCGAATGTTAATGGTTTCAATTTTCCAAAATAAAAGAGTGGAAGACTGGATTTAAAATCAATCCAGGGGCTCGGGAGATAGCTCAGTGGGTATGGTGTTTGCTGGGCATGAAGACTGGAGTTTGACTGTTCAGGACCCATATAAATGCCTGGTGCTTGTTGTAGCCCACTTACAATCTTAGCACTTAAGAAGCAGAAACAAGGAATTCTTGCAGGTTAATTTGGTGGACAAGCTGAATCAATGAGTGTCGGGTTCAAGTGAGGGACCTTAAGTCAATATATAAGGTTAGGAGTGAACAGACATCCAATACCAACCTCCAGCATCCACATGTCCCTGTAAACATGCTCACATGACACTGCATGCATATCATGTATGCTCATCCCCCAAAAGATTCATATATTTGTTGCCTCCAATAAATCTATCTAATTATCAGAGACATACATCCTTAGTTTGGTGAAAGGACATACACATGACTAAATGCTCATGAAATGAGTAAGCTAGCAGGTGTGGCTACTGCTGAAAAAAATAGTCTTGTAACTACAATTAATGAGAAGAGGTAAAGAAGGTCACTTTACAACGATAAAGGGAGCAATCCACCAAGGAAATATTTCGATGCTAAAGATACACACACTAAACATTGGTATATGCAAGTTCATAAACAAAAATTAAGGGATGCAATTAATTCCAATATATGAACAGCCACAGGTGACTTTTGTCAGATCCTCTAAACAAAAGAAATGATCACAAAAACCACAATAAAACATACTGTAGAACAAATGGACTTAACAGACATGTAGAGAATTATCTATCAAACACTGGAGATGCTGCCTATCTCAGAGGACCATAGAAATGGACCATAAAATAGCCCATATATTAGGGCAGGAAAAAATTATTAATAGAAGAAAACCGAAGTAATTTATTGCACTTTGTGATTAGAAAAAGTAAAACTAGAAATCAATAGTAAGAGAAATTAAAGAACATATACAAACAGAATACAAACCGAATCAGATTTTGTCACTGAAAAACAAGAATTATAAAGCCACTATAATTGGATGGAATAGAAGTACAGCACAGCACAACCTGTTAAATAAAATTCAAGTGGTTCCAAAAATGGAGTTTATAGCCATATATATCCACAATAAAAATCATAAAAATATTAAATAAATGACTTAATAAAGCACCTTAAGGTCTTAGAAATATAAGAACAAGTCAATCCTCAAAGTAGATTAGATAGAAAGAAGCACTATCAGGGCAGAAAAGAATGAGATGGAAATAGAAAAAAAGAAAAAGAAAAACATATAAAGAACCAGGGAAACAGAATCTATGAAAACATAAACAAGATAATCTTGACAAATCTTGAGACAAACTGAGCAATACAGAAGAACCAAATTACTGAAAATAGAAAACAGGACACTACAACAGATATCAATACAATTTGCCGTACCTAAAAATAAAATTCCAAATTCCAACAGATCTAGAAAGAAAATATAGAAGCAATAGACACTTTTCTTGACATGTGACCTACCAAAATTAAACAGTGTACCAATCAATGGGATGGAAGCAGTGAGTAATAAGGCAGGCTCAGATGGCTTTCCTGATGAATGCTGCCAGACCTTAAGAACTAACACCAAGACTCCGCAAACGATTTCATAAAAGGGACAAGGGCTACCAAGCAAGTTCCAGGCCCACCTACCCAGGAATCGAAACTCTAAGTTTAGCAATTTGTATCATATATAATTTGTCACAATCCATGATTGGATTGATAATACTTGAAGTTTATTTTGGGATTGATTTCTATAAATGCCATCTATTGGTTCTGTAAGATAATGACCTTATGACATAAATACACTAATACCAGTAAGCTCTTCATTAGTCTTCACATTGCTCCAGAGGCAGGCAGGTTTTTGAAAATATTTTTTATAATAGTAGCTGTAAATTGTTAGGTTTTTTATAGCACAATTAAATCTATTTTTAAAGGAGATTATTAGGGTAGTTTCACAATGATTTCATTTTTGCAATTAATGCTATTCTTCATCTGTGATTATTAACAGTCTTCTAATTTGGGGTAATTATATAGTCTGAAAATGTTCACAGTAAAGCCTTGCAATGTCAGAGGTAGACAATTTATATTTATATTGATAAAATTTTTATGTTAGAAATCAAACAAAGGGGACAGTACTAGGATCTGACAACAATACAAAGTCACTGAGCATTTTGTGTGTGTAAACAGCAAAAGCTGCTAGTTGCAACCTTATTCATCAGGGCATACTTTTGACTCCAGCAAGGCCTGAACCCACTAGGCTGGTAGGAAGACAAAGTCTTTATTATTTTAGTTATAATGGCACTTAAAAACAATCTTCGTATACTACTTCATCTTCTAAGACTTAATGATTTTGGTATCAGGCTACAGAACAGAGCACAGTAATATACAATAAAATTACTGTACATTCTTTCTCTGCATAAAATTGACAACGTTTTCTTAAAATGCAAGGAAGCAGGAAGATGTAGCAGCTGAGATTCAGAAAAAGTTAGTTCTTATTCAGGTGAAGTAGTAAAACTTCAACCTCATCTGCATCTAGTGTACTGTAGGTCATGTACACCAAGATACTCCAGGGCAGAGCTTAATGTCCTTAAAAATTCTGTGGGGCACTAAGGCACCAGATCTCTGAGATTCTGTTTTGGTTATTGTGGGGTGGGGCCAAGGAATCTATACTTTACAAGGACTCCAGCTATAAAAGTCTGTTTGTGAGTAGTGCTACAGGCAATGTAAGGTAGAAGGATATTCTGGACATAAAAAACGACACATGAGGAGAACTGATTAATTTCAAAAGATTGATGCTTGCTGCTAATGCCAGTTGAGAAAGGAGGATTCATGAATGACACGAACACATTAGCAATAGAAAAGGTATGTGTGGTGGTGCATGTGAATACTTGGTGTGAAATATTTGAGAGTGGAAACCAAATACTACAACCTTGTGGAGCCCAAAATGGACTCTCTGTAGGCTGACTTGAAGCACATACTCCTGATCAGCATGCAACTTGATCCATTTGTTTTCATCCCGTTTGTCTGCTGTCAGAGTTGAGATGGAGAGTTCATTATGTCCTTCAACTGAGTCATCCCATGAGCCTTTAACGCTTATGCCAACATTTATCACTGGCAAGCGAGATAAGAAATTCCATGCCTGAATGAAAAAGAAAAATAATCAAGGAACTATTAGTGGAAAATGCAGTGAACAACTAAGAAATGGTGTGCTTCTAAAAAGTCAGTCTTGGACTTTGAGATTAAATCTGTCGATGCAGCTGTTGAAGTAACACAGAGATCCTTTATACTTTACTCAGATTTATAATACTAGGATACTGCCAATGATGTGACCCAGTTATCTCCTCAGATTTTATTAGTTCTTCTTTATACTTGTTTATGGGGAAAGAGTATGCTTTCAGTATCAGTTTTTTTCCTAATCAACTGAAAAAAAGACTTACTACAACCTAAACTTTTATCTTCATTGTAAATCTCACATGATTTGAGTAACTATTGGCCATACTAAACAGTAAGTATGATTAAAAATGTTTACTGGTAATTTTTTTGTTTTAGAGATGTGCATGATTTTTAATGTGGAGAACATTACCTGGGCTGATACAGAAAACTTGAAAAGAAATTGATGTCATTATTTTTCATAAAGCAACTTAATGAAACATAATGACAATACATTGTTTTGGGGTTTCCATTCTAAATTTATTCTATAAGTTTCTATAGTAAAATACTGTAATAGCTATAGCTCAAAGGGAATCCTATAATTCTAGGGGTTCTTCTAGAAAAAAAATACTTTTTTTTGCATTAACATTCTGACAGTACTTAAATTCTAACGGTTATTAAACCAACACATATTCTGTCATTCTACTCTTCCTCTTTAAGACACTCGTGAATAATCAATCAGTGCTCAACAATGTAGAATGAATGAATGAAAATCTAGACCCTTGGAAACTCAAGGTCACAAGAAACTCAAGGTGCATTTACAAATACTTCCTAATGTAGTTTAAAAATTACATGAGCACTTTCACTTTGGTTTCTTTTGATTCCTTTACAGTTTTTCTTATAGACTTTAATTGCTTGTTTTAGTGCTGCTAGGTATATGTAATTGAAACAAAGCCATGAATATAACTGAAATAAAGCTGTGATGAGCCAAATCACCCTGAGGAATTAAAACACCACCAACACCACCAAAAATCCCCAAACCAAACATCACCGCCAATAAAAAAAGTGAATGCAATGAGAATTTTCAGTGTAACACCTATCCTCTAACCTTTTCTTGTGAATTTGGAATCATGCCTGGACTGGATTCTGAAATAGCTATAGATGTAGTTTAAGTACACATGATGGCCAAACCCTGCCAGAACCAGCTGCTACAGAGCAGAAAACCTGCTCCACTTAAGACTGGTCAAAATGTAAAAATGGTCAAGGAGACAAATAAAAATATCAGCTGGGCACTTATTTAATGAGATCACACATGTGAACTTTATTATTATTATTTTTACTTGACAGTTAAATTAGTTACTGATACAATGCTTTTTGATTTTAGCAACTCTTTAAATTTTATTCTACAATTTTAAAAGTCTTATCTGGATTTTATAATGTATTAATCTTTCAGAAGTATTTATTATTATTTTCAGTCCATAATGTGTACATATTTATTTATTGGACATATATATGTATATATGTATAAACAGCTATCTATCTATCTATCAATCAATCTATCTATCTATCTATCTATCTATCTATCTATCTATCTATCTATCTATCTATCTTCTACCTATATCTCATGAACTATTTTTAAAGAAACTGCTCAGACATTTCAATACCAGCCAAACATATTTATCTGAGGATTAATCTTCATCTATTGAATCAGGCAAGATCACTGCCATGCATACAATTATTTAATTAGCAGCCAAATCCTCTGCCAGTCAGCAGCCGTTCCAGGCATACTGATGGGGTAGAAGATGCAAATCTCACAGTCGTACTGCTTTTTCTCATTACTACTGCAATTAGCACTTAAATTGATGCTTTAAACATACTAATTTCTGGAATAATTCAGGATTTGTATGTTACCTGGGATCGCCTCACTGCAGAGCCGACACCAGATTGCTCTGCAAATTGAAGCACTTTTGAGCCAAATAACCATCATCATATCAGACAGAGCCAATTTGCATTTGGTTTTAAAGATAACAGAATGGCAATTTATGCAAATAAATTAAGTAAGTTTACTTCTGAGTTCTCCCTCAACTAATTATAACAATGTCCTAATTTTTTGTCACATCTAAAACTTGGCTTGAAATCAGTGTATGTTATGTGAGAAATCTGTTGTTGCTAACAGTAGTCTGTTTTGAATTCAAAGATGTTTTTATTCATAATTTTGATGGTAATTTAGTTAGAAAGATAGGCATTTATTATGAATATTTAAATAATGATTTGTGTCAATTTGGGGTTCAACAGAAACTGAACAGTCAGACTTTGAAAATAAAAAAAGGAGACATGGTATAGAAGTTCCTCTCAGTACTTTAAGTTTCAGACCAATACATCAATTATGAAGAATCCCTGAATAAGTACTTTAAAACTTCAAGATAAAATGCTAATGACTTAAAAGTTTAGACAGCCAAATATTACTGGCATCATTCATTCATGTTTTTGGTTTCTGAAAGATTGGATAGATGACTTACTCTGCCTTTTACAACATCAATTTAACTTTCTATATAAGTCATATAGTTCACAAAAAGAGACTGTTTGAAAGAATATCTTATAATCTAGGAATAAAATATTGATTAAAGTAATATATAAGACATAAATCAGTAATTGAAGGGATTTTATATATATTGAGGCACAGCCCCTCCCCCAAATGAAATTCAAAGACTTTGCTCTCTGCAATTAAACCATTATGTTTCCATAAGAGAAGAAAACTTTGTATGTACAGTAAAATACAGCAAGATCCAACAGTTTCAAATTTAAACTAAGGTAATATTCACTGGCCTTGTGAGTATTCCTTTTCACAATGCCAAGCGTACATCTAGAACCAAGGCTGCAGTGAAGCTGGGAGATAACGTTAGGGTGAGTGCTGCCTGGAACACCTCAGATGCATTAAATGTGATCTTCAATTAGTTTTTGATCATTATATATTCAGAAACTCTTTACTGTTATCAATTTTTTATGATCCCATTATTGAAGATGCTGTGTTCTTAGGAAACTCAGTATGAAGAGGAACCAGATATACCTGCTTTGTTTTTGCAGGCTGTAACTCCTTCTCTACCATGGAGCTGAACACATGGTCATTCCCTTCACAGGCATGGATCAGCTCAGGAAGGCACTCAATGGATGTTCGGCACTTAGCATGTGGACCCTTTACAGGTGACTTCCATTTCCTATAAAATAATACACACCAATAAAATAATTCTTTTATAGTCAAATGGTGACAGTAGTTTTTAACAGTTTCTTTAAAGTAAATGTACAGTCTATAGGCTACTATGTTAACTTTTAAATACCACACAGTATATTCTCTAAGCCATCACTACCACTATATGAAATGTAAAAACTAATTCATACATGAGCTCAGTAAATACTTAGGTTTTACAGACAGAGTGTGTTTACATGAACACAAGTCACCTAGATCTTATTGATAAGAAAAAGATAAAATCTACTTCATACTCATACTCTTAAGGGCTTCTGGAAAACTGGATTGAATCTGCTGGGTAGGCCCCAGGTAGTTCCCCTAATGGACCACTGGGTCTCTTAACATGCCTTCTCTACTGCTGAAATCCAGGCCTCGTAACATTTAATGATGCAGTAAAAAGCTGCTGAGCCATGGGTGAAGACATGGGTGTCTTTGGCCTCTTATCACTTGCTACTAGTATGGCTTGCACTAAGCATGTGTCTATCTGTTTTCAGGGATATAAATCACATGGTACACTCAGACATCTTGGAGTCATGGGCCCAATATATTTGAGTGAAAAGAGACTTTCTTTAAGGAACTTCATATATGTCTGAGGTTTTTTTTTTTTTTTTTTTTTTAAATTTTGACCTGGTCTCTTGTTTAGGCTAAGCTTCATCTTGATATGTGCCTAGGGATGGCTTTGAATTCCTGACGTTTTTGTCTCTAACTCATGGTTGCTGTATACTAACAGAACTGATTTATGTAGTGCTGAGTATTAAACTTAGGGGTATTTGCATGCTAGGCAAGCATTCTTATCAACTGCATCACACTTCTAACCCATGCCTGAGAATTTGCTGATATTCGTATTTACAGGTATCTGACTGCAACCCCCTTCCCAGCTGATAGGTTTAAAAATGCACACAGTGGCAAGTGTCAAGCCGACTGTTTTGTTGATTGCATGATTACAAAACTAAAATTTGGCTTAAAAGTGTCTTTCAACTGTTGTGAAACACTGGTGTGAAGGAAGCATTTCATTTAAACACTGCTAACTTTCATGTATTATGTAATTTTTTCCTCTCTGGCTAAAGTATTTACACTATTACATGACACCTGAGGGTAAGAAGTTTGATGTGCACATAAACTCTTTTTTATAATGCACATTTGAGCTCCTAGTATATAAAACAACATTTATAAACATTTCATAGATGTGCAATTCTCATTTGAAAACATATTCCTTAACTCTCTTATATAATAATGGAAAATAGGAATTTGTGTTTGAATTACAACGTATGTTATCAATGTCTTCTTAATGGAGGCTGATATTATAAGGGAATAAATTCAATGGAAACAGACAAAACCAACCAAAGCTGCAAAAGGGAAAAGATCTCAATATGAAGGGCTTCAACTTGCTGTTCATCTTGGATCTGGGAGTCCAGTTCCAAGGGAGGACATCATATCATAGCCCACACTTCTCTCCCTCTGCAAAATCATTATTTTCAACCTGCAAGAGTTAATGTTTTAGGCACCACATGAAACTGTAGTGGTTATAAGTACCTAGAGAAGCCTTTGTGGCTGGTGTGGAACACAGTGGTAGGGCTCAAGCATGGCATGTCTGAACTACTGGGTTGGATTTTAGCAGCCCTTGCCCCCATTCAAACAAACACCAAACCAAACCAACCCCCCCAAAACAAAACAAAACCAGACTCTTTGTAAATTAAAAAGTTATATCAAAAAACCAATTACCTGAAGAGGTGAAGATGGTGCTGTTCTATGTTTGGTATTGTGAGAAGAGAAGAGTCCTTTAGCCATCGGCCTTGGATCACCATCTGAATCAGGTGGGTGATATTCAAGGCCGTCACTAGCCATCCCTGGCTTGCAGCCACATCCAGCATTGCCTGGATAAGAAAGATCATGCAGCAAGTATATTAGAACACTTTCTCTCTCCTCTAGGAATCATCTTATCTTTAACAACAACAACAAGGAAAATCAAGTAGTATATGTTAAAATTCCTATGTATCAGAATAGGTACTAAAAAGCAAGCTATGGTTGAGTTCAGGAATAAACTGAATCTCCCACAGGAGGGTCAAATACAAGCATTGAAGAAGTAAAAAAAAAAAAAGTTCTTTCTCCGATAATAAGAAAAACATGTACTTTTTGAGTAAATACACAACTCACTGAATCAAGAGCATTTAAAATGTAAATTTCAGTCTTTCAAATGTAAAATCAGTAACCGGGAAATAGATTTTCTTATTAAAAATATATTTTCCTGAAAGAGCAGGTTAAAGATATAGGCTGGCTGTTAATGACAATATATCACACTGTATGGGTAACTACCTGTGGTTTATATGCAGTGATGGAAGCTATCCATATTAGTCTATACATCTAATCTAATGTTTTATGGACAAACAAAAGGCTGCATTTGCTTAAGACAAAACTAAACAGTGAAATCTTATTTAAACAGAGGAGAAGTTTACACAGGCAAAGTGATTTCAATTAAATTAGATTCTGCAGAATGCTGACTGAGAGACCTGTAAGTTAATATATTGGAAATTACATTATACAGTTTTAGGATTTTACTAACTTGTTTTGGGATATAACTAGCAAACTATTACAATGATACTTTAACAGTCAATATCCTACTGACAGCAAGATATTATAAAACCTACAAAATCTACTGTTGTACACAATCTACTGTTTTTAGAAATCATTTGATATGTGCCATGCTATCTCTCTGTAATCTCAGTGTGCACATATTCTTCCAAGCTTTAAATTATCACCTCTGTTCTATAATTTATAAAAAGAAGAAAAACTGGTCAAGTTAAATTAACAATCTTTTTATGTACAGTATAGGGAAATGGACCAGGGTCTCTGGATATGATGCTCAGTATGACAGAATAATCAAACTGGTCATTAGCACCTGTTGGGCTGCTAGTTATACAGCAAAAGCCTGGATATAGATAGAATGTATTTATATGCATGTATATACATACATACATACATACATATATATCCATGTGTACATGTGAATGTTCAGGTACACATAAGTTTGTTGGAACTCTGAGAAAAATTGGGTGGGTACATTTCTCCTTTTCCTGAAAAGCTGAATGTCTTTTAAGATGTATGGGACAAACAGGTTATGATGAATGCTATGTAGAAAATAATGTAGTTTGCAAATCACAGCACTTGAGACCAGCTATGTGAACAGAAAGAAGATATGAGTAACTGTACTAATGCAATACAATGATGCTTTTTGAACTTGTAAAATGAGGACTAACAAAAACACATTTAGTTTGATATTTTGTATTGTAACTTGACTAGAAATAAATTCTAGAACAAAGGCTCGCACCTATAACTGGATAGAGTAGCCGTATTTTTTTTAACTTTCAAGTTTACATTATGAACTTTAAAGATTTCATACAATTTATGAGTGTTCCCCACAAATTTTCATTGTATGATCCAGATGTGAAAATATACACAAAATACTCAACAAAAACAACAAAAACACACAAAATAAGTGTGAAGTGCTTCATGTGAAGTAAAAGTCCTACCTTGAACTGAAACTCATCTTTAAATTACAGAAAAGAAAGAGATGAAGGGTTTGCACCTATGTGCAGAACGAAACACTGTTACATAGCTGTCTGTCAATCACTGCCTAGTGCTACTGTACTCTGTTTCACTCCTTAGCCCCCAGCTTCACTGTCTCAGAAACCTCCATTTATTCTCATTCTAGCCCAATTTTCTTTAATACTTAATTTTCTTACTACAATGGATTTACAAAGTATAAAACTAATCAGTCCATCCCTCTACTTAAATATTTTCAATGACCTTGCACTATGTATTAAACCAAAACAGGCACTTCTTTATAAAGCACCCCTATATCTACTGTCTCTCTTTGTAAAGCACCCCTATATCTACTGTCTCTCTTTTCTCTTGTCACCTTGCCCACTATGTGCTCTCAATGGAGTAATACAAAATGACTGGTATTTGCCACATATCAGCTGTTAAATTTTTAAAAAATGAATATTCTTCTTTTCCCCTTACACATGTGAAAATTCATGTTTTGAAGCCTCCCTGATTCTTCCAGATGGGTATAGGCCTATTTGTCTTCTCTGCCTTGACTCTCAAGGAACCTGATCTTATCTTATTGGGATTCTTTGTTTGCATATTGTCCTGTAAACTATAGACTCCTTGTTTTTTTTTTTTAAATTGGATATTTTATTTATTTACATTTCAGATGTTATCCACTTTCCCCATTTCCCCCCACCCTAGAAAATCTCTATCCAATCTCCCCTCCTCCTGTTTAAGAGTGTGCCCCTATCCACTCACACACGCACCCCCACCTCCCTGCCCTTGAATTCCCCCACACTGGGGTATCCAGCCTTCACTGGACCAA
Source organism: Arvicanthis niloticus (assembly GCF_011762505.2). Lineage (NCBI taxonomy): Eukaryota > Metazoa > Chordata > Mammalia > Rodentia > Muridae > Arvicanthis > Arvicanthis niloticus. Next base: position 7,863,178 of record NC_047677.1, read on the forward strand.
GGACTTCCTTTCCCACCTATGCCCAACAAGGCCATCCTCCCCTACATATACAGATGGAGCCATGGGAGCTATGTGCTCCCAGGCTGGTGGTTTAGACCCTGGGGAGCTCTGGTTGGTTGGTATTGTTGCTCTCCTCATGGAGCCTCAAACCCTTTCAGCTCCTTCAGTCTTCTCTCTCACTCCTCCACTGGGAACCCTGTGATCAGTTCAATGGTTAGCTGTCAGCACCTGCCTCTGTATATGTCAGGCTCTGGCAGATCTCTAATGAGAATTTGGAATCATTCTTTGTAACTATAGCTTTAGTACAGTGTATTCAGTACATATGTTTTATTAAAGTAAAAAAAATCCAACTATAATGATTCTAACATGACTAAATTATTGAGAATCTATTAAAGGCAATATGAAAGAAAACACAAACTTTAATGTCAAACATAGATCTGGATTGCTTTTTTTTTTCTTTTTTTCTTTTTTTCTTTTTTCTTTTTTCTTTTTTTGGTTTTTCGAGACAGGGTTTCTGTATGGAACCCTGGCTGTCCTGGAACTTACTCTGTTGACCAGGCCTCCTGAGTGCTGAGATTAAAGACATGTGCGACTACAGTCCAGCTCGGATCCCAATTTTATCCCATTTATCACATCTAGAAGAATGTCACTTTATACTGAAGGAGCTGGAAGGGTTTGAGGCCCCACGAGGAGAGCAACAATACCAACCAACCAGCGCTCCCCAGGGTCTAAACCACCAGCCTGGGAGCACATAGGGAGGGACCCATGGCTCCATCTGTATATGTAGGGGAGGATGACCTTGTTGGGCATAGGTGGGAGAGGAGATCCTTGGTCCCATGAAGGCTGGACGTCCACTGTTGGGGAATTTGAGGGTGGGGAGGTCGGAGTGGGGGTGGGTGGGGCATATCCTCATAGAATGCAGGAGGAGGGGGGATAGAATAGGGGTTCCTGGGTGTGTGGGGGGAAATGGAGTAAGGGGATAACATCTGAAATGTAAATAAAATATCCAATAAAAAAAGTAAAATGAAAAAAAGTCACTTTATATTACTAAATCCAGAAGAGGTTTTATGGAAGTAAAGAGAAATATACAACATGAGAACACTAGGACTCAGCAGCTGTCTGCTGCATAAAGGACAGTAATGAGCAGAGACTTACTTAAACATCATAAAACAGTACTTTCCCTAGCCTCCTTAGCAGAGATTTCCTTTCATCTTTTTGATGTCCTTTTCTACACAGGGTGGGAGTAGAGGAGAGGATCTTGCATGGGCAGAAGCAGATGCATGGGCTGGGCATCAGGAGAGGTTTGCAATTACAAGAAAATCAAGGGACAAGGCAAAGGACTAATCCTGTTGTGCAGGATCAACTAAAAGTAGTCCCATGAAGGCTAGACGCCTAGAGTGTGGGGGAATTTGAGGGTGCGGAGGTGGGAGTTGGGGGTAGGTGGGGGCACATCTTCATAGAAGCAGCAGGAGGGGATGGGATAGGGGGTTCCTGGGTGCGGGGGGGGGGGAGGGTATGGACTCAGGAGATAACATCTGAACTATAAATAAAATATCCTTATTGGATAAGAATAAGTCAGTCTGGTTCTCATGTGGAGTGAGCAGCTCATGCTACTACTGTTCAGTGGTCAATAATTGACAGGGCTAAGGATGGGAGATTGAGGATCCTGACAACATATGACTGAACAGGGGAAAGACTCTGTGTCATACTATTTTACAGCAATCTCTCTCAGGTTACTTCAGAGTTTATCACAGAGTTTATCAGATGATAGCCAACCACAGAAGATTATTTTGGCACATTGAGGAGACACAGCTCTGATGATTCTGAGTATAGGGAAAAACATGGATGGGGCTGAGTCTTTTTAAGATGTTCTCTTAGCAAGTTGGAATCAATTTCCATTGATTGTCATGTCTCACTATGGTGGGATGAAAATGTAATTTCTACCATTGTATTTATTTTTATAAAATTGGACAATTAAAACCATATTATACTAGAAACAATAAGAATATCTGTTATTTACGGAAGAGAGGTAAGCTGGGAGTTGACAAAGTAATTTTTGGACACATTTTAATGAGATTAAACTATGAAGCCAGGTGGGTTATTGAAGTAAAGACAAGATTCTCAGAAGAGTAGAGGCTAGAGGGGACCTCAGAATCTAGGACAAAAATGGGCAACCAGAAAGTTACAACGAGAAGTACTGCTAATAAAGGCATCAATACAAGAGTAGGGGTAGAGGCAAGACCAGCAAGGTAGGAAGGATGACAGTGGAGGCAACTTGGGTGCCCTCTGAGACACTGGGAGTAACTTGTGATTAGAATAGACATTTGCTAACACTTGCTATTTGTCAAACAGTCTATTAGCAACTTTTTATGTGACATTAAATTTAAGTGCATTTTATAGATAAAGAGTTTGTTGCTCACAGAGAGAAAGAAACATATCTAAGACTACATGTTTTAGAAAATATGTCTGGTTAGCATTCAAGTTGCGGAGACCTTGGCTTCAAAGGTATCACTATAATTAGTGTAGTACAAAGCCTATGAGATTCAGAATAAAGTAGAGGATGTGTAGATTTGAGTGGTGTTGTAATTCAGCACAACAGATTTTATAAGGCATGTTAGATCAAATGGAACTTCAACGATGTTTCTCAATGAAAGCAAATAAAATCTTGTTTTAGTATTTGTCACAGAATGATTCCAGGATCCAAGAACAATGCAAAAATTACTAGATATTAAGTTTCCTATTTAAAATTGTAGCGTTTATATATAACACATGCATATACTCCTGTATGTCTTAAATAACCTGTAGATTATACCTAATACACTGTATTGGTTAAATAATGACAAGAGAAAAAAAGGCTATGCCCAGCACTGATGGAATTCTTCCAATTTTTCACTCTATGGCAGGCAGAATACACAGACATGGCATGGAAGTAGAGAGAAAGAAAGCTGATGGGTACAGACTTCACTGCAATTCACTGACACTTGGCACTGGTTTACAGCTGGTGTGTTATGACAGACACAGCCCAATGGCTTAGACCTGTTATAACTGCAACGTTCTGGTCTAATTAGTTAATTATCAAGGTTTATTTTCCACATCTGAATGACTGAGTTTGATCTGTCACTGTTTAAGAGTTCTACTTTCTGTCTAAGCAATGAAGTATGGATACAGATGCACTATTCCTTTGTTTTTATAACTTAACTTTTCTGGTAGACTCTAGTATTTCTGAGGTCATGTTCAGTCAACACCAAAGAAGCTAGAGAGACCATCCTGCAGTCAGGGGACAGGGTTACTATTGATGAAGTGTGTGTAGGGGTTTCAGAAAAGAAGGACTTCTCTTGATCATAGAAGATCTCACAAAGCAAATCAAGAGAAAAAGAAAGAAAATCTTTGTAGATTGAAGGTAATGTTTCTTGCTAGAAGAAAAAAAATGTATGGGAACAAAAAAAAAAAAATCATTTAGAAGAACTGAGTAGAGGCAATGATAGAAAAAATCCTGGAATAGCCCTGCCTTCAATGGCATGACTCTGCAGTGGATTCAACAACACTCTGACATTATTTCCTGCAAAAATGAGTAATTCTGACCTGAAGGCAGAGAATGCAGATATTGATGGTTACCCATGATGGTAGAAGATGTTAGCACACTCTGACACTAGTGTTGTCATGGCCAATTTGAATACAATCATAACAGGCCAAAGACTAAACTAAGAGAACAGGAAGGGGGAAAAGTCCTGGTAACAAAACCAGAAATGCTCAGTCAAGTTGACTGATAAAGACACTGTGAGAGAAGTGACAGAAATGGAGATCATTCAGCTTCTGGGTGAGGCAGTTTGACATCTTCCATGTGCAGGAGTGTGGGTTGCAGGTAAGTATGATGTTAAAAAAAAAAAAAAAAAAAAAAACAACTGTTGAAGCCACTATGATGGATGGACCTGTAGACAGGAAACTGACACCATGAATACTATGTGAGGAGAAGATACTATAGGAGAAGAAGATTTCATTTAGGAAACAGCTTTAAAAACAGAAATCTAATGCATTTCTAGCAGAAGCTGGCTCCCTAGAAGGAAGTGGTTAGAGACACAAGAAGAGGCTAGCTTTTGTCACTGCAGGACAGGAAGAAACATTCAATGTGAGTCTCAGAGAAGAAAAAAATGAATTGGACAGAATTCTCCTGTGTCTGCCTATGACTGAGTGAGGGAGCAAGACCAGAAAGAAGATGACGAACCAAAGAGGCAGACCCCAGAAAAGACAGCATGCACACCAAAGGCATTTCAAATATCTTCAAGGACTTCTGAAGTGATTTATGGCATGCAAAGGTAAAGGAAACCAGAATGAACAATCTCTAGAGGAGCTTTAGGATGTGGACAGACCTCATGGCCTCAACATTTACTATAAATCCAACACAGAATTTCCTAATCTTCTCAGGTTCATCTAAACAGTTAAACCCAACTGGTTTTATAGCGGCAGTAAAAACTAATTCATCCAAATCTACGATTATTTTTTCTTTTCATCTTCTATAACTGCAGATTATACTTTAAGCAGTGAGCATCTAAGTTTATCAAGTAATAGAAATCTCTTGCAATTATTGTAATTATTGTAAAAATACCCCAACAGTGAATTATATGAAGCCATATTGTGTGCAAACATTATGATGAAAGTATCTGTACAGTATTACAAAATATAAAACACATTCACAAATAATTTAATTAAATCCTTACCAATAGCAACTGTGAGACCAACAGGGAAACAGAAGCTTACAGAAGGTCAGTGAATATGTAATAACACCCTCAAGAGTGACAGAAGTAAGGATTTTCCCAATTCCAGACCTGTGCTCTCTGCATGAAACTTCACTACCGCTGCTGACTTACACATATGCTGTGTTATTTCAAAAAGGATTTCAGTTGGCTCACCTCTTTCCCATACATAGAAAATGAATATTAAATTTGAACAAATGATGTAATTAAGTAATTACTGACTTCATGAATAAATTTTGATAATACAAATTTTGAAAACAAAACATTTGAATTAGTTTTAATCCATATAGCTATATCTCAAGGTCTCCTATTTAGGCCTTTATATTTTTTTTTTTTGAAACAAAACTCACTCATTCTGGAGTAAAATAATCCAAGATAAAAACAGTAGTCACTAATCTAACCTAACAACCACAACCACTGACGTTCATACTTTAAACAGAATAGTAAAAGAACAGTGCAAGGTCTATTATTAAAAATTTCTCTCCAAACCTAAACTTTTTAAGAAATTTGTCAGTGTATGGGCTGCAAAATGTGCACAGGGTCCAGCATGTGATGCTCCAGCCCTGTGTTCCTGCTGCAGCACTCTGTAGACCTCATCTTGCCCTTGATTATTCCTCCCTGTAAGAAAACCTTTCTCCCTGTACCATCTCTCTCACAGTCGAGATCACAAGCATAATAAAATCAACAGGACCACAGCTGAAATGACAGGTCATGTTGCCACGTCTACCCAAATTAAATAACATAAAGATAATTTTTCTTATTGGATTTTAAAAAATTTGTTTCATCCAGAATGAAAGAAAATTTATATTAATGTAGAGAAATGAAGTTAACAGTGCAGTACCATGGAAATGCAAATCACTACAGAAAGCTCATAAGACCAAAGAAAGTTCGAGGACTTTCATAGTTAAGACAGGCCAAGAGAGAAAAGAAAGTCAGACTAATTCATGTAGTATCCTCAACGACAGTATAAGGAAAAAGAGATAGTGCGTAAATGTTAAGGAACTATGAATAATTACGGATTTTAGTTAATGATAATATCTAACTATCAGCTTATTAATTAAAACAAATATACTTGCACTAAAATATGTGAGATGTTAGCACAGGAGGAACAGTATTCTCAGGATATCCAGGGACTCTTTGCAACCCTTCCTGGAAATCTCCCACTTAAGGATTAACCCGGCCTGATTCTGCTTAGCCTCCAAGATCAGACTAGATTGAGTACATTCAGAGCAGGAATGTTTTAGGAAACCTTCTTGAAAATATGAACTATTCTCAAATAAAAACCTCATGAAAGAAAAAAACCTACTAATAAATATAACTAGAAACTCAGTGAAGGAGCTTGTTCAAACTTCAGCTGTTTAAGACTGTGAGCAAACCACTGCTTAACTCAAGAGCTCCTGGAAGTTTTGCAAGGATGGGAAGACCCCTGAGAATAGCTTTCTGGAGAGATAGGCACGCTCATGTAAAGGATCAGGTCATGTGAAGTAAGGATACAATATTTTATCAATAATTAAAATGGTGAAAGTACATTTATAAGATCTTTTTTCAATAGCAACAGTTGTTCATAGTAACTTTCCCCTGAACTTTGACCCCCAGAAGGTTAGCATTCAGGAAGCTCAGCTGCTGTCTAACAAACTTAATTAATCAAAAAGTCATTTCCGAGCTGTAACTATGAGTAAAAGTGCTTCAAGTGTGCTAGCAAGCCTACAAGTTAATCAAAATGCTAATGCAGTACAAATTAAAGTTGTGATTAACATTTCACAGTAGCTGCTTAAGTGAATTGATCACACAAATGGGTTAAGCATTACTCATTTCCTAAAGCCCCAGCCGGGAAAAGGGTTGTTATGTGGGTGTGAGGAGAGGAACTGAAGATAGAATGATCCTTCACAACAGCAGGACACTGTCAATAAACCATCCCTGAATTACCACATAAAAGCTTACAGGTACAGTTACCCAGGGGAAACAGCCTTCCAAATTATATTTTAGTCCCCAAAGGGAGATTGCTTCCAGCTTCACGGGAGTAAATAAAGGTGGTATTAGACACCTTTATTTACACATTTGTATTAAATATACATTAGTACTATTTGGGGGGAGGGGTGTTAAGCCTGCTGGCTCTGTTACATCCCTAGTAAGGATGATGCTTTGTTTTAGGTGGTTTTGGTCATTGTACTGAACAGTTAAGCTGTATCTCTGACCATCTGAACTGAGTGTCCATTGCAGTGTGGATCTTTTAATAAATGATTAAGTTCACGTAGACTGATCTGCTTTAAATCCTTTAGCAAGTCTTCAGCTAGCTTCTATAACAAGAAGGAGCTCTTGGGCTGTCTGGCCAAGAAAGCAGCCTAAATTAGACACAATCCTGGTCTCTTTATGAGTTTCATAAGGTCATATTAAATTTTTTTAGCAAATAGAATACACATTTTGATAATTCACAATTTGGCAGCAGAAAAATCTTTTAAGTTGTGGGAAAACACACACATATGACTATTCTATCATCTTCTATTAAAGAACTACAAAGAAAAAAAATAGAAATATTTATTTTCTTTGTTTGTGAAGAATGGTTATCTCCTACAATGCCACACTGGGTCCCAGTCATCTTCCCAGTTAGCAATGTTACAACTATCACAAGTTCCCAGTATACCTTAGATATGAAATCTGGTAATATCACCTGACACAGACCTTCCAAGCAGACATATTGTTTACATATAATCCACTTATCTTACTTTATCAAAACAATCTGTCAAGATCTTCTGAAACTTACTGTGTTACCTACTTAAAGAAAACCTCATTTTGTCTAATTAGAAGCATTTAACATTTGAAAGGATTTAACAAAGGATACATCAAATTCACCTAACATTTGCATTATCAAAACATTCTTACAAGTATTGTATTAAGGATTACACCAAGTACTTCTTTTTTAAGCTTGGTAATAACTAGACTACTTTCACTGCTAATTGTACTTGGCTCTAAAAAGACTAAGCCCACTCATTCAGACGACAGTGACGTTTTTCAATGCATTCCTACCCATCAAGCCCATTCTAGTGAGCAGTAGGTAAACCTACTCATCTTCCTCTTTGATTCTTTGGGAACCAAATATTTTTACAATTAACCTCCACAAACTGGTAATCATTTGCTATGAAATCCAGACCCAGTTCATTTTCAGTTATACTATTTTTTTTCACTTAAAAGTTTTTTCACATTTCCCCTTTTTGTACTTGGCTATTTTTTCACATTTCCCCCACTGAATGTAACTTGGCTATTTTATTCTCTTATATTCTAAAATATGGAGATATACTTGCAGAAACACGTGCAGTGTTTATCCATTAGCATACATTAGTTGAGGCATATAAGTCTGAGAAGTAATTCTTGCCATTCCTGAAGCAGAAACTACATAATTGGGACTTCAGGCTCATACCTGGACCAAGCCAGCTAGAGACCCATCTTTATGAGCTACATTAGAATCTAGCTACATTAGGATCAAGAAAGAAAACAAAAAGGAAGGAAAACAGATTGATGATAAAATGTTGTTTTCAGAATTAATGTGAGTTATAGAAAATACATTGACTCATAAGATATGCGACATACATTTATCTTATTAGAAGTTGTTATTAAAGAAGTCAAAGTATTATTTTGATCTTTAGGCTAAACAACTGTATCAATGAACTTTAAATTTTTCTTTTGGCAAATTCAAGGAACATATCTAGAGAAAAGTGTGCCATCTAAATACAAAAATTTTTTTGATCTAAAGACAGATATACCACAAGATGCATACACTACATTCTACTACAGAGATACCTGCTCATCCATGTCCACTGTTGCTCTATTCGGAGTATCCTGAATCTGGAAACAGCCTAGATATTCATAAACTGATGAATGCATAATAAAAATCTAGTAATTTTCATAATGGAATATTTTTTAGCAGTTAGGAATGAGATTATGATATATGCGAGTAAATGGATGAAAGGAGAGACAATAACCATCCTAAGTAGAGTAACCCAGACCGACAGAGAGTTACGTGTGTTTTCTTATATGTGGATGATAGCTTTTAAGTTTTAGATATTTGTGTTTCATCAATAATTTTGAATGAATGTAGTTACTAAGGTGTCAAAGAGGAGGAGATCTTCCAAAGAATAGGAAATAGACTACAGTGTTAAAAAGGGATAAAGGAAAAGTTAGAATAGGAGGATTAACTGGAGAAGGTAATGGGAGGGCAGGGTCGAGGGAATATGGGGAAGATCAACTTAAAACTAAAGGCCTTTTGAAAAGCCACACGTAGCCTACTATTGTAGAAGCTTCTTATATAATATGTGGTATATATAGAATTTAAATGGATTAATCATATAATGGGCGACAATGCCCCAACTAGATACCATATACTACCGAATAAAACTTCCAGTACTACGAATTGGCTATTTCTTTTTGAATCATTGTCCACAGTGGGTAGACCTCTAACAAAACGTTACAGGCTAATGACAATGCTATTGCTTACCTTCCACAACCTGATGGTAAGACCCTATTGACGACACAACTCACTCAGTCATCAAACAGAAAAATTGAGCTGGCGCCAATTAGAAACTTCACTCCTACTGACTAACACTCACAGTGCTGGAAGTTGATACACATGCTATTGGAAGATAAACATAATCATTGATCTCACCTAGCTATGAACCCTACAAGTTACAACAGTGGTCTGCGTGCAAGAGGTACCCACTGAAACAATAGTGGCACAACTCCTAATCACATAGTGCTATACCCATAGGGCAAAGCATGATGAATTCTCATCAGAAAAGCTTCTTGCATCTGATGGGAATTAACATAGAGATCTACAACTGAACAACACACACAGACTAAAAGACTTTGCAGTACTCAGTCCTAAATGGGATGTCTGTATCACACCCCTCCATTCCCAAGGTTCAGATATCTATGCAGAAGAGGAGACTGAAAGTTTGTAAGAGTCGGAAATGGTAGATGACTCCAAAGAAACAGTATTTTCCAAAACCAACCTGTTTGCTTCTCATATGCATTCATAGACACTGTGACAGCATACACAAGAACTGCAAAAGTTCAAACTAGAGAAAAGCCTACCATGGAGACAGAGAAATAGGCATACAGCCCCCACCTCTAACCAAGAAGCTGTTGACAATTGGTATCTGCTAGGAGGGTCAGAATCAGCTTTCTTCAATCCTGTGTGACTCTGAGTACATCAACCATAACCTAGAGCAGGACTCATGCTCAAGAACAGTTCTCAATATTACTTACTACATTTTATAGTTTAGGTGATCAAGAATAGGATTTCAAAGGTGAGGAGGCCAGGGCCAACCGATTCTATAATTACATAATTTAGAAATTAGAACTCTTTAAGCTATTTAAAAAATGGAGTATATATAGTAATTTTTACTTTTGTTGTGATTGATAAAAATAAAAATATAAATAATAATAAAATTATTTTATTATTATTTATAAATAATAATATGACCAACTCCTATGACCAACCCCTCCAACCCAGTAAAAAACAAATTTGTACACATATAGAATGATCTTGATGCATAATTTGTAACTGAATATGATGAAAAGGAAGGATGAATTATACTTTCTGGCTTCAAGATAGAAGACTATCATTGCAATTCTATTTTCCTTTCATGAAAAACTATACGTTATAGTTTTCATAATCTAAAGGGTGGCTCAAATAGAAGATATGCTTCTATTAAACCAAAGGATAATGAAGAGGCATCTTCTAATTCTAAGACTGAGAAGACCAAGTTACACCTATTTCCTTGAGCCTTCAAGTTCTCTCCTTTATAGGAAGGCTGTACTTGTGCTGTTAGAACAGAGATACCAATGGTTAAGCCATTTGCTCAAGGCAGCAGGTGAGCAGAAGAGATTGACAATTGGTATTAAGTCCTGGCACTAAGTCCAAACCATAGACTGAATGATCATGTTCAGGTACCATGTGAGCAGCAATATAATGTTTAAAAAGCTTCTTAGAAGGGCTAGAGCTTGGAAAATGGTTGAACCCATGCTTTCTAACAGTCAGAGTAGCAATTATGTATCAAATAAGAAAAGGGAAAATTAGAATTGCTGACCAACCTGACTAGCAAATGTTCCTCTCCTTTCCTGGTTTACTTTTATCACACTATGAAAGCAATTGCAGGAATGAGAAGATTCAGGGTAAGAAGCTGGTGAGGCCTTTCTAGCAAAGAACATGGAACCTGAATCAGCCATCTCGTACAACCAGTCAAGACTTCAATAGAAAGATTGGGACATCAACCCAGCTACAAAACCTTAGATCTACAATTTGTCCTGCCTACTAGATGTGTAGGAGTGAAGATGGGGCAGAAATTAAGGGGGTGGCCAACTAATTACTGGTCTAGCTTGAGACTCATGCCATGAGAGGGATCCTACCCCTTACATCGTTAATAATATTCTGCTATACTTATAGATAGGAGCTTAGTATAATCATCACCAGAGAGGTTTCACCCAACCACTTAGGGAAGCAGATGCATAGACCAAATATTAGGTGGAGCTTGAGGAGTCCTGCAGAAGAGGGGGAAGGGGAGGAAGAATTGTAGGAGCCAGAGAGGCCAAGGACACAAGAAAGTCCACAGAATCAACTAACATGGGTCTACAGTGGTTCACAGATATGGAACCACCAACCAGGGAGCTTCAGTGGGATTGACCCAGACCTCTGCACATGTTACAGTTGTATAGCTTGGTCTTCATATGGGACTTCTAACAGTGGGGACTGGGTCTGTCTCTGACTCTGTTGCCTGCCTTTCAGACCCTTCCCTACTACTGGGTTGCCTTGTATAGCCTCAATAAGTGAGGATGTCCCTAGTCTTACTGCTACTTGCTATGCCAGGGCTGGTTGGTATGCATGGGAAGACCTCCTGTTTTCTGAAGAGAAATAGAGGAAGAGTAGATGCAGAGATGGGGGATTGGGAAGAGAGGAGGGAGGGGAAACTGCCGTTGGGATGTAAACTAACTAACTAACTAACTAACTAAATTAATTAATTAATTAAAAAAGAAAATAATACATGAGTGGGACATGGTGGCACATGCTTTTAATTCCGGTACTCAGGAGGCAAAGGCAGACATATCTCTGTGAGTTTGAGGTCTGTCTGGTCTACAAAGCAAGTTCCAGGACAGACAGGGCTGTATAGAGAAATCCCGTCTCAAACAACTACAACAACCTCCCCCCACCCCCCACCCCCCAAAAAAAACCCCAGCAGGATATTCATAAGCACAGCTTCCTATAAGATATTTATTAAAAACAAACAAATAAACATAGCTTCAGAGTGAGGAGGGTGGTGAGTTACTATCATCAGTAATGGGTACATCTGTGTCGTGAACTTCCTGAATGTGATTCACTAACAGGGCAAAACATCGTTCTCTGCTGGGGTAATCCTGCCACACTATGGAACATGAATGCAAATGCAATCAAAAGGGAGCACTCTCTTGGCCAGCTCAAACTTTAGGGCACTACAGAATTATGGCTAAGACAGCCAAGAACAGTAAGGGAACAAAACAGATGAAATGTGGGATCCTGCACTAAAACAGTTATTGGGCTGAATATAAAAAAGGAGAGACTTATTAAATTGGTTATGTAAAGTAAACTTTCATGCATGATATTCAGATGAAGACTATAATATTAAATAATTTATTTGCAAAGATAAAAGTTTACTTCAGCTAGAAAGATGGCTTAGTGGTTAAGAGTACTGACTGCTCTTCCAGAGGTACTGAGTTCAATTCCCAGCAACCACATGGTGGCTCACAACCATGTGTAATGGGATCTGATGCCCTCTTCTGGTGTGTCTGAAGATAGCTATAGTATACATAAAATAAATAAATGTTTAAGAAGATTTTATTTCATTTTGCACCTTTTATGCAGCCTTCCTGACCCCAAGTGCTCATGAATTGTCAGTGTGGAGAGGATGAAAAAAATGTTATAGCAAACACAAATGAATATCCAGGGCCACAGAAGAAAACTCAGAACTTTAATCCTGAAAAGTATGACTAATGAGGAAGAGTAAATCATATTCCTAGACAGGACAATCATGTGTTAGCTACAAAAGTGTGTCCAAAACACTGATGTGTTACAGCCTCATTCTCTCTGAATTGCTGAAACCCAGTGCTTACTCTATATTATGTTGTAATTATTTTTGAATAATAAAAATGTGTTGGGTGTGCTGTCACATGCTTTTAATTCTAGGAGGCAGAGTTGGAGGATGAGGCAGAAGTAGAGTTCAAGGCCAGTCTGGACAACATAGAAAGTTCTAGGATAGACAGGGCTACATAGAGAGACTCTGTCTCCAAAACAGCAGCAGCAGCAGCAGCAGCAGCAGCAGCAGCAGCAGCAGCAGCAGCAGCAGCAGCAGCAGCAGCAGCAACAACAACAAAACAAAAAAGCCCAACCAAACAAAGAATAAAAATATTACAAGTTTTATTACAAAATACTCAGGCATTTTAGGGAAGCATAAAGGAAAAAATAAAAAGCATAATAAACCTGTTACCCAGATATAGATGCTGTAAATTCTCCCAGTGGAGCCATCTTAGATCTTTTGGTAGAAATGGCAATATATTTTCCATATATGTGGAGCTGATACAAATCACAATTATATGAAAGGTCCTAGGCTATTTTTGAACTTTTACTATTTTAAATAATGTCCTTGTACTGGTATCCTCAGATAGACTTAATGTACCCTTAAAAACACTTTTAAAAACCACAGAAATGTTTAAAAATGCATGCTAAGATCTCTCATAATTCAATTTTGTCACCAGTGTACATGCTGCATCAAAACTTACTCTCCTGTGATTTTCCTTAGTGCCTTCTTTCTTCCAGATCTTCTGGAGAAGCCCAGAATCACCTTCAGATTCTCATGCCTACTAAACCTCCTATCCATTCCCTGACATATTCAGCTAGCACTTAAAAAAAAGCTATTCAAGAACCATTAAGGATCTAACCAATTCTCATCCACCACACCTACTCAACATTTCTTGCCTAACCCTAGAACATTCAAGGCATGGAGACTTTGCTGACGGGGCTTTAGGCTCTAATGCTTATGATGACATCAAAAAGCTGTTACAATATTCTTCCTTTTAAATTGCATTACATCAAGGACAGATTTTCTTCATATATTTCAATAAAACAACATTACAACAAACACTTTATATTGACTACAAAAGGAGATAAATGGGTTTAGGTGACCATTAATTATTTTGGATATTGAAACATTTTGTAAAATATAACACAGGGCCATACATTTCACTATTATTTGTGGGTTTAGAAAGTATTTGCTTCTTATAAAAATTATGGTAGCATGACACTATTACTGTTATCTTCACATAAAATATTAAATATTTGAGAATCGTGATAGGTATTACTAACATTACTAATGAACCAATGTTCCTGTGCTTTTCTTCTTTAGAGAGAAATTTAAAATTCATACCAAGCTTCAGCAACTTCCTACACAGGCTGACCCTATCTACTCCACTGTTTCCAATTCTACCTCTCTGTGCTATTTCTAACCATCTCTCTTCACTGTTTTTCAATAGTCATTTTGATTTTCCTTGAATAGACTAGGTGGCTTCCTACAAGAGAGCTTCAGGAACCACTGTGTGTCCAGAACACTCCAGCATCATCTGCCAAAGCTCGGGTTCCTCCTTCTTTCTTCTACTTTAACTTTTATAAACAGGATATTTCACTAGGCAGCCAGGGTTAATTTTCACTTTTATGCTGACTTCAAACTGAAGATTGTCCTGTCTCTGCTACCTAAGTCCTGGGATTACAGATGACAAAGGCCTTGACTTACATTATCAACCGACAGTCTTTGCCATCTTGAGTCATAAAAGTATGGATTCTTCTATTTTATTACCATAAGCTCAATGAATATACATGTTCCTGGTACATACTTTTCCTTTAATACATTCTGGTTAAATGTGACAGAAACTGGCTTTGCTATTGTTTTGCTTTTCTGAAACAAGGCTTCTCTGTAATACAGCCCTAGAGGTCCTGAAACTTGCTTTGTAGACCAGGCTGGCCTCATAGAGAGAGATCTGCCTACCTCTACCTCCTGAGTGTTGGCTTTATAATGTTTTATATTTCTTTTCCTTAAAAAAGTATTGATTTGATTCACCTGGTGGTTTCTCAACAATGGTAGAATAAAAACACCTTAAACATAATAAAATTAAGATACAGATATCAGAAAGGCTGTCATACCTGACATACTCTGAGAGCTTGGTCTAAGACTGTCTTGGTATCAGTATCATAATCTGGGCAGGGCAGCATGGCTCGGCTGAGATGTGCCTGAAGCAAGAGATGGGCTTTGGTGTGAGGGCTGTCAAATGAATGAGGATTTAATGCAATGGGAAGACATTTTGCCAATTCATTATTCGTGTGGTCCTCATTGTGTCTTACTGGCAAGTCTGTGTATTCTTCTGCATCCTGTAAAACAAGACAAATTTCAACTTAATGATAAATAACATAATAATTCATATACTTTTCACTGATATTATTTTGTGGTCTGAGAACTAAACCCAAAGCACTGCACATGCCAGACAAGCAACTGTACCTATGAGCCACATCCCTGGCTGTGATTAACCATGTTTAAAACATGGTTTATAAAATCTCTTCAAATCTTGTTTCATTTAATACTATTTAATAATAACAACTAAAAGATAATAACTTATAATATATTTGAAATCCATAAGTACTCACTTGTTTTTGAAAGGTCAGCAAAAATAATACAGGACCTAATAGGCCTTACAGACTACTATGAGAGTGGGGCCATAGCAATGAACCAGAACCCTAGTTCCCACTAGGAGACACAGACAACCAATTCTATAAAGTGCAGTGAGTGTTGTGCTAAGAACAGAGTACTAAAGAGACTTTCTTTTTTTTTCTTCTCTTTTTTTTGGATATATTATTTACCTTTCAGATATAATTCCCCTTCCCCCCATCCAAGGTAGTTTAGGCCCTGGGAGCTCTGGTTGGTTGGTATTGTTGCTCTCCTCATGGGGCTGAAAACCCCTTCAGCTCCTTCAGTCTTCTCTCTTCCTCCTCCATTGGGAACCCCAGGATCAGCGCAACGGTTCTCTGTGAGCTTCTGCCTTTGTATATTTCAGGCTCTGGCAGACCTCTAAGGAGGCAGCTATATCAGGCTCCTGTCAGCATGCACTTCCTGGCATCCACATCAGCGTTTGCCTTTGGTGACTGCACATGGGATGGATACCCAGGTGAAATGGTCTCCAGATGGCCCCTCCTTCACTTTCTCTCCCACACTTGGTCTCCATATTTGCTCCCATGAGTATTTTGTTACCCCTTCTAAGAAGTGCCAAAGCACCCACACTTTGGTCTTCCTTGTTCATGAGCTTCATGTGATCTGTGAGTTGTATCTTGGATATTACGAGCTTTTAAGCTAATATCCAATTATCAGTGAGTACATACCATGTATGTTCTTTTGTGATTGGGTTACCTCACTCAGGATATTTTCTAGTTCCATCCATTTACCTAACATTTTCTTGAATTTGTTGTTTTTAATTGCTGAGTAATACTCTATTGTGTAAATGTATCACATTTTCTGTATCCATTCCTCTGTTGAAGGACATCTGGGTTCTTTCTAGCTTCTGGCTATTATAAATAAGGCTGCTATGAAATAGTGGAGCATATGTCCTTGTTACATCCTTGGAGCATCTTCTGGGTATATGCCCAGGAATGGTATGGCTGGATCCTCAGGTAATGCTATGTCCAATTATTTGAGGAACTGCAGACTGATTTCTAGAATGGTTGTATCAGCTTTCAATCCCACCAACAATGGAGGAGTTTGGGAACCTACTATTTTTTAGAGTATTAGGAAAAGCTTAGTGAAAAAAAGTGACGCTTATGGTCTGCAATGAGTGAAAGAAACAAAGCAGTGTTGGAAAAAGGGTCAGGAATGGGATTGGTGAGTGAGCAAAGGGTGGATAACAGGAACATCAAGTAAAGACTCCTCACCATCAAATGCTGTGTACTAAGTGCTAAGCTATTGGTGAGTTTTATTTTAGAGGTTTCAATGCTGTTTATGACTGACTCGATAAAGACCAAAAGCCTAAACAGAAGTAGTCTTTTCATTAAAAATAGATTTATTAGCTGGGCAGTGGTGGCACATGCCTTTAATCCTAGCACTTGAGAGGCAGAGGCAGGTGGATTTCTGAGTTTGAGGCCAGCCTGGTCTACAGAGTAAGTTCCAGGACAGCCAGGTTTACAGAGAAACCCTGCCTTGAAAAACCAAAAACCAAAAAGATTTATTGCTTTCTTAGAATACTTTTATAAAAGAACAATCTTATCTTTCCAAATGTGTATTGAGATTCAGCCTACTGTTGTTGATATCAAAGTTCAATACCATTAGGGATGGGTTAATGTTATAAATGGTTTGATAACATTGGGTTAGCAGAGAAAGAACAAAGTATATGAATCAGTATATAACTATAAGAACACTTGAGATTTAGGAAACAAAGTAGGTGAGCCTTACTATTGCCTAGGTTACAGTACAAAGACTTTCCAGGGCGTAGTGCAGAAAGGCACAATCCAAGTGGACCTGCATGACTCTTGAATTGAGTTTTGAAATGGAGTTAAAAATCTATACATATGAAGGTGGCTAAAGTTTATGTGTCAGTAGTAGAGAAGATGGCTACAGATCAGGGGCTGGGGACATGGAGAATGTGTATATATGAGCTCTAGAAATCTGGAGGAACTCCTCTTTGACTTTTCATCAGAATACTGTCTAGAGAAGTGTTCTCAACCTGTGTGTCTCAACTCCTTTGGGAGCTAAATGACCCTTTCACAGGAATCATCTACAACCACTGGAAAACACAAATGTTTACATTAGAATTCATAGCAGTAGTAGAATTATAGTTATGAAGTAGTAATGAACGTAATCTTATGGTTGGTGTCACCATGAGGGCTGCAGCGTTAGGAAGGTTGAGAACCACTGGTGTAGACCATGTCTGTTAGAAGATGGTCTAAGCAGGGCCAAAAAAAAAAAAAAAAAAAAAAAAAAAAAAAAAAAAAGATTCAAATAACAGTAGTTCTTTGCAAGAACCAGTATCTAGCGTTGAAACTGTACCTAGACTAATTCTTATTCTTATTACATAGAGCAGAAAAATTCATAGACCATATGATAAAGAATGGAGATGGTCTTGCTTGTAGGCTGCACAGTGAATACTATTCTGGACCTGCCTTTAAAAAAGCATAAATGCAAGATCTAAAGGGATCACATGCTTCCAAGTAAATTAACTAAATTCCAGAACAAAGCTCAGAAAGGTTTACAAAAATTCTTCAAGATGAAATTTGTATCTAACTGATTACAAGCCACACACACACAAAATAAAGCAGGAAAACAGGGCTTATAACAGGGAGAATAACCATCTATAGAAGCTAATAAGAAACACATGTTAAGTCATACTTTATTATACAGGTAATCCTTGACTTTGACTATGATTGTTTAAGCCATTTACACTTAACATGATTGTTGATTTACTTTAGATCTAAATGTATAATCTTAGCTGTCTGTCTCCCAGAAATCTATATTTTCTTGGTATAAAAATGTATTTTATATGTCTCATTTATTCTCTGATTGTCTTATTACATTTTTGGGGGGTAGAGCAAATTATGTTTCTTAGATTATTTATCTTCTAGGTTGATTATTGGTTTTAACTTATGTTTTTCTATTTTGATGGTTAAAACGATTTATAATACATTTTTTTTAGCTATTAAAAATATTTTTTATGCCTTTGACTTTGACCTGGGCTACTTTTCTTTCCTTCTATACCATAAGCTGTAGGTTTGGTCTTTTGATTAATTTCTCAGTTTCCTTTTATATTTAACGTTTTCTTTGGCTGAGGTATCCATTTCTTTTGTCTTTAAGGACTGAATTTCTCTATGTCTTTCAATGTGTTGGTGACATTTATCTCTGAGATTTTTGTTTGACTTGGTGAGTTTTTAATTTCTTTACTAAATTTTATTTTGACATCTCATTTTCATTATTTCCTTTAAATATTTTTATTTGCCTTCACTAAGTTATTCATTAATGTCCACTTTAAGGCCCTTAGAGATATTCAAGGCCAAGAGAGATATAAAAGCTATTTTGAAGTCCTTGTGTTGTGCTTCAGCTAAATTGCTTTTCTTAGAGCATGTTTCAATAGGGGTGCTAGATTTTGGAGGAGAGATATTATCTTGGTTGGTTCATGGTGTGGACAACTAGTCTTGTCTTAGTTGGGTAAGCGCTTTGTCTTTTGGTTGCAGTTGCCCCAATCTAACAGGTTATGGAGCAGAATACTGGTTTTCAGTATTAGAGCCACATTGTGTTTCAGAGTTCAGATTCCAGAAGTCCTTGATTAGTGCAATGGGTTAGGTGGCTGGTACACTAGCAGGTGGGTGAAAACTCTAGAGGTTTCTTAAGAAGAACCTGAAGCCTTGTTTGAGGCAGAACTAGAGGTTCTCTGGGTCTGGCCACACAGATTGCCGCAATCTAACTGAGGAAAGATTTTCAAATTCTTTTAACAGAGCCACTATTACCCCCTAACAACATATGGTAAAATCAGCACTGTCTGCTTGTGTGCATCTGCGTGCGCATGCATGCACACACACAAGACATAAATCCACACACATAGGGATACCTGTCTTTTTAATAGAGGCCAAAAATATATACTAAAAAAAAAAAAAAAAAAAAAAAAAGACAGCTTCTTTAACAAAACGGTGGTATTAAAATTGGATAGCTATATGTAGATGAATCCAAACAGATCCATATTTGTCACCCTGTAGAAACTAAATTCCTCAAAGACCTCAACATAAACCAGATACATTAAACCTGACAGGAGAGAAAGTAGGGGAATAGCCTTGAATACACTGGCACAGGAGAAGCCTTTCTGAACAGAGCACTGTTAGCATAGGCAGGCACTAAGATCAACAATTAAAAAATAGAATTTCATGAAACTGGAAAGCTTCTGTACAGCAAAGGACACGTGGCAGCCTACAGACTAGGAAAAGAATTTTTTTTTAAATCAACTTACACATCCAATAGATGGCTGATACCCAAAATATATAACATAACCAACTTCAAAAATTAGGTATCAAGAAAAACGAACCCCATTATAAAATGGGGCACAGATCTAAACTGAAAAATTCTCAATAGAGGAAACTCAGATGACTGACAAATAGTTACAGGCATGTTCAACATCCTTAGCGACCAGGAAAATGCATATCAGAACTATTCTGAGATTTCGTCTTCTGACTGTGGGAATGGCTAAGAGCTATAAAACAAGTTGCATTACCCAACTCTTATCAGAAAAGCATCTTCTTATAGTAGATGGAAATTAACCTAAAAACCCACAGAAATGTACAGAGACTCTGGATTATCTTCACTAATTACTTTCTCCAAGGGTCAAGGATCTCTAAAGAAGAGGAGGCAAAAAGATTCCAAGAAACCAGAGATGGTTAATGACTCCAAGTAAACACCATCTTCCAGACTCAAAAGGGCTGGTACACATATAAACTCAAAGAGACTGTGCCAATAGGCAAAATACATGCAAAAATAGAAGCAAGCAAGCAAGCAAGCAAGAGAAAAAATAAGAAGGGGGAGTAGCTCAAAGTATCACTCTTAACTAAGATGTTGTAATCCTTCAAATTTACATAAATGAAAGATGTAATTTAAAATCCCCGCACTCCTATAGTGAGCTGGGAATATCACTTGAAAACCTGTGGGTGGGCTAATCTGGAATATGGAAAAGAACAATAAGAAAGAGCTCTACAAATCAATAAATATAAGTAACTTTATTAAGAAACTTGTGAAGAAAAGAAAAAAAAACTATAATCATGTCAATTGATGTAGAAAAGAAAACTTACAAAGTCCAACATCTAATATTAACAAAAACACTCTCAGCAAACTTAGGAAAGAATTTGTTTTCAATGTTGGAAATGAGATCTCAGAAATCTACAGTTAAATGCTAACTCTGAATAGTGACTCACTGAGATGAAAAAGACAGGTAAGTATTCTCTGTGTTCTAATGCTTCTCTACTAAGGATTGTTACAAGGGTTCCAGCCAGTGACACCAGGCAATAAAAGGCATAAAGATTGAAAAAGAAGAACCCAAGCTCTCTTTCTTTGATGGTCAATGTAGAAAACCTGACAAAGAGAAAACAGAAAATATGGTTCATTTACACAATGAAATACTACTCAGCTATTAAAACAAAGACATCATGAACTTTGCAGGCAAATGGATGGAACTAGAAAATATCATCCTGAGTGAGGTAACTCACATGAGAAAGGACATGTATGTTATGTACTCACTTATAAGAATATACTAGCCAAAAAGTACAGGATGCCCATGCTACACTCCACAGACCCAAAGAAGCTTATCAATAAGAAAGGCTCACATAAGGATGCTAGAAACTCACTTAGAAGGGGGAATAAAACAGTCACAAGAGGCAGATGGAGGGAATGGGTGGGAAAGAAGATGGGGGGTGGTGGTGGTACAAGATCAAGTGTGGGGAAAAACAGGAGAAAGGACCAGAGGGCCAGGAGAATGAATGGAAATCGGGGGCTGGTGGGGATCTCTAGGACTTGTTAAAGACCAAGGATGGGGAAGCTCCATGGAGTCTCTATGGAGGTGACTTTAGCTGAGACTCATAGCAGTGTGGATATGGAACTTGAAGCGGCCACCTCCTGTAGCCAGGTGGAATCCCAGTAAAGGGATAAGGACACAAACCCACCCACAAAACTCTTGACCCAAAATTTGTCCTGTGTCCAAGAAATGCAGGGACAAAGATGCAGCAGAGACTGAGTGAATGTCCAACCAATAACTAGCTCAACTTGAGAGCCATCCCAATGGCAAGGATCATTCCCTGATACTAATAATGATATTCTGTTGTGCTTGCAGACAGGAGCCTAGCATAACTGTCCTTTGAGAGGTTCCCCGCAGCAACTGATTGAGACAGATGCAGAGACTCATAGACCAGACAGAGCTTGGGGAGTCTGGAGTGGGAAAAAGGATCGAGGGCCCTGGAGGGGATAGGAACAGAAGACCAACAAAGTCAAATAACCTGGACCCTTAAGGGCTCTCAGAGACTGAATTACCAACAGAAGAGCATACAAAAGCTGGACCTACCCCCCCCCCCCCATCCTGCCCCATACATATGTAGTAGATGTGCAGCTCAGACTTCATGTGGGTCCCCCAATAACTGGAGTGGGAGCTATCTCTAAAGCTGTTGCCTGTCAGTGAATCTAGTTCCGCTAATTGGGATGCCTTGTTTGGCCTCAGTGGGAGAGGATATGCCTAGCCCTGGAGAGACTTGATGTGCTAGGATGAGGAGATACCCAGAAGTGGGAGGCTCCACTCAGTCAGAGAAAAAAGGAGGGGAGTGGGAGGAGGGGCTGTGGGAGGTAGGGATAGGGAAAAGAGGGGTCAGCGACTGAAATATGAAAGGAATAAAGAAATTAATGAAAAAAATCATTTGAATACTTGAGAAACAAAATGTTATAAGGAATTATAACAATCTTGACCAGTATGCAAGGTGTTATAATCTTTTTGAAAAATAGTTTCATATTCTCTGAAATCTACTCATGCACTTGTAACATGACTAAGCCACTCCATTTTTTACCAGTGAGCCCAAGATAAAAACCATTCAAAGACTTCTATGTAGAAGCTGACATGAGTAACATCACTGACAGGTGAAGAGATAAATATTTGTGTTCTATTCAGGTGCAAATTTTTACTAGTCAATGAAAAAAAGTTAACTAGCAATACATAATTATGCTGAGTTAAAGAAGCTAGGTCCCTTTCCAAACAGCATTATATCCTAGGATTTCATTTACATAGTGCTTGCGTAAATAAAAACTTCTCTACTGTGACATAAAACACAGTGGTGACTGGTCAGTAGTAGGGTTGGGGAGACTAATGTTCACATTCATGGGAGTAAGACAATGTTTGTTTTGAAATTATGCATTTCTACTTATGTTTGACAGAATGATGAGACATTATTATTATTTGGAATTCAATAGTATAATACAATTCAAGTATTCTATTAAGTATGTGTCAATATACAATACTGACACAGTATCTGTGTATGATGTAGTACTTTTCAATTAAATAATTTCATTTTCTATTCGAATAAAAATCATGTGTATGTGTGTATGTCTTTACAAGCATATGCAACACAGGTAGATGCAGGATCTCTTGGAGGCCAGATGAGGGTACTGGATCCTGGAGCAGGAGCTATATGTGGCTGTGGATCCTATGAATTGGATGTTAGGAACTTAACTTAGGTCCTCTGGAAGAGTACCATGTGCTGGTAACCACTGAGCCATCTTTTCAATTCCCAACATTGTCTACATAATCAACAATACTCTACCATTACTATATGCCAACTGCATATTATATGGAGTGTAGTGGGTTGGCTTCCTGCTTCACAAAAGGTCTATCAGATATTCTGGGTCAGAAGGCCTAAGACAGATGCTCCAATGTTATAGAAAACATTAGGGACTGTACAGACAGTCAGCTGTTTCTGTCATTTTATATTTTTGGAAGCTCTGACTTGTGTGATTCCTGCATACAAGTCATATTCATTTTCTTTTCAGGTCTGTGATGGGGTTGAAGACTAAACAGTCATAATCTTACTATAAGCTTGTTGTTTAGGATTTAAAAGAATATTCTAGGTCTAAGAAGGTAATTTTAGAAATGTAATACACGTTAGGATAGAAACTGATTTAGATACAGAATTATGAACTCATCAGGATAGGAAAGATAATAGAATTCTTTCTTTTGAGTTGCCAAATGTGAACAGACAGGGCTTTTCTGAATGTAACTTTTACTTAATAACTTTCATAATAATTTCATAATTGTTCCTAGGGTATTTTGTTTATTGTAAGAGAAAGAGCCTTTTTTTTTTTTTTTTAATTTAGACAAAAAAGGAGAATTGTTGAGGTTTGACCTATTGCTATTTATTGTAGGGCTGTACCCAAGGTCTAGGCCTATGAGTGACTTCTCATGTTTACAATGCCTCCAGCAATAAAATAAAAAGAGTAAAACAGAAATGGAGTGAGTCAATCATAAGCAACTGAGTTTTTGTCATGTGCTCTATGGGAATTCTGGGACTGCTTAGCTTGGCATATGATACATTACTGGCCCAAGAATAGGCTTATACAGTAGTTAGAAGGGAATTTAATTGAAGTTAAATACATAGGAAAGAATAATTTAATTTTAATAAAGAGAAAAGAAATGTTATTATATATATCCATAGGGATATTAATCTCTATAGAAGGGAAAATAAATGTAAATTGCTTTAAGTGTTTTTAAGTATGCATGGATTAATAAATAAATCCAGGCCTTTGATCAAATGTGTAGGAAACAAAGGCATAGACATGGGTTTCTAGTCTAAAGGCAACCTAATCTATAAACAAATCCAGGTCAGCTCAGGCCACACAGAGAAACCCTATCTCAATAGTAAGAATTATCAAAATGAAGGTGGTTATAAGTTCGGTGATTATAAGGGTATTACAAGTCCTCTGTGAAGAGAGGTTAAAGTAGGACAGGTCTAAAGAAAAAAGAGGCTGCTAAACTGAATCAATCTATACTGTTGATGACTTTAGTTGCTAGACCAAGGACATGCTATTTTGGAAGAGAGGCTCTCTATTTGTTTTAACCGGAAAGAAAATGGTTTTGGACCCCTTCCAAAGTAAAATGGATCAGATACAATAGAGGAAGACCCCCTGAAGATCCTGGCTGCAAACAGGAAAGAAAAATTCAAGACCAAACAGGACAGGTAACATGATTTGCTGATCCCTCTACATGGAAACAGTCCTTAAACTGGCTGAGACATAAAAACGTCTCTAGCTAAAACTTTAACTATACCTAGCCTATAAATCTTGTTGGCTACAGAATCTTCAAAATTCATCATGTCATCCTTTCACATGGCATGAAGATTTATTACAACTTGGTTACTGATTAAACTAACTCATAAAAAAAGTTGTCTTTCACCTGCTCAAACAAGGAGCAAAAATTCATACTTAAATGATTTGTGAACCTTGCACATTCCATACAAATCTTTATAGTATTTATAGAACTAAATATTGGTTGTAAGGTTTGTACATTACAGAATGAAATACCAAGAGGACAGCTTGGACAAGACTCACCCTTGGGGATGCTGAAATGACCCACTGTTCCAGCTCCCGGCCTGACTGCCTCAACTGATGCTGTTTCTAGAGACTTGCTTCCAGAACATCTTTAGGAATGTCTGCTAATCCCCTATGACCTCAGATCATCTAGCCTTTCAGATGGTTCCAGTGAAGATTTCAGTTAAGCCCAGAATTTTCTCAACACGTAAAGATTGGAAAACAAATGCTATAACTAGCTTTCTTAAGACTAACCATTTTTCTATAATTTTTCCCCACCTCCACCCCAATTCACCAGGAAGTAATCATAGAAAATTGTCTTCTCTCACTGAGGATCCAGGGAATGAGGAGGCCTGGAGGAGTCTGAGGGGGCGGGGGTTGGAGGGAGGGCTGGAGGGATGGGGACATCCTCTTTGAGACTGGGGAGGAAGAATGGGATAAGGAACTGTTAGAGGACAAAACAGAAGGGGAATAATGACTAGACTGTTAAAAAAATTTACAGATAGTTAAAAAAAAATATAAAAAAGAAAATTGTAGTCCCAATCCCTTAAATTGGGGTGTCAGGTTTTATGAATTAAAGACATGTTGTCATTTTAAGGGATAATTTATAAACAATAATAATTTTGGACAGGGAAGAAATTAAGTAAGAGAGATGTCTATGTTTCTATGTTTCCTTTCTTTTTCTCTATCCTTTCTTTTTTATGTAAAGGGGTTGAAAAGAAGAAAGAGGGATATGGTAATATTATGGAAAATGGACAAGTAGGGATTGATTACTAAATTTATTCTTAAACAAAGCATTTTATAGCCATAATCTTACACTTGTAGAAATCTTTATATTTTGATACAGAATTGAAGTTATATTTTCTTACATTGGAACAGAATTGATATATTGATAACAGGTTCAAGGTTTTCACTGGTATAAATCTTTGGTAATTGAGACGAAATTTAAAAAATTAATTTTATTGCTCTTAAATTGGTATTATGCCTATGCAACTCATTTAATACAAGGCTTAGATCCAGTCCCTTTAATAGTTACTATTACAAACTGTTTAAAATAATTAAGTAATGCAAGTTAATAGTCAGATAGTGAAACTAATGGTCATATTAGTTTCTAATTTAGTTAACTGCAAGAAAATGTTTTCAAGGTTATTCAATTAGTAAATTGGTAGAATTAATCAATGTTCGAAAATTCAATTATGCTATATAGATGGTCTTCAAAAGCGTCAGAGATGTACGGAATCTGGCATTTAAAATCATTTTATTATTAAAAGATCTTTAGATTATGAGACAGATCTGCTCCTGACAGTAACCCTATTCCACTTAAAAGAAGATATCGAGCATTAATACTTTGATGTGGAGTTACTTCATTTGTGGCAAACTAGCCACTGGGCAAGAAATGCCCTAACTTCGTCTGCAGAGAGAATGGGATCCAAAAAGGACAAATAGAAACAGGATTGTCAACTGCTAAGCTCTGCCAAGACAAGGTAACTTAGTCCTTCAAAATTCCTGCTTTACTTAAAGTCTGTCAAATATTCTTGGCCAGAAGGTTGAAAATAATTGCTCCAACATTATATTAGAGATAGTACAGGCAGTCAACTGTCTCTGCCAATTGCTTAAATTTTGGAATCTATATTCCCGTATGCTCAAATATATATATATATATATATATATATATATATATATATATATACTCTTCTTAAATCTATGACAGATTAAAGACTAGATAGATACAGTCTCACAATTAAACTTAAGTCATGTAGCATTAAAGATTCTGGATTTGAAAGAATGGTTTTCAGATGGTAATACAAGTTAAAATCAAAGATGATTGTGGTACAGAATTATAAACTCGTTAGGTTAGAATAGATGATAAAATACTTTATCTAAATTGCCAAATTTGACAGACTAGATGTTATATATAATATCTTATGTTATATATCATATCTTATAATTTGCATAATTGTTATGGTTGCATTCAATTTATATCTGAGAGAAAAGAGCCTTTTTAACTGGACAAAATGGGGGAAATGTAGTAGGTTGGCTTAATGTTGTTTGTATTCTAATAGCAATTTGGGTCTCCCAAAACTGGGTGCTGCAGAGATGAGAGAATTCGCATGTAGACACTAGCTATGTGACCCTGCCCTCAGTTAAGTGTGATTGGTAAATAAAATGCCAACAGCCAATAGCTGGTCAGAAGAGACATAGGTGGGGTTTTAGGTGTTGCAGGCTTAGAGAGAAGAATAAGAATGAGCAGGAGAGAAATGGGAGTGACCATGGGTTAAGAGAGAGAAGAGCATGGCCCTGAGGACTGCCCAATGGTAGCTAAGAGCAGCAAAGATGAAACATAGTAATAATTCAAGGTTATTGATAGGAAAGTAGATTTTAAAAGCATGGAGTGTAGGCAGCTTCCCAGCTATTGTGCTGCTTAAGGCTTATTGTAAATACGAAAGCTGTGAGTGTGTCTTTTATCTGGGAACTCAATAACTAAGGCAGAGTAGAAACGCTGGACCCGTATTTAAAAGAATTATTACAACAGAGGAGTACCAAAACATTGGGAGGAATGGTTATAGTGCTGGAGACTTACAGAAATGATTAAAGTCCCAGTAGGAAAATTCCTACTTAGAACTTCTGAGTAATATAAGTTAATCTAAAAAAGCATTTGTTGAGTATCTACTTCAGGTCATTGACAGAGGCTGGGATAAAGAAGCCCCCTAGTTATTCCTAAAGACATTATTGCAAATGTTGTGTAGAAGAGTTAACTGTGAATATGAAAGAGGCTTGCTAAGACCTATGACCTAGTAAAACGGCAAAGTTGTTTCTTCCAGAAAAAAGGTGTTAGAATATAATGGAGGCCCTGGAAACATGTTCCCACAATGGGGTAGGAAGTGAGACAGAGAGTGAATACAATTTGATAAATGAGAAGCTTGAATATTATATTGCGTCTTATTTTATTAATAATTTGAATAAATGCCTAGTTTCTTTTTAAATTTTGTTTTGTAACTGTCAAAACTATCATAGCTGTTGCACGAGACTGGGTCTTTTGTGCTTCGTCATTTCAGCTCTTTTATATTTTATTTTGATGTCACCTGTCAATAAAGAAAGACTAACTAACTAACTTCAATTGCTAAGACAATGAATGCTAAGACACATGACCAAAAAGCAAGTTAGGAGAGAAAGGGTTTATTCACCTTATATTTTTATATCACTGTTTATCATCAAAGGAAATCAGGAAGGACTTCAAACAGGGTTGGTAACTGGAGGCAGGAGCTTATGCAGACGCCATTGAGGAGTACTACTTACTGGCTGGCTTAACATGATTTTCTCAGCATGCTTTCCTATAGAACCAAGGACCACAATCCCAGGAACTGTACTACCCACAGTGGGCTGAGCTCTCCCACTCTAATAACTAATTAAGAAAATGCTTTGCAGACTGATCTTTTAGAGGCATTTTCTCAGTTGAGGTTCCCTCCTCTCAGATGACTTCAGCTTGTGTCAAGTTGACATAAAACCACCCAGCACAATTTTGGCTCAGGAACGTTTTATGATAGAAACGCAGTCATCCATAGGCTGACCTTTTGTCATTTTGTGTCAAGGATCCATCTATAACTTCACTAGCAAGTCAACGTTATGTTCCCTGGTATGCCAAATGGTGTAAGGAAAACAAAACCACAAACCAAACCAAATCAGACCAAACACACACACACACACACACACACACACACACACACACACATCCCAAAACAAAACACAACACCAACCAAACAAAGTCCAAAGGCAGAAAAGGAAGAGAGCTCAGAAATGAAAGTGGGATTTTTTTTTTTTCATTCTAGAAAATTAAAACCATATTGGAGAAGACAATGTATCTGAACTGTAGTATCAGTGCTGTTATTGAGTGAAGAGTGTTGAAGAAGATGGAATGTTTTGGAAAGTTTCCCAGCAGAGACAGTGTTTGTTCTAGGCTTACATCAGTTTTCAGGTGGGGATGAGAAATTACCTGCATTCCAGGAAAATAATATGAGAAGAGCAAACAACGATGATGACAACAACAATAATAGTAATAGCAATAGTAATAATGATGGGAGTTAGAGATGGTATGAGTTTGAGCTTCCAGGAGAAGGGAGGTGGTAACAGCACAGAAGGTAGAAACACTCAGTGAACAGCACTATGTCAACTATGCAGCATCTCTAGAACAGATTGTAGTAACACAGGCAGTTCGGTGCAAGCTGGGAAAGGAGGATGGGTCAGTTTAAGGCCTGTACAACAAGATAAAGTTGTATTGACAGCCTAGATTTTTCTTGTTCATAAAACACAATTGTTTCTCATCTTTTATCAGATAAAGTGAATTCACTTTTTTATTGTTGAAAACCAAATTGGTTCTTCAGGTTTTAAGTAGGAGGAATCTGAGACTTAAAGATTATTTGGAAAGTTCAGTTGAAATAAAAAAAAAATCAGAATCTAATAAGTAACAACATTTTAAATTGGTATTGTTAACGGTCTAAGAAACCATGCTGATTTATAATACAAATTCACATATCCAATAATAAAAACTTAATTTAATTATGTGCGTGTATATGTATGTATGTATATGTGTGTGTATATATATAAAAAATATAGCTTTTTCCTCCTTGATTGGGTAGCTCTTAAATAATAGGTCCAGGTTTCACAGTTCTGAACATGTAGACATTTTTCCAAATTGAGTGTAATTCTGATATTACTTCTTTTTTTCTCTTTTTTTCTTGCTGCTTCTTGTTGTTTTTCTTTTTTATTGGATATTATATTTATATTTCAGATTTTATACCCTTACCCCATTCCCTCCCCCACCCAGGAACCCCCATCCCATCCCCCCTCCTCTTGCTTCTATGAGGATGCACCCCCACCTACCCCCTCACTCCCACCTCCCCACCCTCGAATTCCCCCCCCATTTGGTGTCCAGCCTTCATGAGACCAAGGATCTCTTCTCCCACCTATGCCCGACAAGGCTATCCTCCCCTACATACACAGCTGAAGCCATGAATACCTCCCTATGTGCTCCCAGGCTGGTGGTTTAGACCCTGGGAGCTCTGGTTGGTTGGTATTATTGTTCTCCCCATGGGGCCACCAACCCTTTCAGCTCAAGTTTTTCTTTTTCTTTCTTTTTCTTTCTTTTTTTTTTTTTTAATTCTGAGAAATGATCACTCTCTATAGTATAGCTAGACTAGAACTCACCATATAGCCCAGGCTAGCTTTGAATTTGTAGTGATCCTGCCTCAGCCTCTCATGCACTGTGATTAGAAGTGACGGCTCCAAGGCTTGGCTACATGCAGACTATGTAATAGTAGGACGTATACATATGAGTTAATTATCTCCTCTGGTACTAAAGAAATAAAGGTGTGCTAGAGGAGAAACTCTTGGGGTATTTAAAGTTTAAAGCCCAATTTCTGAGCAGGTCTGAGTACACACATCGCTTACTGTGCTTTGAGAAGTTTTTCTGGTAACTTCAGCTTGCTTTATTTCTTAATCTTAGAATCCCAGACTCCATGTAAGATGTGACTTCAGTGTTCTCAATCTGTGCCAGTTCTGCCTGAGTGACCCAATTTATTGCTTTAATCCCTTCTTCATGAGGCTTGTGGATGTGCTCATTGCCAGTAGTATCAGTATCAGAAGAGTCTGACAACAGCTGAGTACATTTCAAGCTAGAAATATGTTCTGCAGTGCAGCCATCCAAATTGTCCAGAGTTAGACTGTCAGTCTAGGCTACCCGAAGACAGCAGTAACACAGTACCATGTTGGTACCTCTTATTAGCGAATAAAGCAAATTTTCTAAACTAAACAGTCCTGATTTCCTTGCAAAATTTACATACACTTTAAACAAAACTTTAAATATTTAAATAACTTCAATGGCAAAGTCTTAGTGTATTGAATAATTTTTTAAAGTAAGTTTATATTCAAAATGTGTTATTGATACACAGTAGTAAACTAAATCAGATGAGACTCTGTAGGCTAACAGGCATTCTATATCACAGAGAAATGTAGAATGACAATGGAACAAATACTGGGGGAGGCACATGAAAAAGGTTTGGGAAGGTATCTTTGAGCAATTTGGCTGAGCTGAAGAACAGTAAAATTACTGTTTTAAAAGTTAAAACAAATGAGGCTGGTGGTGCATGCCTTTAATTCCAGCACTTGGGAAGCAGAGGCTAGACTGGTCTACAAAGTAAGTTCTAGGATAGCCAGGGATACACAGAGAAATCCTGTCTCAAAAAAACCAAACCGAACGGAATAGAACTGAACCAAACCAAACTCCCCCACCCCTAAACAAACAAACAAACAAACAAACAAACAAAAAACCCTTAACATAGCTGAGATAGGGTACAAACTTAAAAGGAGGGTATTGATTCAAATCTTTCGAAGACAACATTCCTACTATGTTTCAAACATAAGTAACTCCTACACATATGCTTGATAACAGCATAGGCCCCAAATGCTTGCACCTATCTGGTTAGTGAATAAACTCTTAGGTAAAACAGAATTTTTGATTACAATTTGACACACACGACATTTTTTCAGATCTTCAACCAAGTTATTCAGCTGATAAATATTTATAAAACCCTGATTTCTGCAATTAAAAGTTATCAATATTAAAAATGGTTTTATCATCTAAAGCTATTTTTCCTTGGTTGACTTTTCAAGGTTGGGGCAATACTGGGTTGTAAAACTAGATTCTTCTACCTCATAAGCAAAGAGCTTTTCTTTTTCTGCTCAATGTTTAAATTACATGAAATTCAAAGAATGTGGTAAGTAATCACTGCCTTAGTACTACACAGATCAGCAGGGCGGATGGTGCAGTGAGGAGTCGTAGGATGACTGACCAGAGAACTGATACAGCAATTAGATCTTCAGCTCTGTTGTTTACAAACTGTAAGACCTTCTGAGACAGACTGTACCCACTGAAGTCCAAACTCTTGCCTTAACTTGGGGATTGGTATGGAGATTCAATGTGACAGTGAAGAATTTTTATAAGTTTGTAGTATTATAATAATGACTATTATCTCCATGTCTGATATCATATATGCCCGTGAACTATCTTATGAGTCAATTACTTGAGCTTTGGTCTATATTTTTCAGGTATATCTATATTTGTTTATGACTATGTATATATATTTTGCTATCTCTTTTCAACTGTCTTTACCTGCTGAGCCATCTTGCTGGCCACTCAAATAATCACTACTTTTGAGTCACTGAGTCATAGAAAACACTGGTTCTTTCAAAGACAATGTGCTCCTATTATAAGAGATAGTTAAATAACAAATATTCAGAAGTTGTATCCTTTTGAACATAGATTTTATATCGTGGGTTTTAGTCTCTAATCTCCAATCATGTCTCTTTTAAATCCATATTAGTTCAATGTTGAAAACAGTACTTGTGTATCGGTGATAAGGAAACATTCCTCAATGTACCTCAACGGAGCTAACGTAAGATACTGTGCAGGAAATGAAGGAATCATTTATCCTCACTTGCAGAAAAATCACACAATTTTGAAACCTTACATTGTTTTCTAATCAATGATCAAATGGTATGATTTGTACAAATGAAAATTATATTACTGATTTTTAGATGATGAATAAATGTATTATTATTGGCTTCTTGCTGTTATTGCTGGTGTTTTAATCAGGAAGCACAGAAGCAGAGTTCAAATGAAGACTGAAGACAACTGCTATTTAATCCTCTGCTGCTCTGCCAGACCTCCTGTGAACGTCATGGACATTTGTTCATGGAATTCCATTTCACAATTTTCTAAGCGCTTTAGAATGTGACATGCTTGCTTCAACCACTCTGCTTATCTCTTATGTCCCCATGAGTATTTTATTATGATGGATGTTTTAGAATACTCACAAAAGGGGGTTTTTAAAAACCCAGTTTAGATTGGTTAGAAAAGCAGCAATTCCAAGATCACCAGAGCTGGTAAAATAATCAAAATCCCTGGTTAAAAACAAACAGCCCAACAAAAACTGTTTCTAGACATTTCTACAGCAGGACATATAGAATTATTTACCCCCAAATTACTTCTCTAATTTCAAACAAGTTGTCTAATTTCCTGTGTGTGATCACTGACTATAAGGAAGGTTCATTTTCTTATCTACATCATGTAGGTAATTAAAGGAAATTGAAAGTGGGTAGTGAAGCTTTTATGTAACAGGGATTGAAGCTGAATGGAGGGCAGCAAGGTCAGTGGAGTCCATTATATTTTTATGTGAGAGGCTGGCTTGTTAGCCCTGGCCTTGTTTATTTAGTGCAGGCTGGACAGACTACTAACTACAAGTCTGTGTCTCTGATTTGCTCAGCTGTTTCTGAATAAAGACATCTTCCACTGCAAATGCTACATGACAGTGATTGACAACCTATGATGAACTCTGTTTGGAACCCCCTGCTACTGTTTTTAGATTGCAAAAGAAAAAAAAAAATCAGAATGAAGAAATGCCTTTCATAATTACAAACGGTTCCTGCTGCTTCTTCAATATTTTTCATTTTGCTCTTATTTATTACAAACCGCAATCTGTTCCATAACCCCATAAACTCTGCTCTTGGACATAAAGTAAAAATTTAAAAATGCATGGATGCTACTATATTTTGCTTCTATATTTCTCCTGGTTTTCAGTCTGTAGAAGATATACATCCCTACACAACGTCTGCTTCTATGATGCACATAACTTGCTTTTCTACTAGGAACCATCTGGTGTCTGTCCTGAATAAGGAGTTTTAGTCATTAGTAGGCACTGGGGTTCAGTTACTTTCATTTGATATGTAAATCTCATATGGATTGTGGCCCTTAAATACATGCACTTTACAACTTTACCTTTCAGACTCGTTAAAGTAAGAATCTAATACTTAATGTCATTAAGGCCTTTTCTTTATTAAAATGGTGGATGTTTGAGTAACACACGTTTCCCCTCCCAGTAGTGATAAGATTGCTTTACCTAAGCAAAAAGGTCTAGAGAAATCTTTACCTAAGCAGAGAGATCTAGAGAGGGCTCTGCTTGGTCTCCTGAAAACCTAATGTAACAATAAACTAGTCCTTCTACAACACTGCACAGATCACTGCCTGTGCTCACTAAACTGCAGATAAGAGGGCACTTGTGCAGTATGGATGGCAGTCTAATCAACAAGAGGCTGAAGCTTTACGCTATAACTTAATCTCTGTCATGGGAAAAGTAAAACTTAAAAAGTTAATGAGTTCTAGACTTTAAGCAGCACTTGATTAATTTGTAACATTCTGAGGTGTTAGAACAAGCCGAAATTAGTTTCTCACATTCCAGTGCTGTCTTTTGGCCACTGAAGTTTTAGAAAAAGCATTTCAGTAAATTTCCCTGATAGGGACCCTAATTGTTTGCTTTCAGAAATATTAAATTAATTGGGTATTAGGTATTTTATAACATTTGCTAGGGAAGCTGGTATTTACCAAGCCAGAAAGAAGATAATATGCCTCCTGTTATCTTTACCTCTTATTTCAGATTATCTTTTATTCAAAGTGCTAATATACAATACTGTTAACACTTACAATTTGTACTTTTATTAAAATAATATATTCAAACTGAGTAAGTCATATGCCATGCTACTGAATGAAGTAAGCTTCTAAAATACAAGACATCAAAGCAGACTTACATAATGTGCTTATAGAGATCGCAAAACTCAGTGTAAAGTGTACAAGGAATGAACTTCATATTTCAGTTTCAAGGAAAAAGTAAGAGTAGCCTAGGTTACAAAAGATTACAAAATAATAAAACTAAAATTTACTTATCCAAATAACTTATTGTTTCAAATATGCATATAATTTATTTCATATTAATAAAGGATCAAAATATCACAAAGATGGAAAGTATAAATATTGATGATTATAATCATGATTTCTCATAAGCGCGACATGTGTCTTTTTATGGTTATATGAAAACATGTGTCTGATTTGTATCAATGTCTTAAAACTTACAGACAGATGTCTGGCTGCCAGGCAATTTAGGGCATAAAATCTTTTGCCAAAAATAAATATGAACAAGAAATAACACCATATTCTCTCCACTGTAAGAAGGACCACCTGGTTGACAGCTGGATTTCTAAGGGAGCTTACAACAGTGCACACCAGCAGTTCTGTTGTACTTAAAATAATTTCAGTGGTAGGAATTCCATCAGAAACTTCTATTTCCTAGGATTTATAGCTAAGTCCTTAAAAAATTGCTCTTTGATGAAATTTGAAAAAAATTCCTCAGTTTTCAAGTACATAATAAAAAATGCCTTAAAGCTTAACAATGTTTTGATATTTCCCTTTTAAGAAATAAAAATTTTGAGGCTATGAGGTTTGAATCCTGACAAACGATACTGAGATTAATGGCAACAGGGAGTCATTAAGTCTATTTAAAAGTCACATAAAACAACTTACCTATAAATTTATCGGAAATTATTTCCTTATAGGTCTCCTTTTGCTTTTATAACTTACATATTTACAAGTTGTGACCTTTTTGTTTCTTTCTCGTCTCTCTCTTTCTCTTTCTCTAGTGCCTATTCAGGAATGAAATTTGGCTATAAAACCTGGGTGGCTTTGAACTCATGATTTTATTCCTGCTTCTCTTCTTAAGTTTTGGGATTTGAGGTATGTGTCATCATGTAAATCGGAAATATCTTTCTTTATCAACTGTATTTCAATAGACTATGAGACTATACCAAACATAAAAACAAAAAATTAAAAAAATTACGTACAAAGAGGGAAAAACTAAGGAGTATCAGTAAATATGTCCAATCTGTTTAATAATTTCAGAGTATTTTTGTTCTAAGAGTTAAAAAATAAATGTATTAACAAGTTAGATAAATCTAAAAGTGAAATATCAACATGCGCCAAATGTAGGAAGTATCACAAGGTGATATAGGATCAACTGCCAAATAAGTAAAACAAATACTGAGAGAATAACTACTGAGGCTAAGCAAAGGAGAAGACAATGAGCCAAGGTAGATGGGCGAATGTCAGACATGTCATCTAGGTGGGAATCGAAGGAAAGGCATGAAGCAGGCTAAACATACATAGGGTGTGTTTAGGGGTGACAGCCAATCAACAGAAAAGGGTAAGAGTTTAACTAGAGAGAAAAGCTAACAATATACAGGGTCTTGACAGTGAAATTAAAAGAAGAGTTCTCTCTTAAGTGTGTGCAGGATAAGAACTCAAACAAGACCTAAAGAGTAAAACTCCCTCTTCCACCAAAGGGAGAAATTTCAGAACAAAAATAAAAAGGAAGAAATGAATGAAGTTGGTAATCAGTTTGGTATGGGAGAAGGCAAGAGGAAGCACAGATTCCTCTAAGCAACTCATTGAGGATACATAAGAAACCACTCTGCAAGGGTACAGCAACAGAAGAGACTCAGGCTTCTGGGTGCTGAGTCTGGGGTCACAGAACGATGACAGGAAAGAGCAAAGAGGATTGTGCAAGTGTAGGTGACATTCAGATTGATGTAAGTCATGAAGGTTGTCTATCTCAAGGCAATATTTTAAACCATAGCAACTTCGGAGTAATCTAGAATGCAAGATATCTAGAAGCAAGTTTGACTCAGGATGACTAAGAAATATCTAGAAACAAGGATGTCTAAAGGTAAACACAGAAGAAGCAATGTCAATGCATTAGAAAAAGAAGTGACTTAGATTTGCATATAGATTTTTCAAAATTAAAATATCAAGATAAGAAAGTTTGTTAAAAGACCAAAAAGAATGTGTTACTACCAAAGCACATTACCAGTCCTTAGATATGCACTGTGGATCTCTGAGAATCTGGATCAGGAAAGTTAAGAATACAGGAAGATAATGAAAGGATGAAAAAGAAGTGGGAATAACTGAGATTTCCTCACACCCTCTATGCCTTACATAAGTAAGAGAGTAATTTAAGGAGAATGGGAGAACCAAACAAAGAGTGTTTTTCCATATTAGACGTTATTTCCAAATGGTTAAAAGACATGTTTTTCTATTTAACAATTATTTGCAGTTTATAAGAAATATCATCTTGAAAATTATTATTATTATTTTTTTATTAGATATTTTATTTACACTTCAGATGGCATCCCCTATCCCCATTCCCCTCCACCCCTCTTAGGAAACCCCTATCCCATGCCCCCTTTTCCTTTTTGCATTTATACATTTTTTAAAAATAATGTTAATCATAGGCTTTATAAGTTTGGAATTGTTCAATCAGAGGTGTAACCCACTGATCAACCTAGATATAACAACTATCTTTGACTGGTGGAGATACATGAATATCTGCCTCCCTGTCTCCCCCCTCTTTCTCTCTTTCATCACCTAGCTTCTCCTCTCCTTCTTCTTCTCCTCTTCTTACTCCTTCTCTTCCTCTCAGTACTCCTCCTACCTTAGTTCCTCCTACACATCACCTTTCCTGTTAAAATGAAACTTTTCTCTCAAAATACAATTAGAGCATAATTATGCCAATTTGTACCAGTGAGGTACAGGATAGTCCTAATACCCAGTCCATCCTTTTGTTGACTAAGCAGCTCCTCTGTCATCTATTCTAACTAAAACATTTAGTTCTGAACCTGGCTTTAGGATGAATGTCTGCTGACGACCATACACTCAAATCTTTTCTCTTAAGGTCAATAGCTATATGTTTTCAACCCCGTCAGAAATCCAGAATGACTGAGTTAACTATAATTGTGGGAAGCACAAAGCATAGTTTCTAAAGTAAAGACTTAAGAAGACCGGTTTGTAACAAGTCAATATCTGAGAACTCAGGTAATATATCTTATAGACACATTTTTTCCTGTCTGTTTTTCACTGACACTGAAACTGACTTGTTTCCACTGGGGGTAGGAGAACCCTGCTATAGATATTTGTGTAAAGGTTTAGGCCTGAATATGTATTATTTCCTGTAGGAATATCCCTGTGTTTGCAACTGGGGTGCTATGTGGTTAACTGCTTAATATTTTGAGGAACAGCTGAACATTCTCAAAGTGAATATGATTTACATTCCCAGAAGCAATGTTTAGGAGTTGTGATCTCTCCATCTTCTCACCAACACTGTTTATGGTCCTTTTTGTTAATCACTGTAGTGCATGTGGAGTACACCTCATTATAGCTTTAGTTTGCATTTTCACCAATGATTAATAAGGCTTGGTCCTTGTTATGTACTTACTGGACCTATTCAGATCCTTGCTGATTTTTTAAATCTAATCACTTATCTTTTTAATAAAGATATAATTTGTTTTACTTATTTTAGATACAAGTGCTTCTTACACACACATTCGAATTCCAGATTCCATATATGAGAGAAACACATGCATAAGTGTCTTTCTGAACTTTGCCTAATTTGCTTGCTATAAAAACAGGTATGTGATAATGCAAATAAATTCTTGTTATCTGTGCTAAAGTGACGAATATTTATGTTATTATTTGAGAAGACTTCTGGCTGGTGAGATGTTCAGTGCACGGGAGTGGGGTGAGGTGAGGCTCTTGCCTCCTAACCTGATCATCCCTAGCACCCACATGGCATAGAAAACAAACTTAACTTACAAAAATTGTCCTGTGACTTCTACATGATACCAAGGCACATGTGTACTCACCCTTATTTATCCCCACAAAACACACAGACAATACATGTATTAATAATAAAAAGATTTCTATGAGTGTGATTCCTTTTTCTTTTACTAGACAGAGTTTTTCTGTGTAGACCAAGCTGGCCTCAAACTAACAGATCCACTTGCCTTTGCCTCCCAAGTAACAGGATTAAAGATGTGCACCACCAGTATCCAGCAAATATGACAGTTTTAACTTTATTTAGATAAGTGAGTGTTTCAGATCTTAATAATCTGTGTATGTAGAGCAAGAAAAAGGTCTATCTCAGTGATCTTGGCAGTATTTTTCAAAAAGATTATTTTTTCTATTTAATATCTTTGCACTTTTTACTGAAGCAAGCTATTTCTAGACTCTTCATTTATATCATGGATATATATATATATATGTATATCACAATATAAATAATATCTACCATATGCCACTATCGTACTTATCATTATAGTTTTGTAATATAACTTTTGAGATTGTAAGATTCCTCCAACTTGTTTTTCATTTTCAAGATTATCTAACTTTACTGTGGGCCCCTTGTATTTTTCACAAATTTTAATATTAGGTTCTCAGTTTATGCACAAGCTACAATGTGTTAGATATGAAGATGAGTCTGGAGAAACTGCTATCTTAATTAATTGTAATTATGCAAGTACATAACTTAGAAAGGTTTTAAACTTTATAGCATATATTTAGTGCTTTTGTTATATGTATGAATTTATAGGTGTTTTAGTATTTTTTGTTTTATTGTGCATAGAACTGCTTAATTGTATTTAAGCCTGATCATTACTAGTGAAAAGTAACATAACTATTTGCTTTTTGTGACCTGATTTAGAGTCCTGCAACCCAAGTAAGCCTTTCCCTGAAGTCCTACTGGTATTTTGGTGGGTCACTTAGGAATATCTGTACATACGATTTTGTCATGTGAAAACTAGGAACAGCTTACTTTTTCCTCTAAAGTTTGGACCTTTGCTTTTTTTCTTCCACGGTGTAATAGGCAAAGCCTTGAGTATTGTACAAACAGCAACAGCGAGAACTCCATCCTATCTTACCCTGCTCCTAGAACACACATCAGTTTTAGTGTGAAGTCAGCTGTGTATTTTCCATAAATACCCTCTTTTAGGGTTAGAAAGGTCCCTTCTACTTCTCTTTCTTGATTATTTCTATTAGAAAAGTGTTAGGTTTTATTAAATGTTTTTCCAGCTTTCTAATTGATTAAATTGTTGCCCTTGTTTTTAGATATTAAGTCCAACAAGGGTGGATTCCAGTTGATTAGGGTGTACCATCTTTTAGTGATGTTTCTGGCTTTAATTTGCTTAGGATTTTCATATTTGTATATACAAGAGATATTAATCTATATATTTTTTGGAAATTCATTTCAGATGATACTGACACACTGAGAATATTATTCCCCTGTAATCTTTTGATTTTTTGGCACAGTCAAGTCTCGTATTTCCTTACTGATTTTATCAAGTTCAGTGTTTAATTTTTCTTTGTTTTATCTAAAGTCTTGTGATGTTTAGCTTTGAAGAATAAACTTTTATTTTATGGTAGAGTGCTTGTGCCCTAAACAATTTCCAGAGGACAGTACCTGAGTGTGGCACCATGGGGAGGGAACTAGTTGATGAGAGTAGAGAGACCAGGAATGGGAGAGAGATCAGTGCTTCTTTATCAAGACTCTTCTGCCATGTGAGGACAAAAGAGAAGAGAATCATCTACCAACTAGAAAGTGGGAAAGACCTTATTACCAGAGACTGAATCTGCTGACAAATTAATCTTGAGTTCCTCATCCTCTAGAATAGACCAGAAATAATTTTCTGGTGCTTACTGGTCACCCACTTCATGATATTTTGGTATATCAGCCTGAAAAAATTAAAATTGTATAGCTGATTTTATTTACTTTATATTGTTTTACTTATTTAAATACCAATCCTTATCGAATGTTTCCATTTGATTGTCCTTGTTTTTCTTCCAGCTTTTTAAAATAAAAAGTTCGGTTACTGACTTCAAATTGTTCTTAAACACAAGCATATTGAATTAGAACTTTACATAACTGTTTTACGTGTGTGCACTTGCTCTTTGCCTGTGTGGAGGTCAGAGGACAAGCTCCTTTCATTAGGGATTGAACTCAGGTTGTCAGACATAGAAGGACGAAGGACGTGTCCTTACCCACTGAGCAAAATCTCCTACCCAAGCTAAGACTTTAGAAAACACTGGTTTAGTTGTACCTCACAAACACTCATTTCATTATTTCAAAGTATTTTCTATTTGCTGTTATGAATTTTCCTTTGAGTCTATGGTTGTGTGGAAGTATTATTATTTCTCTTTTCAATTTTATTTTTCCTGCATGTACTTAAGACTTCCAACTTTTTTGCCTATTTTAGCATATGTATACCCTGGAGCTCAAGTAAGAGGAATTTTGGATGCCCAGAAACTGCAATTAACAATTGTGAGCTGCCACAGGTGTGGTGGAAACAGAACTCAGCTCCTCTATAAGAACAGCAAGTGCTTTCCACTGCTGAATCATCTCTCCAACCACAGGACTTTCATCTCACATATGATACCAATAATTGTTCTACCACACTGTTGGAATGAACTCTTTGTTACCATAAGGTATTGTCACTGTCTTTAGCATTTAAACATCATTTCTGTTTAGGTTTGAGATTAATTTGTTTTATACTGTTAGTGCAACTAACTTTGTGTAGTACCCTCTAGCATTTCTTTACCTGTTTTTATTTCCCAGCATGCAACTCCACCTACAATTTAACATATCATTGATTACCAACAGTATTCTTGACTGGGCAGACCCCAATATGGATTAAGAGTGCATGCTCACATAAGGGGCAGTGGGCACTTAGATAATACTATCTAAATGCCTGGATTAGAGATTTTCAAGATTTTGGAAGAAGTGTTGAGAAATATTGCATCTCTGCCTAACTGCACCACCAAGAAGTATTGTCTCCGTAAAAATAACAATAGAAAATGTTAATAATACTCTCATATGCCAAAGAAAAACAAAAAATATTTGGGAAGCACAGTTTATATATTTTTTTTTCTGTAGAAATTTAGGAAATATATAATGTTTCTGGTAGTGCTTGAAGGTAAAGTACTTATTTAACAAAGTATTGAGGGAAGTTATTGAGAAAATTAGTAACATCCTGAACTAGATTTTTAGAAAGTAATTTCTATTATGTGCTAAAAATTAACCAAAAGTAGATGGTATATGTATAATTATGATAGACATTTTCCCTTTCACAAAAGTTCCTTTAACAAGTTTATATGGCTCCCTTAAGAAAGTTATTTAAGCCGGGCGGTGGTGGAGCATGCCTTTAGTTCCAGCACTTGGAAGGCAGAGGCAGGCGAATTTCTGAGTTCGAGGCCAGCCTGGTCTACAGAGTGAGTTCCAGGACAGCCAGGGCTACTCAGAGAACCCTGTCTCGAAAAAAAACAAAAAACAAAAACCAAAACAAAAACAAACAAAAACAAAAAATAAAGTTATTTAACTCTCTAATGACAAGTAGCTATGAAAATCCAAATTTTGTTGGCTATAAAAGTAAGTGAGCTTTTTGCTACAGCTTTCAGATTTGTTTTCTGAAGTAAAGCATTAAAAATAAGAATAAAATATAACCATTTCCCTCCCTTCCTGCACATACTGCCAGACAGACTCTAAGTAGACTCAGATTAAGTGACTTTTCCTAGTTGAATTAACAGTTTAATTCTCCAGTGCTGACTCTCCTTAAGTTACTACAGTCTCATTTATTATGATAAAATAACAAAGACGTCCATTCAGTTGAGAATATGGTAGAAATTCTCTGTCTTAATAAAAATAATGTCTATTTAAAAAACTCCCAATTCCTGAGTAAGCAGTTGTATAATTTTTACTCTAGAATTGTTAAGGCCCCATTTCAATAACCTGAAAGTCTTAATACAGTTTTCGAAGACAAAGAGAGGGCAAGCTATCAGTGCTGAAAATCTGAATTTTAAGTTATAATGTGACAAAAATTTACATACTGAATATATGACAAGCACAAATATAACCTTTGATATTTATATCCTTAGGATAGTGAAAAATCTCAATACATTTCAAAACATCAGAAAACATGTAACAATACAGTGAAATTGGTGAAATGAGGTTAAGTTCTTATTTAAAAACCTCATAGTGTTTACATGTCCGTCCACCCCCCCCACCCCCGCCCCCAGGGAAATGTGTAATTAACAAATGTCTCTGCCTAAAGGACACAAGACCTGTGCTGTAGAACTGAAGGCAACACAAGTGGTCATGTGTGATGGTAGGTTCCTAAAGGCCCTGAACGAACACACTTTCATGTACAGCTTTATAACTATAAATGAATGTGTCAACTATATAGTAATGAAGACCTAACATCATTTTCCTTTATATATTAAGTTTTATTCCTTTTAATTCAGTGATTACAAAGTTTTTGTTTAAAAAAGCTATTTAGATAGAAAGAGAAGCTTCTAATTTATTTGAAATGAAAAGTCTAATTTCTTAGAAGAAACCAAAAGAAACAGTTGCTTGCATACCTGGGTGTGCCTAAGAATTGCTGCATTAAAACAATATGGTTTTTTTTGGTTAGAAAAAAATGTATCTTTAAACAGCCTGTGAATAAATTTGATATTCTATTTCTCTATTTTAAGAATACATTGTTTACAATTAAGGGCTGACTAAATAAATTATTTCTCTCCTCTTTGTGAAGACAGTGTGAAATGCTACTTGAAAAGCAATTACATAGTTTGTAAGTTATGTGTGAGAAAGATAACTTTGAAGTCATGATAGCCACATGCAA
Organism: Arvicanthis niloticus; assembly: GCF_011762505.2. Taxonomy (NCBI): domain Eukaryota; kingdom Metazoa; phylum Chordata; class Mammalia; order Rodentia; family Muridae; genus Arvicanthis; species Arvicanthis niloticus. Next base: position 7,906,451 of record NC_047677.1, read on the forward strand.
AGTGAAGGTCGTGGTTCAGTGAGGTTTTTGTCCTATATTTAGGATTAGTGTAGTTCTGAAAGATGACACAATTTTATTCTGAGTGATACAGAAAGATGATGAGAATTGACTTGTTGATTTGGGAAAGACTACGAACATGATTACCTAATTTGTTAATCATTATTACCTCAAAAAATGAGATCGGTTTCTCCCTAGCTTTAGTTATTTCACTAGCTCCCAGGAGACTTGCTTGTATCTTCTCCACATTCCCTGCTTTTAACCATGAGAAAGCACTCCTGACTTGTGAGAATTTTGCATTTTTATAGAAGCATTTACTATGACATATAAAACTTTGCATCCTACTTAGTGCCTTAGAAATCTGTGTTCTCTTGAAATACATAATGTTCCAGCTAATGCAAAATACGGACTCAGAATTAACAAATATCTAAGCTCAATCAAATGAAAGGCTTATTTTTGTGCAAGGTATGACCAGAGTCACTGGAGAGAGTTATTTTAAGTGAATATACATACATTATGTTTTTCAAAATAAACGCATTTCAGCAGCACTTTCCTTACTCATATCTCCTGTGACACGGTAGTCAGAACTACTTTGTAAACTACTCATAACCTTAAATTTATAAGCAATTAGAAAGCTAAACCTATAACTTAAGTGTTCTTAATCCAGACTTTTGTTTTGATTGGTTTCAATTAATTTGCTGTTATTTCCTCAGAACATAAGCAAAAATCAAAATAAAGCAAACCAGTATGCTATGAATGTTTGATATTTTAATACATTCAAAGATTCAAAAGAATGTGCCATAGAACATGGAGGAAGTTAGTATTTAAAATGGTAGAACTTGACTAAAATAATATTTTAAGATAATATAGGGGTCGGTCACCTGAATTGATGGGTCATTGATAAAGAAAGCAGGTGGTAAAAAAAATTGTAAGTTGAAAAATAAAAATACAATCACTGAAAGAAGACAGGAAATGTATTTAAAAACAAATGAGCAAGCAAGCAAGCAAAAACAGAAAAAGCCAATTAGATAACCTATAAGGTACTATACTTAGGTGGATACTTTGCATTCAACTTTGATGCATTCAGGCGCGAAATTTTAGTTTTAGTTCGTGTTTGTAAATATTAAATATTTTAACAGCTATAAACTAAAAAATCAATTATGCTAGAGTAATTAAAGTTACCACTATTTTTGTTCCTAGGGTAAACTTTTAATATGTTTTATTTAAATACAACAAAGAAAAACAGAGATTTTTCAATGCCAGATGTCTGAGAAGATCCCATTTGGATTTGAGCTACTTAAATTTGCAATCGTGTATTTATACACCTAACAGAGCTTCTGTTTCCCCCAGAATCAGAAAATTAACTAGCTTTGTAGCATCTTTCTTGATCTGCCACCCGTGCCCTGAGGATTACAGACTCCACCTGAGCTTGTTTTACAAGCATAACAGAAAAAATTAATCTCTGCTGGCAGCGCTCCCACTGGGATACTGATGAATAATGATATCCCTCTTCTGCTGCCCTCTCAGTCCACTAGAAAAGCCACTCTAACCCGGCCACGTGAAAACGGCTGAAACCATTCCAGCTGTGGATTAGCAGTCCATCAAGCACCCATCTGCTGTGTGTGAATCAAGAAAAAGCAAACATGCATTCTTATGGCTAGGTCATAGTCAAACCCTGTAAGAGTTTTTTCTACATCTAAATGTCTACCTGTATATAAAATAGGCAGGCACATACTCAATGCACCAATTTAGTTTGCCTTTTTTTTTTTTTTTTTTGGTACCTTCAACACTGAAAAAACAAAGTACATGTTTAGGGCTTATAAAGTACAGTTCTTAAGTTTGCTATTCATTGGGGGCTGATTAACTAGGAATTATCCTTGTAGTGTACAATACAGGAATACACATGACGAATTGACTTTCCTGTGTCTTTAATGTAGCAACCAACTACTTGTTTCATGAAGTAGGACTGCTTAATTGATATACTGGTACAGTAAATATTAAACTGTTTTGGTTTTGTTTTTAAGGCAGGGTTTTCCTGTGCAGCTCTGGCTGTCCTGGAACTTGCTATGCATATCAAGCCGATTTTGAACTCAGAGAATCATATGCCCCCAGAATGCTGGGACTGAAGGCATGTATCATCACACCTGATTTTTTTTACCTTCTTCGAAAAGAAAAGAATTATTACTTTTAGTCTACAAGTACCCAAACTGTATGGATCAGCACTCCATTACTATAACATTTATGTATGTGTGCATATATGCATAAACACAGATTAGGTACTGAACTTACCTGCATATGATAAACATATGCTGTATGTGTACTCCTAGCTTTATCAGTTCTTTAGTAATGAGCTCTCTTGCATTTCAGTACGTTCATAAGGTAAAGATGGCTGATGGTTGTGATAGCTAGAAGACTAATAATAAATACCTTTATGGCATCTCAGTATCACTGAAAAAAATCCAGTACCTACATACATGTATTTTAAATGTTTTAGCATTAATATATTTTAAAACTTAAAATTTTTATGAATGTACAGAAATTTTATTAATTGAAATATTTACAACAATAACTGTATATTTCTTGTCAATAATTTTAAAACATGAACACGAAACACATCTCCTTTTAAGTGCTAGCTTAGTACAAGTCAAATCACTTTGATGTGGGTCTTAAGTGGTTATGTTTTAATTCTTCTCTTATTTTCTTTCATGCTTAAAGAAGAGAAAGTCACAGTGTTACTGCACATCTAGTCTAGAAGAGCACTGCTGACCTTGACCCTGAGTCTTCATCTCTATGCACTTTCAGGCTATCAGAACACTGCTGGCCTCATCATCTGATCTTCAGGAGACCTCATTAGCTTCTCTCTCAGAAGACGGCACCTCTTATAAACTTGCTGACTTCAGTTAATACATACAGAAAGTAGGCAGAATTTGTAGTATTCTTCATTGCACAGGATGCCACAAGGAACAAATACCTACCTAGTAATTTCAAGCCATGGTTCATAGGAAATAAGCAGGGCCTAATGCTTGGTAAAGGCCTGTATTCCCTGATACTCGGAAGGCTGAGACAGAAAAGTTGTGAGTTCAACTGCACCTTGAATAACTTACCTAGAGACTATCACAAACATAAAATTAAAAAAAAAAAAAAGATGAAGAAACAAACCCCAAACAAACAAAAGTAAAACCTCTAATCTAATATTCAATACTGCAAATGAACAAAAGGGTTACTTTAAGTACAAAGTGATTTACTGTTTCTCAAAACCCCATGAAGTGCTTATCTTTAATACTTCCCCCACAGTCTTGGAGAAACAGAGGTTAAGTAACTGTCTAACTTCTAGAAAAGTAGCAATAGAATCTTTGTAAATCTTTGATTCCAAAGCTGAGGCTCAGGATTACATTTATTTTCTGTGAACTGACTAGATGGACAGAGAGGTTTATGTTCCTTTGTTGTGTTCTAAGCACATGGAATATGGAAGCCAGTTAAAGCTAGCGTCACCTTCAAAAGATAAACACTTTTAAACTACAGTTCTGAATGAAAGGTCAATGTGATGTGGGGATGTACACAAATAGTACTGTCATCAAATCAAAGAGATAAATGGAATAACCATATACCCTGACTGTTTGAAATGTTCTTTACAGTAGAAAAAAAAAAAACTTAGATGAACTAGTTACAAAGATAAGTGAACAAGAAACTAACTTGTGAGATGACCAGGAGATAAAAATCTTTACATAACTTTTGGTATAGAGTAAGTGGTTTTTTTTTTTTTCACTTGTCCACAGATTAATATGTTGAATTCTAACTGTCAATACATTTGGAGGAGGGCATTTGTGAAGGGATTTAGTCAACAGAGAAGAGCCCTTTGCTAAGAATACTGTGTTCATAAGAAGCCTCAAAGTATTTTCTCATCCCTTTGCCCATGGAGACACAGAGATGGGTGAACTAGAAAGTGAGATCTCAATAGTTCCTGAGGTTGCTGGTAATTTGATTTCAACATCTCCAGCCTCAGAACTGTAAGAAATTCATATTTTTTTAGAAAGCTATATACTTTCTACCACTTGTGTTAGAGAAACCTTAACAAAGATAGAATAAGTAATGGATATGTGTGAGGACAATGAATTGTGCAACAGCCCAATGATCAAAGAACTTATTAATATAAGAAAATCTGAACAGGATTAAAAACAGTATTATGCACAAAACCAGATTCAATAAAATGACTCACATTCTAAAACATACTAAAAAATAGCTCACAAAATTGACAAACTCTAAATTCTGTTTTTATAAAGACGCATGTGTGTCTGAGGGGAGGCAGGAGAGATAGAAAGAGAAACTGATTCTGTTATATTTCTCTATATTATTATATAAAATAAAAAGTGAAGCATGTAAGGGGTATTTTAATGAAATTTCTCCCTCTAAAATTTAATGTTCCCTAAATAAAAGTATATGGTGGGACACTGCTTGGGAGAAGTTGGAAAAAATTTTGGAGGTTTTATTTTATTTTTTAACATTTGTGTTTACACTGCTGGAGATTGGGCAAGGTGCATGCTGGGCAGGTGCTGTACCACTGAGCAACACTGCCACCCTGGAAAGCATTTGAGAATATTTATTCCTCTGCTGTGCTACATACTCAGGACTTGGAATGATTACACTGTTTAATTTAGTTCCTTGGCTCCTTACTGAGGATACAAGTTGTAATGGCAGGTTCTTCAATTCATAGCATTTGACATTATCTATGTTGGGGAAAGTTCTTATCACACTGAAGAAGGAAGAAGCTGACATTGATTTCCAAACGACTCCACTTGGTCTTAGTCATTTAAGTGTACTTAAATTTTACTAGGATCAAATTAAAACAATTGAGCAGATACTAATTTCCATTTTATATTTTAATAAGATTTACTTTATATTAAAATTCTCACTTAGGTTGCATTTATTATTTTTTTTTAAAAAACCAAATCTTAAACCAGCTTGCTTATCCAAAGTAAAATAAAAAAAAAAAACTTGAGATTTTAGTTCAGCCAAGATTAATAATTCTCTTCAATTATATTATCATTATAAAATGACACTTGCTTCCTTAATACGCACGCACATTGTACTTGTTGCCAGAGGAGTTATACCCAACAATATCTAAGAATAGTTTCATTAAAATTCCCAACTCTGTTGCTTCTGTCTAACAGAGTACTTGAAACTCTGGGCAGAGCAATTAGGTAAGAGAAAGAAAAACAAAATGATATCTAAGTTAACCTATCCCTGTTTACAGACAATTCTATGAATGTGATGTTAAGACATAGTAAATGAATTCAGGAAAGTATGCTCACAGCTAACCATTGAACTGATCAAGGGTTTCCCAATGGAGGAGAGAAGACTGAAGGAGCTGAAAGGGTTTGTGGCCCCATAGGGAGAGCAACAATACCAACCAAAGAGAGTTCTCAGGGTTTAAACCATATTCAGCCTGGGAGCACATAGGGAGGGACCCATGGCTCCATCTGTATATGTAGGGGAGGATGGGCTTGTTGGGCATAGGTAGAAGAGGAAGTCTTTGGTCCAGTGAAGGTTGGATGCCCCAGTGTGAGGGAATTCGTGGCTGGGAAGGTGGGAGTGGGCGAGTGGGTGGGGGCACACTCTTATAGAAGCAGGAGGAGGAGGGATGTTATAGGGGATTCCTGGGTTGGGAGAAAATGGGGAAAGGGAATCACATCTGAAGTGTAAATAAAATATCCAATAAAAAAAAGGTTAAAAATGAGTATACACCTGGGCCAGGGAAGTAGGTAGGTTAACTTCAGGTCCCCACTCTCTCTCATCTTCCAAATCTGATTTCCCAGGCATATCCCTAGTTTTGTAGCAGATCACCCTACACACATCTCTGGTGGATCACACTGATCTCCGAAGTCCCCCCTCCCACTCATTGCTTTATCCCAGTCCTCAGTTCCAGCAGGCACTCCCTGAGAACTCACAGGTCACTCTAGCCTGGGAAGCAAGAAGGCTAACTGCAGACCTTCATCACTCCTTCCACTCCCCCAAATTCAATAACCTAATCTCATCTCCAGTTCTGCAACAGAATAACTGCTGCAGCCCACTGCCTCACTTCCAGTATATCTGAAGATACATCCAGTATATTCCTAGTAGGTCTATTCCTAACTTCCACTCATTACTTTATATAGGCCTCCAACTCCAGCAGGCAGGCTAACTGCAGATCTTCACCTATCCCTCCTTTCCTCCAAGCCCACTTCTCCAGACTCATACCCAACTCTACACCTGACCTTCTGTGGTGGTGTCTTACTCTCTGGCCCCCTTGTCAGTGGTCTTAGGAGTAGTACGGAAACCTAAATGAAACTGTCAAATAATGAGGGAGACAGAGTCCAAACTGGTCATCTCTTGAGACCAAATAAAATTTCCAGTACCAAAATTGGGTTATAGCTAATAGAATTGTTGACCAAAAAGATCCCATTGGAATCCTCAAATAGCCCAGGTTGTTGCTAAGACCATAGTTTGCTCTCCACAAACTGATGGGAAGACTCCACTGCTAAAGAAAATACCTATACAACTTATTGAACATGAAGAAGTCAAGTTGGTATTAATGCTTACAAAGTCTTTACCCCTATGTTCTAGACTGTTGGCATAGGAAGGTATTCTACACACTATCAAAGGAGAAATATAAACCCAACTCAGGTAAAAACCATGTGACCTACAATGGTGTCCTACCTGCAATGGTGGCACAAAGCTAGCAGTAGTAACCAACAAATTTCTAATTTGACTTAAGGCCCTCTATAAGTTGCACGCTATACTCAGCAAAGTTTTGGTGACCAAAGACTTGAAACTAGACAGTCCTAGGACCTAGAGTAAAACCTAGGTTTTACTGTTCTATTGTTTTAAAGAAACAAGAATTAACTATAACAATAAAATTACTCCTTAATGACATTCTGTTATAGATCAGTGCTTTGTCATCATCAACCTTCCTTCTGAAGCCGACTGAACATGGCGAAACATGTAGAGAGTGAGAAACTTTGGAACATTCTCACGGAATCTCATGGAAAAGGTAGCAGAAAGAATGTAAGGGATAAAAAATACCAATAAAATAAGGTCCTCTAAATCAACACAAACAACACTCATATGTACCTGCAGAGACTAAGTCCATTTGCACAGGGCCTGCATCTGGTCCTCTGAGTATATATTATGGCTTCTAGTTTACAGTGTTTCTATGGGATTCCTGAGTGTGTGAATGAATGTGTCTCTGTTTCTTGTACCTTCGCTCTGTTTGTTTCATTCAATTCCAATAAGTTAGTTTTTGTTTTATTATATTTTATATTATTTCATATTAAATGTTATTATTATTCCTTAGAAGCCTGTTTCTTTTCCAATGAGAGAGAGAGAAAGGAATGGATAGAGAGAAACTGGGAGGAGTAAACCCACAGTCAAGGATGTACTATTGAGAAAAAAATATATTTCCAATGAAAGAAAAAAAAAATAAAAGGGCATAGTTAAAAAGTATTCATACAAAAATCACTTCTATGCCATATTAGCAAGTTATTTAGAAAAAAGTAAAAATAAAAAAAAATTAATTGCTCCAAAAATACTTAGGAATAACCATAATTATAAAGGTAAAAGATCTCTTCACGGTCACTGTAAAAAACACTGATGAATGAAGGTAAAGTGTAAAATAAAAAAATGGAACTAGATTCTTTGTGCACTGGAAGTTTGCATCACCCGGAGGCAATATAGCTAAAGCAATTTCTATCAAAACAGCGGTGGTATTCTTCACAGGAAAAATATCTGTATGCATAAACATCAAAATAGAAAAAAAAAAGCCACATTGAAAATGGGCAAAAGACAAGTGTAGGATATCTCCAAGTTGTTGGTTGGGGTGGCAGGTCCCAGAGACTTCTGTACAATACAAGCTATTGCTGTTGTTCTTGGCTGCCCACCAGATTATCATGGTAAGATCCTGTTGCTGAAGACACTACACTTAATTTCTGCTGGGTAGCTCTTGCAGTACTAGGAAGAGCCAGGCAGGCAATAAGGGAAAATAGTCACCAACAGTCTTACTGAGCTATAAATCCTGTAAGTTATCAAACTAACCAACCTGAAAACACAAATCCCTGGGACAAAAATGGTATCATTATTAGAGAAGTGGCCAAACACTTTTCCACTGTATTTAAGTCCCTCTCCATGGAAAGAGACAAATGACTGGTACTATAAAGTTGACTAAGAACTTGTTGCTGGGGAAACTCATAGAGCTTATAGGGAAGAATATCTTACTATTATTTTGCCAAATAGACACAGTATCAAGCTGCCTTCTAAATACTTACTTCCTTGATGACAGACTTTTCAGTTCTCAGTCTCCTTCAGAGAAACTCCTTTTTGCAGCAGTCAGTACTGAATATAAACTTGTAACTCCTCAAAATGCAGAGAACAAATGTCTGTGGAGTGATCAGCCCCCCAAGTAGGACATTTATGCTATACTCTTTACCCTCAAGGACAAGGGAACATCACAGAAGATGGGGCACAAAGATGGTGCGACCCAGGGGTTGGTGAGGATTGTTGTTAAACAGTGTTTTCAGTACATGACAAGACTATTGCATTAAAGAACACACATCAGCTGTTGTTACCTGAGTGAAATCAAGCCAGACAATATCCTAGCATAGGTATGAGCAGGCTTTTGAGGCTTCATCCCAGCTACGGAGCTATTATGGGGACAGGGAATGGTTAGTTCTCCTTAGGTTAACCATTCTCCAGTGAGTGGTTTTACACTAATGAGCATTTGGGGAGTACCAACTTTGGGTTTGTTGGTTTATTAAAAATATAATAAAAAATACAAGAAGTTTGGGAGGGAAATTTAGGGGCTGTTCAGGAGAAATTTCAAGGAAGCTGTGGAGGGTAAAACATGATCAAAATATATACATGCAAGCAATTTTCAAGGACTAAATAAAAATATAAAATATTTAAAATCAAACGCATGGAAATCAAAACCATCAGTTTCCCCCACAACATAAAAGTGGTTATTGTTAAAAAGAAATATTTTGGCAGCAGTGTACAGAAACAAGAGTTCTTATATACTGTAGGTGGAAATATAAATTAGTATAACCATTATTGAACAGTATAGAAGCTTCTCACAAAAGATGATCCAGCAATCTCACTTCTATATTTAACTAGAGAAAATGAAGTCAACGTCTAAAAATAGATAAAACTGATACATGCTCTTCCATGTTTACTGAAGCTCTTTCACAACATAACAAACATAGCTATCCATCAAAAGACAAATTGATAAAGAAAATATAGCATACAAACATCAGTGTGATTCAGGTTTGAAAATAAATTCCATCAACTGTGACAATATGGGTAAACAAGTGAGACAGGCAAGCACAGAAAGACGAACACTGCTGAGTCTCATTCAAATGTGGAATCCATAAAAACAGGGGACTCGAACGGTGGTTGGCAAGTCCTAAGTGACCAGGGGTGCGAGTAGCTGGTCAGAGGATATAGAATTATAGACAGATGGGAAGGAGAAAAGTTCCTATCAGACAAAGGCAGGCTGGAGGCAGACTGCTTTGGGGTTAAGCTGACACTGTGAATGCCTGCAATGCAGTTTCTTTCTTGGGCAGTAAAATGTCCTAAAACTGACAGTGGAGATGACTGAATAATTCTGATTGTATCATTCAAGTATGTGTGAGTGGCACAATAGGTGGAATATATCTCAAAAATTTGTTTTTAAAAACCAAAATTATTAATTGTATTCTTTGTCAAATGATTCATGACAGGGTACCTGGAAAAGAAAATTTTCAGAGTTCCATCAATCTTTTAAAGATGTATTTATAACCCATGCAATATCTAAGTAGAGGTTGACAAATGCTTTCTGATGATCCCATGTGAGCCAACCCTGCCAGGCTGGAAAGTCTGATTTTTAGAGAAGTTAATGTCAGCAAGTCTTTGCTTTGAATGTTTTGATCTGGACTGAATATTTTCATGAACAGTTAAAGTAGTGTTGAGTAGCAAAGCCAGATACAAACACAAGCTTCCCTCAGGAAGAAGGAAGACCAAAGTGTAGATGCTTTAGTCCTACTTAGAAGGGGGAATAATCAGGGGAGGTGGAGGGAGAGAGGGACATGGGAAGGAGAGGGGAGGGGAAAAAAGGGGTGGCAGGATCAGGTGTGAGGAGTCAGGTGTTGGGGGAGAAGTTCAGAGGGTCATAAAATTGAACAGAGGTATGTAGCAGTGGGTGGGGGTAGGGGAACTGGGGATAGCCACTGGAAAGTCCCAGATACCAGGGAAGCAAGAGGTTCCCAGGACCCAGAGGGCATGCCATTAGCTGAAATACCCAATAAAGGGGAGAGAGAACCTGTAGAGACCATATCCAGAGGATAGACACGGCCTTCAGTTGAGGGATAGGGCCACACACTCATCTCAAAAATTTTAACCCAGAATTGTTCCTGTCTAAAGGAAATGCAGGGACAAAGAGTGGAGCAGAGACTGAAAAAGGAAAGGCCTTCCAGAGACTGTCCCATCTAGGGATTCATCCCAATCTGCAGACACCAAACCCTGACACTATTGCTGATGCCAAGAAGTGTTTGCTGATAGGAGCCTGGTATAGCTGTCCCCTAAGAGGCTCTGCCAGTGCCTGACCAATACAGATGCAGATGCTCACAGAGAAACATCTGACTGAGCATGGGGACCCCAATGGAACAGTTAGGAAAAGGATTGAAGAAACTGAAGGGTATTGTAACCCCATAGGAAGAACAATATCAACCAACCAGATCCCCCTCAGAGCTCCCAGAGACTAACCACCAACCAAAGAGTACATATGAAGGGAACCATGGCTCCAGTTGCTACTGTAGTAGAGGATTGCCTTATCTGGTCCTGTGGAGTCTTGGTGCCTCAGTGTAGGGGGATGCTAGGGCAGTGAAGTGGGAGTGGGTAGGTAAGCGGGGGAGCATGCTCATAGAAGCAGGAGGGAGGGAGAGAGAATGGGCTGGGGAGTCTTCTGAGGGGAAACCTGGAAGGGTGACAACATTTGAAATGAAAATAAATAAAATAACCAATAAAAAACAAACAAATATAAGCTTTCACCTTTATGGCCATAAGTTTTATTTGATTTTAACACAAATTCCTTTAAAAGACAGGGGTCTGACTTCTATTTCTTTGGTACCCCTTAACTGTATTTAAGAAGAGTTACAGAATCTGAAGAAGCAATAATTAAATATTTCTATGGACAGTTATGAGCAGATATTTTATAGTCTTTTCAAATTTAGATAAGATGGTAAAATAATATGCAGAGTTCCAGAAAAAAAAATGCACAAAACATCAAAGAGAAAAGAGACAGGTCATTTCATATGTTGCTTGGGAGGCCAGATTTCAATTCTATCTTGTTTTTTGAAATTGGGTAGAACTTATATTTTATTATGATTTTTCCATATTTTGTTATTTTAGACAAGGTCTTTAATTTTTTTAAATAATAAAGTTGGATGCGATTATAAATGTAAGATTAACAATTTGGTATTAAGACTCATGTCTTAATTAAAAATCCTATTTAATCATCAACTTTTAGGATACTGGTAATTGATAGTTCTTTTCTATGCACTTAATTAGGGAGCCAAAGCAAGTAAAAAACAAAAATGAACAAAAATCAACAACAGGACAAATTTCAGGTAGATGTTATGCTTAGAACCTAATAGATTAAGAACACTGATTTTTTAATGGTAACAAACTTAGCTGAAACTGAGTCAGAGACTTTTACCAAGAAAACACTTCTTTTTGCTTTATTAGAGAAAGCTTGTAAATCTAGAATACTGGGAGAAACTAAAAAATAATGGAGAATGAAGACAGTCCGAGGGGGAATTATAAAGAGAACAGAAAGATACATGTAAAAAAGACATTTGCCATCTGTGCCTCTTCCAAAGATGCCAGGCAGCCCCCAGGCAGAGGGTAAGGACACTCTTCTCACAAACCTTGGAATGTGTCGCATCAGGATTCCCCACATGGAGGATAAAGAGCAGCAGATGGGACCCTGTGACTGCTGTGAGGTGAGGTGGAGATGAAGACCACTGAGGTTGTTGGTATGACTGTTAAGTTAACCTTTCATTTCTTTTCTTTTAATAAACTCTTTCATTTTACAAACTAGGCCCCATCCCCAAAATACTATTTTAAATAATATTTTAAGTTATTTTGTTTTAAGTTTATCTCTTTAAAATCACTTATTTTCCTAATTATCTTATAAATTGGAAAATGATGTTTTTGTAATTTGATTCCCAAGATTTGTAGCCAAACTAGAAAAATGACAAGATCCAAGTATTATGATGCTGTCCTCCTGAAAGTGTTATACACTGGACATGGTAATACAGTCATTTGGCTTTAAAGAAAGTAGTACTGACAAATCTAAGAATTCCCTGATATATATACTGTGTTGTTCTGAAACTTTAAAAATTGAAATTGCTGTATTTTAATGTAAAAAATCTGTTCTTTTACTCAATATTCCAGTATTTTCTGGGCAATAAAAGAGTCACAAACTTTTAAGATAGGGTATTCGGCATATGTGCATAAAAATCCTGTGCCTCATATAAACAAAGATTAATTGCACTGGATATTGATATAGAAGCATAATGTCATATTTCTATACAGTTACAAAAACACAAATAGCCAACTAATTCTTACATTAAAAAACCCTGAAAATCTGAAAGTCCTTAAGTACATTTAGAATATAGTTCGCTTTCTTTCAGCTATTAATACCCCGAGGAAGTACATAGTAAAAAGTATGTTGAAACAGATTCCACAACTTTGAAACCTTCCATTTGCATTGCTGTTTCTAAATAGGTTAACGTCTAAACACCTACAAACATATCAATGCTGACCCTGCTGGGCCATGACGATGGACACTTTCTGCTCTGGAGTTGTGCCAGCATCATTAAGAGATTCTTCAAATTACTTTTGAAATGCACTTTTCCCTCAGGATTTTCACTTATACCTAATTAGACTACTAACTGCAATCTATGTAATCCCTGTTGCCAAAACTGCTAAATGCTTCAATAAGTAGGAGGAGGGCATCAATGGAGCAGGACAGATGTAATGTCACTGGCTAACAATAGAGGTGTGAAGCAGCTGCCTTAATTATGAAGCTTATTAATTCATGGTGTTAAAAAGACTTGGCAAGGGTTCTTATATAATACCCAGTCTTTTCAAAATAGCATCAGATGGTTAAAAACTTCAAATATATGTTTTCAACAAGGAATTCTGAAATGATTATTTTTACCAGCGATTAACATTTGTATTCAATAGTTATAAGATCACACATGACTTTAAAACTAACTCTTGTTTGTTTTTTAAAGGTACATGACCTTAAAATTTAATATTTAATTTTTTTTATTGATAGAAATGGCCCACAGGATAAAGTAAAGTGTATCTAGAAGAGAAAGTTAGATATTGGGGAGAGCTCTAAGAAATTACTTTCTATGAGTTATAAAGGAACTTACTATTGTGACATTAATTATTTATATGATTATATCATTATATGGTTACAAAGCTTGTTGAAATAATGTACATAAAGTGCAAATCATGTAGGTACTCAAAACTAGTTTTTTATCTGATGGGTACAATTTAAACAAGTATATTTCTACTGTGGAATAAGATTAGTGAGGAGAATAGTATCAATAGAATCTTTAGCCTTACACCCACAATGGCTCTCTTATTATAGTTTACAAACAATCATACTGGGGAGTGTAAGCCAATCAATCAAGTTCTGGGAAAGAAAAGCAAGTAAAAGTCTCAAGAGGAGTTACAAGAAAAATATAGCAAAAGGGTATTTTTCTTAACAGTATTAGAATAATGCTTTTAACAGAATGGTGTAATAATCAGCAGAAATTATAATAGGATATATTAATAGGCTTCAATTCTCCAAAGAGAAAAGTCCAGAATATTCTGAAGGGTAAAAATATTTCTAAGCACCTACAAGTTAAAGAGACAGGGAAGGCATGCAAATGTCAGGTTGGTTTAATCTTGACACCTGTATCCCTGCCTTCCCTGGTCTGTAGAGAAATAATCCTGGTCCCACACAGACCAAATGGGATGGTCACATGTCCATCTTTTATTTTAGTTCACTGACAGTGGACTTATTCTGATGCTTGAAAGTATGCATCCTTGGTCTACAATGTATCTCAACAGAACTGACGACTTGATTTTACACAAGTATGATCTGATGGAATCACTTCTCAATTATGATCACATCCCTAGAGTAAAAGTGCTTCTGTTTAGAGAACCTGTACAGTGACCCACAACCCACATTGTTAGGCTTTACTCACTGACTTTTGGCCATTTGGTATTCTCTTAAACATCCTTTGAACGTGAAATATTAACAACAAATATCCCTAGTAGAAGAAATTAACTTGGAGGATAGACTATGCATTTGTTTTGTCTCTAAAGGTTTTTTCAGATAACCAGTGCTCTGATCTATGTCTAAGTGTTACTCAGCCACAGACCACAGTTCATCTGTGTATGAAGAAGTTCATTTGTAATACTGTCCAGCCTGACATGAGGTCTAATCTCCATTCAACCTGCACTCTTCAGTCAGTAGGACACAGGTGGAAGGCGTGATAAACAAGCCTCAGGCCCTAGAGTGCTTTACATACTAATGAGGTACCTGAAGGCCAGAGGGTGGAGTCAATTAAGCATTCCTCTCCAACCTCTCCCCCCTCTGTCCCTCCCTATTTAACCCAGGACTGCCCTGGGTTTTATTGGGGGAGGGAGGGTGTGTGTGTGTGTGTGTGTGTGTGTGTGTGTGTGTGGTGTGTGGTGTGTGTGCATCCAGATACATCCACCACCCGCCATGACATTAAAGCCTGTAAAAACCCATGGACTTTCTCTTGTGTGTCATGTGTCTTTGGGGCCGGGCTGTGAGGAGCTGTGGAGCCACAGCAGCCAGGTCTAACTTCCAGCTGGAGGAACCCCGGGTGTTCCCAGCCAACTACCCACAGCCTGGTGTGAGGAACCCTGGTTCTCCAGCCATTATTACCTACAGTAATACCTAAAATTTTATATTCTGATCACAAGGGCCTCACACTCTGTAAATACACAATTAAAAAACAAAAAAACATAAAAAAGATGAGCATGGGGAAAAAAGAACACATAGAGAATAAACATTTTTTGATATATCTAGGGAATCCCTCTCTGCTAAGCTTCTTGTTTATTATATTAAATGGAAGAATTTAGCGCCACATTCCAATTCAGAAGCTTCCTTTTGCCTATATGCTTTGGTGAAATGTGGAGTACCATTCTGAAAACTACTGGGCTCCTCCAAATCACCCTGATAAAAGAGGAAAAGACCAGAGAGTAGGAAGTAGAAGATAAGAAACAAATGGGACCAATGTGTGGATTTGTTTTTAATCAATCATGACAATCTTCCACTATGCAATACTGAAAAGTTGAAGTTTTTAGTTTCAAAAATTTTGAGAGAAAGTATAAGACGGCACTGGTTAGATGTTTTCTTTCGCTTCTGAAGAAAGGGTTCTTTTTTCTAAGTACTACAAAGGCAATAAAGTAATTATATTCCTAGTCAACAAGAAATTCTATTTCTTCAGAAAAGTACAAATATATAAATAATTACATAAATGATACGAATTCCAATTTATTTTATGAAGACAAACATATGGCTGAGCGTGTCTTCATAATTATCTTCTCCAACAGGAGGAAAGAGGAATTAAAGACAATTAAGAAACCTCCTTGATAGAGATGACAGAGGTGCTGGTAGGTCAACAAAAGGATGGACTGGGTATTAGGACTATCTTGTACCTCACTGGTACAAATTGGCATAATTATGCTCTAATTGTATTTTGAGAGAAAAGTTTCCTTTTAACAGGAAGGGTGATGTGTAGAAGGAGCTAAGGTGGGAGGAGTACTGAGAGGAAGAAAAGGAGTAAGAAGAGGAGAAGAAGAAGGAGAGGAGAAGCTAGGTGATGAAAGAGAGATAGAGGGGGGAGACAGGGAAGCAGATGTTCATGAATCTCCACCAGTCAAAGATAGTAGATATATCTAGGTTGGGTAGTGGGTTACACCTCTGATTGAACAATACCAAACTTATAAAGCCTATGATTAACATTTTTTAAAAAAATGTATAAATGCAAAAAGGAAAAGGGGGCATGGGATAGGGGTTTTCTAAGGGGGGGAATGGGGAAAGGGGATGGCATCTGAAGTGTAAATGAAAGATCTAATAAAAAAAAAAAAAAAAAAAAAGAAACCTCCTTGATAATAACTTAAGGGTGATGATAGGCTCATAAGTTTTTAAAGATTTTTGTGGATCAATGTTTTGATATTGTTTCATCCTATGGTCAGCTTCTAACACCTAGAAACATGTCAAAATTGAACCTGCTCTGTGAATAACAAAAATATTGTAACATTTCTGAGAAAAAAGAAAAATTTCAATTAATATAATTTTTGTTTTGAATAACAATAGGATAAATACATAAAGCTTAAAAATGAAAATTTTTACTTTCTTAAAAAAAGTTTAATTTTTTCAAATTTTACATTTTAAAAATATTTTTATGTTTTAAATTAAAATAAAATTGCATTGTTTTCCCCCTTACCTTTCCTCCTACCAATTATTCCCATGCACCTCTCCCTTTGCTCTCTTACATTTCATGCCTCTATTTTTAACTATTACATATATGTATATATATATATCCCTAAATAAATACCTGCTCAATCTGTACAGCTATTTGTGTACTCACATACACTCTATTGATTTATTTGTATTTTTTTCTGTAAATGTATGCCCTGTGTGTAAATGTCCTCAGAGGCTAGAAGAAAGTGTTGGAGTCTCTGGCATTTGAATTTCATCAAGTTATAAGCTGCCTGATGTGTATGCTAGGAACCAAATTTCTGTTCACTGGAAGAGCAACAAGTGTTCTTAACTGCTGAACCATCTCTCTAGCCCCAGAAGTGAAGAGAATTTCATCATGGATAAAATTAGACTTAAGAAAATACTATTGTAGGTTGGGGATATGGAGCAGTAGGTAACGTTCCTACTATATAAGCACCAAGAACTTCACCTAGATACCTTTCATCTGTATTAAGAGCCAGACATGGTGGCATACACCTGTAACCCTAGCATTTGGAGACAGAGAGAGGTGGATCCCTGAAACCCACTGGCCAGTCAACTTGCAGGCAAAATGATACACCTCTGACCTTCCACCTTTTGGGGAAAATGGAGATAGAAGCATAAAGTAGATGTATACGTGATACATATTGTTAATTTTTTTCTTTTTGAAAGGTGAGAGATGGGAATATGGGCATGGGCATTAAAGAGCTTTCTTAGTGCTAATTTGAAACAGAATTTAGTCATATAGTTCCTTATGAAATGCCTCTTTAGTAACATCAGAGTTAGTACTCAAGAAGAACCACCAAAAAAATTAGGAAGTTTCAATCTCAGCTAGGAGACGTCACCAGGCTTGCTCTGGGCAGTGCAAAATATGCCACTAATTTTGGCTCACAGATCAACAGCATCTATTCTACTCAGGAGGATCCTTCTCTAAATGAGCCATATGGTTAGATTTGTTGCAAGATTATCCTATATAAAAACGGAAAGAAACTTTGTTTGAAAGAAAAAAGACCATCCTGAAGACTCAGGTAAATTTTCAAAACTGGAAACACTTAAAGTCTAAATTACAAGAGAAGGTATAAAATATAAATACAAAAACCACAGTAGTATAAAACTCACACTCAGAATTGACAGCAATTCTTCAGTGCTGCACTCAGGTTTCAATCGGTCCTTGAACATTTTGACTGTTTTGTGCTTCAAATAGTAATAGGAGGCAATTCGGCCACATGTCAGTGGTTCAATGCTGCGATTATCCTATTTTAAATAAAGATAAAATAAGGCAAGTGAGACACAGAGTAGAGGCTCACATTACTCAGAGGGTAATAATTCACACTGTGGCTGCTACTGCAACTGATTTGTTACAAATTTGGATAGCACAAGCTCCATGTGCCCTATTGTTGAAAGCTGGATCAGAAGTCCTACCTCTCCAACTTCAATGCAGTGGGAAAGCTCCAACTCAACCAGAGACTTCCCGATCAGATTGGACAGGAACTTGTTTATGGAGTCCTGGCTGACGTCATCCAAGCTGTAATAGCTAGGAAAAAAGCATGGTCAGTTTCAAGGTGTGTCTGCTAGAATTGTCAAGTCAGCTTTACAACCTTTTCAGAACTTTAAAAGCATGAATTTACACCAAATAAAAAGCACAATGAAAAATTAAAACAACCACAATTAGTATTCCCATTTTGCAGGTCAAAGGTCTAAAACTAAAGTTTGCTAATACCAATGAAAAAGATAATAAATCACAAATTGATAGTTAAAATGGTACATTACATGAAAAAAACTTTCTCTTTTTGTTTTGTACTCTTTTTAAATATAAATCTTAAGAAAATAATGATGTTTTTATTATAAGTAAAGACAAAATGAAAAGTACAGAATTATGTTTTGAAGACGTAAATAACTGCTAACTTTCATTAAATGATGACTACAGCATCAACACAGGATTAAAAAATGCATGAGAAAACACTTTATTATGCCAAACTTGGTATTAATTCTATTCCAAAGTAGCCTTAGGCACTAAATTTAGAAAGTATGAAATACAAAGTTTGGCTGAAATCACATAGAATATACACACATGTGTACACACACACACACACACACACACACACACACACACAGACCCCTTAACAATTTTACAAAGCAATCAGGACTACTGATTTTAGTGGTGTATGAGTTCTAGGAAATCTTGAGAAGTTTTCCCTAGCGTTTATGTAACAAATGCTGTTCTAGTGCCCAGAAGGAAAGCTAAAATTAAGCATTCTGTCTTGCAATGTATAGAAAACACAAAAGTTCAAGCTCTGCATAGTTTCCAAATGAAAGTTCTAAGCACAGATAATTCATCTGACCATTCATTTTTCACTGCAACAGTAACAGGAAAACTGCTGACCACAAGGAGTTTTGTTTGTACCTAGGAAGATATCTAAAGAGTGAAGGTTACATGAACATTCATGGTAATTTCCTAATTCCAGCAAGTAAATGCCACTGGAATCAGTGTGGAGAATCTCTAGAATATCCTACGTATCCTCAAAGGACAAAAGTGAAATTGAAAGTGGACTTGAGACTTACAGACTTCACTAAAATCCCACTAAGGTGGCTTCAACGTTTGAACAAGATTGGAAAAAAAAAAAATACTCTGCAATCTCAAACGAAAGAGGACCATATGAAATCACCATCACAGAGGGATGGAGAAACACTGCAAAGATGACTCTTTGTGGGAGGTAATTTCAATTTCTACAGAAGTTAAAACTTATTTTAAAATATTTGAGTGAGGAATTAAAATCATGTCAGGATAAATTTTAAATAGAAAGAAGTTAGTGCAAATAATGAAGAATACTACAATGTCTCTGCACTGACATTCATAAGACACTAGGATTTCAAATGGCTGCACTCACCCAAGTTGTCACTGTGGAATGACCATTAAAGGGCTAGATTTTGCTTAGCAAAATACCCTTTCTGTTCATGGAAAAAGTACTGCTGTTCAAACAAATAACCTTTTGTCATAAAGATCAATGCAGAGATTTTTCAATGAAGAGATAAAACAAATACATATTATTAATGATTTTCCTTCTGAGTGTTTTTGAGAATTTCATCCAAATCAGTCAAACACTTCGTAACCATTAAAAAAAAAAGATCACTTGCTACAACAAAAAACTTTTATCAAATTTATGCTGTCTATAATATAAACTACCTTACAGAACATTATTCACAAACCAACAATCAACTTGTTCTAAAAAGAAGAGTCTAAAGTTGTTACGAATACTCAATCTATACATAATACTGATATATAATTTTTTTTCTCTAAATGGCCAAAATTCTCACTGGTACAACTGCAGGAAACATGAACTCAATCCAAGCTATTGAACAGTTATGAAATACATTCCTTGGCTTAGTATTTGGTCTGAAGGCAGGATCACTTAAAATATTAAAAAATTCTATAGTACATTGTTCATCATAATTAGATACATAATTTGCAAGACATTGTAAGACAAAGTAAATGTAAAACAATTATGTTTTAGGATACATAATACGTTGAGAGTTAATATATGCTGACTGTCTGATTGACTGCACATGTTCCCATTCTTCCTCTGAGTGAACTTGGTTATTGCCCAGTTTCTAACCTGAGGACAAGCACATATTACCTTCAATAATCACTTTACTAACTTGAAAAAGCATGTGGCAATGAACTAAAAAGGCCTGTTTTCATGTTGTACTCTCCACAGTACAAAATTTATAATTTATTGGTATTTAAACATCGATTTTTACACAAGTGTTTAATTACAGCTAACAGGCAGACTACAGTTTCCTGCTCACGGTGTCGAATCATTAAGTCATTATCTTCTTCTGCTACAAACAGAAAGCCTACCGTCTGTCAGCATGCTATTTCATTTCTTTCACAGAGAAAGGCAGTTTTGCAGTAATTGACTTGTCAGAAGCTCTAATTTATGAGACTGAGTTCTATAAGATTTCTCTATATTGGACTTAACCTGCACACAAGCAGGGCTGAATATTTACAATGCTGTTAACAGGTGCTGAGTTGTTTAATGATTCTAATAGCCAGAAGCGTACTGAGAAAGCCAGCGGGATCACAATTACAGGCTGTTTGAACACAACAATTACTAGTCCCCTGAGAAGTGTGAAAGTCAAAGGCAGTTTGATACTGACAGCATCTAGCACATGGGCTAGACAAGCTAACTTCTATTAGCAGTCCACTGGGAAAAAGTCATAACAAGCCTCTCCCTGAAATAAAAATGTGAAATTCCATAAAATTTAAATAATTAAAACCTAACACAAGTTTAAAAATATTATCGTTTCAAGTCTTTATAAAGGTAGAAATAAGAATTACACATATGAAGCCTTTTTCTAACATTAAAACAGATGAAATTTCCCTATCTAGGAGTGAAAAAGGTTTTATAGCAAAGTGAAACTGAGACAAAGTTACAGCAGTTTGGCTTTAATGTGAACACCGGCAGTCAGTTCCTCTTTGGTTTATGTAAACCTGGCTAGATAGCTTGCTGGGAAATTTTCCATCAGTACTGAAATGCTGCTGCAGTAACTGTCAGTGCTGGGAAGTCATTTGTTACAACATCATGGTTTTTATGTTCAGATTATGCAGCAGTAATAATGACACAAATAATGGAAGAGCGCTTGGGGACAGGTGAAAAGACCTCATTTTGCCTAGATATATTTAAAAGCAGTGAAACTGAAAATACAAATTAAACCACAAACTCAATTTGGAACAGTATCTATTTTATGAAAACAATGTGTCTAAACCCATTTGCATGAGAGTGTATACACATGTACATATATAATACATGCATATTTACTTACATAAATGTATGAATATAAACAGTCACACAGGAAGCCAGGAAGAATGGCTAGTGTGGTGTACAATGTGGTGGTACAATGAAGGGGAGATAGAGCAATCAGGTCATTCTTATTTATATATAAAGAACTATCTTTTGGAAAAAGTATTTCTTTCTGTGGGTAAATAAACATAAACCTGTGACCTGATTACATACACATGCACGCATGCACGAGCACATACAGAAGCTAGCTTGCATATGCACACCCTTCCCTACTAAGATAAGTCAAATCTCAGTTTATCCCACTGGAAGAAAGAAAGCAATAAGAAAAAAAAATAAAATGCAGCTGTTAATATGAGAAAACTGTAATTTTAAAGGAATTTACATGTTTCCTTAACTCTTATGTCTTTGTCCCTTGCTCTGCAGATAGACGATTTTAACAGACAATAATTAAAAAATAAAAATCAATGCTAGTCATGAGGATGTAAAGTAAAGGAATTGTTTATACAGTGTTTGTCAGAATATAAATTAGTACAGTTATTTTGGAGAACAGTATGAAAATTTCCTATAAAACTAAACATAAACTTATCAAATGATCCGGCTGTCATGTTCATGTCAGCATCTTCCAGAATATATAAGAAAGAAAATCAATGGAAACACCTATCAGTGGATGAACACCTACATAAGTGGTACAAATACAGAAAATACTACTCAGCCTTTAAACAGAATGAAAGGTGGCTGGGCGCACTAGTGCACGTATTTAAAAATCCCAGCACTCAGGAGGCAGAGGCAAGTGGATTTCTGTGAGTTTGAGGCCAGTCTGGTTCACTGAGTGAGTTTAGGACAGCCATGGCTACACAGAGAAACCCTGTCTTGAAAAGCCAAATACCAAAAAAGAAAAACAAAAACAAACAAACAAAAGAAGGAGAGAAAGAAAGAAATGTATTCTGAGCAAATTGAATGAGATCAGCAGTCTATCAGTCTATATGGTAAAATACATTGATGGTAAGAATCTGAAAGAAATTTGCTGATTTTAACAGGCAGAGTAAAGACAGAAAGGTAGAATACTGGTAAAACAATGTAAAATTTCAGGTAATAGGAAGATTGAGTTCTGTTGGACTGCAAAGCAGGGTGACTGAGTTAAAATGTATCTGAAAATGAATTAAGTAATAGATTTTAATGTTATCACCACAAAAACATATATGAGGGAGATATGAATTATGCCTAATAAACTGATTTCACAACATATAGATGTACTTAAACATCTTAAAATTTATCCCATAGATACAAAATTAAAAAGATTAAAATTAAAAAAAATTTAAAAGGTAGATGTTTATAACATTCACAGACAAATGTTCCTAACAATATTTGTTTAGAAAGCAATCTATCTATCAGAAACCATGTGAGAGTTTACTTAAAAAGTTAACTGTATACTCAGGTCATAGTTTTTATTTTTATGTAGCTGTAAAGGTATATCGATTTTTAAAAAGGCATTAAATAGACTATGCTGTCAAGCATGGTTTCCACAAATAACACTTTTAGAACTGTACCAAAAAGAGAGGTGGTTAATGAGTGTAGATGTTTGTCTTCTGGACTTGGTCATTGGTCTAGCTAGAGATGCACTGGTGGGACACTAGAGCTGTGTCTGCTGCTCTGAGCTGGGCTACTGTGACCAAACTGTCTTATCTCCTGAGTCTTTGTTCATTAAAGGGAGATGAGAGCAGTAACAAGTTAAGACCTTGAAATAGCATGTTAGATACAAATAAACCCCACAAGCATTATTTATAATTTGTATTTTGTACCTCATTAATTTTAATTTTTATGTTTATAAGCCCCTTTCTGTAATCTACATTTTGCTACTCTTTACCTAGTTTCTTGAGATCAATGTCTAGTATTTAATTTCTGAATTCTTTACTTGAAATCTTTAGAGCTACAAAATCTCTATGGATCCGTGCTTTGGTTTTAATTTGATAGGAAACATGTATTTATTTTTTTCTTGTTCTAGTCTACTTAATGTGTTAATTTCATCTCTCATTGGTATAAGTTTTAAATTCTGTTTGTTTCCTCATTATTAATATTTTTTTCTATCTGTACAGGTTGAATATCCCTAGAATGAAACCAAAAATGTGGAAGGCTCCAAATTCTGAAATGTTGTGAGGATCCATATCATATCACAAACAAAAATTCCACACATGATCTCTTCTGACAAGTTGTAGTCAAAATATAGAAACACTAAAAAAAGTTTTGCATGAAATCACTTCCAGGCTGTATGTCTAATATCTGCATGAAGTATAAATGAATTTGTGGTCATACATGGATGCCTTTCCCAGGCTATCCCATTCAAATATTCCAAAATCTAAAACAATTCCTAATCTAGAATGCTCTGTGGCCTGTCATTTAATGCAAGGAATCTCTGTCTATATGCATTCTGTCCTGCTCTGAGAATGCCCCTATTCGACTACATTTGGAAGCCTGTTTATATCTTTCTGATCTAGTACATGACAAATTTTACTTATAAATTGTTATGACTCTACGTAGTTTTGCAACAGCACATGTACAAAGGTGCAGAATAATAATTCAAATCTGTTAATTGCTATTTAAAGACTATATTTTATAAAATATTTATTTGTCATTTTTTATTTCTACAGATATGCTAAAATTACATATAGCTGTAATGTGGTTGAACTGGAAATTTGGATTTCCATCACTTCTTGTTTTACATATTTTGACACTGTTTTAGTCACCTGCAACCTTTTAGAAATGACTAAAACTTTTTGGTGATTTCACTTGCTACTGATACAAAGCATTCTTCTTGTTTTAATTCTTATTTTACCTTAATTTTTTTCATATCTTTAACAGACATTTAAACTTATTTGAACAACTTCTATATACAATGATTTTTTTTTTTTCTAACTCAATAGCAAAGAACTCCTGGTCTCAAGAATTTGAGTCTACATATTTTCTGGAAGCCAATAAAATAATCCCCTTAATCTCAAGAGAAAAGTCAGTTTAAGAAAATAACTGTGAGAAACTATTCAAAGCACTGCATAATGAGAAATAAAATAATATGGTGTTATATGTGGCCTTTGTGAATTGTCAAGAACCTCCAGATAATATACCAAGGACAAATAACCCCAGGGACTACCTAAGGGTAGATTTAAACAATAAAATCATACTACCAACTGGTGTTTTTTACATCCAACTTGAGTGAACCCCAAGATGAACTGACTGGTTAAGATTGACCTTTACATACCCAACCATACTTGCTATGTGGCTAGAAGCTTCATTAATGGCTGCATACTTACTTGATCACAGCCTTTTCAGTTTGCTTGAACCTCACATGGCATTCATCGCCAGCTTACAAATACTAAGGAAAATAGTCTGCACAAGCACAGTCTCATCATATTATCCTTAAATGTTATCCATTACATCCAATGTTCAATCTCCATCAGCTTCAAAACACACAGGTGTCAACACCGACTACTGGGCAGTACACCCATACAACAGAGATACAAGCAAGCACAACAGGCTTCACGAAACTATATTTGGTGCTTCTGAAAATGGAAGTCTAAAGTCAATTTTCAAAATGCAGGTTGTAGTTGATCTCAGTTTTCTATGACTGTTGAGAAAAATAGGTTTGAATGCCTCTCTTTCTACACAGTTCTAAAAGCAAAATCCAACTCTAAAGTTTGTAATCAAACTCCCAAGCAAGCAGTCACTTCAGTGAACCAGAAGACTGCATCATCCTAATAAAACTGTACATTCCATCACCTAATATATCCATCCACCAAATATATCTATATGGCTAGTCTCAGGATTCCTTTTACAGGATTTTATAACTATACACTTAAAACCCTAAGTAGACAATGCAAAGACAGACAGTAAGTTTATTAGAAACAAAATATAGCATCACTTGTAGTCTTCAAACATTACTGCACTTTAAGTGCTATACTTGTACAAAGGATTCATGACAATCTCCAGACTAGTTTTAAAAGAGAAAAAACACCTTTAAGAAGTCATGACTGTACTAAATTGTTTACTGAGTATGAATTTTATAAACATTAAGTGTATTAACCTAATTAACTCCTTAGGTATATCAATGCAGCTGAAGAGTACTGTACCTTCTCCAGGCTGCACGGTGAGAGCACCATAGTGAGTGTAATTTGTGACTCTTTCCAATGTAGTGGCTCTTGGAGCCAGCAGATGTGGATTGGTTTGGTGATCCACTAGTGACAGGATCTTTTCTGATAGCTTTATGGAATGAATCAATGAGGATAACCTTAAAAAATTGTATGTGGAATCTTCACCAACCCAGTAAGAATTCAGGACTTTGATCAAAGTCTCACAATGTCATCCATCTCTCTCCTTAGCAACAGACTCTGAAGGCTTTGGGCAAACTTTGGCTGGTTATAACCATGATGGACAGGCTTGCCATAAGTTGCACCACTGAGAACTGGGCATTTGTGGCCACCACAGCAGACACAAATATGACATAACTTTGCTTGGCTTTATATCTCACCATTTGTGCTCTCTCAAGCCAGGTGAGGTGGGAAATCCTGTGCAGTGGAGAGAGCAGGGGGTAGTTCCAGCAGCTGAACCTCAGAAGAAAGTGGATCATATCAGGCTGCTTCTTCCTCCATAGCTCCTGGATGTATTTCTATGAACCCATCTTTGCTCACCTGATGGTTGCCACCAGAGGAAAGGCCAGCTTTGTTTGCATGCTAATTACAAAGCTATTTGCTCTCTTGCTTGCTTTCTCTCATATTGTTTTGAGACAAAGTTTTGCTGTGTGAGTCAATATGGCCTCTACTCTGCCTCCCCAGTGATAGGATTACAGGTGCACAGTAGTATTTCTGGATATATCTTCTTGTACAACATTAATAGTCAAATTCATATATTTTAAAACTACCATTTTAATTTTGTATGTGGCTAACAATACATGTTTAGTTTGATTGAAAAAATGGATCTGAGTTAAATTTGGTGGCACACACCTCTGAACAGAGTACTGGACAGGCAGAAGCAGAGAGGCAGAAGAGGCAGAAGAGGCAGAAGAGGCAGAAGAGGCAAAAAAGGCAGAAGAGGCAGAGAGGCAGAGAGGCAGAGAGGCAGAGAGGCAGAGAGGCAGAGAGGCAGAGAGGCAGAAACAGAAGGTATCTCTGAGTTTGAGACCAGCCTCGTCTACATAGTGACTTCCAGAAGAGCTGAGTTTCACAACAGCATTAGAGCTATACTGTCTCAACTGCCAACCCCTAAACAAACAGAAGTAAATGGATTTAAAAATTTATATCTTAAAACAGGGAGATATAAACCATGAACAGGATTTTAACCAACCTAACTTACGACACAAAATGATTCTGCCCATGTCCTGTGCTGAAGCACTGCAACGGTGTCCCTTTTGCTCACAATGAAAAAGCAAAAGCTGTGGCCTTTACAGTCCCACATGACTTATTCACACCACAGCAAAGCAAAAACTTTTGTCTACTTGACTAATGCATCTTCAAAACAGCTAGAATTGTGGCTGGAACTTGGAACACTTTAGCAAGAAGGCTTGTCCTAAAGAATAATGATAGTTGTATTCTAATCTGAGTTATTTCAAACATTTATTTAGGTAGCTACTAAAGGAACAAGCACATGTGCTATATAGGTAGTCAAGAATGGATACTGTTGCATCCTAAATGTTAGTTGATGTATCATTTACAAAAATGTGATTGGAATATTTAAGACTTTCATAGCCTGGCTGGCTATGATGGCTGGGTAGAATATAGCAAACTGGATCAACAGTGGCCGCAAAAGCCCCAAGGGAGAAAAACCTCTTTATTGGAGCTGCTGTGGGTGAATATATTCTTCTCCTATCTCTTCCAGTACCTTTGGGAACTGGCCTACAAGTCAACGCACTGGAAATGGCAACTACCACAGGTAGAAACTTCTTTAAGCCAGGTCATTAAGATGGTGGAATCTTTGGACAATTAGTGCCCAAATTTCTTCTTAGGCAATGATGGCCACAAACAAAGCTTGTGAGATAATGTAAACTCTGCAATGCATGCTGATTTACAAAGATGTTGAGTACAAGCAGGGTTGACACATAAGTCACTGATACTCAAAATTCCTTGGATCAGAGAGGTAGTATAATTTCCTTTTAAAATTCATCACTTCTAGTTCCAACTCTAATTACTACTCTTTATTATGGCTGTATATAGATTTCCTCAGTATAAAAAACAAACTGAAGACAATTCAATCAAAACAAAAAAAAATCACTGGAAAATTTCTTATTCGTTATCTTAAAAGAAAATTAAACCGTATCTAATTTACATTTTCTACACAATTAACTTAATTTTGATAAACAGTATTTGATAGAGTACAAATGAGACTAGAATAGGGATAGATTAGAAGCAGTTAAAGAGTGACTAAAACTAGGAAAAGGAAAAAAATAAAAAGATTGGTTCTGAAGTGAAAGCTGAAATGATGAGTGGCAATATCAACAGAAGAAAATGAGACTAGAGAATTTTAATAGGTTTATGATTCATTCAGCTTTAGGCATATTAAGAATGACATGCTGTGGAAAGTCTGTTACAGTATTTACACTGAGAAGATACTACAGTACTTTGATGCCCCTCATGGGTGATATGCAAATGCAGAAAGAACCTTTACAGAAGAACATAATTCTATGTGATGAGAATAGTGTTTCTTCTTCACTGGTATTACAAAAATGACATGTGAGCAAACATCTGCCTAACCCAAACCAAAAGATGGCATAAAAATAACCAGTCAGTATTAATCAAGAGGCAACAAATGTAAAGACAGAAAGTCAAAAATACCATAGGAAAAGCAGCCAACTGTACTAAAGAATACTATGTTGGATTCTAATAGAAAAGGGGGTGTTACAGGACAACAAACAGGTAAAACCTGAATAAAGGCTATATGTTAGCTAATAGTACTGTGCAAATGTCAATTTTCTGAGTTTGAAACACTGTACTGTGGTTATAAAAGGTATTAGCATGGAAAAGATAGGTTTGGTGGTATTCTTTTGAAAGACTTCTCTTAAATTCTTCCCAAAGAAACTTTAGAGCTTTTATTTTTATTTGTTTATAATGTATCAAAAGGGCAATGATTTTGTGGACACAGTAAGAAACAGTCTGCAACCTGTTATTGAACTTGCTTGTTCTATAGGCTAGTATGCTAATCATATAAGCTAGCTGAAGTAATTAGGTTTTTAAAGTAGTCTTCAGGATGGTAGAGATTAACAAAGCAAATGGCAGAATCACATCTCATTAACTGCTGTTAACTGTGTTCTTTACAAACAAAGTATCTTAGGATCAAGATATCTTTAGTTTGACTGCTTGATTCAGTATGACCCAGCAAGGATCTGGGGTATTATTCACTTTGAGAAAAAGAAAGAAGACACTAAAAGGTGAAGCAACCCATGATTGGAAAGTTAATGAAGAGCAAAGTTGAAAGGAGAATCACTGTTCTCTGGCTTTAAATCCCAAAATAGTTATGGGATACAGGGCAAGGCACTTAAAGTATCTGGCTTCCATTTATTTCTTCAGTTATCAAGCAATCTTGGACTAAAATACATGGAAAGCCCATCACATTCCTCTACTCCTACAATCTGTTCCCTTAGGAAAACCAGTAGTTCTAGATGGTCACCTTCTTAATTGTACTGGGACCTTCCCAAATACCTTAATAGTTAAGGAACTCTAAGCAAATACACCACGATTTAAAACTGCTATCTGTGTAAGAAGAAATGCTGGCTGAAAGAAATTTCTTTATAATTCCAAAGTAAAATTTTTATAATGACATTTCTTACCATTTCTCTGCTAAAGACCTCTTAATGCCTTCATCAGGAATATCTCAGATTTGACCCATGTTCCATTTCCTCTGTATCTGTTACAGCCCTCAGCACCTTCCTCTATTAGTAAACCCCTTTTAACTGGTCTTTCTGTTATAACTGTCTTCCTAAACCAACTGATGCTCTGCCAAAGTGCCTAAAAACTGAAACAGAGCAAAACCTAACCTGACGATGTTAATTCATGCATAAGCATTCATGCTGGCTTGTTTCCTTACCTCCTGACAGGATCGGGTGTGCTCCTCAGCATGGTGTATGGGGCACAGACCCTTTTCCCTCCAATGCTTTGATCGACATTCTGACGGGAACAAGATTTGGCCCCATACTCTTTACTCTCTAACTACAGCAAATTTTCAGATGCTCCAAACACTAATAGCTGTTCTAAGACCCAGGACCCTTTGCTTTTATTTTTCTGTCTAATTGCTTTTTCTTTTCTACTATACTTTTTATACTCCCATAGAATCAAATACAGTGCAATCATCTCTTCCAGGGTTCTTGTTAATCCTACAAACTGCCTCATAAACTTCCCTTATCCAAGTACAACACTCTGAACTCCAACTGTACCTAAGACAGTCACTACTACAAAGTTCTGACCATTTCCTAATGACTTCCAATGTTTTGTTTCCCAACTGCACTGGAAAATTATCCCATGGTAATTCAAAAAATAATAAATGCATAAATCAGCTATGCTGTCCTGTACTATGACCATATGAGATATTATCTAATTTTCTGGCAAACTGGAATCACTAGAATGTCAAGAGCTGACAAACATGCAAAGATTTGGAGTTTCTTCTAAGTACTTGTGCTTTCTGTGTATATAGTTTTCAATTACTCTTTCAAAGAACGTCACACTTACCTGGGATTCATGATAAGACGTCGGAAAAAGTAAGTCCAGGTGATATAATCCATTGCATCTTGCTTTGATGTTATTGTACCTCCAGCAATCTCTGCATTTAAGTGGTCAGACAACACTCCTAGTAAGCTATATATTGAATAAAAGACAAGAATTACAATGAATAAAACCCCCTTAACTCAGTCAAGATTCTGATTTTTATGTTCTAAGCTATAGAAAAGTAGCTTTTAAAATTTATATATTTAAATTTAACTATTCATAATTTATAAATTATTTATTATATACTAATGATAACTGTTAAAAGTTGTCACAAACTCGTCACTCAGGACTATGAACTTAGGAACACATTATAAACCAGCACATATATTCTTACAATCTTGTTAAAAAGTATGCTGTACTTTTCATATGAATATGAACAGAGTCCCGAGAGTGCTACAGAAATAAAGAATTTCCTCAGAATACCTTAAGTAGCAATAATCTACCTGTCATCTGGTAAATACTCAACAAATGGTAATCCTTGCAATCAATTTTTAAGAAAAGAAAACTCTGACCCAGAATTGTTTCTATCTAAAAGAACTGCACAGACAAAAATGTAGAAGAGCCTGAGAGAAAGGAGGTCCAGTGACAGGCCCAAGTTGGGATCCAGCTCATGGGGAGGCTGCAAGGTCTGACACTACTACTAAGGCTTATAGACAGGAGCCTAGCATGGATGCCCTCTGAGAGGCCCAACAAACAGCTGAAAGAGTCAGATGCAGATCTTTCACTTAGCCAGTGTAGAGAAGCTGGAAACCCCTGTGGTGGAATTAGAGAGAAACTGGAAGAAGGTGAGGAGGAGGGTGACCTATAGGAAAACCAGCACTCTCAACTAACCTGGACCCTCAAAGATCTGTCAGACACTGATCCGCCAGACAGACAGCATACACCAGCTGATATGAGGCTCCTGACACATACAGAGCAGAGGAGTGTCTGTTTTGGCCCCACTGAGAGAAGATGTACCTAACCCTTGAAAGACTTGAGGCCCCAGGGAGCAGGGAGGTCTCGTTGGGTGAGAGTAGGGTGACCACATCCTGTTAGAAATAGGGGAGGAGGAATGGGATAAGGGACAGTCAGAGGGTGGGCCTGGAGGGGGATAAAGACTGGACTATAAAAAAAGATTAAAGAATAAAATAAATAAATAAATAAATAGATAGATAAATAGATATTAAATAAATGGAAAGATAAAAGATTTACCATTATTTTCAAGAGTGCCTGTGTGAGTGCTTGCGGGTGTCTGTGTGTGTCTGTCTATGTGGGATTGACCAAATTACATGAGAGCTGTCAAATTACTCATGATCAGCATTATAAACTTTAGTTACTTGTCTCTTTATTATGAACATTATTAATTGCAAAACCCGAAAAGTACCTAAAGCAAATTCCATGGAAAATACAAATTCCTCCTAAGGTAATCCTGTGCTGAGTGCTTTCCTAATAGCAGATAACAGTTCTAATGTTACTATGTGAGCCATTCATGTGAGTAACCTAGCATGGCCATCACCCCCATTTTACAGATGAGGAGGAGGGAAACTCATTACTCAATGCCAAGCAGAGATCAAAATTCAACCTGGGTCATCTGGTGCCAGAGCCAAAAGGTCTGTGTACACAGAGGCCTTAAGAGCACACAAAAATATTTCTTTTAAAATAATCACAGCCGCACATTGTCTAAAAGTAATAATTACATTGTGAAGTTCAGCAATAATTTTTTTAATATTTGTTAGTAAAACATAATTAGAACAAAAAATCAAAACAAAATAAAATTAAACAACTTCATAACCAAAAAATAAAAAGCAAGTGTGGAGTTTTGTGTTGGCTAATGACTCCTAGGCACCAGGCCTGTTCCAGAGTGTGGCTGGTATACACAGTCACTTCACTGACAAAAACCAACTTCCAAGAGATATCAACTGCAAATAGATTCCTTGTTAGACATTTTTGTTTTGTCTTTTGTGTTTTTTTTTTTTTTTTTTTTTTTTTTTTTTTTAAATTTGGTTCTTTTGAGGGAGACAGAGAAGGGGAAGGGGAAGAGGGGAGGTTGCAAGCTGGGTGGGTAGGGAGGGGGACATAATCTGGGAGAAGTTGGGGATGGGAAAGAATATAATCAAAGCATTGTATGACAAAACTTATTCTTAATTAAAAAGAAATATAACCAGGAAAACACCAACTCACTTTAAAATGAAACCTTTTATACTAGTTTAAAACCAAACTTACCTTGATTCTACTGGGAAAGGTTCATAAAGAAACTTTTTATAAAAATCTTTTTTTATATCATGAACTAGAATTACAGCTTTGCCCTGGTCATCAAATTGAGGTCTCCCAGCTCGCCCCATCATCTGCAGCACATCTATGGAAGAGAAAATCAAAGGCATTCTGCAGTGACACTGAGCATGAGGTAGAGCTATCGATCAGGACATGCCTCTAACAGAAAGAATTAACAGTCAACACAATATTTTAACAACACGTGTGTGCTTCTTTGATCATTACTAATACATCCCCTAACTTGTATATAAATGTACATACACTATATATATGTAATATGCTATACTCAAAAATTTACAATACGTAACTGTGATTTAAATTTGAACTTTTAAAATGATCGCTTATGTTATTTATGAAGTAAATTTCTCTTGAGTTAAATGATTTAAGATGAGTTTTGAGACCCAGCACTGCCAGAGGGTATGGCAGCCTGACTATATCTCAGCACTTGGGAGGCAGAGACAAGGGTTCTCAAAACAAGTTGGCCAACTAGACTAGATGAGTTCATCTTTAGGAAATGATAGCAGAGTGATTGAGAAAGACAGCTGGTATCAACTTCTAGCTTCTATCTGCATGTACACACATAATGCTAGTGTTCCCCCCCACTCCACAATATGAGCATGCATACATGCATGCACACACATAAAATAAATAATATCTCTATTTTAATTAAACAAGGAAAAGCAAAGCCCATACAGGAACCTCTCCTTTTAGGCCATTTGTCTATTTGTTTCCCCTAGATAAGAAATCTATTTGATTCTTTTCTTTCATCCTCTTGGAGAATAAAATTCACTTCTTTTTTAATGTATAAGAACCTTTATAGTAATTTATAATTAAAAACTATTTAGCTTTTGAAATCTATTAATTGTACTGCCGAATCAAAATTTATTGTTCTTAGTAATTATTAACCAGTACTTTTATTTAAGAATATAAAAAAGTAAATATACAAGTTCTATATTTTCTCAAGCATTTGTACTGAAAACTAACACTTCTTAACTTTTTTATTAGATACTTAAATGGAATGAAATCTCAAAATTAAATTTATATAAACCTAAACTGCTAAAATAAAATACAAGCTTACTATATCACTGCAGAAAGTTACCTGTAATGGGAAAATCCACATAACGTCTTGTCTTTCCATCATAATATTCAGTTCCCTTAATAATTACTAAGTGTGCTGGAAAGTTTACACCCCATGCTAACGTGCTTGTGGCAATGAGAACCTAAAAGATAAAGATAATATCTCACAGCTAAGTAAAAGAAAACGTCGATGTTACTTTTAAGTATGTTTTCATGAGGACAGAAAGGAAGTACCTGAACTTTACAGTTCACAAACAGCTCTTCCACTGTTTTTCTGTCTCTTTCATGCAGGCCAGCATGATGCATTCCTATACCAAAAGCTAGAGTCAACTTCAGGTTGGAATCTCGTATTGTTCCAATGATGTTCTCCATCTGCAAATGCAAGCACAAATCCAAGACGCAGATGCATCTGCTTCAAAATACTCTTGTATTTCAATTACATTTGGTGGACACTGCTGTGCTTTTTTTCTTTTAATGCCATTATAAAGGAATAAATATATAACACCTCTACTATTTTCATTGAAGCTGGGTAAACTGAAAAGAATTCCGGCTTGGTAAAAACATGTTCTCCATACTACTCATTTTAATATTATGCAATAAGAGAGAAATATATCATGATAATCAGAAGCTCCCCTTAATGATTAAAGACTATTAAAAAGAATATAATATTGTCTAATATGGTTCAACATCTTATCATGTTTTTAAAAAATACCTAACTTTCTGGATCTGTGTTTAAAATTGAGATAATGCAAACAAAAAGCATCTGATACAATCCTAGCAGACAGAAATTATTCCAATAAAGCTTTCATACTGAACTTAGCACCCATTAAGGAAGTCACATGACTTCTCTGAGCCTTAGTTTCCTTATCTGTAAATTACAATAATAGGAATCTTATATATGCTTTAAAATTTCCCCAGTAGAGCCATGTAATAAGTACTATTAGCCATATATACAAATTTCCAAAGGGTAAGAAGGGTTTGATGATATTTGAAGGATGTCCATTTCAAACTTCTCTCCCAGAAAAGGCCACAACTTTAGTTATATCAGTCTGAACTATTTTGATCATAAAAAGAAAAACCAGACTATTTTTGCTTATTCCTTATTACTTTGATTAGCACTGAAGCTAAAAAGAAAAAAAAAGCTTTACGTATTCCCTGGCTGTTTTCTTCCTTTCTTTCCTTCTCTCCTTCTTCCTCCCCGCCATGAATTAACATTTCACTTTAGTAAATGTGACAGCTCTTTTTCTTATTGGTGTGACAGTGATCTTTGTATTTATGGGTATTAATCTTTTCTTTATTTAGTTTTTCAAAGTTCAGTTTACTTGTTATTTAAAAATATCATGAAGGACACAAAGTTTCACAATACTCAATTATGTTTCATTACTTAGATATTTTCACAAAGAGCTATAAAATTTGCATTTGCCTACAATTTAACTTCTGTCATAGTTCTAATTTGTATTTAAACAATTATGTACATTCTATTTTTGTACTGAAATTATGGTGAATGTCCAAAGCATTCACTCTACCAATTAAACTGACTATATGATTCCTTATTTCAAGTACAAACTATATACTTCCTATATAGACTCTATAAGTTTCCTTCTTATATCAAAGTTTTTAATATATTAAAAATGTTTACATATTCTGTTTTGTATTAAAGAGTTCATATCTAACGCTACTTATCTCTGTCAAGTTTCACATATCTATGTTTTTTGAAATATGTTTTATAAATAATCTTTGAATATTTTATTCTTCTTTATTGTATATTAGAAATAATGTTTGTAACACATATTTGATGGTGATAAGCAGAAAATTTTATATGCTTATAACTGTTTCCTTTTAAAGCACTAAACAGAAAGTGAAATCTCTTTTGTTTAGTGCTCCTTCCTGCTGCCCTAAAGCAGAGTAACCTCAGAAACAGCACAGATTTTTCTTGTCATAAGCATTCAACATGACACTTCTTAAAGGCTATTTTAGTTACTTCTATAGCCTTAGCACCACATGCTGCTAGTACTAAATACTGAAGGGAGAATATGGAAAAAGTAACACGCGCAATTTTATATGCTTGAGAGTAAAAGACAAAGATCTCATTCCATTTTGTTCTTCTACTGACAACATGTTTCATGCACAATATACCTGTCCAAGTTTCCTCTTTTAGGTCTGCATAAGCGAAGCATTTCAAAATCTGTAATTAAGGATCCTTAATCTGGCTGCTACATTTTAGAAGAAATATTAAGTTCACATTATCCATACAAGGAATCATTGCTTCCATTTCTATTTATTATTTATTTTGTTTTCACAATAAAAAACTTGTAAAAATTTAAAATGTGGGAACACACTGTTTTGTACATAATACATAATAATGCATTAAACAGGAAGGTAAAGCTTAATAGTAATAAAAACTTATAGAAAGCCATTCATTGAGTAGAAAATGCTCTGAATAACATACGTAGAAGAAATGTTATCAACCTTCACTGTGTTGGCTGCATTCTATCTTGTACTACATGATAACAGCGTTTCTATATTTATCTGTGAACATAACAAACTATCTGAAATTTAGCATAAGATATGTACTCTGTCTACAACAAAGATAGTATAAGAAGGATCATAAAGTTTCTCCAAACTATATGTGAGCCATTTTCACTGCATAAGGTATTTTCAATCTATTCTAACAGGTATTAATAAACTGATGTTTTCTTAAAATGGCTTTTAGATTTTTCAGTTTTTAGTAAGTACATATGAACTGTGTAACTCATAGTGTGCCAGGACAATCAAAAGCCAAAGTTCTTTGTAATAGGAGGTTTGGGGAAAGAGGAGTTGTTTTTCACTCCCTTCACCTCATGTTCACATAAATTAACGCATTAAAAGCAGAGCTTTGCCTCTCTGAATGGGAAATCCCTGAAATTCTCAAGAGGGCAATCACAGAAAAACAACTTCATTTATTATCAGTTTCTAGAGATGAAACAGCAAAAACAGAAATTTATAGATGTTAATCATTCAACATAAAATACTACTGAAGGAGAATGAAAGAACTTAAAAACACATTTTACTGAATCATATGTCTTGTCATTCTTTTTAAAAATGAGTTTCATATAGATGAAAACATTTTAAGTCAAACAAAAAACTTAGAGGATTTTTATATACTGAAAGGTAAACATTTTACTAGATATTTCGTCATTTTTTTCTGTTTGCCTAACATTATGCTACCACTTTTTAAAGCTTATCACAAATTATGCTTTATACAATGTAGTAGTATTAATATTGTAGTATATAACATAGGTGCTAAATTACGTCAAATTAAAAACTTTCACTGATTTTAAAATCGATTCAGTAACATTTCTCCACTTTGAGTCAGTAAAATAAAATGCAGAAAAATTATTTAGATAACCATGTCAATTTCTCTAGGAACCCTTAAGCAAATATAATGCCCATAACTTATTACACAAAACAGGATATGACTGAAAGGCTTAATTTTTGGTAAGATGGGATGATACAGAATTATGACTAACTGCAACACTAAAAACAACAAGAGCTTCAATTTCAACGTTCATTTGATGAATAAACATTTGTTGTGATGCATTGGTATTTTTCCAATAAACAGCCTTTGAAATATGTTAGACCACCTAATAGTTAAAAAAAATTTTCCATATTGTACATAAAAGAGAAACAGATCTATATTCTTCGAAGAAGTGATCTGTTTAACGGATAGGGGCAGAGGCACATATGTAAGCTGTTGAACCATTTACTTTAACTTAATAGAATTTTTTTATATTTTAAATGTATTATACTCAAAAAGCTTTTGTAGAGAGATAGGATTCCATTTAAGTAGATACATTACTCTGGGTCTAAAGAACACTCCAGTCAGAATATAATTCAGCAAGTTGATGACAATGCTGGCTCCAAAAGAAAGGAGACCAGATTGGACAAGAATGAGCTAACAGACTGTGCAGCCCAGTTCTGTCCCTTTGAGTATGATATATTGTTTCAAGATGCTAAAATCCCATAGCTTCTCAAAGCATATCTGTTGTGCTGGTTTTCCCATTTTCACAGAATCCTCATTATCAGAACTCTGTACTCTTTTCAAAGCATGTCAGACTCAGACCATATGCCATTGAATAATGCTTATCAATGGTCTGCACTGCTCAACAGAAGATGCACCAAGCAGAAGAATCATAAAAGCTACAAAGACTTTTAAAAACAGATATAAACAAGTCACATTGATACATGTTAAATAATATTTTTGTCCAAAATATTCATTTCTTAACCTGTTTCTCTATGATGAACACCAGAGATAGAAGAGGGGAAATTAACAGTGAAGGAAGCAACTAAACGTTCTACTGATATGCGAATAGAAAATAATTCAAGAATAGTTATTCAGAATAAAATTTTCAAAAATCCCCAATACTGCAAAATTATGTTCCTTTACTGAACCCCCAATACAACCATACAACAAATGATTTACCATATAGTGACACATTAAATTTAAGTATATACATATGTGATTAATGAAATAATTCTGCCTCAGGGCAAAGCTTAGCAACAGAGCACCTGCTTTTCACATACAAAGCCATGGATTCAATCTTCGGTATGATGACAGAAAAAAATTACACGCAGAGTAAATAGGCGAAGAAAGTGTGAAATTACAAATAAGTAAAAGAAAGCCTAAAAATAAATAAAACCTAAACATCAGATTTGTCATGTTTCCCAAACATACATAATACCATTTAAAAATTATTTTTACCTTGGCTTAATTTTTTACTAATATAAAAACTGAGTTATAGAGTAAGATATTAACAGTCTTTCCTTATTCTCACGTCTACATTAATTCCCTACATCACTAGCAGAAAATCATTCTGCACACACTTCATATTTACTTTTGAACATAACTTTGTGCTTATTTCCATTTTTAGAGAGTTATGATTCTACTACATGTTTGGAGAATATTTCCATATGTTAAAAAGGCTTTTTGAATTCAGAGGAAACTGATTTATGAATAAATTTTCTAGAGTTATCTTTTTTTTTTTTTTTTTTTGAGACAGGGTCTAACTGTAGCCCTGGCTGTCCCAGAACTCACTCTGTAGACCAGGCTAGCCTTAAGCTCACAGAGATTTACCTGCCTCTGCCTCCCCGGTGCCAGGATTCAAGGTATGTGCCACCATACCTGACTAGAATTAACTTTTAAAGGTAGCACAGTTATATTTCATTACTATGAACTAAATCATGAAAGATGATAAGTAGATGAGCATAAATATAATTTCAAAGTTCACCTCATTGCTTTCAGCAGCGGCACCCTTTTTATATGGCATTTTCAAAGTTGCAGAAGCATGGTACTAACAAAGGTTCAGTATCCCTTATCTGCTTCTGGAATATGTGCAGATTGGGCACCCTAATACATAATGTTCCTAAAGCAATAGTTTCTAAACATAGGCACAATATATAGCATTTAACATACCAAACAAAAATATTTTTAAGGATTTTAACTGTTTTTTTTTTTTTTTTTTTAGCACATTTACTTCTCACAGCAGTTTGTGAGGACAGAGTTGTTACCATCCCTTTTATATATAAAAAATTGAACCTCAGCAGCTAAGTAGCATATTTGAGTCATATAACTAATGGTAGGCAGTCAGATCCCAGAACTGCTGCATGTAGTTCATGCCTTCAAGCACAGTGCCTGCCCCCAAACTACTACATGACTGAGACTACTGTTACAATGTTTACTATACCCCATTGTTCTAGACTGTATGCAGAAAACAAGTTGAGACAATGAATCATTACCACCTACACTCAGATGATTTGCAAATATACCTGTTCTTTAGTATTTGATTATTTTTAGTCCTATGCCTAACCATCGCAATTATCCTGTTCTCTAAATTAAAACCAAACACCACATCTTTCAACTTCTTCATGATTGTGAAATGGCACAGTCTTGTCAGTTACTTGTTCTTGAAGCTATTCATTTTTCTTGTACAATTTTCCTTATCTGCCTATTCTATCCCAACTTTTTCTTATTATCTGAAGTTATTATGTTATTGAAGAGTCTACCTAGCATATTGAAAGATTAAAAACCAAACGAGACAGACTAAGTTTGATACCCTGCATTTGGGTCTAAGTTGTTACTTGCTTTGTGCATCACCTAAAGCAATCAATCTTTCTGTTCTAGTTTCTGCATCTGGAAAATTGGGATAAGAACTATGTTCTAGAAGTTCATGACTAGATTTGATAATATTTATTCTTTAAAGAACTAAATGAATGATACCAACTAAGAAAATAAGAAACAGCTTCTTGTGTTTTGTGGTTTAAGGGATGAAAACTGATGTTCACTATCACATCTATATCCCATGAGTCTCACTTAAACCCAAATGTCCAACGCTCAGCAAGTTCACTGACGTCTATTTTCCACACCATCTATAGATACATCACATCATAAGAGTTTCCTTGTTTTTTTAGGAGTTTTGAGGCCTGATTTATTTAGAGAATAGGCCCAGGGATGGGCATATTCCAAGCTACACTGGAAGCAGAAATAGAATATTTAGCTTGAGGGCATACTGCACTAAACATAGCAAGATCTTTGCCAGAGTGAAAACAAAAATGGGCCAAGAACTTAAGTCAGTGGTAGAAACTTGTTGTATTGGTTAACAGTCTTGTTGCTATGATAAAATACCTGACCAAACTAGCTTAAGGGAGGCCACATTGTGTTCAAGGTCAGAGTATAGAGAATGAGGAAAGCTAACGCTCAGCTAGCTGCCTCCTATTCAGTGAAGCCCATGCTATAGCTTCAGTGTTATTCACACTGAAAGTGGGTCATTTAGATAATTCTTCTTAGGTATGCCTAGAGGCTTATTAATCACCACACCTGCATACACTGTATGAGGCCTGGATTTGATACTTTATATCACAAACAGAAAAAATCCAGAAAACAACTGGGGTGAGATTTATTCATCACATATTCTTTTTATTCATAAATTTACACTTTAAAGTAATATATATATTTAGCAAAATTTTAAGTGTTCAATATATTTAGGAAGACTTCTAGCCCATTAATTAGAATTAACAAGATTTAACCATATTGTTGTATTTCTCAAACTTGATTTCATGTTGTCTCCTTCTACAATTCTTTCTGGACTTGTTTCAGTCAGAGATGTTTTCTTTCCTGCTCTGGATCTTTGAATTTTCCCCACCTATCATGGAGGACTTCAGAAAACAACTTAACACATTTTGCTCCACATTTTCTAGGGCAAAATGCTTTGGAGAATTCTCATTTATTTCTCTTTAAAAGGACAAAAATAAATGAACTGGTTCCTTTTTATATTAGTTTAGGTATCTGGATCTTGTTTTAAAAGTGCACAGAAAGGAAGGGGAAGCTGTGAAGCCATAGTGAGTAAGAGGCAGAACTGAGAACATAAACAGCCGTGACAAAAGCCTAACCTTCTGACTTCGCTGAACGAGGAAGTGAGGGCCATACTCATTATGTTCTGAGTTAGCAGCCAGGGTGACATTCTTGATTACTTTTCATATCCCTCATATGTCATAGTCTTATTGTTAATTCTAAATGTATCTTTACATCCCCACTGTTTCCAAGGTAGGAGACCCTAGATCACCATCCATCCAAATTTCCACTTTATTCTTACAAAAGTGATAAAAATTGTTCTCAGAGTGAGGAAAATATCTGGGAGATGGCTTAGAGGCTATTCAAGTACAAGAATTGGTTTGGGTTCCCAGAAGTCCATGTATAAAGGCTGGCTGGCCACAACAGATCACCGTTAACTGAAGACTGAGAAAGCAGAGATGAGGGATCCCCAGAGCAAGCTGGCTAACTAGCCATATTGATGAG
The DNA here is from genome assembly GCF_011762505.2 of Arvicanthis niloticus. NCBI lineage: Eukaryota > Metazoa > Chordata > Mammalia > Rodentia > Muridae > Arvicanthis > Arvicanthis niloticus. Next base: position 7,947,707 of record NC_047677.1, read on the forward strand.
CTCTAGATTTGGAGACCCTCTCAATAAAGAAAACAGAAGACCCATCTAGAATAATTCTTGACACCAAATCTGGGCCTCTACATACACATGCATTCAATAATGTGAATATACACACGTGAAAATATAAAAACTATAAATGAATGTACATAATTTTGCCCCCCACCCCCACCCTGGATGTCTTGAACTCAGCTGTCTGCTTGGTTTGCCTGCTGGATTTTCCAGCTTTGCTCAGACATTTCCTCATCAGAGGCTTATCTCGACCACCCTGAACATCTTACACCTTGCTTATTCTTCTTCCCATGGGGACCATCATACAGTACTTATTTGCTGATTATCTCCTAGCCTCAATGAAATATTAATTATGTAAAGCCAGGAACTTCATCAGACACACAAAAATAACTATAAAAGTGCTGGCCATAGAAACAAATTTCTCTTCATATTACTTAGAATGCAACACCTTAATGGTGAGTCTAAACTTTGCACAAACTTCCTATTTCACCTATGGCATAATTGTAGTAGCCTTCCAGCTACAGCAAGGCTGCTCTCAGTTCCTTCATTATGCTGTTCCTTGATCCCAAAGCTTCTGTGCCCTTCCTGGTATACAGCCAGTTCAAACTCATGCTTTGGTTCTTAGCTTTAATGCCATCAAGTAACATACTATTCTCTCATTCTACTTCATTTATTATTGATTGTATTGATGATTGTTTCCCACAAACTTCTAATGCCTTACTTGAGTACCTGTATATGATGCACTCATGTGTGTAGACATATGTATATGTGTGTGTTCTTAACTTCCTTGAGAACTGGCCATCAGCTGGCTGAGAGGTCTGTCAAACTTAAAGCAGATATGAATTGTGAGCACATAAAGTTGGACATATCAGACTTTCAGCCAAGTGAGTCCATGTGAGAAGTGGAGTAGGCAAGTCAGGACTTGTGGTACAACCTTCAAAGACCTTTCCATTCAACTTAGGCCCCAACTCCTAAATGCTCTACAGCTTTAAAATAGCACCATTAAATATTTATCAAGCATTCAAATCCTGAGCCTGTAGGCAGAGCGTTCTGATCACTTCATAACAGAAGGTATGGCTATTCTGTCAACACTAGCTCTTAGTTTGTGAGCATAGGCTGCCCTTCCACTTTTGGATTATCTTCACATTTCTTTAACTGATGTTTCATGATTTGTACTGTGAAGGTGTTTTGCTTTGTTACCTAAATTTACTCTTAAGAGAATGGAGTTCTTGCTTCCTATTTTAGATAGTCTACAATACATGCATCTGTAGCTATAAATTTTGCTGAATTCATTCATTATTTCTATCAGATTTGGGGGAATTTTTGGAGTTGTCTCTATATGTTGTTTGTAAACAGTACCAACTGGACTGCTATGTAAGGCCTTCTAGCACTGTTTGATGAAAGTGCTTATCCAAGTCTTACTTCAGATATTAAGAGAGGCCTTTCAGCTTTTCTCTAATACATGTTCATATTTTACGGATCCCAAGTGGACTTTATTAGATGAGGTGTTGTGTAGCTGTTCCCCAAGATCTGAAACATTCTGTCTGGCTCAGGAAGCAACCAAAATGTGTGTTCTTAAGAGTCTTGTGATTTACTAGCTCCAGCCAAAGGTTACACACAAAAGAAGGAGAGGAGACTCATAGGCACAGCTGTCTATACCTGTATAGGTTAGGAGTCATCAACCTTGATGGGTATGATTATGAGGGATATAACTGACTTGTGTAACACCCCAGACATACACATGTAATTAACCCCATTAGTTCAATGCTTCAATAAATGTATATATAGATGGAAGTGTTTACTCTGTGTGTATATCTGAGGTGAAATGCTAGCTCACAATTGCTGAAGAAAAGTCAAACAATACCAAGTGTATGCCTTCTACACCCATTTTTCGATTTTATCACGTATTTTTTCTGTCCAAAGATGACCATGGCTTTGCTCCTCATTTTGATAAAGTCATGTACCTTGCTTATTGATTTGTATATATTCAACTGTCCTTACTTTCCTGGATAAATTCCATTGAACTCAATTCTTTAGTGGATGCAATTTACTGGTGTTTAGTTGATGATTTTTGCATCCATTTTCATAATGGATATTGGTCTGTAGCTTTCTTCTTTTTATTTTTTTAAATACGTATAAGATTTACCATGTAATCTTGGCAGACAGAATTTCTTTCTTTCAAGTTCAGGAGAATTGGTATTAGTTCTTTTAATGCTTGTCAAAATTCACAAAAGGAGCCAAACAGTACTGTGCTTTTCTTTTGACAGATGAGAATATCACTCATCTCTGTAAGAAGACAAAACATGCATATCCCTCTCATTTACTGCCTGCTTAACAAATTACAGCTTTGAGTATAGCCTAAAAATATAATTATTGAATTGTTTTGCAGATCATAATGATATCTTATACAATGGTGGTGACTTATCAAGATAAAAATATAAGACGATAGCTTGCTCCTTCATTTCTAGAATGTAATCAGTGTGGCAATTGAAAGACAGCATTTTAGAAAGGCTATGTGAGACTCTGGGTAAAGCATGCTATATACTACTGAAAAGTAATAGTTCTACTAGAACCGTAATCCAAGAGCCAAGTGTTCAAGGTACTGGATACTCTCTGAAATCTCAGCTATTAAGTATCATGGTATTTTTATTTTAGTCCCCATGACTCTTAGCTATGCTTGTTTGAAGAGGTAATATCCAAGAGAATAGTAATTTATCTAGAAATAATTACAAAAACATATACATAGGATATTTGAGGTTCTTTTTCTATTGAGTAAAAAAAACAAAATTTGACTAAAATATCATTTAGGCAACTGATTTTGATGATACTGGGCTGTCATATAAAAAAAGAAGAAGCAAATTTTAGGTAAATCCAAACTTTCATTCTCCTATATGCATGTTCCTGTGTGGGAGTTTCCAGAAGGGTTTACCTGAGCAGGTAGACTCAACTTGAATGCAGGTGGCTCTATACCATAGACTGGGGTCCTGGACTGGATGAAAGGAACAAGTAAGAACTTCTTGGTTCTTTGTTTCCTAACATGTAGGCCTATATGCTGACTGGTACCGAAGATGCAAATTTTAGTTGGTACTCCATGGGACACATTTAAGGAGGAACTACATTGTTCAGATGCTGTGTATGTGTGTGTGTATGTGTGCGCAGGTAGGTAATGGAGAAAATACTAAATTACTAAGTTTGGCCAGTGAGAGGACTACATAGTGAACCTATGCTTCTCATGGACAGTCAGTATTACATTACCTCCTATCACAGAAGCAAAAACAAAACAAAACATTCTCTTTTCCTCATGTATGACATAAATGAAAGCTCAGGCAATCAGAATATTCTGTTTGTCATGAAGTCTGAGACAATAGTATAAAGACCCGGTCAAAGTTTGAGAGTAGTAGTAGACGTGGATGCTCTCAGTGAGAATCCAAGATCAGCTTACCCCCAGAACTCTTGAAATCACTGTGAAAGACTTCCTCATGACAAATCCAAAGGACAGCACCTTAAGGTTTCTAGATGCAGTATGATTTTATAAGAAAGATATACCTGGAGTTGTCTGCCTGCCTCTTAACACTTTTCTTTGAGTTAGTATTGTATCAAGATAATAAATCACTCTTTTTTGCCTCTGTTGAGAAATATAACTCATCCGTCTTTGTTAGTCATGCTCTTTCTCCATGATCAGATTCTTTTCCTTTCCTTTCACTATTCCCACTCCCCCAAATACCTAGAAAATAGTTCTTCAGCTGCGCAATGATTTGAATGTCGCCCATATCAGCCACAGAGCAGCCCCCAGCAGCCAGGATAATAACACCTAGGTTTATCCAGCTTTCTTTGAATGCTAGTTATTCATGTTCTGTCACAAAACACTTTATACAGCACAAACAGCACTAATCCCAGAATGCCATCCAAGAATGCAATCTATATAAAGATTAAAAGTCTAAGATGTATATTGTGCTGATTGGTTTTATATCAACTTTACACAGCTACATACAGTGTATCTGAGAAGAGAAACCTCAATTGAGAAAATGTGTCCTTTAGATTACCTGGAGGCAAGTCCGTAGTGCATTTTCATGATTAATGATTGATGTGACTGGACCCAGCCCATGACAGAATGTGCAACTCTTGTGAAGTTGGTCCTCAGCTGTATAAGAAAGCAGGCTGAAAGCCATGAGGAGAAAGCCAGCAAGCAGCATTCCTCCTAGCTTCTAGTTCAGTTCCTGTCTCCAGGTTCTTGCCTCAAGTTCCTGCCCTGATTTCTCTCAGGGAAGGAATGTGACCTGTGCGCTGTAAATAAACCCTTCACTTCCCAACTTGCTTTGGGTAATGGTGTTTTATCACAGCAACATGCACTGTAATTAAGGGATTTCTGTTACTCACTTGGGGGTTCCATAACAGAAACACCTGCTTTATGTAGATTTAGGAATAATCACATAGAAAAAGTTGCATATGTAGGTTTGGTATACTCAAACTGAGCTCATGCAGTAAACCAAACACAAACTCAATGAAAGCTTCATGAAGCAAAGCCATCCTGGATTGACAGAGACTGGAGGAGAAAAAAATGATAAAGTTTTGGAAATGATAAAATTTCTAGCTGTCCTAATTTTCCAGGGTAGGGGGCATGGAAGTACATGCTATGGTTTACTTATCAATGGTGATAAGTATTTTTCCAATTAAAACAACACAGCAGAATTCTCTACAATATCTGAGGTATATGGAGTTCCTCAGAGAGCATATCATTATTAAAAAAATATATGAACCTCATGTGGAACACATGAGGTTCATATTTTAAGAGAATGTGAGTCACAACTGTGGTAAATGCAGAATAATACTGTGAACAAACATCCCAAAATGTGTTGAGTACACACGCACTTTATCACCTTACTTGGAAGAAATGTCTTGATTTGGAACACTTTTAGGGGTAAAACAAAAGAGAAATATAATTAAGCCTAGACAGATGCTATCTATAAAATAAGCCATAAGCCAGTGGTTAATTTATCTATATTTTTAGAATTGGCCTCTTAAGCTATGTAGACATAACTGGCTACTTTTTAAAGGATTTCTTTAAAATGGGCACAAACATTATTAGCTTTCCTTATGGCATCTTGGTTTTGTCTGTTCTCCCCTGCTTTTTCCCCTTCTTCCTAAACCTCCATAACCTACTTCCTGCCGTCACGTGTCATGTGTCTTACTGCCTCATCTCCTCTGCTTTCTCAACACCTCTTCTGTCTCCCCTTTTGAGCTTCTTTCACTAGAAAGCCTATACCTAGATTCACCACCTCCCCCCGGAGATACATGTGTATAAACAAAATAAAGTAAGATCCATGTATAAGAACAAAGATGAAATTATTAACTTTGTAGTCTTAGTCACTCACCTTGCCTACAATAATACTTTCCTTAGACATAGCAATCAAATAACACAGAACAAAAATAATTTTTCAAAATTAGTGTAATGTTAAAATATGTATTATAGTATAGCCATATATGCAACCTTAAGACAGCAATGATGAAATTTAATAGATAAAATGCTCACTAGTAGAGAATGTCATCTGTGGAACTACAGGAGCACTCTGAAACACTGGCTTATCATAGCACAACCAGTTTATCCAACAGACTGGCTTAGACATTAATTCCAATGGCCATGAGAAAAGAAAAGGGAGAAATAGACAACCTGTTTAGACTGAATTGATGGGTTTGGAATCAAGTCACACCAACCGTGAAAAGCTGAAATGGGAGAGGAAGAGGAGATGCAGACACAACAATTAGACATCTGTCTAAGGAAATACTTTTAAAACTAGAGGAGAGTTAAAAAGGAAAGGTACTATGAATTAAATCTATAGAATAGAAAAAGTGTAACTATAATAGAAGGAACAATGAGAACCACATTACATGGACTATATAAGATAAAAGGTAAAATCTTCAATTTGTAAAAGGTAAAAGATAAGGAAAAATAATTAAGGAGTATATTAGTATATATGCATACTAACATACAAATATGAAGGAAAAGTGATATAATATGAAGTTTTATACAGATATTTCCAAATAACTATAAGGTTCTATACAAATCTCTAAGATAAATGTACTGAAAAGATAAAACCATAAAAAATGAAGGGACAAAAAAGAAAAGGAACAAATGTATAAAACCACATTCATCCACACAAAATCAAGGTATAGATTAAAACAACAAGGTAACACTCTTCCTAGTGTTAGTGAATCATAAGAAATGTAGGATGCCTTGACTCTTCGACACCACTGGCAACTCATACAGCAAGGGTGACCACTTTAATCAGTATAGTTGTTTTGGAAAGTAATTGTTACTGTAAAAAAAGCGCTAACCATGTTCTCTGAGAAAATAATCCAAAAGAAATAAATTATAATAAAGAAACTTGATTATTTAACTATATGAATAAAAAACTACATAATAGCTACATAGTAAAATAAAACTGATTAGGAACAAAATTTTATTTAAAATCATGTATTTTTAAAGTTTGCTATATCGATTAGTATGTACTAAGTTTAAACAATGATCATGTTGTTTCTCTAAAATTAATCTACCAAAATCAATCCTAAATTGTATAAGGACAGGAAATGCTAAAACACATATGAAAACATAATTGAATACAAAAAATTAATCATAATGTTAAATAAAGGAAATCACCTACATAAAGCTATGTGAAGTAAATACTTTACTGGGAATATCAAGGAAATGCATACAAATGTTGTATGATGGTAGCACAATGCACTCCTTGTTTCCTAATATTTTGATTATAGAATAAAAGTGAATTATTAATTAAATTAATTAATTAATAAATAAATCAATTATAAATAAATAAATAGTAATATTTATATAATTAATATAATTATAATTAATATAAATAATATAATTTATAATATAAATTATAAATTAATAAATAAATTAATAAATAAATAAATTAATTAATTAAAAAATTAATTAAATTATTAATTAAATGCATAATTCCTATTACAGTACAGTAAGAATTGAAAAAAGCATCTCACTTACCTCTTGCTCATCCATATTCAACCACTGCTTTGGGTCCTCTTCAGTGGCCAGAAAAGCTATCAACTCTAAAGCAGTAAGTCGTGTTTGACGTCTTGATGAGACAAATATCAAAACAGGTTTGGCTGGAGAATGACTTCTAATGGCTGTGGAAAGTTTTGGGGATATACATAAAAACCAATGTAGTTCATATGAATTCTTAATTTCGTCATGAAATCTAACATTCTTTCAGGTAGTAGACTATCAGGACACTGGAAAGGTAACAGTGAAGGTTCTAGCCACAGTTCTACAGAACTAACATAGAGAAGATTTACTTGTCACTCCCAAGGTCACACAAAGGTAAAAGCCACTACAATGCTGAGATTCTCCGTTAAACTGTATACAGAATCTTACATTGAGTTTCCTCTATTCCTGAGTTTGTTTCCAAGACATTGCTGCTAGTCTAAGCAGTGATATTAGAGATAACTAATCCTGGGATATAAGGATTCCAAGCAAGCTCTGCAGAGTGATAAAAATGTCCAAGAAACAACAATAACACACACAGATTCCTTCTATATTTCCTGGCATCAGAAGATAAAACGTAAGATAAACTGTCAACAATAGCTAAGTGATAAATAAGAAAGATATTTCTCTCTGACTTCTGAAATACACATGTGGCTTCAGGTAGGAAGAGTGTACTGTTGACAACAGTAGCCATTCTGTGTCTCATGCAGACCTGGGAATGGCATGGCCTGGGTAACACCACCGAAGAACGAAGAATAAACAACAGTTTTAAAAAAGAAATACTTAATGTCACACAGAAATCATTTGAATTATCTGGAAATTGAGGGCTTTTTTTCTTCCTTTTTTTCATTTTTTAAACTTTCAAACAGTGAGTGGCAAAACAATGAAAGGGGGTTGAAGGTTTGGTAGAAAAATCATTGAAATGTAACTGCTTTAAAATGTCACACTGATGTCTAACATATGCTAATTACAAATGAAAACTCAGATGTTAAACATTTTATAAGAAAAAGTTCCACTTGTTTCATCTTTTGAACTGTGAGCTGCAGAACCTGTTCCTATAGGGTGAAAAGTCAGTTGTAAAATGGAAATACAGACGTGCACTCGATTTTATACCATAACAGGAAACGTAAGATCAGCACAGCTCCTATTTCCAATCTCAAAGAAATCTAGGAAATCACTGGAGGTCTGACAAATAGTAAATAAGGATAGGACTGAACTGATACCATAGCTAACAGCAAGTACTTTAGGTCTTTATTGTTGATTTACTATTTACACAATGCAAATGCTTCCTTTTCCGTCATGGCATGCAGGCATTTCCTATACAGATATAAGCAATTTCTGTAATTGATCTCATGAAAAATATTTATCCTAATTTTTTCCATTTAACCATTTATTAGTATACTAAAAATATAAATGATAAATATGTTATAAATCACCTTAGAAATACAATGTTTAAAACACACACCCCTGCAATACGGGTATCATTTATATAGACAATCATGAATGATCTGTTTCTTTTCTAAACCTCAACATTTAATGTGTTTTACTGCTGCAAGAACAGGTGTGGCTGAGCAGCTCCTGGCAGATTTATTGTTCATTAGTGATTTTGTACAATGCTTCTGTGGAGGTGTAAATAATCTGAACTGCCAAGATGGGTCTCCAGCCCACAATCAATACTGTGCTTCTGTCATAGGCTAATTACAGCAGCTAAAAAGTCACCTCACAACTGTCACCTCACAATCAACAGCAGTACACATTAGAGAATTTATTTTGGAGGTTATTTTTAATTGATACAATAAATATTCCTTCTGTAGCCTAAATAAAACATGTTTCCTACACCTCTCCTATTTGCTTAATTAGTTAGAAAAGGAAAAATGAAAAACATAAGATGAAACCTATAGAAATTTTAAAAGTATCGAGTTGCATAAGTTGTTTTAAATTAAGATTTATTTATCCTTATTTTATATTTATGAATGTTTGCCTACATGTATGTGTATGTGGACATCACTTGAATACCAGGTATTTGCAGAGGCTAGTGACATGAGATGGGCTGGAACCAGAGTCACAGATGGTTGTAATCTGCCACAAGTTGCTGGGAATTGAGCCTTGGTCCTCAGTAAGATCAGTAGGTACTCTTAACTACTGAACTGTCTATATTTTCTGTTCAAAGATAAGGTTGCTCTCATTTATCATGTGTTTAAGCTTTTAACACATAACACCCTAGATGTCTAATATTAAGAATCATACATTTCCTAAATACGTATCTTATTCTGTTGTAAAGTCATTTTGATTCATGAAATACCTCTAATTTTCCATACAAAATTCAGTAAGTATTATGTTCTCCAATGGGTGATGAAGATAGCTTTTGGGTGTATCATTGTTTCATAGAAAGCGGAATGAGTTGCAATGTATTTAATAGCTATCATCTATAGAGAGTGCTTATTACTTCATTAAAGAATCTTGATGCTTACCCTGAAATGCAGGCTTGTTCATACTAGCCATGCGTGGGCAGTAATGTTGTCCTGGGAATCCCTGAATGTGAACTTCTAGCGGAACTGGGCGAACTGATGGTCGGAAGTTGAACAAACCCATCTGGTAAACATAAAAAAGTCACTTACCATGTTTATATTGAAATATGCAGCACAACTTTGTTAAGTTATGTATAAAACTGATTGCTGAAAAACTAATTTATCACTCTTCCATATACCTGCTTAATGTTGAGCCAGTCAGCAAGGTCTCTGGCATTAGCTAGCGCAGTGGACAGTCCGACTATTCTAACAGGCTTTTCTGTGTGTGATGAGATAAAGTTTGTTCGAGATACAATGACTTCTAAAACTGGGCCTCTCTCCTCACCTAAGAATTAAAAATAATAAAAATTAATCCTTTAATAAATTCATGCAGGTACAAAATCAGAGTATAACTATTCCTTTCAAGAGCAGTGGGAGGAAACTACCATGCGAACAAACAGAGGAACTAAAATCAATATGCCAAACTGTTATTTGTACTTCATTGTCCATTATATTATTATCAACAATAGCCAAATAATGACTCAGTGTCCACTCACAAATGAATAAATAAAATGTTGTAGACAACGAAATATTATAAAACAATAAAAAGAATGGACTCCTGTCAGTTACATCATAGAAGAACCAGACAACTTAAGTTAAAAAGAAATGAGCCCCACACTTACAGACAAATTTGCATCATCTAGTAAAGAAACAAAGAGAAAAACAGAGTTGGATAGGGGATGAGTGTGGTTTGGTGGGGGATGGGGAAACTGATGTGGGAAAGATACTTAGCTTCAGTTAGACAGAAGAATAAGTCCAAGAGACCAAATGCACTGTAGTTGGTGACAAATACTTTAACATGATTTAATCATTACATATTGTATGCAAATAAAGCATCACATTACACTTCAAGAACAAATACAATTATTTACCAATGATATTACATTAATAAAATAATGTAAGTTTTATAAAATTCTATTTTCAGCTGAGTGAACCTACCTAGTAGATGGATCTCGTCTATGATGAGAATGCTGACCTGCTGGACATAGCTCCTGTTCTGCCAGCTTCGACTGACTCCATCCCACTTTTCTGGGGTTGTGACAATAAGGTCAGCCTGAGCAATGGATTTCATGTCTGGAGTCACATCCCCAGTTAGTTCAATAACTCTAGAGAAAAATAAAATTGATTCTCAGGAAACATGTAACTATAGACAGGCTAAAATACATATCTTTGGAAGTAAAATTTTAAAATGCTTAAAACTACGTTATCTACTTTCACTTGAAAAATTCTGAAATGAAACAGTTGCATTAACACAGAAAGGCACACAATAAAGATATGTAAACACACAGAAATTCAGATCAACTATATGCAACTTATATATGATTTAAGTGTCAAACTTTGCCTAATTTCACATAAAACAATTTGTTTGTTATTTTATGAAGCCAAATAGATATCTCCTTGTCCACACAGTGAACTAGACAAATGTCTTAATAATCTCTCTTATTCAACCTTCTTGTTTTTTTTTCTTTTCAGTTATCTTTAATCTTTTCTACAGTCCTGTCATTACTCCTCCCGGGCCGCCCTCCAACAGTTCCTCATCCCATTACTCATCATGTTGCCCATGCTAAATTTGAACTTAGTATGTAGCTAACAATGAAACTGCACTACTATCCTTTCTTCCTAAGAGTAATGTGCCACACCACACATGACACTGTTGAAAAAAAAAATCTGTTTACTTAGTGTGTTATTTTGTTAAAGCATTAATTAAGAATAGCATAATTTGCAAAGTTAATTTAATTTCTTAAGACTGAAAATTCCTATAGGTAACATAGAAAAACTGGAATTGACTGGGATATGAACAAGATCATAAACGGCAACTAAATGCCACCTTTCTTAGCAAGGGGCAGGGGGGTGTCTCAGCTCACAGTGAAAAAAAAAGGTTACCCATGAAAGTGTAGAAGAGGAATGGACAAAACACATCGATAAGTTTGGAGGTATTTCTAAATTTTCAGTTAATTATTCTACAATCTATATTCAGACTCAGAAAAAAAGAATAAAAGAGAAAGTTTTTTCCCCTCCAATAATAATGTTCCTACCGCATATACTTAATTCTTTAATGTCTTGAGTTTTACATTTTACATATTATACTGAATATGTCATGTAGCCACAGCTGAACGAATCCACAGTGAACACTCCTATAGCCATTGTTTCATATTTTGAAGCAAGCACATATTCAATTCGTTTTCTTCTCTCAATCTCTAGAGTTGTTGGCTCATTTAGTACGTTGTGGTCATTCTTTTGAGGAGATATGGAAAATTCTGTATCTTGCATGTGTTCCATTATTTACTTGGAAGTGCACTATGGGCCATTCCAGTTGTTAGTCGTGTTGCTGATAAACAATGCTGCAATAAGCAGTCTTGTCAAAGACTTAAAAATTACAAGCAAAATGCTTTTGAAGTAGTTTCTGGAGGTTATTCTCAATCATACCAAAGAAAAATAGATAATTTATTTTTGGAATAAAGATATTTTGGAAAAGATAGCATGCTAAATCAAAGTATTCATGGAGTACTGACGTAAGTCTAATAATTAACTTTTAGGTAAAATATGAAAATCACAGAGACCATCAAGCAGATTTATGTAACTTTTAAGTGTTAGTCCCTTACACGCTTCAAAGCCTATTTTAATCAAAATAAGAACTTACTTTTTACCAAGTTTTTCTTCTATTCTAATTTTCCAGTCATCCATTCTTTCACGTACTAGAGCTTTGAGAGGTGCAATATATACTGCCTAAAGAGGGAACAGAGACAAAAAGACTCGTAATAATAGCATCTTTGAATAAGAAATACAAAACTTGTCAAAAACAGAACAATGCAGATTTTAAAGTTCCCTTTAGCAATGAATATTGCACTGTTAAATTAATGAAAAGAAAACCATTAACTTTATATTTATATAAAACAAGATAACTAGGCATCATAAACATCCTACTTTAAAATAAAAGGATACATGTTCTTTTAGACTTTTTTAAAAAATCAGGTATTTTATGATGACATTATAGTGTAACATAAAGGAAACAATTATAAAATAATACATTATATACAAATAGAGTTTTAAGGACACAAAACATGTTCCTATATTTGGTATAGAATTTACATGAGCTTTACGGAATATCTGAGAAAGGTTAATCACTAATTTTGAAGTTTGGGTTTCTATGTATCTTATGTACATGGGTATGAGCCAGGTGTCTTATCACAGACCTACCAATGAGTTGTAAATATAACAGAGAAAATATTCAACTAGAGAGCTCCAAATTAGAGGTAATTAATTTTTTTTTCTACCAAGAAATTTATTCTACTACTAATGAGGTTCCTTAGGAAATTCTCTGCCAGTAAATAACCTCTCTGGGTTCTGACAAGATATTTAGTATATTCTAGTACTGAGAATAAGACTGTCTTCTTGGATCAACTATAAACATGACTGACTCTGTGAACTGACCTTTGAAGTGGGATACTTGTTGAAGACTCTGAAAATAGCTAGTTCAGCTGCAACTGTCTTGCCAGATCCAGTGGGGGCTCCAAGCAGGACATTACAGTCTGTGTGATACAGTGTGTGGAATATCTGTGTCTGTACTGGATTGAAGTGGCTGAAGTTATATAGAGCTTCATATGCTTTGCTCCCCAAAGCTGTGACTGGTAAAGGCTGAAGGTCCAATAATTCTGAAAAAAACACAAGTACTGCTATAATATCACACACACACACACACACACACACACACACACAAGAAAAAACCCAAACCAACCAACCAAACTAAAACTATTAACAACACTGGACACTGTATTTCAAACAATAAAAAGAATCTTTCATTCTTACACACCAGTAACCTCTTTTTACTCATTTGTCACATCCTAGTAGCACACTGAATGCTCTTCTAGAAGGTTCTCATGAAGCAATTAGGTCTTTTTCTATCAATTGGAATAAAACTTAAAAACAAGATCATGAGAGTACTCATGTTATAGAACTAAACTAGATCATCTTTAATGCTTAACTAAAACAAAATACTACCTACAAACTTGAAGTACAGTAAGTTTCACCACCTAATTATGATGATCTGAACACTGCCATGGTAGAGTAGTTACAAAAGCCATTGCTATAGCTAACAAGAACTTAAGGAACTGTAAAGCAGAAAATAACTGAAAAGAACAAAATTTGCCCTGAAAAAACCATCAAAGAAAACAGATTTAGTCCTTTTTCATCACATTGACTAGAGACCCAAGAAATTAGAATTTAAAACAATTTAGAGATAAAGTTACACATCTAACTCGATACCCCTAAGTATCAAGACTTCTTATTTTCCCATTTTCCAGACATCTATCAGTTAAAACACTGTGGAATTACTATCCAGATTGTTACACAAGTGATGTTTATTTCAAGTTTAGATAAGATTGAATTTAAAAGTTTAGCAAGAGAATATAGTCCTCTTCAACTGGAGAAGAGTTGATGGGAGTAGGGGAGTTTGGGGGGAGGGACTAGGAGGAGGAGAGGGTAACCTGTGTTTGGGATGCAAAAACCAATCAATCAAACAAATAAAAAAAAAAAAGGAAGCAGACGGAAAACAGTAAAAAAAAAAAAAAATGTAACATATGGTTAATTTTCATCTTAAAGGTCTACCTAAAAGATAAAAAGCTAATTCTTGATTACTGCTTGACTCTACTGCATGGTTAGTCAAGAGCTATGTGCATGTTGTCCTTGTCAAATTAGAACTGCTTCAGTTTTTTATAAACTATAAACCAAGAAGAGAAAGGAGACAGGAGAGAGAAGGAACTCAAGTTTGCAATAATAATGCACAGATAGGTTTTAAAGAATACAAAACCAATCACTGTGCATGACAAGTAGGCAATTACTCTCTGTTCAATGAAGATACTTCAGTAACTTTGCTTGATTGATTTAGATTCAATAATATGATTATATACAGAATGAGCCAAATATATACTGGGATCATTGAATTATCTCTTGTACACTTTGAATATCAATTGAGATATCACGATGGTAAATTTTTGGTTTTGAAAATGTAGTAAAAATGAGATATTAAATACATAATTTGATATCTGCATGGTTGCTTAACTATAAAATAATTAAACATTAAAATATAATGATAATATACTATATAATTAAGCATATTAATTAAAAATATGTGTTAATGTCAAAATATTTTAAATGAAAACACTAGATATTTTATATATTTTATTATAAAATTCTGGATAGTATATACAATGAAAAATGAAAGTAACAGAATGTTCACTGTTTGTGAGAAGATTGTGACACTGGTACTATCACATCTCTTACTTTTGCTGTTGATAAATAATTCTCTTCTGTCAAGATATCAAAGAGGAACTGGGCTGTCCTATGGACTCTTTTAAGGTAAACAAACTTAATGAAAAAGGTCCATATTTGACCAAAATCATGAAGATAAGTCATATCAAAGCCTAATTTTTCACTATCCATAGGACTGTAGTGAGGTAACTAAATAACCAAAAGATGCTCCAACATACAACAAGGACACATGCTCCACTATGTTGATAGCAGCCTTATTTATAATAGTCAGAAGCTGGAAAGAACCCAGATGCCTTTCAACAGAAAAAATGGATACAGAAAATGTGGTACATTTACACAATAGGGTATTACTCATCTATTAAAACAAGGAATTCATGAAATTCTTAGGCAAATGGATGGAACTAGAAAATATCATCCCGAGTAAGGTAACCCAATCACAAAAGAATACACATGCTATGCACTTACTGATAAGTGGATATTAGCCCAAAAGCTAGCAGTACCCAAGATACAACTCACAGACCACATGAAGCTCATGAAGAACAAAGACCAAAGTGTGGGTGCTTCAGTCCTTAGAAGGAGTAACAAAATACTCATGGGAGCAAATATGGAGACAAAGTGTAGAACAGAAACTGAAGGAGGCAGCCCCACCTGGGTATCCATCTCATGTGTAGTCACCAAAGGCAGATACTGTTGTAGATGTCAGGAAGTGCATGTTGACAGGAGCCTGATATAGCTGTCTCCTTAGAGGTCTGCCAGAGCCTGACATATATAGAGGCGGATGCTGGTAGCTAACCACTGAACTGATCATGGGGTTCCCAATGGAGGAGTTAGAAAGAAGACTGAAGGAGCTGAAAGGGTTTGCAGCCCAATGAGGAAAACAACAATACTAACCAACCAGAGCTCCCAGGGTCTAAACCACCATCCTGGGAGCACACAGGGAGGGACCCATGGCTCCAGCTGTATATGTAAGGGAGGATGGCCTTGCCATGCATAGGTGGGAGAGGAAGTCCTTAGTCCCATAAAGGCTGGATGCCCAAGTGTAGGGAAATTCAAGGGCGGGGAGTTGGGAGTGGGTGGGTGGGGGCATACCCACATAGAAACAAGAGGCAGGGAGATTGGATAGGGGGTGTCTGGGGGAATGGGGAAAGGGGATAACATCTGAAATATAATAAATAAAATATCCAAGAGGAAAAAACAAAGAGATGGCTCAGCAGTTAGAAGGACCTACGTTCTGTTCTGAACACCCACATAGCAGCTAACAACTATGAGTAACTCCAATTCCTGAGGACCGGATGCAGGCACTGCATGCCAATGATGTGTATGTTCAGACATAATGCAGGTAAAACATCCATACACATAAATAATAAATAAATAACTGAAATAGTCAAAAAAATCAAAAGAAGCCTTTACTTATGAAATGTTGGAAAGTTTTTCCTCTTGAATAATTAAACAAAAATTAAGATTTTTAGTCAACTATCAAATAAGCTAAGATTCTCTAGAAATCAACACACCTGGACTATTTATTTTCAAAGAGAAGAAAGAAAAATAATACACTGGTTAATTTAAAAGCCTCAAGAAAAAAATTGATGTAGATTTCATGGAGCATTTGAAAGAATGGGAGAAAACTGATGTGAAGGCTCCATGCTATTTGTACTATCTGGTCTCACTGGGGTATTTGTAAATCCATTCCAGAATAAGAAAACAACCAAGCAAACAAACAGACTTAAGACAAAACAAATACAACCAAAGAAACAAAACAAAACATAAAGTTTTAGTAGTAAATCACTTTAGATACTGAATAACATCAACAAGATAAACAAATATTCAAACTAAATAATGGTGATTTAGCATACGTACTGCCATACCTGATCTCATAATCCAAAATCTTAAATGTCTGAAATACTATCTCAAATGCTTCAGAGAATCCATAGTAAAAACATTTGAATACGAAAGCAAAAAGAGAGGAAGAAATTGTAGTAAGTATATAAAGTGGAGTTCATGAAAATGCAGCAAGGAAGCATCTCCCTCATCAAGTCTATCACAACCAGCCCACTGTAATGCATTTTAAACTAAAAATTAAGGCACCAATTAAACTCTATCCAATTTCTGTTTTAGTCCTATGAGTCCAGTACCTTATGAGAAACACAACTGCTCATAATAAATATGTTAAATATAAAGACAAATTCAACAAAAACCAAATTTTATGCCTACATAACAGGCACATTAAAAATAGATTTCTTCTAAAAAGTATCTTTCCAAACTATATTATTTAATAATTTGAATTTTCATAAAGAATAGCATAAGCATAAATGTTTTTCAACATTAAATAAAAGTAATTTGGGAGGGATGGAGAGTAATGATTCAAATTAGTAAGTCATCTTTACCTGTATGGGGAGGATGTCTCTCTGGTAGAATCAGATGTTGAAAGTTGATTATGCAAACAGCTTCAGCTCCTAGCCATCTATCAGACACTGCTCGAATGTAGTACTGAGAGGGCAAAGGCTCAAAAATAGGGATTGTAAATACCAGAAGTTGAGCTTCTTTATTGATAACCTGGTATGAAACGAAGTCTCAAGTCAGCATGAGTCCTTCGACTTCTGTCTAGGTCGTGGCATTCTACTGTATAGTCTACTGTTAAAAAAGCAGTACCTAGACAAAATGGACTGACAAGAAGTACACTGGATTTTAAAAAGCTGAGATGCGTAGGTATTTCAGCACCTTCTGTGTGACTCCCTTTAAGAACCTAATAGACTCTTAGAAGTTTATATTCATTTTGTGCTATTTTCCATACATTTACAGGCTACCACTTTGATTTATGTATCAAAATTACCCAAATACTATTCACTCAATTACTTAACTTCTTTTTAAAATTTTTAATTATTATGCTAATATTTACCCAATGTTTCTGTTTAAGTCTACCAGTATTTTAAGAGAAATATAATTGCTTGTAACATACATGTTTAATATAAAAATGAATTCAAGAAAAACTAATCTGATGCTCACGTAAGGTTTTTGAACATGAAGCTTTCTTTTTCCAGCAGCATATGAAACTACAAGCAAAACACCATTCCAAGACAGTGCACGAAAAGTATTTTTAAAAATTCATTCTGATTATTTTTGAGATTGTAATATAATTAACATCATTTAACCCTTCCCTTTTACCTCCCTCAAAACCTTCCCATATACTCTGTTCTCTTTTAAATTCATGACCTCTTTTCTCATCAACTGTTACCTGTGTGTGTGTGTGTGTGTGTAAATATTCCAAAATATATAAATACCACCTGCTCAGTCGGTATACTACTACTTGCAGGTATTTTTCAGGGCTGAACTAATTCTTTTATCAGTGATTTGTAAAGAATTTTCACTTAGGCGATTCAGTGTTTTTACTTCTCTATGTATATATATCACTGAATTCTTACTTATTTTACCTACGTTTCATATTCTACAACCCTGGAAGACATACCCAAAATTGTAATTAAAGTTTGCAAACAATGGTCACATTGATTTACCAATGTCCTACATTACTGTCTTCCTTTAAAACAACAGAGACAGAAATAATAATTGAAGCTTTAATGGAATGATATCACTGAGAAATAAAATAAGTTCCAGAAACTGTTAGATTTTCTCTTTATGGTAGCAAAATAAGGGAATAACCTCATAATTATTTATTTACCTGTTTTTTAAGAGCTAGAAAGTACTCCGAGTGATAAATATGGTCATTTGTAGGATCTTCTACCCAAATCCACCATGGTTCCCCTACTGTTCCATGGACCTAGAACAGTATTACAGTTCTTATAAGTACCACAATTCAAGACATAGGCTGTTTTTATATTCCTGTCTTTAGCTACTTGCTATTATAGTTTATTAGTTTACTTAAAGTATAAAAAGAAACCTAACATATACACAATGCTACACAACTATAGCCATAATATCATTTTCCAACCTCCAGAGGAAACAAACGTATGCACTAGCCAAACTATTCACTACAGATTTGTATTCTGCATATTTAAAAGAAATGGAATCATACACTTTTATGACTGTTTTTTTAATGATTCAGTATGAATCAATACTTCAATTAAATTTTCAATTAATTAACTGAATATATAAATAAGTATAAATCAATACTTTCAATTAATGTTTCACTGGATGAATAGGCCATATTTTGTTTATCCATGTCAGCCTTAGGTCTTTTACAAGGTCTAAAACTGCCCCATATTCATTTTTTGCCACAACACCTGGACAGTTCTGATTCTCATATGATAGTCAGTTCATGAAATTCTCCTGATAGGAAAGGAAAAACCCATAACAAATACAGGC
Organism: Arvicanthis niloticus; assembly: GCF_011762505.2. Classification (NCBI taxonomy): domain Eukaryota; kingdom Metazoa; phylum Chordata; class Mammalia; order Rodentia; family Muridae; genus Arvicanthis; species Arvicanthis niloticus. Next base: position 7,966,886 of record NC_047677.1, read on the forward strand.
TGAATTTGTGCTCTAGGCTGAGGGAGTAGGGATGTGTTTCCTTGCTCACTTAAATAGTTTTATTTGGAAAGAGAAGTATAATACATCTGGTAAGCACTCAACAGTATCAGCAAAACAGAAATGAAAAGATCCTGGACCTTGAAACACTCTGCATCATCTACTCTACTTGTGGATTGGCACAAGACTATACATTGTCTATCTTCCTTGCTTCAGGTTCAGTTTTCTAATATTGAAGACTCTAACATCGTACATGACACCATTAACTAGAGGGTTATTATTGATGTTAGCATAAGATAACCGAAACAATAAAAGTTTCATTTATTCCATAAACAAGCATAAAATTTAAAATTCCAAACATGATTTTTCATGCTAACTATACTTTTATATGTTGTACAAAATTCTACCTTTAGAGAAATATTAAAGCAAAGTGGTATTACTATCACTTTTTCCTCAGAAATTCTGAGAATACCAATCATTAGTATGCATATTTATAGATTAGGAAATTCTAGGACTCAGAAGTTTGAGTGCCTTATGTCACTTTAGATAAGCATAGAATGGTGATTTTACAACATGTGGCTGGATAACATTCATTCACTCATATTTCATTTGATTCTTACAATAAGTATGAGGGTAAAACACAGGTATATATTAATTACTGATTGACTGGTGTTCTCTATGGCTCTATTCCAAGCAAAAAGATTCTGACTTGCTTTTACATTTATAATTTCTAACACATTGACTGGTTCAAGAAATATTAACTAAATAGAAAGATAATTCAGAAATTATTACATAAGAGTTTAATGCTTAATTTGCCTTGAAAGAAATATTTAGTAGCCCAGACTGGTCTGAAACTCACTGTGCTGAGTTCTGGGACTCTGGGACATGCTAGCACATTTATTTCATGTAACACTAGGAATCAAGCTCACGACTGAAAATACCAACAATGCTGCAGCCCCAATCCTACTGTTAGGACTGAAATTATATATGGTTTTAAATAGGAAATAGTGAATGGGGCATAAAAAAAAAAGAAAGCATGTGAGGAACCAAGGGAAAGACATCTTGAACAAAAGGTATGTATGATACTACTACTATATGTAGTGGTAAAATGAAAAAAATGAAATATCTATTAATCATGGCTAATGCTACATTTGAATGTCACTGAGGAAGAGATCTCAGGATCAAAGAAACTCGTGACAAGGAAGAAAATGAAGAGTGTTTTTCCTACTAGCCTAAAGTTTAAGAAAAAGAGGTAATGGTAACTTTGTAATACTGATATTTAAAATGTCTGTTAGCAAACAGAATATCAAATTAGTGGCTAGCTTAAATGACAAAGTAGAAATGATAAAAATGTTAACATGAAAAACATGGAAGAACATAAAACATATGGCCCAGTTTAGGAAGCTCCATCTACTGACATGTACTACAGTGTTGAAACTGGAAATTCTGTAGATGCTGAAAGATCTCATTTGTTGACATGTCAATATACCACATTTTATACTAGTATAAATATACCAATTAAAACATATTTCTTAACACACACACACACACACACACAGAGAGAGAGAGAGAGAGAGAGAGAGAGAGAGAGAGAGAGAGAGAGAGAGAGAGAGAGAGAGATTTTCCACGTCTTTGGGACAACTATAAGAAGGTTTGGTGGAGCATGCAGTAGAGATACTCGAGAGTCTCTACTAAAATGGATTTAGGTGTTTCCATCTGTACCTGATCATTCCAAGAGAAATCAGGGTGGATGTTCAGTGATACTCGGAGGACAGTCCGTGTGATGGGCTGAATGGAAGCTTCCATTGTAACAGAAGGAATTTGATGGACACACTGTTTGACCTTCAGTCCAATATTCACATGATGCAAAATGTGACCTGAAAGGAAAGTATCACATAGAAAAAAATGTGCCCCGAATAATCTGACTTGTAAATGAGTCTTCAGAGCCAGGATTTTACTGCTTGTTTTATGATTTGCTATGTAAAATAGCTGACATTCTTGACCTGGCATGTTTGAATATTTTGTAATAGTTAACTTGAATTAGCAATTCATAGCATAGAAACCCAGTATCAAGGTTTCTTTAGGTATTAATAGGGTTCTGAAAATTGCTAAGCCTTGCTACTGTCTGAACAACTATAAAGAAACTCACTTTCTAACTCAGTTCTATGACACAGTATGAAATTATGAAGTATTTTGGGAAAATAGTCATTTCAGTACTATTTACAATAATGGAAATGTTTTATTAAATCCAACACAATTCACTCATCCATATACAATTCCTAACATACAAACAAAAATATAAATTATAGTCTAGCAGCATAATTTAAATACTTATCTTTGTAATCATTCTAAAATGCAGATATGTATGGAAGTAGGACATTACAAAATATAAATGTAACTGACTATACGTAAATGTGATAATTTCAGCAAGTGAAGCTACAGTATATTTTCTAATATCAAGATTATCTTAGCTCTTAAAAAAAGAAGTTTTTTGAAGGTCACACATTATTGAATCAAAATCTTCAACCTCAACTAAATTTAAAATTAAAGGTGATAACTCTTATTTAAAAAAATATACCTTTACTATATTTTCTTAAATTCCTTTTTTAACAATCACATTCCTATTGACATTCTACTGTTATCACTCTACCTAAAATATCCTTCAACTGTAAGTGTAAGAAAGCTCTTGGTCTCTCTTAATAACCCTGGGATTCCAACAGCAGCAGTCTTTGTGATGGGCAGCCTACCTCCCTGCAGAAACAGTATCCATACTATTCAGGAGCAAAGGATTTCCTACTTATATTACATACTTTGCAATAAAATGTTAAATCTCATGGAAATACATGTGGCAAGGACTTTTCAATATTATGTGGAAAAAGAAAAATAATTCTATATACAGAATGGTATCAACTGGGCTTAAAAATGTGGATTGTATAATTAAGATTGCTAAACTCTGGTGAACTGCAAAGCTTATCTTTAACAAATTCTTATTTATTTTACCTTCGATAATTCAGGAGATTTCTAGTGCTCCACTATTTGGCTATACTCCCAGGTACCATACACAATTTTAAAATAAAATTTAAAATTTTTAAAAAAGTAAAACTGCTGATATACAATATTCAAATTAACTAAATATTGAATTTAACTGTGAATGGACATCATCAAATGATTCTCATCATTTATGGGTAAGAGTCAATATTCAAAAAATTAAACATTAAATAATATACACTCCCTTATAATCGCTAATTTAGTCAAGTTACTTAATACAGTCCGGAAAGATGTTTTTATTTTGCTTAGTTAGACAAAAATGATTTCATAAATACTGTCAACAATATCTTAATTTGGAAATATAGCATATTCATATACCAATCAATATATTTTATCTATATAAATAATGTAAAGATTTTTGCTACCTTCTTACCTATTTCATCTTTTCTCATGTCTTTGAGCTTATCCACAGTAAGGTTTTTTTCTTCTAATCTTGTTAGAATGTGTGGAGGTAACACAGAAAATTGTCTCAAAGGGCTAGCCCAACCCCAGAGTCTCTTGTCAATGACTTTACTAAGATTCAAAAGCCTATAGGTCATGGTAGGCCAACGTTTCCTCAGTGCAATTTCAAAGAGAGCACGGACAATTCTAGCTGCATTCTGAAAAACAAAAGGGGGAGACAGAGCGATAACAAAACACTTTAAAATGCCAATAAATTTATTATCCCACCTAGAGTCAGAAAGACAAATTAGAATGAAAATAGTCACAGTACTATTGTGTGAATGTCACTTATTAAACTCTTAGAGGACAGCCTGTTTCTACATTCTTAGGAAGCTCTGCCTTACACCTTCTAACCAAGAATGAAATAGGAAGAGACAAAAGGAAAACAATGTAGACGATAGGCTATTCAAGTAGGAAAAATAAAAGAGACAGGTTGACATGTCCCTAAGAATATCATGAATTGATAAAGTTTTAAAGCAATTTACAGAAGAATTCAGAAAGATTTTTTTGATGGAGAAATATTTTATTATTTTTTAAATATATCATTTTTATTGGATATTTTATTTGTTTACAGTTCAGATGTCATCCCCTTCCCCATTTCCCCACTGCCTCAAAAAAGCCCTATCCCACCCCTCCTCCTTTTTGCTTTTATATTATTTTAATTACATGCATGTATTAAGGTCAGTTCTAGGTTGAGGGTCTAGCAATACAATAGATGCAAACAGTCAAGGAACAAGCAAGACAATAAACACAAATAGTCAGAGAACAAGCAAGACATTAAACCCAATTTTGTGAACACGCCCCAATGATCACTGTTTCTAAGAGCTTATCAGGATGACCAAAGTATCTGAGCCTACTTCCCTGTCCTAGCCCAAAGTCATTTTCATGTCTGAAGCCTACTTCCTTGTTCTAGCCTGATATTTAGATTCCTGCCTGAAATTACTTCTTTGTTTTAGCCTAAGATTTAGATTCCTACCTGAAATTACTTCTTTGTTCTAGCCTAATGTCTGATTCCTGCTTAAAGCCCATTTCCTTGTCCTTGGCCAATGTCATATTCCTGCCAAGCAGCACATTTCCTTGTCCTTGGCCCATGTCAGATTCTTGCCAAGCAGCCCCAAAGGCTCTCGCACCACCCCCCCCCCCCCCCCCCCCGCTTTCATTAACAAGACTGAGTCTGTTTTAGGTCATTCTGACAAGAATGCTTTCCTTACCCGTCATGGAATATGCATTATCAAAAGCAATGCACTTCTGTCTTAGGTTGGTAAGGCTCTGTGCAGAATATTACTCATCCTTGGCTTGCCAGCCAGTTAAATTAATAACTCTCTCTGGGGGTCCATTTTCAGGTTCAAGCCATGCACTTTGGCTGCCAACATGTTGATGTTGTTAAAGACAAGCTTTAACACGATGGGCAGGAATGAAAGTATTTCTAGGACATAAAGGGCTAGCATGATCAAGCTATATATGCCATTCTTGAAGCTTGACCAAATTAGAAATAGTGACCTCAGGCCATGGGTAATTTTATAAGCAGTATTTACTGCATCAACACTCAGCAGAGCAGCATTCTTTAAATTCATAAGCTCACTATGCAAAGTTAAAAGATCCAGAGAGGTGTTAGAATTATGCCAAATACACTGCAAGTGTCTTTAAACTTTTTCCTAATTATAATGACTACCACTGTAAATTTTAGAACTAACATAAATCAATGGTATTTGGCATGACACTCAAGATGGCTCCTTACCCTTAAATTGTGAACCTCCTTCCAATAATTTGAATAGGATAAAGAACATCAATCTGTTCTTCCAAATACCTATCTAAATCCTCCTGTATACTCAACACATTAGTAACATTTTTTTGCTAAATGATTAACAAAAGTAGCTGTCTTAACTTCTTGTGTCATAGCAATTGCAGAAGCAGTGGTGCTAGCAATTAATGTAATTAAAGCTGTTATACCAGCAATAATCAAGCCCACTACCCTCTTGGTTCTGCTTAAACCCTGACTCATTTCTTCCAAGACTTGCAAGCATCAGGAAGATTGTTATGTTATTTCAGCCAGGAGTGAAATTCATGAGGGAAGAGTGACAAAGAAATACTGGTGAGTGGATTGACCAATACTAAATTCCAATGGCCTCTTATAACACAAACATTATAACTAGCTTTACAAATAGAGCACTCATTTAGTTTTCATAGAAAATATGTTATTGACAGTAATATTTGATTTTACTGTTAGACAAAGCAAAGCTTGGAATAATTAACAATTGAGCAATATTACATAGCTATTTGCAGTTAGCATCTATTTGATTCCAGGAGTAAAGAACTTTATTCGACCTTAGCGCTTAAGATTCAAAGCTCAGTGGTCTGTGGTAACTAAGTTGACTGACATATAAAACTTTTTAAAAATTACCATAACATTTTGACTCCATTTGCTTTGTTGCCTTCCTTTATCATTAACTTTAGAGATTTTTTAAAGGTTTGTCTTTTAAATGGTAATTTTATTAAACTTGTTCTTTGATAAGTCCAAACATGTATACTGTGGTTATTCTCACCCTCTCCTACTCTATCAACTCATGTCATTTGGTTAGTGACCCAGTAAATTTAAGCAGGGCCATGAATATGCCTATGGGCTTGGAACTGTCCACTGGAGCCTAGTAGGCTCCAATGTGGGTTCACTGAAGACAATGACTGTCCCTTTCACACATTTTATTAGTAGCCAATAGCTCACGAGGAAAGTGTAGGGTTGAATAGGTCTTTCCCTAATTTTAATAGATGATAGGCCCAGACTTATACAAGCCCAAAAAAGGATACTGATGTTACTATGAGGTCATGATTACAATAGCTTTGTCATGCCAGTCAAAGTGTTCCATAGCTCTCTTATCTTCAGGCTCAATTCTTTCTGCCTTCTCTTCCACAAACTGCTCTAAGTTTCATATGGAACAGTATAAATATTTTGTTTAGGGGTGAGCACTCGATTACCACGTATTCTCTGTATTCTCAACAGCTATAAGCCTCTGCATCCCCCATTATTTACTGCAGAGAGGAGCCTCTCTGATTAAGGATAAGTGTAGAATCCCAATCACAATTGCTGTTATCAAATGAAACTGCAGCAAGCCAGGCATGGTGGTCCATTCCTTTAATCCTAGCAGTTGGGAGGCAGATCCCTTGAGGCGGAGGCCAATCCTGCCTACAACATGACTTACAGAATAGCCAGAGCTACACTGAGAACCCTCTCTTAAAAAAAAAAAAAATGGTTGTGGGGAAAAGGCACCTTATTCACTATTAGTTGGAAGTGTAAACTGGTGTGGCCATTAAGGTAATCATTATGGAGTTTCCACAAAAAGCTAAAAGCTAAACTACCATATGACTTGCTACATCACTCCTTAACATTTGCCAAGAAATCTACATCCTACTACAGATACTCGTTCATCGATCTTCACTGCTCCTCTATTCAAGTGCTAGAAAATAGCGATACTTATCAATCAACTGGTGAATGAATAATGAAAACATTACATAAGGACAATAATATTTTATAAGGCTACAAAAAAAAGCAGTCATAAATTTTTAGACAAATGGGTAAAACTAGAAGACTGTTTTTTACAGTACAGCACTTAAGAGGTTTTTCTATATCTAAAAATGAAGAGTGTTAAGTCTAGACAACATTATAGTAAGAACTGACACATATTAAATATTCCAAATGGCAATGGGCCTTTACTTTTTAGAGAAAATGTGTATTATATCTTCTAAGAAACTATTTTTTCAGTATTAAATTCTTAAATAATGTTTAGATAGTTGTAGACTTTGTTGATACTCATTAGAAATTGCAGAAATATATCTTATTATGTTCCAGAGAGCAAAGAAATAAAAATTTTGATTATTATAACTACCAAAACAAATTTTCCTACTTCATTCCCATTTGTTTTTGTAAAAAGCAAAAATAAACTTGGCACAAACAAAATATTTAAATCTGAAATGATATAATAAAGGTAATAATAATGATGTAAACTGAGTGATCTGTGCATCTTAAAAGAAGAGACACAGGCTCATTTTTCCAAAAAAAATACATGTATCATATATTTGAATGCATAACCAGGCATGTACTTGAGAGTGTGTGCATGTAGGTCATAGGGCAACTGAGAGCATGTGGGTGCCACAGACTGAACACCGATCCTCAGCCTGAGTGCCCATACAGCTTCCAGCCACAGAAACTTGAGTCTTATAAAAGAGTGGGGTTTTGAGAACGTGAAAACATTTGTTTTGTCCTTTTATATAATCTGTGACATTATCATGCATCTTTTTTTTTAGTTAGAATGATTAGATTAATATATATATTCAAACTGTTTACCAATGTATCTGAATTTTTGCTTTTAAATATCTTCTATTTTCAGCTATTTCAAATCCCTCATGACTTTCAATAGTCATGCAACATATAAATGTTCTTTTTCATTATAAATTTGAAGAAAATTATGTACATAAAAGCCAAGAGTGGTGGTACTCCCCAGTGCAGGGAAAGGGAGGCAAAGGCAGAGGCAGAGGCAAGAGGATTTGTGTGAATTATTTTTTTTATGGCCACAAACTGGTTTACATAACTAATCAGGTCAGCTAGGGCTGTACAGTGAGATATTCATTCATTCTTTCTCTATTTCTCTCTCTCTCTCTGTATAACAAAAAACATAACACATTCTAAATAAGATTTTGTTTCAATTTTTATCACATTAAGGGAGGGATTACTAAAAATATAATGCATACTTAAGAGGAAAAACATACATGCTTTGTTATATAAGCTATGTCTATCAGAAAGGCAAATAATAACCACACAAACTATGGTATTTTACTTTACTTCATTTTCTACCTTAATTTTAGAGGTTATAAAGTAAATGAATTATAGTTTAGGGAACAGTTGCCTTTCTATTCTTGACTTTTAAGTACCAGAGGTAGAGAAGATCACTGGTTGTTTTCTGTGTGTGTTTAAATCACACAGGGTTTCACTATATAGCCCTAGCTGGACTTAAACTCAGAGGTTTACTTCAGCTGTATGCTATCATACCTGTTAAGATTACCTATTTTCAAAGAAAAACCTAGCAAAACAAACATGTAGAACAAAATACATTCATTAATTCATATTTAACGGTAAGTTTGTTATAGCCAAATGGAATTCCAGTCCTGACTCATGAGAAAGAATGCATAAATGTTGGAAAGAGGTCTAAAATAAAATTGCAGTTGGCAGCAGTCTCAGTGTGCCTGGGATAAATTGAGTAGTCTTCAAAGCAAAATGGGAAGGGATTATGATTCTTACCTGGGCAACATATGCAGAATCTGATATAAGGGAGAAACTGTCCATCTCTCCTCGGCTAATGTAGGTCTGAAGTAGGATGTTTATTTTCCCATAACTATTTTCCACACCTCCTGGAGCTGAGAGTTCACAGAAATTGCTTAACAAGGTATCTAATTCTTCTATTTCCTCTTCTCTGACCTAAAAGAATTAATGTTTTTATAGTAATACTTTAGTTGAATTAATGAACATTTTATTGTTCAAATTAAACACTTTATGTTTGTACAAGCTTCCCCTTTATATGACAATGTTTTCTTATTGTAGCACTAAAAATACTACTTTGCACACAGGTAGTTTTAAAATACAATGTGAAACTATCTTGAAGCTGTTACAATTGCATTTTATTATTCATAACTAATATTAAAGTTGCAATTGACATATAAAAATTTGCTATGCCATAAAAATTAAGTCATCTGACCTTATCATCCTTCAGTTGATGAGATTTCCTTTTTTATTTGATCAGAGTTAAACCTCTGCCCAACTGGATTAGGGCAAACTTGATTATCTTCAAATACATTCACTATAGTCACATATTTTTATAAGGCATAACACATTCACAACTTAAAGTTGTGAAGTACGATGTTCAAAGTAGTGAAGTTTTTACTGTTAGTGAGATTAAATTAAAATATGGATAGTGCAGAAATATTCAAATCTAAATCTAATCATGCATGTATTTTGTATTTTCTTCAAGGAACTTTACATTTTAATAGTTCAAAGGCTACCCACTAACACTATTTAATAGTTTCTCTCTCCTACCTCCCCCTACACCTCTCTGTGAGACATGATCTCACTGTGTAACTTGGCCTAGATCTTGCTATGGAGACAAGGATGGCTTCAAACTCAGAGAGCCTCAGCCTCTGTCTCCTAAATGGTAGGACTAAAGGCATGTACTACTGCCCCAGATTCATTTGATTGTTTTAATACTACAAAATCTACAAAATTATTGATTTGGGGCAAAAGCAACAGATGTTGTGAGGCATAACTTTTTATGACAGTGGACATTTTTGATGATTGATACTCCAAATGCAATATGATGTTTAATTCTTATGTTGAGAAATAGTAATTAATTATAAGCTAATAAATGAATTTATGTACTTATGTAATAATATTTAATTCTAATCTCAAGATATCGTACCTTAATTTGATCAAATTCTTCAGCTTTGGAGACAATAGCAAAGATATCACCTTCTGTTTTGTGTGCATCAAAGAGCTCATTAAATGTCTGTCAAAATAAATACTTGATTAAAATAAGAAGTCCAATGAAGTGTTCTTAAGTTGCATATCCTACTATAAATTACACAAACTTAGAGAAATGAAGCCCTAGACCATACAGATATTTGTTGTACAGTATTCCAAATTCTCATTTTATACACATCATCAAAGTAAGAAGATCTATAAAAGCAAAAATATAAATAAAGGCAGTTATTAAGCAAATATTACATTCCTAAAAATGTTCATCAAAACATTTTGGTCTGTGTATATAGAAATCTAATCTGGATCATTCACAAATACTAAATTAATCATATATCATATAAATTGCAGAGAAATGAGTATTAAACAGTAATCTGATGATTCTCATAATATTTTATCAATGAAACCAGATGCAGAAAAGCAGGTAGAGGTCATATAGAATGAAGGTGAAAGGCAACAGCTCTAGAAGAATTGCTAACGAACTTGGCTTGGTCACGGTGTGCTAACAAGCACACATCCAAGAAAAATTGTGTAATAGAGAAAATGAGATTATGAATGGGTGATAGAAGGAGCAAAACGCTGGGTACTGGGTTGAAGATTCCCCAGATCACAGTTGTAAGATAATAAATGTCGAAGGATTTAAAGAAATCTAACTGTTATGCAAACATAAAGTTTATTTTGGAAAATTGGGGACAAACTAGTATTTTCTAAGACCTGCTTTATGTATAAACAAACAACCTATCAGTACAAAAGCTACATTTCATATAAACTGATGTTTCTGCATTTGAAGAAATCTAATTGGAATGATTTCTTTTTACATTAAAAATATTTATAAAAGTCCCAAACAAAAAATCAATATAAAATTCAAAACATGGCCATAAATAAAACAAGTTTAAATCTTTCTTACGAATGATCATTGTTACTTTCCAACATGCACTGACACACACACATATAAATTCACAGAGAATATGAATAAATTCAGATATTAAAGGGCACTTCTTCTGATGCAGGATCAATTCAAAAGGCAGTAAGTAAACCAGACATGTTGGAGCATGCCTAGTACCCAGCACTTGGGAAGCAGAGTTGGGAGTCATTTGCATTTAGAAACTAAGACACTAGAACTGGCTACAAAACTGGAATCCCACACCCAGAACCATTCATAAAAAAAAAAAAAAAAAGAAAAAAAGAAAAAGAAAAAGAAAGAAAGAGATATTTAAAATGATATTAAGTTCCATTGTATGTTTAAAATTTTAACCCTCAACAATTCTCAGGCTGCAATAGTCAGCTTGTCCTGATGAGTTATTTTAACTCTACCCACTGGTTCTTAGTAATATGCTTTTTTTTTTTTTTTTTTTTAAACTTTTTCTTTAAAAAATCATTCAACTGTTTTTCATAGTTAAGGTTTCTATTGCTGTGACAAAAAACTATGACAAAAAGCAAGCTGGTAAAGAAACGGTTTCTTCAGCTTCCACTTCTACATTACTGTTCATCATCAAAGGAAATAAAGACAGGAACTTACACATGGTAGGATCCTGGAGGCAAGAGCTGATACAGAGGCCATAGGGCTGTGTTGCTGAACTACTTGCTTCTTGTGGGTTGTTCCTTCCCACAAGAACTTATAAGTTCTTTCAAGGATCAGTGCTTCCTTACAGAATCCAGGAACACCAGCCCAGGGATGGCACCACTCATAATGAGCAAGGCCATCCCTCATTGATGACTAATTGACAAAATGCCTTACAGCTGGATCTCATGGAAGCTTTTCCTCAACTGAGGGTCCTTTCTCGATAATGACTCTAGCTTATGTTAAGCTGATACAAAACCAAGCAGAAAACTATCATTTCCCATTTAATATAATCTGTCATTCATTACTTAGAACTTACTAATATTCTCTACATCCTGCAGAAGTTCACTGACTGGTTGGCAAAGAACCCAGAGTATTTAAAATGTTATTTGTGTATTGTCAGTACAAAGGGTATTATTGAATTAGTTTAAACATGTTTTGTTGTATTAACTGCTTTTGTTATTTTGCATTATCAGCATATTCTGAAGACTAGAATTTATTTAAATCTAAAAATGAAGAGATTATTGTATTTGTTCCATTGAATATATTACCTCAATGGTGTTGTATTTAATATAGTAGTGGCTGGCAGTTCTACCCAAATCAGTGGAAGAAAAATAGCCAGTTCGTTCTTCAAAACGAATCATCTTAGCTTTATCCAGCTTTTGTCCAACTTCAATAAGGAGCTGTTCTCGATGCTTTCTTAATGTTGGGTCAATCTATATGAAAGAAATAGAATGAACACAGACACATACACACACACATAAATGTATCAAACTCTTTACAAAGTTATTGCATACATCTACTTAGAAAAATTAACATGCTTTTTCTTGAGAGTTTAGGTTGAAATTAAGTTCATTTTTAAAATGGCACATAAAAACTGTACATGTTAAAGGTATAGCATGTTGGCTGGGCAATGGTGGCGCATGCCTTTAATCCCAGCACCTGGGAGGCAGAGGCAGGTGGATTTCTGAGTTCAAGGCCAGCCTGATCTACAGAGTGAGTTCCAGGACAGACAGGGCTACACAGAGAAACCCTGCCTCAAAAAACCAGGAAAAAAAAAAAGGTACAGCATGTTGTTTTTATTAATATACAATTGGCAATGATTAAAATGTCTATCTCGCCGGGCAGTGGTGGCGCACGCCTTTAATCCCAGCACTTGGGAGGCAGAGGCAGGCGGATTTCTGAGTTCGAGGCCAGCCTGGTCTACCGAGTGAGTTCCAGGTCAGCCAAGGCTATACAGAGAAACCCTGTCTCGAAAAACCAAAAAAAAAAAAAAAAAAAAAGTCTATCTCTCTAAACAAACCCTTTTGTTAACTTTTTGTTATTTGTAATTACCTGTGGTACTAAAGCATAGGAAATTACCTGCTTTTAAGTAATTGTAACTCAGTACACACTGAATAAACTCTCCACATCTCTGCTCTTCTTAGCCTCTGGGCATCACTATGGTATTCTCAGTTTCTATGTTCACAACACTTAGTTTTCACATGTGAGTAATATCATATGGCAGTTATCTTTCTATATCTGTATCGCCCACAGTCTCTCATTCCAGGAATGTGGTCACAATAGACAGGATTCCATTTTTCCTGACGAATACTATTCAGTGTATGTATGGAACACATTTTCCTTGTCCATTTATCAACTGATAGACAGGTGATGAGTTGTGCTCATTTTGGGGGCATTGTGAAATTTGCTGCCATGAACACAAGACTGCAGATGTCCTTTCAATATACCAATTTCATTTTTTATATGTGAATGTATGTATATTTTAATATTAAACAAAGTTAGAAAAAATTATTACTAAATAATGCTTAAAAACCACTGATGCTATCAACTTGCACATTTTCTTCAAATATTCTAGAATCTAAGATAGTTATAGCTTTAGAATTCCAGATAATAAATACTTAAAAGTTAGACATAAATTTGCTAAAACCAATAGGGACTTAAAATTGTTGAGCCATATTAATATTTAAGAAGATTAGTATTGCCGGGGCGGTGGTGGTGCACACCATTAATCCCAGCACTTGGGAGGCAGAGGCAGGCAGATTTCTGAGTTCGAGGCCAGCCTGGTCTACAGAGTGAGTTCCAGGACAGACAGGGCTACAGAGAGAAACCCTGCCTCAAAAAAACAAGAAAAATAAAAAGATTAGTAGTATTTCCAGGAAAATGGTGGTAAGAGTGCTCTTGCCCAATAATGATCCATAGAACTAAATGCACATTATCCTTTCAAAAATACTTCAAATGTTCTTGAATAAAGGTTCATGAATTTTTATAATTTCTGATGGCAAAACTATTTTGATTATCATAAAAACAGAAACAAAGAAGAAAATTAGATATTTTTTTATAGTATTGAACCTATTACAATACAATCTTTATTGTTGTTGCTTTGAACTTTTGAGATCAGTTCACAGTGTGCTCTAGGACTGCATCCCCCTTATAACTCTCCTATTTTAGCCTTTTAGAAGCTGGGTTAACAGGCATGTGTGGTCATAACCTGCCTTAGTCTTTTTATAAGCAGAAATTATGATATTTAACCAAATATCTGAAAAATTACTCTTATTGTTATGCTGTGTATATACATAAATATGTGTACTGGCATATTCAAGTAAGTAATACATACCAAGTCTCTAAGATTCCTCGTAGCTATAAGCAATGAGATAAAATAAGGTTTCTAGTGGAGTGGAAAGGTATAAAAAAAAATCTTCAAAATCAAATGAGTTAATATTGCCATTGTTTAAAGTAGGTCTTCTAAAGATTTATCCAAGCGAAGACTCAACCAGCAGACCACATGAATCTCATGAAGAAGGAAGACAGACCAAGAGGGGACGCCTCAGTTCTACTTAGAACAAGTAACAAAAATGCTCAAGGGAGCAAATATGGAAACAAAACATTGGACAGAAACTGAAGGAGGGGTCATCAGGAGACCACTCCACCTCGGTATTCATCCCATGTACAGCCACCTAAGCTAAACACTGTTGTGGATGGCTGGAAGTGCATAATGTGAGGAACATGATATAGCTGTCTCCTTAGAGGTCTGCCAAAGACTAACACACTCAGAGGGCGATGCTCACAGTTAACCACTGATATGATCAGGGGTTTCCCAATAGAGAACTTAGAGAGAGGACTGAAGGAGCAGAAAGGGTTTGCAACCCCAGGAGGAAAGCAACAATACCAAACAACCAGAGCCCCCCAGGGTCTAAACCACCAACCAGGGAACACATAGGGAGGGACCCAAGACTCCAGCTGTATATGGAGGGGAGGATGGCTTTGTCGGGCATAGGTGGAAGAAGAGTTTCTTGGTCCCATAAAAAATAAACACAGAGTGGAGGGGGGGGGGAATGTGAGGGTGGGGCGGGGATAGTGGGGGGGGGTAGGTGCGGTCACTGCCTCATAGAAGCATGAGGAGGGGGATGGGATGGGAGGTTTCTGGGAGGAAGTGCGGTTAGGGGATAAAATCTGAAGTGAAAATATTACAACCATTTTTCAAAAGGGGGGAAAAGTTGTTAGAACCAACATCTTTAAAAAGAACGTCAGCCCCCTAGGGGGGGAAAATTTTTTTTTTCTTGATACTAAAACTTGTTCTGAGAATTGTATATTGCAGAATACACAGCCTTGGTGTATCTACTCATCAAGCATACTGAGCAGACCTGCCCAAACCTCAGATGTCCTGGAATTCCATCTGGATGCAGTGAAGACACAGCATCAGAGGCTTATCAACTTACTCTTCCCCCCACCCCTCTTCTAATATCTCAACGCCCATAATCAGCTTGAAGAAGTTAAAGAAGAATCAGCGCCCCTATTCCCTGGGCTTGGGGACTAATGTGGTTAATAATAATCTGTCTTTCTAGGGAAAAGTAGTGGTCTTGTTGGAACAGGGAGGATTAGCTAGGACTTATTGCATAGCCATAACCTATTGGTAGAAATCTGTATAATTATTATCAAGATGAAGTTATAATTTCTTAAATGGTACAAAACTTACTTTGATTTCAAATTTAAGGTTTTCATTGGCACGAGCTTCTTATTAATATAAAAGTGAGATAAATATTGATACTCTCATGGGCAATGTGCCTGTATAACACATTTAGGAATACAAGGCCTAGACCCAGTCCTTCTCTAACTTTTTTAACTGATTTGGGACGGTTAACCTATGAGTTAAGGGACTATAGCAAATTCATGGCTTTGAGTTTATTGTTAGGAGGTTTCCCATATTTTATTTAGAAATAGCTGAGAGGAGTGAACAGACAACAGTTCAGGTGACCTTACATGGATAGTTGGTTTTCAAAACGTCAGAAGTCCATAGAATTGACGCTATAAATATTTCTATATTAATGTTCATTCTGATTAGAGACCTGTCTGCTCCTGACAGCTTCCTGTTGTGGATTCTAAGAAGAAATTCAGCATCCTTGGTGTTATGCCAGTTGTGTGGTGACAGCCACTAGGCAAGAATTGCCTCTTTCCATCTACAGACAAATTACTGTCCAGAAGAGGACACACATGCAGAATAGTTGACTGATTATATCTGCCTAGATAGAGTAATCAGCCCTTAATAATCCTGCATCACTGAGGTCTGTCAGATGACTCTGGGCCAGAAGGCTGAAGATTTGATGCTCGAACGTTCGGTAGTATAGGGGCTTTTCAGGTGTTCAGAGGTCTCTATAAATTGGCTAAGTTTTAGAAGCTACATTTAGTGCTTCCCGTAACTTCAGTTAACTCAGTCATTCTGGATTTCTGAAGGGGTTGAAGACCCATAGTCCCATAGCCAATCCTGGCTATTGACTTTGAGACTTTGAGAGAAAAGATCTGAGTATATAGTTTTCAGCTGACATTCACTCTAAAGCCAAAAAAAAAAAAAAAAAAAAAAAAAAAAAAAAAAAAAAGCCAGGATCAAAAAGTAAGTGTTTTAGTTAGAAGAGATGACAGAAGTTCTGGTTAGTCAACAAAATGATGATGGACTGGGTATTAGGACTATCTTGTACCTCACTGGTACAATTAGGAATAAGTATGGTCTAATTGTATTTTGAGAGAAAAGTTTTACTTTAACAGGAAGAGTGATATGTAGGAGGAGCTAAGTGGGAAGGAGTATTGAGAGGAAGAGACGGAGTAAGGAGAGAAGATGAAGGAGAGGAAAAGCTAGGTGGTGAGAGAGAGAAAGAGAGAAGGGGCATGGAGGCAGATGTTCACATGTCTCCACCAGTCAAAGACAGTTTTTATATCTAGGTTGGGTATTGAGTTATGCTTCTGATTGAGCATTACCAAACTTATAAATCCTTTGATTAACATTTAAAAAAATTATATAAAAGCAAAAAGGAAAGGGGGGGGGCATGGGACAGGGGTTTTCTAGGGAGGGGAAATGGGGAAAGGGGAAGGCATCTTAAATGTAGATAAAATATTAAATAAAAAAAAAAAGATTTATCCATTTGCCTGCAAAATTCAGGATGTCTGTTTTTACTAGCTGAATAGTATTCCATTATGTAAATAAATCATATGTCATGACTCACAGGTTGAGAGCCACTGTTCTATAGCCTTTCCAAACAGCACTGCCAACTGAGGGTGACATGTTCAAATACAGCAAGCTGCCTGTAGGGACCACTTCTCATTTAGATTATCACATACACACCAAGTTAAGTTTTACCCTTTTGGAAAATTTTCATAATGGCCTCAATTATTGTCACAATCCTTTTACTTGTAATGTGAACATTCAGTGTTTCATGCTTACCATGTATAAACTTAAATATTATAATGAAAACCTTCACTAGCAACCAGTTAATCTGGCTGTAAAATAAAGCATTGTCTTAAGGACCAGCACGAAAAATAGAAAGGTAGTGAAATACTTTCTAGGGAAAAATCCAAATATGAAAACTCAGATTTCAGACTAGCATCTTTGGCACTGGTTGTTGCTTCTGTATGAAACTTTATGAAATCTACTGCACAGGAAGAGGAAATACAATAGAAAAGCTCCAGGATTGGCTTTGATAACAAGATCCGATGTGTATTACTGGTAAAAAAAGGAAACACTTTGAGTTAAATTAAATTTTCTTGATAATTTTGACTTGACATAAGTGAATATGCATATGATGATAGTGAAATAATGTTTTCATTAGACCACAACAGGATTTTTCCTGTAATTAGGAAGCACTTACAGCACAAAAGCAGAGTTCTAAAGAAAAAAAACAAGATCATATGGAATCTGTAAGCCATATGGACCACACAACCATAAAGCTCAGAGGAAAGGCTGTCCCCACATGTATCCAATTCTCAGTCTGCCTATGCGCTGATACATGAAAGTGAGCCTGACCTCCACAGAGTTATGATGATAAGTCATCACTGCCACCACTTAAAAATTTTAGAATAGAGGGTAAAGCAACGTGATAAGGGGTAAAGATTATATAGAACATAAGCCTATTATTAAAACATCACCATAAATTTTTTCCTGTCCAGTTTACTCCCAAACTAATATATCAGTTTGAAACAAACACAGCAAAATACTACAAATGGAAATCTATCTGGAAAAGGCTTCACCAGAACATAAATACCAACTTAAATAGTACCAGTGGAAAAAGAGATTTAAGGTAACGTAATTATCAGGGTCAATTTCATTTTCTTCAGTGTCCTCTAAAAAAACATTACAGCTCTGAAATTTTCTTCCAGTTCCCTAACTCTTTTTCAAATGAGGTGAGAGGAACAAATATCTATTTTCACATTATGAAAGGATCACACAACGCAAAAGAAAGCTTGAGCGTTCTGTTCTTTTGTTCCGAGGGAGCTTTATACCTGGTATGCTTTGTGACTGATTCCATATGCTAGTGGGTTTGCTCTCATCCGCACATAGAGGTAAGTGTAGCTTAACCACTTCACTGCTTCTTCCACATTGGTGACTGTTCCCAACGCAATCTGCAAATTCAAAATACAGCAGATTAAAGCAACACAGGAAAAACTAAAACACATTATGGCAAACACTATTTTGCCAGAAATTAGTTTTTGAAAATAGGTCATTGTATTGTGCTTTTCAAAAAAGACAAACACAACTGGTAGGCATGATATTTTCAATTTATTAAATATCACAGTTGCTTCATGTAATTGAAAACAGTACATTAGAAATGATATTTAAAAGCTGAATTTATAAAAAAATAAATAAAACATAAAAATAATAAAATAAAAAACAATAAAAAAATCTTCAATTTTATGACTTTTGATTTTTTCCATGAGTGAACTTTATTTTATAGAGTATTAAAGAACTTTTGTTTTGTTATTTTTCCTAATTCACTTAACATTCAATTTGTTTTAGTTTCATATAATTGTTCTGAAAAGTTTAATATAAGTGTATTTGAATAATAACAATGTCCTACTATGTGCATGTTCTTCCCTGCTTCTGTGAAGTAATTATCAAAAACGCAGAAGGAAAGTTGGCTTTGTCTCTATAGTCTTAGCATTGGGATAGACACACAAATGGAACACAATAGAAAATTGTAACCATTTCTACAAAAAAAGCACGTTTATACATATTAATACTTATACTTAAAAAAATATCCTGCCAAAACTGATGACAACCACTGCTTCAGTGTAAAGGTATAGTTGCAGTGTGTCCTAAGTTTAAAGCTAGCCTGGGTGAACGAGTGACAAAATTCCATATCCAAAGCACTAACAATAAGAAAAACAAAGATGAAAACAACAGTTCAACAAAACAATAAGTCCTTTCATTATTCAAAAAGAATTTATATGTGTGAACTATAATAAAAAAAAGAATGTTTACAGTATATTCAGAAAGTAAATGGAATGTACAATATGGCATTTTAATGTGTTGTTGACATGTACTAACTTAAAAAATATCAATTAATGCTTTAAAAATACAACTAACATGAGCTCTGTGTAAAGAAAATTATTAGACAGTGACATTAACAGAATCTTAATGAGACACTTTTGTGAGATGTATTTGATTATGTATCAGACTAACTGGAAGCAACAGTGCTTTCTGTGAGAGTATTCTAAGTGTGCGGACTTGACACCTATAATTCTTTTACAAATCCTTAGTTCAGTTAGTAAGAAGAGATGTATTCTGTATAAATTATTACATCTTAGGAAGAAAATAAAACAAGGAATGTAATAACTAAGGTATTAATATTAAAGAAACTGACACTTTAATTTGCTTTATTTCTATATAATTTTAGGAAGCAATATATAGAAAGTCATTTTATCATTTATACTAAAAAACTTCATATCTGTTTTAATTCCTATAATTTTAATTTTATATAACTAATTCTGTTAGGAATATATGTAGGTTAGCTGGTAATATAGTACAGTGGCAGAGAGTAGGCTTAGTACATACAAGGCCACAGGGTGAATCCTTAACACTGTCCTATCCACTCATGCAAAACAAAACAAACAAACAAACCCTAAATTTGAGTCAATAAGGAGCTACATAATTACTAAAGAATTACAGGTGGGACAGTTAAAAGTTTTCTATATTGAATGTGTAAATACAACAACAACAAAAAACCAATCATGTTTGGCAGGCCAGTGATGGTGTACACCTTTAATTCCAGCACTTGTTAGGCACAGTCAAGTGAATCTCTCTCTGTAAGTTCAAGGTTTACAGAACGGGTTCCAGGACAGCCAAGGTTACACAGAATAACCCTGTCTGGAAGCAAACAAAACAAAACAAACCCCCAAAACAAACAAAAAAAAAAAAAAAAAAAAGGAAGGAAGGAAGGAGGAAAGAAGAAAGTTGTTTGAAATTGACAAACTACTGAATTTCTGCAACTACTATTTCTATATTCACGTGTTTCTATATATAATCTATATCTAACTGATAACTACTTTAACCATTAAGTATTATATAGCCCTATATTGAATGGTGTTTACGAAGTTAAGAATTAAACATACTCACTGGGCACAATTGTCTATGCCTATACTTAGTGCTCAGGAAGCTACACCAGGAGAATAGCTGCAAGTGAGTCCAACCTGGACTACACAGTGACTATACAGCAAGACCTCAAAAACAAAAACTGATGCACATCTCATTATATTACAGATGTTAATAGTGACCTGAAGGTATGAGAAAAATCAGTTAACACATGGTATGTTAGCAATTAACCTTTTTTCCCTCTTACAATTCTAACATACACATGGTGAAAACATGATTACTTCATTACTGCGCCAGAACCTCACCAGTATTATTATTCTCCAAGTATTAGCATCCAGCTGCAGTGCTGCCTTAACTGTCTGTCCTGTGACCCTTACTTTTCATAACTACTACAGCACTCACTTTCCTTTTCCTCCACTAACCTTTATCCAAAAAGCCTTTTAAAAAAGTTCAGTTGTTGACACTGTGCCTTACACATTTTGTCTTGAAATATTCCTTGGAAAAGTTAACCAAATTAGTAAAAAATATAAATAAAAAGAAACTAGTTAATAATATGAGTAAAAGTTAGAGATTCCCTCTCTCCTATTTAATGTCAGATATTTTGATATAGGCAGTATTCTAGATGTTCCCCAACCTGCTCCCTGCCTACACTATGCCCAATAAAATACTCTTCCTAGTCAGGTAACTAACTAACTAACTAACTAACTAACTAACTAAATAACTAAATGTATGTGTAGATATATAATGTCTTATGAAGTATGAGCTATTTTTCTTATGATCCCATTATTTTAACAAAAAAGAAATCAAGATTTATAAAATAAAAATAAGCTTCATCGGTAAATTAACATGAATAACATGCTGTTGCTGCCTCTGATAGGATGAAGAGGAGGAGGGTGCAGGTATCACTCATCTGCTCAAGTAATGCAAACCCTGTAATCATTCACAAAAAGGAATGACACTGAACAGAAAAAAAAAAAAATCCATGTTCATTTCATGGTCCACATGATTATGAGGCTAGTCCTTTATCGCCACCTTGTGACAAAAGTGAAAAGTGTCTTGTAACTATAAGCTGCCACCTGGTGACAGCTTTTCATCCTATCCTTTTGAAATTTATTCATTCATCTTACAAGTCAGCAGTAAGCCTGTACGTTCTGTCCAAAGATACTTGCACAAAAGCATGGTCCTTGGCCATGTGCCAGTCCCCCTGCATGAAGTTGAGATACATAACCACTGGGATAGTTACTCCAAACTCAACTCCCCTGCTTCACAATGGATTCATACTCAACAAAGGTTTTCAAATATGAGACGTGTGAATAATAAAAAAATTACACTACAGAGTCCATTAAAGAAAATATAACTTATCCCATTTGGGAATTTAGATATATAACTTAAATTATACTTGATACCTAATTGATATATTAAAGTTTCATATATAAAGACATTTTGATTATTTGTATCATATATATGTCTTAAAAATTCGTTAAAACCATACAAAATCTAAATAAACAAATTTACAAGCATGTATGTGCACACACACGGCTTATAATACATACAAAAGTTTATCCCATAGACTCATTTATTTTAAGGCTGGAAGTAAGCATATGAGGCTCCATAGCAAGGGACTACAGTAAATCAATTGTGGTATATGCTACATAGCAAAGTAGAACAGGCATGTAATAAATAGATTTTACACAAGTCAACAAAAGTAGTATTTTATAAATAAGAAAAATAAAAGCAAACAAGAATATAAAAATTGGACACTGAAGGTGACAAGATTAAAGAAATGAATGCCTATCTATGGCAAAGGACTTCCAGTGAAGAATCATCAGAGGCAGACTGAGAAAGCATGATGATAATATAAGCTGAATGTGAAATTAATTTTGGTAAAGTTAGAAATCAAATATGAATCATTTTATAGCATGAGTCTGTGCTGTATTATTAAGATCATGGATTTGTGTTTACCACATCTTTGTTAAGACTCAACATTGGCAATGATTCATGAAACTTATACATAACTTGGGTATATGTATTAG
The DNA here is from genome assembly GCF_011762505.2 of Arvicanthis niloticus. Lineage (NCBI taxonomy): Eukaryota > Metazoa > Chordata > Mammalia > Rodentia > Muridae > Arvicanthis > Arvicanthis niloticus. Next base: position 7,989,337 of record NC_047677.1, read on the forward strand.
TATCTATACAGCACGTATGGAATTCTTCTGAAGAATAAATATTAGAATATAGAAAAAGTGTCCAAGCTTTAAAGATTGGCTGAGATTTAAAAGGTGGCTTACAAGAAATAGAAGAATAGTGACGGTCTTCTGAAAACTTCTTAAAAAGCTTCAAATACTTGCTTTTCTCTTAGTGCAAACTCATGTGCTCTCATAAAGAGAATGCACTCATGACTTTCAGCCTTATAATTATGGAGTTATGAAGTATCAAAGTGCAAAGACATGAATAAAACATTTATGTTCAAATTATCCTTAATGTATTTGTCTAATTAGTTAAAACTATACTCATTAAAGTCAAAGCCATTAGTAGAGGCAACATTCTTCTAGTTTAACTTGATCTTTGCATTAATCATTGCCAATGTTGAGTCTTAACACAAATGTGGTAAACACAAGTCCATGATCTTAATAATACAGCACAGACTCATGCTATAAAATGATTCATATTCGATTTCTAGCTTTACCAAAATTAATTTCACATTCAACTTATATCATCATCATAAAACTTGAAAAGAAATTTCAGTAGATCATGGTTAAAAAAAAATCTAACGGTGATTATACTTCACTACAAAGGCTAGAAATTTTAAAGTGTAGATGCCTTTTACGTATCTAAATGGAATTATGCACCTAGTGAGAAGAGATTTTTGAAAATGGCATATCTATTAAGTAGTTAGTAACCATTATTGACTTTGATTCTCAGAGTATGTGTAGTTTCACTGATAATATTCCATTGTTCAAAACAATAAGAATGGTGTTTGATTCAGTTTGTATTTCCTGTACACTTATAAAAGCACTTGGGTTTACTACTTAAAAAGTGGTCAAAGATATTAGTTCTAAGTTGACTCCACAACCTTTAAAGTAAAGTTACACAGAAATCTGTTTTCATTGGGATGGCTATGGTTGTGATAAAATTCCATAACCAAAGCTATCTTAAGTTTATGGTCCATCATCCAAGTTAAGTCAAGGAAAGAAAGAATCTGGGGCAGGAGTTGATGCAGAGGCCACGGAGGAGTGCCATTTACTGGATTGTTCTTGATGGCTTATTAGCTTTATCAATAGCACTCAAGACCACCAACCCAGGGGTGGCACCACCCACAGTGAACTGGGCCTCCTGATTACACATAAGCCCTTTGGTTATGTCATTTCCTCAACTGAGGTTCCCTCTTTCAAACTGAGTCTCTAGCCTCTAGCCTTGTCAAGAGGACATAAAAACCATCTAGCACAACCTTGTTTGCACTGTAAAAGTCAGAGAAACTATTGCTGATATTTCTTTAAAAAATATTTAGTCTAGATCATGTGAAAAAGTAAAGTATCAACACAAGAAAATATATTCAGTTTAACCTCCTACATTTTATCTAAAAAATATATTCAGTTTAATCTACTACATTTCATCTATAAAATAAACTAGAGTTAATGGAACTGTGTGCTTGAATATTAGTTTCAAAACTCAACTTCAAGTGATCTTGAGATGCTAAAGATATCCAAGAGTATCACTGGGCCTTATGGCTGAAAAAATAAAAGAATGTTCATAAGACATGCAAGTTATTGATACCTAGTTATTTAAATTATTCAATCATAGTTAACATCAAGGAGTGAAACTCTGCTACAATAGATTGTCTTTGGAGTCAAATTACTACTAGTCTTCTTTAAGTATCCTGTAATTTTCTTAGTAGAAAGTAAGGGCCTTTCATTACCCTCCCCCTTTTCATTTAAAAAGTATTTTTATTAGTGTGTATCTGCATGTATCATGTGTGCCACGGCATACATGTGGAGGTCAGAAGATAATGTGTCATAGTTGGTTACTTCCCTCTACCATGTGGGTCCTGAGGAACAAAGGAACAAACTCAAGTCATAGGCTTTGGCACAAGTGCCTTTTCCCACTGGAAAAATACTTTCCTACTGCCCTTTATGCCTTTTTTTTCTAATCTCCAATCATACCTCCCAAACTTGGCTATCTTTCTTGACCTCATATGGAGTTTTCACAAAGCTTATATGTGCAGTAGCCTGGCACCCAATGTATTCTCTCCCTCTGAACCCTTCGGCCAACATATGCAACTCCGGATGCCACTGCACTGTGCTTCCCAGAGTTCTGATCCTTCTTTGGCCAATATTCTTAACAGAGAACTGTGTCAGTTTGATTTTCCTACTCTACAGAGGAAAACACAAGCAGGATGTCACAGACACTTCTATAATCCATTAAGATGAACACGGTATAAGACTAGCATACATTGTGACTGTGAGTTAAATGTCCTTCATTTAACTCATGCTCACATAGAAGCTACTAAAACAATTAAAACAACTTCAGGCTAAGAAAGGAAACTGGCATATTAAAGTACAGAATACCACAGCAATAATTAAGAATGCCATGAAAACTGAAAGCAGTTAATGATTGACATACATATTCTAAATTGTTAAAAATGTTTATATTATTTGCCAGTTAAGACGTTAAGATATTCAGGCTGCTGAGATCAGTTAGGTTTGATACTCAAGATCAAACTTCAGTTTTATATAATTTGTATAAATATTTATAATGAAGCTATCAAATGATCTAATAAAATAAAGTAACTTTCTAAATCTAATAAAATTTTATTAGAAAAGCAAAATACAAATACACATTGCTACTACTGCCATTGATTTCCTTAACCTCTCTAAGTTAGCTTAGATTTCTGATATAGAACAAATCTTATAGTTAGCAACAAGTTCCTGTCAGTCTTGTGAATATCTTACACTGCTATGAATTAAGTAACATTCTGCATTTATCCTATTATTTTTTTCAATTTTTAAAGATGTAATTTTGAGAGAGAGAGAAAGAGAGAGAGAGAGAGAGAGAGAGAGAGAGAGTGAGTGAGTGTGTGTGTGTCTAGGTACAAAAGCAAACAAGATGCCAGAAAAGGCCACAAGCAGGTTTAAGATTCCTTGGGGCTGGCCTTTCAGTGCAGCTGGGTGGGAACCAATCCCAGAACTTTTGCAAGGGCAGTAAGCACCCTTAACAACTGAGCCATCTCAGCAGCCTCTATTTTGTCTCTTGACAATCACTATAGTCCTAATACTACAAATAAACAACTAAATCAACCTTTCTCACCATTTAACTTCCAAGTTCTTACCTCTGCATTTAGGTTATCTGCAAGACTTTCCAGAAACTGACTCTCGATTGGGTTTTGTTGAGTGAGCAAACTGAGGTAATGGCTGAGTTTATCATGTGTTGTTATAATGATTCCTTCCCCAAATTTGTCAAATTGCGGTCTTCCGGCTCGGCCAAATATCTGCATGACATCTAAAATTCCAAGGTCAACAAAGGAGCCTCTTTTGGCAGCATATATTTGTGTTCCCTAGATAAGGAAAAGTTAATAAAATTTACATAAGCACACACATATAATCCTGAAGAGCTGAAACCTGAAATTGGGCAAATACGGGAAGATTTCAAAAGTGTACTTTAAATAATCCCTTCATCAGGTAGGATAGAGTTAAATTCTATAATATAAACTAGACTTTTACTGGAGAAAATAATTCTGGCTAAAGCAACATTCAGTCAATGAAACAGACAAATCACAAAATTTTTCTAATAAATCAATTCAGGAGCTTGCTTTAACAGACACACAAATCCATGTGCAAAGGGAGATAAGCTCTTACCTTAATAATAACCGCATGTGCAGGAAGATTGACACCCCAGGCTAATGTGGCTGTACAGACTAGCACTTTGATATGCCCATTTGAAAACAAATTTTCAACCAAATTTCTGTCTTGCCGAAGCATCCCAGCATGATGAATGCTAAAGCCATCTGAGAATAACTCTCGCACTTGCTTATTTCTTGACTTTTGTACCTACACATAAAAAACATAAAAAGGCCGTTAATTAGCCTTTAAGAGCAATTGCTATATCTCATACATGCTGAATGAGTTTATCAAAGAAAGCAAAATTATGTTAATGTTTTCTAACATATAATTTGGTAACAGTATTTTATACAAATATCATCTGGTTGTGTCTTAAAATTTTGCAGAAAGCCAACAGTGTTCACCTACAGTTGGGTTCCTGTTACTCTTTGGCGGGAAGATTTTGACCACATTTCCCCCACAACTATACATCTACTTTGAATATACTATTTTCTTGTTAGTATCCGTTCTTTGGGTTGGTTTGAACTTGTGGGCTCTGCATAAGTTTTACACCAAAGACTGTATAAACTAACTGATGAAACTCACTAAAGCAGTATTTTTATAAAATTGAAGATGTTAGTGTAATATTTTTAACAGATGTTCAATAATAAAATAGTTTGGGGGGATCTTATATTGGGTATTTATTTATTATTGTTTTGGGAAAAAATCTCATTATCAATAAGAGCTTATTTTTGACTATTTTTTTCCATATATGAATATGTCAGGGAATGAGAGTTCAGGGAGCTGGGGTTCTAATCCAGGCCTTGCCAAAATGACTGCATCCGTGTTTCACTTGCACTTTTTTAATTTCTAAGCAATCAACTAAAGGTCACTTCATAAATTCTGCTTATAGTTGGGTACAATAAATTAGTAAACTGCACCACCTAGTGGCCAACAAAATAAATGACAACCTATACATTTTAAAAGTCCCAATGACAATATACACCTAACAAAATGTAAATGTACTCTGTATTTGTGTGGTACAGTCAGCCTGTAGAAAACAAAGCAAACTTTATGAGTAACTAAATATTTATGGTTTGAATTTGCAATGTCTACCACAGGCCATGTTCAGAGTACTTGGACCGTATCTGTGAAACTATTGGAAAGTAATGGAGTCTTTAGGAGGTGGAAGCTGCATGGTGGGAGCTGATCAGTGTGGTTGGGCCTTTTAAGAGCATTAGTTTGGTCCTCGTTCAGGCCACTGCCATGTGAGGAATTTCTACATGTGAGAAAGGAGAGGTGTGATGTGGGTTGGGAGGGTTGTGTAGTGATAACTGTGCAGTGGGGTATCATTTGAGGTGGAAACAAATGGAATGATTAATTAAAAAAAACATTGTAACAAATGGCTGAAACGGTAGAAAATCTGAAAAAGGGAAGGGCATTTATATTAGAATAAAAAAAGGAGAACAAATAAGTAAAACAATAAGTACTACATAATATGCAGGCCAATAAAAAAAAACTACTCAAGATATAAAAAAAAAAACTATGACAAGGCATGTGTGCAAAGCTCTGTCTTTGAATTGTAGCCAATATGAGAGAGAAGGCTCAGAAACTGAGTCAAATAAAAATGAGCATGTCTATATTAAATCTTAGAGCAACAGGGAATAACTTGAGGATTATATAGGAAGAATCATGAGATTATTAGTTATCTTCAGAGAGATTAAATAGTGAAACAAACTTTTAAAAGGCTTGAGACATCACAGAGGAAACAGGCATGCTCTCTATGTAATATACACAATGAAGTGAAAGACTTTCTACATGGAAAATAATCATAAATAAAAAATAAAACATATCTGATTTTATATGCAATTTAATATGCCAAGAACATAAACTATTTAAAGAAAATAAAATATAAATGGCTAAGTTAGAAAATGCTCAGTTTCTCACATATATAACAGAGCATCAAAAATAATAATTAAAAAATGATGAAGTAACAGAGACAGAGACAGAGCTTAGCTGACTAAATGCTCCCCTAGCATGAAGAAACACTTTTTCTATCTCCCAACTAGGTGTGGGGCACCTTCTCTAATTCCAGCTCTCCCTAAGTAGAAGCAGGGGAATCAAAAATTCAAGGTCATTTTTGGTTACAAAGGGAGGCAGAGATCAGCCTGAGTCCCTGTCCCAAAAATGCAGCATGGAGGGCTGGCAAGAAGACTCAACTCAGCAGGTATGGGCTCTCACCAACAAGCCTGATTACTTCACTTTCATTCCTGGATCCACATGGTGGAAGGAGAGAATAGACTCTAGCAAATTATCCTCAGATATCTATGCTAAATAAATGCAAAAAATATAACATTTTTCTCTCTTAATCTATTATTGACCTGAGAGCTTGACACTGTCTAGTGCTAGTAAGGTGATGTTAAAGGAAGTAGCTTTTTGAGAACCATATTCAAGAGTGGGTAATATGAGACGAGTCACCAAACTTCTAAACGAATTTTTGTGCTGAAGGAAACTGCACTTCTTCTTTGGGCCCTACAGCCTCTTGAATTGTCTAGATATTTATATCATTCATGCTCTCTTCTCTTTCTCACATGCATAATTAGGCAACTTCAGATTCTGCTCAGCCTCTCCGGAAGAGTTACCACAGAATATTAATATATCACTTCTGCCTTGAAAAATAAATGAGAGTCTATGTTTTTCTTCAAATGTCTCTTATTTTCCTTTATCTGTAGTCTCTTCTTGGAATGTCTTACTCTTACTGACTGCCTAATGAAATTCAAGACTACTATCTTAATCTACTTCTCTTGTGTGCAATGAACTGCTTACTGTTTTCTTAAAATGCAATTTACCATATTTTGTTCGATAGCTAAGTATTTACTTATTTATTTCTAAATTATTTGTGAAATTACCAGTGTCACAGGGCAGAAGCCGCAGCCCTGCCAGTCTTTCCGTAAGAGTGATACTTACAGTGATATGTTGACAAGTGATCAACAGGATTAGTCAGTGTTAATTAATTCTAATACACTCTAAAAGTTATTAATCGTCTAATATTTATTTATGTTATATGTTTGGATGTTTTGACTGCAAATATGTATGTGTGCCATTTTCATTCCTAGTGCCCTAGTAAGTCAGCAGAATGTATCAGTCTTCTGGAACAGGAGTTACAGATGGTTGTAAATCACCATGTAGGTGCTGGAAACCACTTTTACCCTCTGAATCATCTCCTTAGCGCATAGGGTCATTACTTCTAATAAAGTAATAGTGAACAGTTGTCCAAAATTGCCATTAAAATCCCTCCAAAGCTGTAGTATATTTTGCTTTTACTCTGGATCATTCCCAGGTTTAAAATATTAGATATAAAGGTTATATATATAAAAAGAGACTTTAAACTGCTACCTTATTTTAGAACTCTGAATAAACCAGTGCTTCTGAAAATCTATGAGCATGTCCAATCCTCAAATTATCTTCAGAATGTTTAAAGTTTTCATTTTTGTTTTTAATTTGTTTAATATGTTTGTATCTGGACACTGGTGGAGTTCAGAAAATGGTGTCAGTCCTCCAGGAACAGAGCTACAGGTAGTTGTGAGCAAGCTGATACTAGTACTAGAAACCAAACCCCAGTTTCTACAGGAGCTAATTTGTAGAACCATCACTCTAGCCTTAAATATATTTAGTTTACTGTTTCTTTTCTTTTATAATTTATTGGAGATAAAAAGTTAATTTTATCTAGCAAGATTTTTTTCCACTCCAACTTGTTGGCTTCTTTTATTTCTTTTTCTGATACGCTTGTTAGAAATGTCCTGTTTAATTTGTTATTGAATTATTAAGTGTATACATCATAGAGATATAATACTCTGCTTGGTTGTGACTATTATTTTCCCAAATTGATTACTGCTTTACAGTTCATTGTTTTGTGGTTCAGTCTTTTAAGTCCTGTTGCAACTCTCATCTTTTTTTTTAACTTTCATCTTTTTAAGCTACTATTTTTCTTGTTACTTCTTTAAAAGTTTTTACAGCATTCATTTTACGTCAAGTGAACTAATATTAAATTTCATTTTAAATGAAAAACCCAAGATACAAATGCTCTTGCCACTACATGCAATACTAAGTAAAATTTAAAAGACTATGTTATAGTACGTAAGTGAAATTAAAACCCAGATTTAATTAGATTCAAAGCCTTTATTCTATATGGGATTACTGTCAAGCTTCTAAAACCCGACTAAGTAGGCAGTGACTTTTTAAAAGTAATTTTCTATAATTTTTATCTTTAAAAATACTCAAAACAAACAAACAGAAATCCCTTTTGATATCTTTCTACATGGTTGTAACTAACAACAGAATTACTGTATTAACTGGCATCACAAAAAAAAGGCTGGTGATTCGTCGCTGAAGAAACATCAATTTAAGGAGATGATATTTTGCAAATGCATAAAGTAAAAACTCAGGTAAAGGGAGGCATTTTACTTCGACCTACCATCTATTTTTACTAAGCAGAAACTAAAAGAATTTCTAATATTATGTGGCCACAGTGACAGATGACTGAAGATGTAAAACCAAAAATAAAGCCATTAATACTATCACACAGCTTGTAACAAACGTCAGTCAACTTCAGCTGCCACTATTTCAGCAAAGACTAAGAAACAGAGTTTATTAATATAAAAAGAAAATAAAGTCATAAAATTATTCTCTAAATTAGCTTTCAGATACATGTTACTCTAATTTGGTTCAACAGAAACTTCTAGTTAGTCTCTTCTTTAGTTCTTCCATATGATGGGCCATTTTCAACTAAGCAAAATATTTAGTATGGTATATGTTAAAAAACAAAACAAAAAAACTAGATGCAGATCAGTGACCATAAGTAAGAGAAAACAGTCAATAAAGAAGTGGCTAGAAATACTAAATCTAGTGCTAGAATATTTCAAGTGTGTATGTATGTGTTTGTGTATTAAAAAAACTAAAAAGTCAAGATCTTGTCTAAGACAAAACTTGATGATTCTAAAATGCCCATTTAATTTAAAATGAAAAACACAGTTAAAAACAATGGTTTAATAAGGAAAATATCTGCCTTCCTAATGATTTTTTACTTCTACAAACACAAGTGGCAACTTTTTCTTGAGGTATATTTCTGGCTTAACAGTCTCTTTGCTGGGGAATAACATTCAGAGTTAACTAAATATATATTATTTATTATCCTTTCAGGGGAGACAAGACAGTTTCATTCTGGATTTTACTATTTATACTAAAATAGTCATATAAAATAAAACTATAAAGAAGTGTAGCGGGAGATATTTAAAACAGCAGCACCCAGTTTGTCTTGTGTTACAGAGCCGCCATGTTCCCATGGCATGTCACTTGGCTCAGGCCACAGGCTCAGGCAGCAAGAGACACTGGCCCTGACACTCACAAGATGGCAGCGTGTCTCCACAAGGCTGGGCTGAGCCAAGACCATCCCACGCGGCCCCGTAAGAATAAGACTCTAATGCTTTAAGATTAACCAAATATGTTTGGTAATGCTCAATTAACAAGATGCTCACATAATTAGAGGTGTTAACCAATTAACTAACCTAGATATAAGTTGTTACCCAGAACTGCTCTTGGTCCAAGCATGGTTCTCCATCCTCCTACATCTCTGTCCCTCCCCTGCTCCTACTCTTCCTTCTTTCCTCTTCCTCTCTTTACTCCTCCCACCTTAACTCCTCCCAACTTGTGGGGAAAATTTCCCACTACAAAGAAGTGCTTTTGAAGACAAAATGTCTCAGCAGTTATAAGCGCTATCGCTCGTCCAGAAAACCTAGGTTCAATACCCAGCACCCATAAGATGGATCATAACCATTTGTATTTGTTTCAGTAGATCAGATTCTTTCTCTGCAGTCAATCCATATGTAGGGTGAAAATTATGAGAATTATTTCATAGAATGAATATATATATATTCATTCTATGAAATAATTTTATTTTATATAATTTTATATATAATCTATATATAATTATATATAATTTTATATATTATATATAATATATATAATTAATATATATTATATACTATATTATATATAATATATAATAATATAATATATTTATATATTATATATTATATATAATATATAATACATATAATTATATGTATTATATATAATATATAAATATATAATATATATTATATATAAAATTATTATATATATAATTTCATATAAATATATATATATTTTCCTTCTTAAAGTTCTTTAAAGGGCATGGAAATTTTTCTCTGAAACAAGCCAGGCCAGTTTCGGGAATTGGCTGTACAGAAAAGGAAAATAGAGGATGTAAATGTAAGTCACTTAGGTGGCGAAACACAATGACTGGGCTGTGGCTGGAGCAAGTGAGAAATAGTTAATCAGAAATAGTTGGTAAATGACAGGGTAGGGCACAGTTACATGGTAAAACTACATTTTTGAGAAGAATGAGTGTGCAGAGTGATTTTCACATGACTAAATCATTTAGGGTGGGTTCCTCTGGAATGTTCCGCTATTTTTATGTTATGTATCCTTGACAACCCCTCATCCCCTCCTCACTCCCCTGGTTTGTGGTTTTCCTCTTTAAAAGGCCCCTTAGCCTGCCACTCTGGGTCAAACTTTGCTCCTGTGAGAGCTCATGGTTTGACCTTGGCTGGCCAACTTCCCCTAATAAAGCCTCTGCTGATTGCATCCAGGTACAGTGTCTTGCGAGTTTGTGGGTGACCGCGACTTCCCGAGACTTGAGTGAGGGCTTCCCAACTTTGGGGGTCTTCACATACATGTGGTACACAGATATACATACAGGAAATAAGTCCATACATATACACTAAATTACTTTTTTTGTTTTGTTTTTGATTTTTAAGACAGCATGTCTCTATATAGTCTGGGCTGTCCTATGTAGATCAGCTTGTTCTAAAACTCATAAAGATCCATCTGCCTCTGCCTCTCAGATGCTTGGATTAAAGGCATATACTACCATACCCAGCTCCTAAATTAAATTTTAAAAAGTGCTTTCAAAGGCACTAGGTAAATCATAAACCGCAAGAAAGAGTTAGGGTTAAGGTTAAGGTTAGGGTTAGAGTTAGAGGTTAGAGGTTAGAGGTTAGAGGTTAGAGGATAGAGATTAGTTTAGGGTTAAGGTTTGGGTTAAGGAATCACTGTGGCAAAGAAGAGATAGAAAAGAAGTGGGACCAGTCAGCCAGGGAGAAGGAGGGGGAAAGATAACAGGGCCTAAGATTCACTGGCAAAATATGTTCTCTGCTTCAGGGGCTAAAAATCTTTAAAATTCAATACAATGATACCAATTAAATGAGAAAATTAAAACAAAAGCACTTATCATGTTTTTTCTTTTAGGACTGAAAGTACAAACAAAGTAATTTTGGTGTACCTATGACAAGATACATGAAGGAGTAACAGCAGCACACAAGGCAATGTTCCTTGAAAAGAAATAATAAATAAAGGCATTCATTCTTGAAAAAAAAAAAACCCAAAACCAAAAAACAAAACAAAAAATCAACAGCTGGGTCAAGCTGAAAATACTAACATCACAAAACTACTTAAAAGTATAATAAAATGACTAAAGATATGTACATCTACTTACCTGTATCTATTTCACTACAGTAAACTTTCAAATTCTCAATATTGTTTCTTTTTCAGAATAGGAACCTGTGAACAACTATAACTGCTATAAGAATGTTTCATGCTATATGAATTTCTTACAGACATGCCATTTCAAAGGCTAGGAATAGTATAAACCTACATCACTATGGCATGAGGACTGGATAAATTAAAAAGGCAATAGAATGCCTGGTACTAGCAAGTATTTCACAAACACTGAACAATATTACTATTAAATAATAAGTATGAAATATCTACAAGAGAAGCAGCTCTGAGAACTGAGAGTTGGAAGAAGCCAGAAGTACACAAGGTGGCTCTCAAGTCTTGGCTTTTAATCACAATTGAGTTGATTTTTATTTCTAAGGAAATAAAAAGGCAAGATGCCTTTCAAAGATTCTCACAAGTTCATGATTAATAAAAAAGTATTTAAAAAAACCCCACAAACTACAAAATAAATGCTATAAAGCAGGGTATCATAAAAAAATATAAAAATTTTTGAATGCATTGTGTAGCTCAAAACTGAAAGACAATCTGATGTACAAACAAGTGTCAGGTGATTGGAGTTAAAATTTAAAACTTTAAAAGACAATGGTGACATCCACATTGTCAGAATGGCAACATATCTTTAACTAAGACAGTACTTTGTGAGATATGTTCACTAAGGCAGTACCATGTGAAATACATCACTAAAGTGGAAGACGTGAGATATGTTCACAAAGTATGATGGCTATTCTTAGTTGTCAACGTGACTATACCTGGAATTAAGAAAAACCCAAATTGCTCAGTTCACCTGTAAGGGTTTTTTCTGAAGTAAATGATTTGAAATAGATAGGCCCACACCTAATCCAGATCTTTAAGGTGTCAAAATACATCTTTAATCTAGATCTTTTGAGATGTGAAGATACAGCTTTAATAGCAGCCACAACCTTCAGCTGGCAGTCTATGTAAAGGATGTGGAAGAAGGCAGCTGGCTCTCTTTTTTGATTTGCCCTTGCCCTTACTTCCCTAGCAAGTTCATTCCTTCATTGGCATTAAAGCCTACTTCTTACCAAAGAAGAAGTATACACTGAAAACTAGCTGAGACATCTAGCCATTTGGACTGATTATTAGAAATTAGACCTTGTTAGATAGTTATTGGTAGATTAGTTAGACCACAGCCTATAAACCACTATAATAAATATATATAAAGGGAGACATTCTATCAGTTCAACAAGTCACTCTAATAAGTTCTATTTCTCTCTCTCCCATTCTCTCTCTGTATATGTATATGTATATGTATATGTATATGTATATGTATATGTATATTCAATCTATCAGTTCTGGTCCTCTAGATACCCCTGACTAAGGGATATACTAAGGAATTGCATTAGGTTTGTAAGCTTGTAACCATTAAGCAAACAGTCTGTTAAACCTTCTCACAAATACATTTGGACATAATTACTCTGTGCCCAATCGAAAGCTTATGTAAGAAACAAAAGTATTTAGTAGTAGTCTCTATTATATTTACCCAGTCTACAGTAGCAAAAGAAAACAGCCATAAATAATAAAGGGACAGTACTGGCTGTGCTTAAAAAAAAAAAAAAAAAAAAATCATGGATATGCCTGACCACAAGGCCATGGTTTGCCTAATCTTGATCAAAATTGTCAGTAAATTGACATATTTAAGAAAAACCTGCTAAAAAATGTCATAAGATATGGTTGCTACTCAAATCACTTAGAGAAGTACCTTTTAAATTGTAATGGAGACACAGGAATTTGGATTGCATGCAGATTTTGATCTGGCAGCCAGAGGCTTTGTTTTGCTAACAAGGATGCAAATGACTCCAGTATTTGAAAAGTCCTTTGCAAATAAAAGGAGCAGTAAGACAATATTCTCAGGATCCCTTTACTTTCCTAAAGGTCTGATATTTATGTAGGCTATATTTGGCACTGTTAACTTTAGAAAGTAAAGGAGAGAAAGTCAAATTGTAATTTATCAAATTTTAAAATAATATTAAAACGATTATATGTTAAAATATTTATAAATGCAAACTCATTTTATAACCAAACTATATTTTAAAAGGTAGAAATAAACACTTCAGTTATAGAAATGATAAATGGATAGATTATTCATTCAGACCCTTTAAAAGATTAATTGAGGCACTTCCCCAAAAAACAAAACAAAAATTCCAAAAAACAAAACAAAGAAAACAAAAAATGAACCAATCAAACCAAAATCCAACCAGCAGAAAAACCAAAATCAAAACCAAAAAACATTAGTTAAAAGAAGATAAATAAGAACAAGGTATTACTGTGTAGAATATCCAATGAAACCCTTTACTTTATATGAGTAATAGCTACTGTTCTGTCAACATGACACACATCCTAGAGTTATCTTAAAGGAGGGAATCTTAATTGAGAAAATGCCTCCACAAGAGACTATAAGGCATTTTCTTAATTAGTGGTTAATGAGGAAGGGCCCAGCCCATTGGTGGCTGATTCTATCCCTGGGATGGTCCTGGGTTCTATAAGAAAGCAATCTGAGCAAGTGAGGGGAAGCAATCCAGTAAGCAGCTCCATTCCTTGGATTCTTCATCAGCTCCTGCCTAGCTTGAGTTCCTGTCCTGACTTCCTTTGGTGCCAAACAGCAATATGGAAGTGTAAGCTGAATAAACTCTTTTCTCTCTAAATTGCTTTTTGGTCACGGTGTTTCAGTCACAGCAAGTGAAACCCTAACTAAGAAAATATGTTAACTTAAAAATGTGTAAAAAGATTAAGTCTCAGAAGTTAGTGACTGTGTAACATTAACTACTCAGATTATACATTTTCCATTGAGACTTATGTACCAGGAACATCATGTGTACTGGTTCCTATGTCTCCTGGCGCTCACCTGTTTTAATGCATGTCCATACTCTGGTCCTTCGGTAGGTAGAAAGCAGGAAATCTGGCCACTATTTTTTGCTCTCTCTATTAGAGACATAGCTGTCCTTACAGTGGCATTGCGAGCATGTACAAATACCATCACCTAAAATGGTAAAAAGAAAGTTATTTAACATTTCAATTTTTTTACAATGGAACTTAATAGTAGCCTGGACACCATCAAATAAAAATTATTATTAAAGTTTCAAAAGAAAATCTCCAATTTCTGAATTAATCAACATTTAATTGAAAAAAATAGAATAAGCGCAAGTTAAAATTCAACAACATGCCTTATTCATTATAGATCCATGAAGTGATTTACATGCTAATGAATGTCTTTGGTAAAACCTGGAGAGCAGCTTGTAAATTTCTCTTTCGAAAGCATCATTCATTATGCTTTTCACTCACATCCAAATTTAAGAAAGCTCATCTGTCTATATAAAAAGCTGATGTGATTCGTATCATAGTCTCAGCCCTCCCTCCGTATCTTTCTGTTCCTTGCCTTTTATATGGAAATGCTTATGATTACATTCTGGGGCTATAACTTACTGCTCTTATTTTTTTCAAGTATGGACAATTGAATTTTGCCTGAAGGTAGAAAAAGAATTTGGACATGGACTTTCGAACAATGCTGGAATGGTTAAACATTACATATTATATGGTAGACAGATGGAACACTTTTGCATGGTGATGGAGGCAAAAGACTTAAGCCTGGGGTAAAATGCTATAGTTCTGACCTTAAACATTTCCCCAAAGGCCTAAGACTTAGGGATCAGCCTTCAGCTTGGTAGTGCTGCATGCTGACTAACATGTGAGAGGTGGGACTAGTGGAATTGTTAGGACATAGGTAGACTCTCATAGGAAAAAGCAGAACTCTGGTCTTGTCTCTTTTCTTTTTGCTTCCCAGCCTACATGAGGTAAACACTTGATTTACCATCCACGTACTACCACTTCTGCCATACCACAGCATCAGAAATTACAATTCCTACTAAACATAGTCCAAAGACACAGAAATACCCATGCCTACATAATCTCAAAACTGTGCAAAGGATAATTCTTTGTTCTTCAATGTTTTTTTCCCCTCAGATATGTTACAGTTAAAATTTTTATTATTTAAATGTCTACATTACTCAAAATAACTAAGAGTTCAATACAGTTCTTAGTAAAATAACAGTTTTTTTCCAGAACCAGAAAAAATATTCTAAACTTTATACTGAAATATAAAAGACATCAAACTGCCAAAGCAAGCTTGCAACAACAACAACAACAAAATGGCAAAACTGGAAGCATTGTACCAGCAATTTAAGTGATACTAAATAACTATGTAAGCTTTCAAAAACAAAGAGAAACAAGATGTTGTGTGACATTAGATAAAAAAATACGCAGTTAAGGAGACAACAAATAGAGAGCAGAGATCTAATGTAAAATGGAAAAAAATATTAAATGGCTATTTCCCGAGTGAAGACCATGTTGAGAACTGCACTAGCCCCACGTTCGGGTGGCCAAAAAATGTCGCAGCCCGAGCAAAATGTTGAGGCCCAGGCTGCCCCGCATTTGGTGGCCACTGTATCCCAGCCCAAGCTGCCGCTCCGGTCCGCGGGTCCGGGGTTCAGCAAGAGAGAGAGTGAGGACAGACTCGAAGAATGGAGACCAGACAGAGTGTGATTCAATCCTGTTTATTCTTTAGTCTCTCTTCTTCTCTCCAAGTCCCAAGTACTAAGTTCCTGGTCCCTAGTCCCTAGTGCCTCCAAGTTCCAAGTTTCTTCTTCCAAGTTCTCTTCCAAGTGCCTGCTACCTAATGCCTAATTCCTACTCCAAGTTGTACTCTCTGAAGTATCTGATCCTCTAAGTGTCTCATTCTCTGTCTTCTCTCTGCTGTGTCTAATTGAAATATTAGACACATATTGAATTCACTAATTGAAATAGACAGCTCTAAAAGAAGAAATAGAACACCATAAAATAATTCAACTATCATTAGTCACTGAGGAAATAACAAAATAAATTACATTGAAGTATCGCCCTATTCACTGAGGTTTACTGCTCTTGAAACAACAACAAACCAACAAACACTGGTAATAAAGCTGGATGAAAACAGACATCTGCACACTTGGCAGTAACGGCAATCAATAGAGAAGAGGAAGATGTGCCTATCACCTATTATTAAGCTGTGTCCAGTGACTCACACTTGGAATCCTAGCACTAAAAGAGCAGCCTAGATGTCTCCCAAGTCATAATTGTTAATAAAAATGTGGTATATTTACACAATAGAATATTATTCAATTATTAAGAAAAATAAAATTATAAAATTTACAGGTGATCCTAAGTAAGATAACCCAGACATAGAAAGGCAAACATTTTATGTTTTTATGTGGATGGCAGCCTTTAGCTTTAGATTTGTGTCTTATTGAGTTGCTAGTAATGGACCAGGACAAATGAGGGGATCTTCCAAGGAAGGAGAAATAGAATATATACAAAAAGGGAAAAGGGAAAACAAAAATTAGAAGGATTAAATGGGGAAAGGAATGAGGAGGCAGGGTCTATGGGGAGAAACAACTAACACTACATGTCTTTTGAAAAACCATATGGAAACCTACTACAGAACCTTTTTCATATACAAATATAAAATATACATATATCAAAGGTATTAAGTGTAATTACTATATAATGAAGAAGACAATGCTCCAACTGTATACATACACTATTAGTAAAACCTCCAGAGCCAGCAATAGGTTACATCCTGTTAAGTCATTGGCTAAAGGCATCCATCCCATAGACTCCTCTCCCAACCAAACATTACAGGCTCTTGCCAATGCTATCAGTTACCCTCTGCACCTGATGGAAAGAACCTATTGCTGAAGACACCACTTACTTTTATCTTCAAAAATGAAGAAACTGAGTTGATATCCAACTAGCAGCTTCATCCTTATTGACTAAGTATTCATGCAGCTGAAAGGTACTATGTACACTACAAACCTTGCAAGGCATAAAAACAAGCTGCCTAGAAGATATACCCACTAGTGCAATGATGGCATACATGTTATGAGAGTAACCAGTTACCTTTTACTTGATTAAGGCCTGTTCTATGACACAGAATCCATACAGAATACTGTTAATGGGGCCAAGAACCTGCGACAATATGTCAAGGACCCAGGGGAAAAGCTACTATTATTCTAAGTAAACATACAACAAAAGTGTTCCCTAAGGATATATAGTTATACCAGTCATTCACTCCACTATTCAATGCTCATCACAGTAGCTTCTTCCTATAGTCAAGGCTTATTAAAAGATCCACAAATGAAGAACAAGCACAGGGTGAGAGACTTTGAAGAACTAGACCCAAAGTGGGATGTCTGTATGATACCCTTTCCCTCAAGGCTCAGCTATCTATACAAAAGATGATGCGGAAAGATTGTAACAGCCAAAGTGGTAGATGACTCCAAGAAAACAGCATCTTCCAGAGACAACAGGGCTGATGTACTTACAGAGACTATAATAGCATTCACAAATTCAACCAGACAAAATTGCAACAAAGAGAAGAGTAAGTAGGAACAAAATATAACCACTAGACAAGAAGCGATTTACACCTGATACCTGTTGGGAAAGAGAAAATCAGTTTTCTCCAATTGAATAACATTGGGTATATTAACCATACTCCGGAGTAGGCCCTATATCCAAGAATACTTGGCTAACAGAAAACATACTCCATGTCCTTTTTATTCATTTTATTCATGTTGTATATGTGATATATTAAAATATATTTTAGAAATTAAAAGTGACTTAAAGGATCATATTAATATACTTAGAATAATATACTAAGGTGTATTCTTAGTATATTATTTTTTAATTTGTGTGTGTGTGTGTGTGTGTGTGTGTGTGTGTGCATGCGTGCATACAACCATGTGAAGGTTTGAGGCTGATGTCAGGAAGTGATCACTCCTTTATATTATTTGTTAAAGCAGGGTCCTCAGTTAAACCCAGAACTCACTGACACAGGTAGTCTTGCTTAGCAGCTTGCTTTGGAAACCTACTATGTCTACCCTTTGAGGTAAGCATAACATACAGGTTGCTATGCCCACTGAGCATTATGTGGGTTCAGGGCATTGAAGCGCTTATCTTAATGCTTGCTTGTGCAGGAAGCATTTTAACTACTAAGCAATAGCCCAGTATTTTTAGGTGTTTTACAACATACATAAATGTTATAATCAAGAAGGTAAATTTTAACTTCTCATAATTATTTCACAGCTTTAATGAAGAAACATTTTTGAAAATATATGGCAATGTAGATAGACCTGCCAACTCTTCATTTAATGTGAGATTAATCTAAACAACATAAGCACTTGCTTTTTCTATTAATTGATGAAGAGGCATACTGTATTTGAAGTATGATACCACTTTTGTGCTACATCAATGTGTATTTGTAATATGGCTAGGTGTAGTTATTTGCAAAGCTGCTGTAGGGATATAATAAATATTAAGTGATAAATATTTCTAAATACTAGGAAGAAGCTTGAACTTAAAATGTAGTATTACATTTGTAGGAAAAGGCTTAGTATTGCACATAGGTTCTCATTACATTCACCCCTATAGGTTCTACTCATTAGTACCAATGCAATGTATTGTACCAATACAGTTCTTGGAGATAACAAGAAATGAATCTCACTTTCAATGTTTGAACATTATCAGCTTTCCATTGAGTAGCCTCCTGAATCCAGCTCTTCAAGCTGTTCTATTCAGGGTTTCCATGGCCTGTCTCTAGGTGAGTTTTATTCCTTAAATACAAACATATACATTGAAGGAAGACACTCTTCTTAAATTCAAGCAAAGAAATAATTCAAAAATTCATAAAGTATATAAATAGGAATAGAGAGATGGCTCAATTGTTAAGAAATCTTGCTTCTCTTCCCAAGATCAGATTCTCTTCCTAGTACCCACTTTGGGCAGCTCACAATTGTCTGTAACTCTAGTTCCAGGGGATCTGATGCCCTTCTCTGGACGACTTGGAGACACTCACACACGCATGCATACATGCACATACCTTCAAAAATAAAAGGGTTTCAATGGTATCCATTTTAAAAAATTAACATATGAAAGATCGTATACTTTTATAAATAATAGCATTAAAAATCTGTGACTTAACATTATAGCAATGCTATGGATCTTTACAAGGGCCACGGATTTTCCAGTTTGTGTTTTATAAGCATATCATTGGACTCTCTCCTTGTTTCAAGGTAATATTCGGTTAAACAAAAGGCTGAGTTGTGTAGTTGGAAAAATTCCACAAAGCAATAAAGCAAGGAGAATAAAGTTTTGGTGTCAGTTATAACGCTTACTGAAGTGTGAACTGACTTTGCATTCCAGTCTGCAAATATTGTTTGACAAATGTGCTCTAAAACTTCCATAACAAAATAGTATGACGTTCTATTAATACGTTGTGCTTGTTTGTTTGTTTCCCCTTCATTTTTTTTTTCAGTTTGGTTGGTTTTTCAGAGAGAGAAAAAATATAAAAGAAACAGATCAAATCCTAATTTTATATGAAAAGTTTAGTCCACCATTCACGTAGTACCACCACAGGACAGAAACTACCAATTCTATACCAGTTAAAACTACAAGACAAGAGTATTAAAACATTCCTTTAGATATCATTATGTGAAATTTCATACAATATACTTTGATCCTATTCCTATCTTCCACAACACTTCTCAGATTCACACTTCCCTCCTCACCTCTCGCATGTTCTGATATCATGTTCTTTCTTTGAAACCCAATCTGTGCTTTAACCATAATCTTGGGAGTAGGGCCTTCCCTGAAATCTGGTTGACCTATCAAGGGTCTTCTTCTAGCAGCTACCAATTGACAACAGATCCCAACTTACAGGTGGGCTTTCATGTCCACTTCCACACCCCATGTAGAAGTTTAGTGTGTCTTGAGTTTGCATGGGTCTTCGAAATAATGTCATAATATCTCTGAGGTCCTATATGCAACTGTCCTATTGAGTCTAGAAAGTTTTAAAGCGTTTTTGCTTGTGAAATTCATCCCTCCCACAAAGTCTTTTGCGAGAGCCCAATACACAAAGAGAAAACAAAATAACAAACCACAAAATAAAAGCAAAGCAAGAAAAAAAAAAGCCATAAAACAAAGCAACTAAATGGACTGGATAAATACAAATTTGTCTTCTCCCCTTGGAAGTTCGTTGTAGCTTTTCCACCTCCCCCTTCAGCAGACAAGAGGCAACAACGCTAGTGTTGGCATTTTTGAGAACCTTGGAAAATTCTAAAAATAAATGATAAAAGGGACGCTTCTGGTAAAAATGAACTATTCAAAACTGTATTTGTTTTTGAACAAAATGTTAAAAATTCAACAGTCTCATGCCTTTCCATGTTTTAATGGTATGTTTACATATAAAACGGTTAAATAATCATTATAAAAGTTTTAGTACTTTCAAAGCCATAGGCAGATCCTAGGGCTCACTGGCCATCAGTGCTAGTTACTTGTTGAGCTACAGGCTAGTTAAGACGTCTTAAAGCAAGGTGGGTGACATTTTGTTTAGTTACTTTTGTATTGTTATAAAAAAAAAAAAAGCAACTTACAAAAGAAGGGTTTATTTGGGCTTAACAGTTCTACAGGGATCTCAGAGTCCGTCACCATATGGCAGAGAGCATGGCAGCAGGCAGGTGGGAATGGCAATGCAGCAGAATCTGATCGCTCCATACTGATCCACAAACAGGAAGCAAAGAGTGCACAGGGCATGGCAGGAGACTTCTGAAGTATAAAATCCCATTCTCATGACACATCTCTTCTAACAGTACGGTCAATAAAAAACATAATATTGAGGAATTGCTCTAAATTAGAAAAAAAAAAAAACTAAAGAGACTCTACAAATAAATATGTAAACTTGAAGTGGAAAGATGCTCTCATCCACAGATACTATTACTGCCTATTTTTAATTTATGGGCAAAAAACTGTGCACAGTATACTAACAGGCTAAATTAAGAAAAATTAGGTTTATGTAGACCAAGTAGAATTTGTTTCAGAATATAAAGATGACAAAAATATGAAAGTCTACCAATCCAATAAAGAACATAAATTAAAAAAACCACATGATTATCTAAGTTGATGTTAAAAACAAAACAAAGAAAACAATATAAAGCACTTGATAAAACTTAACACTCATCAACTTACTGGCAAAACACAGTAAAAGCAAAACATGAAAAATGTTTAGCATTATTTCAATGGTGAATGCTGAAAATTTTTCTCTAAGACCAAGAAAAAGACAAAGGTGTACACTTCCATTAAATAAAGCCAACACGTTATCTGGACATTCTCGTTAAAACAAAATACAAGAAAAGTATGTAAATATCATTCAAAATTTAAAAAGAGAAGACAGAACTTTACCTATAGCAAAAATAGTCTCATATTTAGGGGAAAAAAGTGACTTTTCACCTCAGGAAAAACGCTTTATTTACCAACATAAACATATATATGCACACACGTGCATGTGCACACACACACACACCTTGCATATAAAATTAATTGTAGTTCTACAAAAAGAACAAGAAGCACAAACTAAACGGCTAATTGCATAGCATCTAAAACAAATAAAATCATAATAAGAGAATAAAATTTCTAGGAACATGTTTTTATATGTTATATAAAATTTAACCCCAACAGATTTGCACATTTAAAATTATTTTCAAAAAAATTCTGCTAAAATTGAAAAATATTTAAATGGAGATGACATCCTATGTCCAAAGATTTTCAGACAAAACTACCTAAAGCAACATAAATCCAATATAATTGCTATCAAAATTCCAATAGTATTTTTCTTTTGTAGAAAAAGAAAAACTCTCTCTAAATTCACATGAACTTTCATTTTGGCAAAAACAAAATAAACCTAATCAAAACAAACAAAAAAGCCCAAAATACAAAGTAGGCAGAGTCCCCTTTCCTGACCTTGAAACTTACTACATAATAGTAGACATGGTTACTGGTCATGAAGATAGAAATATAAATAGGATAAGAATGAAAGCCAACAGAGTAAACACACATCCTCGTGTATGTCTGTTTATGTGTGTATCTGTGTGCCTCTGTATGCACAGATGGAGGCCAAAGGTCAACATCTGATGTCAGCCTCAACTGTTTCTCTTATTTATTTATGTATGTATTTATGAATGAGACAGGGTCTCTAACAACCTAAAGCTCACTGTTCTGGCTAGTCTCATGGGTCTGCCTGTCTCTGCACTCCCACTCCAGGAGTGTGACATACAGTTCTTCCTGCAGCTTTTTAATGGATCCTGGGAATAGAAGTTCAGGTGCAAATGCATATACAACAAGTACTTTAACCAGGAAGGCATTCCTCAGGCTCCCAGATAGTTACTTTGTAACAGATTAGCATTTTCTTGAGAAAGACAACTTTGCATATATAGTCTTTTGGCCTCCAGGTAGCAACATAAGAATGGGCTTTCATTATGGTGTACCTCCTACCAAAAGAGTTTACAAAGCCTATGTTGGGTTTTTAATTTTGTCTAGGAATCTTTTTCTTTTTTCTATCCCAATTTGAACTGCCTTGTTTTGTTTAACCATGTCTGTCAAGATACCTAGCCATACCTACTGCTTTATCCATTCATTTATTGGAAGACATCCTTTTCATACAGCACAAAAGAGATGGATAAAGACCATTGAATGTCCAACATCAAAAATGGTGACAGATTCACTAGCAATGAAGACTGGTAATGGAACCACTACTAAAGTTAATTTCCTCTGCTTATGCTCCATATGTGTGAAGCATTAGTCCATCTATAGCTTGACTGTGTTGTGTTATCCTAACTCTGATGTACTCAATGCACATAATATTACTTCTGATGATGATGATAGACAATAGTTGCCATTTGCTTGGATGTTTCCATGAAGAAAAAACAGCATTCTCTTCAATAGTGCCAGGAAAACAAAGGCTACATGCAAAACCGCAAAACTGGATTCTTACCTTGTACTATTTACAAAATATCTGAGATGAAAAAAAGACCTAATTTAAAAGCTAAATCTACACAACTCATAGAGGAAAACAGAAAAACAAAAGCAGTCCTCCATGCTCTCAAATTTAGCACTACTTTCCTAAATATAATAAAAGCAAACAATACAACAGAAATAAAAAATTGGGACAGTAACTTATAAACTCTGTGCATCAAAACCACCATCAAATGAGTGAAAGGAGAGCCCATAGAACGACAGACATATTTGCAAGTCATGTGTGTGGTAACAGTTATAAGACATAGCAATGAAAACTCAATTGGGCTTAACGGTACTGAAAAACCATTTCTGGAAGATGGCTTACTGTATAAATGGCCAATAAGTAATGAAAAGATGCTTTGTATCATTTCTTGGGTTTGGAGATGACATCAAAAGCTGTTTCATAGAAACTGGAATAGCTTTTACTTTTACAAAGAAACATGGAAAAATTTCCAAGTCTGATTTGAACTGCACTATTCTGTTTAACCATGTGTGTCATGAAAGCTCTCATAGTGCTATAGAAAATATAAACAGGCACAGTTTTTGTCAAAAGCCTATGCATTTGTTGATACATTAAACATAATTATGATGAACTGTATTTCCTTCCTAGGTAAATATGCAAAAGAAGTAAAATTGAATATCCCAATAGATATTTAGATGCAAATGTTTTCAAAGCTTCCTCAAGAATGGCCCAGAGGTATAATACTAGTGTCCATCAACACATAAACATATAAACAAAACAGCATCTACATGCCACAAGTTATTATATATGCTACAACAGGAGAAACTAAAATTAACCAGACATGAAAAGATAAGTATTATATTACTCAATATATGTGAAAAAGTCTGGAATTCATCAAAATAGAAAGCAAAAGGTTCTCACCACTTCAAAGAAATGCAAATTTGGAAATCAATCTCCTTTTAGAATTTCAGTTTTCATAAATTTCATTATCATAGCTCCTAGAGACAAACACGAGGGGGGGGGGTCTCAAAAGTTAGTGAATCTAATCTATTTATAATGGTTCATTTAATGAAGACCAAAACAAAACAAAAAGTCTTGCTCATGGCTTTATAAAAGACACCAAATATAACTAATATTTGAAAAGTAAGATCTAATCTAAAATACCTTCTAATTTGTTTCCATAGCATAAGCTTCAACATATTTAACTCATTGCTCAACCTAGATCAATACAATAGAGGATAATAAACAGAATAGTGAAGCCTCTGTTGTTATAAAATAGTATCATGAAGAAAAAACTATTTTACTAATCTCCAAAATAGAAAAATTTCGTCTACTTTGTTGCTGACAGCAATATCTATTGTGTACAACAAATTAAGCACAACCAACTATTACTTATGTAAATATGTTTACTTATGTAAACATAATTCATTAGACAGCTATTTGATAACTATTTCTTTTCTATACTGGATTTAGAAGCCCATTATATTGGAACACTATAAAAGCTGTTCTGATTTCAAGAAAATAACGAAACAAAATGAATTTCTAAGACCTATTTGAATATGTTTCTTTTCATCTTTACAAAAAGATGTCACCATGATTCTTAAACATTCAAACATAATTTTCTCAATAAATTATGAATAAATTTATAGTGGATCTTTACTTAAAGGTAACCTTGTCTGTCTGTCTTCTTGTTTTAAGATTTATTCATTTTATGTATGTGATTACACTGTCGCTGTCCTCAGACACAGAAGAAGAGGGTATCAGATTCCATTACAGATGGGTGTGAACTACCATACGTTTGCAGAGATTTGAACCTGAGATCTCTGGAAGAGAAGTCAGTGTTTCTAATCACTGAGCCATCTATCCTGCCCCTAGAATTTGTATTTCTAATTAGGTGAGAAGATATACACTCTTAGTCATCTTTATTGAATTAATTATTTGAGTCTTCTATAAACTAATATATTTGATTCCTGAGACAGAAATATTTTATCCAAATCAATTAAATCTTTGAAACCCTAAATTTCAAAACAAATACAAATAAGCTATTTTTCCTTCTTTGTATTACATCAGCAAACACACATTTAAGCATTGTCAAGACCCATAGAAAGTACACATCAAAAGGACAGTGGTTAAGTATTGTCTCAATGCAAAGAACTTGTAGTGTGAAACTGCAAAAGCGAGGATAACGGCATACACACATATACCAACATGCATACATGCATTCATGCATACCACACACACATACACATGAGAAGAAAAAAGGACAAAAAGCCCCCCAATGAATAAATCCCTTCCACACGCATATACTTGTATATCTTTGAAGATAATTGAGTGCACCTCCTGGGAAGAGTGCTGGAGGAGTCAAACAGAGAAAGCAGGACTTGCTAGTCTTTCTTTTCATATCAGTACACTTACTTGCCTGTTATAGCAAGGTATTAATCATCAGACAATATTACTAGCATTGAAGAAAACCTAATACTATTACTCCTTATAAGAAGTACTCTTTGTGCAAAAACGATACTACAGCTTATTAAGAAATTGTTATATATAAAATTTCAAGACAATAATAGAGTATTCTTGTAAGCTGTATTTTGGAAAAGTGAAAACCTCTTTCTAAAATGTAAACTGCTAAAAGCATTCAAAAATTACTCAAGAGCTTAAGTAACGGAAATAAAAGAACGAGATAATAACATAAAATTACCTATGGTACAACTGTTAATTATTATAAAGAAGCTATGTCAGATGATATCTTAAATTCAGAGAAATAGGATGAGTTAACATTTCTGACAGAAAGGACTAGGTGAAATGACAGTAAATGTATACATAATAAAGCATTTCAAACAGGACATGCAGATATTTTATTGTCTCACTAGCTCTGAGAGAGCTTCAGAATGCAGCTTGGTCAAGAAACAGAAGGCCAAAAAGGTGGTTAATCCTTTGTTCGAGAAAAGGCCCAAGAACTTCGACACTGGGCAGGACATCCAGCCCAAAAGACACCTAACGTGCTTCGTTAAATGGCCCCAATATATCAAAGTACCTCCTGCCATTAACCAGTTCACCCAGGCCCTGGACAGGCAAACAGTCACTCAGCTGCTTAAGCTTGCCCACAAGTACAGGCCAGAGACAAAGCAGGAGAAGAAGCAAAGGCTACTGGCCCGTGCTAGCAAAGGGGACGATGTCCCAACTAAGAGACCACCTGTCCTCCGAGCAGGAGTCAATACAGTCACCACCTTGGTGGAGAACAAGAAGGCTCAGCTGGTGGTGATTGACCATGATGTAGACCCCATTGAGCTGGTGGTTTTCCTGCCTGCACTGTGTCAAAAGATGGGGGTGCCCTACTGCATCATTAAGGGAAAGGCCAGGCTGGGTCCCCTGATCCACAGGAAGACATGCACCACTGTTGCTGTCACACAGGTTAACTTGGAAGACAAGGGTGCTCTGGCTAAGCTGGTGGAAGCGATTAGGACCAATTATAATGACAGATAGGATGAGATCCATCACCACTGGGGAGGCAACGTCCTGGGTCCCAAGTCTGTGGCTTGCATTGCCAAGCTGGAAAAGGCTAAACTAAACTAACACTAAACTGAGTTAAAAAATATACACTAAGTTTTCTGTATGTACATATAA
This sequence comes from Arvicanthis niloticus, assembly GCF_011762505.2. Taxonomy (NCBI): domain Eukaryota; kingdom Metazoa; phylum Chordata; class Mammalia; order Rodentia; family Muridae; genus Arvicanthis; species Arvicanthis niloticus. The sequence continues at coordinate 8,016,065 of NC_047677.1, forward strand.
TTACAGAATGCAGAAAAACTAGAAAAGGGCCAGAACAGGCATATGAAGAATAACTGTAAAATTGTCTATGCAGTCCTGGAATAACTAATAATTGCTAGGATCTTGTGCAAATGTGCAAGAGGAAAGGGGATGGAGAGAAATGGGCGGGTCTTAGAGATTCTTAGAAGATAAACACATAGGTATTGGTGAGATATTAAGGTAGAAATATAGATAATTTTTATGTTTTAACCTATAGAATTAAATTTATAATCCTGTCTTTCAATGATCTAAGGAATAAAAATACCTTGGATTTACGGGACAGATCATAAATTTGGTACAGATAAATTCCATTGAGATATCCAGGGGGAGACACAATACAGGGTCACATGAGCCTAGAGCTTAGAAAAAAGGTCTGTGTGAAAAATATAAGTAAACTGAGTTACTTTTAGAATGGTCAGAACTGAGATATGATGAAAGCACAAGAAAATGCTGAGTTCAAAGGGTCTAGGAGTGAGCCCATTAGAGAAGACAATGAAAGAGAAACAAACAAAGTGACTGAAGACAGTTCAGAAGGAGAAAAGCAATCTAGATCATAAGGGCCAGAAAAAAAAAAAAAGTCAGCTAAGCATAGTGGCACATTTCTGCATTTTCAGATTCTCATGAGGCTGGCACAGGATCACCTGAATACCAGGATATTAAGACTAATATGAGCAATGCAATTAGAGTTTCAAAAATATAACATCAGAGCTGGGAAGTGCTGGCACATGTCTTTAATCCCACCACTCAAGAGACATCTCAGGCAGGATATCTGAGAGTTCAAGGCCAGCCTAGTCTCCAGAGCTAATTCCAGGACAGCCAGGGCTACACAAAGAAAACCTTTCTTGGAAACAAAAACAAAACAAAACATAAAATCAAAATTCTAAGCTGGAGAGATTAATGGTCAAAAACCCTGCTGAGCAAGTGTGAAGACCCTAGCTTGGCTCCCTAGAACCCAAATACCAAGTAGGCGTGAACACTGTTTCTAACTCCTATGGTTTGGAAGTCAAAACAGCACATTACCAGAACAAGCTGTAATGCCAGATTAGCCAGAACTGGGTTCTACTAAGAGATTCTGCCTCAAGAAATGGGAAGGGAGTGGAGGGAAAGTGAGGATGATTCATGATGCCAACCTTCAGGCTTCACATGCACATTCAGGTACATACACAAACCTCCCACACCCACATGCTCCTTCCTACAGACATCAGAAGAAATAAAACACATCTGTAGGTAGTTCCACTTCTGAAATCTTTGTGTTGTTCTGTGAATGTAGCTCAGTTGATACAGTGCTTCCATAGCAAGCATGGAGTCCTGGGTTTGATGCTTAACACCACACAAACAGTGTGGTGGTGCACACCTGCAATCCTAGAATTTAGGCAGAGAATAAGGCTGCCTATACTGGGTATTTTTGAAAGCTATTCTTGCATGTCAACTTTACTGTATCTGGAAAGAGCTAATTATCCAGAAATGGAAGGCACACATGTGAGAAATTGCTGTTTAGTTGTAAATCCACTTCTAGTCAGCATCTTTGAGGTAGGAAGACACATACCTTTGACCCAGATCTTAGACATAGAAGACAAAGGCATTTTAATTTGGATCTTAAGATGAGAAGACACACACCTATAATCCAAATCCTGAGGCCAGGCCTTTGGCTAGAGGTCTATATAAGGATAAAAGGAAGCTTTTACTATTCGTTTGCTTGCCCTCATCTTTGTTAGCACATCCATTCTTTACCTGACATTCGAGCCTCCTTTTTTGGGATTCTAAAATATACAAAAAAACAGCTGAGATACTCAGCCTTGTGGGACTAGATTCTTAGACTTTCCATTCATAGCTACCCATTGTTAAGTTAGTTGGACTGCAGCCTGTAAGTCCTTTTAACAAACATCTTTATCTATCTATCTGTCCGTCTATCAATCTGTCCGTCCATCCATCCAAGTTACCCATCCATCTGTCTGTCCATCCATCCGTCCATCTGTCCATCCATCCAAGTTACAGAACTTATAGAATGAATCTCTCTGTATACATGTTTGAAATTCATTCTGTAAGTTCTGTGACTCTAGAGAACTCTGATTAACAGAGCATTCAAAGACAGTCTGAGATACAAGAAAATCTTTATCAAAACAGACAAACAAAGTCTTTACACATAATCTCTTACTTTCGTGGTCACCAGAAAATTTTGTCTACACAAAAACAATGAAACAAAACAAACAACAACACCCTTCCCTCAAAAAAAAAAAAAAAACAAAAAACCCAAGTAGGACTTATGATAAAACTCTGGTAATCACCTCCAGCAATGGTGAAAAGCAGAATACCTTAACCAACATAAAATTTCATGTTGATAAGAACATGTGACAATGTTTGTTACCAGGTTTTCTGTTTTGTTGTTTTGCTTTTTTTTTTTAAATCATCAGTTTGGTAGGATAAAAACAGACACTAAGCACCACTATCCAGATAATGTTTTCTACTGTAATACTACAGTCCACTACTGTTTTGATTATTGGGGGGTTAAGAGCAACTGCTTTTCAAATAATTGTTCAAAGCAAAATGGAACTGTAAAAATATTCATGATAAAAAATAAGAGAGAACATTGACAAACAATCTCCTTTGAACACTTCAGTTTGGAAGTTTATGTTAATAAAACAGAATTTTTACACATTTTCTAGGATGCCAGTCAAAAGACATTTTGTCACTACCACAGAGGAAGGAATACTTCAAGACTGGTGAATGCACAGCACTAACTAGAGAAAATTAGTAAAATGGGTCTTATTCTTCCATTTATCTTGGCTAATCAGAAGCATTTTTCAGTATTAAAAAGAAACCTTTAAGTGCTGACAGGGTTTGTATAGTAAGGACTGTACTAGAAAAAAAAAATCTCTGCTCTTCAAGAATAAAGTGCAAGGTTTAAAAAGCAACTAATAGATTAAAGTATAACCAGTAAATTTTCACATTTATACACTAGAAATTTTTTATAGTGTTGATATTCTGTTGGCCTTCATATTGACTAAATATTCATCTCAATTCTAAATCATCTAGCATTTGATCCAAATGGAAAGCTAATGTGTTTGCAACTTTTAATTCCAAGGTCTTCACTATAAAGTCTATGTAAGGACTGCAAAATTAATGTGATATAATAGAGAAATTAATAATCTTAATAATTGGTTCTCCTTAATTTTAGACAAGAGTACCATTTATTTAAGAAGTATATGTAATAAATTATAAACTATTTTATATAGTACTTACATACAGAAATGTTAAGAAATACTTAGCTTATAGACAGAAAAAGAAAAGTTCTAAGAAAATTATTGCAATGCTAATTAGAAACCAAAATACAACTCTATAAGTCCTACAAACTTATTTACAAACTGAAAATAAGTAAATTTAAATTTTATGTAAGACTCAACAGAACTGGAGATGCGGTAGAGGTCAAAAGTAGAGGTCTAGGAAACACTTCATTTACATTTTCTTACAGTTCAAAACTAGACTTTTTTTTTTTTCAAAAAAAACTTTTATACTAAAGATTAAGGAGAAATAACTTTAATATTCATACAATGAAAAAGTATCTTTAAGAGGGTTACCTATATATGCCTTCAAAATAACACCTCATGAAGTCAGGGTGAACAAAGAAAGCAGCTTCCAAAGTCATATACAAGGAAAACATCTTAAATGATTTAACATGACAGAAAGTCAAAAGAAATCAGAGATGCTTGCATATGGAGAATAAATGATTTCATAGGCAAAAGAAGTCAGTCATTGCTAATTTCCACCATGAAAGTCAGCGTATGGAATTGTTTTGATTGTGTATGAATAAACCTGAGAAACAATGTTAAGCAACAAGGACTAAAAAGGTAGCTCAATCAATTATGTAGGTAGGAGAGCCTAAGTTCTGCTCTTTAGACCCATGTAAAAGGCCAGGCAAGGCACAGCTGAATACTCCTATAACCCCAGCTTGGGTTAAGCAGTGGTGAATCGATGTGAAATTAACAATTATTTTCCCATTCTGAAAGTTACACAAGTGGGGAACTGACCTGGACAGCAAACCTAGCTAAATCTGTAACTCCAAGGTCTCAAAAAATATAGTAAGAACAACTAAGAAAGACACCTGATGATGCCAACCTCTGTAGTCACAGGTGTATGTACACACACACACATACACACACACCCCAATCATTCCTTTCAGATAGAAAATTCATCTAGTTATTCATCAATTTTAATTTTAAGAGTTTTTTTTTAATAACAAAATAAAAGCAGTTGTAAACAATGAAGGAAAAGAAAATAAGATGTACATATACAATAAATAAAGACTGGTGTTTCGTTTTAACCCAAGGCTAAGGTTCTTGGGTCCTACTTAACCAAGTCTTTTCTTTCAAATAGGAGGTATATTTTTGGATAAGAAACTACTAAATAAGGATATGATTTTATTTTTGGAGTTTGATGAGAAAATGTCACGTATCAAATATATTATAATTGGGGAAAGTTCCTAATTTGTCTTTCTATCATTGTAACAAAGTTTGTACAAAAAGAAAATCTCAAAAGAATTAAGGCATGAATTATTTTCCCATTCTGCAAGTTACACAGGAGGAGGTGAATTATTAAGAGGAATGATAAAGCTGTACTTGCATTTGGTAACACAAAGAAAAGCTTACAAATGAGACGTCTCATTAGTTTGAGCAGATGGATCAAAATTAAAGGCTGAATCGCCAACTTTTAATTTCCCAGTAGCCACGAAGAGCTTGAAGTCCTGCAGAGTAGGAATGTTGAAAATCAACGGGAAAAGGTTTTCTCCATCTGTCAGCACACATGCCTGAGTGGAACACAACTGCCTCCTACCGTTGTCAATGCTTTTAAAGCACAGCTACACATAAAGTCTATTAAGTACATGAATGCACACATTTAGATGACTGGGGTACTGAAACCCATAGAATAAAGCATGGACAGAGAGTAGCAGCACGGCTTCTGAACAGGGGCCTTCTCTTTTCTAATTTACTCAAACAAAAAAATTTAAGAAGAAAATGTTAATTATTTAGCAGGAACACCTTTTTGTTGCCTAAGAATCATCAACCTTAAAAAAATAAAAAAAAAAACTGCCTCAGTTTCAATCTTAATACTGATTTGAAAAGTACCTGCTCTAATAAAATCAAAGTACTAAGAAACAAAACCACCAAACAATCTCACAGAAAGGAAACAAATCAAGTTAGACGTATTCAGTGAAGTGCGCTTTGTTTGTTTCTCACTATGGCCTTAAACTAGGAAATGCGGGAGGCATGAGGTAGACACTGGGAACTTCAATCAGTTATCTTCGACTAGAAAAGGCTGGCTTACATATTTATTACAACTGCATAATAACTGACTTATATTTAAAGGGAAAATAGATCTTTTTAATTTAAAATTTACATCCTTCGCTACTAACAAAGAAAGGCATATCCATTGAGTAAGTAGCTGGCTGTTCAATAATAATGTGCTCATATGTAGTTAGATCTGTCAGAGTTCCAGGAACAATCTCACAATATAACTAGCTACGTAGTACTGATCCATAAGTAAATCCAAAGCCATATAACTTATTATGCTTATATGCACAATGAAAGTTTTAGGTAGAAAGTCTCTCAGAAAAGAAAGCACATACAGCTATACTTTCCAATCAGCAGAAGTGGGCAGAATTAACGTGTCTGTCCACTTTTTATAAAAGGTTTAACTACATATTCTTCGTTTTTTTCACAGACAGATGTATACAAACTCATGTATTTAAAACTGTGATTTGGAACTTCACACAAAGGCAGTTGGAGACAACAGAGAAACTAACTTTAACATTAACCATGAGCAAAAAAACAGAATTTAGGAACTCTACCGAGCAGCAACTGGACTGTTGCTCTTTGCTGACCTTCTAAAAGTACAGATCTAACAGTGCATAGTTCAAGGCATCTTGTAAGGAAAAAAAAGAACCCTTGAGGACTGAAAGCCCTTGGAAATAAATTCCTACACATGTTGCAGTATGAGAGACTAAAATAACAAGCCAAGCATTGTAATGGAATCAAGTATTGATGAACTTACTGAAGCTGCCAACTCCAGCTTCAAAAATAAAAACCTTGCTTTCTAAATACCCACAGTGCAACTGTCAGGGTAGCCACACTGCAGTGGCATTCAGCAGAATGCTGCCACTTCTCAAGTTAAATTATCACAGATTAACTTAGAAACACAAGAATTAAATGGACAAATCCTTTCAGAAGACAGATATCATAAAAGATTTGCTTCAGATACAATAAAAGATTTGCTTCAGGCACTTCCTTGTTGGTATTCACATAGTATAGAAAACACAAGAAGAGAGAAGAATGGAGCTCTCCAGTTATGTTACAAAAGAACTCTCAGCTGTATTATGACTGGTTTAACTTAAGAACCTATAATCTTCCCAGGAGAATGTTTATAATATGAAAGCACTGGCTCAAAGGCAAATGTCAACCAATGGGAAAAGTTCCAGTGCATTCTTATTTCTGGTCTTCCCCACACCACTAACAACATACTGTCTACAAGAACAAGAAAATCACAATAAAGCTGCATTTATGACAAAGTGTATCAAAATGACAATATATGTCACAGCTAATCTTTCTCAGTATGATCTTGCCTACTGAACAAAAATCTGTAAGTACACTGCACAAAACATACTAAAAAAAATTTAGATTGAAGACTTTTAGGCAGAACATACACTTAATGTTATTATTTCTATTTATGGGCCTGTCATATTTTTCAACAATTAAAATACAATAGAGTAAAAAGATCAGGAAAAATTATAGGGAATTTAAGCCCATAAGATGAACTAAACATGTAAGTATACATACGAATACAAGCAACTCTGTAGTGAATAAGTAGTGATTATTTTAAGTCCTCATATACAGATTTACATGCACACATATATCTGTATATATTCATATCTGTATATATGTATACACACACACACACACATATATACATATACATATATACATATATATATATATATATATATATATATATATACACACACACACACACATACATATATGCATGGCTTCATGCCAAAGGTCACAGGATGAAACAAAAAAATTGGAGAGGAAGTATTTTTCTAGTAAAAGTGAGTGCATGTCCAAACCAAAGCCTAAAATTACAGTAAGCAAATGCATGAGAAGAAAATACTTGCCAAACAAAAGAAAAACAAATCATTCTTACTTATAATACCACTTTGTCTTATATGCCATAAATTGAAAAGAATTAAGTGGCAAAAAAGTTAGGTCACAACCTTACATCAAACTATATTATCAACATTACTTAAAAGAAATTTTATTAGTTTTTAAGGTTCTGAATCTTTTACACTCTCAGGTCTGTCATTACCACAAAATGTTTCTATTTATTTTATACAAATTGACAAATTGTAGCATTTCTTCTGATTCCATTTTAGGGAATGAATTAATAAAAATTTAAGTAGAAAAGTAGCAAGAAAAGACTAGTAGAAGCTAGGGAGATGGTTTGGTGATTAAGTCACTTGTTTGGTAAGGAAGAGGATCAAGAGTTTAAATTCCTAGAACCTGGATAAGTACTGAGCTAAGTATGATAGCCCACCTGCAATTCTAGCCTCAGAAAGATGAGATGGGATCCACCAATCAAGCTGACAACAGCCTCTTCTGAGAGTTTTGACTGATTTAGAGACCCTGACTCAAAGAGTAAGGTAAAGAGAGGATGAGGAAAAATTTCAACATCAGCCTTAGAATTCCTCACATGTGCACCTGCCCATACTCATGTGAACACATATGCATACATGTATTTACACTCTCACAAAGATATGAAAAGAAAACATCTGAGTGGTAAATATTTAGGATTATCACTATATTAAGATGATAAAATAGGAGCAAACTATGCCAATACTATGAAATAAAGAATACACAAAATATGTTCATATTAAAAATAAAACTCAAGGAAGTTTTAATAACGAGTCAATGCTAATCATTGAAACCCAGGTACTCGGAGCATACATCCTAAAGTTGTTCCTGAGGCCAGCTGCGCAGAGTCACAGCTTTCCCATTCTCATTCTTGTTGGAGGGGAGGCAGCACAGATCTAGATACAATCGCAGATGTCAACATTTGTCTTCAAACAGCAACTGCACTTTAACACAATCACCATAGAACAATTTCACCTAGACACCAGTGTAGAAAGCAACTTAGATTTCACATATTCATGAAGAACTGGCAGTCATGAATGTCATGACATGAAAACCAAAGGTGAATAGGTAATCCTTGTGTCCAGTGTCTCTCTTCACAGTGTACAGCCTCAATTCCTAGGTTCCTTGTGTTTTAGAATCAACAGCACCTGATAACCTGATGGCTGCCTTGGGTAACCCAGCCAAGTCTTTTCCTCCTAACTAGGCATCATTACTAGAATATGAGCTGTCCTCGGGAACTTCTGCTTTGAGAAGTAAAGTAATAAGTAAATTTACAGTGAAAAAATGTAGTTGGTAGTAAGATTTCATCTGTACTGTATATACATCTCCAATCAACATCTACCCACCTCCCTAAAACAAAATGTCCAAACATTGTACTCTTTGAACCATACAAAATGGTATGTTCTAATGAGAAGCACTCCTGTGTTCCATAATAGTATATAAAATACAATCAGCCTCATTGCAAAATGATCTGCGATTCCTTATTCAAGTGTTCTGTATCACAGATTAACAAACTGCTTATGAGAGATATTTTTAACAATTGCAACCCCCTAAAAAACCTTCTAGCTTCAGTGAATACACAGTCTTTCTACCTTAGCTTTATTCTGTAAGCAATATAGTAGAACAATTATTTACAGAGATTATCATGCAATAGATATCATGCAATAGATATAAGTAAGTGTGTGGGAAGATGCCCATAGGTTATACGCAAATAGTAATGTTATTTTAAATTAAAGCCTTGAAAACCTTTGGATTCTGCTATCTGTTGGGATTGGTGTCTAGAACCTTCAAAGATGCAAAGGAAAGACTGTACCAATTATCTGGTCAGTAATAGCTAAATATGTGTGTGTGTGTGTGTGTGTGTGTGTGTGTGTGTGTGTGTGTGTACACACACACGCACACACACACACTTAAAAAAAGATTACTTTCATTTCTTTAATTTTAGGGTAGAAGCATTTTCTAGTTTTCTCTCGGTTGCTGTGGACACAAGACTATATGAACAGCAGCAATGTGAGGAAGGATGGGTTTCTCTGGCTTATGCTTTCAAGCCACAGTCCATCACTGAGGAAAGTCAGCATAGGAACTAAGGCTGAAAACGAAGTGGAAGATTACCCGTTCGCTGGCTTGCTCCTTAGCACATGTATGTTGTATATTTCACAGTAATATATTTATATTTCTACTTCTATTATTTAAAAAAATATTTGAACATTTTATTTATACTGATGTCTACCATATATTGATAAAGGTTAGCTTGTGTTGGAATAACAGCCAAACACAATTAAAAGTTTCCATGTAAAAATGTTGCTAATCCACAGCTCTAAATAGAGTACCCCAATATATTACTTTTTTGCCCAGACAGGACCTCATTTTCATGTGTCAATTATATGTACCAGTACATATCTCATTACATACTATGAGAATTTAAGAAATGTAAGATAATGTTTTATCATTTTCAGGTTTTAATAAAAAGATACAAAAAGAACTAATTTAAAATAATCAGGGCTTCTCAATTTTCCAATTAAAAGTAGCAGTGATAAAAATACACTTTAATAGTTAAAAATAGAGAAGTGAGGATGAGGTTCAGTCCATGGAGTGATTTCTCTCACATGCAGGGAGCCCTGGGTGAGATCCCTAGGAATGGTAAGGCGATACCTGTGATTCAGCACTTGAGAGAGAATGGCAAGGAGCATCAGAAATACAAGGGCATCCTAAGATACACATGAGACCTTTTCTCAAAATAATACAAAGCAAAAAAAAATAAAAAATAAAAAGGCAATGAATAAGGAAATGAAGACCCCCAAATAAAATGAATGAGCTAAGCTTAAACAATCAAACAAAAGTTCTCAATACTTCATTCTATTAAGTTGAATAGAAAAGCAAATTTTGACACTCCTTTTTTAAGAAAGACAACATGCTCTAACATGTTCACTGGCTGGTATCGATCTCAGGTCCAGATTAGTTTGACTCATCTCATATATAGCAGCAGCCTCTGGGAAAAGGATTCTTCTGTACACAAAACTATGTTTTTCTTTTTGAAACAGACCAAGAAAATTGCAGAAAACCACAGTCAATCAAAACAGCAGAGTTGTAGAGCCTAACACCAATGAATACATCTACACATCTACAAAACATGCCAGCACCTATGGCTCAGGAAACGTTGCAGAAGACAGGGAAGAGAGACTCTAAGAGCCAGATGAACCAGGGATTTTGCTATGAGGTTGTCTCCTGGTAACATAAAAAACCACAACCATAAAGCCTCATCAACATGACTGCCTACACATGAGCTGAACAAATATACCACCAATAGACACACAAAAGTGAACAGGAAAAAGCCTATGAGGCATCAACACTACATAAGAACTACTGACAAATAAGGAAAGCTGAGAGTGAGAGAAAAAGTCTTCCCCAGAAAAGAGCATACCAACTGATTATCTGAAAATACTCACAAGAGTAACATTACACAGACTTGGGAGAACTGATTTATGTACATATACGTAAATGCATGTAATACTAACTAATGAAAAAACTAGCTATGAAAACGAGCAAGGGGGGATTAATGGGAAGGGTTGGAGGGAAGAAAGAAAAGACAGATATGTTGTAATTACAGTATAGTCTTAAAAACCATAAATTTTTCTGCAAGTTTTAAAATCATGAAAAACTAAGAGTAGAGCCGTGAAGGTATTTTGAAAACAGTAAAGTATTTCTTCATTGCAGATTCTTACCAATGATTTTGAGCTGTCTAATGAAATTATCAGTCATTGAGTAGATATGGTAAAACTCTTAAAAAATAAAAATCACAAAGAAGCAGAAAAAAAAACAGCTCACAAACCACAAAACACAAGTACTATCTAAATAAATAAACTGCACTCTTCTAGTAAAATCACACAGCTGGTTATAGATGGGCAAACCCGAAAGCCTAACACACAGGAAGTTGAGTACGAGGTCAGCAGGACTAAATAGAGAAACATGCCTCTAAAACAATCAGCCAAATTAAATCAATCAATCTTTCCCAAAGACCAGCACCACCAACAACCAAAATAGAAAAACAAAATTTTTATAAGTTGTTTTATCATTCTACTTTTTCCTTAAAGAATTTTGGTACTATTGGGATGTTAATAAAAAACAAGACTACTTAATCTTCTTTCCTCACCACCACTGGCCAGGGATGGAACTCAAGTGTCTCAAATGCTCAGACCTGAGCTGCTCAACTACCAAGCACGATCAAACCATACTAAGTTTATTAAATACATTTCAAATATACTTAATGATAACAGTAAAAATAACATCAATACATTTCAAATATACTTAATGATAACAGTAAAAATAACATCATGAAAACCTTAACAATATTTAAAAATATGAATAGAATTGAGTTTTGAGGTTGTGCTGTTTAAAAAGATTAAAAGAAACAGAAATGTAAAGGCCAACCTTTTTCTTAAATACTTAATAAAATGGCAAACAAAATACCTCGACATATCAATATCAGGTATTAATATCACTTAGGAATATTTACATGATTCATATAGCTATCTATTAAACTAAAACAATTAAGAAATAAAAAAGTCAGAATTCAGAAAAAGTAAAGATTGAAAAATCTACAGTTTTTCATTAAGCGTTTCTTAAAAACAATATAAGGTCAGTGTACCTGGTGTCCAGCCTTTACTTGTTTCAAAACACTTTCGTAGCATACATCATCCATGTTATTTAACTGCTGCATCTTAAAGATTTGAATACACGATAATTATAAAATTAGACAATACAACTTCAAATGAATTTGTCAATTATAGTACAAAACCATTCAGACTAATTAGAACAGAAGCAACAAATTCAAGTATCTAACATAAAAAATACAAATAAAAAAAAAAAAAACCACAAAGTACTTCAACCATAGTTTCAGCGTACAAAGACTAATTTTTCAAAGTTTGTATCTAGCTTTAAAAGCTAGAGCGGTGTTAGAATACATTTTAAACCTTCCTATCCCCATGCTAAATACCAACATTTTCAGTATACTTTGGGTCTGGTTCATTTCAACCTGGAAATACCATCTTACCATTTCTCATCGTTTTAAGTAACAACTGGATCATATCTTGAATTTTAACTGAAATTTCCAGTAACTGATTATGAACAACCTTAACAACATCCTGGTGAGATCTTCATACATACCAATAATGTATTTCGAATTAATATAAAATTAGTATAAGTTCTAATAATATAAAAATCTGAAACTATAAGAAACATAATTTACTATCCACACTATGGTATGTTAATTCCTTGAATTGCCAAATTTCTAAATCTTCAAAAGTATCATATCACTTCTTCATTCAACATTTGATGAGTATACTACTACTATAATGCTATGGAAAACACTTTGAATTTAATTACCTTTAAGTGATTTGCCAATCTACATGATGTAATTGAAAAAAAATAAGATTTAAGATGGCTTAAATGCATCTGAAATATTTTAAAAACATCTCTGTAATAACCATATTCTATAATTTGTTAGAAATCTAGAAAAATCTAAAAAAACCTATAATCATCTTAATGACACATTGAAGTAAATTAAATAATAAACTATATATTAAGAAATGTTAGAAAAACAAAAAGCAAATATTAATCAGACCCCAAATCAGAAAGCTAAATATGTACATCACAATTATTAATTACATAACATAAATGATACTTTTTCTTCTCTAAATCTATAAAGAAACTTTAAAATTAGAAAGGTAGTTCACTGTGATTTTCTTTGTCATGTGTATATGGTCATAGGAGGCAAGTTAGCATGTTTGTGCATGTATATTTGTATGCATGTGCATGTAGAAGTAGAAGTTAACATCAGGTGCTAGATTAGTCTTCACTGCAGATACCAAGGCAGGGTCTCTCACTTGAATCCAGAGCTCACCCATGTGGCTAGTCTAGCTACAGCTTGTTTGACTATATGACGGGACTACAGGCAGGAGACCAGGTTTACTTGGCATTTCTGTGGCTGCTGTAAGCCCATTAGCCACTGAACCATTTGTCCACAACTAATGCCTTACTTTTATACCATGCAGCCTCTGCACATTATTTGTTGCAATAACAATGACTGACTGTTAAAGCCAGAGAGATGGCTTAGTATTTGAGATCACTGACAATTTTTGTTGAGGACTTGGTTCTCCGCACTTATGTCAGCTGCAGCTACAGTCTGATCCAAAAACCCTAGTGCCCTAAGGCACCAGCATTCATATTCATACATTAAATATTCATTTACTGAATAGTCATCCAATATTATAAAGGTATGGGGGAAAATGGCTATTTTACTAATAAACTTGTTCTTTAGGAAATCTAATGTAATTAATGAAAAGCCAAGTTTAGCCTAATGTTATAAAATTTTAATTTGTTCTCTTTTAGAAAAAAAGTCAAAAGAACTTTGAATATTATCCTAAAGCATTTCATCTAAGGAAGAATATAAGTTGAAAAGAATAAATCTTACTACTTACGTTATTAGAAAACTGTAGTAAGAAGACCAATACTACAAATGGCATAATGATGGTACCATTAAAAACTATTTTAAGGTATTATATAGAATATTAAAAATATTGTTTATATACATAATTAATATAATAAAATATATTTTCTTAAGCACAATTCTCCCCTATTGGCTGCTAGTATGAGATTACTTTTCAATTGCAATTATTCCTTATTTTAAGTGAACATTGTTTCAAAATATATATTACTGACTTAATCACAGATTTTATTATTTTACAATGGCCTTCAATTAAACTAAAATAACTTTGTGAGGTTTTTAACAGCTAAAATTACAAAATAAATGTTGAAATACTGTTACCTACCATTAGAACTTCTGCAGGAAGACTTTACTACCAACACTGAGGCGTGTGCCTGACTTCATTTAAAGCCATACTTGTATGTTACAGAAGTGATGCTGGATAGTATTTAATCCCAATTATGTATTCAACAATAAGGCAATAAAAATATATTTTTAGAAGTACAACTATCAAAATGAACTCTTACCTTATTTGTACTTTTAATCCCTAAAAATGTCTGTCCAAGAGGTACAGGTCGAAAACGGCCATCAAAGTAGAAAAGTCCAATGTAGGGGTTAACATGCAAAAATGTAGCAACATCAAGGTAGTTGGGTAAAGTTGCAGATAATCCAAGAATTCTTATCATACTCTGTGTGGATTCAACCTGTATGGGTAATTTAAAAAGGAATTTATTTAATTAAATAAAATTTAAGTAAATTAACTAAAGCAAAAAAAAAAAAAAAAAAAAAAAAAAACCTCAGAATAAACTATCATGTATCCTATCAATATGAGCTACTAAAAATTATAGTGCAGGAAATGGATATAAGGTCAGAGGTCAACAGAGGTCTTATCGTCTAAAAGTGCAGGCATAAGAGATATAGGCCCAAGATAAGACTCAGAAGTGCATTACTTGCTTAGCATGTGTTATTGTTGCCCGAGCTGCCACACGATGGGCGTTAAAAATGTTAAGAGCCACTCTACCCCACGCTTGGGGACCAAAATGTTGAGGACCACTCTGTCAATGTTAGAACCCGCACAGCCAAAACCCTTGGGGGCTAAGTTGTTAGAGCCTGCACTGCCCCAAGCTGCTTAAGTCTGCGGGTCAGGGTTCAACAAGAGAGAGAAAGTGAGGAGGGACTCGAAGAATGGAGACCAGACAGAGTGTGATTCAATCTTGTTTATTCTTCAGTCTCTCTTCTTCTCTCCAAGTCCCAAGTCTTGAGTTCCTAGTCCCTAGTTCCTAGTCTCTAGTGCCTCCAAGTTCCAAGTTACTTCTTCCAAGTGCTAAGTGCCTAATGTCTACTAATCATTTCTTCTGTCTGCCTCTCACCTTTTATATGTCTCACTTCTAAGCCATGCCTTTAAGTCATGCCCTTAGTTCTTGTCTCTAAATCTGATCTCTAAGTCACGCCCTTAAGTCACACACCTTTAAGTCTCACACACCCAAGGGAAAATCCTGGGTATCTAAAACAAGATGTTATCACAGTATTGTAGGCTATTGTAATCAAGTCTCTTATCAGGATATATGGCTCAAGATGGCTGCAAGGATGATAGCCACCTTCTGTCGGCTCCCCACAATGTGTAAGAACATGGATTTCCCCCCCACCCCTACACACACTATATTTATTATTTACTATCATTAGAACTTATGGAATTGACATTAAATAGCTGTATGAGCTTTATAACAATGAAATTAATTTAATAAATTTCAAAAACTAGAGCTGGAAACTTAGATCCACAGTAGAGAGTTGGTTTGATATGCACCAGCCATAAGTTTGGTTCTCACAATTGTCTAAAAATAAATTACTAAAATTCCTCAAAACAAACAAGCAAACAAACAAATGTCAAATTCTGACTATATTATGTGTAAAAAAAATAAAATCAAAGGATGGCCAGAATAATCCATATATTTGGTAATAAACACAGATCACTATGTTGTTACAATATTGTTATCAAAGTCAATGTTGATAAGATTGTTCAGTTTTGGAGATACAATGAAATAGGCAAAGCAGACCCTTATGGATACCTTCATACTTCCAGAACCACCCAGCCACCTACACTGCTTGATTGCATAGTCCACACTAATCAGATGATGCAGTACTGAGTACAACACAGACACACACCCATAGAGACTACTTGAAACATAAATGTGAGGATCAAAAACAGATGGCATTGGTTGAAAACTGTTGCACAGAGAAAGAAATATCACACATGGACTTAGTCTCACTAAAAAAATCTTAGATTCTTGTTTATCTTTACCCCAGAAACTAGGAGGTTAACTTTCTAGGGCGGTGGGTGGGAACAATGCTGATAAGGCACTTTATGATTACTATCTCATAAAATTTACATTTGGACAGTCTGTCTCCTTGCTAAAAAAAGTTAAGGAAGAGGATTAGTTTATTGTTAAGTGCAATAAGTTATAATTTCTTATATATTTATCTTAACATTTCATCATACCAAGTGTGCCATGAACGTAGTCTGTTATCCAGCGCTTAATTTTTACCAGAAGTTACACTGAATAGCTTCCAGCACCACTCACATTACCATGCGTTATGGTTCAGTATTATGTGAAACACTACCATCTACTGGAAACATTTGGTAATCACAAGGAACAAAGAAACACGGGTTTTAATACAAAGTGTTATCAGAACTACATTAGCACTTCAGAAATATATGGAATCAAAGATACATTTACATTAAGGATATTAAAACCTAGTGGGAAATATAAATTTTAAAGAATGAAGCAAGCTAGTTTTATGATTATTAAGCATTGATAAATGCTAAAAATGTACAAAGCATAAACAGAGGGAACATATATGTTTATTTCAGGCATCTTTTAGTATGTAGAAAGCAAAATAACGATTTTAATTAAACAAGTAGTATGTGACAGGTTCAAAAGAACAGTATATTTTTAGTCAATGTTTGCACAATGTGATCAAGAATAAAGTAACTGAGTAAAATGTCATCTAGAAGCCTTAACTGCACAGAGAGAAAAAAAAAAAAAAAAAACACCTCTCATTCCATCTCAAGAAAACTGAGTTAAGATTAGAATGCAGGGTTAATGTGCTATAAAGAAAGAAAAAAATTAAAATACTTTCAATTGGCTGAAACACATAGTAGCTGACAGATTGGTAGCCATCAAAATGAGATGACCAGCCTTTAGTAAATTTTAATATCTACCTAAAGAAATCCGGATAATTTTATTAGGATTACAAGTAAGGGAAGTGTAGAAAACAATTGAAAATTGGTAACATTATGAAGATAGTGGGATAATGTTGTAGTCTGTAATGTTCTCTAGAACAAACTACATGTAGTACAACCATGTACATAATACAGTGTACACAGTCATAGAGAGGACTGAAGGCAAACCTCATGCTACTTCCTGCCACTATGGAAAGCTATAAGTCAGGCTGGTTAAATTACTATAATGTGAACACATGACCACACTCCTCTAACAATGTGTAGATAATATTTGCTCGGCCTCTAAAACACTACGATTGTAAGAAAGCCCTCATCCGTGAAATGCTTTAAGCTTGATGGACTGGACTCATAAGGTTGTTCACTAAAAATAAATGTGGACTGCATGTATTCACGCATCATGGCTTTGTGAAAATGTCACCAATTTTCTAATATCAAGGCATACAGTATAAAAAATAAAATCAGGATCAAAATCATTACCTTTGATGTAAAAGATGACCTGACAACTTTTATTCAAACTCTTGGGTGCAAAATTTGGGGCACAAATAGGTGTTGGAGGAAGATAGATTGTGGACAGAGCAGAGGCAGTTACAGACCTTTTATGTGTCTTCTGTGTCACAACTACATGCATCATTGAAGCTATTCTGAAGCTGAATTAGATAATACTTGACTTTATATAGTACATTCAGCTGTAAGGTCTCTGAACTTTATGTAGGTGTATTACTGTGTGCATATTTATATACTGACATGTTAAGATGTGACACATCATAAATTCTCCTCCATTCCATCTGAGCTTCCTGCAACTGCCATCACAGGTGTACCTCACTCTATGTCTGGTTAAAACCAAATATATCCAAGAACTTTTCTTTACCACTAAATTCATAGTGCTTGGGAGTATTTAGCAAGCATATTGTTAGAGTTCATTAAATGAAACAGTGAATGAATGTACATATATACCATGCTCTTTTTCTTCCCATAAAATTAGCTTGCTCTACAAACAGGACAGATTCCTGTTCCATAAAGAATGTAATGTGGGTATCTTCGAACTTCAGTTCATGTGCTTCACTTTTTTTTTTTTTTTTAAAGCTTACAATGTAGTATGTTGTTGAAGAAACTGAATGCAATTTATCAAATCATTTCTCATGCTGCAGAACATTCTGGCTGTTCTCCAACTCTGATTTTTAAAAAACAGCTTCAATGATTATAGGAATTCAAGAATAGTATATATATCTTGATCATGCTAGCTCTTTTTGTCCTGGGAATACTTTTTATTCCTGTCCATCATGCTAAAGCTTGTCTTTAACAACATCAACATGTTGCCAGCCAAAGTACATGACTTGAAACTGAAAATGAACCCCCAGACAGAGTTATTAATTTAACAGACTGGCAAGCCAAGGACAGGTAAGATTCTGCACAGAGCCTTCCCAACCTAAGACATAAGTGCATTGCTTTTGATAATGCATATTCCACGATGGGTAAGGAAGGCTTTCTTGTCAGAATAACCTAAGAAAGGCTCAGTCTTGTTTATGGAATTCATATTTCTTTGAGCTTATGCTACTGTTTGTTTCCACAGACTAGATTTCCAGAAATAAACTATAAAAGCACATGCTTCCAAATCATACTTCCCTTCATTTCCACTGCATAGTCTATCTTAAATCTAATAGAAATACAGATTTAGGTTATTTTTACATGCTTTCTGTATTTCTCTACATTTTTACTTCTACTTTAAAATTAACTCTTAGAGCCAGAGTGTGCCCAAGACAACTCACACAGGGCTTCACTCAGGTAGAACATGCCTAAGACAATCCACACCCAGTCAAGATGATCCCTGCCGGGATACTACACGGAAGACACCTAGAGGCCCTGGTTAACACTAAGATAAGCATATACGAGGTGAGAAAATGGAAGAGAATGTGAAGCAGAATGTTATATGCACAATGAAAGGAGGCTGAACTAGAAACTTAAGGGTATTGATGGACCACCTGATGTTAGTAGTTTTCTATGCCACTTGAGGCCATGGTGAGGTCCTGGCCCATGGACCATGTCTAGGTCCATGGTATTGCAGCAGCAGTGGTCTGTGTAGATGTCTGTGTTAAGATAGTGAGTTGGCTTAATGGTGCTTATATTCTAATGCTAATTTGGGGCTCCCAAGAATGGTTGCCCCAAAGACAAAAGAGTCCAAAAGTAAGACACTGAGTAACTCTGGCCCCAGTTAACTGTGATTGGTAAATAAAGATTCAACAGTCAATACCTGGGCAGAAGACACATAGATGGTGTGTAGGTTTTGCAGACTTGGGGTCAGGAAGAGGAAGGAGGAGGAGAAGGTACAAGAGAGGAGAAGGGAAAAGCTGCCATGGGTTCACTGAGCCACAAATAAAGTGGCCCTGAGGGCTGCCCAATTGGAGTTAAGAGCAGCCCAGATGAAACATAGGAAATATTAAGTAACAACTCAGGATTATCTATAGGAAAGTAGATCCTAACAGCATGGAGGGCAGCTACCCAGCTACTGTGCTGCTTAAGACATTGTAAATATAAAGGCTGTATATGTGTCTTTCATCTGGGAACTCAATTACCAGAGGCCAGGATTTTTAATAATTCTACATGTTACCACCAGGCAGATGTCCCTCATCTCGGCTTCCTCCTGGGGCCATGTTGAGTTGGAGAGCTATACAGAACTGGCCTCACTCCCTCACTGGAGATAACATCTTGGAATACTGACCCCATTCATTGTGTGGACAGTGTGAGAGAGAGCTGGCCTCAAGGCACAAGAGAGACAAAGAGTTGATTCTGCTCCACAACAAGCTAGAGAGTGGAGCCACACCTCTCCTGGGCAGCACAGTAGAGTTGGCCCTGGTGGCAAAGGCACTGCTAGCCAGCCAGAGGGAGTTTTCTTTGAGACTGAGTCTCTTAGAACTGTGAGAATCTATACCCATAAAATGGCAACATGACTACCTAAAAATACCTATCAAGGATAACACCAATACATATGTTAATGTGAAAAGGAGATGCTCACAAGCTTCAATCCTAGACAAATAACTACATACTACTAAGGAATGCAGAGGGTTAAAGAATAAGTCAACCCCAGGAGCTTATCCAATACAAAATGGTCATCCCTAAAAACTAACTTACTTACGTACATACGTATATATATACACACACACATATATATACACACAAATAACAAAAACGCATATACATACACAACATTATATGTATCAGGCTGTATTTATCCACTTAGAAATAAATACACAACAACTACAGTAATTAAAGAAAAAGAGGGCATGAATTTAAAAGCGAGCAAGGTATGGGAATCTAGGATAGTGTTTGGAGGGAGGAAGAAATGATATAATTATAATATGAAAAGAGATTCCAATATTGTCTTAGTCTGTTGTACTGTTATAAAAAGAAACCATGTCGCAGGCAACTCTTATAAGAGGAAACATTTTAATTGGTTTTGGCTTACGGTTTCAAAGGTTTAGTCTATTATCATCATGGACAGCATGTAGTTGCTAGAGAAGTTGCTGAGAGTTCTACATCCAATGTACAGGCAGCAGCATGAGATACACTGCTTCTGGCTTGACTTCTGAAACCTTAAATCCCACCCCAGTACACACTTCCTCCAATAAAGCCACACTTAGTCCAACACCTAATACTCCTCAAGTAGTGTCACTCCTTTATAACTACACACGCATATAAATGATTCTATGGGGGCCATTCTTATTCAAACTATTACATATTTTTTAAGTGCATCAAGAGATTTTAAAATAAAACCAAACCACTAATCTATCCAGAAATTTATGGTCCATTTATGAAAAAACTCTATTTTAAAAACTTTAGAATCTAATTTTGTATTTCCCTTTTATGTGAAAAATTTAAATGTATTTACAGTAGAGATATTTCATATATGAACTATAAAACTGTTAATATTAAATTAGAGGAGAATTTTAATGAAAAGAAAATATTTGACCTGGGAATTAAGAGGAGCACAGTGGCATGTGCAAGTGAAGGGAAAACATAAAAGCACTGTTATATAGAGACCGCTAGGAACCCAGGCATGACCAGAAATCATTACAGAGATGGATGTGTATGCTATAGACATACACACACATGTATACACACACATATACACTCAAGCACACATGCACATACATACACACACGTACACATATATGTACACACACACGTACACACAAGCACGCATGCACACACACACACACACACACACACACACACACACACACACACGCACGCACGCAGGCACGCATGCGAGACAGGTGAGCATACCTAATCTGAAAATACGAATTGCTCTAAAATGTAAAATTTCTGGGTGACAACATGATGACATGAATAAAAGATTCCATATCTGACTTCAAATAAAGTCAAAATTCTGATGCACTAAAATTACAGTAGGAATAGGAAAGTAGATCCTAACAGCATGGAGGGCAGCTACCCAACTACTGTGCTGCTTAAGACATATTGTAAATATAAAGGCTGTATATGTGTCTTTCATCTGGTAACTCAATTACTAGAGGCCAGGATTTTTTAATAATTCTACATGTTACCACCAGGCAGATGTCCCTCATCTTGGCTTCCTCCTGGGGCCGAGTTAAAATTACATTCAGGCTAATTATCTCAGATGTATGTAGATAAAAATGATTTTCACATTTAGATTTAAAATTCCCTCTTCTAAGAGACCTCATTATGGATATACAGATATGTCAAAATAAAGAAAATTTGAAAGAATGGGAGAATCAGTCTTCCCTGGGGATAAACATCCCAATTAGCTATCCAATTCTATATTTTCAGTCCTAAGAACATATACATATAATCAACACTAAATGAACTCAGCAGGCTGTGTTTTTATGTCTATGTGTAACAATGGTAATTGAAGAGAAAGAGGACATGAATTGAGAGGGATAGAGGAGGCATAAGAGGAGTTGGTGGAACATCATGAATGGGGTAAATGATATAAATACAGTACTTAACTGTGATGTTATATAAGAAAAAAATTAAATATAAAAGTCAGTTTGATAATTTAAATATCAAAATTTATTAAATATTATATATTTATTAATATTAGATGTTAAATATTAATATTGAAACAACCATTGAGTAACTGATGAACCTATAAAACAT
This sequence comes from Arvicanthis niloticus, assembly GCF_011762505.2. Lineage (NCBI taxonomy): Eukaryota > Metazoa > Chordata > Mammalia > Rodentia > Muridae > Arvicanthis > Arvicanthis niloticus. The sequence goes on from NC_047677.1 coordinate 8,038,119, forward strand.
ACTATTTATGGTTATATTCAAGCAATCACTATCTGTTTATAGTTGGAAAATAAAACGTATGCAGCCAATAGAGATTGGCATTTCCAAAAGCTGAGTAGAAAAATAGAACTGTACTAAGTATTTGAAGTAATATTTATAAACTACAACATTTGTTAAATATAAGTTTTTAAGCTGGAGACAATGCTCCATGAAAAGAAAAAGTTAAGACACAGGAAACAAAAAAAAGGACAATTTACAGAGTAAAAAGAATGGTGTCCAAGGAAGGCAAGGAACTCGAGGAAAAAGAGTGTACTGACAGCTATGATACTGATGGTGGCTCAAGAGGCTGGGTGTCTATTAGGAGAGGAAAGAAGTTCAGCATGAAGGATGCCATTTCATTGTAGCGAAAAGTGCTGTGATGGTGTCAGGAAAAGTGCTGTGATGGTGTCAGGAGGAGGAAGCTGGAGTGGGAAAGAGACACACAAGAGACTAGGGAAGCTTTGAAGTTTGAAACTGTGTCTTACCTGCCGTAAGGTTCTTGCAACTATGCTTTCTAGCACTGGGCCTCTGTCTTCATGCAGCAAGTGAACTTCATCAAGAATCAGGAGTTTTACAATTTGGGAAAGAGCAACATCCCCAACACTCTTTCTTGTTACGACATCCCATTTTTCTGGTGTGGTCACAAGCATCTAAAACACAAGAAATAGCAAAGAAACTAAAGGGAGAAAAGTTATACAGCTTAATAATCAACTATATCAATCAAAAAAATAAATATTTCCATGCTAATGGATTACAACTATCAACATTAACCTGGTTATAATTCCATATGTTCTTTTCCTACTAAGTCATAATACACAATCTTTAAAAGTAGAAAGTAAATGTTGAATACCTTTATTATTCATTTTACTTATAGTTCTACATATAGAACACTAACACATTCGCACATGTTTATAATTTCTTCTTATATGTTAAGCTATCCTTAATAGGCTAAAAGTCTAGTATGATTACTTCAAGATCTCTGTAGTGATTCCTCTTAAAATTCAGCTACAATCTTACACACATTCTCATTCCCTAATGTAAAAACTGTCCAGAGATATAAAGTCTATGCTATGAAATAACATTCATATGACAAGAATCTCAATAAGGCTATCAAAGGACAAAGCAACATGAAAAATTATTTTTAGTGCAGATGGCATGAGAAATAAGCTTATTGTTTCTATTGTTTCTTAAAATTCAGTTAGAAAATAATTTTCATAGCCTTAAAAATGAACATCATAAACTGATGTGCTTGAACAACGTACCTGAGTTCGTAAAATTTCACTTTTTGACAACTGCATATCTCCAGTCAATTCTTTCACAACAATGCCCAGTGGCTCGAGACGTTTGCTGAAGTAATTTGTCATTTCAGCTGCCAAAGCTTTCATTGGAGCAACATATACAATCTATACCAAACAAACATTTGTTTGATGAATGAGCAAAAACTACAATACCATTTATTTCATAGTAGCCAAAAGAAGTCACAATTTATTGTGAAATATGGTTCTAGCTATTTCCTGTGAAAAATGTTAATAATGATGTATGGAAAGTACTTATCTTTGGTGGATTAAGCACATTGTTATTTAAACAAATAAAATATTGTCCTTTAAGTAGAAGGACAATATGATATTTGTTTACACTGCCTAATTATTTAGAAAGTAGACACTGCTTCCAAGCTGAACACAAGTTCATGCCTTTCCCCAAGGGTACTGGGATTTCCAGAACAGAAAGACTGCCTTTATAGCGATGAGGTCATTCAAGCAGCATTCTTTATACAACTTCTACTATAATAAATATCTTTGAAAATTCCCAGGTTGCATTTTATCTTCTATAACTTTAAAAACGTCAGATTTGTAAATTCTTACCTTAAACTCATTCTTTTTAATGACACCTTGTTGAAAGTGTTGGCGGATTTCATGTAAGACAGTAAGCATGGCAATATTGGTCTTCCCAGCTCCAGTAGGGGCACAGATCAGCATGTTTTCATTGGTGTTGTAGGCTGTCTCAAATACTATAGACTGGATTCTATTGAGTCTCTTCATTCCTTTAAAAGCCAACTGTCCAACCTAAAATAATGAAGGAGCATGAGTCATTGTAAAGGAAATATAAATGACTCCTAAAATACTGGTGTGTTTGTGTGTGTGTGTCAACTAAAAAAAAAAAGAAGCATGAATTTGAGAAAGAACTAAAGATGGGATGATATAGTAGAGTTTAGAGAGAGGAAAGGGAAGAAAAAATGGTGTAATTATAATCTCAGAAAAAAAACTAGTGTCAAAACACCTACAATTTTAAGAAATTGTTAAGAATGTAGAGAAATCCTCAGACTAGAAGGGACATTTATGTTGGAAACATAAAATATTTGTATTCAGAATAATGACTTTTGTAAGTCAAGTAAAAAAACAAGAAGTTAACTTTAAAAAGAAGCAAAGGATTTGAGAACGCTTTTCATTAAGAAAAACATAGGCACACACACACAAAAGAGGGATACACGCAGACACAGACAACCTCAGCTTTCACTGGGAAATTGAAACTATGATAAAGTAACAATTTAAAAGTGAAGTTTTAAAATTCCAATCCAAATGTTGATGAGCACTTGGAGAAAAGGTAATTCATACATAACAAGAAGTGTAAAATAGTGAAGATACACTCTACAAAAATTCTGCAACTTTAAAAAAGTTAAACAACATACACTTAACATATTATTTGGCATATATGCCGTTAACAGTTTACTCAAGGAAAAATACATATTCATATAAAAATATACACACAAAACCACCTTATTTTTTGGAACATGAATTATAAAACCAACTCAAATGTCCACAAACAAAACTGTGTTTATAAAAAAGCATACTACAAAGATATAAAGATATGCAAAATATAAATTCTGAAATGTAACAACAGAAGAATATAAAAAATAATCATGTTGAATGAAGGACAGCAGATAAAAGAGAATAGATACAGCAGGGCTGCACTGACATAAGAAAAGCGCAATACAGAACCGGACCTGCGAACTGATTGGCGGGAGAGCTAGAAGAGGGAAATGAAGAAAGATGGGAACACAGATGTCTTTGGAAGTGATAGCTACAGATGGACACTTGTGATTATGGTTTCACATGGTAAGCCTAACTAATTATCACTTTAAAATACTTATATGACAGTTACACCTTAATAGCTGTATTTAAAAAAATAAAACATAGTAGACACATGTCTACTATGTCTACTTGCTCTTTTAGACAAAAGTCCACAGAAAAGTCTCTTGGACCTCAAAGCATAAGCAAGCCATGAAATGCCTGAGCCTGCTCCTGATTTTTAATTCATTTCTTCTACTCATCACTCAACTCACTTGATGACTCACTTCTGAAAGTGGAATCTGTGATGCATATTCAAGTGTTGGGCTTGCGGAAAGGAGCCAAGGTTAAAATGCTGGCTTTGCTACCACTTACAAATATAGTACTAATATAGAAACAAGATGTCTCTGATTTCTACTGTCACGTCTATTAGGTAAAGGTCAGTAATATCACACAAGTAAGTTATAGAGATTAATAAAAACAAACAAAAATCATGAAGTGAAGGCTGCTAGGTAACTTCTTTCAATAGGCTTTTCTAATTATTCCTAATGACCATACCCACTATTATTTTACAAATGAAAAATCTAGACTTCAAATGGACTTATATAAGAACACACAACTGTAAGTGGTAGATTCAAGATATAATGTCAGAGTGTAGCAATAAAATCAGTCATTTATTAGATAATGTTTACATACATATACAGAATTGGCAGTTATTAAATATTCTGAAAGAAACAAATATTACCCTATAGTTATGTCAGCTTCATTTGTACCTACAGATCACTAAAGTAGTACTGTAAAGGAATGCTGCAATTTCCAAATATTCTTTTATAGAAAGGCTGGTCCCGAACTCACCATGTAACCCATTTTACCATGGAACTCAACAATCCTCCTGCTTCAAAGTGCTGGAATTATATTTATGAGACACCAAGCCCAGATTCTAAATAGTCTCTTTAGATTAAAGTCCAGAACAGTATATGACTGGACTATAAATCCAACCATGTCACAGTATAATTTAAAAACTTTCAATGTGTAGCGAGATATTTTCTTTTCCCACTACACTTGAATAAAGTTCAGCGATTGGGCTGTATGAGTGGTAGGCAGAGTGAGGAGTCGGGAGGAGAGAAGGAGAGGAGACAAAGTCGAAGGAGGTGGAGGAGAGAAGATGGCTGCAGATGGCTTGGGTTAACAATTCTAATTGTGTGAGCATCTTGTTAATTGAGCATTTCCAAATATATAAATATTGGATAATCTTTAAGCATTAAGAGTCTCATTTCTACCGGGTACCACGGTCATAGCAGGAATGGTCTAGGCTCAGAATAAAAGCACTGTGGACAGCATGGTGGATTGGCAGAGCCAGCCACCATGCTGGGGTCTCATGGGTGCCAGGACCAGTGTTTCTAGATAGCTGGAGCTGTGGGAAAATGGCAGCTATCTGGGAATAAGCTGGACTGGGTGCCGTTTTTTAAATATTACCTGCAACATTAATGTTGGTTTATTGCAATATTTCAGTCAGTAAAAGGAATGCCTCACAATGATAACTGTAGTTAAATCTTCCAGAACATAAGTTAAAAAAGAACTGGTAGTGGTTGCAACCTCAGTACAGGGAGGCAGAAATAGGCTTATCTTTGGTGCTTGCTGGTCAGTCTACTTGGTGAGCTCCAGACTCAAAAGAAAAGAAAAAATAGTAGACAGTGCCTGAGATATGGCAGTCAAGGATCCTCTAGCCTCCACAAGCACATATATGCATTCATGCTTACACCAGCACATGCACATACAAATATCCCCTCCAAATAACTATATAGTGTCCACTGTATGTTTGACCCTTCAAGGTATACTGATGCTTGGAGATAAACATTTTTCAAGATAAAATACAAAACAGAGAAGTCCAAACTGATTTGTTAGGTCTCACTTTCTAAGCATTTCTTTATATCTTTTCACTGCCCAAAACAACTTTCCCAAGCCTTTGAAGTTCTACATTATCATTCAAGCTCAAGCTCACAGGTGATCTCTTCTTTCCTCTAGTTTCCTAAATAGCCACTATATTTATTTTTATAGTTTGCCATATTACACAACATTTAAGGAAGCCCTACTTCTTTAGCAACCAGATGTTCAACAAACCTTCATTACCTACATATTATCTTTACTACCTCTAACCATAAATACTGAAACAATTTCTATTTTGTTTTTGACACAATAGGCTACTTAATGTATTTTTATTAAATGATTGCTATGCTGGCTACTAGCAAAAATAGCTTTAATTAAATGAAGAGCAACAACTTAAAAAGATATTGACTACATATATAACAACCAACAAAACACAAACAAAAAGCTAAATCATGAGAAGTCTGAAAATAAAATATTATACAACCTTCAATCAGAAACATATGTTTGGGTCTAGAGTGATGGCTCAGTAGTTAAGGACAGCACTGGCTGTTCTTCCATAGGACCTAGGTTCAATCCCCAGCACCCTCATGGCAGCTAACAAAACCTAGAACTCCAGCTTTAGGGGATCTGTCTTTGCTGATCTTTACTTCACTGAGAAAACACAGTCAAGGAGAACTTGTGATATTCCTACTGATCCTTCCTGCTGACTGAAGCAGAGGCTGAAGCCTGGCTGTCTCTGCTAGGTAGTGGTACCACTGCTGACTCCTGTTTGCTATCCTGAGTCTACTGAACTGGACTGCTGGTGTATCCATGAAGTGAATGCAAGTAAATCAAGCTGCAGCTTCACCTGTGAACTGAACTGACAATTTCCAGACAACACAGACTGGAGTTGCTCTAAAGAACCTTTCTAAACAGGTCCACTTCCCATATACTTTCTTTCCCACTACTTCTGGTGGGTGGTGGGCTAAAAGGGAGGTTAAAGCGCTTAAGATCCATCATTAAAAATATCGTTGAGGGTTGGAGAGATGGCTCAGCAGTTAAGAACACTGGATGCTCTTCCAGAGGTTCTGAGTTCAATTCCCAGCAACCACATGGTAGCTCACAACCATCTGTAATGGGATCCAATGACCTCCTCTCATCAGAGGAGAATGACAGTGTATTAACATACATAAAATAAATAAATAATAAATAAATAAATATTTTTTAAAAAGTGTTGAAAAAATTAAAGTTACAAAAAGCATGATGGCACCAAAACTCAGCTTTGCTCAAATTTAAAACTACATACTAATATTTCACTTTTATTTTTTTATTTAATCTTTTATTTATTTAATATTTTACACTCCAGATTTTATTCCCCTCCCAGTCTACCCTCCTCGCATTCCACATCCCATACTTCCTCCTTGACCCCCGTCTTCATGAAGATGTCCCCACATATATTACTGTCAAAATGTAGCTAACAACTGGTGCCTCCCAATATTTGTGATTCTTCTGACTGAAAGAATAGCATGATCTGATTTTATATATTAATGAATAAAACATTATACATTAACATTTCAGAATATTTAGGAAAAATTACGTAGGAAGATCATATACATTAAACAATTTTTACTGTCAAATGATCTTTGGCTCCAGGTAATATTAGCTTTGACTCAAAATTTTGGTACCAAAGACAATAGCAACTCAGTACATTCAGCAAAGACAAGGTAAGTCTTCCTTGGCTTTTAATATTTCTCATAAACCAAGTTCTATACCATCTCTACTTAGAGTCATAGAATTAAAATTCAAACAAGAATGTTCTAGTAGTCAAATCTATACTTAAAATTCTTAAGACCCTGGGTTCAGTCTTTAGTAACCAATAAATTTACATGAACTACTTATTTAACATGCATGAATATTTACTACTAGATAAGTGTGTGTGTGTGTGTGTATGTGTGTGTGAATATATATATAGTCTTCACTCTAATTAATAATTTGGGGTATTATTAACAAAATACATTAATAAATTTTGATCTTGTGTTCATTCATTCAGTAAATATTTACTGAATACTTCAAAACACCACAAACTGGCCAAATCTTTTATATGGTCAAAAAAAAATTCTCTGTTCTCATGCAATTTACATTCTAATGTGGGATGAAAAAAAATGTCCTGTAATGAAAACAACCAAATTATTTCAAATAAAATAGAATTGATGGTACAATTAAGAGGAATGGGAACATTATTTTATCATTTATAATTTGAAAATAAAATGACAGGCCCTTTAAAATATCTATGCACAAGATCTAGTTCTAAGTCAATGCATCAGAAAACAGCTGACATATAAACTTATAGAGAGGTCAGAAGTGGCTAAGCTGAGAAAGAGATAGGATTCTTAGGCCTATATAGAAATAATAGGTTAAAAGAATTTGTATGTTTTTTTCATTATATTATCACATGGATACCTTTCAGGGTCATTACTCTGCCTATTGCAGGTTATGTAGAAAGAAAAATAACTTTAGTTACTTAGTCCCCTAATGAAAGATGCCTATTTTGTCAACAGTTTATCAGTATACTAACACATGTTTGGGTACTTAGTCTATCATGATAACCATAGAATGGCTTGTCCAGAATTTTTTTTCCCTTTCTCAAAGTTCTCAGGGCATAAACTGAAGATTCTTTCTGGTAAGAAATCTTCCTGGATCTAATCTCCAGAATGTTTCCTATGTCTCCACACAGTTTCTTTGGTATGTTTGCAAGGAAAGAAGTTTGGGTAACTTTTTCCTCTTAGATGAACATCAGCCTATCTAATTAGGACACTTAAGAATTCCATTAGTTTTAGCAACTGCTTCAGTGTTACTATTATAGCTGAATAACATTCTCATTTTACTTGATGCTTTTGAGTTACAGTACCCTCCTTTCTAGGAATTCATAGTTAGGAAAGGAAAACATTTCCATCTTTGGGTGATGATTCCATTTATCTTGGAATGCAGTTAACCATTAAGCACCCACAAAGAGAGGTCAGTTAAAGTATCTTTTCACTTGATACAATACTCAGTTTCTAGAAAAACTTGCTGGCTTTAAGAAAAAAAAAACTAAAAGCAACATATAAATATTGACGATTCTGTTATAAATTCATGATTTTGTGAGTGGAACAGAAAAATTATTAATGCCAACTTCATCAGTTACTTGGCCACTTCATATCCTTTCAGGTGAGTTCCTTTTAGTTGGGTATTTTTATTTTAAAAAGCATAGTATGTTATTGTAAAAAGCGTAAATATTTGGAGTCCAAGTAGTTCATATTTTCACTTATGGTGCAATTCCTGCTTATTCTTCTGTCCTCACTGCATTTGCATCTGGCATTTACTGATTTGCAGTAACTTACAATAGTTTACTTTTCTTAACTTGAACATCATTATTAGTCTGGTATTTTTCTTTTTAAAGTTTCTTTGCCATTTCCCACAGGTTTGTACCTGTGGCAGTTATATGATGGCTTCCTTCCTGTGTGTCAGGAATGCTTAATCATTTTCTTCTACATTGTAATTTTCAAAATAAACTTCGTTATTCAGTTTTTCATTACCATGAAAAAGATAACTAAGATACATGACATAACAGGATGAAAGGCTTAGTCTCACGGTTTTAGTCTAAGACACATGACATAACAGGACGAAAGGCTTAGTCTCACGGTTTTAGTCTAAGACACATGACATAACAGGACGAAAGGCTTAGTCTCACGGTTTTAGTCTAAGACACATGACATAACAGGATGAAAGGCTTAGTCTCACTTAGTCTCACAGTTTTAGTCCACGATCACTTCCTTTACTGTTTTCTGGTTCTAGATGAAGAACCGCAAGATGGCCAGTGGCGGGGTGGACAAAAGGGCAGGTTGGTCAGGAAGGAAAAAGGGGAAGGGGACACAGTATTCCTGTCATGTGTCCACAGTGTACAGACTTACATCTGGATCTTAAGTTTGATTCCACTAATCAATGTTTCTGATTTTGTGTCATAAAATGTATTTTTATTACTATAAATTTCTATTAGAATTTAAAATTAATTTTAGTGATGCCTCCTTCAGTTCTTATTATTTAGGACTGTTTAGCCATCCTATTGTTTTTCTTTTCTTTTCTTTTTTTTTTTTTTTTGGTTATTTCATATGAACTTGAAAATTATCAGTTCAAGATCTCGGAAATTTTGTGTTGGAATTGTGATGGGATCGTATTCTATCTGTACATTGTTTTTGATAGAATGACCATTTTTACTCTGTAAATTCTACTTATCCATGAACATGGGAGATCTTTCTGTCCTTTGACTTCTTCAAATTCTTTTTTCAATGTCTTTTAGTTTTTCATCCTAGAAGCCTTTCACTTGCTTAGTTAGACTGAGGACTGATGAAGTTGACATTAATAATTTTTCTGTTCCACTCACACAATCACCAGCTTCAGTGAAAGATCCCATCTCAAAATATAAGGTAGACAGTGCTAGCAAAATACATATAACATTCATTTCTGACCTCTATAGTCACATGCAAACATGCAAGCACTTGAACTTGTACTTACATATGCATGAATACAAACACATGAACACATACATGCAAAGTTAGATAAAGTGACCAAAATGAACACAAGATAACATATATAATGGGAAGACATATATGAATGTGTTGCATGTACAAAGGAACTGACGTACACATTTTCACCATGGATAGTCCAATAGTACACTTCTTAAACAACCAGTTACCTATATTTTTAAGTACACTGACCAATGACAAATCGCATACTCAAAGCTTCTATTACACAAAAGGCTCATCTTACCTCATCTAAGTCTTGGATATAAACTGGTTTTTCTTCAAATCCAACTGGCATTGGTTCACTATAGGGAATCCTTACTTCTTCATACAGCTTAGTATTCTCTCTCTGGATTCCTTCTGGTAAAATCATCTATAAGTGTCAAAAATAAAATTCCAATAATAAACAGTAAAAACAACTGCTAAGGCTAAGATTTTAAGTCAGAGACAAAGATAAAATGTTGCTAGTTTTATAACATAGCACTGCCAAAATAAATCCAGCTAATTTAAAGGAAATAAATCTAAATGAAACAAAAACAAACATAATCCATACCCATAAAACATTTAGGAGTCATGTATCTCACAGAGAGCACAGAGCACAGTATGTGACGCACACATCAGCTACACAGTATTCTTCAGGACAAACATACTCTCAAAACAAGAACAATATGCAGTATAGTTGTAAGTTCAGTCAGTAATACAATGGCTACAACTCATAAATACAAACTAAATCAACCTAAAAATTTAAATATGTTCTAAATGTGGAATATATTTCAGGAACTTAGAATATACTACAATATCCCATTTTTTCCTTCTATTTTAACATATAATTTAGCATACTGCATCCAATAGTAATATATTTAAGGACACAAGAAAAACTCTGCTTTCATTTCCTCAGAAAATACCTGTTTTCAACAGTGGTTATATTCAATGGCATACCTTGGCACCAGCTATGAATGCTGATGTTTCTCGGGCCTGAGCCTGGGAATCATAAACATGAGGATAGCGAATTTTTTCAACCTCCATGTCTCTCTGCCGTCCCAGAATCGGAGCACTCCTAGCATTCAGAAGGGCATGTTCTCTGTAAATAACAAAAATAGCAGGCCAGATTTGACATTATTATTTTAAACATGAAGCCATATGCTAATAAAATGTCACGCTAATTGTTATGTCAAATACTCCCATTTAAAAATAGTAGAATTTGAAATAAAAAATGGAAGATATTAGCCACCAAGAAGGTTTAGGCAAAGTAAATAGGTATTAAGTATATTTCCAGGTGCTACTTTAACATGACAGTAATTAGTAAGGATGACTTAGTACTGTATTTTATAATTAAGTTTTATAACATAAAGATGTTTAAAAGGTTTAAATTACTTTTTCAATGTTTAAATATTTAGATCAGTGGTTCTCAACCTTGTGGTGATCCCAATGACAAAACTATTTGATTGCTACTATAAAACTAATTTTGCTATTGTTATTTATCATAATGTAAATATTTTTAGAGACAGAGGTTTGCCAAAAGGGTCACAATCCACAGGTTGAAAACTGACTGTGATTTAAATGACTATATTGATTATTTTATTTTTCTATTTATAAACAACATGAAAATAGTAACATTAAATTGAAAAGAGAAACAGATATCAAACTATATCCATGTAGCCTTCACATGGACTAGCTTAGACTAGTCACAGCTATAGGTGAAATGTCTCACTGTGTGAATACAACCAAGACTTATTCTAGTTAAAGAGTAACTGCTTTTCTCATCATAGATAATCAGTTTAAAAGAGAATCACCAAATTACTAAAATTCTGAAAAACAATGACCAGTAACACTGTTATTACTTGCATGTTTTCAGTATCTGCCGTTTACTACCTCTGTATCCGGAGTTCCTTAGGATCAAAAGGCAAAATTCCTTCTCCAGAAACTTCCCCATCTTCTCCAGCCTTTTTTTCTCGTCTGGCAATTCTTTTTTCTTCACGTCGATATTGTTTCATTAACTGTTTTTCTTGTTCAGATTGAATAGTGACTTGACATCCATAATTAGGCTTTGCATTCTCTCCTAAAATTTTTTTACAACTATCTGTGAAGTAATTAAAAATATATAATGAATTATAAATTTCAGATATGACTTAACCTTTATGAAAACGATTTTGTACTACTATAAAAACACAACAGAATCCAATTCTCTAACAAATCACTTTTTATAGCTGGTTTACTCAATTTTATACTTTAATGATCTCTACATAATATTGCATACTAAAGAAAAGTAAGCAAATTTTTCTTCTATAAGATTCAACACTGTAATGATGCTAGGATTATATAATTTTTGATATAATATCAGGAATGCAAAAATTAAGTATCAGTTTTGAAATAATTTGTTTATATTAGTTCAAGTATATAATTATAAATTTTAGTTGTTGTTTACCATTTTGTGATAAAATAACAATCTGCTATGTATTGAATACAAGTTTGCCCTAAAGAATTAACCTTGCTATACTAGGTTGTTATACATTTACTACTTTTCATAACTCAGGAAATATCCACAGAGAATGGTCAGAGCAACAGTCCTGTCTACCGTCTTACAGGAACAGAGGAGGAATAGATTGGCCAAAACTCATTGTTTATGAAGTATGAATTAGGTGTGTGATGTGTGTACACCTCAATATTCAGAATGGTTTCCCAAGAGGATTGGCTTCTGTGTGTAACTAAATTCTTTCTGAGTATCTACAGTCCTAAAGGAGATCAAAGAACTGTCAGTAAAAGGAGTCAAGTCAGTAGGTATTTACAGCATTGAGGACTTACAACAAGTAGCCTAGGAAGAAAATGTCAAATGAGATTTGGTCCATACTCTGAGCACAGGCACAAGTTATTTATCAAATGGCAAAATTCAAAGCAGATCAAAGAAGGTATTAAACAAAGCACCAAGAAAGAAAAACGTGGTTCCAAGTCATGTTTAGTCAAATCTTGAAACTCTGCAGACACTGCATCCTTACATGACTTAGAATAAGCAATTAAATTCTCAATCATGTGAAATAAAACGTAATGTGGCTTTATCAGCATTAGAAAGAAAAGTATTTTCAAAAGTATAAAATAAGAATTTCATCTACATTAAGCTGAAATGCCATGGCTCTAACAGAAATTTTAATTAACTATTCAATGTCAAAAATCCATATTCTGAAAGCTTTCCCATGTACTGAGAAGTAAAGTAAAAGTGAAATTGACTGCCACAAAACAAATCAGCAAGATAGACATGAAGGATATTCAAGAAAGTGAGCAATGATATTCAGAGTTGACTGCTAAAGCACTTAGACGTGTGAAGCCATATTTAGATAACACAACAAGTGTTATGTCTTAGTGCAATTGATATTTAAGAAACTGATAGCAACAAAATAGTTATACGTACTTGTCATCCAAAGAAGACTAAAATTGTAAGAAAATATATGTAACTCAATGAAAACTTTTAAAGCCTCAATCAACATATACTACAAACCTGTAAAACTGAACATAGTAAATAACAATCATGATTTTGTTTAAGTCAGTTCTAAATGCTTAAATGTATAAATTTTCTTTTTGTTGTGCTTTGGTTGTGATTTTTTGGTTGTAAAGAGGAATAAGCAGACAAAAAAAGAACTGTAAAAACAACTGTCGAATAAAATGTTACTGAAGAATAAAGTAAAAGTTTATGTTCTTATAAAAGCTAATTATTCCAGAAAGAATTTTAGGTAATCTTCAAAGGAGAGTTATATAACAGCATAGATTAATTTAATCCGTATTTTAGATACAACCTTTTTAATTTTTAAAAATTTTTACATAATATACTGATCATATTCTTCATTTTCCCTATCTCCTCCTGATATCCCTTTATCCCAAACTTCATATTATTTCTCTTAAAAATAAAAAAGTAATACCAAAACCAAGTCTTAAAGGAAGACTTTAATTCACAACTATCCTCATGGTAGAGATTCCCCACACTTCTCAGGAACCTTGCATTTCCTTGTTAGAAGACTGGAGACACAGGGTAGAAGTTTATCTTGACTTAAGAAATCAAATTATGAGCCAAAAATACTAAATGAAAGTAAGTGATTCTATCTATGTGGTGAGTTTAGAAAACAAACAAAAGGGTGAATATGGTTAGTAACTTTTTCAGTAAGAAGTTTTAATAATGAAAAAGTATAATTTGGTAATTAAAAAATTCTGAAGTAACACTGGACGTGAAACATCAAAATAGAGAAGTGAATGTCAACAGTAGTAAAATGGAATAAACATTTTTTTCTTCAGAACATTTTCTTAACCTACTAAAAAAATTTTAAGAAAAAAATACATGTATTAATGTGTAAGGTGTGTAGGCAGGGACGTGTGTTTCTCTGTTCAGATGTGTGTATGCACATGTGTCCATGTGTACACATGTATACAGGGGATAATCTAAAGAAAACTTGTTGAAGTAAGTTCTTTCCTTCCACCATGTGAACCAAATAATCAACTCAAGTAATCAAATTTGTTGGCAATCACATTTACCACTAAGACATTCGCTGCTCCAACACATGAAAAAAATTTTAAGAAAAATAATCTCATTCAATATAAAACAAAAATCTACAAAAAAAAAAAAAAAAAAAAAAAAAAAAAAAAAAAAAAAAAACCTTTAAAATGTGTGAGTTAAAAGTTTGTCAAACCCCTGGCACTGATACCAGTGGCTGGAGCTCTCTCCCAGCTGATCCACTCCCTTCTGGAAATTGAGTCCTGAGGCACCCTAGGGAGGTCACAGACCACAGAGTTGCAGAGGTACCCAAGAGAGGTCAAGGACCACAGAGCTGCAGAGCAGGGGACACCATATCCTGAAGCAACTAGAGGAGCAACTACATTCAAAGCAGCAAACACCTAGCTGGTCTACTACCATGGTGACACCATATCCTGAAATATCCTAGAGGAGCCACTGTACAAAGAGCAGCTGGAGCTCAGGATCATAGAGTCATCCGGACCCCGAGGAGTTCTGACACAACCAAGATAACTGAAAGGCAGACTCCATCAGAACCAGTGAGTGAGAGTAGCACTGGAGCTAACCAAATGGCGAAAGGCAAGCATAAGAATGTACACAACAGAAACCAAAGTTACTTGGCATCACCAGAACCCAGTTCCCCCACCATAGCAAGGCCTGAACACCACATCACACCAGAAAAGCAGTACTCAGAATTAAAATCACTTCTCATGATGATGATGGAGGACTTTAAAAAGGACATAAACAACACTCTCAAAGAATTTGAGGAGAACACAGGTAAACAGGTAGAAGCCCTTAAAGAAATGCAAGAAAACACAACCAAACAGGTGAAGGAATTACACAAAACCATCCAGGATCTAAAAATTGAAGTAGAAACAATAAAGAAATCTCAAAGGGAGACTACCCTGGAGATAGAAAACCTAGGAAAAAGATCAGGAGTCATAGATGCAAGCATCACCAACAGAATACAAGAGATAGAAGAAAGAATCTCATGCACAGAAGATACAATGGAAAACATAGACACAACTGTCAAAAAAAATGTGAAGTGCAAAAAGCTCCTGACCCAAAACATCCAGGAAATCCAGGACACAATGAGAAGACCAAACCTAAGGATAATAGGTATAGATGAAGTTGAAGACTACCAACCTAAAGGGCCAGTAAATATCTTCAACAAAACTATAGAGGAAAACTTCCTTAACCTAAAGAAAGAGATGTCCTTAAATATACAAGAAGCATAAAGAACCCCAAGTAGACTAGACCAAAAAAGAAACACCATCCATCACATAATAATCAAAACATCAAATATACAAAACAAAGAGAAGATACTAAAAGCAGTAAGGGAAAAAGGCAAAGTAATATATAAAGGCACACCTATAAGAATTATACCAGATTTCTCACCAGAGACTATAAAAGCCAGAAGATCCTAGACTGATATCATACAGGCCCTAAGAGAACACAAATGCCAGCCCAGACTACTATACCCAGCAAAACTTTCAATCAATATTGATGGAGAAACCAAAATATTCCATGACAAATCCAAATTTATACAATATCTTGCCACAAATCCAGCACTTCAAAGAATAATTGGTGTAAAACTCCAACACAAGGAGGGAAACTACAACCTAGAAAAAGCAAGAAAGTAATCTTTCAACAACCCTAAAAGAAGGTAGCGATACAAACATAACTCCACTGCCAATAACAAAAATAACAGGAAACAACATTCATTTTTCCTTAATACCTCTTAATATCAATGAACTCAATTCTCCAATAAAAAGACATAGACTATCAGACTAGATAGCGATTAGAAAACAAAAGGAAGTCAAAGGGATACAAATAGGAAAGGAAGAAGTCAAAATTTCACTATTTGCAGATGATATGATAGTATACTTAAGTGACCCTAAAACTTCCACCAGAGAACTCCTAGACCTAATAAACAACTTTAGCAAAGTGGCTGAATATAAAATCAACTCAAACAAATCTGTAGCCTTCCTCTACTCAAATGATAAAGAGGCTGAGAAAGAAATTAGGGAAATGACACCCTTCACAATAGTTACAAATAATATAAAATAACTTGGAGTGAATCTAACCAAGCAAGTGAAAGATCTGTATGACAATAGCTTCAATTCTCTGAAGAAAGAAATAGAAGAAGATCTCAGAAGATGGAAAGATCTCCCATGCTCCTGGATTGGCAGGATTAATTTAGTAAAAATGGCCATCTTGCCAAAAGCAGATTCAATGCAATCCCCATCAAAATTCCAAATCAATTCTTCATAGAGATAGAGAGAGCAATTTGCAACAACAAAAAACCCAGGATAGCCAGAACTATTCTCAGCAACAAAAGAACTTCTGGGGGAATCACCATCCCTGACCTCAAACTATACTACAGGGCAATAGTAATAAAAACTTCATGGTATTGGTACAGAGACAGGCAGGAAGACCAACGGAATAGAATTGAAGATCCAGAAATGAGCCCACATACCTACGGTCACTTGATCTTTGACAAAGGAGCTAAAACTATCCAGTGTGAAAAGGACAGCATTTTCAGCAAATGGTGCTGGTTCAACTGCAGGTCAACATGTAGAAGGATGCAAATCAATCCATTCATATCTCCTTGTACAAAGCTCAAATCCAAGTGGATAAAAAACTTCACTTAAAACCAGATACACTGAAACTAATAGAAGAGAAGGTGGGAAAGACCCTCGAGTACCTAGGCACAGGAGAAAAGTTCCTGAACAGAACACCAATGGCTTATGCTCTAAGATCAAGAATTGACAAATGGGACCTCATAAAATTGCAAAGCTTCTGTAAGGCAAAGGATATTGTCAATAAGACAAAATGGCAACCAAGAGATTGGGAAAAGATCTTAATCAATCCTACATCCAATAGAGGGCTAATATCCAAGATATACGAAGAACTCAAGAAATTATACTCCAGACAACCATATAATCCTATTGAAAAATGGGGTACAGAGCTAAACAAAGAATTCTTAACAGAGGAAACTCGAATGGCTGAGAAGCACCTTAAGAAATGCTCAACATCCTTAGTCATCAGGGAAATGCAAATCAAAACAACACTGAGATACCACCTCACACCAATCAGAATGGCTAAGATTAAAAACTCTAGTGATAGTAGATGCTGGCGAGGGTGTGGAGAAAGAGGAACACTCCTCCATTGTTGGTGGGATTGCAAGCTGGTACAACCACTCTGGAAATCACTCTGGCCGTTCCTCAGAAAACTGGACATAGTATTACCTGAGGATCCAGCTATACCACTCCTGGGCATATACCCAGAAGATGCTCCAACATATAAAAACATATGCTCCACTATGTTCATAGGAGCCTTATTTATAATAGCCAGAAGCTGAAAAGAACCAAGATGTCCCTCAAAGAGGAACGGATACAAAAAATGTGGTACATCTACACAATGGAGTATTACTCAGCTATTAAAAATAATGAATTCGAAATTTTTAGGCAAATGGATGGATCTAAAAATTATCATCCTGAGTGAGTTAACCCAATCACAAAAGAACACACATGGTATTTACTCACTGTTAAGCCAAAGTTAGCCCAAAAGCTTGGAATAGCGAAGACTCAACCCGCAGACCACATGAAGCTCATGAAGAAGGAAGACCAAGAGGGGATGCCTCAGTTCTATTTAGAACTAGTAACAAAAATACTGAAGGGAGCAAATATGGAAACAAAACATGGGACAGAAACTGAAGGAGGGGCCATCAGGAGACCACTCCACCTGGGTATTCATCCCATGTACAGTCACCTAAGCTAGACACTGATGTGGATGGCTAGAAGTGCATGCTGTCAAGAATATGATATAGCTGTCTCCTTAGAGATCTGCGAAAGACTAACACATTCAGAGGACGATGCTCACAGTTAACCACTGACATGATCAAGGGTTTCCCAATGGAGACCTTAGAGGGAAGACTGAAAGAGCAGAAAGGGTTTGTGACCCCAGGAGGAAAGCAACAATACCAAACAACCAGAGCCCCCCCCCCCCCCCCAGGATCTAAACAACCAGCCTGAGAGCACATAGGAAAGGACCCATGACTCCAGCAGTATATGTAGGGGAGGATGGCGTTGTCCAGCATAGGTAGGAGAGGAGTTCCTTGGTCCCATAAAAAACGAACACAGAGGTGGGGGGATGTGAGGGTGGGGAGGAAGTAGTGGGGGGGGGAGGGATAAGTGCAGGCACTGCCTCATAGAAGCATGAGGAGGGGGGATGGGATAGGAGGTTTCTGGGTGGTGGGAGGAAGTGGGGTAAGGGGATAAAATCTAAAAGGTAAATACCCAATTTAAAAAAAAAGATGAAAAAATGAAAAAAAAGGAGAAAAAAGATAAAAAGAAAAATAGGAGATTTAATAACACAAAGGGAAGGATTTAGAAATTTAGGAGGCAGTTTATGTTAATGGAAACAGCATCATAGAAACTGGAAAATCACACCCTCATAGGAGCACAAGGAGGGGGGATGGGATAAGGGGTTCCTGGGTGGAGGGGGGAATGGGATAAGGGGATAAAATTTGAAATGTAAATATTACAACCAATTTTAAAAAGGGGAAAAAAAAGAAAAGTTGTTAGAACCAACATCTTTAAAAAAATGTCAGCCCTCTAGGAAAAAAAAATTTTTTTTCTTGATACTAAAACTTGTTCTGAGAATTGTATATTACAGAATAGACAGCCTTGGTGTATCTACTCATCAAGCAAACTGAGCAGACCTGCCCAAACCTCCAATGTCCTGGAATTCCATCTGGATGCAGTGAAGATCAATTTACTCTTCTTCCCACCCCTCTTCTAGCATCTCAACTCCAGTAATCAGCTTGAAGAAGTTAAAGAAGAGTCAGCATCCCTATTCCCTGGGCTTGGGGACTAAGGTGGTTAATATTGGTCTGTCTTTCTAGGGAAAAGTAGTGGTTTTGTTGGAACAGGGAGGACTAGCTAGGACTTATTGCATAGCCATAACCTATTGGTAGAAATATGTATAATTAATATCAAGATGAAGTTATAATTTCTTAAATGGTACAAAATTTACTTTGATTTCAAATTTAAGGTTTTCATTGGTACGAGCTTCTTATTGATATAAAAGTGAGATGAATATTGATACTCTCATGGGCATTGTACCTGTATAACACATTTAGGAATACAAGGCTTAGACCCAGTCCTTCTTTAACTTTTTTAACTGATTTGGGACGGTTAGCCTGTGAGTTAAGGGACTATAACAAATTCCTGGCTTTGAGTTTATTGTTAGGGTATTTTCCATATTTTATTTAGAAATAGCTGAGAGGAGTTAACAGGCAACACTCCAGGTTACTTTACATGGATAGTTGGTTTTCAAAATGTCAGAAGTCCATAGAATTGACATTACAAATATTTATATATTAATGTTCATTTTGATTAGAGACCTGTCTGTTCCTGACAGCTTCCTGTTGTGGATTCTAAGAAGAAATTGAGCATCCTTGGAGTTACTCCAGTTGTGGTGAGAAAGCCACTAGGCATGAATTGCCTCTTTCCATCTACAGACAAATTACTGTCCAGAAAAGGAATAGTCAACTGATTATATCTGCCTAGACAGAGTAATCAGCCCTTAATAATCCTGCATCACTAAGGTCTGTCAGATGATTCTGGGCCAGAAGGCTGAAGATTTGATGCTCCAACGTTCGGTAGTATAGGGGCTTTCCAGGTGTTCAGCGGTCTCTATAAATTGGCTAAGTTTTAGAAGCTATGCTTAGTGCTTCCCATAACTTCAGTTAACTCGGTCATTCTGGATTTCTGAGGGGGTTGAAGACTTATAGTCTCATAGCCAATCCTGGCTATTTACTTTGAGAGAAAAGATCTGAGTAGATGGTTTTCAGCTGACATTCATTCTAAAGCCAAAAAGCCAGGATCAAAAGTAAGTGTTTTAGTTAGAAGAGATGACAGAGGTTCTGGTTAGTCAACAGAATGATGGACTGGGTATTAGGACTATCTTGTACCTCACTGGTACAATTAGGAATAATTATGCTCTAATTGTATTTTGAGAGAAAAGTTTTATTTTAACAGGAATGGTGATATGTAGGAAGAGCTAAGGGGGAAGGAGTACCGAGAGGAAGAGATGGAGTACGGAGAGGAGAAGAAGGAGAGGAGAAGCTAGGTGATGAGAGAGAGAAAGAGAAAGAGGGGGCCATCGAGGCAGATGTTCACGTCTCCACCAGTCAAAGATAGTTGATCTATCTAGGTTGGGTATTGGATTACACTTCTGATTGAGCATTACCAAACTTATGAAGCCTTTGATTAACATTTTTAAAAAATTGTATAAAACCAAAAAGGAAAAGGGGGCATGGGATAGGGGTTTTCTAGGAAGGGGAAATTGGGAAAGTGGATAGCATCTGAAATGTAAATAAAATATAAAAAAAAGTTTGTCAGAGCTTTTTGTTTAAATATACAAATTTTTTACAAATATAATTAGTCATAAATAGTAGCAACATTGACAACAATCCAATATAGGATAAAAATAAAATCCACTTGAGAAGACTAAAAACCATTTCAGATCAGACTGATGCCTCAAATATATTTTATAACAATTTAAATTTATTCCTTGGAGTATGAGAATATAGTTCCATGGTAGAATTCTTGCTGAGCATGTGTGAGGCCCTAAGTTCAATATCCAGCACTGAAAAATACACTAAGATTTAATGCTGATTAAGACGGACAATGCTTCTATGCTATCATTATAGCATAGAATATGGCACTGAGAATACAGATGAACATAAATGGGAGTACTAACTCATCTTTATGTTGACACATTATAGCTTTTAAAAACTGTAATCCATATTGGTAGTAACATTTACAATACTAACCAAGAAAACACAAACTTTTCAGAATTTACAGAATTGCAAGACTAGACCATGAACTTAGTCCATTACTTATGGTAAAAACAGTTTACAAACAACCAGGGTTTAACAGTTCTTAATCCCTGCTGTTTTCCTCTGTATGTCTTGTATACCTCTGTGCAGATGGAATCCATGTGAAACAGGACAGTATAGAACGAGCCATTCTGTTAATTGGAAGACCTCAGAGCCCCATAAAAAGACCAAATGGCTAAATTCCTAATGTCCAAGTTTCTAACAATTTTTTTTAACATCCAATAATTTTATTGAAAGGTATATTCTTTAGTTCCAAACACAATGGTAGTTTGGTTAAGTTACTTCTGTCCATTCAAAATCCACATTTCCACAACTGGAGCTTTCAACCTTTTGAAAGAACTAAAATATTATCAATGAAACATGGTTTACAAGTTTAATAATAAAATTCACAGAGACTTCCTGTCTTATTTTTAGTAGGCATTTATTCATTACATGACAAAATGGTTAGATCCACTATTTGTGGCCTGAGGCTGCACAGTGCACCAAGAAGCTGCCTCCAATTCAACACTGTAGATCTCATGTTTAAAGACAGTAAAGAGAGCGTGAACACTGCCTTGGTGTTCTTAAAATTATAGTAGTGACTCCATAACTTCCTTTAAGATACAGAGAAATTTACATTAGAAGTAGTGGCAGTTTTATTTAAAAACAAAACAAAACAAAAACAGTCTGCAGTTAAAACATCTGGAGTGCTTTATCAAGCCTGAACTAAGTTTAGTGCAAAAAAAAAAAAAAAAAAAAAAAAAAAAGACAAAACAAAACAAAATAAACCCTAAATTTCAGAATGATAATTCATCCAATTATTAATACAGTAGAAACAATTCTTTTTTGTTTCTACTACTGTTACTTGGTTTTGGGTACCATGAAACTATTTACTGCTTAAAATATTACACCTTATAATGCTTTAGAAGTACATTTCTGAAATGTTGGTTTAATGTAAAACTCATAATCATTTAAATTCTGAGATTTAAATTAAGTTTACTATGTTCAATACCACCTAAATATATATTGATCCAATCTAGGAAGTTAAATGAACTTTAAAATGAAGGTTCACAGTTTTATTTCACATTTACGTCTTCAGCCTTGATTCAATCTAACCAAGCCTAGAATCAGTTTTCCTAAGCCTGAGACTGTCACGCCAATCTGATGCTGGACTGAGGTTTCACAGCTTAAATCAAGTACTATAGGGAACTCACAGATGAGGTGCAGGAAAAGACTTCATGGAACAGTTTTTATTGTTGTTGCTATGATTCTACTGCTTAAGCACAAAACAAAAATCCAACTTAACAGAAGTTTGCCTAAATACTGTTAGCTCCTCAAGGTAGACTGGTGACAGAGGAGCATATGAATGTCAGAGAAGAACTTGCCAAAGAAGACCAAGGTTCAAACAATCTTAATGCAATTCCAGCTTTCTTAGAACATTTATGAGGATTAGAGAAATTTGATAAATAATTTTTGTGCTGGGGACAGCATAACATGGCGGGGACTACTAGAAGTAGGCCAGGATGGAGACATTTCATAAGCCCATGGCAGCTCCTAGTAAAAAAAGATTCTGTCTGGGACCCCGAGAAGGAGGAGACACATCCCTCCAGGGGACACGTGTAGGCTGGAATGGAGACATGTCAGTAGCCTGCAGCAGCTCTTTGTAAAAAACAGTTGTTCCTATTTCTCCCAGCCTTAGCCCTGGACAAGAGCTGATAAATTTCATTTGTGCGTGACTGCTTTTCAGTTGGCCTTGGTGTGCATTAATTATTCTATTATATCTGACTTTCCTACTTCTTTCTCCTTCTGCTCTGGTAAATTCTGTGAAACTAGATGTTTCTTGATATAATGATTCTTAAACAATTAAAAATTGTGGCATAGGGGCACAGCACAGCACAGTCCTAATGGTCCCAGTACATGCTGTGTGTTGTCATCTTGGAAACAATGTAATAACTGCACAATGGTAGTTCCGGATTAATGTTTGACTTGCAAAGAAGGTTTGAAGAAATTATTAGAAAATAAAATAGAGCCAACATTGGGACCCCAAGAAAGAAAAATACTATTAAAGTTACAAAAATAAATTTTGCACAATATTTAAGAGTGGTTCCTGAATGAGAAAGTATAGAATACATATATCTTATACTAGTAAAACTAAGTCAAAACACTGGGACTCTTAGCAGAAAAGACTCATTGTATGTAACTTACAGAAGCAGAAAGCTGCTGAGCAGGAACTGCTGAATTAAGGGTTAACTTGATTCTTTCTGGCCACTGCCTGGCAGCTTCTCCCATGTCATTTATCATTAGAGCTTCAGAGGAAAATGCAAGTAGCTGACCTCGGAGCTCTGAGCTCAGAAGTATAATAAGTCAATAGTTAAAGCTTAAATAATAAGTTTGAAATAATTATTATTTTGGCCATAGGCCTTGGAATAGGGAAGCTAGAAACTTTGGGGAACAACTATAATTCTTGATTCTTTGTGGGATGTGGTTATTCTTTTCAATTTTTCTTTGGCAATGATTACACAATGTCTTTTTTTCTACCTGCTTTTGGAGTATCAACAAAAGACTGAGGCAAGAAAAAGGCAAGAGAGCAAGTGAAGAGCATGTGAAGATCATGTAAAAAGCAAGTGAAGAGCATGTGGAGAGCATGTGAAGAGCATACGAAGAGCATGCAGAGAACATGTGAAGAACATGTGGAGAGCATGTGAAGAGCATGTGGAGAGCATTTGGAAAGCATGTGGAGAGCAAGTGGAGAGCATGTGAATAGCATGTGGAGAGCATGTGGAAAGCATGTGGAAAGCATGTGGAGAGCAAGTGGAGAGCATGTGGAGAGCATGTGAAGAGTATGTAGAGAGCATGTGAAGAGCATGTAAAGAGCATGTGCAGAGCATGTGCAGAGCATGTGAAGAGCATGTGAAGAGCATGTGAAGAGCATGTGAAGAGCATGTGAAGAGCATGTGAAGAGCATGTGGAGAGCATGTGAAGAGCATGTAAAGAGCATATGGAGAGCATGTGAAGAGCGTGTGGAGAGCATGTGGAGAGCAAGTGGAGAGCATGTGGAGAGCATGTGGAGAGCATGTGGAGAGCAAGTGGAGAGTAAGTGGAGAGCAAGTAGAGAGTAAGTGAGGTGAGAGTGAGATGCACATGAGGTGAGTGGAGAGTGAGTAGAGAGAATGTGAGAATGTTAAGAGTGAAGAGAGAATGTAAGGTGTGTATGGAGTGCGCATGAGTGAAAGGAGAGTGCATGTGGCGTGTATGAAATGTGTCTGAGGAGTGTGAGAATTTGAGAAAAAAAAGAATGCACAGGAGGAAATCAGAGTGCACAAGAGAATGCAGCATGTGTGCAGCCTCAAGCTGCAAGCAAGCGAGAAATGACAAAGAGTAAGAGAGGAGAGAGAGCAAGTCTTGAAAATTTGTCTGCCAGTTTGTACCAGAAAAGTAGTCTGTGTCTACTTATTATGCGCCTTCCAGATATCCCTCCTTCCAGTTGAGAACTCTGATCCTGTGTCGAGGCTGGACCCTGACAATTTTGGTATTAATCAAAGCTGCCTTTGTCTTGCCCTTTAGGAGGCATCACCAGAAAAAAAAAATGACATGAAAAAAAGGTAAGCATAGAGAACTCAACACCCACTGAGAGAGGTATTAATTTCATATGCTCCATAATTAACGGCATATAATTCCATATGCTTATGATTTTTTTTTTAAATCTCTAAGGCTGAAAAGGTAGATTTGACTAAAAGTGTCAAGAAGTTTCATTTTCATTTTACTATTTGAAACCTGAGTCAACACCAAAAGAACTCAACACCGAGAGAGGTATTAATTTCATATGCACCATAGGGGCATATGAAACCAATGGGCATACAGGCCAATGGGCATAGGTGCCCACAGATTTTTCTTTTAAATTACAATTACTACCAGACTCTTACCTTGAAGAACCTGAAACTTATGATCACTCGAGGAATTAAGAAATCGATCCACAATAGTAATTCTGTTCTGGAGTAGCTTCTCAATCAGATCAAGTCCTTCGGGTCCCAGCAATTCAAATAGCTTTAAAAGAAAATAACAAAATGAACTTTTACACATTAAAATCCTATGGAGCAAAACAATAAAGTCAAACTAATCATATGTAATAAATAAGATGTAAGAAAAGAATCAACTTGTAAAAGAAATTCTCAACTGTCTTCATAGCAGCCTTATTCTTAATAGCCAGAAACTGGAAACATGTTCTCCACTGAAGAATGGCCACAGAAAATGTGGTAAATCTACACAGTGGAATACTACTCACCCATTAAAAACAAGAACAACATGAATTTCACAGGCAAATGTATGGAACAAGAAAACATCGTCCAGAATGAGTTAACCCAGACCCAAAAGGACATGCAATCTGAGATCAATGGAAGGAGGAAAACGGGGGCGGGGGGATGGGGAGGAGGGAAGAGAGGATGGGGAGAAGAGGAGATCATATGTAAAGAAAGCAGGGGAGAGAGAAGGGACATCTGCTGGGGGTAAGGGTGTGTAATCTCTAGGAGATGCCAGAGACCTGGAATGGGGAGAGGCCTTAAAGGGTCTATGGGAGTGACCCTAGTTGAGATTCCTAGCAGTGGGATCTAGATGCTCCTGAAGTGGCTACTTCCTATAGCCAGGCAGGACTCCAAGTGGTAGAGTAAGGACAGCAACGCACCTACAAAGCCTTTGGCCCAAAGTGTGTCCTGCCTACAATATGTGCAGAGACAAAGGGAATGGCCAACCAATGACTGTCCCAAACTGAGACCCATCCCATGGGCGAGAACTGACACTATTGATGATATTCCATTATTCTTGCAGATTGGAATCTAGCCTAATTGTCCTCTGAGAGGCTCAGCTCAGCAGCCAAAGAGATGTAGAGCCTCACACCCAGACATTAGATGAATACCAAGAGATATCAAAGAGTTGAGAGAAAGAATGAGGGACCTGAAGAGTACAGGGACTCTACAGTAAGACCAAGAGTCAAACTAACCTGGACCCTTGGGAGCTCCCTGAGACTCAATTACTAACCAAAGAACAAACACAGGCTGGACCTAGGGCTCCTGCACTATGTAGCAGATGAGTAGCTTGGACTTCTTACAGGTCCCCCAAACTGAAGAAAGTGCTGTCCCTGTGCCTGTTGCCTGCCTGCTGGCTTATAGACCCCACACCTCTGGTCTCAATGGGAGAGGATGTGCCTGGTCCCTCAGAGACTGGATGAGAGGGGACAGGGAGAGTTGATACCCAGAGGGGGACTTCCTCATCTAAAAAAAGAAGGGGAAGGGGGAAAGAGAGGACTTGCATGAAGGGGTACCAGGAGGAGAGGAAGGGCTGACATTGGGTATTGTAAAGGGAATAAACGAATAAATAAACAAATAAATTTAATTTAAAATAAAAGAAAATTCTCTACAATGGAAAGGAAAATCAGTACTTTTATAAAGACAACTTGTGGTTATATAATCAAAGATCATAATTCTGCTTTTAAAAACTATTATAATTTGAATACATAACTCTACATCACACAATAAATTATTATTTATAGTTTTCTCTGGTGTGATAAAATTAAATTCTAGGATTTAGTTTACTTGTCAACATTTTTCTGATTTTTACAAAGACCATAGGCTATTAGCTACCTAGTAGTTTACTAGAACAGCTGTCATTTTAGACTTAGAAAAAGATTTTAAATAATCATGAATGAATACTAAATTTTAGACATATTTTAAATACAGAATAAATCTGAAATCTAAAACACAGTTCAGAAAAGTCTTTATACACATATTACTTTCCTATACAAGAGTTTTCAAAAAGATTTCAGTCATGGAGTAAGAACAAACTTTAGGAGTCAGAGACCTACAATTAGGATTCGAAACTTTTTCTTCTGGAAAGGACCAGACATCATCAAATATGAGCTGAGATGACATACACACACACACACACACACACACACACACACACACACACACTTATCTTTTTCAGATTGTTACACTCTTAAATTCGCATGTGAAGAAGTTAAATTAACCAAATTTTGTTGTTTTAGAATTTATACACAAAGTCATAAGACAAAAACTCCTGGTGAGTGTATGATTTATTAAATATAAAATTTTTTGCTCTTTAGTGAAGTTATATAAGCAAAAAGAAAATAAAACAAGATGAAATATGAAGAATGATCCTGTCTTATCAACACTAAAAGTATCAGCAAAATAAAAACATGTATTATATGTCTAAACTATAATAAGCACTAATCCTATAAAATCTGGCCTAATAATCTTCTCATATTCAAGTACTAGTATTATTTGATTTTATAAAACCTAAACTGAGGAAACTTACATAAATTATCCTACATTACACAGATAATAGAAAAACTAAGTTTGAAGTAATACCTACCTGAATCTGAACATGATATTTTACAGAAAGCTATTATGAGTCTATGAACAGAGATACACAAACCAACTAGCAGATCTAGGGCTGTATGCCTAAATCACATTTACTAAATAAATTACATTTATTTAGGGATCACAGGTTTCACTTAGGTCAACCTGAATAGTAAGACAGCCTTGTAAGAAAAAGATCAGGAGTTTTTGGTGTTGATGATGACATACTGAAGTTTAGCCCCTTCAAATGCAAGGACTTTTAAAATATTATAAGCTCTCTAGATGTCTGAAAAAATGGTTAATATACAACAAGAATAAGAAATATATAATAACTCTTAAGTAACAAAAAGAAACACTGACACATGTTAAACTAAAGATAGACAAATGATCAGAAAAGATTAACACAGGATCCATATTTTAGCCATGGTACAATAAGCAGCTAATAAGAAGCATCCTATAAAATCTCAAGTATTTATTAAGCACTACAATATTTCTCTTCAGATTAATAAACCAATAGCAACCATCATATCTAGGAAAACAATGGTCAGTAAAAACAAATATACATTCATATAGAAAATAGTGTAGTTTCATTGGAAATGTATCAAGGAAATAAAATCATTTTCAGAAATCATATACAGGAAGCATTTAGTATATATTAAGAATATTAAGTACTTATCTTAGTAAAAGCTATGAAAGAATACAGTAAAGACTTTCTATAATCATAACTAGCATTCTAAGAAGGGATTAGAATGCTTTATTTTAAGATATAATGTTTTCAATAACACCTAGTAATTTTGCCTTTGAACAAAATATTGAAAACTTAAAACTTCCTAATGTCCCCTCCCCAGAAAACAGTCTCTAAGACATTACATCTTGCAGGAATCTAGGCCACTGATGGTTTTCTGTCCAAAGCCACTGGTCTTTCATCTGAGAACTAACTGTAAAACTATCCATAGCTTTTGAGGTATCCTTGATATCAATTCTGTCTCTTTTTTCAGCTCTTCTTGCTTCCAATTTCAAGAGTTCTTCTATGCATTGGTACAAGTCATTTATTCTGCCCGCCCCCCAACAAAAATATTTATTCAAATGTCAGGTACAAGGCCACGCAGGCAGCATGTACATGAATAGATATCACATTACTTAACATAATAACTAGGGCTACTAACTTAGGAAAGAAAGGAATTTGCTTTGTCCTGAAGTTCTGGCAGCACTATGCCTTCCAATGTGAGTAGCACATAACAAAGGATTCTGCCAGACAAGACCACTGTCACAATAATCCAGTATGTGAAGCCACTGATATAGTCAGGCAGACATGGATCTGGCTCCCATATTCTCCTTCAAGTGAATTCTTAAATCCTCAAGACTTCCCAGTCTTACTCCACACCAACATTACTCTGGTGACCCAACCTTTACCACCTGAACCTCTGGGGACACAATCCATACTCAAACCATAGTACTCTGCTCCTGAGAGTACATTCACTACCAACTATGGAATCAGACACCCACAAGTTATTCCACAACAAACAGATTAGTGTTTGCAACAGCAACTCTAAGTAACAGTAACATAAGTGATCAGCATTAGTAGCAAGTATCTTCACAAAGTCATATTACAGGCTTCAAGATAAGCCTCAATACATCCCAAAGAGAAGTAATGCAAAGTATGTTCAGTAAACACAGTAAAATGAAACTAAAAATCATAATAAGACAGTTTGAAAAATTCTCAAATATGTGCTAATTAAGTAACCAAAAGAATAATAACTAATTGATCCAAAGTTCAGGAAAATATATATACTTTTGGATGCAAATAGGAATAAGAGACAGCTGGAAGTGGATATGATCAAGTATGAAAGCATGAAAAAATCAGGAGTAAATTCAGAGTAAATTTTATGAAATGTAGTTAAAACAGTGCTTAAAAGGAAATTTATGGCCATACATTCCGTTGAAAAAGCATTCAGATCAACTTCATTTTCAACCTTAAGGTAACAGAGAAAGGAAAAGCAGACATGCAAAGAAAATAGTAAGCCCTGAGCACAAATAAATGAATTGCAGCACAGAAAAACAAAAGAGAGAATCAAGAAAACCCAAAGACTTTAAAACTTTTAGCTGGTTTAAAAAAGGGGAGATGGGGGAAGACTAGAATGAATTATGCATTACAAAGATTCAACACTGACAAACTAACTCAAGGACTTACAGACCACCTGTATAGACTGCTAGCAAGGGAAAGGATGATTAGTGGCCAAATCCAGGCCACAGAAAGACAAGGTTCAGAATTTGTTGTCAGCCAAGCAATTCATGGAAAAATTAAATTTTGCTGACGGCTTCTACTGAATCTTTAAAAAACGTTAATACCAATTCTTAACATTATGCACAAATTAAGAACATGCAAAAACATTTCTAAGCTGATTTTTCTCAAAGTCAATACTAGTGACATCCAAACCAAATGCATAACAAGAAAACTATAGGTCAGTGACTTTGGAATATGGAGACAAAGAGTATCTATGAAGTACTCGCAAAGTAAACTCAGAAACATATTCAAATATCTTAACTTAGATTAATTAGATAAATGGATAGTCAGAAAGACAGGACAGACATTGTGATAAAGTGAAATCAATGCAACCAATACAAAGCAGACACAACGGGGAAAATCGACCAATATGAATACCTTATCAAAAAAATTTAAAAAATGAACAATTAGTTTAACAAATGAGAAAAAGACAATTTTATTTTTCATGAGAAAAAATAAGTATATTGAAGAGAATTGTGTATCTTCATAAAGGACACCAATGAAAACTGACCGCTAACTATGGTATTGTTTCATAAAAGATCAAAATCGCTTAGCCATGAAGATCAGAAAAAAGACAAAGTCTCAACTCACCACTGCTATTCAACACTGCGTGGAGGTTCTAGCCAGGGCATTAGGCAAGAAAAAGATATATAGGGCATCTAGATAGAAAGAGAAGAAATAAAACTATTTATTCACAGATGACATACTCTTGCATACAGAAAATACTGCTGGAAATAATATTTTCTTCAAGGATGCACAAGATGATATAAATATATAAAAATCAATTGTATCCTGTACTAATAAAGAATAATCTAAAAATGAAACTGAGAAAATAATCCCTTCTATAATGTCATCAAAAATTACTGAGGAATTGTTTTTAAAGAAGAGTCAGACTTTTCTGCTGTAAAAGTAACTACAAAATACAACTGAAAAAAAAAACTAAAATCCTAAATAAAAATCAGTATCTATGAACCTGAACACATAATACTGAGATTTTTAATACAACTCGTATTACTCTACAGATTCAGTGCAATCTCTCCTAGAATCCCTGGTGACTTGTTTGCAAAAAGTAGCACAATAACTCTCAAATTCATACAGAATTGGGAGAAACCCAGAATAGTAAAAAGAATCTTGTGAGGATGGAGGAAAGAACAGTTTATGATTCAGGTCTCTATTTCTACACTCACAACAAAGTAATCAAAACCAAAACTGTGCCATATTGGCATACAGATAAACAAAACAAACAAGAGAAAACAACAACAGTAAAAATCCAGCATGTGACTACAGAGAATTGACTTCTGGTGGGTAGGTCAAGACAAAAGGAAGAAAGTCTTTCAATAAGCAACAATGGAATAACCAGAGAAAAGAGGGAAGAGGAGGAGAGGGGAAGGAAAAGAGAAAGAAAGGACAAAGGAGAAGATAAGACTAGTGCCTGAAATCACAAACAAAACTTAACCCAATGCTAATCAATGGTCTAAAGGCCTTAAAATCTAAAACTATAAAACTCTTAAGAGAAAACATAGCAGAAAATCTTCATGAAAAGGATGCTTAAATACTTCCTCAAAAATATGAGCAAGAAAAGACAACAGGAAATAAATAAAGTAAGTTCATGCTTCCAAGAATACACTCAAGAAAGTAAAAAGACAATGCAAAGAACAAAAAAATATTTGCAAAGACAGATGCAACAAGAAGCTTCTGTACAACATATAAATAAATCTTAATTCAGGAATAGTAAAAAAATAAAAATATAAAGCATTTAAGTTTCTCTATGAAATACACATCACTGTATACTAAGCGTGATAACACCCAATATGACACAGTCTTGAGGAAAACACATTTTAGGAGATCAAAGAGTTAAGGATGGCAAATGTGAAAGGGTAAAGGACAAAGATTCATAAGATGATTTAAGAGAAGAAAAATGCTATAATTGCATGTATCTGTGCATATATAAGAACTCATGATTTGTATACTTTAAATATATGCAAAATTACATCAGTAAACCTATAAAAAGATGCTCATGAGCCACAACTGCTTGAAATGCCAAGAGTTATCTAATTATTGCTTAGGGCTGAAAGATATGATTGAAACATTTTCCTGTATGAGAAGTTTTCATACTATTCCTTGTATTCTATGTACAAGTTAATGGAGATCACTGTATTCCAACACGTGTATACAGTGTGAACCAGTCTAATACAGTTTCCCATTTTACTCATTCCCACCCTACACAACCTTTACATTCATGCCAACCTTTTTAGAAAATATTTTAGATGAGTATTTTCTATTATTGTTAGTCAGACACAAGGCCTGCCTCAAAGATCAAAGGTAGTATTAAAGAACTTTCTACAGAACGCGGTGGAATCAGAAAAGTAGGAAGGGATGAATAGAAAGGATAAATCCAATATTTACCTATGTCATTATCCCTCATGAAGCACACACATATACACACTATAACAGGAAACACTGGGGGGGGGAGGACAAACAGTATGGACTACTCTTCAAATTTATCAAGTCTTAAGATTCTGTGAATTCTTAAAATGAGGTATTAGCCCTCATGAAGCACACACATACACACACTGTAACAGGAAACACTAGGGGGGGGGGAAGAGGTCAAACAGTATGGACTACTATTCTTCAAATTTATCAAGTCTTAAGATTCTTTGAATTCTTAAAATGAGGTCATTTCTTCTAGAAGAAAATAATACTGTCAGAACTAACCTTGCACATTCATCTTCTTAACCATTCAGCTACTTTATCCTGTGTTTCTTGTTCACAAATGGGAAATTCTAGTAAGAAATATTTTTGGACAAAAACAATTTTAGAAAACCACTAGCTTGCAATCCCACCAGCAACGAAGGAGTGTTCCTCTTTCTCCACATCCTCACCAACATGTGCTATCACCTGGGTTTTTTTTATCTTAGCTCATTCTGATTGGTATAAGGGTAATTTTGATTTGCATTTCCCTGATGACTAAGGACTTTGAACATTTCTTTAAGTACTTGTCAGCCATTTGAGATTGCTTTGTTGTGATTCTTTTAGTTCTGTATCTCATTTTTTGATTGGGTTGTTTGGTTTTCTGGAGGTTAACTTCTTCAGTTCTTAATATATTTTGGATACTAGCCCTCTATGGGATGTGGGGTTAGTGAAGGTTTTCTCCCAATCTGTGGGTTGAGGATTTGTCCTATTGACTATGTCCTTTACTGTACAGAAGCTTTTCAGTTTCATGAGGTCCCATTTATCAGTTCTTGATCCTAGAGCCTGAGCCATTGGAGTTCCATTTAGGAAATCTCCCCCACCGCACACCAATGGGTTCGAGGCTGGAAGACCAGCAATCTCAACTAACCTGGACCTCTGAGATTGCTTAGACACTGAGCTACCAACCAGGCACCATACAGTAGCTGATATGAGGCTGCTAACATATACAGCAGAGGTCTGCCTGGTTTGGCCTCAGTGAGAGAAGACACACCTAACCCTCGAGAGACTTGAGGCCCCAACATGTGGGGAGGTCTGGTAGGGTAAATGGGGAAAGACATCCTCTTGGAGATAGGGGGAGGAGGAATGGGATGAGGAACTGTGCATACCTGGAAGCTAATTTCTAATAAAAGAATGTGGAATAATGGCAAAGACAGTAACTTCTTAATAACACTGTTAGGATCCCATGATTAACAAAACAAGCAAATAAGAAACTATTCCATTGTGAATGCATGATTTATGTAACTTCCAGACAAAGAATTTTAGCAGAGTACTGGGATAAGTGGCCATCATATTTAACAATTCAAAATTACGTTTTCTGTAACATTTGTCGTATCTATCCACTCCAGGAGCAGGTACCCTTCCACACACAAACTAACTTGGCACTGACAGTGACTATTGACAAAGGTACAGCTGTCTGGGTCATTGTTCACTGTTCTAATACAAGAACCAAGAGCTACAAAAATAAAAAGGAAAGAGAGAGAGAGAGGTTAGCTATGTGTACAGAGACATCTATCAAAGAAATCTGTACAACACAGAAGAATTCAGCTACCAATGAAAGCGTGATCCTGCAGGATTAGAAGACATAATAGATACAGCTGATATGCTTCCCTGGGCAGTTTGCTACTGTTGTTGCTTTGTCTGAAACAGCAAGTCTTTCTATAAAACAATCTGGCCTTCAACCTGCAAACTTAACACTTCAGATTCCCAACTGCTGGAACTATAGGTATATGCTACTATTCCCAGCACTAGTAAATATTATTCAATATTATCTACTTATTATTTGAGAGCACAGAATATGTTAACATTCTTGCTGCTAGAATAAAATACTTTTTGACCTATATTACTATTTTCCTTTAAATTACTAAATAAAAAACTATGTTCATCAGATTAAAAGGCTTTTTTAAAAATAGAATATACACAGCATAATTTTAAAATAGTATTTTTTCTTGTTTCTTGATGTGAAAGTTTATTAGCTGGATACAAGTTTTGCATCTTTCAAGATGCAAGCCAGCTCTGAAAGCATGGCTCAGTGGTTAAGAGAATGTACTTACTGATAAGTGCATATTAGCCACAAAGTACAGAATACCCAAGATATACCCCACAGATCCAAAAAAGTGAAACAAGATGGAAGGTCCAAGTGAGGATGCTTAAATATCACTTACAAGGGAGAACAAAATAGTCATGGGAGGCAGAAGAGGGAAGGAGGGACCTCAGTGGAAGAAGGAAGGGGGAGGGGATAGTGGGTAGGGTCAGGTGAGGGCAGAGAAAGAAGAGAGGCCCAGATTTGGTATAAAATGCAGAATACAAAGAAAAACTAAGCTCCATTACTAAAAGCACTTTCAGGTTAAGATCTATTGCTGCTGACTATCCCCAATCCAAAATGTTTGAGATAGAAGTGGATTGATTTTAGTTGTTTCAGATTTGAGAACATTTGCATATGCATGTAAAACAGCTTGAGAATAGGACTAAAGATTCGTTTCCTATTTAAACTTCCTACTGAAAGCATTGCATTCCCACTTTAGCTATGTTCTACAATCGGAGAAATATTCCTCAAAGCTACTACTATGTTAGAATGTAACATGTCCTTCACATCTTAAGTGTTTGAGCACTTAGTGCCCAGCTGGAGCACTGGGAAACTGAGGGAACCTGAAGGAGTTGGATGAGAAAGTGGGTTACTGGGAGCAGGACTCCTTGGGGTTTTACACCCTAAACACAAGTTCTGGTTCACTCTCTGCTTTCAGAGATGCAGCAGCCTTGTCTTCCTGTATGCCATGCTTTCTCTCCCATGGCCCAGGGACTGCAGGCCAGAATAAAGCCTCCCTCCCTTAAGTTGTTTCTTGTCAGGTGTTTTGTCATAGCAATGAGTGAAGTAACTAACAGACACCTTCAGAAAAAAAAAACAGACTCTCCACCACACAAGAACAAAGACAATACAAATACTCTAGTGATGGATCAGAATAAATAAGCAACCTAGTTTAAAGTATTAGTTTTCATTTTTATCCATAATTTTATTAGGCTAAGTCTACTGTCAGGTACATTATATAAAAATTTGTAAGCATAGAACTCCAAATTTTTAAGCCAAAACACCACATAACCCAGTTCAATTTTCTAATGTTATCCAATCTTAGATTTTAGAGGTATTCTAAATTAGGCACAGAGATACACTGCCACCAATACTGAATGTAGCCTTCACCTTTTTTATATGAATGTCTTTAAGAAATCTGTAACTGAAATGTTGGGCAAAATCAGAGGAAAAACAGATAAGTAATGAAGAACTAAATAAGCCAAGAGTGTTGGCTCATCCTAACACTTGGGAGGCTGAGACAGGAGAACTGCTATGAGTTCAAGGATGAGTTGGACTAAAAAATGAGGCCCTACTTCTAAAACAAACAAACAAGCAAACAAAGGAAGTATTTGCCCACAGTGTGGAAATAAACCAATATTAAGGATAACTTTTTAAATTACTTCATATCATTTTTAGTCAACTCTTAATTTCATCAATTGTATCAATCAATAGGCATTTTTTAAAATCTTATTTGCAAAACTTAGATATGAGTATCATCTAATGAACCTGTAGTTACATGGTGCTATTTATATTCCAACTAATAAAAATTAAATAAAATTTAAAAGAAAAAATTTTAATCCCCTCGTCATGTGTGGCTATTAGATATCACATTAGACAGCAAATACAGAAAAAGTATTTTCACCAATGTAAAAAGCATTGACATGTAAGTTATTTTTAGACTATTGCAAAGTACTGTAACACTCATCAAGTATATGTTTAAACTACATAATCTGATTGTACCTTACTTATGAACTGGATTGTAACAGTCAGTGGTTTACAGTATGATTCACTCTGTGTGGTACACCTTACGGGTCTTAACAACAAACAATTACAACAGCATTTGATTCATCGTTATCATACACAATAAATTTATCTCCCTAAATGTTCTTGGTATAACTCATATTCATCCATTTCTACCCTCCCCCCCAATTCTTCACAAGTATTTACTGCTTCACTGACACAATTTCATATAAAATATTCATATCGCTTATTTTAGTATATTTGAAAGTTGTACCAAATACTATAATCAATTATTACAAAAGATATAGGAATGAGTACTTGCAAACAGTTTTTTTTTTATAACTGAACCCAGGACTTCATCTATACCAGAAGACATATTCTTTGTGCAAGTTATTTAATCTTTTATTTAGTTGACCTTGAGACATTTAAATTTATTTAAACTTGGAGCCCAGGCTAGGATCAAACTAACAATCTCCCTGTTTTAAGGAATGGTAATTGTAGACATGCCATCACCAAGCCAGACATCAACAGTTAAAATATACAGATACAAAGCTCACTTCCACTGTAAAATAAATACAACTAAAAACTGGATATAATAAGACCTTCATGCTCTTTTGTAACTAAAGAATGGAAAACTCTCAGAGGACTTATTAGTTAAAACAATTGCATGATTTATTAATAAAATCTAAATCATACATCAAAAAATAAAAAGCAACACTACCAAAAGCTGATTTCTTAAATCAAACAAATATTAGAAAAAAAAAAAAAACACGAAAAAAGTAGAGACTAGGATAAAATGACTAAACCTACTAAGA
This sequence comes from Arvicanthis niloticus, assembly GCF_011762505.2. Taxonomy (NCBI): domain Eukaryota; kingdom Metazoa; phylum Chordata; class Mammalia; order Rodentia; family Muridae; genus Arvicanthis; species Arvicanthis niloticus. The sequence continues at coordinate 8,074,755 of NC_047677.1, forward strand.
GAGACAAAGACAGTGATGAATTATTTTGTAGCAAAAGGATTAAATACTGGGACCAAGTAGTTATTTATATGGAAACATAGAGTTGTCAAACCAAATTTAACAATGAAATGGAATGTCAGAATAAGTACTGGAGACTCTGAAATGACATTAAATTCTGACCTCTGATATTACTGTAAAGGCCACAGTAGCATTAAATGTTCTTGGAAGAAATACCTTTCTTTCTTATAGGAAATTTTCTGAAAATAAAAGAAAGCTTCACAAGTTTCTTTTATAAAGTTCCAATATTAGATTTTAAAAGTGAATACATTATAAACTCTCTACTCAGGCTCGTACACTAGGCAACATATAAGGATGTAAAAGCAACTTGTTACAGCATAAATAATTTCTCAAGAAAAGAGAGAAGAGGAATTCTGATTCTCACAAATTAAAGAAAACTCATCCATTTCCATTTTAATTATACAGATATGCATTTTAAAGCTTAAAATGTTATACACATTAAAGTAGTAAAGAACATATGTTACAATTAAAGTAAGCATAGTATACAAGCTAAAATTATTTAAGCCTTTGAGGTAATAAGCAATTTCCCACTTGCATGTGATATAGACAAGGTGACTGTCCTGATTTTGTTTTTTGTTTATTTGTTGGGTTGGGGTGTGTGTGTGTGTGTGTGTGTGTACTTGACACAAGCTATAGTTATCTGAGAAGAGAGAACCACAATTGAGAAAATCCTTTCCTATAATGGCCTATAGGCAAGCCTCTTAATTTATGATTGTTGTGGCCCAGCCCATAAAGAGTGATGTCATCTCTGTACAGGTAGTTCTGGGTTGTGTAAGAAAGTAGGCTGAGCAGGCCAGTAAGCAGCACACCTCCATGGCTTTTGTTTCAACTCCTGCTTCTAGGTTCCTGCCCTCAGTGATAGACTGAGACCTGAAAGTTGTAAGCTGAAATAAATGGTTTCCTCCTCAAGTTGCTTTGAACAAGGTGTTTTATCACGACAATAGAAACCCCAAAACAGTAATAATAATAATCATAATGGTAATAATATATATTATCATATATATTATTACTCTGAAAAGAACTCTGAATCTATGATTCATGTATAATTAAATACTGAATAATTAAAATACATAGATATAATTTTATATATTAATCCTCATTTGGTTTGTGGCATAGAAAATTAGTAAATATTCATACACTAAAATAAAGTCACAATGAATCTAAAAAACTATCATGAAAATTAGGACAGCATTTATCTCAAAGGAGAAAAGTGCAATGCAAATTACTGCTGCTTGCAGAGAATTATATAAATTATATTTTCATAATAATTAATGACCACTATTTCTAGGTATTTAATCTAACATAACAATTTAGCAAACCTAAACCCAAAGTCATTTACAAGTTTAATTAAAACAACTTGAACTGTGATCAAGATTTATTGTCATAAACTAGATATAATTAGATGGGCAGGGTGGTGGTTTGAATGAGAATGACTCCTATAGGTTCATATAATTGAATATGCACTAGTTAGTGAAACTGTATGGGAATGATTAGGAGGTGTGGCCTTTTGAAGGAGGTGTCACTGGGAGTGGGCTTTGTGGTTTCAAAAGACTGGCACCATTTCCGTTAGCTTCCCCCATCCCCTCTCTGTTTCTTTCTGGTGGATCAAAATGTGATCTCTCAGCTGTTTGTCACCATGCCCTTGCTCACCACAATAGACTTTTACCTGGAACTGTACAGCCAAATTAAACACTTTCTAAGTTGCCTTGGTCATAGTGTCCTATCATAGTGATATAAAACCAACTAAGGCAATTAGTAAAGTTAAGCGAGGAAAAAACTGTACCATTAGAAGTTTGGTTTACATTTTAATACATATATTGACAGTTTCCTAATTTATAGAAAGGAAATAGGCTAACTTCATCCCAAAAGATGTTTACAATCTTAAGAAAGAACACAGATAACTGAACAAAACTGTCTACTGTCTTTAATATTTATCTGAATGTTTACATCATTTTAAGTTTAATACTTGTTTACAAACTGGTATTTCATGTGCTCTTCCAAGTAAGTCTGAACAACTTTCATTGTATCAGATCTAATTTTATGATTTACTTTCCTTTTAAAATATAGACATACACACATACACACACACACACACACACACACACGTACGTACACACACACATACATATACATACATACAGTCAAACTTCAGGCAACACAATGGTGTTGGATTGATAAACTTTGTTAGATTACTTTTTATTTCGAAAACTTTAAGAATTCATTCCACATAGTAAAAAAAAAAAAAAATGAATGAATGAATTTAAAGAATTAAACTGAAGACAATATATAGTCTACATTTATACCTGAAAAGATACAATTTATCTTGTTACTATAAAATGAGTAGAATTTTACAGTAATAATAATAATTTTAAATGCAGAAGAACATATGAGAATCTGGTAAGAATCAGACTGACATGATTTACAAAAATACAATTCCATACTTCATACTATACATAGTATAGCAGTGTGTGTGTGTGTGTGTGTGTGTGTGTGTGTGTGTGTGCGCGCGTTGGGGGTGGTTGCTGTCCTATAGTAATTTCCTTGCAACTGAAACATTTCATATTGCACAGGAGATTTTTAAGACAAAAGATAAACAACTCAAAAAACATCAGAAAGTTCCTGAAACTGACCAAATTCAATAGGACCCTTTCCCTCAGAATAATCAATTAAGGCCAGATGAGGGACACTCTCAGACAAGTCAGGAGGCAAAGACAACTAACTCTGAGACCAGCAGAGCTGCCTGGAAGAGATTTAGACCAACTGAGTCACTTGTAAAACATACTCTCAAATCTCTTGAGCTGCCTATATATTGTATAGTGTGCTTCAGGTTTCCAGCTTTTGTCAGCAGTAACCAGTACTAGAGTGGGCTTTGGTGATTCAGCTGTCCTTGAGTCATTTCTGCTTCTGTAAATAACCTACCATCCACATTCCTATAGGTAATGCCAGTAAAACTCACTGGTTCACTAAATTGGATTTTGGCGGTATCCTTGCTTTGGTTTGTTGTGAACTCTCCATCTGTGGTAACTAGACATGTATGTACACAGTGAGTCTCTCAGAAAAAGTCTTGTCACATAACACCTGTTCTGTCACTTAGCACTTTACTTCTCTGAAACAGAATCTCTCACTAAACCTAAAGCTAAACTGATAGCCAGCAAATCCCAGCAGTCCTTCTGTCTGTGCCCATGTTCCAGCACTAGGTTATAGGTACCCAGGGCCATGCTCATCTTTTTATGTAGGTCCTAGGAACCTAAAATCAGGTCATAATGCTAAAATACATCTCAAGTGCTCTTACCATTAAATAATTTCTTCAGCATTTCTTTAGTATTTCTTACAAAATAATATTTAATAGATTTAGTGTTATTTTGTAAACATGCAGCAAATCAACTAAAATACTAAACTTTTCTTTTAATTTTGAATAAAACAAATAACAATAGTGGTACTGATCAAAGAATAGCAGTGTACATTGCTGGTACCTTTGAGAATATAAATAGGGTTTCAGAACATAAAGTTTAGACTACTACATTAAGCCATGCTAATTACTCTCATAAAAATTTCAAAGACACCAGAATCATGTGAGATACAAATAAATATAGAAATCATAGTTTTCGCTCAGAAGACAATCTAACCAAATAATTCACAGTTCTTAGGATCAGGAAAAATCCAAAGAGATATGTTTGGAAATGAACATGTTATGGGGTCAAGAAGTACCATCTGCATAGTTGCAAGAGATAATGCTAACATCAAATGTCAGGTTACAAATGCTACAGAAAGTGACATCTGTATAAACGCAAGCCAAGACCATAAATAAATTCAAAACTCACTGTTTTCCTAGAAACTAATTACACAGTAACTCTATCAATATTGACACTGGCATTAACTGTGCTGCAAATAGCATTTATGTTACAATAATAATAATATGTATACTACAACAGACCTAGGCCATGCTAGCCTCTGAGATGTCACTTGTCATTTCTCAATATTTCAACCAGCCCTTTAGTACTTATCTGAAGGCACAGATATAAATTTATTTTATAATTTTGTAAGGAATACAGTCAAAACTCTGATATGTTGAAACATTATGGTGCTAACAGTTTGAGAAACATTGTACTAGTGGTTCATATAATACCACAAATGCTCATAATATTATGAATATTCTGTAATATAGCTTTACAAGGTCTTGGTAATTTGTCTACCATGAAGATTACCTGGCTTTATGGTTTTTAAAAAACTCTTCAACTCTTCATGCTCTTCTCTTAAAAATATAATGAAAGCTGAAGAGACAGCTCAGTGGTGAAGAGCACAGGACTGCAATCACAAATACTATACTTTGGATCACAAACAAGGCCCATATAACAGCCTGGTATAGTACAGTATCCCAACCTCCATGGGGAACAAAAACTAAGACAGATCACTGGGATTTATAGGCTTCAGACCTAGCAAATAAAACAGAAACCCTAGGTCCATGGAGAGAGGCTTCCTCAAAAAAATAGGAGGAGAGAAACAGAGGAAGGCACTCTACAACCTCTTCTGGCACAGATGCAGACACACAGCTGTATGCATACAAACTCATACACACAAACAAATAAATGCATGTATATATGTATGAATGTATGAATGTATGTATGTATATATGTATGTATGAATGTATGTATGTATGTATATATGTATGTACGTATGTCTTCTAAGTGATAACATGTTATAGCAATAGAAGGTCTATGCTATGGGAAAAGTTCCAGATTTCTAATACTGTTTTGTTTTGTGACTTGAACCTAAATTTTGAATTGGGGCTCTATGTTTTTTAGTTGTTTGTTTTACATGAATTTTCATCCAACAACATGACTGCTCTGACAAGGGATCACATCCAAAAACCTTCTAGGTCTGTGTGTTCTAGCTGGAATAACAAACCTTTAATCTCTGTGGCTAGGATACAGACATGCCCTCCAAGTTAGTCTGTAGAAGGAAGAAGCCTTGTTTGAACATGCCCTGTAATTGAGGGACAGACAAAGTGATGAATTAAAGAAAGATTTGACAAAATGAGTCAGAGATAGGATATGCTGAACCCTCACAAGAATGGCATGGGAAAAAAGCTGACTTCAGAGAGCAATGAAGTGAGAAGAGTTCAGTTTGGAGCAGTTCATTCAGTTCATGGGAAGTTGGGAGGAAGATTTTTCAAAGCAGCAAAGCAATTCAATGAGAAGATGAGAGATGCCAGTTTGAATCAGTCAGCTTGGAGAGTTCTGAGCCAGAAGACTGACTTGAACTAGCCAGCCAGAGTTCAGAAAGAAACAGAAAGGGTGAGCTTATTTAGCATTAAGTCTTAGAGGCAACAATTATATCTGGAAAATAAAAGATACTTTTATAGTTTGTTTCCATCTTTATACATAAGAGAACACAACACAAAAACTGTGAGAAAAGTGCTTATGTCAGGAGAGATAGCCTGATCCAAGCTTATACATAATAGCCATTTAAAACATGATAGCTTTACTGTTACTGCTGATATTTTATACTAATACTAACTTTACTATAGGGGGCAGTTGCAGTTTTAATAATTTTTAAAATAATTAATTCCAACAGGTTAAACAATCTTAAAAGCTTTTATAATTATAATGACAATAGTCTTAAAAGAAAAACTACTCAGTCAAGGGTCAATTAGTCACTAACCTATATTCAAAGCTAGAAAGCATGCATTAAGGAACAAAAAAATTAGTCTTCAGTACAAAAGTAGCTTTTTCTATTCTTAAGTTACATGTAAAAATATGTCTATATAGTTCTGATAAATTTCTACAACAGTAGGCAACATGATTATTTAAAGGCTAGGCATGTGACATGAGGTGCCAGCACTCAAGAGGAGGCAGCAAGATGATCATGAGTAGTTCAGATTCAGCCAATACTGCCTAGTGCAATCCTGTTTCAGAAAAGCAAGGGCTAGAGACAAAGCACAGTGATAAAGAGCTTCACTAATCATGTGAAAGGCCTTGGGTTTGATCACCAAGAACACTATATTAAAAAAATAAATGAAAATTAACTTTGTTATATATGATTGCCCTTTTCATTGCCTTCTTCACTGGCTTATGTAAGAAATAAAAGTAAATAGTGGAAAGATCTGAATTCAATACCCAGAACCAAAAATACACTCCACCACTTCAGGAAAAAATTTTAAAAGCTTATAGTTAAGAGAACTTGTTCCACTAGCAAAAGCACAAGAATAGGTTCCCAGCATCCACATGGTTGTTTACAACTAACTGTAACTCTGGTTCCAGAGGATCTGATATTCTCTTTGGTCTCCATGGTCACACATAAAAGTAGGCATAACACTCATAAAATACAATTTTTTAATATAAAAATTTAAATGAAAAATTTAAAAGCTCTAAATGTGTTCACTGCTAAAACAAAGACATAATTGCTACAGGTGTAATCACGGACTTTATGTTCATATTTGAATCTCACTCCACAAGTTGGAGGTAGAAGGAGGGCAACAGAAAGAATTATGACCAAAATACATTGTATGCACATATAAAAATGCCATAGTAAAAGCTCATTATAAAATTAATACACATTAAAAATAGATAACAAATAAGATACAGCACATTCTGAAGTGAAATCAAGTGAAACTATATATAAAACAATATACTATACCATCCTGATGAGATGACTCAGCAAGTAAACATGTTTGCTGCCAACCTTCAGGACCTAGATCAGTGTCCAGGCACATATAGAAAGGAAACAACTGAGTTCCAAAATTGTCCTCTAACCTCAACACCTATGTGTATGTATGTCATATCTACACACACACACACACACACACACAGAGCGAGCGAGTGAGCGAGAGAAAGAGAGAGAGAGAGAGAGAGAGAGAGAGAGAGAGAGAGAGAATGAATAATAATGAGAATTTACTATAATATAATTAGATAGACAGGAACCCAAAATTCAAACATGAAAAGCTTCTACCACAGAACATAAACCTTACCAACAGGCCTTCATTTTATTTACATATAGGAAGCCAAATACTGAGAGGATACCACTTGTACTTCTAAACACTGGCAAAATGAAATATTCAGTAACATATAAAGCAGCCTGTTAAGATCACATTAAAAATATCACAAAATCAGACAGTATATTTCAGAGCAGTTTTTCGTACATTAGCAAGGTATGCCAGGCATTGCTGTGTGGCTCCTGCATCTCTGCACATCCTTTTTTCTCTCATATCCCTGTGTATCTTGAAGCTTGAAACACATTATTTTTGCTAAAGCCTGAAATATGTCACCTAATGTCCTGTTCACCATAAAATATACTTCATCATATTTTATAACCAATTTCAGGCTTAACTCCGTCTCTGTATAGTTTTCTTACTCCATGAGCCATCTACACAATCTATGACTTGTTTTTGCTCTTACATTTGTAGACAGCATAATACCAACAGTTATCTGGCAACATGTGTCCTCTTCTTTAGCAACTATCCAACAAAGCAAAGTTTCTAACTAAATCTTTAAAAAAAAAACCAACAACAAAAATGTTTAATTAAAATTTGTGTGTGTGCGTGTGAGTGTGTACATACATATAAGTGCATGTTCATATACACAAACAGGCATGAATCCCTTCCAACATGTGGATTCCTGAAATTGAACTCAAGCTGTCTGTACTAGTAGCAAGCACTCAGTTATGTTGCTAGCCTGTCTTCATTCTTTTGTGTCTACTAACACTGCATCTACAAACACAGAATACACAGAATAGCATAACAGGCGGTGAAGAACATTCTTTGAAACTGGATGGTGTCCTCCCTTCAACAAAGGGAAACAAGGGGACTTCAAAAAAGAAATTTTAAAAAAAAAGAGAGGAAAAAAAAAATCCAAACTGTGTTCATTTTTTTAAGTTTCATTATAGGCACAATACTAAGCTAAAAATCAGTAAAAGCATTTTTTATCATAAATTTTAAAACAATATTATTTGAATAATATTTAAAAAGATTCAAGTTATAATATAAATATCTGGCATAAATTAACCCAAGTAAAAATACCTATGGACTATGAGACTGACCACAGAAGTAAAACATGGTCCCTTACTTCAAAACAGCTAACACTAATTCTCTAATTTAAAACAATTTCTCTGTAAACATTTATGTGATTTTAAAACTTTCATTAGTATTTGCAACAAAATAATGATAATAATAATAACCAAGCCTAATAATCACATCTACCATCTGATTTTTCCATATGCTATGACATTTTACACACAGGGTAACAGTTAATGATTATACCAATCCTTTATCAATCATTCTATTAGTATCCCTTCGAAAACTAGCAAGAAAACTAAGCTTCATAGAGTGAGCAGAAGGGTGGAAATAGCTGATTTCAAAGTGTCTGCTCTTTTTAAAATAGTACACCATATCCACTAATCTTTTGGCAAACAGGTTCCCGTAAATATGTACCCTTATATCCACAGATAATAGTAGTTCTCACCCTTTATCAAAGACATTTCTCTTTGCAACAGTGGGAGATGATTACAGAAAACCACAACTGATTAAAATACAGAGTACAAGTGATCAAATGTTCACTGTCCCAACTGACAGATCTATAATACAATTCCTGAGCCTAAGGTTCAGAGATCATTGTGGAAGAAGGAGCAGGAAGAATATAAAAGCCAGAGGAACTGGACTTTGCTGTGAGGTTATGTCTCCTAGAAATGTCTGAGATGCTATACTCAGGAAGTCTGGGTAATTGGTAATTAGCCAATTATTTCAGATTAATTTGATTCTTAATACTTACTGTTTCAAATGCAAATTGATCAAAAATTTTCTAAATGTCAGATAAATTTAATATATATAAAATTTCTAAAACTCTGGAGAATATTTTGTCATAGAATGCTTAAAAATACAAAATGTACAAACAGTAACACAATTATTCCTAAAGCAAGCATTTAGTTTGTCACTTAAATCTATGTATTTCTCAAAATAAGAGTACTAATTACTGCAGTGAACCAGCACTTTAAGTAGGAGTGTCTCACTTTCACTCATTACACTCAGTCTTCCTGTAAGGACCCACTGGAAAGCTACACTGCCTCCTATACTTGGCTAGAGAGCTCACTATCAGCGACAGTGCAGAAGGTTAAATATTTTATGTTGACTATCTATGTTTAAAAGGCTATTCTGGGATGAGCAATGCTAAAACATCTACTTAGCATGTGCAAGGGTCTAGCTTCAATCCCAATACTACAAGAAGAAACTAATTTTTAAAGAGCTACTGGTTAAGGTAGTTCATGTTTACATATAACTTCAGAAACTTCAACTGTACCTCATCCTGAAGTTCATCACCGCTTTTAGCAGAAGCAAGCATGTCATATAAAGTGCAACAAAGATCTTCAACTCTTGGTGCTTCAGTCATTTCCTTTAAAGTTGCATTTAAGTATTTCTCAACTTCACACCACAATAAGGAGCCATTTGTTTTTTCCACGGGCTTGAGCTCTGGGGTGTAGGATTCCTGAAACTGTTCATTCAGGAACTTCTTATAGTCTAAGCTTATAGTTTTCTGGGCTTCACCATTTACTGGTAATTCATCAAAGTGGTCCAGATCATGCATGTCAAAGGAAAATGCTAAGTTTTTACCAAAAACCACTCTATCGTTACATTGGTTCTCTGCCATCTGGACAAAAGCAGCGAGATCATCTTGACTAAAATGAGAAATAATTCGATTAGTGGCATTACAAGCTGAAGTAGCAGATGATGATGGAAAGGGACCAAACATCTGTCTGATAGCCTTTGTCTCCATGTAACCAACAGAGTCCGTCATGTGAAATGTCACAAAGAGAAATGCGGCCCCACTTTCAATTGCTTCTCTCCCATTCTCCGTTCCAACTATTCAAAGACAAAAACAAAAGAACAGTGTTAGCTCAACTGAATCATCATCCAAATTAACATTAAAAAAAAAAAAATTCTTCCATATTTTTTGTTTTATTTTGATTCTTAAATTTTGTTTTGAGTTAAATCAATTTAGGACCAAAGAAATCCATTCCCAAATTCCCAAAGAATTATGTTCAATCAACCAAGAACATTTTAGTTCAACCAACCATTAATCTATATTAAGCACAGAACCTACTTAATAAAAATTCTTGCCTCTTTTTAGAAATGAGCTATCAAAACTTACTTAAAATTTTAAAATTAAGTTGATAAACTATAGTAAGATTTTCAGAATTACAGACATCAAAGTCAGAGGAGACCCTGCACACTCATAGCTTTCTCCACAATCTAGACAATAGAACTACATGACAAGAAAAGTTATATATAAACATATACAGCTCTCATTCAGAAACATACCACCAGAATGTGTTTATGTATGTTTAAATAAATCTAATTCACCATATTACAAAATATGAAAATTACTATCTATGAGAAGTTGCCCATAGGGAATAAGTAACCCTGGAGTAGAACACACTTGGGAGGAAGGAAGGAGATGATAACAAATTGACTTCAAAGACCAATTCTCATTTCACATTAGAGTCACTCTTTGTTTTCTGTGTGTTTGACTATATTTTTAATATTGCAACACTTGTTCACAATGTTACATACAGCTGAAGCTGTTGTTAACAGGTAGTCTAAATACCACAGTACATCTATGCCATAATTTAATAGTGAATTGTTTGCACTCACAGGCTATCACAAATGATGTCATCATGAATACACACACTTCAGTACACACATACAACCATTTTTAATTGTATTATTTCATACCAAGACTTAAATTTTCATTGGTTTAACTACTACAAATACTGCTCAATTGATTCAAATACTTGTACCAGTTCCAACTGTAGCAGTAACACATCAACCAATTCCTGGTACTGACCAAGAATTGCGAGTTCAATCCTCTCAACTTCAGCTGCCCTGAGGAGGCATGAAGTAACATCTTCTCAATGAGGATGAACATTTCTTTCAGATTTACTGGACATCTGATTAATATAGAAAATGCTTGTGCAAGGCTCTGGGTCATTTTTATTCACGATCTACCCTTTTTTACTGATTTCCTTGTTGAAGAGTCTTTGTCATTTTTGTACAAGATCTATCCTTACTGATATATAAGAGTTCTTACTGAGTATGGATAGAAATGATTTTGACGATGTATCCTGAAGGTCTATTCCCCACACTTCATTCTTAATGAAGAGTCAAAGTACCAATCATTACCTTTATGATTCTGTATTTTATTTTGTTTAATCCATTTTAGCAAATGTAAAATCATAAAGATAGTCAGCATCATCCTTGAGAAAATTATCTTGTTTTGTTAACTCTATGAGCTGTTTAGGATTACTTACACAGGCAAATTTATATGCATACACAAACATATACATTACTTACACACAAACAAAAACACACACAGAGAGAGAGAGAGAGAGAGAGAGAGAGAGAGAGAGAGAGAGAGAGAGAGAGTCCTGCCCTGTCTGTGCCATCACAAATCAAGTGTCTCAGTATCAGGTTAGTTTCTAGACTCCATTCTATCCTTTTGTTGTACATGTCTGTTCTTTGAGCAGTATCTAAAATGTAAATTTTAATATCTAGTAAAATTTTTCCTGTATATTTCTTAAGACTGATTGATCTGCTTTTGGTCTTTGAAATTTTATAATAGCTTTCAGAATATTTTATCCATTTCCAAAAACACATAAATACAAACAGTAGATAGATTTGGGTAACAATAGTACCGTTATAAACAATTAAGTTCTAATCTTTAAGATAACACTTCAACAATTCGGCCTTCTTTAATCTCTCAGTAGTATTAGAGCTTTCCATGAAGAAATCATGAAACTCAACATTTGTAAATTTTGATGCTTTGTAAATGTAACCTAAATTAAACCATATTAATCTTTATATATAACTTTATTAAAAATTACTTAAAAATAAATGTCATTTTGAACTTGTTCCCAGCAAGTACAATTTTTTTAACTTGATCTGGCTAAATTTCTCTAGATACAGTTATGACTCATAACATTTATACCTTTTTTCTTTTCTTCTTTCCTAAATTATATTAGAAAGGATTTTCAGAGTGCAAGAAACAGAAGTGGTGCTAGATAATCTTGGGTAATGGCATATTGTAAAGAATCTTTCCTTCTTTTATGTGGCAAATAATAATTATATCTACATATAGGGTAATATTCTAATGTGTGTACATGTGAATAATTAAATTATAATAACTAGCATTTTGTTGTAGATTATGATTTTTTTCTCCTAGTTCTTTATTAAATACATGGATGCAACGTTAATCATACTATTGTGCTTAAAACATTAGAACGTACTCCTACCTAGCAGTACTATGGTACCCAGCAGCCAACCTTCTTCTGTGTCTGTTCCCTAGCATCCCTAGCTTCCAGAAATCATTGTTTTCAGAAGCTAATGGCACTGTACCACACAGTATATTTGCTCCATCTTTTTTTTATTAATACCCTTTATCAGAGTAAGGCAATCTCTCTGTATACCTAGTTTGCTAAGAATGTGTATCAAAAATAGCTGTTACATATTCATAAAATGCTATCTCTTGAATAGTCATTAATATTTAAAGCTGTTACTTTATCAGAAATCTTACTATTTCCCAAGTCAATCCAGAACTGTTTCATACGCTCACATGAACTTTACACTTTCTTCCCATCACATATCTACATCAATGATATTTCCCAATCATTTAATATTATATTCAATGAAATCTTCCTTTTTACTATTAATACATATCAGAAATTAGAAATTTCCTTTTTATGGACATATCAAATATAAGACTATTTTTACGGGCATATCAAATATAAGACCTAAGACTATTACCTAATCATGGCTGGCCCATAATCAAGGTTTTCCAAATAACAGAAAAATGTCTTAGTAATCTTTTTTTTTCTAATTCAAGAGTTAATTCAAGAGTTAAATAAGCATTATAGCTTACATCTGATTACATGCTCTTACCCTCCCTGTCTTATGCATCAATACCCTCAAATGATTTTAAGTGAAACTATATGACAATTCCCAGGTATAACCATCAATTAACCATTAATTATAAGCTTAATCTTTTTACTAGCCAAATATCCAGATTCTGTATTTCTTCCTTTGTCCATTTAATTCATTTTTGTCATCTTAGTTCTCTGAATCTGTCAGAACTATGTTTGTCCTCCTTTTTTCTACCCAGGCTTTGGAAATAGACAGTCACTGCTAGAAAAATAAATGATCCAAAAGTCAGTGTCATTCTTTCTGCATTTGTTTGTGCTTCCAGATCTGTGGTCTTATACTCTTTTTATTTATGTTTTTCTAATTATTCTCAATAGATGTTTGTCCTAAAATACTTTTGGCCATTTTATGATTCGTATAAAGTTCTTTCAACTGTTTTAAAATCCACAATTTTAAAATAGCTAATTTTTTTTATAAATTCTCTCAGAAACCAACCTGTCATATTGTTCCCATAAGAACAGGCTTTATATTCTAAATATGTATTCTTCCAGGCCCTTTTAAAGTTTTATAGTTCCTTTTCTAAGTCATCTCCTTATAAACTGTTCCCACCCCAAAATTTGATTCCTTGATTTTAATAGTAAAATCTTATTTTCTTAATAGCATATAATCATAATGATCCATCTAAAAACACTTCACAGGTCACTGCTGCCCAACCTGTCTTCTGATCGATATTTTCATTTTAGAAGGAAGCATGAATACGAATGTATGTGTATATATGTTTAGATGTGTGTCAGTATGTTGCAAGGTGGCACATATGTGGAAATCTGGGTATGTTCCTCAACTAGTCTCTACATCTAATTAACACTTTTCTTAATTTTACTTAAAGTAAGATGCACACAAATATCAAAATGCAAAGAAACTCGTGGTTACAAATTTAGAAAGGCAGAACCAACAGTTGTTTTACAGTAATGGAATCTGAATGCTGAAACAAGAGGTTCTCACTAAGTCACGACTTTACCCTGCCCTGAGGAAGATGTGCACTTAGCGGTAACTGGTGACGTACAGATTCTTTTGGCCCATTTGCATGCCATTCTTGACTTCTATAGTCTAGCTTCTATCTCTACTGCACAAACTCTATTTGCCGCCTGAACTTCTTGTTTGTTTATTTGACTTGTGAACAGTGGTAACTGGGCAAATAGTCTAAATATATTTTATTTTTTTAATGTAATAAAAAAATTCCTTGTGGTACTTAGTAAATTTCATTTGTGTTTTCACTAAGTATTGTGAGGTATTATTATAAAGAAGCTAATAAAATAGCCTCAATATTTTATAAATGAAGATAATAAAGGCAGGGGATAAATCAGGTCATTTTCTATGTTTACTATTATTTTTTTTTTCAATATTTTTAAAATCCAGTGTGGCTTTGCCAAACGCTATCATAAATGTCTTCACATTGTACTCTCTCCCCCTAGACTCACTGGATCTCAGTTTTGCTGTGCTGAGTCATACCCCACAATTCACTTGTGTACTAGGGGGCCTCCTGCTGAGAAATGCAACTATCAATGTTCCTTGGCATTGTTAATTATAAGCAGTTTGTGATTTACTTCTACCCCTGCCACACCAGCCTCAATTCATTAACATATAAGAGCATCTTATATAATTGTAAATATTTACCAGGAAACTGTAGCCTTTTATCATATACTATTAATATGTATAGCTTATAAAGAACCTATTATAGAACCTTTTTGTTTTTTTAAAGACTATACCGATTTGTTTTGCAGCTTGTAGTATATCTCTTAAGTCTTCATTTATACTTTGCATTTTATTCTTCTCTAGTTTTTCATTCAAAAATTTCACTATCTTCTTCCATGTAAGGCTGAAATCTAAAACTTGCTCATGAAGTTTGGATCGCTTCAGCTGAAAAAGAAAGTATAATATAGAAAAATTCTGGTTATTTAAAGATTTTCTCCTATCATATATAATTTATATTACAAAATCAATTTTGCACGATCCAGAATTAAGTTGTCTACTCAGACACTAATTATTCTTAGAAGGAACTTAATTTGAATGCGACTTCATCAGAAGAAAAAAATGTTTTAAATTAAATAATTATAAAACATCCATATAGCAAAGTAGAATATTCAACATTCCAAAGATAACATGTAAACAACCCACGCATTCCTTTCCTTTTTCTAACTGCTTGTTTTTAACACAATTTATAATGTACATAAAAATACATTTTGAAGAAAGGCATTTAAAGATTACTAAAGCCCCAATTAATCAGTTTGACACACTTAAATAATATTGTTTTCAGAATAGGACCTTAGAACTAAAGGTTAGACATAGACTCTTTTCTATATATGCTCTTTTCTTGAAACTATAAATATTTTCCTTCTCAAGAATTGATTACAGAATAAAATAAAATTTCCTGTCAGATCTCTGGCTTTGATCCATAGATAAAAGTCATGAAGCAATCTAACAAAATAAAGTGGTGAGTCAGCCATGGAACTGAAACTTGACTCTTGCTTACACTGAAGATGCTCAGTGCTTCCATTTTCTAATTTAAAATGAGGTCAGGCAATCTGGGTTGAGAAAAGGACAAGGTCCATCTGAAGTAGACTGGCCATAACATAACTTACGCAGACACAATGATTCACTTTATTTTCATCCCTACTTCTGTATGTGGTGGACATTTCCTGTGATTAAAAGGTCATATTAAAGTAAAGCTCCTTATGCATGCCATTTTCCTTCTCTATGAAGCAAAATGTATTTAAAAGACTACAATAATAACTGAAGTGACACTGAGGCAAGGGGTATTTAGTCTTTATGCTTTTAAATTGTAAAATATTCCATACTATCATTGGTTCAGAATTTACAAGGCCCCAGGAAGATAAAAACAGAAAATGGAGTATAAGATATTAATATTAATTAAGAATATAAATGATAATCTTATAATTACTGTGAGAAATATAAGTCTGACACAATTCTCCATCATTAGAGGGAAGTCTACCAAAAAACTGGTTGATAGTCTTTGCTTTCTGAGTCAATCTTTAGGTAAAGAGACTAACTATAACACTGTATAAAGACTGTTTCAATGAAGTTTCAGTCCACCAGTAAATAATGTTTTCACTCTACCATATAGTCAACTAAGAAGCCAACAACTAAAAAAAGAAATACTTTAAAATTTTTCTTTAAGAAGAAAACAGAGGTCAGTTTCTTCATACACTGCCTATTTTCCCACATATAATACATACATCATGAACCTAAAAACCTTGACCATGCTGTCAAATGTCAAACATTTAACTTTTTCTACTAGAAGCCAATGTATCCCTTATACACAATGTAATGATACACTTTATGTGTGTGTCTGCACTTGCGTGCGCTTATGACTACACATTTTGAAGATACAGTAATTATATTAAATTGCTTCTCCTCAATTATCACATTGAAATCCTAACCTCTACTACCTCAGAAAGCCATTAATGATCCCACCTGATTGGTTTCATTACAACAAAAACCAACCAAACAAACAAACAAAATATGGACACTCAAGGATACCAGGGATAGGCTTATACAGAGGAATGGTCCTGGAAGGATACAGTGGGAAGGATGCTATTTACAAAAAGTAGCAGAGAGAAGTTTCCAGAGAAAACCAACTCTGTCTTGATCCTGAACTTTTAAGTTCCAGTTTTAGGGAACAAAAACTTTTGTTGTCAAGGCCAGCTAACTGATGGTATTATATACTATTCTATACAAATTAATATGTCATAGGTTAAGAACTTTTCTTAAGAGTCTCACTTGTAAATATTTAATATTTCAATCAGTATTGCTATAATATACTCTTACTGTATAACATTACATTTACAATTATATATGATTTATTTTATAAAACTTATATAAATCATTTTATCTATAGAAGAAATTCATTGGAAACCACATACCCTAATTTATTGCTCAGAAATCAAAGTCATTGAATAAATTTAAGAAGTGACTGGCATTCTTTCCATTAAGCTCAAAGTGCTAACGAAGCATATTGTGCAAGTAGAAACTATATTTAAACTGAACGTAAACTTGACATTATGTATTATAAAACTGAGTCATGTAAGGAAATTAGTCCACATCATAGTCATTATCAGTCAGTTACACCACAGTTACAAGAATCTGGAATTCTGTAACTTTTTATGACTAGTATTTATTTCTAAAGATGCGATTATAAAAAGGCCTTACAATTAACTTCTTTAAGCCATGAATGTACTCTTATCAATTATATAACAAGTCAACTATAAGACCAGCTATAGAGCTAAAACTTAATATTTATATGTCCTATGTTAAGGAATAGTGTTTCTAATCTATTCTATTATTATTATCTATCTATTCTAATAGGGTGAAGAATTTAACAGGAGACCTAAAAATGTGCCCAGCTGGCTCAAAATAAATATAAACTAAATCAAAATTAGCTGTGGCAGAGGCCTAACAAACAGAAAGCATGTAGCCCTATTTTGGATTATTCCCTTTGATAATAGTCACAGGTAGTTAACATAAGTACAGATTTGTGAAAATATCAGTGTACTCAATCTCCTTCTCAAGACAGAAACAAGATAAAACTTCCATTTTAAAAGCATAAAACTAAAAAGAAAAAAATGTCAAATATTCACCCATACCCTTTGTTTTTAATAGTTTTCACCTAAAAACATTTACCTTTAAGTCAGCTACTTCTTCATTATAATTATCTTGCTTGGTGACATTTGAAAAGGAGCGCAAGGCTCCTGTGAGTCGAGGTAAAGCCATTTATTACTCACTCAGTGATCCATAGAAATAAGAAACTCAAAACTGAAACAAAACACAATGATATTTATCTGTTTAGAAATGACACAGGTAATCAAATCCAACAAACTCATCTACACAAGAAAAAGATGCTCCATGCACACTTGTTACCAATGTTTGCTTCTTAAGTATAGAATAAAATCTCCCAGCAAATAATAACCAAAAGTTTAGTTTATACAGCTAAAAGCTGTATAAAATATATCACATCAGACGAAACAGACTTTAAAGCAAATGATCAAAGAAACTTAAAACAAACAAAGATTTTAAACAGTAATAAAGACAGCTAATATACAAAAGTTCTTAGTTCGTATTCATGGTTTTAAAAAAATACTAAAAACTAAAAATGAACAACAGATCTCCAGAAATAAGTGGCAAGTCTAGCATCAAACTGCAGGTCAAACACAGCAACTACTAAGAGTCACAAGTCAATCCTACCTTGTCAAAATTCAATGTATATTTGAAAGTTTTAAATTTTTAATGACATTGTGCGTGCATACATGCCTATGTGTACACCGTATGTACAAGTTGATGTGTAAAGACATAAGCCTGCCATGGCACACGGCACATGGCACAGTGCACACGATCAGAGGTCAACTTGTGGCTTGGCAGCCTTCACCTGCTGGTCATCCATGCCACTGGTCATAAAACAGTTTTAAGATGGTATGTATAATATAGCATAAATTAAGTCTCAATGAATTACAACTAGTATTACATAAATCAGGAATTAATGAACACTTTGTGCAAAAATAGTAACAAGTACTATCTGAGTCACATCCAGTCTTTATAAATATTTTAACAACATGTTAGAGGTATTAAACCTACTCTGGAGCTCAATGTAACCACTAGTTTGCTGAACTCTGATAGAAGTCATTCAAAATATAACAAAATATAATTAAATTACGAGTCAGAGACAAAATACAAGATATTAAAAACATACAAAACTACATAAAGATGAATGAGAAACTGCTAGAGTAGCTAAAGGAATGGACTGTACCTCACAAAAGAGAATTTCAGTAGGGACAGTAAAATGACTCATTTTGTAAATAAACTTCCTGACTAGTAGACTTCAGGGTTCAGCTACCCAGTGAGAATATAGACAGGCAAGCACTAATTATAAGATAAACATGGGAGGAAAATCAGGTCCTTGAGCAACTGCAGGACTTCCATGTTCGTGTACTATAGAACAAAAGCTTGGACAGATACTTGGATAGCAATCAAAGCAGAAACAGTTTACTAAGAATGAATATATTTGCAAAGGAGGAAGCAGATCAAACCTAAGAGAAAGGTTAGAAACTCAAAGGCAGGCCTACAATATAGGTAGTAGGGAAGAGTGCCTGCTGCTAAGGCATATGACCTGACCTGGATCCCTGGAACCCACCCACATGGTGGAAAGAACTATCTGTCCCTAGCTATCCTCTCACATTCACATATATGGCAAACACATGCGTGCACGTGCACGTGCACGCACGCACCACCACGCGCGCGCACACACACACACACACACACACACACACAAACAAAATGTAAAAAGATCTTTGAAGATGTCAGATTTCTCAGACTTTCTCCTGTATGTTCTATCAGTTATATACAAGCCTAGGCTGAGTGTTACAGAATTTCTGTCTAATATTTTCTTTTATATGTTAATCTATCTTTTGTGTTGAGGTTCTACATCCCAATCTCTTGTCTAAAAATAATTCTGAGAGTAACGTTTGTATGTTTCAAAGACTGAGTAACATATTTTTGAAGCATTTGAAAGGGAAAAATAAATCAAGAGTTAGTGGACAACATAGATATTTTCAAACCTTATTGTGCATTAGTCACCCAAAAGATTTGGTATTTATTTATTTATTTATTTATTATTTATTTTCATTATGTTTATATCCATGGATGTTTTCCATGCATGCCTGTGAACCACATGCCTATGGAGGCCAGAAGACGTCATGGATTCCGTGAGACTGAAGTTCTAGTGGTTGTAAGCCATTGTATAGGTGCTGGAACTCAAACCCAGTCTAGAGGGTTCTATGAAATATGAACTACTGAGTCCCACAATCTCCTTCTTATTCCCAGTTATCTGAATGGTCAGATGACAGGACCCTGAGATGTATTTCCACCATATTCGCAAATGATGAAGCAACCCCCATACTTTAAAAACAACAGTCTTAAGACACAGTGGCCTGTACTATTAAATCAATATTCAAGGTCATGCCTAAACTGACCTCCAACCACCAAAATTCCATCTAGTAATAAATCAAGGGCTTCCATTAGATTCAATTTGTCTCCTACTAGCCTTTCTCAACTAGAGTCCCTAAGAAGATTAAATTGTACTGAAAGAATCTTGAACAACATTTTTCCCCCAGTTCTACCAAGGACTACACATGATATACTATATATGTATATACATATACATATACATATACATATATAAATACATCAGTAGGAAAACAAGGCATACAAAGAATGCCTTCAGGAACTGAAGCTTAAACCAAAACCAAGAGAATGCCAGGTGCTAGATGCATTCTTTTGTTGATAACAAAAGTCAGAACTCTTCAAAGAAGGCTCTGACATTAAACTGAATATTCTGACTCAGAATCTGCTCTTGACACCAGAAGAGGGTGACAATATACTAAACCTTCTAAGAAATGTAAAAATGTCTCAGTGGTTGAGAACACTTGCTGCTCTTGCAGAGGACCCAGGTTTGGTTTTCAGAAATCACATGGCAGCTAGCATTTCCAAGTACCTGATGCCCTCTAATGGATTCTATGAGCACCAGACACACAGGTTGTGTACATACATAGATACATGCAGGCACTCACACAAACACATATCTTTTAACATAATAAGGCCTGTTTCAAACTATGCTTATGCAAACAGGAATCTGTTGATTCCTTAAGTCTTACTTTAATCACCACTTTCATCTGTGGCTTCAATGTTTAACATCTATGACTTCAAAAAATAAACAACGAAGCCATAACAAAGCCATTAAACACAAACCAACTTTTTCACCTGGAGTCCATCTGAAGAAACAAATATTTCAAATATAAAGCAAAAACACATCTGTGCAAGATGCACTGACAGTATACTATACCAACATTTCAAGGGCAATTTTAATTATTCATAATTTCTACCTGTCAAACTGACAGCAGAGCCTATGTCTCTCTTAAGCAAGAAGCAACTGTTCTTTAAACAGTTCCCAGTCATATAAGGATAAAGATTTGATATATGGAGAATTCAGAAAGCACAGGAACAGATCATTAAATACCACCTGCACACATTTCACACAATATAAAATTTATACTTATGTATTTTACAAACATATAAAAATAAAGATTGTGTTATTTACTGAAAAAGCCTGTTTCTAGCTGTGGCATGACTCAGCCTAGCACACATAACACCTTTAATCACTCTGACTGGAATACAGACAGGCCCATTGTACAAACCTCTAATCCTAAACAATGAAGGTAAAGTTAGTTTGTAGCAGGAAGCAGCCATGTTTGAAAGTGATGTCTACTTGAAAGGCAGACAAAGCAATGAATCAGAGAATGATTTGACAGAAAAAAATATGTCCAATTCTCATGAGAAGAGCGAGCAAAGGGAACCTATGAGGTACAGTGTAGAGAGAAAAGAGGAGGCAGTTTTACCAGGAGAGTTGTACAGACACAGGTTGAAGAAAGAACAAGCTAGACACAAGTGAAGACAAAATGAGCCACAGACTGAGAAGGAGCCAAAAGATCAGTACATATTGCCAAAGTCAGTATGAGACCAAGCAGCACAATTCAGTGAGAAACTGAAAGAAGCTTGAATCGGTCAGACTGCAGAGGCGTTTGAGCCAGAACAGCTGAGTTGAACCAGCCAGCCAGAGGTCAGAAAGAACTAGAGAGAGAGAGGTTATGAAACATAAGTCTCAGGGGCTGAAAACATTCTAGGCCTAGATTAGACTGTACAGAGGCTAGAAGTTTCCAGGACTAGGTGGAGGTTAGCAGACTCAGGCAGCAAGCCACAGAGACAACAATTACATCAAGTGAATTAAAGATAATTTACATATACATAAACTGAAACTCTAGGGATGTTCTAGGAACAGGTTTAGATGCTTGGAATTAATTAAAGTTTGAATCAGCTCTCTATTTCCCATAGGAGCTCTACAATTAGAAATCATTTTCTCCAAATACAAAAATGATTCATAAAAGGTTGTGCCGTCCTTAATCATTACTCAGTATTGCTGAATGGATATTTTTAAATCATCCTAATATTAACATATAAATGAAGCTAGCACATACTTGGTGGCAGCTGATGACATCTGTGTCTGTCTCAAATACAGAAAAATGAGGAGCTAGCAAAATGACTCTGGTTAAAACCACTATTTTTGCAGGAGACTCAAGGTTCAGCTTCTAACACTCAAAGCAAGTAGTTCACAAATGCCAGTTCCTAGGGATTGAATGCCCTCTTCTATCTTCCTCAGGGGCCTGCATGCACATGGTACATACAAATTCACACAGGCACAAAGACACGCAATTAAATAAATGTACTACTACAACACATTAAGTACATGCTTTACTTAATACACCTAAAAGGATGAAGTACATAACCATTATTTAGCCTCCTGGCCTAAGCTGACTGTCTCAGCATTTATAATTTACAATAATCTAATTACAACAAGGTGTGTCTATGTTAAGCCAATAAGAATCATGCCCTGCTGCCAGAGCAATGAGTGAGACATGCTAATGCTGGGACAATGAATGATGCTGACCTGTGAGCTTGCTGAGTGCCCTGACAATGGTGACTGGGAAGCTGTACTGGACATATGTTCCTGACTCACCTTTGCTTGCCTATATTCCAGATGGGACAAGCTGCCTTGCCTCAAGTTTTAGACCTTGTGGAACAAAGAATTTTTCTTAAATGTGACAAGTTATTTGGACTTAATCATGGACTGGTCTAGAAATCAATCGAATACTGGAAATAACAGTCTTTATTTAGAAGTCTGGTTCTGGACATTTTCAAAGACACATTTGGAAGTTAGCTGCAGTTCTCTATGACGTTATGTTAGCAAGAGATAAATTTGGGGCAGGATCTAAATTCCGAACAAGTGTTAGTATATGTGTTAAGGCTCTTTTAATTATCAAGTTAAAATTACTTTTGTTTCTTCTACAGTATTTAATGTAAGTTTCATTGATTGTACACTTTCTAATGGTGTTAGCGTGTTGAAACCTGGCACGTCTGTTACGGAGGTCTATCAACCAGCTTTTGTTTTATTGCCCTGAGTATCACAGAACCTTGGTATTCTAAAAATAGCTTGCAAGTACTGGAAGAAATGAGTCAGGCTTTAAGCAGAAGCAAGAGGGTAGAGGGTTTGATTATTGCTGGTATAACATCTTTAATTAGATTAATTGCCATCTCTACTGCTTCTGTAATTGCTTTGACACAAGAACTTAAGGCAGCTACTTTTGTTAATCATTTAGCAAAAAAATGTTACTAATGTGTTGAGTATACAGGAGGATTTAGATAGGCGTTTGAAATAACGGAGTGATGCTCTTCTTCCTATTCAAATTATTGGAAAGGGGTTCAGAGTTTAAGAGTGAGGAGCCATCTTGAGTGTCATGCAAAATACCACTGGATTCGTGTTAGTTCTAAAATTTACAGTGGTAGTCATTATAATTAGGAAAAAGTTTAAAGACACTTGCAGTGTATTTGGCATAATTCTAACACTTCTCTGGATGTTTTAACTTTGCATAGTGAGCTTATGAATTTAAAGAATGCTGCTCTGCTAAGCCTTGATGCAGCAGATACTGCTTATAAAATTACCAATGGCCTGAGGTCAGTATTTCTATTTTGGTCAAGCTTCAAGAACGGCATATATAGCTTGATCACACCTGCTCTTTTTGTCCTGGGAATACTTTCATCCTGCCCATCGTGTTAAAGCTTGTCTTTAACAACATCAACATGTTGGCAGCCAAAGTACACAGCTTGAACCTGAAAATGGACCCCCAGACAAGAGTTATTTATTTAACAGGCTGGCAAGTCAAGGACAGATAAGATTCTGCACAGTCTTACCAACCTAAGACAGAAGTGCATTGCTTTGGATAATGCATATTCCATGACGGATAAGGAAGGCATTCTTGTCAGGCTCAGTCTTGTTTAGGAAATAAAAAAAGGAACAGGAGGAGAGCTTTTAGGGCTCCTAGGCAGAAACATGACACTGGCCAAGGACAAGGATGTGGGCTTCAGGAAAGAATCTGACATTAGGCTAGAACAAAGAAGTAATTTCAGACTGGAATCTACATCTTAGGCTAGAACAAAGAAGTAGGCTTCAGACATGAAAATGACTTTGGGCTAGGACAGGGAAGTAGGCTCAGATACTTTGGTCATCCTGATAAGCCCTTAGAAACAGTGATCACAGGAGTGTTCACGGAACTTGGTTTATTGCCTTACTTGTTCTTTGACTATTTGTGTTTATTGTCTTGCTTGTCCCTTGACTATTTGCATCTATTGTATTGCTAGTTTCTCAACCTAGAACTGACCTTAGTACTTGCATGTAATTAAAATGATATAAAAGGGAAGAGGGAGAATGAGATGGGGTTTCTGGGAAATGGAATGACATCTGAAATGTAAATAAATAAAATATCCAATTAAAAAAAGAAAAAAAATCAAGCCCTGTTAGTATTGTGCCTTGTTCTGAGCTGTAATGTCAGTTCCTACCACATTTGATCCTGTTCATTTTCAAAACTGAAAGATGTTTGAAAGGACCAAGCCCCTACTGTTTATTCTTGCTTAAAATTAAAACTCTTGAGCCATTTTTCTTAGCAATAAATTAAAATTAAGCCAACTGGAAACAAAATCAGATTTTGTCATTCATGCATGAATAATACTTCAAAAGTACTCGGAAAAAACACATCATACTTCAAAAGGCATTATTATTTTAAATGGACATATTGTTGTTTAAAAATATATATAAAATGGATCTTTAAAAACTTTTGAACAGCCTGTAGCGGGAGCAGACACCCAGTGGGGTCTGCACCCTTGTGGAGAATGTATCCTGAGACATCCCTGGGAGGCCAGTGTCCTCAGGGAGGCAGGTAAGGCCAGTGGCGTACCACCCTACGCACCAGAGGAACAGCTGGGAGTAAGAAGCTTGCAGGACCCCCCTCCCCCCATATACCCAAACCCCACCCCTGCGAAACTCCACTCCCCTTCCACCCCTCTCCAGATCCCAGTAGTGGGAGCAGATACCCAGTGGGGTCTGCACCCTTGTGGAAACTGTACCCTGAGACATCTCTGAGAGGCCATTGTACTCAGGGAGGCAGACACCCAGTGGGTCTACACCCTTGTGGAAACTGTATCCTGAGACATCCTAGAGAGGCCACCGACCTCAGAGCAGGGGACACCATACCCAGAGTTAACCTAGACAAGCCACAGAACCCAGAGCAGCAGTCACCTTATCCTGAGACATTATAGAAGAACCACTGCACTCAGAGCAGCGAACACCTAGCTGGTCTGCTCTCAAGATGACACCTTACCCTGAGACATCCTAGAGGAGACACTGCACTCAGAGCAGCTGGAGCTCAGGATCACAGGATCACAGAGACATCTGAACCTTGAGGAGTTCTGACACAAGCAAGATAACTGGAAAGACAGTCCCCAGTCAGAACCAGTGAGAAAGGGTAGCACTAGAGTTAACCAAATGGCGAAAGGCAAGCACAGGAACATAAACAACAGAAACCAAAGTTACTTGGCATCACCAGAACCCAGTTCTCCCAACATAACAAGCCCTGAACACATCACATCGGAAAAGCAGGACACAGAATTAAAATCACTTCTCATGATGATGTTAGAGGACTTTAAGAAGGTCATAAATAACACTCTCAAAGAATTTGAGAAGAACACAGGTAAACAGATAGGAACCCTTAAAGAGGGAACACAAAAATCCCTGAAAGAATTGCAAGAAAACAACCAAACAGGTGAAGGAATTAAACAAAACCATCCAGGATCTAAAAATGGAAGTAGAAGCAATAAAGAAATCTCAAAAGGGCACTACCTTGGAGATAGAAAACCTAAGAAACAGACCAGGGGTCATAGATGCAAGCATCACCAAAAGAATAGAAGAGATAGAAGAGAGAATCTCATGTGCAGAAGATACTATAAAAAACATTGACACAACTGCCAAAGAAAATGGGAAATGCAAAAAACTCATAACCCAAAACATCCAGGAAATCCAGGACACAATGAGAAGGCCAAACCTAAGGATAATAGGTATAGATGAGGGTGAAGACTCCCAACTTAAAGGGCCAGTAAATATCTTCAACAAAATTATAGAGGAAAACTTCCCTAACCTAAAGAAAGAGATGTCCTTAAATATACAAGAAGCCTACAGAACCCCAAATAGACTAGACCAAAAAACAAATACCTCCCGTCACATAATAATCAAAACATCAAATATGCAAAACAAAGAGAAGATACTAAAAGCAGTAAGGGAAAAAGGTAAAGTAACATATAAAGGCAGACCTATTAAGAATTACACCAGACTTCTCACCAGAGACTATAAAAGCCAGAAGATCCTGGACTGATATCATACAGACCCTAAGAGAATACAAATGCCAGCCCAGACTCTCAACCTAGCAATACTCTCAACTAATATTGATGGAGAAACTAAGATATTCCATGACAAAAGCAAATTTACACAATATCTTCCCACAAATCCAGCCCTTCAAAGCATAATGGATGGAAAACTCCAACACAAGGAGAAAAATTACAACATAGAAAAAACAAGAAAGTAATCTCCCAACAATCCCAAAAGAAGTTACACAAACATAATTCAACCTCCAACAACGAAAGTGACAGGAAGCAACAATCATTTTTCCTTAATATCTCTTAATATCAATGGACTCAACTCTCCAATAAAAAAACATAGGTTAGCAGACTGGATACATAAGCAAGACCCAGAATTTTGCTGCATACAGGAAACACACCTATGTGACAAAGACAGACACTACCTCAGAGTAAAAGGATGAAAAACAATCTTCCAAGCAAATGATCCCAAGAAACAAGCTGGAGTAGCAATTCTAATATCAAATAAAATTGATTTTCAACAAAACCTAATCAAAAAAGATAAAGAAGGACACTTTATACTCATCAAAGGAAAAATGTACCAAGATGAACTATCAATTCTGAACATCTATGCCCCAAATGCAAGGGCACCCACATACATAAAAGAAACTTTGCTAAAACTCAAAGCAAACATTGCACACCACACAATAATAGCGGGAGATTTCAACACCCCACTCTCAGCAATGGACAGATTATGGAAACAGAAACAAAACCGAGACACAACGAAACTAACAGAAGTTAGGAACCAAATAGATTTAATTGATATATATATATATATATATATATATATATATATATATATATATATATATAAAATTTCACCCTAAAACAAAAGAATATACCCTTTTCTCAGCACCTCATGATAGCTTCTCCAAAACAGACCATATAATAGGTCACAAAACAGGC
Source organism: Arvicanthis niloticus (assembly GCF_011762505.2). Lineage (NCBI taxonomy): Eukaryota > Metazoa > Chordata > Mammalia > Rodentia > Muridae > Arvicanthis > Arvicanthis niloticus. The sequence goes on from NC_047677.1 coordinate 8,102,038, forward strand.
CTCAACAGATACAAAAAGATTGAAATAATTCCTTGCACCTTATCAGACCACCATGGACTAAGGCTGGTCTTTAATAATGACAAAAACAATGGAAACCCCACATACACATGGAAACTGAACAACGCTCTACTCAAGGATGACTTGATCAAGGAAGAAACAAAGAAAGAAATTAAGGACTTTTTAGAATTTAATGAAAAGGAAGACACCTCATACCAAAACTTGTGGGACTCCATGAAAGCAGTACTAAGAGGAAAACTCATAGTTCTAAGTACCTACAAAAAGAAACTAGAGAGAGCAAACATTAACAACTTGACCGCACACCTGAAACCATTAGAACAAAAAGAAGCAAATATACCTAAGAGGAGTAGACAACAGGAAATAATCAAACTCAGAGCTGAAATCAACCAAGTAGAAACAAAAAGAACTATACAAAATATCAACAAAACCAGGAGCTGGTTCTTTGAGAAAATCAACAAGATAGATAAACCCTTAGCCAGACTTAACAAAGGGCACAGAGACAGTATCCAAATTAATAAAATCAGAACTGAAAAGGGAGACATAACAACAGAAATTGAGGAAATTAAAAAAAAAAAAAAAAAAAAAAAAAAAAACATCAGATCCTACTACAAAGGCTTATACACAACAAAATTGGAAAATCTGGAGGAAATGGACAATTTTCTAGACCGGTGCCAGATACCAAAATTAAATCAGGAGCAGATAAACCATCTGAACAGTCCTATAAACCCTAAAGAAATACAAGAAGTCAAGAAGTCATTAAAAGTCTCCCCACCAAACAAAGTCCAGGACCAGATGGTTTTAGTGCAGAATTCTATCAGACCTTCAAGGAAGACCTAATACCAATCCTCTTCAAGCTATTCCATCGAATAGAAACAGAAGGAACACTACCCAATTCGTTCTATGAAGCTACCATTACACTCATATCTAAACCACAGAAAGACCCAACAAAGAAAGAGAACTACAGACCAATCTCTCTTATGAATATTGATACAAAAATACTCAATAAAATTCTCGCAAACCAAATCCAACAACACATCAAAACAATTATTCATCATGATCAAGTAGGCTTTATCCCAGGAATGCAGGAATGGTTCAATATTCAGAAATCCATCAATGTAATCCACTACATAAATAAATTCAAAGAAAAAACCCACATGGTCACCTCACTAGATGCTGAGAAAGCATTTGACAAAATTCAACATCCCTTCATGTTAAAAGTCTTAGAAAGGTCAGGAATTCAAGGCCCATACCTAGACATAGTAAAAGCAATATACAACAAGCCAGCAGCCAACATCAAACTAACAGAGAGAAACTTGAAGTAATTCCACTAATATCAGGGAACAGACAAGGCTGCCAGTCTCACCTTACCTATTCAATATAGTACTGGAAGTCCTAGCTAGAGCAATTAGACAACAAAAGGAAGTCAATGGGATACAAATAGGAAAGGAAGAAGTCAAAATTTCACTATTTGCAGATGATATGATAGTATATTTAAGTGACCCTAAAACTTCCACCAGAGAACTCCTAAACCTGATAAACAACTTTAGCAATGTGGCTGGATATAAAATCAATTCAAACAAATCAGTAGCCTTCCTCTATTCAAAGGATAAACAGGCTGAGAAATAAATTAGGGAAATGACACCGTTCACAATACCACAAATAATATAAAAGATCTTGGAGTGAATCTAACCAAGCAAATGAAAGATCTGTATGACAAGAACTTCAAGTCTCTGAAGAAAGAAATCGAAGATCTCAGAAGATGGAAAAATCTCCCATCATACCCCTGGATTGGCAGGATTAACTTAGTAAAAATAGCCATCTTGCCAAAAGCAATCTACAGATTCAATGCAATCCCCATCAAAATTTCAAATCAATTCTTCATAGAGATAGAGCAATTTGCAAATTCATTTGGAATAACAAAAAGCCCAGGATAGTGAGAACTATTCTCAACAATAAAAGAACTTCTGGGGGAATCACTATCCCTGACCTCAAACTGTACTACAGAGCAGTAGTGATAAAAACTGCATGGTATTGGTACAGAGACAGGCAGGAAGATCAGTAGAATAGAACTGAAGACCCAGAAATGAACCCACACACCTATGGTCACTTGATCTTTGACAAAGGAGCTAAAACTACCCAGTGGGAAAATGTCAGCATTTTAAACAAATGGTGCTGGATCAACTGGAGGTCAACATGTAGAAAAATGCAAATCAATCCATTCTTAACTTTTTTAACTGATTTGAGATAGTTAGCCTGTGAGTTAAGGGACTATAGCAAATTCATGGCTTTGAATTTATTGTTAGGGTGTTTTCTATATTTTCTTTAGAAATAGCTGAGTGGAGTTAAGAGACAACAGTCCAGATTACCTTACATGGATAGTTGGTTTTCAAAACGTCAGAAGTCCATAGAATTGATGTTACAAATATTTATATACTACTGTTCATTTTGATTAGAGACCTGTCTACTCCTGACAGCTTCCTGTATTGGATTCTAAGAAGAAATTGAGCATCTTTGGAGTTACTCCAGTTGTGGATCAACAGTCAAAGATAGTTGATATATCTAGGCTGGGTATTAGGTTACAGTTCTGATTGAGCATTACCAAACTTATGAAGCCTTTGATTAACATTTTTAAAAAGTGTATAAAAGCAAAAAGGAAAAGGGGGCATGGGATAGGGGTTTCCTGGGGGAAATGAGGAAAGAGGATGGCATCTGAAATGTAAATAAAATATCCAATAAAAAAAAGAAAAAAAACTTTTGAACAGTAATGTCAGTTATCCCTCTAAATAATATTGGTTAACAGTTTTTACAGTTTAGATATTAATAATATTATATCTGGTGATTTTTTTAATAAAGATGACATCTATACATATCATACAAACAATAGTTTTCATAGTTTACATTTTCCATAAAGCATTACATAATCACTGAACTGCAAAATATGGATTGGGCATGGTGGCACAAACTTGGGATCCCAGCACTTGGGAAACAGAGACAAGTGGATCTCTTGTGAGTTCCAGGGCAGTCTGGTCTACATTGTGATCTCCAGAATAGCCAGGATGATATATACCCTGTCTTTAAAAAAAAAAAAGAAAGAAAAAAAAGGTATTACTTCCATTAGTAGAAGGCATCTTTCATTCTAGCCAAGCCTTCTCAAGTTAATCAGCTCCACGGCTTTGCATCAGTTCCGTTTTATACTTTAGTCTATATACTGTCACAGAAATGCTAGTTTCAAGGTAGCAAACTACAAAACAGAAAAAGGTGACAAGTAAAACTGCTGTATTTTAATAAGAAAAAATATAATACAAACGGGGTAAAACTTAATATTTGTTAAACATATTAGGAGAATATATTACATTATTTCCAAAAAAAATCTCATTTCTTAAGATGCTCCAAAATTAAGTTTCACGTAAACAAAAGCAATAATAGATACTGGTTATAGAAATATCAAACTCAGTGTCTGGTAACTTATAGGTTCTGAACATACTATTTGAAAAGTTTCAGGTATGTAACAGACTATGTGTTCTTAATATAAGGTAATGATAATCCATAAGAAATCTCCATTTTTCAAAATACCAACTTATTAAAAATTTAAATGGCGCTGGGAGGTGGTGGCACATGACTTTAATCCCAGCACTTGGGAGGCAGAGGCAGGCAGATCTGAGTTCGAAGCCAGCCTTATCTACTGAGCAAGTTCCAGAACTACACAGAGAAACCCTGTGTCAAAAGAGAGACGGGGGAGGGGGGGACAGAGACAGAGACAAGAGAGACAGAGACGCAGAGAAACAGAGACGGGTAGGGGGAGGAAAGCAAAATAACAACTGAACTCATGCGAAAGAGCATGATAACGGAGCATCAAGAAGATGGTAATCTTGTCAAGGAAAACAGCAACTAATCCTCATGGAAATCTGAAAAAGCAAATGTTAACAAATATTTGCTGATCTAATTTTTAATCAAGCACTACTCTTTAAAATATTTTTTGTCTTACCTGTTTTATTTTGTTTGATTTTTACTTTTGATTGTTGTTTTATAAGAGTAAGAATATGAAGTTGGATAAGTAGAGAGTTGTGGAGGATCTGGGAGGAATTGAGAGAGAAAATATAATCAAACTATATAGTATGAAGGAAATTTAATTAAAAATGCATCTGAGGCTTAGAATATAGCTCACTGGTACGGTGCTAGCCAAACATGAGCGAAGCTCTAACTTCAATCCTATTTATCTATTTATTAATTTATTCAAGAAAAATGTATTTAAATCCTGAAACTGAAGGGCTACGGTAAAGAACTACTGTAATGGGAGCGTTTTCTCTTTAATAATATTTTCTTCATTAAATCATCTGCAAAGCTTTACACAAAGTAGAATGATCCCCACAGTTTAAGACCTTTGCTGACCCCACAAAACTCTCTAGCTGCTTTTCTGCACTACTAGACTTTTAGCATGCTTTTACTTCTATCATTCTATAAAAAGAGTTACCAACATAGCAAATAATCTCAACATTGCCAAGGACAGTGTGGACCAAGATTCACTTGGCACCATAGATACCAATGTCTTTTAGGTTTATCCCTGTTGTTCCCCATTCTCACTCTCCTTTAAACATATTCACTGCTCAGACTTCAGTCTGTACTCACTTCCCAGCTACTCCTATCCAGTCCGGAAGTGTTGAGTATTTTTCAAATGTTAATTTCAAATTCATATCTCCATCCTGTACATACCTTGTACTCCATTTTCATAACTCATTACCTTTTCCACACCAAGCAGATGCTTAACTTAAGATGTTAGATTCTGTCACTAATAATCACCTCCTGTAGTCTACCTCATTAATAGACTCAAATCTATTCTGCCTTTTTCTCATGCTAAAACTGCGGGGCTTCACTCCATTCACCAGATTGTTTTCCCAATTCTATCTTCAATATACCCTAAATCTAACCACTTTTCACAATTATCACCTATTCCTTAGATTACCACAATGTCCTTTGTGCTGTAGCTAGATATACTTTGTTGTGGCTAGAAATATTCCATGTCTGTCTCTGGTCCCTAAATACAAATAACCAACAGTCCTGTGGTTATCTTCTGATACTCCTAACATGCTGCTCTCATCATACCTGAGTTTATGCAAATGTGATGGCTTAGTAGATAGTCCCAAAATGAACAAGTGATCAGACTGCTGGATTTGCCACCAGCCCACCCACTAATCCCTGGAAAGAGGAGGTTGAAAGGCTGCAGATGAGACCTTATTAAGGTTTTTGGGGCTGGAGAGATGGCTTGTGGTTAAAAGCACTTGCTGGTTCTCACCAACTCAGGTAGCTCACCACCAACTATAACTACAGCTCCAGATCTACATTACTCTCATGAACATACCCAAACACAGTCACATGCAGCTACACATAATTAAAATAAATCTATTAAAAATATTAAGGTCTCAATGTGCTTCTGTGCTTGGCATCAGCATCTATTTGATATTACAGGTTGTCTACATAATGACAGTGCTCCTTTCTTATAAAAACTTTACAAATAAAAACGTTAAAATAGCAATGAGTCATACATAAGTCTTAGTATATGACTAAGGATGGTCTTCCTCCTTTCACAGCTGTTAGCCTGAATTTTCTAGAAATCTTTCAAGTAAGCCTATACAGTAGCCTTTACATTTACAGTAAAAGATATGTCTTAACCCACTTATGCCACCCTTGAAACCTACCCAATGGACCATAGCAACTACCTCATGAACTCTACAAACAAAAAAGTTCAAAGAAAACCTTTGAACAATTTAATTTCACAAGTAACCAAAATTGTATATATACATATTGCTAAGAAATGTAAGTGGATACTTTTGTAAGAAGCCTACATCCACATCTGAACTATACCTTCCTTCCTCTGAGTGCCTACCTCTCAATTAACTACATGCTTAAATGTGTGACATGACTGTTACTGTGGTAATTAATTACTCTGACTAGATCTGAGGCTGGATTTACAGACAGATCCTATAGGAAGACCAACAGTATCAACTAACTTGAACCCCTGGGAGCTCCCAGAGACTGAGCCACCAACCAAGCAAGGAGCAAACATGGCCCGGCCTGTGGCCCCTGGCACATATGTAGCAGAGGACTGCCTTGGCTGGCCGCAGTAGAAGAGAATGTGCTTAATCCTATGGAGACTTGATGCCCCAGGAAAAGAGGATGGGAGGAGGGGGTTATGAGGGGAAGCACCCTCTCAGAGGCAAAGGAGAGGGGATGGGGTGAAGAACTCTTATAGGGAGGACCAGAAAGGAGAGCAACATTTGGAATGTAAATAAATAAAACAATTTAAAAAAATAAAAAGTTTTTGGTCCTTTAAAAATGTTCATAAACAGATTGGAGGGATAGCTCAGTGGTTAATGACCACCCAAGTTCAATTCCTAGCACCCACATCAGGCAGACAGCTACTGCTAACTCCAGTATCTTATTGTTATGAAGAGACATTGACCATGGCATCTCTTATAAAAGAAATCATTTAAATGGGACTTATTCAAAGTTTCAGAGGTTTAATCTCTTATCATCATGGCAGGAAGCATGGTAAGCACACAAGCTAGAGACGGAGCTGAGAGTTCTACAGCCGAGGCAGATCTGCAGGCAGCAGGAAGAAAGCTAGATGCCGAGCCTAGACTGGGCATTTTAACCTCAAAGCCAACTCACATTGACATAATTCCTCCAACAAGGCCATACATACTCCAACAGAGCTATACTTCCTAATCCTTCTCAAAGCAGTACCACTCTGATAACTAAGCATTCAAGTCTATGAACCTATGGGGGACATTCTTACCCACCACACCCAGCACATCCAGCACCCTCCCCTGGCTTCTGCTGGCATCCACACTCATTCATATATATATATATATATATATATATATATATATATATATATTTTTTTTTTTAACTAAAAATCTTTGCAAAGAATGCTCAGTGAGCGTCCTCTCTGTTCCTGAAGGTACTACTCTATAGCAGGTCATTAAAAACAAAACAAAACAAAACAAACAAACAAACTGGAAAAGATACACAGGAATTACTCTTGTATGATGATTATCACCATGAAGCTAATTTCTTCTTAAAAACCATGTAAAAGTTTATAATTAAGTTTCTTAAATCAACACAAAAGGTACGTTTATTCCTATTTATGCATATGAGAATTTAACACTTCTACACAGTTCCATTTGACATGGCCAAAATCATAGGTTGTCTTAACAGTAAGCATGAATTTCTTCTTTTGGAATAGAAATTAAGCTTTCTCCATCAATTTCATAAGTCCTTGTCTTCTTACCCATTCACTTAACTTAAAATCACATAGCAATCTCTAAAAATGTCATGTTTTAGCAGCTACTTCCGTAATTACCCAATAATCCTGAGATAGATTACATTCCCTCTTTTGAACTTTGATAGACCATGTATTACCAAATTAAGAAGTTTAAGTCATGGGTTTAAAGTAGAACTCACCAATAGTATAAACTAGGTACATTAAGCATATTTCTGTATTCATCCAAAGAAACTGTTGCAGAAGTTTTGCAGTTTTGTAGTCAGTACTAATATATCTGCTTTCTGTTCTTTAAATATCAATATTTACCATTATCTAATTAAAACATACCATGAAAATGTTTAGTGTCAGCCATTAATTTCTTTCTTATTACTACAAGTTTTATTTATGTGCCCTACCAAATTCATCCTGATGAACCAAGCCAGCACGAACCTCTGACAATAAACACCATTCCTAACTCTGTTTGGAGAGTAAACGTGAAGATGTAATAAAACCAGAAAGAAAATTTACACCAGAGAGGGAGTCCTATAATGGCACAAACATTCATAACATTCAAATTCAGTTCTATATATCAGTCGGTCTCTCTGTCTCTGTCTGTCTCTGTCTCCCTGTCTGTCTGTCTCTGTCTGTCTCTGTCTCTCTCTCTCTGTCTGTCTGTCTCTCTCTCTCTCTCTCTGTCTCTCTCTCTGTCTGTCTCTCTCTCTCTCTCTCTGTCTGTGTCTGTCTCTCTCTCTCTCTCTCTCTCTCTCTCTCTCTCTCTCTCTCTCTCTCTCCTGCCCTGCCCTGCCCTGCCCCGCCCTGCCTTTTCTCCGCCCCACCTCGTGATTACTATATACCGTTACAATCAGATTCTCACTTATCTTTCTTATTTCATTAGGTTTGGGTAGTCTTCCTTCACTTCTGTGACTCATTTTCCAAAGAGAACTCTTACTAATTTCATTTTCTAAGCTCTAAATTGAAAAAAAAAAAAAAAAACTTAAAATAGTTCTGATACCCCTTTCAAAATAATTAAAACTTGATTAAGTGTTAAGTTCAAGCTTTATATAAGGACTAGTTGCTAGGTGGTAAACCAGGCAAAACAAAGAAATAAATTACTGTAATGCTTACTTAAAGTAACTTACATTATAAGGCATGCTTTCCCATAGCTGCTAAATAAGTATTAAGTATAGACTGAGAATTTCTTATTCAAAATGTTTGAAATTAAAGAGCTCTCAGATTGAGGTTGTTGGAGTTTAGAGTATCTTCATGTAAAAAAATGAAATATGTTTGGCAGTGGGGGGGAGGGTCCCACAATTAAACACGATTCATTTATACTGTAAAGCCTCAGATTAATTTTATTCAGAATTTTTAATAATTTTGCCTTATAATGTTCAACTTTCCACTTATGATGTCAAGTCAGTTGTAAAAGTTCCAAACACCAGGTTCTATATAGCAAAGGAAACTATCAACACAGCACAGACAACCCATAGAACAGGTCTTTACCAGCTGTACTTCAGAAAAGGGGTTAACATTCAGAATTTACAAAGAATTACACAATTAAATATCAAGGAACTAAAACTGCCAACTAAGCGATGGGCTAATGAACTGAACAGAGTTTTCAAAAAGAGAAACACCAAGGACCAAGTTAGTTGAAAAGTCTTCAGCATTTTAATACTTTAAAAGCCAATGGGGAAATTCAAATTAAAACTCTGAGACAACACCAATCAGAATACCTGCCATCAAGAAATTTACTAACAAATATTGGAGAGAATGTGGAGACAGGAACCCTTACCCACAACTGGTAGGTGTGCAAATTAATAGAGGCATTATGAAAATCAGCTGGAAAATCCTCAAAAATAGAACTACCATATGACCTATTTTACTCCTGGTTATATACCTGGAGAACTCTCTATTACAACATATTAATAATTGCAACCCCATGTTTACTGCTTTTCTTTTATTAACTATAGAAAGGAAATAGAACCAACCTAATTGTTCATCCACAAATTTTATATATATGATGAAAAGGGTAGATATAGTGACTATTCTGTCTAATTTTAACCCAAACAAAACACACCACAGGTAGCAATTAGACTGCATCTGTGATGCCACGAATATCAAACTCGTTAGAGACTGAACTTAAGTTTCTTTTAAAGTAAAGGAAAACAAATACGTGAGTCCACAGCATCCTACCAAGAACCACTTCATCTACCAACCAGCACCTCCTTGGCAGACATTTATTTTTTTAAAAAAAATCACATTCTAGGGTCCTCCGATTGTTAAATTCACCCACAACCCTCAACTCCATAACCCAATGCACTCCTCTGTGTTGTGAGGGGGGAACCCAACCCAACAGATTTCCCTCCCAAAATCTACGCGCTGTTGCTAGGAATTTGTAACATAAATAAGGGGGAGGGGGAGCAGGTTAAGCATAGAACAGAAATTTTTTCATCTTGTGGCCACTCTGTCCATACACGTGGGCAATCACCCCAACCCCCACCTAAAAACTTAGGTGAGCAGGGATGCGCAGCCAAGGGATGACAGCTCGGTCCGCCCGTGCTCTTCCGGACTCCGAGACCCGCCCCGCCGCCCAATCCGGCTCCGCCACTCGCTCCCTCCCTTTCCCTAGCTCACCTCAGCCCCGCCGCCACACGCGCCTCCGGCCTCCTGGAGGTTTGCGTCCTCTTCTCACACCGGCGGGGCGGAGGGTTGCGCCCCGGCCTCCTCCGCAGCACACGGGGACCGGCGGGGGTCGCTCGCTGTCACGGCTTAGCGCGCGAGGGCTGCCCGGCTGGCACCGACCCACAAACCCACACCGGCGCCGAGAGACGAGGAGGGGCGGGGCGGGCGCCGGTCTACGTCACCGGCCGCGACGCCAACGTCGCCACGTCAGCACCCGGCCGCCCTAAGCCCCTCCCATGGGGGGCGGGGTTGGGTGTCGTTTAACAGTTCAGCCCTGTTTCAGTGTTCGGGCTCTCCTCCTGCTGCTCCTCTTTCGCTCCCCAATCCCCGCTCGGCTCTGATCACTGCACAGAGGACTTAATTCCTACAGAAGGCAGAAACCAGTGAGTCAGAGTCCCGTGGTTACTAGACGGTTCCGACCACTTGCTCTAGGCTCAAGTTTCGTTTTCCCTGAGTTTCACCATTCTCCACTTAGTACTTCTGAAATTATTTCTGACCTTCAAAACAAAACATCTGACGATAGCCCTGGTGCGACTGGCAAATTTAGAAAAGCTAACCAAAAAAAAAAAAAAAAAAAAAAAACAAACAAAAAACCAAAAAACTGCGTTGTTGTTAAATTTGAACTGATGAGCAAGGATGCAGATGTGGCATGCCCTGTCACCCTACCCTTTTAGTCAGGTTCTTCCCGAAGCGTAGAAGCAGCGTTAACTGAATAATAAACATCACTTGCCAGACCCATTGGAAGTTCTGTTTACCAGACTGGCTATGGTTAAGAAGACCTCAATAACGATACTCATTTCAGAGATTAAAATAAGATAACGCAGGTGAAAGGAATCATGAAGTATTAATGAAACTTGGTAAGATTCATTAAGAGGAAAAGTTACTGACCTGTCAGCAATTTGAAAGACCCATCTTGTGATAAAGGTTTGTCTGGTGTGACTTGAACTCTACGAGAAAAAAACAAACAAACCCTTCACATTCTGAGAGTTCTTTCTAACACAATCCAAAGAACTACATGCACTATAGAAGCAATATATGACCATCCCAGTCTCTACATTCCTAAGTAGATGCTGAATGTTTACATACTAGAAATTTGGGGCAAGGGAGAAGCATATTAAGAGAATTACTGGCTGGTTTTGCTAAAAGTTAGTCAAGTATCATGATTGGAGGTGTCTAATTTTATGTAGCCTTTCAAGAGCTTACAGTGTAACTCATTTTATCACCAGACTAGAATTGGTGATCCCAAAGGTTCTTGGTCTCACTAGAGAAAGAATACTAGAAGAGATACAGAAGAAACTTAAGCAAAAGCAAATTCATTATAGTAAAAAGCAGAGGCAGATTCCCAAGTGGAAAGGCCACCTGAGAATCCAAGCAGAGGCGGTGTGAGTTGGATAGAAATATTTTGCTAATCTTAGACCCATAATTGTGGAATTTTCAGAAACAGCATTTCCAGGAAGCAGGGAAGGAAGAGTGATTTGATCAAACATGGAATTATAGAACCAAGATATTGATTTCTGGGTGGTATGTGTATTAAAACCATAACTATAAATGAGATGCTAATTAATTTCTGGCTGAACTTTTAGGTCTCAGAGTCTCTGCAACATGCAGCTAATACTCATATAGAGTACAGCTGAAAGTAATAGCAGGCTGGCAGTCAAACCAGCTGGATAAAGCCATCACCATGGGGTTAGGTTTGTTTTATTTTTCACCATCTCCTCCATCTTCCCAGTAAATAAGACACAATAAATGCATAAAAAATGATATTGAAAGGAGGCTACATAAATAGTTTAGATTACACCCATCAGAGTTCCAAAGGGTTCAAAGAGATGAAAATTAAAAATGTACTACCTGAATCTCCTATGCTGTGCTCAAACCACTGACCACATTTGACTCCACAAAGTAGAAATTTGGATTGTCCAAATTGAGATAATTCAGAAATATCAAACATATGCCATATTCTGAAAACGTAAGAAGGTAATTGTAAAGTATTAACGTTTTATTTATTTTTTTTAGATAATCTTTTGTACATTGGGCCAAATGAAATGTAGTTATTTCAGCTCTTTTACTTTCAAAGTGTAAATCTATAAACTTTAAAATGGTGCAGGCAATTTAAAACATACTTCTACATAATGCCAGACTGGAAGGAAATATTCTTCACTAGTTTCTTAAGAAATACTTTTGGCCTCTTTGTATTCTCAGGAATGTTTTCCAAATGTTTGCTAAAAGACAATCTACTAAAGACGGCTCCTACTTTAGAGAAGAAAAAATGTCTAGAAAGTTTATAACAGACAAAGCGAAAAGTGAATGTATTCTGATTAAAAGCAACCCACCTGCCTATACTGAGAGGTTATTTCAGTATTTTTGTTATTTTCAATTTAATTTTTGTGTGTGTTTGTGATTTATTGTGTGTGGGCACATTTGGGGTGTGTGTGTGTGTGTGTGTGTGCATGTCTTTTTTTTTTTTTTTTTTTTTTTTTTTTTTGGTTTTTCGAGACAGGGTTTCTCTGAATAGCCCTGGCTGTCCTGGAACTCACTCTGTAGACCAGGCTGGCCTCGAACTCAGAAATCCGCCTGCCTCTGCCTCCCAAGTGCTGGGATTAAAGGCGTGCGCCACCACCGCCCGGCGTGTGCATGTCTTGTTGATACCTGAAAGAAACATTTTTCTTCAGGTCGTTTAAGTCTTTTCTTATGAAAAGAGACAATAAAATTATGGGAAAATGTTTAGATACATCAGCCCTGCCACTGATCTTCAAACTGTAACATTTGTGCTTACATTAAAGAGAAGCAAAGTCTGTTAAACTTTTATGCTTCATCATTGTACAGCTTGTTACTTTCACAATGACAGCCAAGTTTTTATGACTCACAAAATCTTTGATATACCTCAAGGGAAAGGTGAGAAGTAAAAGCTCTAATGTAACTGTAGTTTCCCAGGCTCACTGCCTCAGTCTGCTAGCCTAGGCCTACTCCTGGAAGCTTATAGCCTCTGTACTGTCTAATCTAGACCTAGAATGTTTTGAGCCTCTGAGACTTACTACTGAATAAGCTCACCCTTTCTAGTTCTTTCTGAATGCTGGCTAGCTGGTTCAACTCAGCTATTCTGGCTCAAACTCCTCTCCAAGCTGACTAATTCAATTTGGTTTCCCTGGCCTTCTCACTGAATTGTTCTGCTTGGCATCAAACTAACTCTAGCAATCTGTTCTAATGTTCTGGCTCCTTATTCTCTGGCTCTTTCTGTCTTCACATATGTCTAGCTTATTCTCTGTGTAACCTGTGTCTGTTAAATGTCCAGGTAAAACTGCCTCTGAACTCCACCAAATGAACTGCCATAACTCAGCTCCACTGCACTGACTCTCGACTGACTCCCAGATCACTGAATCAACTGACCTAACTGACTAGAACTCAGAGATTTGCATGCCTCTGTCTCCAGAGTGCTGGGATTAAAGGTATGTACCACCATTCCTGCACCTAAACTTTTCTTTACCTGAAACATGCTCTACACCAGGCTGGCCTTGAACTCAGAGATGTGCTTGCCTCTGTCTTCAGGGATTGAAAAGGTGTTTGTATTCCAACTGATTCACACAGATATAGAAGGTCTTTGTATGTGATTCCCTAGCCAGAGCAACCATGTTACTGGATTAAAACTCCTCTACACCATCATTTTTTTTTTAAGTCCAATTATAAGGCTGAGAAGAGAACAAAACCACTGGAGTGAAAATTCGCCAGAAAGACTCAAAGAACTCCTGAAAGTGGCTCTTAATTACTAATGGTAAAGCTTGAAAGTTTGAGCTCAAATAAAGTACAGGTAAGCGGAGTATTTCAAAGGTGGAGTTACCTCTATGAATAATATGCACTGTCATTCAGAAATTCACCATAACTCTTGGTGCCCAGAGTTTCTAGAGGGAATTTATCATACATACCTGATTGATGTATTAGTGTAATCAGTATTGACTGAAGAATCTCAGACTCCTGTACCACAACTACTATTTAATCTGAAGTGCATATTGTATTGATTTTTTTTATAGTTGTTATGTAACCTAAAGTCACATGGCTATGGCCAGAGCTCAACACAAGTCACACCAGACCAACCTCTTTGACCTAAGTTCCTTAAGCAAGCATACAAGCCTGTAAAGTTGAGGGAAAGCCAGGCCTTTTTCTTGAGCAAGACGAAATCCTTTATTGTATCTCCTCCAAATACTCCACGTCTAGAAAACAAGTCCCTTCCACACTGCACTCAGTTTCATCATTAAAAATTATTTTCTGAATTATCAAGTTCATGAGTTTGTACTGTTAAAAATTCTAAATGGTTATGAAGAAGTTTATTTATTTGATAAGAGATTGACATTGTGAAGGAGTCGTGACCTTCCCTTGTCATAGTCCTGTTCCCTTCTGTTAGTTTTTCAACACTGTAAAAACTAGAAAAACAATTTAAAATGAAAAAAAGGATTGTTTTGATTCCCAGTTTCAAATGATTTAGATAAGTTTGGCTGCATCCATCAGTTTGACCCTGACTCAAGCCATCAAGCCATAATACCAAGGTAGTGAGAGGGTGTGATGGAGGCAGCTACTTACCTTATGGCCACCAGAAAACCAGAAGACACAAAGGGAATAAAGGATCCAAGACAAGATAAACCCCTCAAGAGAATATGCCCAACAACCTACTTCTTCTAACAAGAACTCACCTCCTAATGGCCCAAGAAGCTATGAATTCATTAATGGTCAATCCAGGAATGAAGTTAGAGTTTTTGTGATTAGAAATCAGATCACCTCTGACAGTTGTGTGTAACTTTAATTATTTAAAACTTCCATACCACAGTACTATTTTTAATGATGGTTCTTAACACTTTAAACTCTCTTGTAGCCCACCACTCACCAGAGGTAGTAGAAAAGAAAGGATACTGGGAAAGTAGACTTGTTTAGAAAGGTTTGTTAGGGCAACTCCCATCTATGTAATGAAATGTTCCTTCAGTTTCTTCTTGTGCTTACCCCAGCAAAACACCATCCAACTGACTTTCCAAAGAACCCTTAAGTTTCTACTTCATATCCCCCTTTTTGTTTAAGAATTGTCCTTTTCTCTAACAGTAATGATCTATATAGACTAGAAATAATTATAAGAACCACCATATTTTCAATAAATGGCTTACCAATATAGTCAAACAATAGTCTAACAAAACAACATTACATTTCTATCAATATACAATGAACAAAAGAATCCTAAATATCTATCAATATAAAATAAAGAAAAAACTTAAATTTCTATCAATATACACTAATTAAATACAATATACAAATTTGAAAAACTTAAATTTCTATCAATATACAATAAAGAAAAATCTTAAATTTCTATGAATATACAATAACTAAACAAAAACTTAAATTTTTATCAATAAACAATAATTAAGCAAAACAACCTAAAACCCTGGATGATAACAACCATGACACATCAAGTAACCAACTACCCACCCCAAGTTAACAGATTGGAACCATGTTCTTCTTACATATATTTGTTTCCTGATGAATTGGGGTGAAGAATTCCTGTTTTGGGCCCCAAGGGGGGGAAAATGGTTAGCCTTTAAAAAAAGGTAGCTGTAGCGTTTATTGCCCAGTCTCTGGGTTTATTCAGTCTCTGTATTGCCTAGCTATAGCATTTATTACCCAGTCTCTGTATTTATCCAGTCTCTGCCTTGTCCCGTCTACATATCGTCTCTCTCATTGTGATCAATCATTTGGGCTAGCCCTTTTGAAGTTTATTTGTATGCATTTTTTTCTTGAGAAATCAGTAATTGAGACAGTCTGTGAATTATTTGGGCTATTTGCTTTGTGAAGACATCCATATCTCCAATGATAAAAGATTTTCCTTGTTCAGATCTAATTTTTATAAGTTTTGTTAGTATCCATATTTTTTTCATTCCCTGTAGATATATAAGTATAACCATGTCCCCATCTTAAAACTACTGCAGGTTTCTATTCTAATGTCAACACATCCTTAAAGTAAATTGGTTGGCCTAGTTCTACAGTTTTTTCAATAACCCAGTGTCTCTCAGGTGCTGTTGTTCCTTTTTCACTAACATTAAGAAAATTGAGAGTAAACAATGCATTATTTAGTCTGTCCCTGGAGGTTTTTACACTCCCTTTTTGTTTAATCAGCACCACTTGTAAGGTACAATTGGCTCTCTCTATAATTTCTTGTCCTGTGGGATTGCAAGGTCCACCAGTAACATGCTTTATATTATAATATAATAATATTCAAAGAGTCGCTTAATCTTATTGGATACATATGCAGGAGCAGTTGAAATTTGTGCAGGTATTCCCATAATTGCCATTATTTCCAATAAATGTGTAGTTACACATTTATCATGCATATGTTATTACACATATGTTGCACAAAGACTGGGAAGGGTGATGGTACCTGTGTAGGCCCAAGCAAATTCTCTGGTGGTGCACTGGGCTATACCTTAACCTGTTATATGTGTGTGCCATGTCCTGCTCCTTCAGACCCCTAGAAGCAGGGCAGGGCGGCAGTTTACCTTCCAGCCTAGTTTGTTTCCTGCTTTCATCATGCTGTACATTTCTGTTCTCATTCACCAAGCATGAGGTTTTCTCTCCCCACATTGGCCCTTTGTGTTTTCCAAGTACTTCTTCCTCTATTCACAAACTCTCTAAATGCATAGCCAACTCTGCAATCTTCTCAAACAGAAGAGAATTGTCTGGTCTCCCATTAAACTTTTTCAAACTAGTATACATGAAAACTACAAGGCAAAACCAAAGAAGACCCTTCTGGGATCAAGGCAGTATACCACCCAGCTGCCATTTTACCAATTTCCTTAAGCAACATTGCTAACTGCTCATAATCTGCCATTTCTTCTACATTAGAAGCAGAAACAAGCCGGGCAGTGGTGGCGCACGCCTTTAATCCTAGCACTTGGGAGGCAGAGGCAGGCAGATTTCTGAGTTTGAGGCCAGCCTGGTCTACAAAGTGAGTTTAGGACAGCCAGGCTACACAGAGAAACCCTGTCTCGAAAAAACAAAAAAAACAAAAAAAACAAAACAAAACAAAAAACAAAAAAAAAACAAAAAAAAAAAAGCAGAAACAATGGGTGACTGTAAGTTTAATTATTTAAAACTTTAGTTTTAATGATGGTTCTTAAATGTTTTAGCCTCCCTTGTAGCCCACCACCCACCAAAGATAGTGGAAAAGAAAGGATGCGGGGGTGGGGGACATCAGGGGAGTGGACCTGTTTAGAAAGGTTGAGTATCATCAGTTCAGTTTATAGGTTAGCAGGCAGCAGCAGCTCTTGGATTCATTCACAAATACCTCACAGATACACCAGCAGACCAGTTCAGTAGAGTTACAACAGTGGTGATACGACCTAGCAAAGACAGCCAGCCAGGCCTCAACCTTGCCTTGAGTCAGCAAGAGGGTTCAACAGGAACACCAGGAGAAGTTCTTGGCTGTGTCTCGCTCAAGGAAAGAAAGATCAGCTAAGATGCAAGACCCATAAGCTTTGCACAGCTAGCTGTACCAGCAAGCCAAGCTCTCTGTATCACTCCTTGGAGTCCTATTCATACCCTCCAAATATCATGTGTCCTCCACGTACCTTTCCTACACAGCACAGATCTTGCCTTAGCAGGGGGTCTTGCCTCAGCAAGAGTCCATAGAAGCAGCAAGAAACTGCAGTACACCACCAAAAAATTTGTGGTTTGTTTCTCTCTATGGAGTCCTGACAAATGCAGCTCAACTACTCAATGTAAGGCAGACCAATACATGTGTGTTGTCAGCAAAGAATCTCTCATTATATGTCCTTTCATGTGCTTGCTTTAGCAGAACATCCTCTCTCGAGTGTCTTTTTCAGTAAAACATTTCTTCATGTCCACTTTAACAAAAGGTTCCCTCATGTGTTTGCCCCAGCAAAACACCATGCAACTGATTCTAAAGAACCTTTAAGTTTCCACTTCAGTTGTGTGCTGAGGTTTCCTCTTGGTGTCTATTGTAATGCTAAGTGCATTACAAAACCTGGAGTCTGCACATAGACCTGTGACCTTGCCCCCCAAGTTATTTCTGATTGGTAAAGATGCCAATAGCCAATAGCTGGGCAGAAGAAACATAGTTGGGGTTTAGGTTTCCCAGGGTTTGGGTAGGAGAACCATGGGGTAGGTGGGGAAGGTTGCAGGGAGAAGGTACAGGAGGAGAAAGGAGAAGACACCATAGGTTAGGAGAGTTCAATAGAACATGGCCCTGAGGGGCTGGCCAATTGGAGTTAAGAGCAGCACAGATGAAACATAGTAAATAATAACTCAGGGTTGTTGATAGGCAAGTAAATTCTAACAGCAGAGAGGTTCGGTATCTGCCCAACTCTTGGGCTGTTTAAGGCAAGTAAATAAAAATATGTCAAGCTAAATAGTGACAATTCACTAGTTTTGTATGTTAGGCCATACTAGTACCAAATGCCCCAGAAATAGCGATGCCATTTAGGAGCTTTAAGGTTGTCTATAAGTTTGAAATGTCTTTACATAAGAGTGTTGAAAAGACATCCTTTTACTATTCTTTACAAATAAATAGTTTTATTTATTACAACAAATAAAAGAGTTAATGGCTGACTTGCTAAGCATACTGCCACTTACCTGTAGTCAAGCAACAGATCTTAGGCAGACTGAACACTTGCAGCCAGGAGTTTAAGACCAAACTGGGCAACATAGTGAGAAGAGCGTCTCAAAACAAAAACATGTAAAGGTTATTGTGAATATGTGAATATATTTATTATTATTCACATCCTTTTCTGTTAAAATAATTTTCAATGTCATTTTCAATAGGTTTTGTGTTGTTTAAAACTGATAAATGATCAGTTCTGTTGTTTGCAAAATATAATAGAAATATAGAACTTAAGGCAGTGAAATGCACTATAGACTGAAATCCCATTTCAGAAGCTAAAACAGACCCATGGCAGTGCATGGCAGTTATACCATGAGTCACACAGGAAGCTATCAGGGAGTCATGATTCATAACAGCCAAGGTTGACATCAAGCATAAGATTCTGATCTCATTGCCCAGGAGACTGGACCTAAAAAGCTACATTTAGCACCATATCTATAGCACTGTTGGTTAGTTTGAAGATTAAACTATCCCTTTATTCAATTGATATATATTTATTATCTATTGTAAGCCAGAAATATTGAAATAAAAAATATTTAGAGGGCTGGAGAGATGGCTCAGCGGTTAAGAGCACTGACTGCTCTTCCAGAGATCCTGGGTTCAATTCCCAGCAACCACATGGTGGCTCACAACCATCTGTAATGGAATCGGATGTCCTCTTCTGGTATGTCTAAAGACAGCTACAGTGCACTCATATAAATAAAAAAAATTATTTGGACTTCTGCAATTGGTAACCATCTCAAGTACACATATCTGCTGCCTGTCAGACATTGTACTAAGCACTGACAAACTTAATCCTGACAAACTGTGAGAGTATATCCATTATTATCTAACCTCTTGATTCCATATAGTCAGGAAATGGAAGCAGCCTAGATGTCTATCATCTGATGAAAGGACAGTAAAGATGTGAAACACATACACAGTGGAACAATAGTCAATAGTAAAGAAAAATAAAATTTACAAGTAAATAGATGGAGCTGGAAATAATCACTCTGAATGACAGGAAAGACAAATACTGAGTGATGCTGACATTAACTTTGATTCTTTAGAGATATGTGCTTAAGTGGGAATAACTTACATGCCAGGGAACTAGTAATGGGTTATGGGGTTAGGATTTGAAGGGAAAGGTGATAGAGTACAAGTAGTATGAAGGAGGAATGGAGAATAATGGAACAAGAAGGGTTAAATTGGATGAGAAAAGAGAGGAGCGGGCTGAAGAATGAGTATGGAGATAGATAACACTAAAGACCTTTGAAAATGCCACATGCAAACCTACTGTAGGAGCTTCCTAAAATATATACACAAATAGAGCTCACTTTATAATTAGAGTAATACCTGCTCCAAACACCCTGGGCTATAATAACTTTTTTTTAAGAGCCAGATATGGGATATGGTTTTGTTTTGGGTTGTTTGTTTGTTTGTTTGTTTGTTTGTTTGTCAGTGTGATCCCTCAGATACTCTCTAAACATTATAGGCCATTGCCATTATTCTGGGTTATTCTCCAGAACTTGGTAACAAGACCCTATTGCTAAAGATACCATGTACTTGAGTTATAGGATATTGAGAAATCAAGCTTTCATGTAATGGATACTTTATCACTACTGACTAGCTTTCATAGTGCTATAAGGTACTATCTATGCTACTGGGGGAGAAAATAATCAATAGTCCTACCCAGCTGTGGATCTTGCAAGATATGATACCAACTAGCTCAAAAAGATAGGTCCACCAGAAGGGGAATAACTAGCCAATTTCTTATTTGATTTAAAACTGTATTCATAAGACAGAACTTTTGCCTAATGTCATTAACTAGACCAAGAGTTATAGACCCTAAAGAAGAATCTAATAATATTACTTTACTAAATGTACATAGTAATCAACTATCCCTATGCTCTTACCTTTATACCCATAGATTAGTAAATCTTTCAACTCTTCATGAGAGAAACTGCATTTTGCAATAAATGGTGATTAGACACAAATCCATAGACAATGTGCAGAGAGTAAGACTGAGGTGTAGAGAGCTCATGAGGCTGCTTCTAGAAATTTGGCAAGCATTCGTGGCTCAAACAAGGAAGTAAGATCGGATAAGAATATTTACATTTGGGTTAATACAAAGCTCAAGGCAAATTCGGCCAAGGAATGTATGGCATTCCTTTTATCTTGGTAATCCTAGTAAACCCTAGACCCAGAGACTACAGGGCTTTGTTTATTGTCTTGTCTGATTACTTTATCTTTGATCTAAGAATTGACCCTATACTTTGGATGTACATAGAATGCTATAAAAGCAAACTGGAGAAAAATAAACTTGTTTCAGTCTTAGCACTGACTGGAGTCATGTTATAATGTTGTGTCTTTTTTTTTTCAATTCTACCCCCACTCCCTGTTGGCTGATTGAGCTGGCTTGGTCATTGTGTAGTGATCTGCTCTAAATGGAACATCTGTATTGAACCCCCTTCCTTCAGTCTCAGGGATCATCACAGAAAAAGAGATGAAAGCACTGTAAGAGTCACAGGTGTTAGTATTCTGTCTAAACTCCACCTCCACAGTTACCTGGCAACAGCCAGGTATGCTCCTCCCCACAGTTACCTGGTAACCACCAGGTAGGCCTGATCCACTATAAAAGGGGCCACTTGCCCCCTCCTCACTCTCTTAATCTCTTACTCTCTTACCCTCTTGCCTCTCTGTCCTCTCCCCCCCTTCTCTTCCTCTCTCTCCACATGATCATGGCCGGCCTCTACTTCTCTACTTCTCTACTCCTGCTTCTCTTCTCTTCTCTCTTTTCTCTTCTCTTCTCTTCTCTTCTCTTCTCTTCTCTTCTCTTCTCTTCTCTTCTCTTCTCTTCTCTTCTCTTCTTCTCTTCTCTCCCCCTCCCGTCCCCTCCCCCCTCCTCTCCCCTCCCCTCCCCTCCCCCCCTCTGCTTCTACTACCCTCCTGGCTCCCCTCCCCATGCCCTCAATAAACTCTATTCTATACTATACCGGTGTGTGGCTGGTCCCTCACAGGAGGAGATGCTGTAAGACCCCCCCCCCCCCCCGCAAGGGGACCCTCACCCAAGTCCGGACCTGCACGCCCCAAGGACACACGAGAGACCTTCTTGATGCAATTGCAGAGGAGGTTTAATGACGAGGGCCCTCGGGCTGGAACATATCTCACATAGGAGATAGAGGTTCTGCCCTGGACCCAGGGAACTGGGGATATTTATCGGTAGGGGTTGGGGAGAGCGGGAAAATTTGGCGCGGTTACATATGATTGGATATTTCAAACATCAGCAACTTGCAGAACTGGCAGAACTTGCAGAAACTCGGACCTCCCAGAAAAGGGAGGGAGAGAAAAGTAAATACCAGATAGCCCATTACTCACTTGGGCTTGTTTGGACTTGTCTGAGCATGCCCCTGCATGCCTTTATTTTTTGTCACCCTGCCCCTGTAGGGGCTTAATATTTTTATTATGACTATATTTAACAAATTGTTGGTGGTCTTTGCTGACCATGAATTTTTGTTATTGTTACAATGCTGCTTTCAAATTTTGTTCTCACATTGCCTCTAAATGGGCCCGATGAGACATCCCCTTACTCATACCTCTCCACACACCCACAGAACATACTCTCTTTATCTCTTTATCTTTTTATATACACTTTATTGGTGCCGTGACTCAGATACAAAAACTTCAGGAATCACTATGCTGCAGTCTGCCATGCTGGCTGCTGTAACCAGGCAGGACCAATGCCACGTGGCCTGCCTCTACCACTGCTGCAACTGCCTCTATGCCAAGTGGACTCCATCCCCGCTACCTGCCATCACTGACTGCGTGAATTTCCACCACTGCTGCAGACTAACTACGCCTGCGGCCCACCACGTGGTACTCTGCCATGTGGGTTAGGCAGCCAGACAGGCCCACACAGACCTCGAGGTTCCATTTTCCTGATACCAGACATGAGTTTATAACTCAAGCAGTCTTTAAGATGAACCTTTGTTGGATGGTATACTGGCATGTTTTATTAGAAGTAGGCAAGTTTATAGGAACTCAGATAATATTAGGACAGTGGCATAGCAAGAAGAGGAACTATGAAGCATTTAATTGATGGCAACTGAGTTTAGGTAATGAAGTGAAGAGCTCCAAACTCTGGAGACCCTTCCTCAAGCCTCAGGACATTGCGGCTACCCAAAGATCACAAGAAACTATACCTGGATGCAATCAGCAGAGGTTTATTAGGGAAAGAGCTGGCAGCCAGCGGTCTGACCAGGTACTGGCGCTGGAGTCAAGGTCCAACCCCCACGGCCAGTCCTTGGAGGGTTTAAAGGGAAATACCACAAACCAGGGGAGTGGGAAGGGGGTGAGGGGTTGTCAAGGATACAAAACATGAAAACAGTGGAACAATTCAGAGGTACTCACCCTAAATGATTAGTGTCATGTGGAAATCGCCCTGCATTCTTCTCAAAAATGTGGTTTTTACCATGCCATTGTGTCCTATCCTGCCATTTCAGGTTACTATCTTTACTTTTTCCGGCTGTAGGGCTATAGCCCCACCTAGGTGGTAGCATCTTTATCTGTAATCAGGAATGTCTTCCTGCCTTGAGCCTCTCCCACCTGTGGGAGAGGCTTGAGGAATGTCTGCATTTTTCCTGCTCAGGTACTCTCGAGAAAGTAAGTTTTTCTAAGGCGAGAAATCTACACATATTTCATAAAATGGCCTTTATAATTTTTCACTCTACAGAAGTAACAGATTACATCTGTGAAAGCTTAGCTGTCAATGTAGTCAGAAGTGTGAAAGAGTAAACAATAATCTACCAGTTATATACTGTTTTAAAAAATGACAGAGTCCACTAGCCAACAACAGGTAGTGGACGTCTCCTGTGAAACTTTATGGAAATGACAATGCCATTTCACATATGAATTCATGGTGGCTGTTATTGTATGTACAAGACTGCGTAAGATCAAGCCAGTCAACATCCTAGTATAGTTGGGGAGGGTTTGTAATGAACTTCCACCCTTAGCTAAGGACATATTGGCAATTGATGGCTGCTGGACAGAGAAGAGAGTCAGTTTTCTCCAGGGATTTGCTCTCTCTCTGCTTCTAGGAATTTTTAATATCAAAAGAAGGAGCTTATGATGGTTAAAACTTTGTCATTTGTTTGTTTTCATTCATAAAAGGAAAATTAGGGATAGTTAATGTCATGACATTAGTACTTGATGTAAGACCCTTGAAGGATGTGAGTGATCTGGCCCTCTCAGAGGACCTCCAACTGCCAGGGTCCACCAACAGAACACTCAAACAGCCATAATAGCTGGACCCACCCCCTCCAGATTCAGAAGGTCAACCTCTGCTCTGTTGAGAACAAAGCCCAAACTCAGAACTTCAAAACTCACCAATCCCCACCCTGGCAAGCTCTATTCCAGCTCCAAGAAACCCTATATAAATTCTGTCTTCTCAATTCTCTGTTGCATCTTATCTGAGCAGAGGCAGCCACCCTCCTGGGGTTTTCCCTCCCATTAAATCTCTTGTGTGAGGTTGTCTTAGTTAGGTTTTTACTGCTCTGAACAGACACCATGTCCAAGACAACTTGTAGGCATTTAATTTGGACTGGCATACAGGTTCAGAGGTTCAGTCCATTATCATAAAGGTGGGAGCGTGGCAGCATCCAGGCAGGCATAGTGCAGGCATAGTGCAGGCAGAACTGAGAACTCTACATCTTCACCTGAATGCTGCTAGAAGACTGGCTTCCAGGAAACTAGGATGAGGGTTTTAAAGCCCAAACCTACAGTGGCACACCTACTCCAAGGCCACACTTATTCTAACAAAGCCACATCTTCAAATAATGCCACTCCCTGGGCTAGGCACGCCCACACCACCACAGAGGTATGTTGCATGGTGTGACTTTGTGGTATTCTTTGACTCCTGGTTGCCAAGATACCTCTTTCTTCAGAGCTGTAAGAATTGCATTGGGGAAACCTCCCCAGCTCAGGAGCTGTAACACTTCCATTAATACTATGATTTGGATAGGCTCTCCTGGTGCCTGTAGTCCAGGCCTAAACTGTACTGGGACCCTGTGATGGCTATTTGCTATCATTGGATGCCAACTCGACTATATCTAGGATGAACTACAATCCAGAAATGGAGGGTGAACCTGTGATACACATCTTGAGGCTGGAAGACAGGTTTTTGATCTAGATCTTGAGGCATAGTGGCCATTCATAAGCCATAGTGGTTTAGGTCCAGGCATGGTAGTACATGTCTTTAATCCCAGGAGTTATAGGCAGATCTCTGAGATCAGGGGTAGCCTGGTACAGAGCAAGTTCCAAGTAAATCAAAGCTTAGGTCCAGGTGTGACGTTTCACACCTTTAATCTCAACACTCAGGAGACAGGGGCATGCAGATCTCTGAGTTTAAAGTCAGTCTACAGATCAAGTTCCAGGACAGACAAGTGTAGGCAACAAAGGAAATCACTGAAAACAGAAAACTGGGGAAGATGTAATAGAACAAGGGGGTCTATGTTCTAGCCCCTGGAAGCTGCAGTACTTGACTGCTTCAGCCATGTGGCTCTGGCTTTAGAGTTAAGAATAGAAGGGGTTACTGAGACAATAGATGCTAGTTAGCTGGAGCTAAGAAATTAACAGTGATTAAGAAGAGACCCCAAAGATGCTGACAGCCAATAGCTGGGCAGAAGAGACGTAGGCAGGATTTAGGATTCCTGTGCTGGGGGGTCAGAGGAGGACCACAAGGAAGAACAAGAAGGTATAGGAGGAAGGAGAAGCCAACTTGGGTTAGGTAAGCCACAAAAACATGGCCCTGAGGGCTGCCCAATTGGAGTTACAACCTTCCCAGATGAAACATAGTAATAATTCAAGATGATTGATAGGAAAGTAAATTTTAATTTTATATAGGGTAGGTATCTACCCAGCTCTAGTACTGATTAAGGCTTATGGTAAATAGAAGAAGAGAAGGGGGAGGAGGAGGAAGAAGAAGAGGAGGAAGAGGAGGAGGATCAGTGTGAACATTTTCCTGAGTCCAAGGAAGTGCCCATTGAGTGTCTGGCACCCCTCTGACACTCTTAGAGGAAGAATTACTGCCAGCCCTCTACACCTGATTTCCACCCCCACTATACATGGAGCTGTAATCCTGAAGTTTCCTTTGACCTAAAAGGGCCATTGCAACCCTTCTTGCCCTCATGTCCTATCTTCTCTTTGGCTCTGCCCATAATCCCACAGTTCCTTTAGACCCTGGTGGCTTTTGTGACTTTTTTTCTCCAACTTCTTCCTGTGGATCACATATGTATGTACATACATAACATGCATACATACATACATACATACATACGTACATACGTATGTACATACATCACACATACACCAGAGCTCACATTTCACCTTCACTTGTCCTTTTCTCCTTCTGGCCTCCATGAAATCCCTGGTACCAGGCACTAAGTCTCTCCTAAAGCTTAGCCAGGCTAAGCCCCTGACCCCTGCTGAATGCAATGAAGACCCAGGGAAAGGCTCCAGTCTTCCTCTGGTCCTTCCAAAGTCCTGCAGACACCCAAAGTTACAATGACAATTTTGCTTGCCTCTCTCATTTATGCAAATGGTGCCTTCCACTCATTTCTTGGAATGCCTTTCAGAAAACCTACAGCCTCTCCACCTAACACCCACATCAAAGGCTCTAAACTTGTTAACCTTTGCAATGAAATTTGGCCTCAATACTCCTTAGACAATCAATCCAAATGACTGCATAACAGCACACTAGATTCCCAATATTTTTTCAGGACATTTACAAGAACTTTGAGCCATAGGGGAAATGGAAAGAGATTCCCTGTGTCCAGGCTTTCTCTTATGTCAGCTCCAACCCTTCTCTCTGTTCTTCCTGTTCTCCCACTCATCTCCTTGTAGCTGTAAAGCCTAGACAAGATCTTTAGATCCATTGGACAAGCTTCCTCCTATAGATCTCAACCCATGGCTCCCTCTCCTTTTCTAGCTTCTCTGGTTTACCTTTCTCCCTCTGAAATGAAAAATGCTCAAATTAGCCCCACCCCACCCCCCTGCACCTAGTCTAAGTGCACTGGCAGCCCCCTGTCTTCCTGCTACTCGTTCCTGCTCTGCCATGGCAGAGGACTCCTGCCACCTCCCCTCCCCAGCCTAAACAGGCTATAGTTCTCTATCTGTGGACAGTTGCCAGGGTGGACAGCTTAGTCAAGGAACATGTCCCCTTCCTAAGTAAACTTTCTTAAAAATAAAATATTTGGTGTTCTATACTGCTAATTCGTCCACCTTTATTTTTTTTCATATTTTTTATTGGATATTATGTTTACATTTCAGATTTTATCCCCTGACCCCATTCTCCCCACCACCCCGGAACTCCCTATCCCATCTCCCACACTCCTGCCTCCACAAGGGTGTGCCCCCACCTACCCCCCCACTTCCCCCTCCCCGCCCTCAAATTCCTCCCCCATTGGTGTTCAGCCTTCATGGGACCAAGAATCTCCTCTCCCACTCATGCCTGACGAGCCCATCCTCCCCTAACTACACAGCTGAAGTCATGGGTGCCTCCCTTTGTGCTCCCAGGCTGGTAGTTTAGACCCTGGGGAGCTCTGGTTGGTTGGCACTGTTGCTCTCCTCTTGGGGCCACCAACCCTTTCAGCTCCTTCAGTCCTCTAACTTCTCCATTGGAAATCCTTGATCAGATCAATGGGTAGCTGCAAGAATCCACCTCTGGATATGTCAGACTCTGGGAGACCTCCGAGGAGACAGTGCATGTCAGCATGCACTTCCTGAGATCCATATCAGCATCTATCTTTGGTGACTGCACATGGGACGGATACCAAGGTAGAGTGGTCTCCAGATGGCCCCTCCTTGACTTTCTGTCCCACACTTTGTCACCATATTTGTTCCCTTGAGCATTCTGTCACTCCTTCCAAATAGGACCGAGGCATCCACACTTGGTCTTCCTTCTTCATGAGCTTCATGTGGTCAGTTAGTTGAATCTTCGCTATTTCAAGCTTTTGGGCTAATGTCTGCATATCAGTGAGTAAATACCATGTGTGTTCTTTTGTGATTGGGTTACCTCACTCAGGATGATAATTTCTAGTTCCATCCATTTACCTAAGAATTTCTCAAATTCATTATTTTTAATAGCTGAGTAGTACTCCATTGTGTAAATGTACCATACTTTTTGTATCCATTCCTCTGTTGAAGGACATCTGGGTTCTGTCCAGCTTCTGGCTATTATAAATAAGGCTGCTGTGAACATAGTGGAGCATATGTCCTTGTTATATGTTGGAGCATCTTCTGGGTATATGCCCAGGAGTGGTATAGCTGGGTCCTCAGGTAGTGCTATGTCCAATTTTCTGAGGAACTGCCAGACTGATTTCCAGAGTGGTTATACCAGCTTGCATTCCCACCAACAATGGAGGAGTGTTCCTCTTTCTCCACATCCTCGTCAGCATCTACCATCACTTGAATTTTTGATCTTAGCTATTCTGACTAGTGTGAGGTGGTATCTCAGGGTTGTTTTGATTTGCATTTCCCTGATGACTAAGGATGTTGAGCATTTCTTAAAGTGCTTCTCGGCCATTCGAATTTCCTCAGTTGAGAATTCTTTGTTTAGCTCTGTACCCCATTTTTTAATAGGGTTATTTGGTTGTCTGGAGTCTACTGGAGGTCAGCATGTAGAAGAATGCAAATCAATCCATTCTTATCCCCTTGTACAAAGCTCAAGTCCAAGTGGATAAAGGACCTTCACATAAAGCCAGATACACTGAAACTAATAGAAGAGAAATTGGGGAAGACCCTCGAATACCTAGACACAGGGGAAAAGTTCCTGAACAGAACACCAATGGCTTATGCTCTAAGATCAAGAATCTACAAATGGGACCTCATCAAATTGCAAAGCTTTTGTAAGGCAAAAGACACTGTCAATAACACAAAACAGCAACCAACAGATTGGGAAAAGATCATTACCAATCCTAGATCTGATAGAGGGCTAATATCCAATATATACAAAGAACTCAAGAAATTAGACTCATCCACCTTTATAAAGGAATCCCAGTGTAATACCCAATCTTATAACCTCACCTTCGATGACATTTGTATGATTCTTACCAACAATCTTCCCAAGGAGTGTAGGCAAGTCTGGGACCAGGCAGACCAAGCACATGCAGATGAAATCTATCAACTAATCCCGGCCACCCAGCTGCTGTAATACCACCCCCAGAACCAACACTTCATTGGGAAAGACTTTCCCCTCAGAGCTATAATACCTCTAAGTATATTTTACACTTAAAATTTATCTTCAAGGTTACATTAAAATATCTTATCCTTAGGTGTGATGCACAACTAATGAAGAAAGAGAAAATCTGTCCATACTTGAACATTAACTCTCAGATTTGCAAACTTTGAACAGACCTCATAATATTTATAATGGCAATAAAGAATCCTTACAAATGGTTGTGGACATATGCTCTTTCTCCTTAAGTTTTCACAATATAACACAGCATTATAAATATATAAACACGATCGAACAACATTTTTGCTGTATGTGTAGTACTAATTATAGTGCTTTTTATGAAAACATAAATAGTAAAATATTCATGCATAATGTAAGGCTGTAGAAATAGACAACTATAACCCAGTAGTATTAACTGTGGGTTGAGACTGCATTTCTGCAATATCAATGTGGTTATGATTGTCCAGAAGCAAGAATATGGCATTATGACAACAATAGTCTGTGTGTGCTAGCCTGTGTTAGCAGTTTAATTATGTAATAAGACTGTAGCAAGTAGACTGGCATGATGGCCTGCCACCAAGTCTGCTACCTTGGGTTTGAATCTCTATAACTGGCATAGTAAACGGAAAGAACTGACACTGGAAAGTCATCCTCTGACCTCTTTATATGTCGTCTGTCCATCTCCTCTCTCTCTCTCTCTCTCTCTCTCTCTCTCTCTCTCTCTCTCTCTCACACACACACACACAGATACACACACACACACACTCACTCACATCACCTCTCTCCCTATGAATAAATGTAATACAAATTTTTAAAACAATAGCAACCCCTCAAATAGCCTCTTCTTCTATACTTAGTCCTTGTTGAGAATAGATTCATTATTTCTTCTGTGAGTCTCTGCAAAAGCAAGTTCAACTTCAAAGGTGTAGTCATGTACATATTACAAAGTTTTCTTGAAGAAGCAGCCTTGTACACATAAAGTAAACTTTAAGTGTCTACTATAGTTTAGATCTGGTTTGATTCTGTCTCTCTGGGCTTAATGTTGAAAGTTAATAACCACTATAAAGTAGAGTTCTTGCATTAACTCCACAGTTTTTAAAGATGAGTGACCTGGACCAGTAGGTTGTTCTTTTGTGACAGGGTCCTAAGCAAAATGTGAGAAAATGAGGAAATAAAGAAAAAGATAGAAAACCTGTGGTTAGGAGGTCTTTCACAGCTATGTCTTATATCAAATATGCTTATTAATAAGTACAGGATCTTATGCACTATCTTCAGGAGAAAATGGCACGGTCAATATAAAGTTAAATCAATATGGGCAAAAGAGTTCAGGATATTTCACTACCACCTTGGGACTGATAACATACAGCTCCTCAGGGGAGAAAGCCAGGCTGCCAGGAGCAGAAACCTTAACTCCTTCAAGGCCCAGGTACAAGCCCTGGAATGAATGTAGCTAAGTCTGCTCCTGATACAGAATTTATGTCATTCCATCAGGGTCTCTTAGAAAGTTGGCTCAATCTAGCTTCCAACAGATGAGGTCTTAGCTTGAAAAGTCCTGCAAAAGAGATAGAGTACCTGAGTTCAGTTGCATTTTGTTATTGGCAGGTTATCTATGGAATGTTGTTGTTGGGCTGGGCTATCAATCCACAATCACATATGAATCAATTTTATATATGTACAACCAACTAAATAGAGAGGCTCCTGGCTTTAAATATCACTTAGATATTGATGATTCCAAGATCTAACCTGACCCTGACACTTGATTTCATGCCCAAATGTATACTATTAGTTTAACAGAAGTGGTGTTTATTTGTTTATGTAAATATGTTGTCTGAGAAAATCTCCAGGGTAACTATGCTTAACTGAAATTCACCTCATACTGATGAAAATGACATAGTCCTGGGTATCTACAAAATGATTATGAAACATAATCCTCCACTGTATCCAAGAAAACAGAACCAAATATTTGGGATTACAAGGAGTCTCTTTCACTAGAACTGCTGAGTCTGTAAAAACCAGCCCTATCTTTGTTGTATAAGATGTAACTTATATATAAATGTGATTTATTCATGCTCTGTCTGTGTGTGCGCGCATGTGTGTGATCATATATATATATAATATGATATATATATATAATATGATATATATATATGTATATATGTATATATCATGTATGCTTGGTGCTCAGGAGATCAGAAGAGGGTTTTGGATCCCCTGGATCTCCTGTAACTGGAGTTACAAATGTTTGTGATTCACCATGTGCATGCGGATGCTGGAAACTCAACCCAAGTCCTATCTAAGATCAACTTAGTGCTCTTAAACACTGAGTCATCTCTCTAGCCTCTCAAATGCTTTTCTATCAGCATATATTAATTGTCCAAAGTGGAGTCTCACAGCATTCATCAATAACTCTCAATGATATGGATCCATCATTGTACATAATTACTTTAACCTCCACATCAAATCTATATGAATAAAGGTATAAGCATATAAGATGGCTTTACCTTAAATATGTCTATAAAAGACAAAGAATTTGTTGACATATTCCATATCAAAGTAGCTTAAGTTGTGGTAAATATACAATAATTTACTTTTATCTACTTTATTGTTTGTATTTTAATTTTGTCAGTGTTTTAGTCAGGGTTTCTATTCCTGCACAAACATCATGACCAAGAAGCAAGTTGGGGAGGAAAGGGTTTATTCTCCTTACATTTCCACATTGCTGTTTATCACTAAAGGAAGTCAGGACTGGAACTCAAGCAGGTCAGGAATCAGGAACTGATGCAGAGGCCATGGAGTGATGTTACTTACTGGCTTGCTTTCCCTGGCTTGCTCAGCTTGCTTTCTTATAGAACCCAAGACTACCAGCCCAGGGATGGCACCACCCACAAAGGGCCATCCCACCCTTCTGGATCTCATGGAGGCATCTCCTCAAGGGAGGCTCCTTTCTCTGTGATAACTCCAGCTTGGTCAAGTTGACACACAAAACCAGCCAGTACAGTTAAAAGAAAATTTAATGGGTCCCACGAATAACTTATATAAATAAGTTAGATTCCTTCTCCCTAACCTGAGTAGCTAAAACCGCCACCTTGAGGGTTTGCCTACCAGAGACCTAGTTAATCCGTTAACAAAGAATGCAGAGTTACAGGACAAAGGGCTGCTGAGTCATCCCAGGAATGAAGATAAGAGATAAGGAAGATAAGGAACTGCACTCCGCCCCCGTGGACCGGTTCTGCTTGCTGATATACAAAATTAGAAAACAACCAATAGGGTGCACCCACGCAAAAGTTTCTCCTTTTCCCCACCCTGAGCTTATATTAACCCTAAATCCTGGAGCCACATGGTCGATACCCCTGTCTCCTACATTGAGACACTGTAGAGTGAAAAATTATAAGACTATTTTATGAAATATATGTAGACTTTTTCTTTGCCCTTAGACCTGAGCAGAAAGAGCGCAAGTTCCAGAACACAGAACTGAAAATAAGATTCCAGGTCTTCACTGCCCCGGGACACATTTCAGGTGGAGGACATTATCCCTGAATCAGAGGACACTTGCTAGATTAACATCCCTCAAGCCTCAGGGAAGAAAAATAGTTAATCTGAAATAGTTGGTAAATGACAGGGTGGGGCACAGTGATGTGGTAAAGCTATATTCTTGAGAGGAATGAGTGTGCAGAGTGATTTTCACATGACTCTGGATCATTTGGGCTGGATTCCTCTGGAATGTTCCACTGTTCTTGGTTACCCCGCCCTCCCTTGGTCTTCCCAGTGCTATGTTCAAAATTTGTAAAACAACCAATCATGTGTAACCATGTGAAAATGCAACCAATCATGTGTAACCGTGCGAAAATTCCTTCCTTTCCCCACCCCATGCTACAAAACAAAACAAAACCCTCAGCTTGCGGGCCTTTTGTCAAAATTCTGTTCCTGCGTGGATGAGCAGTTTTGACCGTTGGCTAGCCAACTCTCCCCAATAAACCTCTGCTGATTGCATCCAGGCATGGTTTCTTGTGATTTTTGGGTGGTCATGATTTCCTGAGACTTGAGGAAGGGTCTCCCGAGTTTGGGGGTCTTCAACACGTGTCGGCCTGGAACGTTCCACCATTAAACTACCTCATGTTCTTGTAGCAAGATGGTCTCTCGTGTGTCCTTTGGGTGCACGCCATCCTGAGACTCGAGTGGGTCCCCTTCTAGGGAGTCCTAGACCTTTCACAGTAAGTTAACCAATAAATATGATATATTTAGTTAGATAGTTAGTTAGTTAGTTAGTTAGTTAGTAACAGAATCTGTATATGTATCTCAGACTAGCCTCAAATTTAAGAACCTACATCAGCCTCCTGAGTATAAATAGTACAGGAGTGAGCCATTGAGTCTGACTCTATTAATGCTCTCTATTTTTTTTTTCCTTATTTTTTCTCTTTATAGCCCTGGCTGTCCTAGAACCCACTCTGTAGACCCGGTTGGCATATGTATATATATATATATATATATATATATATATATATATATACATAGATGTATATGTATGTGTGTGTATATATACATATATATGTACATACATATATATATGTATGTACATATATATGTATATACAATGTATATATATATATGTATATACAATCCTGACAGCAGGCAAAACTAGGTGTTTTGCTAAAGACATAAGAGCTCTAGAATATGACCATACCTGACCACTTAGCACAAGGCAACATTTCTGAAGCTACCATAATCACTGTACTGATTTTAGTCTTGCTCACTCTGTATTATTGAAGGAATAGAGAAGTGTCTTAGTTACTATTCTATTACTGTGGAAAGGTAACTGACAACCATGACAAAGGCAACACTTAACATAACACTTTGTCATGACAAACCATGACAAAGGCAACACTTAAAGCATTTGTTTAAGGCCTTGCTAATAGTATCAGAGGATTAGTCCAGTGGTTCTAAACCTTGTAGGTCATGACCCCTTTGGGGGGGGGATTCATGACCCCTTTAGAAGATCAACTTTTTCATAGTAGTTACCTAAGACTATGGAAAACACAGATATTTATGATTCATAACTACAACAAAATTACAGATACGAAGTAGCAATGAAATAATGTATGGTTGGGTGTCACCACTACATAACTATACTAAAGGGTCTCAGCATTAGGAAGGTTGAGAATCCTTACGATTAGTAATCATGGCAGGAAGAAATTAGCTCACAACCTGCAAGCTCAGAATATGCTCCACTATTATATTCTTAATATTTCAAAAATTAACTCCTCACAGGCAGGCATTTCACTATCTAGAGAACTTTAGTTTACTTATAATTAAGACTAGAGAGACCAAATTGTTGTGGTCCGAATGGTGTTACTTGTAAATGCCTGCTATATTGATTTAACTTAGAGGACAGTTCATGTTTGCCATCATTGGATAGTGAAGCGACATGAAAAAAAAAAGCAGGGAAAAAGAAGGAAGCTACCAGTTTTAAACTGATCTGCAAAGGAGAAGATCTGAAGTCCTGGGGTGGCAAGGTATACATTTAATTTGGAAGATTAATATGTACAAGTATACCTCTCTGTTTATTTTAGCTCAACAAATGCTTCTGAATGATCTACTTTCTAGTCTGTCTTGAATTCTAGGAATTCAAAGAAATAGTCTCAGCCTTTGTGGTATGTTGTATTTAACTGTGAGTGACATATGGAAATCATGCAATGCAAGGTATCAATCAAGACAGATACTGGTTCAAGAGGTAAAGTTGTAAGTCTGATGATGACCTAAACTTGTCCCCAGGAACTGACAGTGAAAGGAACTGACCCTAGAGACTTCACCCTGATCTCTATATGCTCTCCAAGGCATGCGTGCGAGTGAAAATAATGAATATGAAATAATGAATTAAACACTATTTCACACACACACAAGCAGTGAAATAATGAATTAAATACTATTTCACACACACACACACAAGCAGTGAAATAATGAATTAAACACTATTTTAAATCACATGCACAGAGACTGTGGAGACAATGAAGAGAGAACACTAAGCTGTGTTTCTATGATCAAGGCTGTTAAGAGTCTTGAAAAGTAATCTTGAGATTTCAGAAATCTAAGATTCTTTCAAACCAATGAGTCTTAAAGCAGAAACAGGGTGTATATAGAGAGACAGGAAAGGGATTAGAGGCAGAAAGCTAATTTATGAGCTTCAGCCATCTGACGAGTCAAACATTCCAACCTGGGCCCCTGACCATTTTAGTAAATACAGTTTGTGTGAAGTACCACCATATATATTCACTTAGTCAGCATTTATACCTGCTTCCTGCTACAGCTGCAGAGCTGAGTAGCTGCAGAAAAAAATAATTTTTATGCTCTTGTTTCTAACTGGAACATCACAGAATGTTTGTCTAAAGAATAGCAAAAGCCCAAGCTAAGAAAGTTGTGTACTGGAGAAATGTTTTGTGAAGCATTTTGGAGTTATTTTTTTCTCAAAATAATAAGTTTACTTTGTTGCTTTATATTACTCTGTATTACTGTAAAAATAATGGCTATTTATTGTAAACACCTTAAATAATGCAGCATTATAAAATATTCCTCTATCTACTTTTATAAAATGGAATTTTGCTTATTATTTAAAAGTATAGGTGTTTCATAACTTCAAATGATTGGAATTAATAAATTTGACTTTACAATGAAAGACATATAGAGACAGCTGACACCATACTTAAAATGTGAATTTGGAACTTTTTTCATTCTAGTCCCATGTGCAATATGATGTCCTGATGCTTGGTATGGCTTTCAGTGAGTCATGGAATCACAAAGGAAAACACCCATGTGCTTCAGTGTACTGTGCTTCTAAGTCATGATAGCCTGTAGAGCAGTGTTGCTAAAATTTAGATTTTAAATTCACATAAAGACCCATATGTTATGAGGTTGGTATCAAGGGTACTGCTACTAGTGAGTAACAGTCGGTTCACTAGCGACATGTCTTTGAAGGGGACTGTCGAAGCCTGACACTGTCATCTCCCCTATGTCTCCCCTTTAAAACTCTTATGAGGTATACATCTTTTCTTTTTTTTTTTAATTGGATATTTTATTTACATTTCAGATGCCATCCCGTTTCCCCACCCCCCCGAAAACCCCTATCCCATGCCCCCTTTTCCTTTTTGCTTTTATACACTTTTTAAAAATGTTAATCAAAGGCTTTATAAGTTTGGTAATGCTCAATCAGAAGTGTAACCCAATACCCAACCTAGATATATAAACTATCTTTGACTGGTGGAGACACGTGAACATCTACCTCGATATCCCCCCCTCTCTTTCTCTCTCTCATCACCTAGCTTCTCATCTCCTTCTTCTCCTCCTCTCCTTACTCCTTCTCTTCCTCTCGGTACTCCTCCCACCTTAGCTCCTCCTACATATCACCCTTCCTGTTAAAATAAAACTTTTCTCTCAAAATCCAATTAGAGCATAATTATGCCAATTTGTACCAGTGAGGTACAAGATAGTTCTAATACCCAGTTTATCATTTTGTTGACTAACCAGAACCTCAGTCATCTCTCCTAACTAAAATACTTAGTTCTGAACCTGGCTTTTTCCTTGGCTTTAGAATGAATGTCAGCTGAAAACCATCCACTCAAATCTTTTCTCTCAAGGTAAATAGCCAGGATTGGCTATGAGACTATAAGTTTTCAACCCCGTCAGAAATCCAGAATGGCTGAGTTAACTAAAATTATGGGAAGCACAAAGCATAGCTTCTAAAACTTAGCCAATTTATAGAGACTGCTGAACACCTAGACACTCCCTCTACTACAAAACGTTGGAGCATCTGTTTTTCTGCCTTCTGGCCCAGGATCATCTGACAGACCTTAGTGCTGCAGAATTATTAAGGGCTGATTACTCTGTCTAGGCAGATATAATCAGTCGACTATTCTGCAAGTGTGTCCTTTTCCGGACAGTAATTTGTCTGTAGGGTTTACATCTTTTCTCTGTGATACATTTTTACCAAGGTTTGCTGTCTTGTCATATAACTGTCATGTCAAACAACAGGGTCAATTGAACATGGTTTAAGAGTTCCTAAATTGTGAGCCAAATAATCTCAGGCATTTTGCTATGGTGCTGGGAAACTAACTAATATTTTGATATTTTTTTAAACATGAGTTGACATAAGACAAAGAAACACACACACACACACACACACACACACACACACACACTCACATGTATGCACACATATGCACAACGACTCCAGACACATCTCAGACTTCTTTTTATGTCATTACACATGGATCTTTCTCATGTTTATTAACAGTTTAATGTTGTGAATCATCTTTTTTGGTAAGTCCAATTTAATTCTTCATCTGTCCTACAGATGTTTAATGGGAAATATTGTCTCCATCTATGGATTTGTCTAATTTGGTACCCTCTGTGTTTGTTGAAATTTCTCCATTCCATACATTTGTATACCATCATGACCATCCTATAAGTTGAATTTAATTCTGTCTCTTGTCATTGTTGTTTAGCTCAAGTGTGAGCATTTAACACATTTAAAAATAATAATGATGGCAAATTTTCACTCGTTTGTTTTTATCCCTATGATTTAGTTGGAGAAACTGAGGCACAAGTTAGGTGATGTCCAGATATTAAAATGTATTTCACAGAGAATGGTAGCACTCCAGGAAATTCTGTTACCCTGTTCTTAGTGGGTGTGTTGTTGACATAGGTGTAGCCATGTCAAGGAGTTTAATGCACTAGATCCCTGGGAAATAACAAAAATCTCTCCTGACCAGGAAAATAGCAAAGCCTTCCCTCTGGTATGAGTTTGAATGTGGATATTATGTGCAGAAAATGCTCAGTATGGCTGTCTCCTCATGGATATTTATGACCTTAAAAATGTTCCCTTACAGAGAAAGTAGGGACGAGCCTTGAACACATGGGCACAGGGGAAAATTTCATGAACAGAACACCAGTGGCTTATGCTTTAAGATCAACAATCAACAAATGGGACCTCATAAAATTGAAAAGCTTCTGTAAGACAAAGGACACTGTCAATAGGACAAAACGGCAACCCATAGATTGAGGAAAGATCTTTACTAACCCTACATCCAATAGAGGACTAATATCCAATATATACAAAGAACTTAAAAAGTTAAACTGCAGAGAACCAAATAACCCTATGAAAAGTGGGGTACAGAGCTAAACAAAGAATTCTCAATGGAGGAATCTCGAATGGCTGAGAAGCACCTAAAGAAATGTGCAACATCCTTCGTCATGAGGGAAATGCAAATGAAAACAACCCTGAGATTTCACCTCATACCAGTCAGAATGGCTAAGATCAAAAATGCAAGTGACAGCAGATACTGGTGAAGATATGGAGAAAGAGGAACACTCCTCCATTTTTGGTGGGATTTCAAGTTGGTACAGCCACTTTGGAAATCAATCTGGTGGTTCCTCAGAAAATTGGACATAGTACTACCTGAGGACCCAGCTATACCACTTCTGGACATAGACCCAAAAGATACCTCAACATATAACAAGGATACACTCCACTATGTTCATAGCAGCCTTATTTATAATAGTCAGAATCTGGAAAGAACCCAGATGTCCCTCAATAGAGGAATGGATATAGAAAATGTGGTATATTTACACAATGGAGTACTACTCAGCTATTAAAAACAATGACTTTATGAAATTCACAGGCCAAGGGATGGAACTAGAAAATAACATCCTGAGTCAGATAACCCAGTCACAAAAGAACACACATGGTATGTACTCACTGATAAGTGAATATTAGGCAAAAAGCTCAAAATACCAACAATACAACTCACAGACAATATGAAGCTCAAGAAGGAAAAAGATTTGTGTGGATGCATCAGTCATATTTAGAAGGGGAAACAAAATAAGCATGGGAGGTAGAGGGTGAGAGGGATTGGGGAGGAAGAGAGGGGAGGGGAAGGGAAAAGGGGGGGAATATGATCAGCTATAGGAGGAGACAGGGGAGATGTACAGAGGGTCAAGAAATTGAACAGAGGTGTGTAGCAATGGGGCATAGGAGACTGGGTGTAGCCACCAGAAAGTCCCAGATTCCAGGAATGCAAGAGCCTCCCAGGACCCCATGGGGTTCACATTAGCTGAAATCCACAACAAAGGGGAGAGAGAACCTGTAGAGACCATATTCAGAGGTTAGGCAAGGCCCCCAGTTGAAGGATGGAACCACCCACCCATCTCCAAAATTTTAACCCAAAATTGCTCCTGTCTAAAGGAAATATAGGGACAAAGAGTGGAGCAGACACTGAAGGAAGGGGCATTCAGAGACTGCCCCACCTGGGATTCCATCTCATATGGAGACACCAAACCCAGACACTATTGCTGATGCCAAGAAGTGCTTGTTGACAAGAGTCTGATATAGCTGTTCCTGAGAGGATCTGCCCAAACCTGACCAATACAGATGTGGATGCTTGCAGCCAACCATCAGACTGAGCATGGAGACTCCAACGAAGGAGTTAGGGGAAGGACTGAAGGAGCGTACAGAGTTTGCAACCTCATAGGAAAAATAATATCAACCAACCAGACACCCCAGAGCTCCCAGGGACTAAACCACCAACTAAAGTACACATGGAGGGACTCATGGCTCCAGCTGCATATGTAGCAGAGGATGGCCTTATCTGATATCAATCAAATAGATAGATAGATAGATAGATAAATAGATAGATAAATAATTATATAACTATATCTATCTATCTATAGATAGATAATTATATCTATCTATCTATCTATCTATCTATCTATCTATCTATCTATCTATCCCCTTACAGAGACTGCTATTACTATGATTAGCTAAACTTGCCTCCTTGCTTCAGCTGGACGTAATAATCCCAACTCCCATTCAGTTGTATACAATGAAGACGCTGAGCTTCCAGAATATAACCCTGCCATTAGAGAGCATAATCTCTCCAATCCAAGCTTTCCTGTGACACTGTGTTTGACCTTTATTGATTTTCTTGTTGCTCCAGTAAAGTCAATTCATGAATTGTGCAAGGATGTGGAATGGGGTGTGGCTAACTATATCTTGAGATTTCCTTGGTCTTGTTTGGTTGCTGTGCTTGGTCTTGTTTGTTTTCAGTGTGGTTTATTTCCTGAGAGGTCATTTTGAGAATTCACAACAGAGGAATCGCAAATGGCTGAGAAACACTTATAGAAATGTTTAAAGTCTTGAGTGATCAGGGAAAGGCATATAAAAATGACCCTGAGATTCTATCTTACATCAATTAGAATGGCTAAGATAAAAACTCAGGTTATAGCATATGTTGGTGAGGATGTCAAGAAAGAGGAACATTCCTCCATTGCTGGTAGGATTGTAAACTAGTACAACCCCTCTGGAAATCAACCTGGAGGTTCCTCAGAAAATTGGAAATAGATCTACCTGAAGACCCAGCTATATCACTCTGGAGCATATACCCAAAAGATGCCCCATTATACCACAGGGGCACATTCTCCATTTTGTCCATAATGGCTTTATGTATGATAGCCAGAAACTAAAAACAACTCACATATCCCACAACAGAAGAATGGTTCCAGAAAATGTGGTTCATTTACACATTGGAATACTCTTCAGCTACTGAGAACAAGGACACCATGAGTTTTGCAGGCAAATGGATGGAACTAGAAAATATTATCCTGAGTGAGGTAACTCAGACCCAAAAGGGCATGCATGGTATGTACTCACTAATAAGTAGATATTAGCCAAAAAAAAAAAAAAAAAAAAAAAAGTACAAAATACCCAGGGTAGAATCCACACAACTCAAGAAGGTTAACAAGCTAAAGAGCCCAAGTAACGATGCCTCAATCCCACTTGGGAGGGGGAAGAAAGCAATCATTGGGAGCAGAGGGAGAGACCTGGGTGAGAGAGGGGAGGGAGAGGGGAAACGGGGAACATGATCAGGTATTGTGAGGGAGAACAGGAGTGAACCTCCGAGGGCTAGCAGAAAGAATGGAAACAGGCAACCTTGGGAGGTAGGAGGTTGGGGGCCCTCTAGGATGTACCAGAGACATGGAAGGTGAGAGACTCCCAGGACTCAAAGGGAGGGACCTTAGATGAAATGACCTTCAGTGGGGAGAAGGAACAGTAGAAAGACAGGGCATTTAGTGGAGGGATGGGGGTTGTCATCCCACAGTCAAAAACTGACTCAGAATTGTTTCTGTCTAAAAGAACTGCAGGGACAAAAATGGAAACGAGGTTGAAGGAAAGGAGGTCCAGTGGCAGTCTCAAATTGGGATCCAGCTCAAGGGGAGGCTCCAAGGCCTGATACTATTACTAATGCCATTGTGTGTTAATAGACAGGGGCCTTGCATGGCTGCCCTCTGAGAGGCCCAACAAAAGCAGCTGAAAGAGTCAGATGCAAATACTTACACCCAACCGATGGACAGAAGCCGGGGGCCCCTGGGGTTGAATTAGAATTCCATAGAAGGAGCAACAGTCTCAACTAAGCTGGACCCCCAAGATCTCTCAGACACTGTGCCACTAACCTGGCAGCATATATGAGTTTGTCTGAGGCCCCTGACACATATACAGCAGAAGACTGCCTGGTCTGGTCTCAGTGAGAGAAGACATACCTAACCCTTGAGAGACTTGAGGCCCTAGGGAGTGGGGAGGCCTGGCAGGATAGGGTGGGGTGGGAAGGGTTGGGACATCCTCTTGAAGATGGGGGAGGAGGATTGTGATGAGGAACTGTCTGAGAGTGGACTGGGAGAGGGGATAATGACTGGATTGTAGAAAAAAGATTAAAGAATAATAGTGATTAATAATAATAGTAGTAGTAATAATAAATGGAGAGATCTCCCATGTTCACGGATTGGTAGGATTAACATAGTAAAAACAGCCATTCTACCAAAAGCAATCTACAGATTCAATACAATCCCTGTCAAAATTCCAACGTAATTTTTCAAAGACACGGAAAGAGCAATGTGGCAGAAATTTCCCTGCCCAATCTATTTGCAGCAGGAGGCCTATGATTGATTAAACAGGAAAAAGGGAGGTGCAGCTAAGGGTGGCAGAGAGACAGGAGAGAGATGAAGGGACCGAGTGAGGAAGGAAAAAATGTCTGTGGACATGGACCTGAGTAGATATGAAATCTAACGGTCAGGATAATTGGGCTAACCTTCTAAATTGTGTGGGCATTGTGTGCATTGAGGTTTATTGACTATATATATATCGCGCACCTCCCGTGTCGCCCCACGCCCAGAAGAGAAACACGAGAGACAGTATTCGGGTAGTTACTGTAAAACGAGGCTTTACTCTGTAACACACACGTGGAAAACGCGGAAGAACGCGGAAGGGCAGAAGGGCAGAAGGGCTGAGACGCGGAAGGGGCCTAGCCTAAATACAACCTAGAGTGACGTATTCACTTCTGATTGGCTGTTCGCTCACCACCCAATATTATGCCTCGGGATTGGCAGTGACTTTGGCGCGCCTTTTGCCTTTGCAGCTGCGCAGATAATTGTTTACTTCTGGAGAATACACGAGGCCAGTGCCATCTTGGGATGGCAGATTATACCACCATTAACAGCGGTTAACTTTGAGCATCTAGAGTTTTGATTTACTGGGTTACTGGAAGGTGGGTCCACCAACAACTGGGTAGTTATGGCTGTGAAGGAAATAGTGGCTCCAGGGACAAGTGAACCAGAGCTGAAAGCACAGTGTCTGGTCGCTACTGGGGCTATCTAGAGAGAGTAGTCTGGCAGAACCAGCTTGGGAGCTCTGGTCCTGCTGGAGAGCTTGCTGAGATGGGCTTAGTGCAGGAACATGGCAGATAAGCCAGGAGCCAGCAGGATGACCTCTTTTCGAATATCTCCCGCTACAGAGCAATTCTCAGATTCTTCTGGAAAAACAAAAAAAATCCAGGATAGTGAAAATAATT
Organism: Arvicanthis niloticus; assembly: GCF_011762505.2. Lineage (NCBI taxonomy): Eukaryota > Metazoa > Chordata > Mammalia > Rodentia > Muridae > Arvicanthis > Arvicanthis niloticus. Next base: position 8,144,739 of record NC_047677.1, read on the forward strand.
CTTAGCAATAAAAGAACTTCTGGGGAAATCACCATTCCTGACCTCAAGCTACTACAGAGCAATAGAGGTAAAAACTGCATGGAATTGGTACAGAGACAAACAGATTGATCAATGGAATAGAATTGAAGACCCAGAAATAAAACTACACACTTATGGATACTTGATCTTTGACAAAGAAGCCCCAAAAATATACCATGGAAAAAAGCAAATATCTTCAATAAATAAACAGTGCTGGTCAAATTGGGAGTCATTATGTAGAAAATGAAAATAAATCCCTATTTGTCACCTTGCACAAAGCTCAAACCCAAGTGGATCAAGGACCTCAACATAAACCAGATACACTGAATCTAATAGAAGAGAAGGTGGGAAAGGGCCTGGAAACTCTTGTATTTAAGGTCACAGTCCATCATGTCCGGATAGCTCCTATGAGCTCAGTGCAAAATGGGGGACACCCTCTTCCAGCAGAGCTTCCTTTTCTCTGCCTGACCTTATCTGGGGATCCTGACCCCCACACCCTCTACCCGAGCAAGGCCACATAGTCCTTGGTAAACCTACAAGTATGAATTCTTTCCCAGTATGAATCTGCCAGGCTAGTCCCTAGGATTCCTGGAATGAATCTCCATGCAAATGAGGCATTCCCTGTATTTTAATTCCAGCCAATGATTTACATCCACCCTGAAAACTCCTCGTTCCCACTGTCCTGGGTTCACATATAGCCCTTGTTTACTCCAAATAAAATGTATTCATATAACCCATTTCACCAAGTGCCATCATCCAAAAGAGCTGTATAACACTTAAATTGGATTCTACACACTTCATCCATTCTGGGCTCTACTTCGCCCTTCCAGCCCAGTGTGCAGTGGCATCTGGGCACCCTAAGGGAGAAAGCAGAAAGTTGGACCATAGGTCCTTCTATATAATTTAGTGAAATTTTTGTGTCTGAAAATCTTTGATCTTGCCAAGGCCTTTTTGCCTTGGAAGATAACAGCACAGAAGTGTGGACTGCTACGTAGATCTATAGATGGCTTCTTCTGTAACTACCATGGGATGGGATTGAGGAAGGTCACAGTATGCAGTGAGGAAGAACAGTGTCATAATCTGTGAAGTATACCTCTCAGGTGGACAGAGGGGCAGCAAGTTTCTGGCTGTTCTAGAAATGTGTTATTCATGATACGTAAGAGCTCAACAGCATACTTATAGTATCTGCACTTTGCAAAAACAATTTTGTGATACTATAAAAAATACACTGCAGCACAAAGCAAATAAAAAAAAACAGATGACAGCTCAAGGGAACAATGCATGATTAATTGCCAAAGAGTTCTGCTGATAATAATTGCTATTGGAATTTTAAAAAGAAAAATTTGGATAATGATGATTAGTGAAGCCGTTTAAATGAGGCCAAGGACAAGAGTTTGATTTCTTTGTGGGTCATTTTTTTTTCATGAGTTAAACTATTTAAACACATTTAATCTCTCTCTCACATTTAATCTCTCTCTGTGTGTGTGTGTGTGTGTGTGTGTGCTAGTAAGAAGAAAAAAAGTACAGTACAGTAGAATCAATAAATCTGTGTCACATAGAACAACGCCCACTAGCCCCTCCACAAGTAGAGGCCATGACTATAGGCCACAGAGCCTCAAGACAGATCTCCATATTAATGAGATACCTAAAGGCCAGAGGGGCATAGCCAATAAAACATTCTTTCCTAGACCCTCCTCCTTGCAAAAGGTATTTAACCTCAGGCCCTCCCTGAGAAACAACGGGGGTCGGGGGAAGGTGGAGTTCTCATCTATTTTCCACCACGACAATAAACATCTTAAGACTATGGACTGTTTCTCTTCTTTGGGGTCTGCTGTGGGGAACAGTCGAGAAGGCCTTCATCTAGAGAGCTGCTGTCTAATCTCCTGCAGAAGAACCCTCTGCATTCCTACCCACAGAAACCACCAAGCCAGCCAAAAGAGCCACCAAGAGTTTTTATCCTCAAGGGATACTGCTGGAGCTAATCTCTCCCCCTCTCCTCTTTGGTTGCTGGCCAATTTAGCCCGTATGCACGCCCCCCTTCATTCTTGGCCCTTCCATGGCTCCCCAGCAGTGTCTGGGGACTCAAGAGCTTGAGAACTAGCTGGTCCCTTGCTGCCTTTTGGCCCAGGGACACCCCCTCCCCCCCAGCCAAGAGCTCTCCGGAGGGACCTTGTTGGACTCTAAGAATCCAAACCCAAACCCACGGGAAGCGCTCTTTCAGAAATACTCACGGAAGGGAGTCGCTGCAATCGCATGAGATTTATTTGATGAATAGTTGGAATAACAGTAGCCGGTGCACCGGGGTCCCTCACCCTCAATCGAGAAAGAGGAACCCCGAGTGACCAAAAAGGATGGTATATATACAAAGTTCACAGAGACAGTAGATTGCTTCTTAGACAATAAAAGAGATTTCAAACATCCGTTCCCAAACCTGGTTTCTATCTAGCCCTCAATTTACAACCAGGCTATCCTTTTTTACATATGTATCTTGTTCCTGGGAGAATTCCTTTGAAGTGACTTCCGTTTACCCAGGGGTTTTATTGCCTCTATCTTGGGTCTTTTGTGCTTTTGAAATGTTTATTCAAGCCCTTGGAATGCACCCCAGGGGCAGCTAACACTTGAGTGTAAATTGAAACTCCAAACCTAAGAATCTTTCAGGCTGCTACCTAAAATTTATTCTCACATTCTTCCTCCTTTTCTTTTATGGTTAAATTCCAATCTTGGAATTATGAATCATCATCTGGGTGTACAGCATGATATTCCTGTCTAAGCATGAGTACTTGTACAGTACTAACTCGTTCTTTGACAAATTTAATCAAACGGTTAATAATGCAAGGGCCAAAGGTGAGCAACAAAAACAGGATTATAAGGGGTCCCATTATGGCTGAAACCAAGGTAGTGAGCCAAGGGGATTTATTAAACCATGACTCAAACCATCCCAGGTTCTGTTCTCGTTCTCTTTGTCTTTTGGTCAATCGTTCTCGGACCTTGGCCATGGAGTCTTTGATTACTCCTGAATGATCTATGTAAAAACAACATTCTTCTTTCAAGGCTGCACACAGTCCGCCTTGTTGGAGAAAAAGAAGATCTAATCCTCTCCTATTTTGCATGACTACCTCAGACAGAGAAGCCAAAGATTCTTGTAACTTAGAGATCGAATCTTCCATAGCCTGGATATCTACATCAATAGCTTCTCTAAGTCCTCGGTAATACTCAGGCTGTAATGCCAGGGCTGTTCCCCCGGTAGCTACTCCTGCAGTCACTCCCAGACCTAAAAGAACGGCAAGGGTTGTGCTAATCGGCTCTCTCTTGGGTCTTAGGAGTCCCCCTTCCCAGGCGTCTAAGAGATCACTCTCTGGATGGTATATTAGCCTAGGCACTAGTTGAACCATGACACAGAAGTCTTGGTTTTGGTGCAGTACTCTGGAGTTGACACAGGGGGTAAGTCCTGTCCCACATGCCCACCAACCGTCTTCGGGAGGAAGTAGGTAATTAGCACTGTGTTCTGTTGTTACCTGGATGGTGGTGTTACACAGGTGAGAATGAGTAGGGGGGACCTTTCCCAGGCAGAGCCCTTGTCCAGAGACCGCTGTTAGTGTGATCTTAGCACCTCGAGAGGTCCAGCGGCAGCTTGCGGGTGAGTTGGAGGTGGAGTAATTACCTATAAGGCCTACAGCTTCGTAATAAGGAGGGGCTACATCATAACAGAGCCAGCAAGCCTGAGTGGTCTCTGGGTTAGTAGAATTTAGCACCATAAAAGCCCGTTCTATCATCTGAACCAGCCGGGGCTCTGACTCATCTGAACTCAGCTGGGTCTCTTTTGTCATGGTTCTTTGGGTCGGGAGTTCCGTGGGCTGAGGAGACTTGGTAGGCCTCTGGGGGGGTTCTGGTCTGTTATTAATTGGGGGTGGCAGCAAGACAGAGTTGGGGCCTATTACAGAGTAGTCTGGGGCTTCAATCTTTAGTCTAATAGAAAAAGTAAGTCCATCATCATATCCAGACTTGAATAACCGGAGCCCCCAGGCTCTTCCCTTAATCCAGTCTGTAGTGACCAGTTTCCCTGGTTCAGTGAACTGGATTGATATTGGGTTACATGTGAAAGCTGTGCAAGGGCCCTCTCCTGTCCACCTCCGGTTGTGCGGGTGCATCCCAACTCCATGTATACCTAAGGCAACAGGGGGGAGCCCATTGCACTGATCTTTGGACAAACCCCTCTGAGTAGTTGCACGGGTAACTTTGATCAAATCCCAGGAGGATTTAGGACGCCACCATGTATCTCCGGACGTCTCGCACCCCCAGCTAGCACAATAGAACTCTTTTATCCCCCCGCAGGTACGCTTCATTGTTCTTGTTAGCCCATCGCGGGGGCAAACATATAGAGGGATCTGTCTCAGTTTGGACCTAAGGTGTGGATGACTACACCCAAATTCCCTATAACCCTTCCAGCTGCAAGGTATGGAACAGGATCTTTGTCCACCACATTCGGGTAGTCCATATCCACTCGGGCCTTTACGTCCAGAGGCATAATAGTCTGGGATGTCCCATGTTGATAATCCTGCAGCCAACTGGCAGATATCTGGAGTGAGCACAGGCCACCAGGTAAATGGGGCTACTGTCTTTGAAATAGACCAAACAACATCTCCGGTTTGTGAGAGGACCTCCCACGTTAGCTTCTGGGGGGCATGGGGGTTATTTTCAAGGGCTAGTCCAGACCTTCCTGCGAAAATTGAGATCATGGCCCAAACCACGAGTACCTCAGGTGGAATCATGTTGGTCAGCTACAGTCTGCCTTTGGATCTTTATCTTGAGCGGGTTTTGAGTGCGTCGGAGTGTCCACTTAGGCGATGGTCCCTCTGGAGCTGGTTTTACATGAGAGGCGTGGATCCAAGCCGATATTCCATCAACCTTCACAGCAGTGGGAGTGGTTAGCAACACCAGAAATGGTCCCTTCCAGCGTGGCTCCAAAGTTTGGGCGCGGTGCCGTCGGACGTAGACGCAGTCCCCGACCTGGAACCTGTGAGATGTCTCTGGGGTCCCTGGTTCATAGGCGTGGGCCAGCTGGGTCCACACTTCTTTCTGTACTGCTTGGAGTCCTCTTAACCTAGCATATAAATCACTGTTACCATGACAAGTAAGTCTAGTTACTTCATTTATGGTAGCCAGAGGAGCTGGAGCCCCGTACAGGATCTCAAATGGAGTTAAGTTAAACCTTGAAGGGGTGTTTCTAACCCTAAAGAGAGCCAAAGGAAGGAGCACCACCCAATCTGTACCGTCAGACTCCATGGATAATTTAGTCAGGGTCTCTTTTAGATTTCTATTCATTCTTTCTACCTGACCTGAGCTTTGGGGTCTGTAAATGCAATGAAGTTTCCAATCAATCCCCAGATATTTGGCCACTCCCTGACTTACCTGGGCAACGAAGGCAGGCCCATTGTCCGAGGCAATTACCTTAGGTACCCCAAATCGTGGAAAGATTTCCTCTAGGATCTTTTTCGCCACCACCGCTGCTGTCTCTTTCTTTGTTGGGAACGCCTCTGTCCATCCGGAAAATGTATCTACAAACACTAGGAGGTACTTATTACCATATCTGGCAGGCTTGATCTCTGTAAAATCTACTTCCCAGTAAGTTCCGGGTCTGTTCCCTCGGAGGCGTTTGCCAGGTTCAACTTTGGTTCGGCAGGCATTTACCATTTGACAGGGTACACATGCGTGTACAATATTTCTAACCAACCGTGTTAGCCCAAGTACGTGGAATTTGGTGTTTAACATAGTAGCCACAAGTTTCTTAACTCCAAGGTGAGTCCATTGGTGCATCTGTTTTACCATCTCCTCTGCCTCTTTTTGGGGCAGAATTATTTTTCTAGCTGGGGTTTTCCACACTCCCAAGTCCTTATCAAACTCCTTCTCAATTTCAGTCATTAAGGCTAAATCTTGGGCTGTATATTGAAATGGAGGTGCGGGTTCGGCTTTATTTTCTGCCACAGTCATAGCAAAAATCGTTTCACCCGCTACTCTCCTCGCTTCTCTGTCAGCCATATTATTTCCTTTTGCAACCGCAGAGGTCTCTCTTTGGTGGCCGGGGCAGTGGATGATGCTCACTTTAAAGGGCAGATGTAATGCCTCAAGTAGCGCTAAAATCTCAGTCTTATTTTTGATTTCCTTTCCAGCTGACGTGAGGAGGCCTCGCTGCTGGTAGATAGCCCCATGGACATGGGCTGTAGCAAAGGCATATCTACTATCTGTGTAAATATTAACCTTTTTATCTTTTCCCAGTTCCAGGGCTTTTGTTAGCGCTATCAGCTCAGCCCTCTGGGCAGAGGTGCCTTCGGGTAGTGTTTGTGCCCATATTACCTTTTGTCCATCTACCACTGCAGCCCCGGCCTTCCTTTTTCCGTTTTCAAGGTAGCTGCTACCATCAGTATACCAGGTTACCTCCGCATCCGCCAGAGGCTGATCGCTCAAGTCCTTTCGCCAGCCGTGTGCCTCTGCAAGCACTTGCTGGCAGTCATGAACTGGTGCTCCGATATTCGAGTCTGGCAGCAGGGTGGCTGGGTTCAGCCCCGTGGCTGGAGTGAAACTGATCCTGTCTGAATTTAGTAACAAAGTCTGATAGTGAGTCATTCGGGCGTTAGTGAGCCAACGATCGGGAGGCTGGCGGACCACACTCTCTAATGCATGGGGAGCAGTCACCACCAAATCTTGCCCCAGGGTCAGCTTATCAGCATCTCTGACTAGGGTCGCAACTGCTGCCACGATTCGCAGGCAGGCAGGCCACCCAGCTGCTACAGAGTCTAATTTCTTTGAGAGGTATGCCACTGGTCTTTTCCAGGGCCCCAGCTTCTGCGTTAGGACCCCTTTTGCTACCCCTCCATTTTCCGCCACGTATAAGTGGAAGGGCTTGGACACGTCAGGAAGTCCCAGGGCAGGGGCTGACATTAGAGCCATCTTGATGGAGTCAAAAGCAGCCTGTTCTTTTTCTCCCCACTCAAATGGTCTATCACTTTTGGTCAATGGATAGAGGGGTGCTGCCATCTCAGCGAACCCTGGGATCCATAATCGACAGAATCCTGCTGTCCCCAAGAATTCCCTCACTTGTCTGGCATTCAAGGGTGGGGGAATGTGAAGTACAGTCTCTTTTCTCGCTTCTGACAGCCATCGCTTCCCATCTTTTAGCAGATACCCCAAATAACTGACCTGTTTTCTGCAGATCTGGGCCTTCTTGGCAGAGGCTCTGTAACCCAGTTTCGCCAGTTCAGTTAGTAATCGACGAGTTCCATCGAGGCATGTGTCTTTATCATGAGCGGCCAGAAGCAGGTCGTCCAAGAACTGAAGAAGGGTTACCTGGGGGTTTTCTGCTCTGAACAGGGCGAGATCCCGGTGTAGAGCTTCATTGAAGATGGTAGGGGAGTTCTTGAACCCCTGTGGAAGCCGAGTCCATGTTAATTGCCCAGATATTCCTGTCTCTGGGTCCTTCCATTCAAAAGCAAAGATGGGTTGACTTTTCGGACTTAGCCGGAGGCAGAAGAAGGCGTCTTTAAGATCTAATACAGTGTACCAAGTCCTTTCTGGGGGAAGAGAGCTCAACAAATTATATGGATTTGGTACTGTGGGGTGTAAGTCTGTCACCCGTTTGTTTACCTCACGGAGATCTTGCACTGGTCGGTAGTCGTTGGTGCCTGGCTTTCGTATGGGAAGCAGAGGCGTGTTCCATGCTGACTGGCATTTTTTAAGTATTCCGAGATCTAACAACCTGAGAATATGAGGTCTAATCCCATCTCGGGCTTCTTTGCTCATTGGATACTGGCGTACTGCCACAGGAGTGGCTGAGGCCTTCAGCTCTACATGGACCGCTGGCTGGTTTTTAGCCTCACCCATCCCTGCGGTTTCCGCCCATGCCTGGGGGAACTGGTTCAGCCACCAGTCCATATCGCAGGGATTATCTTTTGAGTGATCAAAGAGGCGGTATTCATCCTCGAGTTTCACAGTCAACACATGTAACACATTTCCTTGTCTATCTTTTATTTGGGGGCCCTCTGGAAGAAAATGAATCTGTGCTCCAATCTTTGCAAGTAGATCTCTGCCCAGGAGAGGGTAGGGGCACTCTGGAATGACTAAGAATGAGTGGGACACCCGGCCCACACCAAGGTCTACTGTCCTTCGGGTGGTCCATGAATACTGTTTATTGCCAGTAGCTCCCTGGACCCATGACTTCTTATTAGACAATGGGCCCGAAGTTTGTAGAAGGACTGAATGCTGAGCCCCAGTATCCACCAAGAACTGGGTGGGCTTCCCCTCCACTCTCAAGGTTACCCTGGGCTCGGGGAGGGGATCCGAACCCCGTCCTCCCTAGTCACTGTCTTCACCCAAAGCCAGTATTTTGTGATCTGGGGCTTCTTCTCGAGCTCGGCGGGGTCTATCCCCCCTTTTCTTCGGGCAATCTTTTGCCCAGTGTCCTTTTTCTCTGCAATGGGCACATTGATCTTTACCTAAAGGCCTCCTTCGGTTGCCCGGTACCCTTTCACCTGGCCTTCGACTTTCTCTAACTACTGTGGCCAAAATTCTAGTCAAATTCTTTTCCTGTCTCTTTTCTTTCTCTAGTTCCCTAGCTTCCTGCTCTTTCTGCTTTCTCTTTTCTTTCTCTTCTTCAGTCTCCCTGTTATAGTACACTTTCTCAGCCACCTGTACTAAATCCCTCAAAGATTTATCTTGTAATCCATCTAACTTCTGTAACTTTCTCTTAATATCACTGGCTGATTGGTCAATGAAAGCTATTGTCACTGTAGCTTTATGTTCATCAGACATTGGATCATAGGGTGTAAATTGCCGAAAAGCCTCCATCAGCCGTTCTAAGAAGGCTGAGGGGGATTCAGCAGGACCCTGGATTGTCTCCCTTACCTTGGCCAAATTTGTGGGCCGTCTCGCGGCTCCTCTGAGCCCCGCCATTAGAGTCTGACGGTAGATTTTGAGGTGCTCCCTACCATTTGCTGTATTGAAATCCCAATCTGGTCTGGTCAGCGGGAAGGCTGCGTCTATTTCATTTTGCAAGGAGGTGGGCCTGCCATCCGTCCCGGGAACATTCTTTCTGGCTTCTAAGAGGATACGCTGTCTCTCCTCGGTTGTAAAGAGTACCTGCAAGAGCTGTTGACAATCATCCCAGGTGGGCCAATGAGAGAAAAGAAGGGAATCAATTAGGCCTATCAAGGCCTGGGGGTCCTCAGAAAAAGGAGGATTGTGAGTTCTCCAATTATAAAGATCTGCTGATGAGAAAGGCCAATACTGGAAAAGCTGGTTCCCTTGATCATCAGGGGGTCCATACGCCCGCAGAGGCAAGACAGTAGAGTCAGGAGACACTACCTTCTTACTCCGAGTCCCAGCTGCCGGACCCTCTAGGCTTCCCTCCTCCAGGTGAAGTAAGGGGGCCGAGGGTTCCACCCAGGTTGTACTCCCTTGCTCCTCGGAGTTTCCCTGTCCTGTACCTGTTGTCACACCTCCCAGTTCCCCTGCTGAGGCAGAGCCTCCTTGTCCGGCAGCTGCTGTTACAACTCCCGGTTCCCCTGCTGAGGCAGAGCCTCCTTGTCCCGCAGCTGCTTGGGGTACTGGTGGATAAGGGGGAGGAGGATCTAACAAGAGGTGGTCAGCGTCTGTGGTTAAAATCTTTTTTTCTCTCACGGGATGTGAGGCCTTCATCTCCTCGTTTCCGTCTTTTAGAGCGAGTACCTCGGTCTTCAATGGGCCTGAAAGTGAAACAAATGGGCGGACCCACAAAGGGGGAGAGAGAATCAAGTTTTCCCAGACAGTTATGTAGGGGATCTGATCAGGATGTCCACTGGGACCCCTCTGGTAGACTCTTTCTTTTACCCGTCTGACCTTTTCTAAGAAGAAGGATCCTTCTGGTGGCCACCCGGTTTGGAAAGATGGCCATTCTGATGTACACAAGGTTTGCCATTTCTGCTTCTTCACTCTTACTGACAAACTATAAGCTCTAGCCTTAACTTCTGACCAGTGGTCAAGCGTCAAAGATAGTGGGGTAGCTAGCGTCTGTCCCATAATGGTTCGTCAGTCCAACAAATATCACAAACAACACAGACAGAATTAGACACGTATATACTGCCACGAGAGCACAACTGACACCGCCCCAGGCGGCTGTGGTAAAAAAAACCACCTTCACACAGAGAAGGGTCTTCCTAGACCCTATCTCTCACACAATCGAACCCTGGGCGTCCCCAGGGAACTGTGGCTTGCAGTATGCTGATACGTCTATCGTACTGCTTCCACAACCTGACCCTCTCTCAGGGTCCTGCTCTCCGTGGCTAACTCAGTTCCTGCTCCTGCCACAAGCATAAAAAAAAAACCAAGCTACACAGACCGCCCTTGCCAGGGCACACAGACACAGTACACAGAGACTTAGACAAAGATCACACACAAACGCTCGAGCAAAATAAACCTCCGACCCCTGTACCCCGTGGGGTCTGAGAGAGCGGATCTCGGTGGAACCTCCAAGAAATGTTGGACTCTAAGAATCCAAACCCAAACCCACGGGAAGCGCTCTTTCAGAAATACTCACGGAAGGGAGTCGCTGCAATCGCATGAGATTTATTTGATGAATAGTTGGAATAACAGTAGCCGGTGCACCGGGGTCCCTCACCCTCAATCGAGAAAGAGGAACCCCGAGTGACCAAAAAGGATGGTATATATACAAAGTTCACAGAGACAGTAGATTGCTTCTTAGACAATAAAAGAGATTTCAAACATCCGTTCCCAAACCTGGTTTCTATCTAGCCCTCAATTTACAACCAGGCTATCCTTTTTTACATATGTATCTTGTTCCTGGGAGAATTCCTTTGAAGTGACTTCCGTTTACCCAGGGGTTTTATTGCCTCTATCTTGGGTCTTTTGTGCTTTTGAAATGTTTATTCAAGCCCTTGGAATGCACCCCAGGGGCAGCTAACACTTGAGTGTAAATTGAAACTCCAAACCTAAGAATCTTTCAGGCTGCTACCTAAAATTTATTCTCACAACCTCAGATTGTGCTCCCTCACCCCTGGAGTGGAGTACCGCAGCTTCACAAAGCCTAATGTCTGCGTGGAGTGAGCACAGTCAAATCCCCACACCTCTGTCCCCACAAGAGGCCCTAGCCAAGTGGCAAGACAGACGAATGGCCCACACATCAACCCGAAAACAGGTCTCACACACTACAACCCAACACTCTAGTAATTGAGAAAAACAAGCTGTTGATAAAGGATTGAGGGAAGATTCAGTGTGGTCTCAGCCATGCATATAACTCGAAGGTTCTCACTCACAGCCTTCTGGGCAGAAAATAGGTTATATATCTCTTGTTTAGAACAGACATTCCTGTGTTTAACATTCCTCATTTTCTTAGTGCTTATCTGTGAGCATAAGGAACTTTGTGCTTATTAGAGTGTATTAGGCTACTTCCAACTTGATACATAGCTAAGGGTGGCATTGAACTAGAGTTCAATCCAAGTGCTTGGATTACAGGTATGTTCACCACACCTGTCTAGGGCATCTAGTTTTCTCAAAGTTTCTTTCTCATTGAAGAGGTTGATCTTTTGACGAAAGTGCTAAGATTGTACAATCGTCAAAAATCGATTGACCACAAATGTGTAAATTTATTTTGTAAGCTCTATTCTATTGGTCTATGTGTCTACATTTATATTAGCATCTTAATAGTCTGATTACTTAAACTTTGTAGACTATTCCAAAATCAGGAGATCAGATGTCTCTACTTCATTCTTTTTGCTGATGATGGCTTTCGTTACAAATTTGCTAGGCCTGAATCATCTGTGATCACCATAAAAATCTCTCAGCACTTAGGGCAAAACATCAGGAATTTGGAAACCACTGTGTATCAACTAGTACTCAGTGGTTTGCTGATAATACCTTCCTTACAGGAGCCACCAAATATTCTTGTTTCAGCAGTCACCCCAATTCTTAAGGACCTTTCATTTTTCATCTCAATTTCCACTAGTCCTTTAATATAATATGTACCTGAAAAATAGGTTCCTGGGCAGTTGTCACTAACATCAGATCCTGCTGTCAAGTACAAAGGCTCAACTGCTTCCTTAATTTTTTTACAGGTGATCTGTGGGGATTTCAGCTCAATAAATAATAGTCTTCACAGTTGTACCGGGAAGTGTTTGCTGTCAGCTCTGAGTTCTTTGCCTCACTGATAATGTGAGCCCTGACTGTCAAGATACATACCCTACTGTGGCTATTCTTGGTTACTATTAAATTGGAGATGAATAAGTCCTAGTTTTGGCTATTGTTTCAATTTGGTAAAAAAAAAAGAAACAAACAATCAAAAACAGAAATCTTAGTATTTAATATCTTAACTATTTTTATGTGTTTATTTTAATTCTATTAACTACATGGATCTTGTATATGCAATAGATTTCTAGGACATTATTTTATTTGCCAAATAGAAACCTTGTCCCCATGGACAGCAACCATGACCTCCTCTACTCAACCCCAGCAATCTTCTTTCTAGTTTTTAATTTGACGAATGATTGAAAGATTTATGTGGTAGCTGTGTTTTTGTTAACAGCTGTTTTAACTTTACACATTGTCCTCAAACTTTATTCTTTAAAAACATAGTCTTTTTTAAATTTATATTTGCATGTGTCAAATGCAGTATGTTATATGTTTTGTGTGTGTGTGTGCCTGTGCATGTCTGTGTGTGTTTGCATTTGTGTACTTAAGCCAGAAAGCATAGTGCTAAGTTGGCTGTCGATAAGAAAGAAAATTGGGAGTGGAAGGCTTGCTTTGGATCTTAAATTCTTCTATACCATTTTGAATATGTGTTTTTGTATATAACAAAAATAAATAACTTTTTAATTGAGACAGAAATGCTAGATAATTAAGAAAGAAACTTTACCTTTAGACTATCTGCCCTATTGGAGTTCTATATTCAGTCCCTTAAAATATTTTCTCTTCAGATTATTCCTTTGTCTGATAATGACAAAAGCCTTATTACCATTTAAAAAATGAATGCTAGATTTATCTGCTCAATTAAGCTAGGGAATTCATGGACATTTGTTCTTGCTGTCCAACCTGAATCTTATTTTAAATTTTCTGTCTGAATTGTCCTGGAAATAGTCACAGAAGTTTTAAAAGTCACATTTAATAGATATTTATGAAGTACAGACAACATCAGGCAGAAGAACAGGTGAATGACTCACTTGCCAGAAGAAAGACTAGGTTTCCAAAGACACATTGCACTTCTAACTCACCTTACTGCCTGTCCATTGGCTGGGACCCTGTCCCCAATTACAACAGATTCTGCACAGGTGCAGGCCATACTAGTCATGAAAACAGAGACCACCTGCTGCAACAAAAGCCAAGCTAGATACCAAAAGTCTAGCCCCCAGGCTAGCCAGAGACTCCCTACTGGATCAGTGGTCACTTCAGCCACAAGATTTCCGGATCAAAAAAAAAAAAAAAAAAAAAATGAAAACCAAAGAGGAAACAGAAACCAAGAAACAAAACATTCATCCAACAAAGACAAACCCAGACATCAGTACCTAGACCTATAATCATCCAAGCACCAAGGCAATGTGGGACCACCAAAGCCCAGCTATCCTATGACAGCAAGACCTGGATGTTCTAGTGCAGCTGAAGCACAATAAAATTCCCTAAAAAAAATCAACTTTATCAAGATGATAGAAGTCCTCATAGAGATCAATAAATCTCTTAAAGTAATCAAGAAAAAGGCAAACAAAAAATGGAAGAAATGATTAAACCCCTTAAAGAAAGACAAACAGGTGAAGGAAACTGTGCAATATATAAAAATGGAAATAAAAGCAATAAAGAAAACACAAATTCAGAAAATTCTGGAAATGGAAAATCTAGGTAAGTAAACAAGAACTACGAACACAAGCATCACCAATTGAATACAAGAGATGGAAAAAAGAATCTCAGGCACTGAAGACAAAATAGAAGAAATAGATTCATTGGTCAAATAAAATGTTAAATCCAAAAACTTCGTAACACAAAACATGTGTGTCCAGGAAATTCATATACTGTGAAAAGACTAAACCTAAGAATTATGGGAATGTAAGACAGACAGGAATCCCAGCTCATCCCACCCAAATACGTTTTAAATAATCATAGTAAAAATTTCTATGCAAAAGAAGATCATACTTAAAAAATTCCAAGAAGCTTCCAGACCACCAAATAGATTGGACTAGAAAAGGAAGTCCATGCCACATACTAATCAAAACACTAAACATTACAGAACAAAGACAAAATATTAAAAGGTACAAGGGAAATATATGACCAAGTAACGTATAAAGGCAGACATATTACAATTATAGCTGACTTTTCAACATAGATTATAAAAGCCAGAAGGATCTGGATAGATGTTTTGAATACTCTAAGAAACCATGATGCCAACCAAGACTATCATACCCAGCAAAACTTTCAGTTACCATAAATGGAGAAAACAAGATATATCATGAGAAAGTCAAATGTAAATATCTATGCACAAATACAGCCCTACAGAAAGTAATAGAAGGAAAAGTCCAAACCAAGGAGGTTAATTACACCCATGAAAAAACAAACAATAAAAAAATCTCATACCAGCAAAACCCAAAGAAGAGGTGGACACACACACACACACACACACCCCACAGTGCTACCACCACCCACAAAATAACAGGAATTAAAAATCATTGGTAACTAATATTTCTAAATATTAATTTACTTAATTTCCCAATAAAAAGACACAGACTGACAGAATGAATTTTATAACAAAATTCATCCTTCTGCTGCATACAAATGTAAAAGTAACTTCTATTTTATTTGGAAAATGGTATGAGAGCTTTATGTAAGCTATGCGAATACACACTTGTGATGAGCCCAGAACAGTATTTTAAAATTTTTTCTAACTATACCTATACCTAGACCTGTTAATGTCATGCCTCTGTACCATCTAATCTACAAGCCTGGACCTTCAAAGCTTCAGCATCTTAGTCTCCATCTAGTAGGTTTTCAATGTTTCAGCCTCTGAGACTTACTACTGAATAAGCTCACCCTTTCTAGTTCTTTTTGAACTCTGGCTGGCTGGGTCAACTCAGCTATTCTGGCTTAAATTACTCTCCAAGCTGACTGATTCAATCTGGCTTCTCTCAGTTTCTCACTGAATTTCTCTGTTTGGCCTCAAACTAACTCTGGTAATTTGTTCTAATCTTCTGGCTCCTCCTTATTCTCTGGCTTCAACTGCCTCTGCTGACCTTCACTAAGCTGCATGAACTCACAACTGAACTGAAATCTACTGCACTGCACTCACTATAGTGACTCCCAACTGAGTCACTGAACATTTTGCACTGCTCTTAAGTAGCTTCTCCTTTGTGTTGTTTGCATGAGAGTTGGGCATAACCTATCTCTTACTCATTCTGTCAAACCTTTCTCTGATTTGTCACTTTGGATACCTCCTAATTAGATATCACTTTCAAACACGGATGCTTCCTTCTATAAAATAATTTTACCTTAAAGGTATGTCTATATTACAGTCAGAGGGATTAAAAGTATGTGCTGTGTCTGCCTTCCAGCCAGATCAAACAGACCCAAGTCTTTGGATATGATTCTTTGCCAGAACAGTCATGTTGCTGGATTAAAATTCTTCTACAGTCAAGAAACACACCACAGTATCAAAGATGGATATTACCTGAGAGTAAAGGGATGTAAGAAAGATTTACAAGCAAATAGTCCAAAGAAGAAAGCTGGCATATTGAATTCTAATATCTAACAAAATAGACTTCCAACCAAAATTAATAAGCAGAAATGGAGAAGGACATTTTATATTCATCAAAAAAATCTACCAAAGTGATATTTTAATTCTTAACATCTATGCCCCAAACAAAAGAGCACCCACACTTGTAAAAGAAACATTATTAAACCTTAAATTACATATTGAACCTCACATGATAATAGTGGGAAACTTTAGTACCCCACTCTCACTAATGAAATGGTAATCCAAACAAAAAGTAAACAGAAAAACAATGGACCTAACGTATCTACAGAACATATACAAACGCAAATTTTTTTTCTCAAAACCTCATAGTACATTCTCAAAAACTGACCACATAGTCATGAAACAAAGCTCCATAGATACAAGAAAATAGAAATAATCCCCCATATCCTATTAGACCACTGTGTGTTCAAGCTGGAATTCAACAACAGAAACAAGAGAAAGCCTATAGATGCATGGACAATAAACAACTCAATGACTACTACTCTCTACTCAGTGACCACTGGGTCAAGGCAGAAATGAAGAAAAAAATTAAAGACTTCCTGGAATTCAATGAAAATGAAGGTACAACATACCTAAATGTACGGAACACAATGAAAACAGTGCTAAGAGTGAAGTTCATAGCACTAGGAAAGCTCTGGAACAAAAAGAAGTAAATGTACCCAAGAGAAACAGATGGCAGGATAATCAAACTGAGGGCTGAAATCAATAAAGTAGAAACAAAGAAAAAACAACAAAAAAATAAATGAAACAAAGAGTTCCTTCTTTTAGAAAAATCAAGAAAATTGACAAAACATAATCCAAGCTAAGTAAAAAACACAGAATATAAAAATTGACAAAATCAGAAATGAAATAGGAGACAAAATAACAGACACCCTGGAAATAAAACACAATCATTAGCTCATAACTTCAAAAACCTGTACTCCAGAAAATTAAAAAAAATCCAAAAAAAAAAAAAAAAAAAAAACCCAACTGGACAATTTCCTTAGTAGGTACCAAAGTTAAATCAAGATCAGGTAAATTATTTAAATAGACCTATAACTCCCAAGGAAATAGAAGCAATCCTTAAAAGTGTCCTAAACAAACAAGCAAACAAAAGGCCATGGCCAGATGGTTTTAGTGCAGAATTCTACCAGCCTTTCAAAGAAGAGCTAATACCAATATTCCTCAAATTATGCCAAAAATAGAAACAGACCACTGTCAAATTCATTTTATGAGGCCACATTCACTCTGATACTCAAACCACACAAAGGTTCATCAAGGAAAGAGAATTACAAATTTCCCTAATCAACACTGAAGCAAACATTCTCAATAAAATACTCACAAACTGAACCCAAGAACATATGAAAAAGATCATCCACCATAATCAACTAGGCTTCATCCCAGAGATGTAGGGATGCTTCAACATATAAAAATCTGTCAATGTAATCCACTTTATAAACACAATAAAAGACAAAAATCACATGATCATCTCATTCAGTGCTGAAAAAGCCTTTGACAAAATCCAACACTCTTTCATGATAAAAGTTTTGGAGAGGTCAGGGATAAAAGGCAACTACCTAACACCATAACGGAAGCATCTAGCAACCTAATATCTGTAAGGAATTTTAATTCAGCTGATAGCCAACAGCAAGGTAAGTAGAGTGAAACTCAAAGCAATTTTACTAAAGTCAGTAACAAGGGAAGGCTGTTTTATCTCGCTATATCTATTCAATATAGTACTTCAAGTTCTTGCTAGGGCATTAAGACAAACAACTAAAGGAGATAGAGAAGATACAGATTGGAAAGGAAGGAAGAAATCAAATATTTCTCTTTGTAGATGACATGGTAGTATAAATAAGCAGCCTCCAAAATTCTATCATAGTATTCTTACAATTGGTAAACATCTTCAGTAAAGTGCCTGGTACAAAAAATTATCTTAAAAACAATCAGTAGCCCTCCTATATACAAATGATAAATGGGCTGACAAAGAAATCAGGGAAACAATATCCTTCATAATAGCCCCAATAATGTAGAATTTCTTGGTGTAACTCTAACCAAGAAGGTGAAAGACCTCTATGACAAGAAATTCAAGTCTTTGAAGAAAGAAATTGAGGAAGATATCAGAAGATGGGAAGGTTTTCTGTAGGTTTATATTTTTCAAAACCTACTTTAATAAGGGTTCTTCAATGATTTAACTTTCTTTCTAGCCCACCACCCACCAGAGGTAGTAGAAAATAAATGTTAATAGAAAAAGGGGATTGTGGGCCTGTGTAGAAATAGTTCCAATATTCCAATATTCTAATATTCCAATATTCATTGTCAGAAGTCTAGACCACTAGCAAAACAGCAACATGGATCACCAGCAGCAGTCCAATCCACTAGATAACTACTACTCAGAATCACTAATGGCAATTCAATTCAGAAAAAAACTGTGAGGCTCAGTCAACTGTCCAAGTCCTAGGAAATGGCAAGAAGCTGTTAGAATATCATGAGAAGTTATCTGGTGCATTTCTCTCTGCAAAGTTAGGACAAGCGAATTTCAGAGAAGAAAGAAAGTTGAACCAATGCAAGAGCATCATCAGTGAAGACCAGCGTCAGTGAAGACCAGCAAAGACCAGCAAGGGGAATCAATGCCAGAGCATTATCCCCTATTTGTTGGGTTATACTTATCCTCTTTCCAAACATCACTTGTCCTCTCAAGCATCTGCTCTAACAAAACATAACATGCCCGTTCACCTGATCACTTCCAGAAAAACACCATGTCTCTAATTTCAGCGAAACATCCTCTCATAAGGCAGGTTCCAGAAAAACATCACACAACACAACTGGGTCTCCAGGAAAACCAGAAATTTCCATTTCAGTTTTCCATGTTCATGGATTAACAGTAAAAATGGCCATCTTGCCAATCTACAGATTCAGTGCAATCCCCATCAAATTCCAGCACAATTCTTTATAGACTTATATGGAAGAACTTAACTTCATATGGAAAAATTATCCAGGATAGCTAAAAACAATCCAGTGCAATAAAAGATCTTCTGGAGCTAGTGCCATCTCAAGCTCTGATACAGAGTAATAGAAATAAAAACTGCATGGTATTGGCATAAAACACATTGATCAGTAGAATCTAGTGAAGACCCAATCATAAATTCACATACCTATGAACACCTGATTTTTTATTAAGAAGCCAGAAATATACAATGGAAAAGTAAAAACACCTTCAATAAATGGTGCTGCTCTAACTTTATGTCTGCATATAGAAGAATGCAAATAGATTCATATTAACCAACCTGCACAAAACTCAAGTCTACATGGATCAAAGACCTCATTATAAAACCAGATACACTAAACCAGATAAAACAGAAAGAGGGGGAATGATCTTAAACACATTGGCACAGGAGACAACTTTAGGAACAGAACATCAATAGTGCAGGCATTAAAATCAACAATTTATAGATGGGCCTCATGAACCTGATAGGCTTCTGTAAGGCAAAAAACACTGTAAACAGGACAAAAAAGATTTTCATGAACTCCACATCTGAAAGAGGTTTAATATCCATAATCTATGAATAACTCAAGAAACCAGACATCAACAAACTAAATAATCCAATTAGAAAATGGAGAACAGATCTAAAGAAAAGATTAGAGGAATCTAAAATGTGTGAGAAATTCTTACAAAAGTGTTCAACATCCTTAGCTATCACAGAAACGCAAATCAAATGACTCTGAGATTCTGTTTTACTACTTTCAGAATGGCTAAGATTAAAAACAGAGTGGAAACAAATGAGAGACCCACAGACAAACATTAGGCTGAGCTTGGGGAATCTGGCAGAAGAGGGGGAGGAAGGGTTGTAGGAGCCAGAGGCATCAAAGACACAAGAAAACCTACAAAATCAGCTAACCTGGGACCAAAGTGTCTCACAGAGACTGAGCAGCCAAACAGAGGTCATGCTTGGAACTGACCTAGGCCCTTTGCACATGTAGCAGTTTTGTAGCTTGATCTTCATGTGGTACTGTATGGAAATGCCTCTATGAGATACAGCTATAAGGTATTTTCTCAATTAGTGATCAAGGGTGGGAGGGCTCATTGTGGGTGGTGCCATTCCTGGGCTGGTAATATTGGGTTCTATAAGAAAGCAAGCTGAGCAAGACAGTAAATAGCATCTCTCCATGGCCTCTGCATCAGCTGCTGCTTCCTTACCTGCTTGAGTTCCAGTCCTGACTTTCTTTGGTGATGAACAGCAATGTAGAAATGTAAGCTGAGCTGGGCAATGGTGGCACATGCCTTTAATCCCAGCACTTGGGAGGCAGAGGGAGGCAGATTTCTGAGTTCGAGGCCAGCCTGGTCTACAGAGTGAGTTCTAGGGCAGCCAGGGCTATACAGAGAAACCCTGTTTTGAAAAAACAAACAAACAAAAACAACAAAAAAAAAAGAAAGAAAGAAAGAAAGAAAGAAAGAAAGAAAGAAAGAAAGGTAAGCTGAATAAATTAATTCCTCCACAACTTGCTTCTTGGTCATGATGTTTGTGCAGGAATAGAAACCCTAAGACAGGTAATCTTAACAGTAGGAGTGGGGCCTGTGTCTGACACTGTTGCCTATCTTTGGGACCGTTTTTCCCCTATTGGTCTGCCCAGCAACTTGATATGCCAAGGTTGGTGGATATCCATAGGAGGCCTTTCCTTTTCTGAAAAGAAAGGGAGGAAGAGTGGTTTCAGGAGAGGGGACTGGAGGGAATTTCAGGGAGGAGATGAAGAAAAACTGCCCTGTTTGAGGTCCTGCACGGAATTTCTTCAATGATGGGCCACGTTGTACAAGAGTCAGTTAAACCCCCTCCTCACCAAATTTCGTCAGAGGAATTGGAATCCTGTTTTGGTTTCTATTGCTCTGACAAAACACTTCTTGACTCAGCCTCCTGAGTTCTGGGATTAGAGGTGTGTGCTACCACATTCTGTCTAGCATTCATGGTTTTTTTTTTTTTTTTTTTTTTTATAATACTACATTTTATCTTGTCTTCTATGTGCTACACTTAAAATTATATCTTCTTTTTGCCTCTTTGCAAAATGTTAACAAATTGACAAATTTTTCTTTGAGAATAGGTGACTATCTGCATAAATTTCCAAGTGATCTTTTCTGGGGTTAATGTGACTCTACTGCCCTGTTTGTTTCTTTTTCTTTTTTGACCAGTAGATAATTTTCTCAATAGTGCCATTGCATTTTTATTGGAAAGTGTTTTTCTCCATATATTATTGAGATTTATTGGTCTCTGGACACTTGATCTTGGAGAATGATATTAAAATTTTTTTCTTTGCTGATTTTTCTTGCATATTACACTCTGAATTAGAGAAGACCCTGTAATGCTGCTGCAGAAGAACTGCTTAAGGAACCTTCATTTGATTTTTTGGTTTGCCTTTGTGTTTCGTCTAAATTAGAAAGGAAGTTAGTTGAGTTGGTTGGGATTCCCTCAAATCCTAATTTTTTCTGTATATGGATCTTTTCTAATAATTATGACTCATTAGAATTAGCCTGAAGAAAGTTCAGATACTACTCTTTAAAGAGATTTAAAGATTTTTTTTTCTCATTAAACTTATTTTTAATGGGTCTCAAAATTGTTTGACATATTTTTGGTGAACTTGTTTCCATTATTAAGTCCTGGTTTTGGGAACTAATAACTTAAAATTGCCACACATATGCACACACACACACACACACACACACACACACATGCACACACACACACACACATACCACATGGTTTACAAAATAAACCTTCCTTCAAACTTCAAAATAAGTTTCCTTCTGAATGTTTTACTGTACATTTTTTATTATCACTCCATCTTTTACTGTTACACTTAAATGGGCGATTGAAGCAAGCAGTTCTGAGACCTTCTTCCACCACTGAGTAAGCTTGCAGTTTCAGGTGTTAGGGATGATAGTCATTAAGCCTTCTGAGATTGCTGAGAAGACTTGGTGACTGTCATCTACAGCATTCTTCTTGTACATGTCTTTGATGACACCTACTACAAATGTCTGACTCATGTCACATACGGAAAAAAAGTCACTTAGTGAAGGGTAGTCTCATGACATGTATAGGCTTGCTACAACCATATCAGCAGTGGCTGCATCATTAACTTTCAAGAATCTTGGGCCAACTTCCAGCTTCTTGACAGAGGGTGATCAGTCTTTTCTCTAATGCTAGCAAATTGGCAAGCTATGTGAGCCATGTGACGATGCAGTACAAGGACGTAGGCAGCACTAATTTGGCCTGAATGATTCAGAATAATCACCCAAGCAGTCAAGCCATTGGTGGGTAATTTTTGCTGACACAAGCAACATTGCCACATGTAATGTCCTTGACAGACATGTTCTTAACATTGAAGCCACATTTTCCCCAAGATGAGCTTCACTTAAAGCCTTATGGTACATTTCAATAGACGTTACTGTTGTTGTGACATTGCTTAGAACAGAGGTAATCACTGTGATAGGTTTGGGAATACCAGTTTTTACTCATCCACAGGGATAGCACCAATACCACTCATTTTATAGACATTGTAGAATCAGTTGCAAAGGTTTGTCATTTGGGTGAATTGGTGGTGGGATACAATCCAAAACTTCCAGAAGTGTGGTCATACTGGCAATGCAATCTTTGGGGGGCAACTTTTCATCTCTTGAACCAAGGCATATTAGCATTTGGCTCTAGTATGCTGTCACCATCACTGCCAGAAACTGGCACAGATGCTATTATAGTAAATTTTCTTAATGTAGATGATAAGGCCCTTAACAACTTCCTCTTATCTTTTTGGCCTATAGAATGGCCCCATGGCATCCATTTTGTAGCTATTTCACACCTAGGGTATAAACCTAGAGTTCAGGCTTCTGCCCATTCTTAGAGGTATCAGCTTCAAATTTACCTACATCAGCAGCAATTAGTCTCTGTGTTTTGGCTATCAGTGACAGTCAAAAAATATCTTCTAGTTTCAAATTTCCACAGGCGATGTCAATAGTGACAACATGCGCATGCTCAGTTTTCGGCTGATACAAGGCATGTATTTGGAGGAGCCTTTTTCCTCCCCAGGAGACTTCTTATCAAACTTTTCAATGATTTGTTTGTTGACCCCACCATATTTGCAGATCAGATGGCAAGTTCTGGAGGATTTCCCTGAATATGGTGTTTGGGCAATATTGATATGAATATTTTCCTTCCTCATTTTTGTTTTAAATTTGTGGTGGTTTTCACAACATTTTTGTTGTATTAGCAAACCCATTGTAGAAAAGAGGCTTAAATATAGTTATTATAATCATACTTATATTATTAAATATATTGCTTTAGATTTTATTACCACTTGTTTCTATTTATTAATCATTTTATTCATTTACATTTCAAATGTTATCTCCCTTCTCCATCTCCCCTCCATGAACCCTTCTTCTCATCCCCCTCCCCTTTGCTTCTAAGAGGGTTCTTGCCCACCCACACCTGCCTCACCCCTCCAGCATTCCCTTTCTCTGGGGCATCAAACCTCCACAGGACCAAGAGCCTTCCTTTTCACTGATGCCAGATAAGGCAGACCTCTGCTACATATGTAGCTGGAGCCAAGGACCTGCCCATTCTCACTAACTTCTTTGGTTAGTGGTTTAATCTGAGCTCTGAGGGGTCCAGTTAGTTCATACTGTTGTTATTCCTAGGGGGTTGCAATCCCCTTCAGCTCCTTCAGCCCTTCCCCTAACTCTTTCCCTGGAGTCCCTGGGCTCAGTTCAGTGTTTGGCTTCGAGTATCTGCATCTGTCTTATTCAGGTGCTGGCTGAGCCTCTTAGAGAACAGCCATACCAGGCGCTTGTCTGCAAGCACATCTTAGCATCAGCAACAGTATCAGGGTTTGGTGTCTGTGGATGGAATTGATCACAAGGTAGGAC
Source organism: Arvicanthis niloticus (assembly GCF_011762505.2). Classification (NCBI taxonomy): domain Eukaryota; kingdom Metazoa; phylum Chordata; class Mammalia; order Rodentia; family Muridae; genus Arvicanthis; species Arvicanthis niloticus. Next base: position 8,168,414 of record NC_047677.1, read on the forward strand.
AGTCTCTGGATGGCCTTTCCTTTAGTGTTTGCTCCATTTTTAACCCTGTATTTTCTTTAGACAAGAACAATTCTGGGTTAAAAATTTTGAGATGGGTGGGTGGCTTCATCCCTCCACTGGGGGGTCATGTTTATCTACTGGACGTGGTCTCTTCAGGTTCTATCTCTCTGTTCTTGGGTATTTCGGCTAATGTCATTGACACGGGATCCTAGAGGCCTCACTTCATGCCTGGTGTCTGGGACTTTATAGTGTTTCCCGAAGTTCCCCACTCCTCACTGCTATTTAAGTTTTTTCATTCTCATGGCCCTCTGGACTTCTCTTTTGTCTCTTCCCATACCTGGTCCTGCCTCTCCTTTTTTCCTTCCTGCATCCTCTTCTACCTAGTTACCTCCCTTCCTCTGCCTCCCATGATTATTTTGTTCCCCCTTCTAAGTGTGTTTGAAGCATTAACACTTTGGCCTTCCTTCTTGTTAATCTGTATATGGTCTGTGAATTGTATCATGGGTAATTGGGCTAATATCCACTTATCAGTGAGTACATATGATGTTTGTCCTTTTTGGATCTGGGTTACATTATTTAGAATATTTTTTAATTCTATTTATTTGTCTGCAAAACTCATGATATCTTCATTTTATCTGTATCCATTCATCCATTGAGGGGCATCTGGGTTGTTTCCAGCTTCTGACTATTATGAATAAGGCTGCTAAGAACATAAAGGAGCACATATCTTTGTTATATGCTGGAGAACCTTTTGGGTATATGCCTAGTAGTGGTATAGCTGAGTCTTTAGGTAGAACTATTTCCGATTTTCTGAAGAACCTTCAGGCTGATTTTCCAAGTGGTTGTGTCAGCTTGCAATCCCACCAGCAATGGAAGAGTGTTCTTCTTTCTCCACATCCTTACCGACATCTGCCGTGGCCTGCAATTTTGATCTTAGCCATTCTGATTGGTGTACGGTGGAATCTCAGGGTTGTTTTGATTTGCATTTCCCTGATGACTAAAGATGTTGAACATTTCTTTAGGTGCTTGTCAGTTGAGAATTCTCTTTTTAGCTCTTTACCCCAGTTTTAATTGAGTTATTTGCTTTCCTGGAGTCTAACTTCTTTTCATATTTTGGATATTAGCACTCTATCAGATGTAGAGTTGATAACGATCGTTTCCCAATCTGTAGTTTGCCATTTTGTCCTATTGGTAGTGTCTTTTGGCTTATAGAAACTTTTCATTTTCAATGAGGTCCATGTTCAATTGTTGGTCTTAGAGCCTGAGCCATTGGTTTAGATTCAGGAAATTTTCCCGTGTTGATGTGTTCAAGCCTCTTTTCCACTTTTTTTCTGCTATTAGATTCTTTGTATCTGGTTTTATGTGGAGGTCCTAGATCCACTTGGACTTGAACCTTGTACAAGGAGATAAAAATGGAGCAATTTGCATTCTTCTATATGTAGACTGCCAGTTAGACCAGCACCATTTGTTGAAAATGCTGTCTAACCACACCCCCCCCCCCCCGCCGCCCTGCCCCACAGTATGGATTTAGCTTCTTTGTCAAAGATCAAGTGACCATAAATGTATGCATTTATTTGTGGGTCTTCAATTCTATTCCATTGATCTACCTGTCTGTCTGTGTCTCAATACCATGATTTTTTTTTTAAATCTCTATTGCTTGGTAGTACAGCTTGAGGTCAGGGATGATCATTTTCCCCAGAAGTTCTTATAATTTTGAGCATTGTTGTTGCTATACTAGATTTTTTTGTTATTCCAGATGAAGGTGAGAATTTCTCTTTCTGTCTCCGTGAAGAAACAAATTGGAATGTTGATGGGGACTGCATTGAATCTGTAGATTGCTTTTGGTAGTATGGCCATTTTTACTAGTTAATCCTACTGATCCATGATCATGGGGGATCTCTCCTTCTGAGATCTTCAGTTTCTTTATTCAGGAGCTTGAAGTTCTTGTTATATAGATCTTTCACATGCTTGGTTAGTTATGCCGAGATATTTTGTATTATTTGTGACTATTGTGAAGGGTTTTGTTCCCTAACTTTGTTCTCAACTCATTTATCCTTTGTGTAGATGAAGGCTACTGATTTGTTTGAGTTAACTTTATATCCAACCACATTGCTGAAGTTGTTTATCAGGTATAGTAGTTCTCCAGTAGAATTTTGGGGGTTGCTTATGTATACTATCGTATCATCTGCAAATAGTGATACCTTGACTTCTTCCTTTCCACTTTGTATCCCTTTGATCTCCTTTTGTTTTCTTGATCTAGCTAGAACTTTGAATACTATATTGAATAAATAGGGAGAGAGTGGGCACTCTTGTGCTGTCCCTGATTTTAGTGGGATCAGTTCAAGTTTCTTTTCATTTAATTTGATGTTGGCATGTGGTTTGCTGTATATTGCTTTATTATGTTTATGTATGTGCCTTGAATTGCTGATCTTTCCAAATAACGTGAAAGGGTGTTGTATTGTGTCAAAGGTTTTTTCAGACTAATGAGATAGATGATCATGTGTTTTCTTTTTTTAAATTTGTTTATAGTGTAGGAAAGAATTGCCTCTCTCCATCTACAGACAAATTACTGTCCAGAAAAGGACACACATGCAGAATAGTTGAGTGATTATATCTGCCTAGACAGAGTAATCAGTCCTTAATAATCCTGCATTACCAAGGTCTGTCAGATGATTCTGGGCCAGAAGGCTGAAGATTTGATGCTCCAACGTTCGGTAGTATAGGGGCTTTTCAGGTGTTCAGAGGTCTCTATAAATTGGCTAAGTTTTAGAAGCTATGCTTTGTGCTTCCCACAATTATAGTTAACTCAGTCATTCTGGATTTCTGACGGGGTTGAAAACTTATAGCTATTTACCGTAAGAGAAAAGATTTGAGTGGATGGTCGTCAGCTGACATTCATCCTAAAGCCAGGTTCAGAACTAAATGTTTTAGTTAGGATAGATGACAGAGGTGCTGGTTAGTCAACAAAAGGATGGACTGGGTATTAGGACTATCTTGTACCTCACTGGTACAAATTGGCATAATTATGCTCTAATTGTATTTTGAGAGAAAAGTTTCATTTTAACAGGAAGGGTGATGTGTAGGAGGAGCTAAGGTAGGAGGAGTACTGAGAGGAAGAAAAGGAGTAAGAAGAGGAGAAGAAGAAGGAGAGGAGAAGCTAGGTGATGAAAGAGAGAAAGGGGCGGGGGGAGACAGGGAGGCAGATATTCATGTATCTCCACCAGTCAAAGATAGTTGGTATATCTAGGTTGGTCAGTGGGTTACACCTCTGATTGAACAATTCCAAACTTATAATGCTTATGATTAACATTATTTTAAAAAATGTATAAATGCAAAAAGGAAAAGGGGGCATGGGATAGGGGTTTTCTAAGGGGGGGGAATGGGGAAAGGGGATGGCATCTGAAGTGTAAATAAAATATCTAATAAAAAATAAATTTGTTTATAGTGGATTATGTTGATGGATTTTCTTTTTTTCTTTTTCTTATTAATCCATCCCTGCATCCCTGAGATAAAGCCTACTTGATTATGGTGAATGTTTGGAAATTGGTCTGAAGTTCTCTTTTTTTTTTTTGTTAGGTTTTGTATAGTTTAGATGTCAATATAACTGTGGCTTCATAGAGTGAATTAGGTAGTATTTCTTCTGTTTCTATTTCATGAAACAGTTTGAGATGTATTGGTATTTGGTCTTCTTTGATGATCTGATAGAATTCTGCAGTAAAACCATCTGGCCCTGGGTTTTTTGGTTGGCAGACTTGTAATGACTGCTTATATTTCCTTAGGGGAAATATAATATATGGGACTGTTTAATCTATCTGGTCCTAATTTAACTTTGGTTCTTGGTATTTGTCTAGAAAGTCATCCATTTCATTTAATTTCTGTTTTTGTTGAGTATAGGCTTTTGTAGTAGGATCTGATGATTTCCTCAGTTTCTGTTATGTCTCCCTTTTTATTTCTGATTTGGTTACTTTGGATACTGTCTTTGTGCCCTTTAGTTTGGCTAAGGGTTTATTTATCTTGTTGATTTTTTTCAAAGAACCAGCTCTTAGTTTTGTTTATTCTTTGTATAGTTCTCTTTGTTTCTAATTGGATGATTTCAGCTGAGTTTGATTATTTTCTGCCATCTACTACTCTTAGGTGTGTTTGCTTCTTTTTGTTCTAGAGCTTTCAGATGTGCTGTTAAGTTGCAAGTGTAGGATCTCTCTAATTTCTTAATGTAGGTACTTAGTGCTATGAAATTTCCTTTTAGTACTGCTTTTATTGTGTCTCATAAGTTTGGGTATGCTGTGCCTTCATTTTTATTAAATTCTATAGTCTTTAATTGATTTCTTCCCTGACCAGGTTATCATTGAGTAGAGAGTTACTCAGTTTTTCAGGAGAGAGTATGTGGGCTATTTTGTTGTTGTTGTTGTTGTTGTTGAAGACCAGCCTTAGTCTGTGGTAATCTGTTAGAATGGATGGGATTATTTCAATCTCCTTGTATCTGTTGAGGCTTATTTTTGTGTGTGCAGTTCTCACGTTCAGCAGCCAACAGAAAATGAACCCATTTACATCTATGGAGGCTCCTGGTTTCATAAAGTCCTCTCAGAACTTTATTGTAATTTACTTTTTATATTTCATTGTTATTTATATATTGATTTTTTCTCTTTTTACTCCTCATGTTGTTTATTTTATTTTATTTTATTTTATTCTTTGGTTTTTCAAGACAGGGTTTCTCTGTGTAGCCCTGGCTGTCCTGGAACTCACTCTGTAGACCAGGCTGGCCTTGAACTCAGAAATCCGCCTGCATCTGCCTCCCAAGTGCTGGGATTAAAGGCATGCACCACCACCACCCGGCTGTTTGTATATTTATTATGGCTTTTAGTGTTTTTATGGGATTCCTGTACATCTTTGTTATTTTATGCCTATTCTTAGCCATGGAGAAGGGGTTTCTGACGTCCTCACTGTAGCTGAAATGCTGATTGCAGTTGCTATCTTCTTGGGAGGGAGAATCATTTTGGTTTGAGGATATGACCAGTGGTAGACTAAACTATACATGTGCACTAATTCCGTAGCCACATATGTATTTCTACATGATTCATACTAATTGGATGAAGAGTGTAAATAAAAATTAATAATAATCATCAATTATTATCATTTATAAATAAATATGAGGAGGGTGACTGGTTGGTATGTCATGGGATGAGTAGATTGGAGGTGATAAGGGGTAGATAAAATCAAAATACATTGTATATTTGTAGAAAATGTTTTTTTTTCATTTGAAGAGCACATTCCTACCCATTAAAACCTCCTTCTTCCCAAAGTCACTGAAGCCCACCTTTCAGCTCTCTGTGTGCCTAGATCTACTCATTACGGAAATTCTTGCCTAATTCTAGACTTGTATTTGGCTTCTTGGCTTAGCAGAGTAACTTTGAAACTTGCCTATGTTGTAACATGAACTAGCACATACTAGAATTAATCTGTTCATCAATGGCAGACTATTCGCCATATTTGGATTTGTGATTTTAGTTCTTTGGGGGAGTTACAGGTCGTTAGAGGAACAAAGTTATAGTAGTTGGTTTATATTTTTGAAGAACTGACAAAGTATTTCAGAATGTAAGTAAGACAGTCCACATGTGCCCTAGAAATGTGCCATGATTCTATGATACCATATCCTCGCCAACACTTGCAATTTCTGCGTGTAAAAGTATAGTCAACTCAATGTGATTGAATTGTTACCACTGGACTAAAGTAGTAACTTCTCAGGTTTAGTTTGACGTTTACTGAAAGGTAATGTTGAACATTGCTCCATGTGCTTTATTAGTCATGTGTATACCTTCTTTAGAAAAAAATGGCTATCGAAGACTTTAACCTATTATACCTTAAGCATGACAGTTAATGCTTTTAAATGATTGTTTATCTTTTAATTATTTTTGTTTCTAAGAGAACTTTGAATAAACTTAAAATAATTGATCAAATAGAATATTTATAATTTGCAGATATTTTCTCCCATGCTTAGATTGCAATTTAGACAATGTAAAACAAACACAAACAATTTATTAAAACTAATACTTAAACACAACACTAAAAAGATAAGAAATTAAAAATCAGGGGCTGATCATAAGGGGCAGGAGCAGCAGCTCAGATATAGGACAGACACAAATTGATGACAAGACATGACAGGACCATTCTCTAACTAGGTAGGTCCACTGTAGCAAGGAGGAGATAACTAAGAGATACACTGCAGACATGTTGAAACATGATTCCACAGCTGTTATCAAGTGTGCTGGCTGGACTGCTGCTGCCACACCACATGTGGCTGCAGCCACACATGCATCACAGAAACTTCTGGTGGTTTTTGTGCTATCCAGATCTGGTGCACAAGTTGAATCTGGCTCCAGATTTGCTCTTTTCCCTGTCAATTTACAGCAGGTGAATCTCTGGATCTGAGGATGTGTGTCTCCCCAGATCAGAGTCTTCCTCACTGTGAATCCTTAGTCTGTTCTTCCTTCAGCTGGGGTTGGGAGCATATTGTTATTGACAATAAGACCAGAGTGTGGCATGAATGCACTCCAGTAGGCTTCCATGTATCTCACAGGGAACAAATCTGTGGGCCCACAAAAGTCCTCAGGGTTCTTGTCCATCCAGGCGTGCAGGAAGCCACAGAGAGTGTTCATTACTTGTGCATCCTCTTCATAAGGGCCGAAGAAGGCATAACTAGAGAAGATCAGACAGAATGTCACATGTAAACTCCCAGGCCCCCCACTTAATACTGGTAGTTCTGGATGCTCTCAGAATGATTAGTTCACCTGTACACCTACTGGTGTACACCTTCTGGTGCTTTCAATATACCTTTGCAAAGGTTGAACACATGCATCTCTATTCAGACATCACTGTGGTCACATGGTCCCCTGTGTTATCCTTCATGTATCTCCACTTTGGACACATCTCTATTGGGTCCTCCAATATTTCTAGAACCTCCTTTACCTATGAGAGAAGTGCCTTTGCCTAGGCCTCAGATATAATGAGTGAAGGATAAAGTGCTTTTTCAAGGGGATAGCTACATCCATTTTAGGGTCTCAGCTCTGGAGAGCCCACTCCCTTGGACCAAACCTGGGAGAAGAAATTTCTTACTTCATGTCTGGGTCCTGACAGTAATGTAGACAATAAAAAGTTGAGAGAGAGAGAGAGAGAGAGAGAGAGAGAGAGAGAGAGAGAGAGAGAGAGAGAGAGACAGAAAGAGACAAAGAGAAACAGGGAGACAGACAGAGACAGAGAGAGACACACAGAGAGAGGTAGAGAGACAGAGAGACATAGAGACAGAGAGAGAGGCAGAGACAGAGACAGACAGAGAGTGAGACAGAGAGAAAGAAAGAAAGAGAAAGAGAGAGGCAGAGAGTGACAGAGACAGAGAGAGGCAGAGACAGAAACAGTGAGAGAGACAGAGACAGTGAGAGAGACAGAGACAGTGAGAGAGACAGAGAAAGAGAGAGGCCGAGACAGAGACAGACAGAGTGAGAGAGAGAAAGAGAGAGGCAGAGAGAGACAGAGAGAGGCAGAGAGAGAGACAGAAAGAGGCAGAGAGAGACAGAGAGAGACAGAGACAGAGAGAAAGTCAGACAGAAAGACAGAGAGACACACAGAGAGAGACACACACACAGAGATAAAGAGTTGGGAACCAACAAGAGGATCTGAGAACTATGAGATTGCAGATGACCACTCACCTCATGAGCTCTAGGGTCTTTACATGTAGGGGTGTGACAAAACTTCGATATTTGGAAAGAAAGGCAGGGGAAAAGAAGGGGTTCTCTTCCTCCAGAGAAGGCACCAGCCTGCTCGCCAGCTTAGTCACAGCCTCTGCACTGCGGTATGGCTTTCTACTGGGCTCCCTCAAATCCTGTGGGGCAGAAGCGTTCTCCCCCTGAGGAAAGATCAAAGTCAAGGTTTCAAGGGGACATAGGTCGTCCAAGGGGGGTCCCCTTCCTGTAGAGAAGGCACCAGCTTGCTCACCAGCTTAACCACAGCCTCTGCACTGATGTGTGGCTCTCTCTGGGGCTCCCTGAGATCCTGTGGGGCAGAAGGGTTCTCCACCTGAGGAAAGATCAAAGTCAAGGTTTCAAGGGGGCATAGGTCGTCCAAGGGGGGTCCCCTTCCTGTAGAGAAGGCACCAACTTGCTCACCAGCTTAACCGCAGCCTCTGCACTGATGTGTGGCTCTCTCTGCGGATCCCTCAGATCCTGTGGGGCAGAAGGGTTCTCCCTCTGAGGAAAGATCAAAGTCAAGGTTTCAAAGAGGTACTGGTGTTCAATTGGATCTTCTCATTTCAAGATTTCCTGGATTACTCTGCCAAACACAGAGAAAACCCCGAGTTGTTACCTGGTCTGTGCAGTCCTGGTCTTGGCTGCCATTAGTTAAGGTTTTTCCGTTTCGGGAAAATGGCCACAGGCATCCAAGGCAAGAGCGAATCCTGTGCCTCCAGACACCTCTGTGGCCTTCCCTATTGTCTTTCTTGAGGCCTGAGCCTCGAGTGGTCCGAGTACAACAAGAGAACATCCTACTCTCTCTAGTGTCTCTGACAAGTGAGCCTGAAATCTTTGCTCTAACCAGTGAGTTGCCTGGGTACCAAGCTTCTTCATTTTTAGGTCATTGTCAAGAGGGTGGGTCTGTGTCTCAACAGGACTTTCTTAAAGGGCTCCTTGATCTCCTCCTATTTCCCAGGTACAGAAATCAACACAGGTATACATGTGTTTCGCATTCCACTGCTCCCAGAGATTTCTGGATAAAGGCAGTCCTCAGCTTTGCAACTTGGGTCCCTACTGTTGAACTGTATCTGTAACCCTAACCATAAACTCAGCCCTAATTAGCCCAACCTACCATAACCCTAGCCATGTGTCCTTACTTTTATGTGATCTTGTATGTGTTCTGGGTGGAATGAGAGCACATGCATACCTGTGACAGCCACCAGCCCCACAATGTCAGTGTTCCTGCTCCTCTTTCCCAGAATCATTTTCTACTGCAGTGATCATTTTAAGTGTTAATCCCAGAGGTTTTATAGCTTTCTGTAAACATCTGGCTCAGCCACACCCACCAGTTTAAAAGATGGAACCTGGCACCCTAGGACTCTTTCAGGGGGAATTCACCCTCCACTGCTGCTGCTTTAATTCCCTGCTTGAGTCCTTGTCCTGACTCTCTCCAGAAATGGAATGTGACTTGTCACCTGCAAGAAAACTTTACTTTCTCTTCCCGTAGCAGCATTTAGTTCTCGTGCTTGTCACAGCAACTGAATGAAACTTAAACACTGAACACTACGCTTTCTCTGTCCCATCCTGTGTTGTGTGGCAGCCAACCTCTTCTCTAGTTGCTCATCTCCCTCACTCCCTGGTAACCTATCTCTTCCTCTACACTCTGTGCTTTCTTATTCTGCTGTTCCCAGTGGTGTTTGCTCCAAAGTCATTTACTGTTCATACCCTGGTCAGCTCCCTCCTTCACACAGAGTGTCTGGGTCAATGTTTAGCAAGCCAGTGATTTGAGGAGTCCACATCATGTGCATGTGTTCAGAACTCTGTGGTACTCCTGAGTAGGGGGCAGTTTTATAGTTAATTACTATCTTGTCTCCCTTATAATGAAGTGCAGTTGTATTCATGTACTCTTCTCTGTAATATAACCTCAGTTTCATTTTTTTCCTATTCCCAAAAGTTGTGTAGGATCTCCTTCATGTGCACATGCATGTTCATGCTACTTCCTACCAATACATACGAGCGCATGTGCATAAGATCAGTATTGTGTGTTATGTGCATTTGTGCATATGTCTATGTGTATCTGTGCAACTGCATGGGAATGCTTATTAGAGTATGAGCATGCATACATACTTACATTCATGTTTGCATGCATCTGTGTGTGTGTGTGTGTGTGTGTGTGTGTGTGTGTGTGTAGACTGAGATTTCCTTTTACTGGTTAGGTCAAAATGCAGAACTCCTAAAATCTGACTAGGTATATACACACAATATTTGGAACTAACTCTCTCCTTTCTTTGGAAACTAGTTTCACATCAGGGTCCTGAGCTGAATCTCCTGTGACAAAAAGAGAGAGAAAGAAAGACAGAGAGAGAGAGAGAGAGAGAGAGAGAGAGAGAGAGAGAGAGAGAGAGAGAGAATAAACTCTGGGACTCTTGGTGGCTGTATGACTGCAACTAGCTGTTGAGTTCAATCTGTTGGTGATGGGAACACGGACATCTACATTCAGAGGATACATCTTTGAAGAAGCCAAGTCCACTTGACAATTTGGAAATTATCAAGACATCAATAACCTACAAGGAGAAGTGAATCCTCAGGTCCCAAGCATCTAGGAGGCTGAGCATGTCACCAAGATCTGCAGCCACAAAACTTCCATAGCTGCCCTGTAGCAGCACAGGCATGAATCAGGTAGAGGCTCTACCTTATTATACTTTGTAAATGTAACTGTGATGGAGAAGAAGTGGAAGACTAAAAATCACCATTGACCCAGAGAGACTAGGAGTCAAATACATTGACTATTAAGGAGACAGGTAGGTAGAGCAGCCATGTAGTCAACAAAAATGGTGGACTTCCAGGATGGCTGGCTTCTTCTTCATTGTCTCCACCTGCAATAAAACTTGGTAGTTTAAAAGAGAGGCCTGGTAAAGCTTTTCTTCATCAGTCACCCCTCAACACCTCCATCCCTCTGCTGCTCTTGAGCATGAACAAGTTCAATTCTTTTTTTTTTATTGGATATTTTCTTTATTTAAATTTTAATTGTTTTCCCCTTTCCAGGTCTCCCTTCTGACACTGCCATGCTATCTCTCCTCCCTTTTTCTCTATGAGGGTGCTCCCCCCTACTTCTGTCTTCCTACCCTGGTATTCCCCTACCGTGGGGCATCAAACACTCTCAGGCCCAAGGGCCACTCCTCCCACTGACATCCAACAAGGCCAGCCTCCCTCCTACCCCTCAGGAGTTGGGAAGGGGTCTGGCCCCTTGATACTGTTGCTCCCCCCATGGGGCTGAAAACCCCCTCAGCTCCTATAGTCTCTTCTCCAACTCCTCCATCGGGGACACTGTCCTCAGTCCAATGGTTGGCTGCAAGCATTCCCTCTGTGTTTGTCAGGCTCTTGCAGAAGCTCTCAGGAGACAGCTATATCAGGCTCCATCAGCAAACACTTCCAGACATCCACAATAGAGTCTAGGTTTGGTGACTGTATATGGGATGGATCCCCAGGTGGGACAGTCTCTGGATAGTCTTTCCTTCAGACTCTACTCTATACTATGTCTCCATATTTCTTTCTGTGAGTATTTTGTTTCCCCTTCTAAGAAGCACTGAAACAAAGTGGATACACTTTGATCTTTCTTCTTCTTGGATTTCATGTGGTCTATGAATTTAATCTTGGGTATTCCAAACTTTTGGGCTAATATCCACTTATCAGTGAGTACATACCATGTGTGTTGTTTTGTGACTGAGTTACCTCACAGTTTCAGCCCTGATTTTGATTATTTCCTGCTGTCTACTCCTTTTGTGTATTTGCTTCCTTTTGTTCTAGAGCTTTCATATGTTCTGTCAAGCTGCTGGTGTCTGCTCTCTCCAGTTTCTTTTTGGAGGCACTGAGAGCTATGAGTTTTCCCCTTAGCACTGCTTTCATTGTGTCCCATAAGTTTGGGTATGTTGTGTCTTCATTTTTATTAAATTCTATAGTCTGTAATTTATTTCTTTCCTGACCAGGTTATTATTGAATAGAGAGTTACTCAGCTTTTCAGTACAGAGTATGTGGGCTATTTTGATGTTGTTGTTGTTGTTGATGTTGTTGTTGTTGTTATGGAAGACCAGCCTTAGTCTGTGGTAATCTGTTAGAAGGGAAGGGATTATTTCTTTTCTTTTTTTTAACTTCCTTTAATCCATTTGAATTCTTTTCTTTTTTTTTTTCATTTTTTATTAGATATTTTATTTACACTTCAGATGCCATCCCCTTTCCCCATCCCCCCCCTTAGGAAACCCCTATCCCATGCCCCCTTTTCCTTTTTGCATTTATACATTTTTTTAAAAATGTTAATCATAGGCTTTATAAGTTTGGTATTATTCAATCAGAGGTGTAACCCACTACCCAACCTAGATATATCAACTATCTTTGATGGTGGAGATACATGAACATCTGCCTTCCTGTCTCCCCCCTCTTTCTCTCTTTCATCACCTAGCTTCTCCTCTCCTTCTTCTCCTCCTCTTCTTACTCCTTCTCTTCCTCTCAGTACTCCTCCCACCTTAGCTCCTCCTACATATCACCCTTCCTGTTAAAATGAAACTTTTCTCTCAAAATACAATTAGAGCATAATTATGCCGATTTGTACCAGTGAGGTACAAGACAGTCCTAATGCCCAGTCCATCATTTTGTTGACTAACTAGCACCTCTGTCGTCTATCCTAACTAAAACATTTAGTTCTGAACCTGGCTTTAGGATGAATGTCAGCTGAAAACCATCCACTCAAATCTTTTCTCTCAAGGTAAATAGCCAGGATTGCAACCCCGTCAGTTTTCAACCCCGTCAGAAATCCAGAATGACTGAGTTAACTATAATTGTGGGAAGCACAAACATAGCTTCTAAAACTTAGCCAATTTATAGAGACCTCTGAACACCTGGACACTCGCTCTACTTCAAGACGTTGGAGCATCTGTTCTTCTGCCTTCTACCCCAGGATCATCTGACAGACCTTAGTGTTGCAGAATTATTAAGGGCGGATTACTCTGTCTAGTCAGATATAATCAGTCGACTGTTCTACAAGTGTGTCCTTTTCTGGGCAGTAATTTGTCTGTAGAAGGAAAGAGGCAATTCTTGCCTAGTGGCTGTCTCACCAGAACTGGAGTAACTCCAAAGATTCTCAATTTCTTCTTAGAATTCAATCTAGGAAGTTGTCCGGAGCAGACAGGTCTCTAATCAAAATGAACATTAATACAGAAATATTTGTCATGTCAATTCTATGGATTTCTGATGTTTTGCAAACCAGCTATCCATGTAAGGTGATCTGGACTGTTGCCTGTTAACTCCACTCAGCTATTTCTAAATAAAACATAGAAAACACCCTAACAATAAACTCAAAGCCATGAATTTGCTATAGTCCCTTTACCTCACAGGCTGACCATCTCAAATCAGTTAAAAAAGTTAAAGAAGGACTGGGTCTAAGCCTTGTATTCCTAAATGTGTTATACTGGTACAATGCCTATGAGAGTAACAATAGTCATCTCACTCTTACATCAATAAGAAGCTCATGCCAATGAAAACCTTAAAATTTGTAATCAAAGTAAATTGGTGCCATTTAAGAATTTATATCTTCATCTTGATAGTAATTATACAGATTTCTACTAATAGGTTTTGGCTATGCAATAAACACTAGCCAATCCTCTCTATTCCCACAAAACCACCACTACTTTTCCCTAGAAAGACAGCCCAACATTTACCACCATAGTCCCCAAGCCCAGGGAATAGGGGCGCTGACTCTTCATTAGCTTCTTCAAGCTGATTATGGGCGTTGAGATATTAGTAGAGGAGTGGGGGGAAGAGCAAATTGACAAGCTTCTGATGCTGTGTCTTCACTGCCTCCAGATGTAATTCCCGGACCTCAGAGGTTTGAGCAGGTCTGCCCAGCTTGCTTGTTGAGTAGATACACCAAGGCTGATCATTCTGCAATATACAATTCTCAAAACAAATTTTAGTATCAAGATAGGTTTTTTTTTTTTTTTTTAAGAGGGCTGACATTTTATTAAGGATGTTGTTTCTAACCGCTTTTTTCCCCTCTTTTATTGGATATAATATTTACATTTCAAATTTTATCCCTTTACTGCATTCCCCCCACCACCCAGAAAGCCCTTATCCCATCCCCCCTCCTTCTGCTTCTATGAGGGTGTTTACCCACCTACCCCTAATCCCCCTCCCCACTCTCACATTCACCCCCCGCCCCACTCAGTGCTCAGCCTTCAAGGTACCAATGACCTTGTCTCCCACCTATGCCCAACAAGGCCATCCTCCCCTACATATAGAACTGGAGTCATGTGTCTCTCCATATGTGCTCCTAGGCTGGTGGTTTAGACCCTGGGGAGCTCTGGCTGGTTGGTATTGTTGCTGTCCTCATGGGGCCACCAATTCTTAAGGCTCCTTCAGTTTACTCTGTAACTTCTGCATTGGGAACCTTTGATCAGATTAATGGTTAGCTGAGAGTATCTGTTTCTGGGTATGTCAGACTCTGGGGGACCTCTAAGGAGACAGCCTTATCAGGCTGCTACCAGCTTTCCCTTCCTGACATCCATATCAGCATCTATTTTTGGTGATTGCACATGGAATGAATACCCAGGTGGAATGGTCTCCATACAACCTCTCCTTCAGATTCTGTCCCACACTTTGTCTCTATATTTGCTCCCTTGAGTATTTAGTTACTCCTTCTAAGAAAGACCTAGGCATCCTTACTTGTTCTTTCTTCTTCATGAGCTTCATGTGGTCTGGTAGTTGAATGTTTGTTGTTTCAAACTTTTGGGGTAATCTCCACTTATCAGTGAGTAAATACCATGTGTGTTCTTTTGTGATTGGGTTACCTCACTCAGGATGATATTTTCTAGTTCCATCCATTTACCCAAGAATTTCTCGAATTCTTTATTTTTAATAGCTGAGTAATATTCCATTGTGTAAATGTACCACATTTTTTTTGTATCCATTCCTCTGTTGAAGGGCATCTGGGTTCTTTCCAGCTTCTGGCTATTATAAATAAGGCTGCTATGAACATAGTAGAGCATATGTCTTTGTTATTTGTTGGGGCATTTTCTGGGTATATGCCCAGGAGTGGTATAGCTGGGTCCTCAGGTAGTGCTATGTCCAGTTTTCTGAGGAACCGCCAGACTGACTTCCAGAGTGGTTGTACCAGCTTGCAACCCCACCAACAATGAAGGAGTGTTCCTCTTTCTCCACATCCTCACCAGCATCTGCTATCACCTGTGTTTTCAATCTTAGCCATTCTGACTGTTGTGAGGTGGAATCTCAGTGTTGATTTCATTTGCATTTCCCTGATGACTAGGGATGTTGAACACTTCTTTAGGTGCTTCTCAACCATTTGAGATTCCTCAGATGGGAATTCTTTGTTTAGCTCTGTTCTCTATTTTAAAATCAGGTTATTTGCTTGTCTAGAGTCTAATTTCTTCAGTACTTTGTATACCTTGGATATTAGCCCTCTAGCAGATGTAGGATTGGTAAAGATCTTTTCCCAAACCGCTGGTTGCCGTTTTATCCTATTGACAGTGTCCTTTGCCTTACAGAAGCTTTGCAATTTGATGAGGTCCCATTTGTCAATTCTTGATCTTAGAGCATAAGCCATTAGTGTTCTGTTCAGGAACTTTCCCCCTGTGCCTAGGTATTCGAGGGTCTTCCCCAACTTCTCTTCTATTAGTTTCAGTGTATCTGGCTTTATGTGAAGTTCCTTTATCCACTTGGAGTTGAGCTTTGTACAAGGGGATAAGAATGGATTAATTTGCATTCTTCTACATGTTGACCTCCAGTTGAGCCAGCACCACTTGTTGAAAATGCTGTCCTTTTTTCACTGGATCATTTTAGCTCCCTTGTCAAAGATCAAGTGACCATAGGTGTGCAGGTTCATTTCTGGGTCTTCAATTCTATTTTATTGATCATCCTGTCTGTCTCTGTACCAATACCATGCAGTTTTTATCACTACTGCTCTGTAGTATAGTTTGAGGTCCGGGATGGTGATTCCCCCAGAAGTTCTTTTATTGTTGAGAATAGTTCTCGCTATCCTAGGTTTGTTGTTATTCCAAATGATTTTGTAAATTGCTCTTTCTATCTCTATGAAGAATTGATTTGGAATTTTGATGGGTATTGCATTGAAGCTGTAGATTGCTTTTGGCAGGATGGCCATTTTTACTAAGTTAATCCTGCCAATCCAGGAGCATGGGAGATCTTTCCATCTTCTGAGATCTTCTTCAATTTCTTTCTTCAGAGACTTGAAGTTCTTGTCATACAGATCTTTCACTTGCTTGGTTAGATTCATTCCAAGATATTTTATTTTATTTGTGGCTATTGTGAAGGGTGTCATTTCCCTAATTTCTTTCTCTGCCTGTTTATCCTTTGAATAGAGGAAGGCTACTGATTTGTTTGAGTTGATTTTATATCTAGCCAAGTTGCTAAAGTTGTTTATCAGGTTTAGGAGTTCTCTGGTGGAAGTTTTAGGCTCACTTAAATATACTATCATATCATCTGCAAATAGTGAAATTTTGACTTCTTCCTTTCCTATCTGTATCCCTTTGACTCCCTTTTGTTGTCTAATTGCTCTAGCTAGGACTTCCAGTACTATACTGAATAGGTAAGGTGAGAGTGGGCAGCCTTGCCTAGTCCCTGATCTTAGTGGGATTGCTTCAAGTTTCTCTCCATTTAGTTTGATGTTGGCTACTGGCTTGCTGTATATTGCTTTTACTATGTTTAGGTATGGGCCTTGAATTCCTGATCTTTCCAAGACTTTTAACATGAAGGGATGTTGAATTTTGTCAAATGCTTTCTCAGCGTCTAGTGAGATGACCATGTGGTTTTTTTCTTTGAGTTTATTTATGTAGTGGATTACATTGATGGATTTCCGAATATTGAACCATCCCTGCATTCCTGGGATAAAGCCTACTTGATCTTGATGGATAATTGTTTTGATATGTTGTTGGATTCAGTTTGCGAGAATTTTATTGAGTATTTTTGCATCAATATTCATAAGAGAGATTGGTCTGTAGTTCTCTTTCTTTGTTGGGTCTTTCTGTGGTTTAGGTATGTGCATAATGGTAGCTTCATAGAACGAATTGGGTAGTGTTCCTTCTGTTTCTATTCGATGGAATAGCTTGAAGAGGATTGGTATTAGGTCTTCCTTGAAGGTCTGAAGGAATTCTGCACTGAAACCATCTGGCCCCGGATATTTTTTGGTGGGAATATTTTTAATGACTGTGTCTATTTCTTTAGGCGTTACGGGACTATTTAGATGGTTTATCTGTTCCTCCTTTAACTTTGGTACCTGGTATCTGTCTAGAAAATTGTCCATTTCATCCAGATTTTCCAGTTTTGTTGAGTATAGGCCTTTGTAATAGGATCTGATGATTTTTTAAATTTTCTCTGTTTCTTTTGTTATGTCTCCCTTTTCAGTTCTGATTTTATTAATTTGAATACTGTCTCTGCACCCTTTGGTCATTCTGGCTAAGGGTTTGTCTATCTTGTTGATTTTCTCAAAGAACCAGCTCCTGTTTTTGTTGATATTTTGTATAGTTCTTTTTGTTTCAACTTGGTTTTTCCTGCCGTCTACTCCTCTTGGGTATACTAGCTTCTTTTTGTTCTAATGCTTTCAGGTTTGCTGTCAAGTTGTTAAGTTGTCAAGTTGTGTGCTCTTTCCAATTTCTTTTTGTGAGCACTTAGAGCTATGATTTTTCCTCTTAGTACTGCTTTCAGTGATTCCCACAAGTTTTGATATGATGTGTCCTGTTTTTCATTTAATTCTAAAAAGTCTTTAATTTCTTTCTTTATTTCTTCCTTGACCAAGTTCTCATTGAGTAGAGCATTGTTCAGTTTCCAAGTGTATGTGGGCTTTCTGATGTTTTTGTCCATGTCAATGACAAGTCTTAGTCCATGGTAGTCTGATAAGTTACTAGGGATTATTTCAATCTTTTTGTATCTGTTGAGGCCTGTTTTGTGACCAATTATATGGTCTATTTTGGAGAAGGTACCATGAGGTGCTGAGAAGAAGATATATTCTTTTGTTTTAGGATGAAATGTTCTATAGATGTCAGTTAAGTCCAATTGGTTCATAACTTCTGTTAGTTTCATTGTGTCTCGGTTTAGTTTCTGTTTCCGTGATCTGTCCATAGCTGAGAGTGGGGTGTTGAAATCTCCCACTATTATTGTGTAGGGTGCAATGTATGCTTTAAGCTTTAGTAAAGTTTCTTTTATGTATGTGGGTGCCCTTACATTTGGGGCATAGATGTTGAGAATTGCGAGTTCCTCTTGGTACATTTT
The DNA here is from genome assembly GCF_011762505.2 of Arvicanthis niloticus. Classification (NCBI taxonomy): domain Eukaryota; kingdom Metazoa; phylum Chordata; class Mammalia; order Rodentia; family Muridae; genus Arvicanthis; species Arvicanthis niloticus. Next base: position 8,186,422 of record NC_047677.1, read on the forward strand.
TCCTTTGATGAATATGAAGTGTCCTTCTTTATCTTTTTTGATTACTTCTGGTTGAAAATTGATTTTATTTGATATTAGAATCGCTACTCCCACTTGTTTCTTGGGACCATTTGCTTGGAAGATTGTTTTCCAACCTTTTACTCTGAGGTAGTGTCTGTCTTTTCCACAAAGGTGCGTTTCCTGAATGCAGCAAAATGTTGGGTCCTGTTTACATATCCAGTCTGATAGTCTATGTCTTTTCATTGGAGAATTGAGTCCATTGATATTAAGAGATATTAAGGAAAAATGAGTGTTGTTTCCTGTTATTTTTGTTATTGTCAGTGGAGATATGTTTGTGTAGCTACCTTCTTTTACGGTTTTTGGAAGATTACTTTCTTGCTTTTTCTAGGTTGTAGTTTCCCTCCTTGTGTTGGAGTTTTCCACCAATTATCCTTTGAAGTGCTGGATTTGTGTTGAGATACTGTGTAAATTTGGATTTGTCATAGAATATTTTGGTTTCTCCATCAATAATGATTGACAGTTTTGCTGGGTATAGTAGTCTGGGCTGGCATTTGTGTTCTCTTAGGGTCTGTATGTTATTGGTCCAGGATCTTCTGGCTTTTATGGTCTCTGATGAGAAGTCTGTTGTAATTCTTATAGGTCTGCCTTTATACGTTACTTTGTCTTTTTCCCTTACTGCTTTTAGTATTTTTTCTTTGTTTTGTACATTTGATGTTTTGACTAATATGTGGCGGGAAGTATTACTTTTCTGGTCTAAACTATTTGAAGTTCTGTAGGCTTCTTGTATATTTATGGACATCTCTTTCTTTAGGTTAGGGAAGTTTTCCTCTATAATTTTGTTGAGGATATTTACTGGTCCTTTTAGTTGGGAGTCTTCCCCCTCATCTATACCTATTATCCTTAGGTTTGGCCTTCTCATTGTGTCTTGGATTTCTTGTATATTTTGGGTTAGTAGCTTTTTGTATTTTGCATTTTCTTTGACAGTAGTGTCAATGTTTTCCATGGTATCTTCTGCACATGAGATTCTCTCTTCCATCTCTTGTATTCTGTTGGTGATACTTGTGTCTATGAGTCCTGATCTTTTTTTTAGGTTTTCTATCTCCAGGGCAGTCTTCCTTTGTGATTTCTTTATTGTTTCTACTTCCAGTTTTAGATCCTGCATGGTTTTGTTTAATTCCTTCTCTCATTTGGTTGCATTTTATTGCAATTCCTTAAGGGATTTTTGTGTTTCCTCATTAAAGGTTTCTATCTGTCTACCAGTGCTCTCCTTAAGTTCTTTGAGAGTGTTATTTATGTCTTTCTTAAAGTCCTCTATCATCATCATGAGAAGTGATTTTAATTCTGAATCCTGCTTTTCCGGTGTGATGGGGTGTTCAGGGCTTGCTATCATGGGGGAACTGGGTTCTGATGAGGCCTGTACTGCCCAGCTTTGTGGGCCAAAATGTTGGGGCCTGTTCTACTCCATGCTTGGTGGCCGGTGGCCACCATGTCCCAGCCCAAGGTGTTGTTCTGGTCCATGGGTCAGGGGAGAGAGAGAGAGAGAGAGAGAGAGAGAGAGAGAGAGAGAGAGAGAGAGGTGATGGTGGGGCAAGCGACTTGAAGAATAGAGACAAGACACAGGGTCTGATCAAGTATCTCTCTCCTTTATTGTGTCTCCTATTGAAGGGAAATCTGGGGTATTTATACACTTTTGTCACGTGTCTTGTAGGTGTGGTTATGATGTAAGCCTTACAGGTGTTTATAGCATGGATAGCACATGCACCTCATGCCTTGTAGGCATGGATACCATGTGCACCTTGCAGCTGGGGGCACTAAACAGCAAAACAAGCTATGTGGGATAAACAAGATGTTTCTCAGAGTGTGCGCAGCTGTTGTAGGCTATTGAAAACCAAGTCTCTTATCAGGGTATATGGTTCCAGATGGCTGCAAAGATGATGTAGCCACTTTCTGCTAAAAGTCGGCTCCCAACATTTTGGATTTCCTCGGGTTCTGTTGTTATGTCCCCCTTTTCAGTTTTGATTTTATTAATTTGAACACTCTCTCTCTGCCCTCTGATTAGTCTGGCTAAGGGTTTATCTATCTTGTTGATTTTCTCAAAGAACCAGCTCCTGGTTTTATTGATTCTTTGTATAGTTTTTTTGTTTGTTTGTTTGTTTCTGTTTGGCTGATTTCAGCCCTGAGTTTAATTATTTCCTCCCATCTACTCCTCTTGGGTGTATTTGCTTCATTTTGTTCTAGGGCTTTCAGGTGTTTTGTCAAACTGCTAGTGTATGCCCTCTCCAGTTTCTTTTTGTAAGTGCTTAGAGCTATGAGTTTTCCTCTTAGCACAGCTTTCATTGTGTTTCATAGGTTTTGGTATGATGTGTCTTCATTTTCATTAAATTCTAAAAAGTCTCTAATTTCTTTCCTTATTTTGTCCCTGACCATATTATCATTGAGTAGAGTATTGTTCAATTTCCATGTGAGTGTGGGCTTTCCCTTGTCTTTGTCATTATTGAAAACCAGCCTTAGACCATGGTGATCTGATAGAATGCAGGGGATTATTTCTATATTTTTTATATCTGTTGAGGCTTGTTTTGTGACCAATTATATGGTCTGTTTTGGAGAAGGTACCACAAGGTGCTGAAAAAAAAAAGGTATATTCTTTTGTTTTAGGGTGAAATGTTCTACAAATGTCTGTTAAGTCCATTTGGTTCTTAACTTCTGTTAGTTTCACTGTATCTCTGTTTAGTTTCTGTTTCCTTGATCTGTCCATTGCTGAAAGTGGGGAGTTGAAGTCTCCCACTGTTAGCTGTGTGAGGTACAATGTGTGATTTGAGTTTTAGTAAGGTTTCTTTTATGACAGTGGGTGCTCTTGTATTTGGCGCATAGATGTTCAGTATTGAGAGTTCATGTTGGTTGACTTTTCCTTTGAGGAGCATGAAATGTCCTTCCTTATCTTTTTTGATAGCTTTAAGTTGAAAGTTGATTTGATTCAATAATTAGAATGGCTACTCCAGCTTGTTTCTTAGGACCATTTGCTTGAAAAATTGTTTTCCAGCCTTTTACTCTAAGTTAGTGTCTGTCTTTGTTTCTGAGGTGGGTTTCCTGTATGCAGCAAAATGCTGGGTCCTGTTTGCATATCCAGCCCTTTAGCATATGTATTTTATTGGGGAATTGAGCCCATTGATGTTGAGAGATATTAAGGAGAGGAGATTGTTGCTTCCTGTTATTTTTGTTAACTGTGGGGTCATTGTTTGTGTGGTTATCTTCTTTTGGGTTTGTTGGAAGGGGCTTGCTTTCTTGCTCTTTCTGGGGTATAATTGCCCTCCTTGTATTGGTGTTTTCCTACTATTATTCTTTGTAGTGTTGGGTTTGTGGAAAGATATTGTGTAAATTTGGATTTGTCGTGGAAGATCTTGTTTTCTTCATCTATGGCATTGAGAGTTTTATTGGGTATAGTATTTTGGGCTGGCATTTATGTTCTCTTAGGGCCTGTATGATATCTGTCCAGGATCTTCTAGCTTTTATAGTCTTTGATGAGAAGTCTGGTGTAATTCTGATAAGTCTGCCTTCATATGTTATTCAGCCTTTTTCCCTTACTGTTTTTAAAATTCTTTCTTTATTTTGTGCATTTTGTGTTTTGATTATTATGTGATGGGGGTGGGGTGGGGTGGGTGTATTTCTTTTGTAGTCTAGTCTACTAGGTGTTCTGTAGGCTTCTTGTATGTTTATGGACATCTCATTCTTTAGGTTAGGGAAGTCTTCTTCTGTAATTTTGTTGAAGATATTTATTGGCCCTTTAAGAGGGGAATCCTCACTTTCTTCTATACCTATTAATCCTTAGGTTTGGTCTTCTCATTGTGTCCTGAATTTCCTGGATGTTTTGTGTTAAGAACTTTTTGCATTTTGTGTTTTCTTTGACACTTGTGTTAATATTTTCTATGGTATCTTCTGCACCTGGGATTCTCTCTTCTATCTCTTGTATTCTGTTGGTGATGCTTGCATCTAGGACTCCTGATTTCTTTCCCAGGTTTGCTATATCCCTGGTATTCCCCTTTTGTGATTTCTAGATTGACTCTACTTCCATTTTTATCTCCTGGATGGTATTGTTCAATTCCTTCACCTGTTTGGCTGTGTTCTCTTGTAATTCTTTAAGGGATTTTTGTGTTGCCTCTTTAAGGGCTTTCACCTATTTATCTGTGTTCTCCTCAATTTCTTTGAGGGTATTATTTATGTCTTTCCTAAAGTTTTCTATCATCGTCATTAGAAGTGATTTTAGATCTGACTCTTGCTTTCCTACTGATTTGGGTAACTCAGGACTTTCTAATATGGGAGAACTAGGTTGTGATGAAGCCGAGTAACCTGGGTTGCTGATGCTTGTGTTCCTGTGCTTGCCTTTCGCCATCTGGATCTCCTTGGTGCTACCTGAACTGTCTCTGACTGGAGCCTTGTCTTTCCTATTATCTTGGTTGTGTCAGAACTGTTTGGGATGGGTGTTGCTATTGGGGTTAGAGCTGAGGTCCAAGCTCTGCTCAGTGCTCAGGCAGAAACAAGAAGGAATCAGTGCTCTGGGCCAGGAGTGAATTCCTGGGTCTCTATGGTTCCCAGTTACTCCCTGTTTGGGTAGAATATTGCTGTCTACTGACCTGAGAAACTGCCCAGGTTAGAACTCCTGAGAGCCCTGCCACCTCTGGTGTTTGTGAGGTTGGGTAGAGAGCTGCCTCCTGGGATCTGTTCTGTGCTCAGGCCCAAACAGGAAGGAACTGGTGCTCCCACCCAGGAGTGAGTTCCTGGGTCCCAGTGGGTCCCAGTTACTTTCTATTTAGTGTGAGTGTTGCTGCCTTCTTACTTAAGATACTGCCCAGGTTAGAGCTCCTGAGAGCCCCACTTCCTCTGGGTTCTGTGAGATTGGGTGTAGAGCTATCTCCTGGGATCTGCTGAGAGCTCAGGCCCAGACTGGAAGGCACCAGTACTCAGGGCCAGGAGTGACTTCCTGGGTCCCTGTGTGCCCTGGTTACTCCCTGTTTGGGGCGAGCATTGCTGAATCCTTACCTTAGATACTGCCTAGGTTACAGCTCCTGGTAGCCCTGCTTCATCTGGGTTTTGTGAGGTTGGGTGCAGAGCTGCCACCAGTGATCCACTCAGTGCTTGGGCCCAGACCAGAAGTCCTGTAATTTACTTTTTATATTTCATTGTTATTTATATATTGAATTTTTCTCTTTTTACTCCTCATGTTGTTTGTGTATTTATTATGGCTTCCAGGTTAGTGTTTTTATGGGATTCCTGTGCATCTTTGTTATTTTATGCCTATTCTTAGTCATGGAGAAGGGGTTTCTGACGTCCTCACCCTAGCTGAAATGCAGTTGCTATCTTCTTGGGAGGGAGAATCATTTTGGTTTGAGGATATGACCAGTGGTAGACTAACTATACATGTGCACTAATTCCAAAGCCACATACGTATTTCTACATGATTCATACTAATTGGATGCAGAGTGTAAATAAAAATTAATAATAATCATCAATTATCATTTATAAATAAATATGAGGAGGGTGACTGGTTGGCATGTCATGGGATGAGTAGATTGGAGGTGATAAGGGGTAGATGAAATCAAAATACATTGTATATTTGTAGAAAATGTTTTTTTTTTCATTTGAAGAGCACATTCCTACCCATTAAAATCTCCTTCTTCCCAAAGCCACTGGAGCCCACCTTTCAGCTCTCTGTGTGCCTAGATCTATACATTACGGAAATTCTTGCCTAATTCTATACTTGTATTTGTCTTCTTGGCTTAGCAGAGTAACTTTGAAACTTGCCTATGTTGTAACATGAACTAGCACATAGTAGAATTAATCTGTTCATCAATGGCAGACTATTCGCCATATTTGGATTTGTGATTTTAGTTCTTTGGGGGAGTTACAGGTCGTTAGAGGAACAAAGTTATAGTAGTTGGTTTATATTTTTGAAGAACTGACAAAGTATTTCAGAATGTAAGACAGTCCACATGTGCCCTAGAAATGTGCCATGATTCTATGATACCATATCCTCGCCAACACTTGCAATTTCTGCGTGTAAAAGTATAGTCAACTCAATGTGATTGAATTGTTACCACTGGACTAAAGTAGTAACTTCTCAGGTTTAGTTTGACGTTTACTGAAAGGTAATGTTGAACATTGCTCCATGTGCTTTATTAGTCATGTGTATACCTTCTTTAGAAAAAAATGGCTATTGAAGACTTTAACCTATTATATCTTAAGCATGACAGTTAATGCTTTTAAATGATTGTTTATCTTTTAATTATTTTTGTTTCTAAGAGAACTTTGAATAAACTTAAAATAATTGATCAAATAGAATATTTATAATTTGCAGATATTTTCTCCCATGCTTAGATTGCAATTTAGACAATGTAAAACAAACACAAACAATTTATTAAAACTAATACTTAAACACAACACTAAAAAGATAAGAAATTAAAAATCAGGGGCTGATCATAAGGGGCAGGAGCAGCAGCTCAGATATAGGACAGACACAAATTGATGACAAGACATGACAGGACCATTCTCTAACTAGGTAGGTCCACTGTAGCAAGGAGGAGATAATGGAGAGATACACTTCAGACATGTTGAAACATGATTCCACAGCTGTTATCAAGTGTGCTGGCTGGACTGCTGCTGCCACACCACATGTGGCTGCAGCCACACATGCATCACAGAAACTTCTGGTGGTTTTTGTGCTATCCAGATCTGGTGCACAAGTTGAATCTGTCTCCAGATTTGCTCTTTTCCCTGTCAATTTACAGCAGTTGAATCTCTGGATCTGAGGATGTGTGTCTCCCCAGATCAGAGTCTTCCTCACTGTGAATCCTTAGTCTGTTCTTCCTTCAGCTGGGGTAGGGACCATATTGTTATTGACAATAAGACCAGAGTGTGGCATGAATGCACTCCAGTAGGCTTCCATGTATCTCACAGGGAACAAATCTGTGGGCCCACAAAAGTCCTCAGGGTTCTTGTCCATCCAGGCGTGCAGGAAGCCACAGAGAGTGTTCATTACTTGTGTATCCTCTTCATAAGGGCCGAAGAAGGCATAACTAGAGAAGATCAGACAGAATGTCACATGTAAACTCCCAGGCCCCCCACTTAATACTGGTAGTTCTGGATGCTCTCAGAATGATTAGTTCACCTGTACACCTACTGGTGTACACCTTCTGGTGCTTTCAATATATCTTTGCAAAGGTTGAACACATGCATCTCTATTCAGACATCACTGTGGTCACATGGTCCCCTGTGTTATCCTTCATGTATCTCTACTTTGGACACATTTCTATTGGGTCCTCCAATATTTCTAGAACCTCCTTTACCTATGAGAGAAGTGCCTTTGCCTAGGCCTCAGATATATTGAGTGAAGGATAAAGTGCTTTTTCAAGAGGATAGCTACATCCATTTTAGGGTCTCAGCTCTGGATAGCCCACTCCCTTGGACCAAACCTGGGAGAAGAAATTTCTTACTTCATGTCTGGGTTCAGACAGTAATGTAGACAATAAAAAGTTGAGAGAGAAAGAGGGAGAGAGACAGAGAGAGAGAGAGAGACAGAGAGAGAGAGACACAGAGAGAGACAGAGAGAGACAGAGAGACAGAGAGAAAGACAGAAAGTGACAAAGAGAAACAGGGAGACAGAGACAGAGAGAGACAGAGACAGACATAGAGACAGAGAGAGGCAGAGGGAGACAGAGACAGAGAGAGACAGACAGAGAGTGAGAGAGAGAGAGAAAGAAAAAAAAGAGAGAGGCAGAGAGCGACAGAGAGACAGAGAGAGGCAGAGAGAGACAGAGGCAGAGAGAGACAGAGACAGTGAGAAAGATAGAGACAGAGAGAGACAGAGACAGCCAGAGAGACAGAGAGAGGCAGAGACAGAGACAGACAGGGTGAGAGAGAGAGAAAGAGAAAGAGGCAGAGAGAGACAGAGAGAGGCAGAGAGAGACAGAGAGAGACAGAAAGAGGCAGAGAGAGACAGAGACAGAGAGAAAGTCAGACAGAAAGACAGAGAGACACACAGAGACAGACACATAGAGAGACACAGAGAGAGAGAGACACACACACAGAGATAAAGAATTGGGAACCAACAAGAGGATCTGAGAACTATGAGATTGCAGATGACCACTCACCTCATGAGCTCTAGGGTCTTTACATGTAGGGGTGTGACAAAACTTCGATATTTGGAAAGAAAGGCAGGGGAAAAGAAGGGGTTCTCTTCCTCCAGAGAAGGCACCGGCCTGCTTGCCAGCTTAATCACAGCCTCTTCACTGCGGTATGGCTTTCTACTGGGCTCCCTCAAATCCTGTGGGGCAGAAGCGTTCTCCCCCTGAGGAAAGATCAAAGTCAAGGTTTCAAGGGGGCATAGGTCATCCAAGGGGGGTCCCCTTCCTGTAGAGAAGGCACCAGCTTGCTCACCAGCTTAACCACAGCCTCTGCACTGATGTGTGGCTTTCTCTGGGGCTCCCTCAGGTCCTGTGGGGCAGAAGCTTTCTCCCCCTGAGGAAAGATCAAAGTCAAGGTTTCAAGGGGGCATAGGTCATCCAAGGGGGGTCCCCTTCCTGTAGAGAAGGCACCAGCTTGCTCACCAGCTTAACCACAGCCTCTGCACTGATGTGTGGCTTTCTCTGGGGCTCCCTCAGGTCCTGTGGGGCAGAAGCTTTCTCCCCCTGAGGAAAGATCAAAGTCAAGGTTTCAAGGGGGCATAGGTCTTCCAAGGGGGTCCCCTTCCTGTAGAGAAGGCACCAGCTTGCTCACCAGCTTAACCACAGCCTCTGCACTGATGTGTGGCTCTCTCTGGGGATCCCTCAGATCCTGTGGGGCAGAAGGGTTCTCCCCCTGAGGAAAGATCAAAGTCAAGGTTTCAAAGAAGTACTGGTGTTCAACATTCTGATTGGATCTTCTCATTTCAAAATTTCCTGGATTATTACTCTGCCAAACACAGAGAAAACCCCGAGTGGTTACCTGGTCTGTGCAGTCCTGGTCTTGGTTGCCATTAGGTAAGATATTTCCCTTTCGGGAAAATGGCCACAGGCGTCGAAGGCAGGAGCGAATCCTGTGCCTCCAGACACCTCTGTGGCCTTCCCTATTGTCTTTCTTAAGGCCTGAGCCTCGAGTGGTCCGAGTACAACAGGAGAACATCCTACTCTCTCTAGTGTCTCTGACAAGTGAGCCTGAAAGCTTTGCTCTAACCATTGAGTTGCCTGGGTACCAAGCTTCTGCATTGTTAGGTCATTGTCAAGAGGGTGGGTCTGTGTCTCAACAGGACTTTCTTAAAGGGCTCCTTGATCTCCTCCTATTTCCCAGGTACAGAAATCAACACAGGTATACATGTGTTTCCCACCCCACTGCTCCCAGAGATTTCTGGATATAGGCAGTACCTCAGCTTTGCAACTTGGGTCCCTACTGTTGAACTGTATCTGTAACCCTAACCATAAACTCAGCCCTAATTAGCCCAACCTACCATAACCCTAGCCATGTGTCCTTGCTTTTATGTGATCTTGTATGTGTTCTGGGTGGAAGGAGAGCACATGCATACCTGTGACAGCCACCAGCCCCACAATGTCAGTGTTTCTGCATAGGAATTGTCTTTTCCAGAATCATTTTCCACCGCCGTGATCATTTTAGGTGTTAATCCCAGAGGTTTTATAGCTTTCTGTAAACATCTGGCTCAGCCACACCCACCAGTTTAAAAGATGGAACCTGGCACCCTAGGACTCTCTCAGGGGGGATTCATCCTCCACTGCTGCTGCTTTAATTCCCTGCTTGAGTCCTTGTCCTGACTCTCTCCAGAAATGGAATGTGACTTGTCACCTGCAAGAAAACTTTCTCTTCCCGTAGCAGCATTTAGTTCTCGTGCTTGTCACAGCAACTGAATGAAACTTAAACACTGAACACTACACTTTCTCTGTCCCATCCTGTGTTGTGTGGCAGCCAACCTCTTTTCTAGTTGCCCATCTCCCTCACTCCCTGGTAACCTATCTCTTCCTCTACACTCTGTGCTTTCTTATTCTGCTGTTCCCAGTGGTGTTTGCTCCAAAGTCATTTACTGTTCATACCCTGGTCAGCTCCCTCCTTCACACAGAGTGTCTGGGTCAATGTTTAGCAAGCCAGTGATTTGAGGAGTCCACATCATGTGCATGTGTTCAGAACTCTGTGGTACTCCTGAGTAGGGGGCAGTTTTATAGTTAATTACTATCTTGTCTCCCTTATAATGACGTGCAGATGTATTCATGTACTCTTCTCTGTAATATAACCTCAGTTTCATTTTTTTCCTATTCCCAAAATTGTGTAGGATCTCCTTCATGTGCACATGCATGTTCATGCTACTTCCTACCAATACATACGAGCGCATGTGCATAAGATCAGTATTGTATGTTATGTGCGTTTGTGCATATGTGCATGTGTATCTGTGCAACTGCATGGGAATGCTTATTAGAGTATGAGCATGCATACATACTTACATTCATGTTTGCATGCGCGTGCGTGCGTGTGTGTGTGTGTGTGTGTGTGTGTGTGTGTGTAGACTGAGACTTCCTTTTACCGGTTAGGTCAAAATGCAGAACTCCTAAAATCTGACTAGGTATATACACACAATATTTGGAACTAACTCTCTCCATTCTTTGGAAACTAGTTTCACATCAGGGTCCTGAGCTGAATCTCCTGTGACAAAAAGAGAGAGAAAGAAAGACAGAGAGAGAGAGAGAGAGAGAGAGAGAGAGAGAGAGAGAGAGAGAGAGAGAGAGAGAAGGGAGGGAGAGAGAGAAGAGGAAGAGAGAGGGGGTGAGAATAAACAATAAACTCTGGGACTCTTGGTGGCTGTATGACTGCAACTAGCTGGTGAGTTCAATCTGTTGGTGATGGGAACACGGACATCTACATTCAGAGGATACATCTTTGAAGAAGCCAAGTCCACTTGACAATTTGGAAATTATCAAGACATCAACAACCTACAAGGAGAAGTGAATCCTCAGGTCCCAAGCATCTAGGAGGGTGAGCATGTCACCAAGATCTGCAGCCACAAAACTTCCATAGCTGCCCTGTAGCAGCACAGGCATGAATCAGGTAGAGGCTCTACCTTATTATACTTTGTAAATGTAACTGTGATGGAGAAGAAGTGGAAGACTAAAAATCACCATTGACCCAGAGAGACTAGGAGTCAAATACATTGACTATTAAGGAGAGAGGTAGGTAGAGCAGCCATGTAGTCAACAAAAATGGTGGACTTCCAGGATGGCTGGCTTCTTCTTCATTGTCTCCACCTGCAATAAAACTTGGTAGTTTAAAAGAGAGGCCTGGTAAAGCTTTTCTTCATCAGTCACCCCTCAACACCCTCTGCTGCTCTTGAGCATGAACAAGTTCAATTCTTTTTTTTTTTATTGGATATTTTCTTTATTTAAATTTTAATTGTTTTCCCCTTTCCAGGTCTCCCTTCTGACACTGCCATGCTATCTCTCCTCCCTTTTTCTCTATGAGGGTGCTCCCCCCTACTTCTGTCTTCCTACCCTGGTATTCCCCTACCGTGGGGCATCAAACACTCTCAGGCCCAAGGGCCACTCCTCCCACTGACATCCAACAAGGCCAGCCTCCCTCCTACCCCTCAGGAGTTGGGAAGGGGTCTGGCCCCTTGATACTGTTGCTCCCCCCATGGGGCTGAAAACCCACTCAGCTCCTATAGTCTCTTCTCCAACTCCTCCATCGGGGACACTGTCCTCAGTCCAATGGTTGGCTGCAAGCATTCCCTCTGTGTTTGTCAGGCTCTTGCAGAAGCTCTCAGGAGACAGCTATATCAGGCTCCATCAGCAAACACTTCCAGGCATCCAGAATAGAGTCTAGGTTTGGTGACTGTATATGGGATGGATCCCCAGGTGGGACAGTCTCTGGATAGTCTTTCCTTCAGACTCTACTCTATACTATGTCTCCATATTTCTTTCTGTGAGTATTTTGTTTCCCCTTCTAAGAAGCACTGAAACATCCACACTTTGATCTTTCTTCTTCTTGGATTTCATGTGGTCTATGAATTTAATCTTGGGTATTCCAAAGTTTTGGGCTAATATCCACTTATCAGTGAGTACATACCATGTGTGTTGTTTTGTGACTGAGTTACCTCACAGTTTCAGCCCTGGTTTTGATTATTTCCTGCTGTCTACTCCTTTTGTGTATTTGCTTCCTTTTGTTCTAGAGCTTTCAGATGTTCTGTCAAGCTGCTGGTGTATGCTCTCTCCAGTTTCTTTTTGGAGGCACTGAGAGCTATGAGTTTTCCCCTTAGCACTGCTTTCATTGTGTCCCATAACTTTGGGTATGTTGTGTCTTCATTTTTATTAAATTCTATAGTCTGTAATTTATTTCTTTCCTGACCAGGTTATCATTGAATAGAGAGTTACTCAGCTTTTCAGTACAGAGTATGTGGGCTATTTTGATGTTGTTGTTGTTGTTGATGTTGTTGTTGTTGTTATGGAAGACCAGCCTTAGTCTGTGGTAATCTGTTAGAAGGGAAGGGATTATTTCTTTTCTTTTTTTAAACTTCCTTTAATCCATTTGAATTCTTTTTTTTTTCATTTTTTATTAGATATTTTATTTACACTTCAGATGCCATCCCCTTTCCCCATCCCTCCCCCCTTAGGAAACCCCTATCCCATGCCCCCTTTTCCTTTTTGCATTTATACATTTTTTTAAAAATGTTAATCATAGGCTTTATAAGTTTGGTATTATTCAATCAGAGGTGTAACCCACTACCCAACCTAGATATATCAACTATCTTTGATGGTGGAGATACATGAACATCTGCCTTCCTGTCTCCCCCCTCTTTCTCTCTTTCATCACCTAGCTTCTCCTCTCCTTCTTCTCCTCCTCTTCTTACTCCTTCTCTTCCTCTCAGTACTCCTCCCACCTTAGCTCCTCCTACATATCACCCTTCCTGTTAAAATGAAACTTTTCTCTCAAAATACAATTAGAGCATAATTATGCCGATTTGTACCAGTGAGGTACAAGATAGTCCTAATACCCAGTCCATCATTTTGTTGACTAACTAGCACCTCTGTCGTCTATCCTAACTAAAACATTTAGTTCTGAACCTGGCTTTAGGATGAATGTCAGCTGAAAACCATCCACTCAAATCTTTTCTCTCAAGGTAAATAGCCAGGATTGCAACCCCGTCAGTTTTCAACTCCGTCAGAAATCCAGAATGACTGAGTTAACTATAATTGTGGGAAGCACAAACATAGCTTCTAAAACTTAGCCAATTTATAGAGACCTCTGAACACCTGGACACTCGCTCTACTTCAAGACGTTGGAGCATCTGTTCTTCTGCCTTCTACCCCAGGATCATCTGACAGACCTTAGTGTTGCAGAATTATTAAGGGCGGATTACTCTGTCTAGTCAGATATAATCAGTCGACTGTTCTACAAGTGTGTCCTTTTCTGGGCAGTAATTTGTCTGTAGAAGGAAAGAGGCAATTCTTGCCTAGTGGCTGTCTCACCAGAACTGGAGTAACTCCAAAGATTCTCAATTTCTTCTTAGAATTCAATCTAGGCAGTTGTCCGGAGCAGACAGGTCTCTAATCAAAATGAACATTAATACAGAAATGTTTGTCATGTCAATTCTATGGATTTCTGATGTTTTGCAAACCAGCTATCCATGTAAGGTGATCTGGACTGTTGCCTGTTAACTCCACTCAGCTATTTCTAAATAAAACATAGAAAACACCCTAACAATAAACTCAAAGCCATGAATTTGCTATAGTCCCTTTACCTCACAGGCTGACCATCTCAAATCAGTTAAAAAAGTTAAAGAAGGACTGGGTCTAAGCCTTGTATTCCTAAATGTGTTATACTGGTACAATGTCTATGAGAGTAACAATAGTCATCTCACTCTTACATCAATAAGAAGCTCATACCAATGAAAACCTTAAAATTTGTAATCAAAGTAAATTGGTGCCATTTAAGAATTTATATCTTCATCTTGATAGTAATTATACAGATTTCTACTAATAGGTTTTGGCTATGCAATAAACACTAGCCAATCCTCTCTATTCCCACAAAACCACTACTTTTCCCTAGAAAGACAGCCCAACATTTACCACCATAGTCCCCAAGCCCAGGGAATAGGGGCGCTGACTCTTCATTAGCTTCTTCAAGCTGATTATGGGCGTTGAGATATTAGTAGAGGAGTGGGGGGAAGAGCAAATTGACAAGCTTCTGATGCTGTGTCTTCACTGCCTCCAGATGTAATTCCCGGACCTCAGAGGTTTGAGCAGGTCTGCCCAGCTTGCTTGTTGAGTAGATACACCAAGGCTGATCATTCTGCAATATACAATTCTCAAAACAAATTTTAGTATCAAGATAGGTTTTTTTTTTTTTTTTAAGAGGGCTGACATTTTATTAAGGATGTTGTTTCTAACCGCTTTTTTCCCCTCTTTTATTGGATATAATATTTACATTTCAAATTTTATCCCTTTACTGCATTCCCCCCACCACCCAGAAAGCCCTTATCCCATCCCCCCTCCTTCTGCTTCTATGAGGGTGTTTACCCACCTACCCCCAATCCCCCTCCCCACTCTCACATTCACCCCCCCCCTCAGTGCTCAGCCTTCAAGGTACCAATGACCTTGTCTCCCACCTATGCCCAACAAGGCCATCCTCCCCTACATATACAACTGGAGTCATGTGTCTCTCCATATGTGCTCCTAGGCTGGTGGTTTAGACCCTGGGGAGCTCTGGCTGGTTGGTATTGTTGCTGTCCTCATGGGGCCACCAATTCTTAAGGCTCCTTCAGTTTACTCTGTAACTTCTGCATTGGGAACCTTTGATCAGATTAATGGTTAGCTGAGAGTATCTGTTTCTGGGTATGTCAGACTCTGGGGGACCTCTAAGGAGACAGCCTTATCAGGCTGCTACCAGCTTTCCCTTCCTGACATCCATATCAGCATCTATTTTTGGTGATTGCACATGGAATGAATACCCAGGTGGAATGGTCTCCATACAACCTCTCCTTCAGATTCTGTCCCACACTTTGTCTCTATATTTGCATCCTTGAGTATTTAGTTACTCCTTCTAAGAAAGACCTAGGCATCCTTACTTGTTCTTTCTTCTTCATGAGCTTCATGTGGTCTGGTAGTTGAATCTTTGTTGTTTCAAACTTTTGGGGTAATCTCCACTTATCAGTGAGTAAATACCATGTGTGTTCTTTTGTGATTGGGTTACCTCACTCAGGATGATATTTTCTAGTTCCATCCATTTACCCAAGAATTTCTCGAATTCTTTATTTTTAATAGCTGAGTAATATTCCATTGTGTAAATGTACCACATTTTTTTTGTATCCATTCCTCTGTTGAAGGGCATCTGGGTTCTTTCCAGCTTCTGGCTATTATAAATAAGGCTGCTATGAACATAGTAGAGCATATGTCTTTGTTATTTGTTGGGGCATTTTCTGGGTATATGCCCAGGAGTGGTATAGCTGGGTCCTCAGGTAGTGCTATGTCCAGTTTTCTGAGAAACCGCCAGACTGACTTCCAGAGTGGTTGTACCAGCTTGCAACCCCACCAACAATGAAGGAGTGTTCCTCTTTCTCCACATCCTCACCAGCATCTGCTATCACCTGTGTTTTCAATCTTAGCCATTCTGACTGTTGTGAGGTGGAATCTCAGTGTTGATTTCATTTGCATTTCCCTGATGACTAGGGATGTTGAACACTTCTTTAGGTGCTTCTCAACCATTTGAGATTCCTCAGATGGGAATTCTTTGTTTAGCTCTGTTCTCTATTTTAAAATCAGGTTATTTGCTTGTCTAGAGTCTAATTTCTTCAGTACTTTGTATACCTTGGATATTAGCCCTCTAGCAGATGTAGGATTGGTAAAGATCTTTTCCCAAACCGCTGGTTGCCATTTTATCCTATTGACAGTGTCCTTTGCCTTACAGAAGCTTTGCAATTTGATGAGGTCCCATTTGTCAATTCTTGATCTTAGAGCATAAGCCATTAGTGTTCTGTTCAGGAACTTTCCCCCTGTGCCTAGGTATTCGAGGGTCTTCCCCAACTTCTCTTCTATTAGTTTCAGTGTATCTGGCTTTATGTGAAGTTCCTTCATCCACTTGGAGTTGAGCTTTGTACAAGGGGATAAGAATGGATTAATTTGCATTCTTCTACATGTTGACCTCCAGTTGAGCCAGCACCACTTGTTGAAAATGCTGTCCTTTTTTCACTGGATCATTTTAGCTCCCTTGTCAAAGATCAAGTGACCATAGGTGTGCAGGTTCATTTCTGGGTCTTCAATTCTATTTTATTGATCATCCTGTCTGTCTCTGTACCAATACCATGCAGTTTTTATCACTACTGCTCTGTAGTATAGTTTGAGGTCCGGGATGGTGATTCCCCCAGAAGTTCTTTTATTGTTGAGAATAGTTCTCACTATCCTAGGTTTGTTGTTATTCCAAATGATTTTGTAAATTGCTCTTTCTATCTCTATGAAGAATTGATTTGGAATTTTGATGGGTATTGCATTGAATCTGTAGATTGCTTTTGGCAGGATGGCCATTTTTACTAAGTTAATCCTGCCAATCCAGGAGCATGGGAGATCTTTCCATCTTCTGAGATCTTCTTCAATTTCTTTCTTCAGAGACTTGAAGTTCTTGTCATACAGATCTTTCACTTGCTTGGTTAGATTCATTCCAAGATATTTTATTTTATTTGTGGCTATTGTGAAGGGTGTCATTTCCCTAATTTCTTTCTCTGCCTGTTTATCCTTTGAATAGAGGAAGGCTACTGATTTGTTTGAGTTGATTTTATATCTAGCCAAGTTGCTAAAGTTGTTTATCAGGTTTAGGAGTTCTCTGGTGGAAGTTTTAGGCTCACTTAAATATACTATCATATCATCTGCAAATAGTGAAATTTTGACTTCTTCCTTTCCTATCTGTATCCCTTTGACTCCCTTTTGTTGTCTAATTGCTCTAGCTAGGACTTCCAGTACTATACTGAATAGGTAAGGTGAGAGTGGGCAGCCTTGCCTAGTCCCTGATCTTAGTGGGATTGCTTCAAGTTTCTCTCCATTTAGTTTGATGTTGGCTACTGGCTTGCTGTATATTGCTTTTACTATGTTTAGGTATGGGCCTTGAATTCCTGATCTTTCCAAGACTTTTAACATGAAGGGATGTTGAAGTTTGTCAAATGCTTTCTCAGCGTCTAGTGAGATGACCATGTGGTTTTTTTCTTTGAGTTTATTTATGTAGTGGATTACATTGATGGATTTCCGAATATTGAACCATCCCTGCATTCCTGGGATAAAGCCTACTTGATCTTGATGGATAATTGTTTTGATATGTTGTTGGATTCAGTTTGCGAGAATTTTATTGAGTATTTTTGCATCAATATTCATAAGAGAGATTGGTCTGTAGTTCTCTTTCTTTGTTGGGTCTTTCTGTGGTTTAGGTATGTGCATAATGGTAGCTTCATAGAACGAATTGGGTAGTGTTCCTTCTGTTTCTATTCGATGGAATAGCTTGAAGAGGATTGGTATTAGGTCTTCCTTGAAGGTCTGAAGGAATTCTGCACTGAAACCATCTGGCCCCGGACATTTTTTGTGGGAATATTTTTAATGACTGTGTCTATTTCTTTAGGCGTTACAGGACTATTTAGATGGTTTATCTGCTCCTCCTTTAACTTTGGTACCTGGTATCTGTCTAGAAAATTGTCCATTTCATCCAGATTTTCCAGTTTTGTTGAGTATAGGCCTTTGTAATAGGATCTGATGATTTTTTAAATTTTCTCTTTTTCTTTTGTTATGTCTCCCTTTTCAGTTCTGATTTTATTAATTTGAATACTGTCTCTGCACCCTTTGGTCATTCTGGCTAAGGGTTTGTCTATCTTGTTGATTTTCTCAAAGAACCAGCTCCTGTTTTTGTTGATATTTTGTATAGTTCTTTTTGTTTTAACTTGGTTTTTCCTGCCGTCTACTCCTCTTGGGTATATTAGCTTCTTTTTGTTCTAATGCTTTCAGGTTTGCTGTCAAGTTGTTAAGTTGTCAAGTTGTGTGCTCTTTCCAATTTCTTTTTGTGAGCACTTAGAGCTATGATTTTTCCTCTTAGTACTGCTTTCAGTGATTCCCACAAGTTTTGATATGATGTGTCCTGTTTTTCATTTAATTCTAAAAAGTCTTTAATTTCTTTCTTTATTTCTTCCTTGACCAAGTTCTCATTGAGTAGAGCATTGTTCAGTTTCCAAGTGTATGTGGGCTTTCTGATGTTTTTGTCCATGTCAATGACAAGTCTTAGTCCATGGTAGTCTGATAAGTTACTAGGGATTATTTCAATCTTTTTGTATCTGTTGAGGCCTGTTTTGTGACCAATTATATGGTCTATTTTGGAGAAGGTACCATGAGGTGCTGAGAAGAAGATATATTCTTTTGTTTTAGGATGAAATGTTCTATAGATGTCAGTTAAGTCCAATTGGTTCATAACTTCTGTTAGTTTCATTGTGTCTCGGTTTAGTTTCTGTTTCCGTGATCTGTCCATAGCTGAGAGTGGGGTGTTGAAATCTCCCACTATTATTGTGTAGGGTGCAATGTATGCTTTAAGCTTTAGTAAAGTTTCTTTTATGTATGTGGGTGCCCTTACATTTGGGGCATAGATGTTGAGAATTGCGAGTTCCTCTTGGTACATTTTTCCTTTGATGAATATGAAGTGTCCTTCTTTATCTTTTTTGATTACTTCTGGTTGAAAATTGATTTTATTTGATATTAGAATCGCTACTCCCACTTGTTTCTTGGGACCATTTGCTTGGAAGATTGTTTTCCAACCTTTTACTCTGAGGTAGTGTCTGTCTTTTCCACAAAGGTGCGTTTCCTGAATGCAGCAAAATGTTGGGTCCTGTTTACATATCCAGTCTGATAGTCTATGTCTTTTCATTGGAGAATTGAGTCCATTGATATTAAGAGATATTAAGGAAAAATGAGTGTTGTTTCCTGTTATTTTTGTTATTGTCAGTGGAGATATGTTTGTGTAGCTACCTTCTTTTACGGTTTTTGGAAGATTACTTTCTTGCTTTTTCTAGGTTGTAGTTTCCCTCCTTGTGTTGGAGTTTTCCACCAATTATCCTTTGAAGTGCTGGATTTGTGTTGAGATACTGTGTAAATTTGGATTTGTCATAGAATATTTTGGTTTCTCCATCAATAATGATTGACAGTTTTGCTGGGTATAGTAGTCTGGGCTGGCATTTGTGTTCTCTTAGGGTCTGTATGTTATTGGTCCAGGATCTTCTGGCTTTTATGGTCTCTGATGAGAAGTCTGTTGTAATTCTTATAGGTCTGCCTTTATACGTTACTTTGTCTTTTTCCCTTACTGCTTTTAGTATTTTTTCTTTGTTTTGTACATTTGATGTTTTGACTAATATGTGGCGGGAAGTATTACTTTTCTGGTCTAAACTATTTGAAGTTCTGTAGGCTTCTTGTATATTTATGGACATCTCTTTCTTTAGGTTAGGGAAGTTTTCCTCTATAATTTTGTTGAGGATATTTACTGGTCCTTTTAGTTGGGAGTCTTCCCCCTCATCTATACCTATTATCCTTAGGTTTGGCCTTCTCATTGTGTCTTGGATTTCTTGTATATTTTGGGTTAGTAGCTTTTTGTATTTTGCATTTTCTTTGACAGTAGTGTCAATGTTTTCCATGGTATCTTCTGCACATGAGATTCTCTCTTCTATCTCTTGTATTCTGTTGGTGATACTTGTGTCTATGAGTCCTGATCTTTTTTTTAGGTTTTCTATCTCCAGGGCAGTCTTCCTTTGTGATTTCTTTATTGTTTCTACTTCCAGTTTTAGATCCTGCATGGTTTTGTTTAATTCCTTCTCTCATTTGGTTGCATTTTATTGCAATTCCTTAAGGGATTTTTGTGTTTCCTCATTAAAGGTTTCTATCTGTCTACCAGTGCTCTCCTTAAGTTCTTTGAGAGTGTTATTTATGTCTTTCTTAAAGTCCTCTATCATCATCATGAGAAGTGATTTTAATTCTGAATCCTGCTTTTCCGGTGTGATGGGGTGTTCAGGGCTTGCTATCATGGGGGAACTGGCTTCTGATGAGGCCTGTACTGCCCAGCTTTGTGGGCCAAAATGTTGGGGCCTGTTCTACTCCATGCTTGGTGGCCACCATGTCCCAGCCCAAGGTGTTGTTCTGGTCCATGGGTCAGGGGAGAGAGAGAGAGAGAGAGAGAGAGAGAGAGAGAGAGAGAGAGAGAGAGAGAGAGAGAGAGAGGTGATGGTGGGGCCAGCGACTTGAAGAATAGAGACAAGACACAGGGTCTGATCAAGTATCTCTCTCCTTTATTGTGTCTCCTATTGAAGGGAAATCTGGGGTATTTATACACTTTTGTTTTGTCACGTGTCTTGTAGGTGTGGTTATGACATAAGCCTTACAGGTGTTTATAGCATGGATAGCACATGCACCTCATGCCTTGTAGGCATGGATACCATGTGCACCTTGCAGCTGGGGGCACTAAACAGCAAAACAAGCTATGTAGGATAAACAAGATGTTTCTCAGAGTGTGCGCAGCTGTTGTAGGCTATTGAAAACCTTAGTCTCTTATCAGGGTATATGGTTCCAGATGGCTGCAAAGATGATGTAGCCACTTTCTGCTAAAAGTCGGCTCCCAACATTTTGGATTTCCTCGGGTTCTGTTGTTATGTCCCCCTTTTCAGTTTTGATTTTATTAATTTGAACACTCTCTCTCTGCCCTCTGATTAGTCTGGCTAAGGGTTTATCTATCTTGTTGATTTTCTCAAAGAACCAGCTCCTGGTTTTATTGATTCTTTGTATAGTTTTTTTGTTTGTTTGTTTGTTTCTGTTTGGCTGATTTCAGCCCTGAGTTTAATTATTTCCTCCCATCTACTCCTCTTGGGTGTATTTGCTTCATTTTGTTCTAGGGCTTTCAGGTGTTTTGTCAAACTGCTAGTGTATGCCCTCTCCAGTTTCTTTTTGTAAGCACTTAGAGCTATGAGTTTTCCTCTTAGCACAGCTTTCATTGTGTCCCATAGGTTTTGGTATGATGTGTCTTCATTTTCATTAAATTCTAAAAAGTCTCTAATTTCTTTCCTTATTTTGTCCCTGACCATATTATCATTGAGTAGAGTATTGTTCAATTTCCATGTGAGTGTGGGCATTCCCTTGTCTTTGTCATTATTGAAAACCAGCCTTAGACCATGGTGATCTGATAGAATGCAGGGGATTATTTCTATATTTTTTATATCTGTTGAGGCTTGTTTTGTGACCAATTATATGGTCTGTTTTGGAGAAGGTACCACAAGGTGCTGAAAAAAAAAGGTATATTCTTTTGTTTTAGGGTGAAATGTTCTACAAATGTCTGTTAAGTCCATTTGGTTCTTAACTTCTGTTAGTTTCACTGTATCTCTGTTTAGTTTCTGTTTCCTTGATCTGTCCATTGCTGAAAGTGGGGAGTTGAAGTCTCCCACTGTTATCTGTGTGAGGTACAATGTGTGATTTGAGTTTTAGTAAGGTTTCTTTTATGACAGTGGGTGCTCTTGTATTTGGCGCATAGATGTTCAGTATTGAGAGTTCATGTTGGTTGACTTTTCCTTTGACGAGTATGAAATGTCCTTCCTTATCTTTTTTGATAGCTTTAAGTTGAAAGTTGATTTGATTTGATATTAGAATGGCTACTCCAGCTTGTTTCTTATGACCATTTGCTTGAAAAAGTTATTTTCCAGCCTTTTACTCTAAGTTAGTGTCTGTCTTTGTTTCTGAGGTAGGTTTCCTGTATGCAGCAAAATGCTGGGTCCTGTTTGCATATCCAGCCCTTTGGCATATGTATTTTATTGGGGAATTGAGCCCATTGATGTTGAGAGATATTAAGGAGAGGAGATTGTTGCTTCCTGTTATTTTTGTTAACTGTGGGGTCATTGTTTGTGTGGTTATCTTCTTTTGGGTTTGTTGGAAGGGGCTTGCTTTCTTGCTCTTTCTGGGGTATAATTGCCCTCCTTGTATTGGTGTTTTCCTACTATTATTCTTTGTAGTGCTGGGTTTGTGGAAAGATATTGTGTAAATTTGGATTTGTCGTGGAAGATCTTGTTTTCTTCATCTATGGCATTGAGAGTTTTATTGGGTATAGTATTTTGGGCTGGCATTTATGTTCTCTTAGGGCCTGTATGATATCTGTCCAGGATCTTCTAGCTTTTATAGTCTTTGATGAGAAGTCTGGTGTAATTCTGATAAGTCTGCCTTCATATGTTATTCAGCCTTTTTCCCTTACTGTTTTTAAAATTCTTTCTTTGTTTTGTGCATTTTGTGTTTTGATTATTATGTGATGGGGGTGGGGTGGGGTGGGTGTATTTCTTTTGTAGTCTAGTCTACTTGGTGTTCTGTAGGCTTCTTGTATGGTTATGGACATCTCATTCTTTAGGTTAGGGAAGTCTTCATCTGTAATTTTGTTGAAGATATTTATTGGCCCTTTAAGAGGGGAATCCTCACTTTCTTCTATACCTATTAATCCTTAGGTTTGGTCTTCTCATTGTGTCCTGAATTTCCTGGATGTTTTGTGTTAAGAACTTTTTGCATTTTGTGTTTTCTTTGACACTTGTGTTAATATTTTCTATGGTATCTTCTGCACCTGGGATTCTCTCTTCTATCTCTTGTATTCTGTTGCTGATGCTTGCATCTATGACTCCTGATTTCTTTCCCAGGTTTGCTATATCCCTGGTATTCCCCTTTTGTGATTTCTAGATTGACTCTACTTCCATTTTTATCTCCTGGATGGTATTGTTCAATTCCTTCACCTGTTTGGCTGTGTTCTCTTGTAATTCTTTAAGGGATTTTTGTGTTGCCTCTTTAAGGGCTTTCACCTATTTATCTGTGTTCTCCTCAATTTCTTTGAGGGTATTATTTATGTCTTTCCTAAAGTTTTCTATCATCGTCATTAGAAGTGATTTTAGATCTGACTCTTGCTTTCCTACTGATTTGGGTAACTCAGGACTTTCTAATATGGGAGAACTAGGTTGTGATGAAGCCGAGTAACCTGGGTTGCTGATGCTTGTGTTCTTGTGCTTGCCTTTCACCATCTGGATCTCCTTGGTGCTACCTGAACTGTCTCTGACTGGAGCCTTGTCTTTCCTATTATCTTGGTTGTGTCAGAACTGTTTGGGATGGGTGTTGCTATTGGGGTTAGAGCTGAGGTCCAAGCTCTGCTCAGTGCTCAGGCAGAAACAAGAAGGAATCAGTGCTCTGGGCCAGGAGTGAATTCCTGGGTCTCTATGGGTCCCAGTTACTCCCTGTTTGGGTAGAATATTGCTGTCTACTGACCTGAGAAACTGCCCAGGTTAGAACTCCTGAGAGCCCTGCCACCTCTGGTGTTTGTGAGGTTGGGTAGAGAGCTGCCTCCTGGGATCTGTTCTGTGCTCAGGCCCAAACAGGAAGGAACTGGTGCTCCCACCCAGGAGTGAGTTCCTGGGTCCCAGTGGGTCCCAGTTACTTTCTATTTAGTATGAGTGTTGCTGCCTTCTTACTTAAGATACTGCCCGGGTTAGAGCTCCTGAGAGCCCCACTTCCTCTGGGTTCTGTGAGATTGGGTGTAGAGCTATCTCTTGCGATCTGCTGAGAGCTCAGGCCCAGACTGGAAGGCACCAGTACTCAGGGCCAGGAGTGAATTCCTGGGTCCCTGTGTGCCCTGGTTACTCCCTGTTTGGGTCGAGCATTGCTGAATCCTTACCTTAGATACTGCCTGGGTTAGAGCTCCTGGTAGCCCTGCTTCATCTGGGTTTTGTGAGGTTGGGTGCAGAGCTGCCACCAGTGATCCACTCAGTGCTTGGGCCCAGACCAGAAGTCCTATAATTTACGTTTTATATTTCATTGTTATTTATATATTGAATTTTTCTCTTTTTACTCCTCATGTTGTTTGTGTATTTATTATGGCTTCCAGGTTAGTGTTTTTATGGGATTCCTGTGCATCTTTGTTATTTTATGCCTATTCTTAGCCATGGAGAAGGGGTTTCTGACGTCCTCACCCTAGCTGAAATGCAGTTGCTATCTTCTTGGGAGGGAGAATCATTTTGGTTTGAGGATATGACCAGTGGTAGACTAACTATACATGTGCACTAATTCCGTAGCCACATACGTATTTCTACATGATTCATACTAATTGGATGCAGAGTGTACATAAAAATTAATAATAATCATCAATTATCATTTATAAATAAATATGAGGAGGGTGACTGGTTGGCATGTCATGGGATGAGTAGATTGGAGGTGATAAGGGGTAGATGAAATCAAAATACATTGTATATTTGTAGAAAATGTTTTTTTTTTCATTTGAAGAGCACATTCCTACCCATTAAAATCTCCTTCTTCCCAAAGCCACTGGAGCCCACCTTTCAGCTCTCTGTGTGCCTAGATCTATACATTACGGAAATTCTTGCCTAATTCTAGACTTGTATTTGTCTTCTTGGCTTAGCAGAGTAACTTTGAAACTTGCCTATGTTGTAACATGAACTAGCACATACTAGAATTAATCTGTTCATCAATGGCAGACTATTCGCCATATTTGGATTTGTGATTTTAGTTCTTTGGGGGAGTTACAGGTCGTTAGAGGAACAAAGTTATAGTAGTTGGTTTATATTTTTGAAGAACTGACAAAGTATTTCAGAATGTAAGTAAGACAGTCCACATGTGCCCTAGAAATGTGCCATGATTCTATGATACCATATCCTCGCCAACACTTGCAATTTCTGCGTGTAAAAGTATAGTCAACTCAATGTGATTGAATTGTTACCACTGGACTAAAGTAGTAACTTCTCAGGTTTAGTTTGACGTTTACTGAAAGGTAATGTTGAACATTGCTCCATGTGCTTTATTAGTCATGTGTATACCTTCTTTAGAAAAAAATGGCTATCGAAGACTTTAACCTATTATACCTTAAGCATGACAATTAATGCTTTTAAATGATTGTTTATCTTTTAATTATTTTTGTTTCTAAGAGAACTTTGAATAAACTTAAAATAATTGATCAAATAGAATATTTATAATTTGCAGATATTTTCTCTCATGCTTAGATTGCAATTTAGACAATGTAAAACAAACACAAACAATTTATTAAAACTAATACTTAAACACAACACTAAAAAGATAAGAAATTAAAAATCAGGGGCTGATCATAAGGGGCAGGAGCAGCAGCTCAGATATAGGACAGACACAAATTGATGACAAGACATGACAGGACCATTCTCTAACTAGGTAGGTCCACTGTAGCAAGGAGGAGATAACTGAAGAGATACACTGCAGACATGTTGAAACATGATTCCACAGCTGTTATCAAGTGTGCTGGCTGGACTGCTGCTGCCACACCACATGTGGCTGCAGCCACACATGCATCACAGAAACTTCTGGTGGTTTTTGTGCTATCCAGATCTGGTGCACAAGTTGAATCTGGCTCCAGATTTGCTCTTTTCCCTGTCAATTTACAGCAGTTGAATCTCTGGATCTGAGGATGTGTGTCTCCCCAGATCAGAGTCTTCCTCACTGTGAATCCTTAGTCTGTTCTTCCTTCAGCTGGGGTAGGGACCATATTGTTATTGACAATAAGACCAGAGTGTGGCATGAATGCACTCCAGTAGGCTTCCATGTATCTCACAGGGAACAAATCTGTGGGCCCACAAAAGTCCTCAGGGTTCTTGTCCATCCAGGCGTGCAGGAAGCCACAGAGAGTGTTCATTACTTGTGCATCCTCTTCATAAGGGCCGAAGAAGGCATAACTAGAGAAGATCAGACAGAATGTCACATGTAAACTCCCAGGCCCCCCACTTAATACTGGTAGTTCTGGATGCTCTCAGAATGATTAGTTCACCTGTACACCTACTGGTGTACACCTTCTGGTGCTTTCAATATATCTTTGCAAAGGTTGAACACATGCATCTCTATTCAGACATCACTGTGGTCACATGGTCCCCTGTGTTATCCTTCATGTATCTCCACTTTGGACACATCTCTATTGGGTCCTCCAATATTTCTAGAACCTCCTTTACCTATGAGAGAAGTGCCTTTGCCTAGGCCTCAGATATATTGAGTGAAGGATAAAGTGCTTTTTCAAGAGGATAGCTACATCCATTTTAGGGTCTCAGCTCTGGATAGCCCACTCCCTTGGACCAAACCTGGGAGAAGAAATTTCTTACTTCATGTCTGGGTTCAGACAGTAATGTAGACAATAAAAAGTTGAGAGAGAAAGAGGGAGAGAGACAGAGAGAGAGAGAGAGAGAGACAGAGAGAGAGAGAGAGAGAGACAGAGAGAGACAGAGAGACAGAGAGAAAGAAAGACAGAAAGTGACAAAGAGAAACAGGGAGACAGAGACAGAGAGAGACAGAGACAGACATAGAGACAGAGAGAGGCAGAGGGAGACAGAGACAGAGAGAGACAGACAGAGAGTGAGAGAGAGAGAGAAAGAAAGAAAAAAAGAGAGAGGCAGAGAGCGACAGAGAGACAGAGAGAGGCAGAGAGAGACAGAGGCAGAGAGAGACAGAGACAGTGAGAAAGATAGAGACAGCGAGAGAGACAGAGACAGCCAGAGAGACAGAGAGAGGCAGAGACAGAGACAGACAGGGTGAGAGAGAGAGAAAGAGAAAGAGGCAGAGAGAGACAGAGAGAGGCAGAGAGAGACAGAGACAGAGAGAAAGTCAGACAGAAAGACAGAGAGACACACAGAGACAGACACATAGAGAGACACAGAGAGAGAGAGACACACACACAGAGAGATAAAGAATTGGGAACCAACAAGAGGATCTGAGAACTATTAGCTTCCAAATGACCACTCACCTCATGAGCTCTAGGGTCTTTACATGTAGGGGTGTGACAAAACTTCGATATTTGGAAAGAAAGGCAGGGGAAAAGAAGGGGTTCTCTTCCTCCAGAGAAGGCACCGGCCTGCTTGCCAGCTTAATCACAGCCTCTTCACTGCGGTATGGCTTTCTACTGGGCTCCCTCAAATCCTGTGGGGCAGAAGTGTTCTCACGCTGAGGAAAGATCAAAGTCAAGGTTTCAAGGGGGCATAGGTCATCCAAGGGGGGTCCCCTTCCTGTAGAGAAGGCACCAGCTTGCTCACCAGCTTAACCACAGCCTCTGCACTGATGTGTGGCTTTCTCTGGGGCTCCCTCAGGTCCTGTGGGGCAGAAGCTTTCTCCCCCTGAGGAAAGATCAAAGTCAAGGTTTCAAGGGGGCATAGGTCATCCAATGGGGGTCCCCTTCCTGTAGAGAAGGCACCAGCTTGCTCACCAGCTTAACCACAGCCTCTGCACTGATGTGTGGCTTTCTCTGGGGCTCCCTCAGGTCCTGTGGGGCAGAAGGGTTCTCCCCCTGAGGAAAGATCAAAGTCAAGGTTTCAAGGGGGCATAGGTCTTCCAAGGGGGTCCCCTTCCTGTAGAGAAGGCACCAGCTTGCTCACCAGCTTAACCACAGCCTCTGCACTGATGTGTGGCTCTCTCTGGGGATCCCTCAGATCCTGTGGGGCAGAAGGGTTCTCCCCCTGAGGAAAGATCAAAGTCAAGGTTTCAAAGAAGTACTGGTGTTCAACATTCTGATTGGATCTTCTCATTTCAAAATTTCCTGGATTATTACTCTGCCAAACACAGAGAAAACCCCGAGTGGTTACCTGGTCTGTGCAGTCCTGGTCTTGGTTGCCATTAGGTAAGATATTTCCCTTTCGGGAAAATGGCCACAGGCGTCGAAGACAGGAGCGAATCCTGTGCCTCCAGACACCTCTGTGGCCTTCCCTATTGTCTTTCTTAAGGCCTGAGCCTCGAGTGGTCCGAGTACAACAGGAGAACATCCTACTCTCTCTAGTGTCTCTGACAAGTGAGCCTGAAAGCTTTGCTCTAACCATTGAGTTGCCTGGGTACCAAGCTTCTGCATTGTTAGGTCATTGTCAAGAGGGTGGGTCTGTGTCTCAACAGGACTTTCTTAAAGGGCTCCTTGATCTCCTCCTATTTCCCAGGTACAGAAATCAACACAGGTATACATGTGTTTCCCACCCCACTGCTCCCAGAGATTTCTGGATATAGGCAGTACCTCAGCTTTGCAACTTGGGTCCCTACTGTTGAACTGTATCTGTAACCCTAACCATAAACTCAGCCCTAATTAGCCCAACCTACCATAACCCTAGCCATGTGTCCTTGCTTTTATGTGATCTTGTATGTGTTCTGGGTGGAATGAGAGCACATGCATACCTGTGACAGCCACCAGCCCCACAATGTCAGTGTTTCTGCATAGGAATTGTCTTTTCCAGAATCATTTTCCACCGCCGTGATCATTTTAGGTGTTAATCCCAGAGGTTTTATAGCTTTCTGTAAACATCTGGCTCAGCCACACCCACCAGTTTAAAAGATGGAACCTGGCACCCTAGGACTCTCTCAGGGGGGATTCATCCTCCACTGCTGCTGCTTTAATTCCCTGCTTGAGTCCTTGTCCTGACTCTCTCCAGAAATGGAATGTGACTTGTCACCTGCAAGAAAACTTTCTCTTCCCGTAGCAGCATTTAGTTCTCGTGCTTGTCACAGCAACTGAATGAAACTTAAACACTGAACACTACACTTTCTCTGTCCCTATCCTGTGTTAGTGTGGCAGCCAACCTCTTTTCTAGTTGCCCATCTCCCTCACTCGCTGGTAACCTATCTCTTCCTCTACACTCTGTGCTTTCTTATTCTGCTGTTCCCAGTGGTGTTTGCTCCAAAGTCATTTACTGTTCATACCCTGGTCAGCTCCCTCCTTCACACAGAGTGTCTGGGTCAATGTTTAGCAAGCCAGTGATTTGAGGAGTCCACATCATGTGCATGTGTTCAGAACTCTGTGGTACTCCTGAGTAGGGGGCAGTTTTATAGTTAATTACTATCTTGTCTCCCTTATAATAACGTGCAGATGTATTCATGTACTCTTCTCTGTAATATAACCTCAGTTTCATTGTTTTCCTATTCCCAAAAGTTGTGTAGGATCTCCTTCATGTGCACATGCATGTTCATGCTACTTCCTACCAATACATACGAGCGCATGTGCATAAGATCAGTATTGTATGTTATGTGCGTTTGTGCATATGTGCATGTGTATCTGTGCAACTGCATGGGAATGCTTATTAGAGTATGAGCATGCATACATACTTACATTCATGTTTGCATGCATGCGTGTGTGTGTGTGTGTGTGTGTGTGTGTGTGTGTGTGTGTAGACTGAGACTTCCTTTTACCGGTTAGGTCAAAATGCAGAACTCTTAAAATCTGACTAGGTATATACACACAATATTTGGAACTAACTCTCTCCTTTCTTTGGAAACTAGTTTCACATCAGGGTCCTGAGCTGAATCTCCTGTGACAAAAAGAGAGAGAAAGAAAGACAGAGAGAGAGAGAGAGAGAGAGAGAGAGAGAGAGAGAGAGAGAGAGAGAGAGAGAGAATAAACTCTGGGACTCTTGGTGGCTGTATGACTGCAACTAGCTGTTGAGTTCAATCTGTTGGTGATGGGAACACGGACATCTACATTCAGAGGATACATCTTTGAAGAAGCCAAGTCCACTTGACAATTTGAAAATTATCAAGACATCAACAACCTACAAGGAGAAGTGAATCCTCAGGTCCCAAGCATCTAGGAGGGTGAGCATGTCACCAAGATCTGCAGCCACAAAACTTCCATAGCTGCCCTGTAGCAGCACAGGCATGAATCAGGTAGAGGCTCCACCTCACTATAATTTATAAATGTAACTGTGATGGAGAAGAAGTGGAAGACTAAAAATCACCATTGACCCAGAGAGACTAGGAGTTAAATACATTGACTATTAGGGAGAGAGGTAGGTAGAGCAGCCATGTAATTAACAAAAATGGTGGACTTCCAGGATGGCTGGCTTCTTCTTCATTGTCTCCACCTGCAATAAAACTTGGTAGTTTAAAAGAGAGGCCTGGTAAAGCTTTTCTTCATCAGTCACCCCTCAACACCTCCATCCCTCTGCTGCTCTTGAGCATGAACAAGTTCAATCCTTTTTTTTTATTGGATATTTTCTTTATTTAAATTTTAATTGTTTTCCCCTTTCCAGGTCTCCCTTCTGACACTGCCATGCTATTTCTCCTCCCCTTTTCTCTATGAGGGTGCTCCCCCCTACTTCTGTCTTCCCACCCTGGTATTTACCTACAGTGGGGCATCAAGCACTCTCAGGCCCAAGGGCCACTCCTCCCACTGACGTCCAACAAGGCCAGCCTCCCTCCCACCCCTTGGGAGCTGGGGGGGGGGTCTGGCCAGTTGACACTGTTGCTCCCCCCATGGGGCTGCAAACCCCCTCAGCTCCTATAGTCCCTTCTCCAACTCCTCCATCAGGGACACTGTCCTCAGTCCAATGGTTGGCTGCAAGCATTCCCTCTGTGTTTGTCAGGCTCTGGCAGAAGCTCTCAGGAGACAGCTATATCAGGCTCCATCAGCAAACACTTCCAGACATCCACAATAGAGTCTAGGTTTGGTGACTGTATATGGGATGGATCCCCAGGTGGGACAGTCTCTGGATAGTCTTTCCTTCAGACTCTACTCTATACTATGTCTCCATATTTCTTTCTGTGAGTATTTTGTTTCCCCTTCTAAGAAGCACTGAAACATCCACACTTTGATCTTTCTTCTTCTTGGGTTTCATATGGTCTATGAATTTAATCTTGGGTATTCCAAAGTTTTGGGCTAATATCCACTTATCAGTGAGTACATACCATGTGTGTTGTTTTGTGACTGAGTTACCTCACAGTTTCAGCCCTGATTTTAATTATTTCCTGCTGTCTACTCCTCGTGAGTGTATTTGCTTCCTTTTGTTCTAGAGCTTTCAGATGTTCTGTCAAGCTGCTGGTGTCTGCTCTCTCCAGTTTCTTTTTGGAGGCACTGAGAGCTATGAGTTTTCCCCTTAGCACTGCTTTCATTGTGTCCCATAAGTTTGGGTATGTTGTGTCTTCATTTTTATTAAATTCTATAGTCTGTAATTTATTTCTTTCCTGACCAGGTTATCATTGAATAGAGAGTTACTCAGCTTTTCAGTACAGAGTATGTGGGCTATTTTGATGTTGTTGTTGTTGTTTTTGATGATATTGTTGTTTTGGAAGACCAGCCTTAGTCTGTGGTAATCTGTTAGAAGGGATGGGATTATTTCTTTTCTTTTTTTAACTTCCTTTAATCCATGTGAATTCTTTTCTTTTTCTTCATTTTTTATTAGATATTTTAATTACACTTCAGATGCCATCCCCTTTCCCCATTCCCCGCCCCCCCCCCTTAGGAAACCCCTATCCCATGTCCCCTTTTCCTTTTTGCATTTATACATTTTTTAAAAATGTTAATCATAGGCTTTATAAGTTTGGTATTGTTCAATCAGAGGTGTAACCCACTACCCAACCTAGATATATCAACTATCTTTGATAGTGGAGATAAGAGGGGGGAGTCTCCCCCCTCTTTCTCTCTTTCATCACCTAGCTTCTCCTCTCCTTCTTCTCCTCCTCTTCTTACTCCTTCTCTTCCTCTCAGTACCCCTCCCACCTTAGCTCCTCCTACATATCACCCTTCCTGTTAAAATGAAACTTTTCTCTCAAAATACAATTAGAGCATAATTATGCCGATTTGTACCAGTGAGGTACAAGATAGTCCTAATACCCAGTCCATCATTTTGTTGACTAACTAGCACCTCTGTCGTCTATCCTAACTAAAACATTTAGTTCTGAACCTGGCTTTAGGATGAATGTCAGCTGAAAACCATCCACTCAAATCTTTTCTCTCAAGGTAAATAGCCAGGATTGCAACCCCGTCAGTTTTCAACCCCGTCAGAAATCCAGAATGACTGAGTTAACTATAATTGTGGGAAGCACAAACATAGCTTCTAAAACTTAGCCAATTTATAGAGACCTCTGAACACCTGGACACTCGCTCTACTTCAAGACGTTGGAGCATCTGTTCTTCTGCCTTCTACCCCAGGATCATCTGACAGACCTTAGTGTTGCAGAATTATTAAGGGCGGATTACTCTGTCTAGGCAGATATAATCAGTCGACTGTTCTACAAGTGTGTCCTTTTCTGGGCAGTAATTTGTCTGTAGAAGGAAAGAGGCAATTCTTGCCTAGTGGCTGTCTCACCAGAACTGGAGTAACTCCAAAGATTCTCAATTTCTTCTTAGAATTCAATCTAGGCAGTTGTCCGGAGCAGACAGGTCTCTAATCAAAATGAACATTAATACAGAAATGTTTGTCATGTCAATTCTATGGATTTCTGATGTTTTGCAAACCAGCTATCCATGTAAGGTGATCTGGACTGTTGCCTGTTAACTCCACTCAGCTATTTCTAAATAAAACATAGAAAACACCCTAACAATAAACTCAAAGCCATGAATTTGCTATAGTCCCTTAACTCACAGGCTGACCATCTCAAATCAGTTAAAAAAGTTAAAGAAGGCCTGGGTCTAAGCCTTGTATTCCTAAGTGTGTTATACTGGTACAATGCCTATGAGAGTAACAATATTCATCTCACTCTTACATCAATAAGAAGCTCATACCAATGAAAACCTTAAAATTTGTAATCAAAGTAAATTGCTGCCATTTAAGAATTTATATCTTCATCTTGATAGTAATTATACAGATTTCTACTAATAGGTTTTGGCTATGCAATAAACACTAGCCAATCCTCTCTATTCCCACAAAACCACTACTTTTCCCTAGAAAGACAGCCCAACATTTACCACCATAGTCCCCAAGCCCAGGGAATAGGGGCGCTGACTCTTCATTAGCTTCTTCAAGCTGATTATGGGCGTTGAGATATTAGTAGAGGAGTGGGGGGAAGAGCAAATTGACAAGCTTCTGATGCTGTGTCTTCACTGCCTCCAGATGTAATTCCCGGACCTCAGAGGTTTGAGCAGGTCTGCCCAGCTTGCTTGTTGAGTAGATACACCAAGGCTGATCATTCTGCAATATACAATTCTCAAAACAAATTTTAGTATCAAGATAGGTTTTTTTTTTTTAAGAGGGCTGACATTTTATTAAGGATGTTGTTTCTAACCGCTTTTTTCCCCTCTTTTATTGGATATAATATTTACATTTCAAATTTTATCCCTTTACTGCATTCCCCCCACCACCCAGAAAGCCCTTATCCCATCCCCCCTCCTTCTGCTTCTATGAGGGTGTTTACCCACCTACCCCCAATCCCCCTCCCCACTCTCACATTCACCCCCCCCCCACACTCAGTGCTCAGCCTTCAAGGTACCAATGACCTTGTCTCCCACCTATGCCCAACAAGGCCATCCTCCCCTACATATACAACTGGAGTCATGTGTCTCTCCATATGTGCTCCTAGGCTGGTGGTTTAGACCCTGGGGAGCTCTGGCTGGTTGGTATTGTTGCTCTCCTCATGGGGCCACCAATTCTTAAGGCTCCTTCAGTTTACTCTGTAACTTCTGCATTGGGAACCTTTGATCAGATTAATGGTTAGCTGAGAGTATCTGTTTCTGGGTATGTCAGACTCTGGGGGACCTCTAAGGAGACAGCCTTATCAGGCTGCTACCAGCTTTCCCTTCCTGACATCCATATCAGCATCTATTTTTGGTGATTGCACATGGAATGAATACCCAGGTGGAATGGTCTCCATACAACCTCTCCTTCAGATTTTGTCCCACACTTTGTCTCTATATTTGCTCCCTTGAGTATTTAGTTACTCCTTCTAAGAAAGACCTAGGCATCCTTACTTGTTCTTTCTTCTTCATGAGCTTCATGTGGTCTGGTAGTTGAATCTTTGTTGTTTCAAACTTTTGGGGTAATCTCCACTTATCAGTGAGTAAATACC
Source organism: Arvicanthis niloticus (assembly GCF_011762505.2). Classification (NCBI taxonomy): domain Eukaryota; kingdom Metazoa; phylum Chordata; class Mammalia; order Rodentia; family Muridae; genus Arvicanthis; species Arvicanthis niloticus. Next base: position 8,220,225 of record NC_047677.1, read on the forward strand.
ATGTGTGTTCTTTTGTGATTGGGTTACCTCACTCAGGATGATATTTTCTAGTTCCATCCATTTACCCAAGAATTTCTCGAATTCTTTATTTTTAATAGCTGAGTAATATTCCATTGTGTAAATGTACCACATTTTTTTTTGTATCCATTCCTCTGTTGAAGGGCATCTGGGTTCTTTCCAGCTTCTGGCTATTATAAATAAGGCTGCTATGAACATAGTAGAGCATATGTCTTTGTTATTTGTTGGGGCATTTTCTGGGTATATGCCCAGGAGTGGTATAGCTGGGTCCTCAGGTAGTGCTATGTCCAGTTTTCTGAGAAACCGCCAGACTGACTTCCAGAGTGGTTGTACCAGCTTGCAACCCCACCAACAATGAAGGAGTGTTCCTCTTTCTCCACATCCTCACCAGCATCTGCTATCACCTGTGTTTTCAATCTTAGCCATTCTGACTGTTGTGAGGTGGAATCTCAGTGTTGATTTCATTTGCATTTCCCTGATGACTAGGGATGTTGAACACTTCTTTAGGTGCTTCTCAACCATTTGAGATTCCTCAGATGGGAATTCTTTGTTTAGCTCTGTTCTCTATTTTAAAATCAGGTTATTTGCTTGTCTAGAGTCTAATTTCTTCAGTACTTTGTATACCTTGGATATTAGCCCTCTAGCAGATGTAGGATTGGTAAAGATCTTTTCCCAAACCGCTGGTTGCCATTTTATCCTATTGACAGTGTCCTTTGCCTTACAGAAGCTTTGCAATTTGATGAGGTCCCATTTGTCAATTCTTGATCTTAGAGCATAAGCCATTAGTGTTCTGTTCAGGAACTTTCCCCCTGTGCCTAGGTATTCGAGGGTCTTCCCCAACTTCTCTTCTATTAGTTTCAGTGTATCTGGCTTTATGTGAAGTTCCTTCATCCACTTGGAGTTGAGCTTTGTACAAGGGGATAAGAATGGATTAATTTGCATTCTTCTACATGTTGACCTCCAGTTGAGCCAGCACCACTTGTTGAAAATGCTGTCCTTTTTTCACTGGATCATTTTAGCTCCCTTGTCAAAGATCAAGTGACCATAGGTGTGCAGGTTCATTTCTGGGTCTTCAATTCTATTTTATTGATCATCCTGTCTGTCTCTGTACCAATACCATGCAGTTTTTATCACTACTGCTCTGTAGTATAGTTTGAGGTCCGGGATGGTGATTCCCCCAGAAGTTCTTTTATTGTTGAGAATAGTTCTCGCTATCCTAGGTTTGTTGTTATTCCAAATGATTTTGTAAATTGCTCTTTCTATCTCTATGAAGAATTGATTTGGAATTTTGATGGGTATTGCATTGAATCTGTAGATTGCTTTTGGCAGGATGGCCATTTTTACTAAGTTAATCCTGCCAATCCAGGAGCATGGGAGATCTTTCCATCTTCTGAGATCTTCTTCAATTTCTTTCTTCAGAGACTTGAAGTTCTTGTCATACAGATCTTTCACTTGCTTGGTTAGATTCATTCCAAGATATTTTATTTTATTTGTGGCTATTGTGAAGGGTGTCATTTCCCTAATTTCTTTCTCTGCCTGTTTATCCTTTGAGTAGAGGAAGGCTACTGATTTGTTTGAGTTGATTTTATATCTAGCCAAGTTGCTAAAGTTGTTTATCAGGTTTAGGAGTTCCCTGGTGGAAGTTTTAGGCTCACTTAAATATACTATCATATCATCTGCAAATAGTGAAATTTTGACTTCTTCCTTTCCTATCTGTATCCCTTTGACTCCCTTTTGTTGTCTAATTGCTCTAGCTAGGACTTCCAGTACTATATTGAATAGGTAAGGTGAGAGTGGGCAGCCTTGCCTAGTCCCTGATCTTAGTGGGATTGCTTCAAGTTTCTCTCCATTTACTTTGATGTTGGCTACTGGCTTGCTGTATATTGCTTTTACTATGTTTAGGTATGGGCCTTGAATTCCTGATCTTTCCAAGACTTTTAACATGAAGGGATGTTGAAGTTTGTCAAATGCTTTCTCAGCGTCTAGTGAGATGACCATGTGGTTTTTTTCTTTGAGTTTATTTATGTAGTGGATTACATTGATGGATTTCCGAATATTGAACCATCCCTGCATTCCTGGGATAAAGCCTACTTGATCTTGATGGATAATTGTTTTGATATGTTGTTGGATTCAGTTTGCGAGAATTTTATTGAGTATTTTTGCATCAATATTCATAAGAGAGATTGGTCTGTAGTTCTCTTTCTTTGTTGGGTCTTTCTGTGGTTTAGGTATGTGCATAATGGTAGCTTCATAGAACGAATTGGGTAGTGTTCCTTCTGTTTCTATTCGATGGAATAGCTTGAAGAGGATTGGTATTAGGTCTTCCTTGAAGGTCTGAAGGAATTCTGCACTGAAACCATCTGGCCCCGGACATTTTTTGGTGGGAATATTTTTAATGACTGTGTCTATTTCTTTAGGCGTTACAGGACTATTTAGATGGTTTATCTGCTCCTCCATTAACTTTGGTACCTGGTATCTGTCTAGAAAATTGTCCATTTCATCCAGATTTTCCAGTTTTGTTGAGTATAGGCCTTTGTAATAGGATCTGATGATTTTTTAAATTTTCTTTGTTTCTTTTGTTATGTCTCCCTTTTCAGTTCTGATTTTATTAATTTGAATACTGTCTCTGCACCCTTTGGTCATTCTGGCTAAGGGTTTGTCTATCTTGTTGATTTTCTCAAAGAACCAGCTCCTGTTTTTGTTGATATTTTGTATAGTTCTTTTTGTTTCAACTTGGTTTTTCCTGCCGTCTACTCCTCTTGGGTATATTAGCTTCTTTTTGTTCTAATGCTTTCAGGTTTGCTGTCAAGTTGTTAAGTTGTCAAGTTGTGTGCTCTTTCCAATTTCTTTTTGTGAGCACTTAGAGCTATGATTTTTCCTCTTAGTACTGCTTTCAGTGATTCCCACAAGTTTTGATATGATGTGTCCTGTTTTTCATTTAATTCTAAAAAGTCTTTAATTTCTTTCTTTATTTCTTCCTTGACCAAGTTCTCATTGAGTAGAGCATTGTTCAGTTTCCAAGTGTATGTGGGCTTTCTGATGTTTTTGTCCATGTCAATGACAAGTCTTAGTCCATGGTAGTCTGATAAGTTACTAGGGATTATTTCAATCTTTTTGTATCTGTTGAGGCCTGTTTTGTGACCAATTATATGGTCTATTTTGGAGAAGGTACCATGAGGTGCTGAGAAGAAGATATATTCTTTTGTTTTAGGATGAAATGTTCTATAGATGTCAGTTAAGTCCAATTGGTTCATAACTTCTGTTAGTTTCATTGTGTCTCGGTTTAGTTTCTGTTTCCGTGATCTGTCCATAGCTGAGAGTGGGGTGTTGAAATCTCCCACTATTATTGTGTAGGGTGCAATGTATGCTTTAAGCTTTAGTAAAGTTTCTTTTATGTATGTGGGTGCCCTTACATTTGGGGCATAGATGTTGAGAATTGCGAGTTCCTCTTGGTACATTTTTCCTTTGATGAATATGAAGTGTCCTTCTTTATCTTTTTTGATTACTTCTGGTTGAAAATTGATTTTATTTGATATTAGAATCGCTACTCCCACTTGTTTCTTGGGACCATTTGCTTGGAAGATTGTTTTCCAACCTTTTACTCTGAGGTAGTGTCTGTCTTTTCCACAAAGGTGCGTTTCCTGAATGCAGCAAAATGTTGGGTCCTGTTTACATATCCAGTCTGATAGTCTATGTCTTTTCATTGGAGAATTGAGTCCATTGATATTAAGAGATATTAAGGAAAAATGAGTGTTGTTTCCTGTTGTTTTTGTTATTGTCAGTGGAGATATGTTTGTGTAGCTACCTTCTTTTACGGTTTTTGGAAGATTACTTTCTTGCTTTTTCTAGGTTGTAGTTTCCCTCCTTGTGTTGGAGTTTTCCACCAATTATCCTTTGAAGTGCTGGATTTGTGTTGAGATACTGTGTAAATTTGGATTTGGTTTCTCCATCAATAATGATTGACAGTTTTGCTGGGTATAGTAGTCTGGGCTGGCATTTGTGTTCTCTTAGGGTCTGTATGTTATTGGTCCAGGATCTTCTGGCTTTTATGGTCTCTGATGAGAAGTCTGTTGTAATTCTTATAGGTCTGCCTTTATACGTTACTTTGTCTTTTTCCCTTACTGCTTTTAGTATTTTTTCTTTGTTTTGTACATTTGATGTTTTGACTAATATGTGGCGGGAAGTATTACTTTTCTGGTCTAAACTATTTGAAGTTCTGTAGGCTTCTTGTATATTTATGGACATCTCTTTCTTTAGGTTAGGGAAGTTTTCCTCTATAATTTTGTTGAGGATATTTACTGGTCCTTTTAGTTGGGAGTCTTCCCCCTCATCTATACCTATTATCCTTAGGTTTGGCCTTCTCACTGTGTCTTGGATTTCTTGTATATTTTGGGTTAGTAGCTTTTTGTATTTTGCATTCTCTTTGACAGTAGTGTCAATGTTTTCCATGGTATCTTCTGCACATGAGATTCTCTCTTCCATCTCTTGTATTCTGTTGGCGATACTTGTGTCTATGACTCCTGATCTTTTCTTAGGTTTTCTATCTCCAGGGTAGTCTTCCTTTGTGATTTCTTTATTGTTTCTACTTCCAGTTTTAGATCCTACATGGTTTTGTTTAATTCCTTCTCCCATTTGGTTGCATTTTATTGCAATTCCTTAAGGGATTTTTGTGTTTCCTCTTTAAGGGTTTCTATCTGTCTACCAGTGCTCTCCTTAAGTTCTTTGAGAGTGTTATTCATGTCTTTTTTAAAGTCCTCTATCATCATCATGAGAAGTGATTTTAATTCTGAATCCTGCTTTTCCGGTGTGATGGGGTTTTCAGGGCTTGCTATGATGGGGGAACTGGATTCTGATGAGGCCATCTAACTTTGGTTTCTGTTGCTTACATTCTTGCGCTTGCCTTTTGCCATCTGTTTAACTCTAGTCCTTCCTGTACTTGCTGTCTCTGACTGAAGCCTTCCTTTCCAGTTATCTCGCTTGTGTCTGATCTTCTAGGAGTCCAGATGTCTCTGTGATCTTTTCCAGCTGCACTGATTACAGTGGTACCTCTAGGATGCCTCAGGATATGGTGCCTCCAAGGTAGCAGTCCAGCTAGATGTCTGCTGTTCTGGGTGCAGTGTCTCCTCTAGGATATCTCAGGATATGTTGTCTGATGCTCTGAGTTCAGTTGTTCCTCTGTGGCTCTGGGTTGAGTGGACCTTCCAGTATGTCTCAGGCAGAATCCGGGGTCCACACAACAGCAGACCTGGCAGAGGTCTGGTTCAGGCCTCAGATCCGGAAGAGGGGTGGAAGGGGAATGCTAGTTTGCAGGGGCGGGAAGGGGGGTTATCTGCTGGAATCTGTGTGCTCACAGCACCCAGCTATGGGCTCAGGGCAGTATGTGTGTCTTCCTACCTAACGCTGGCTGTGGGATCCATGGAGCCTCCAGAATGTCTTGGGCAGGATCTGGGGTCCACACACCAGCAGACCAGGCAGAGGTCTGGTCCAGGCCCGGGATTATTTCAATATTCTTGTATCTGTTGAGGCTTTTTGTTTTTTTGTGCAGTTCTCATGTTCAGCAGCAGATGGACAACAGAAAATGAACCCATTTACATCTATGGAGGCTTCTGCTTTCATAAAGTCCTCTCAGAACTTTATTGTAATTTACTTTTTTTCAAAACACTTTATTCATCAGTATTTGTATATACATATACACTTATAGACATATATATATATATATATGAACAATAATTAAATAATAAGATGTATTTTAAAAGTATGGAGGTTGGGGAGAGTGGGAGGAAGGAGAGAAAGGGGAAAATCATGCAAATACAGTGCTCATATATGAAATTCTCAAAAAGGAATCCAGTTTTTAAAATGTTTAACAGATTAACTAGCATTTTACAATATGAAAATAAATATGACCTATAATTATGTTGGAGGACATTTTAACTCATTACAAACTTTGAAGTTTAAAATGAAATCAATAAAAATTATTTTACCCAGCACAATAACAAAAACCATAATAATGTTTTATAATTCAAAGTATTTCTGAGAACAAGAAAATGGATTGTCAGGAGCTAAGTCAGCAGAGCCAGGGGGACACCGTGTGCCATTTCCTTTTTCCTTTTCCTTTTTTTTTTCCCCACCATCACATCACAATTTCCACCCTTTAACACAGGGGCCATAAACATGAAAATGCAGGATGTGGGGAAGGGGATGACACAGGAGCATAGTTATTCAGGGGGAGTACAGATATCCTTCAGAATAGGGTGTCAGCTGGATGAAGGTTCAGGGGTCAGGTCACTATGACTCTGCCTATGATTCACTTGTCCTTATCTAATTTGGTACTATCCACCAAGGCTGCCTATTCACATTTTAAAGAAGGTCTATGACTACTCAGGCTGGTAGATTTCCACAAAAGCTGCCTGTTTACAATAGTTTATAGCCATTTGTTTCAGTGTTTTTCCATAGAGTCCCAAGACTTTGTGTTAGCAGGCATGTATGTCAGGCCTATTGCTGATTTTAGGCTTATGGCTGATTTTAGGCCTTCAGTATATAAACAGGGCTGCCCCTGACATCTCCTCCCATCTCCAAGTATAGAAGGGCTGTGGTGATTTTAATCTTGGCAAGGCGGGGATAGAGGTCTGATCTCCAGTAATTTAAGGGGACCTTGTAATGGCTCCAGTCCTCCTGTCATTGTCCAGTGAAGTAAGAGGGCCATACCTGTCCTGATGTCTTTTTCCTGGAGAGGGGATACTTTTGACATCAACCCCTATGCAGTCAGGCTTGTCCCTTAGGGAACCCAGAAACATATTTTCAACTTTTATTTATATTCCCTTGCAGTGCTTAGCCTTGCAGCCTAAGCAAGAATTCAGATCGCCAGACAGAGGGGCTTCTGGGTGGCCCCTCTCTGCTTGGTCTAGGGGCAGAAGTCCCTTCTTTTAGGTTGGATGGAGATGGGACTGGGGAACACCCTGGATAGAGTAACAACCTCATCTAGAGTCTCGTGGTCCTCCATAGCTAACTTATGATAATGTATCTGAATAGATTTTGCTATCAGATTATCTATCTGTTGTTTCACAAATTTAGTCAGCCTATTTAAGGCCCAGGGACCAAAGAAAAAATAACCCAATTAATGGTCCCAAGATGGAAGGAAGTAGGGTTAACAATCATGGAGAGGTTGAAAACCAATTCTTATACAAGCTCTCATTTTTCTTTTACTCTGTCTTTTCTCAAGACCTTCTCTGGCCCTTTTCATTCTCTCTTTAACCATCCCTGTTTTGTCTATGTAGAAGTAACATTCTTCTTTAAGGGCTGTACACATTCTAGAGCTGTACACAGTCTTTTCTACTGTAAAAGAGAAAATCAAGTCCAATAAAGTCCTTTGCAATTTTTGGGGATGGCATTAGACAGCGAAACGAGGGATTTCTTCAGATTAGTGGTGTCAATCTATAAATATTTGATGTCCTCTTCAAAGGCCCATCAGAGGTCTGAGTAGTATAAGTCCAGAGGCCAGCATCAGGATTAGAACTCCTAACAGCAGACATCAGGGGTGATTAATTTTTACCTGGAAAGGAACAAAGAAGGGAGTTCTCAGGGAAAATTTCTCTTCCCTGGATGTCAATTTTTATACATCTTATTTATTTATTTATTGATTGATTTATTCATTCATTTATTTGGACCAGCACCATTTGTTGAAAATGCTGTCTTTTTTCCACTGTATGGTTTTAGCTCCTTTGTCGAAGACCAAGTGACCATAAGTGTGTGGGTTCATTTCTGGGTCATCAGTTCTATTCCATTGATCTTCCTGCCTGTCTCTGTTCCAATACCATGCAGTTTTTAACACTACTGCTTTGTAGTATAGCTTTAGGTCAGGGATGGTGATTCCCCCAGAAGTTCTTTTATTGTTAAGAGTAGTTTTCACTATCCTGGGTTTTTTGTTATTCCAAATGAATGTTAGGATTGCTCTTTCTATCTCTGTGAAGAATTGAGTAGGAATTTTGATGGGGATTGCCTTAAATCTATAGATTGCTTTTGTCAAGATGGCTATTTTTACTATATTAATCCTGCCAATCCATGAGCATGGGAGATCTTTCTATCTTCTGAGATCTGGTTCGATTTCTTTTTTCAGGGGCTTGAAGTTTTTGTCATACAGATCTTTTACTTGCTTGGTTAGATTCACACCAAGGTATTTTATATTATTTGTGACTATAGTGAAGGGTGTCACTTCCATAATTTCTTTCTCAGCCAGTTTATCTTTTGAGTAGAGGAAGGCTACTGATTTGTTTGAATTAATTTTATACACAGCCACTTTACTAAAGTTGTTTATCAGATTTAGGAGTTCTCTGGTGGAAGTTTTGGGGTCACTTAAGTATACTATCATATCATCTGCAAATAGTGAAATTTTGACTTCTTCCTTTCTAATCTGTATCCCTTTGGCCTCCATTTGTTGCCTAATTGCTCTGGCTAGGACTTCCAGTACTATATTGACTAGGTAGGGGGTGAGTGGGCAGCCTTGTCTAGTCCCTGAGTTTAGTGGAATTGCTTCAAGCTTCTCTCCATTTAGTTTGATGTTGGCTACTGGCTTGCTGTATATTGCTTTCACAATGTTTAGATATGGACCTTGAATTCCTGATCTTTCCAAAACTTTTATCATGAATTTTGTCAAATGCTTTCTTAGCATCTAGGGAGATGATCATGTGGTTCTTTTCTTTGAGGTTGTTTATATAGTGGATTACATTGATGGACTTCCGTATATTGAACCAACCCTGCATTCCTGGGATAAAGCCTTCTTGATCATGATGGATGATTGTTTTGATGTGTTCTTGGATTCTATTCGTGAGAATTTTATTGAGTATTTTTGCATTGATATTCATTAGGGAGATTGGTCTGAAGTTCTCTTTCTTTGTTGGGCCTTTGTGTGGTTTATGTATGATCATGATTGTGGCTTTATAGAATCAATCGGGTATTGTTCCTTCTGTTTCTACTTGGTGGAATAGTTTGAAAAGAATCGGTATTAGGTCTTCCTTGAAGGTCTGATAGAATTCTGCACTGAAACCATCTGGTCCTGGACTTTTTTGGTGGGTAGACTTTTAATGACTACTTCTATTTCTTTCAGGGATATGGGACTGTTTAGATGGTTTCTCTGCTCCTGATTTAACATTGGTAACTGGTATTTGTCTAGAAATTTGTCCATTTCGTCCAGATTTTCCAATTTTGTTGAGTATAGGCTTTTGTAGTAGGATCTGATTATTTTTTTTGGATTTCCTCGGGTTCTGTTGTTATGTCCCCATTTTCAGTTCTGATTTTATTAATTTGAATACTCTCTCTCTGCCCTCTGATTAGTCTGGCTAAGGGTTTATGTATCTTGTTGATTTTCTCAAAGAACCAGCTCCTGGTTTTATTGATTCTTTGTATAGTTCTTTTTGTTTCCATTTGGCTGATTTCAGCCCTGAGTGTAATTATTTCCTCCAGTCTACTCCTCTTGGGTGTATTTGCTTCTTTTTGTTCTAGAGCTTTCATGTGTGTTGTCAAACTGCTAGTGTATGCCCTCTCCAGTTTCTTTTTGTAAGCACTTAGAGCTATGAGTTTTCCTCTTAGCACAGCTTTCATTGTGTCCCATAGGTTTTGGTATGATGTGTTTTCATTTTAATTAAATTTTAAAAAGTTTTTAATTTCTTTTCTTCTTTCATCCCTGACCATGTTATCATTTAGTAGAGTATTGTTCAATTTCCATGTGAGTGTGGGCTTTCCCATGTCTTTGTCATTATTGAAAACCAGCCTTAGACCATGGTGATCTGATAGAATGCAGGGGATTATTTCTGTATTTTTTGTATCTGTTGAGGCCTGTTTTGTGACCAATTATATGGTCTATTTTGGAGAAGGTACCACGAGGTGCTGAAAAAAAGGTACGTTATTATGTTTTAGGGTGAAATGTTCTACAGATGTCTGTTAAGTCTATTTGGTTCATAACTTCTGTTAGTTTCACTGTATCTCTGTTTAGTTTCTGTTTCCTTGATCTGTTCATTGCTGAAAGTGGGGAGTTGAAGTCTCCCACTGTTAGCTGTGTGAGGTACAATGTGTGCCTTGAGCTTTAGTAAGGTTTCTTTTATGAAAGTGGGAACTCTTGTATTTGGCGCATAGATGTTCAGTATTGAGAGTTCATGTTGGTTGACTTTTCCTTTGACGAGTATGAAATGTCCTTCCTTATTTATTTTTATTTTTTTTGATAGCTTTAAGTTGAAAGTTGATTTGATTTGATATTAGAATGGCTACTCCAGCTTGTTTCTTATGACCATTTGCTTGAAAAAGTTATTTTCCAGCCTTTTACTCTAAGGTAGTATTTGTCTTTGTTTCTGAGGTGGGTTTCCTGTATTCAGCAAAATACTGGGTCCTGTTTGCATATTCAGCCCTTTAGCCTATGTCTTTTTATTGGGGAATTGAGTCCATTGATGTTAAGAGATATTAAGTAAAGGCGATTGTTGCTTCCTGTTATTTTTGTTAACCGTGGAGGCATTGTTTGTGTGGTTATCTTCTTTTGGGTTTGTTGGAAGGGGCTTACTTTCTTGCTCTTTCTGGGGTATAATTGCCCTCCTTGTATTGGTGTTTTCCTGCTATTATTCTTTGTAGTGCTGGGTTTGTGGAAAGATATTGTGTAAATTTGGTTTTGTCGTGAAAGATCTTGGTTTTTCCATCTATGGCAATTGAGAGTTTTGCTGGATATAGTATTTTGGGCTGGCATTTATGTTCTCTTAGGGTCTGTATGACATCTGTCCAGGATCTTCTAGCTTTTGTAGTATCTGATGAGAAGTCTGGTGTAATTCTGATAGGTCTGCCTTTATATGTGACTTGGCTTTTTTCCTTACTGTTTTTAAAATTCTTTCTTTGTTTTGTGCATTTTGTGTTTTGATTATTATTTGAAGGGGCGGGTTTTTTTTTTTTTTTTTCTTTTCTGGTCTAGTCTATTTGGCGTTCTGTAGGCTTCTTGTATGGTTATGGGCATCACATTCTTTAGACTAGGGAAGTTTTCTTCTATAATTTTGTTGAAGATATTTATTGGCTTTTTAAGATGGGAATCCTCACTTTCTTCTATACCTATTAATCCTTAGGTTTGGTCTTCTCATTGTGTCCTGAATTTCCTGGATGTTTTGTGTTAAGAACTTTTTGCATTTTGTGTTTTCTTTGACACTTGTGTTAATATTTTCTATGGTATCTTCTGCACCTGGGATTCTCTCTTCTATCTCTTGTATGCTGTTGGTGATGCTTGCATCTATGACTCCTGATTTCTTTCCCAGGTTTGCTATATCCCTGGTATTCTCCCTTTGTGATTTCTTGATTGTCTCTACTTCCATTTTTATGTCCTGGATGGTTTTGTTCAATTCCTTTACCTGTTTGGCTGTGTTCTCTTGTAATTCTTTAAGGGATTTTTGTGTTGCCTCTTTAAGGGCTTTCACCTGTTTATCTGTGTTCTCAATTTCCTTGAGGGTATTGTTTATGTCCTTCTTAAAGTTTTCTATCATTTTCATTAGAAGCGATTTTAGATCTGACTCTTGCTTTCCTGGTGATTTGGGTAATTCAGGACTTTCTAATATGGGAGAACTAGGTTGTGATGAAGCCGAGTAACCTGGGTTGCTGATGCTTGTGTTCTTGTGCTTGCCTTTCGCCATCTGGATCTCCTTGGTGCTACCTGAACTGTCTCTGACTGGAGCCTTGTCTTTCCTATTATCTTGGTTGTGTCAGAACTGTTTGGGATGGGTGTTGCTTCTGGGGTTAGAGCTGAGGTCCAAGCTCTGCTCAGTGCTCAGGCAGAAACAGGAAGGAACCAGTGCTCCGGTCCAGGAGTGAATTCCTGGGTCTCTATGGGTCCCAGTTACTCCCTGTTTGGGTAGAATATTGCTGTCTACTGACCTGAGAAACTGCCCAGGTTAGAACTCCTGAGAGCCCTGCCACCTCTGGTGTTTGTGAGGTTGGGTAGAGAGCTGCCTCCTGGGATCTGTTCTGTGCTCAGGCCCAAACAGGAAGAAACTGGTGCTCCAGCCCAGGAGTGAGTTCCTGGTTCCCAGTGGGTCCCAGTTACTTTCTATTTAGTGTGAGTGTTGCTGCCTTCTTACTTAAGATACTGCCCAGGTTAGAGCTCCTGAGAGCCCCACTTCCTCTGGGTTCTGTGAGATTGGGTGCAGAGCTATCTCCTTGGATCTGCTGAGAGCTCAGGCCCAGACTGGAAGGCACCAGTACTCAGGGCCAGGAGTGAATTCCTGGGTTCCTGTGTGCCCTGGTTACTCCCTGTTTGGGGCGAGTATTGCAGTATCCTTACCTTACTGGTAGCCCTGCTTCATCTGGGTTTTGTGAGATTGGGTGCAGAACTGCCACCAGTGATCCGCTCAGTGCTTGGGCCCAGACCAGAAGTCCTGTAATTTACTTTTTATATTTCATTGTTATTTATATATTGAATTTTTTTTTTTTTTACTCCTCATGTTGTTTGTGTATTTATTATGGCTTCCAGGTTAGTGTTTTTATGGGATTCCTGTGCATCTTTGTTATTTTATGCCTATTCTTAGCCATGGAGAAAGGGTTTCTGACGTCCTCACCCTAGCTGAAATGCTGATTGCAGTTGCTATCTTCTTGGGAGGAAGAATAGTGGTAGACTAACTATACGTGTGCACTAATTCCATAGCCACATACGTATTTCTACATGATTCGTACTAATTGGATACAGAGTGTAAATAAAAATTAATAATAATCATCAATTATCATTTATAAATAAATATGAGGAGGGTGACTGGTTGGCATGTCATGGGATGAGTAGATTGGAGGTGATAAGGGGTAGATGAAATCAAAATACATTGTATATTTGTAGAAAATGTTTTTTTTTTTTCATTTGAAGAGCACATTCCTACCCATTAAAATCTCCTTCTTCCCAAAGTCACTGAAGCCCACCTTTCAGCTCTCTGTGTGCCTAGATCTACTCATTATAGAAATTCTTGCCTAATTCTAGACTTGTATTGGAACTAGACAAGTAAAAACTTGCCTATGTTGAAAGAAGAGACAGACTAGAATTAAGTTCAGAGAGAGAGACATAGAGTGAGAGACAGAGAGAGAGAGAGAGAAGAGAGAGAGACAGAGAGAGACAGAGAGAGAAGACAGAGAGAGAGAGAAAGAGAGAGACAGAGAGAGACAGAGAGAGACAGAGAGAGAGACAGAGAGAGACAGAGAGAGAGACAGAGACAGAGAGACAGAGACAAAGGAAGACAGAAAGTGACAAAGAGAAACAGGGAGACAGACAGAGACAGAGAGGCAGAGAGACAGAGACAGAGAGACAGAGACAGAGAGACATAGAGACAAAGAGAGGCAGAGGGAGACAGAGACAGAGAGAGGCAGGGACTGAGAGACACAGACAGAGTGAGAGAGAGAAAGAAAGAAAGAAAGAAAAAGAGAGAGGCAGAGAGCGACAGAGACACAGAGAGAGGCAGAGAGAGACAGAGGCAGAGAGAGACAGAGACAGTGAGAAAGACAGAGACAGCAAGAGAGACAGAGACAGCCAGAGAGACAGAGAGAGGCAGAGACAGAGACAGACAGGATGAGAGAGAGAGAAAGAGAAAGAGACAGAGAGAGACAGAGAGAGGCAGAGAGAGACAGAGAGAGACAGAAAGAGGCAGAGAGAGAGACAGAGACAGAGACAGAAAGTCAGACAGAAAGACAGAAAGAGAGACACACAGAGACAGACACAGAGAGAGACACACACACAGAGACAGAGACACACACACAGATAAAGAATTGATAACCAACAAGAGGATCTGAGAACTATTAGCTTCCAAATGACCACTCACCTCATGAGCTCTAGGGTCTTTACATGTAGGGGTGTGACAAAACTTCGATATTTGGAAAGAAAGGCAGGGGAAAAGAAGGGGTTCTCTTCCTCCAGAGAAGGCACTGGCCTGCTCGCCAGCTTAATCACAGCCTCTGCACTGCGGTATGGCTTTCTACTGGGCTCCCTCAGATCCTGTGGGGCAGAAGCGTTCTCACGCTGAGGAAAGATCAAAGTCAAGGTTTCAAGGGGGCATAGGTCATCCAAGGGGGGTCCCCTTCCTGTAGAGAAGGCACCAGCTTGCTCACCAGCTTAACCACAGCCTCTGCACTTATGTGTGGCTTTCTCTGGGGCTCCCTGAGATCCTGTGGTGCAGAAGGGTTCTCCCCCTGAGGAAAGACCAAAGTCAAGGTTTCAAGGGGGCAGAGGTCTTCAAAGGGGGATCCCCTTCTTGTAGAGAAGGCACCAGCTTGCTCACCAGCTTAACCGCAGCCTCTGCACTGATGTGTGGCTCTCTCTGGGGCTCTCTCAGATCCTGTGGGGCAGAAGGGTTCTCCCCCTGAGGAAAGATCAAAGTCAAGGTTTCAAGGGGGCAGAGGTCTTCAAAGGGGGGTCCCCTTCCTGTAGAGAAGGCACCAACTTGCTCACCAGCTTAACCGCAGCCTCTGCAGTGATGTGTGGCTTTCTCTGGGGCTCCCTCAGATCCTGTGGGGCAGAAGGGTTCTCCCCCTGACGAAAGATCAAAGTCAAGGTTTCAAAAGGTACTTGTGTTCAACATTCTGATTGGATCTTCTCATTTCAAAATTTCCTGGATTACTCTGCCAAACACAGAGAAAACCCCGAGTTGTTACCTGGTCTGTGCAGTCCTGGTCTTGGTTGCCATTAGGTAAGATATTTCCCTTTCGGGAAAATGGCCAAAGGCGTCGAAGGCAGGAGCGAATCCTGTGCCTCCAGACACCTCTGTGGCCTTCCCTATTGTCTTTCTTGAGGCCTGAGCCTCGAGTGGTCCCAGTACAACAGGAGAACATCCTACTCTCTCTAGTGTCTCTGACAAGTGAGCCTGAAAGCTTTGCTCTAACCAGTGTGTTGCCTGGGTACCAAGCTTCTTCATTGTTAGGTCATTTTGAAGAGGGTGGGTCTGTTTCTTCTTCAACAGGACTTTCTTAAAGGGCTCCTTGATCTCCTCCTATTTCCCAGGTGCAGAAATCAACACAGGTGTACATGTGTTTCCCATCCCACTGCTCCCAGAGATTTCTGGATATAGGCAGTACCTCAGCTTTGCAACTTGGGTCCCTACTGTTGAACTGTATCTGTAACCCTAACCATAAACTCAGCCCTAATTAGCCCAACCTACCATAGCCCTAGCCATGTGTCCTTGCTTTTATGTGATCTTGTATGTGTTCTGGGTGGAATGAGAGCACATGCATACCTGTGACAGCCACCAACCCCACAATGTCAGTGTTCCTGCATAGGAATTGTCTTTTCCAGAATCATTTTCCACCGCCGTGATCATTTTAGGTGTTAATCCCAGAGGTTTACAGCTTTCTGTAAACATTTGGCTCAGCCACACCCACCAGTTTAAAAGATGGAACTTGGCACCCTAGGACTCTCTCAGGGGGGATTCATCCTCCACTGCTGCTGCTTTAATTCCCTGCTTGAGTCCTTGTCCTGACTCTCTCCAGAAATGGAATGTGACTTGTCACCTGCAAGAAAACTTTCTCTTCCCGTAGCAGCATTTAGTTCTCGTGCTTGTCACAGCAACTGAATGAAACTTAAACACTGAACACTAGGCTTTCTCTGTCCTATCCTGTGTTATGTGGCAGCCAACCTCTTCTCTACTTGCTTATCTCCCTCACTCCCTGGTAACCTATCTCTTCCTCTACACTCTGTGCTTTCTTATTCTGCTGTTCCCAGTTGTGTTTGCTCCAAAGTCATTTACTGTTCATGCCATGGTCGGCTCCCTCCTTCACACAGAGTGTCTGGGTCAATGTTTAGCAAGCCAGTGATTTGAGGAGTCCACATCATGTGCATGTGTTCAGAACTCTGTGGTACTCCTGAGTTGGGAACAGTTTTATAGTTAATTACTATCTTGTCTCCCTTATAATGACGTGCAGATGTATTTATGTACTCTTCTCTGTAATATAAACTCAGTTTCATTTTTTTCCTATTCCCAAAAGTTGTGTAGGATCTTCTTCATGTGCACATGCATGTTCATGCTAGTTCCTACCAATACATATAAGCACGTGTGCATAAGATCACTATTGTATGTCATGTGCATTTGTGCATATGTCTATGTGTATCTGTGCAAGTGCATTGGAGTGCTATTTAGTGTATGAACATGCATACATACTTACATACATGTTTGCATGCATCTGTTTGTGTGTGTGTGTGTGTGTGTGTGTGTGTAGACTGAGATTTCCTTTTACTGGTTAGGTCAAAATCCAGAACTCCTAAAATCTAACTAGGTACAATAGTTGAAACTAACTCTCCTTTCTTTGGAAACTCGTTTCAGATGAGGGTCCTGAGCTGAATCTCCTGTGACAAGAAGAATGAAAGAGAAAGAGAGGGAGAGGGAGAGGGGGAGGGGGATGGGGAGGGGGGGGAGAGGGGGGAGAGGGGGGAGAGGGGGGAGAGGGGGGAGA